>NC_136070.1:760976765-762472089 GCF_964261635.1 Lissotriton helveticus
ACTCGATGGCATCTTTCTGGGACTGTCTGGCTTTCTTTTTCCATAATGCTTCTTCTACTCGCATGATGCACTCGGCATCCCACGTACCTGATACGGGCCATCTATATTTCTCTTCTAGATCTTTAGTATACTTGACCCATAAGTCTAGATATAATATGGCACTTATGCCATGCTTATGATACATAAAATGACCTGGACTGTCCCTAGGCGGGACAGGAACTGCTTCCTCGAGCAGACCTTTTCTAGTTTTTAACTGACGTAACTTTGAGAACAGAGGCATGGCTTAGACTGGAGTCTGGACGCAATACAATACACAATAAAACACAATAATAACTTGAAAACAAATCGCTCATACCACGACATTGAAAACACATGAAATAACATTTAAAATAACAGTTCGGACAGAATACTACCTGAAATACTGAAAACAGAACACATGAATTTCTCGAGAAACAGAACTTACTAGAATGACTAGATGCACTGCTAAAACAGTACGAAACTTACCGGTCTCATAAAGAGACACGTTAGGACCCGCATCCACCTCGGTGGACACTTCGTGTTGGATCTGTGTACCCAAACCCACGGACCAGAGACAAATCAATTGACCCTGTCTAGATACTACCCCAGCAACGGTACTCACCGGGCAGCAAGAACGGAAGGCCTCGGACTGGACTGGACTGCTACGATGACGGACGGACGAACCTCGGACTTCAGTTACAGGTGGGCCTCCGGATACCTCGGACCTTGGACTCTCGGCTTGGGCTCTGGTCGGGACTCGCCGCGTTCCTCCACCGCCTCGTCTGGACGCTGGACCGCAACCTCCGTCTCCTCCGTGGGCCTGAGGGATACTTGAAGCAGAAATATCTGCACGTGGCCGGTATGGTTCCGTCACGGCTGCAGAGGATCAGGGGGCTTGCGTGGCTTCTCCGGCGCGTGGGGAAAGGGCAAGTACCTATTCGGGCGCCATTATGTGGTAAATAAATAATTAATTACCTGATCTATTTTTGACTATAATCAATAAACGGTTAGCTCAATAAATAAGAGTCAAGATACGAGGTAGCTGGAGTATACAGGCTTTAATAAGCATAAAGGACAGGAACAGGACAGCCTGTACGGGAATAGGATGGCAGGGCCCGGCAGCTGCCGGGGGCAGGATCTGGGAATGGCTAGCAAACTTTAATAACAGTGCACGATATATATAGTTAAACAAAATACATTGCATTCAATACAGTAGGCGTAGCAGTAGGCGGAGTTTGTAGCAGTCGCGAAAGATAAGGCATAAAGTGGGTGTAACAAGAGGTGTGTACAGGGCGTATACATAGACATGTGATGTAAACGTAACAGAATATGTCATAAACGGGGCGGAAACATGGAGGGGGCTACCTGAGCAGCTGGGACCTCTAACCTAGTGGTGCGCGCAAACTGACAATGACGTGTTACTAGGGAGAACTGGGGGCTATGACTTCTGCGCTAGAAGAGGAGACTAAAGTCTGGAGTGTCGGAGCGACATGTACCTAGGCATATCTAGTATCTGGTGTTTATAGTACATGTTGATAGAATCCAAAAGTTATCACAGTAAAGGCTAACAGACATTAAGACTGGTGCATGCATTATTCTACATGTAGTGTGTGTGCGAGGAATATTCTATGAATATTAATACAGTATTTCTCTTACATGGAGACATAAAGGCTAGACCATGACGGAAACTATTGATGCGATTCAGTAGCTTAGGAATGCAGAGAAGGAGGGCTGGACTGATAGCTAGAATCATAACATACTCTTGGCAGACTGGGAGGCAGAGCCAGGCCGAGCCGGGCACTGCGAGGCATGAAAGTAAGTGAAGGGTCAGGGATACAGGTGGGGGCTGTATCGCTCCTCGGAGAGGGTTCAGGAGACAGGAGCTGAATCTGAGTCCGGGCCCTTTTGAGGCCTAGAAACGGGGACAATTCAATGAATTAACGTGCACACTGTAAAACGTGGCAACGTAGCTTTACATAGGCCTGATATTCGTTGTATTCACGAAGACTGGAAACTGGCATACTAGAGATGGACACAACTGTAATTGCGTTTTTAATTGATCAGAAAGGAATACATGCATATCGATCATGCACATATAACATAACATGGGGAACACGTAGGCACATATAACATGGCAAAATTTACTTTTCCACATTACCAAGGACACGTTCCCAGCCGGCCGGCCTGATGTTGTGTCTTCGGTATGAAGCGGTTCTCTCCAAGCGAACAACACCTCGTAACTAAAACATTACACTTGACCTAGAAGCATCCCAAGCTGCCGGGGCAGAAAGAAAGATGGAGTCTCTCCCGTTTGAGGCCTACCAGGCCCGAATTCAGCATAACTCCATGGAAAGTATACTAATACCCTAACTAAAGGACGAATTATCCCTAATACTAGCGAATCTATCCCCTAGCCTATATGTATAAGCCCTAATCTAGGGAGGAGGATACAGAATCATGTCAAAGTGCCTTGTAAATAGGCTCTATCCACTACTCTAACCCTTGCACTGGAATGATAAGAGACTGAAGTCACCATCAATCACCTTTCCTCCAAAGAGGGCCGGGAAAATCGAGCAGAACAAAGGTGCGGCACTGAGGTCTCTCCTGATCACAGGTGAGAAAATCGGAATTTGTGGTTCGGCTGATTTTAGAAGACTTTTTGTAAGTTTCAAAAATGGACACTTGGAAAAAAATTTCAAGCACAAACATGCAATAATATTCAATGGAGGAAATTCAAGTTAGAGGTAATGACAGTTAAAATTACTTTTCAGGATCAGTACTGGGCTCAAAGGTGCAGCACTGAGGTCTCTCCTGATCACAGGTGAGATGATCTGAATTCGTAGTTCGGCTGATTTTAGAGGAATTTTTGTAAGGTTCAAAAATGGTTAATTGGAATCTTTTTTTTAAGCAAAAACATGCAGTGATATCATATGGAGGAAATTCAGGTTCCTGGTAGTACAGTTAAAACAACTTTTCAGGATCCGTACTGGGCTCAAAGGTGCAGCACTGAGGTCTCTCCTGATCACAGGTGAGAAAATCGGAATTCGTAGTTCGGCTGATTTTAGAGGAATTTTTGTAAGTTTCAAAAATGGACACAGAATTTTTTTTAAACAAAAACATGCAATGATATCCAATAGAGGAAATTCAAGTTACTGATAAGTACAGTTAAAACAACTTTTCAGGATCGGTACTGGGCTCTAAGGTGCAGCACTGAGGTCTCTCCTGATCACAGGTGAGAAAATCAGAATTCGTAGTTCGGCTGATTCGGAGGAATTTTTGTAAGTTTCAAAAATGGACATTTGGAATTTTTTTTTTAGCAAAAACAGGCACTGATATCCTATGGAGGAAATTCAAGCTACTGGTAAGTACAGTTAAGTTAACTTCTCAGGATAAATATGGGCCTCAAAGGTGCAGCACTGAGGTCTCTCCTGATCACAGGTGAGAAAATCGGAAGTCGTAGTTCGGCTGATATTAGAGGAATTTTTGTAAGTTTCAATAATGAACACTTTGAATTTTTTTTAAGCAAAAACATGCAATGATATTAAATGTAGGAAATTCAAGTTACTGATAAGTACAGTTAAAACAACTTTTCAGGATCGGTACTGGGCTCAAAGGTGCAGCACTGAGGTCTCTCCTGATCACAGGTGAGAAAATCGGAATTCGTGGTTTAGCCGATTTTAGTGGAATTTTTGTAAGTTTCAAAAATGGACACTTTCAAATTTTATTTTAAGCAAAAACATGCAATGATATCCAATGGAGGAAATTCAAGTTACTGATAAGTACAGTTAAAACAACTTTTCAGGATCGGTACTGGGCTCAAAGGTGCAGCACTGAGTTCTCTCCTGATCACAGGTGAGAAAATCGGAATTCGTGGTTTGGCTGATTTTAGAGGAATTTTTGTAAGTTTAAAAAATGGACACTTTCAAATTTTTTTTAAGCAAAAACATGCAATGATATCCAGTGGAGGAAATTCAAGTTACTGGTAAGTACAGTTAAAACAACTTTTCAGGATCAGTACTGGGCTCAAAGGTGCAGCACTGAGGTCTCTCCTGATCACAGTTGAGATAATCGGAATTCGTAGTTCGGCTTATTCTGAGGAATTTTTGTAAGTTTCAAAAATGGACACTTGGAATTTTTTTTAAGCAAAAACAGGCAATAATATCCAATGGAGGAAATTCAAGTTACTGGTAAGTACAGTTAAAATTACTTTTCAGGATCAGTACTGGGCTCAAAGGTGCAGCACTGAGGTCTCTCCTGATCACAGGTGAGAAAATCGGAAGTCGTAGTTCAGCTGATATTAGAGGAATTTTTGTAAGTTTCAAAAATGGACACTTGGAATTTTTTTTAAGCAAAAACATGCAATGATATCCAATGGAGGAAATTCGAGTAACTAATAAGTACAGTTAAAACAACTTTTCAGGATCGGCACTGGGCTCAAAGGTGCGGCACTGAGGTCTCTCCTGATCACAGGTGAGAAAATCGGAATTTGTGGTTCGGCTGATTTTAGAAGACTTTTTGTAAGTTTCAAAAATGGACACTTTCAAATTTTATTTTAAGCAAAAACATGCAATTATATCCAATGGAGGAAATTCAAGTTACTAGTAAGTACAGTTAAAATTACTTTTCAGGATCAGTACTGGGCTCAAAGGTGCAGCACTGAGGTTTCGCCTGATCACAGGTGAGAACATCAGAATTCGTAGTTCTCCTGAATTTAGAGGAATTTTTGTAAGTTTCAAAAATGGACACTGGATTGTGTTTTAAGCAAAAACAGGCAATATTATCCTATGGAGGAAATTCAAGCTACTGGTAAGTACATTTAAGTTAACTTCTCAGGACCAATATGGGGCTCAAAGGTGCAGCACTGAGGTCTTTCCTGATCACAGGTGAGAAAATCGGAATTCGTTTTCACCTGATTTTGGAAGAATTTTTGTAAGTTTCAAAAATGGACACTTAGAATTTTTTTCAGCAAAAACAGGCAGTGATATCCAATGGAGGAAATTCACATTACGGGTAAGTACAGTTAAAATAAATTTTCAGGATCAGTACTGGGCTCAAAGGTGCAACACAGAGGTCTCTCCTGATCACAGGTGAGAAAATCAGAATTCGTAGTTCGGCTGATTTTAGAGGAATTTTTATAAGTTTCAAAAATGGACATAGAAATTTTTTTCAGCAAAAACAGGCAATGATAATCAATGGAGGAAATTCAAGTTACTGGTAACTACAGTTAAAATAACTTTTCAGGATCAGTCATGGGCTCAAAGGTGCAGCACTGAGGTCTCTCCTGATCAAAGGTGAGATAATCGGAATTAGTAGTTGGCTGATTCTGAGGAATTTTTGTAAGTTTCAAAAAGGGACATTTAGAATTTTTTTCCAGCAAAAACAGGCAATAATATCCTATGGAGGAAATTCAAGCTACTGGTAAGTACATTTAAGTTAACTTATCGGGATCAATATGGGGCTCAAAGGTGCCGCACTGAGGTCTCTCCTGATCATAGGAGACAAGATCGGAATTCGTAGTTCGGCTGATTTTAGAGGAATTTTTGTAAGTTTCAAAAATGGACACTTTCAAATTTTATTTTAAGCAAAAACATGCAATGAAATCCAATGGAGGAAATTCAAGTTACTGGTAATGACAGTTAAAATTACTTTTCAGGATCAGTACTGGGCTCAAAGGTGCAGCACTGAGGTCTCTCCTGATCACAGGTGACAAGATCGGAATTCGTAGTTCGGCTGATTTTAGAGGAATTTTTGTAAGTTTCAAAAATGGACACTTGGACTTTTTTTAAGCAAAAACATGCAATGATATCCAATGGAGGAAATTCAAGTTACTGGTAATGACAGTTAAAATTACTTTTCAGGATCAGTACTGGGCTCAAAGGTGCAGCACTGAGGTCTCTCCTGATCACAGGTGACAAGATCGGAATTCGTAGTTCGGCTGATTTTAGAGGAATTTTTGTAAGTTTCAAAAATGGACACTTGGAATTTTTTTTAAGCAAAAACATGCAATGATATCCAATGGAGGAAATTCGAGTAACTAATAAGTACAGTTAAAACAACTTTTCAGGATCGGCACTGGGCTCAAAGGTGCGGCACTGAGGTCTCTCCTGATCACAGGTGAGAAAATCGGAATTTGTGGTTCGGCTGATTTTAGAAGACTTTTTGTAAGTTTCAAAAATGGACACTTGGAAAAAAATTTCAAGCACAAACATGCAATAATATTCAATGGAGGAAATTCAAGTTAGAGGTAATGACAGTTAAAATTACTTTTCAGGATCAGTACTGGGCTCAAAGGTGCAGCACTGAGGTCTCTCCTGATCACAGGTGAGATGATCTGAATTCGTAGTTCGGCTGATTTTAGAGGAATTTTTGTAAGGTTCAAAAATGGTTAATTGGAATCTTTTTTTTAAGCAAAAACATGCAGTGATATCATATGGAGGAAATTCAGGTTCCTGGTAGTACAGTTAAAACAACTTTTCAGGATCCGTACTGGGCTCAAAGGTGCAGCACTGAGGTCTCTCCTGATCACAGGTGAGAAAATCGGAATTCGTAGTTCGGCTGATTTTAGAGGAATTTTTGTAAGTTTCAAAAATGGACACAGAGTTTTTTTTAAACAAAAACATGCAATGATATCCAATAGAGGAAATTCAAGTTACTGATAAGTACAGTTAAAACAACTTTTCAGGAT
Organism: Lissotriton helveticus; assembly: GCF_964261635.1. Taxonomy (NCBI): domain Eukaryota; kingdom Metazoa; phylum Chordata; class Amphibia; order Caudata; family Salamandridae; genus Lissotriton; species Lissotriton helveticus. The sequence goes on from NC_136070.1 coordinate 760,983,469, forward strand.
CGGTACTGGGCTCTAAGGTGCAGCACTGAGGTCTCTCCTGATCACAGGTGAGAAAATCAGAATTCGTAGTTCGGCTGATTCGGAGGAATTTTTGTAAGTTTCAAAAATGGACATTTGGAATTTTTTTTTTAGCAAAAACAGGCACTGATATCCTATGGAGGAAATTCAAGCTACTGGTAAGTACAGTTAAGTTAACTTCTCAGGATAAATATGGGCCTCAAAGGTGCAGCACTGAGGTCTCTCCTGATCACAGGTGAGAAAATCGGAAGTCGTAGTTCGGCTGATATTAGAGGAATTTTTGTAAGTTTCAATAATGAACACTTTGAATTTTTTTTAAGCAAAAACATGCAATGATATTAAATGTAGGAAATTCAAGTTACTGATAAGTACAGTTAAAACAACTTTTCAGGATCGGTACTGGGCTCAAAGGTGCAGCACTGAGGTCTCTCCTGATCACAGGTGAGAAAATCGGAATTCGTGGTTTAGCCGATTTTAGTGGAATTTTTGTAAGTTTCAAAAATGGACACTTTCAAATTTTATTTTAAGCAAAAACATGCAATGATATCCAATGGAGGAAATTCAAGTTACTGATAAGTACAGTTAAAACAACTTTTCAGGATCGGTACTGGGCTCAAAGGTGCAGCACTGAGTTCTCTCCTGATCACAGGTGAGAAAATCGGAATTCGTGGTTTGGCTGATTTTAGAGGAATTTTTGTAAGTTTAAAAAATGGACACTTTCAAATTTTTTTTAAGCAAAAACATGCAATGATATCCAGTGGAGGAAATTCAAGTTACTGGTAAGTACAGTTAAAACAACTTTTCAGGATCAGTACTGGGCTCAAAGGTGCAGCACTGAGGTCTCTCCTGATCACAGTTGAGATAATCGGAATTCGTAGTTCGGCTTATTCTGAGGAATTTTTGTAAGTTTCAAAAATGGACACTTGGAATTTTTTTAAAGCAAAAAAAGCCAATAATATCCAATGGAGGAAATTCAAGTTACTGGTAAGTACAGTTAAAATTACTTTTCAGGATCAGTACTGGGCTCAAAGGTGCAGCACTGAGGTCTCTCCTGATCACAGGTGAGAAAATCGGAAGTCGTAGTTCAGCTGATATTAGAGGAATTTTTGTAAGTTTCAAAAATGGACACTTGGAATTTTTTTTAAGCAAAAACATGCAATGATATCCAATGGAGGAAATTCGAGTAACTAATAAGTACAGTTAAAACAACTTTTCAGGATCGGCACTGGGCTCAAAGGTGCGGCACTGAGGTCTCTCCTGATCACAGGTGAGAAAATCGGAATTTGTGGTTCGGCTGATTTTAGAAGACTTTTTGTAAGTTTCAAAAATGGACACTTGGAAAAAAATTTCAAGCACAAACATGCAATAATATTCAATGGAGGAAATTCAAGTTAGAGGTAATGACAGTTAAAATTACTTTTCAGGATCAGTACTGGGCTCAAAGGTGCAGCACTGAGGTCTCTCCTGATCACAGGTGAGATGATCTGAATTCGTAGTTCGGCTGATTTTAGAGGAATTTTTGTAAGGTTCAAAAATGGTTAATTGGAATCTTTTTTTTAAGCAAAAACCTGCAGTGATATCATATGGAGGAAATTCAGGTTCCTGGTAAGTACAGTTAAAACAACTTTTCAGGATCAGTACTGGGCTCAAAGGTGCAGCACTGAGGTCTCTCCTGATCACAGGTGAGAAAATCGGAATTCGTGGTTTAGCTGATTTTAGTGGAATTTTTGTAAGTTTCAAAAATGGACACTTTCAAATTTTATTTTAAGCAAAAACATGCAATGATATCCAATGGAGGAAATTCAAGTTACTGATAAGTACAGTTAAAACAACTTTTCAGGATCGGTACTGGGCTCAAACGTGCAGCACTGAGTTCTCTCCTGATCACAGGTGAGAAAATCGGAATTCGTGGTTTGGCTGATTTTAGAGGAATTTTTGTAAGTTTCAAAAATGGACACTTTCAAATTTTTTTTAAGCAAAAACATGCAATGATATCCAATGGAGGAAATTCAAGTTACTGGTAATGACAGTTAAAATTACTTTTCAGGATCTGTACTGGGCTCAAAGGTGCAGCACTGAGGTCTCTCCTGATCACAGGTGACAAGATCGGAATTCGTAGTTCGGCTGATTTTAGAGGAATTTTTGTAAGTTTCAAAAATGGACACTTGGAAAAATGTTTTAAGCAAAAACATGCAATGATATCCAATGGAGGAAATTCAAGTTACTGATAAGTACAGTTAAAACAACTTTTCAGGATCAGTACTGGGCTCAAAGGTGCAGCACTGAGGTCTCTCCTGATCACAGGTGAGAAAATCGGAAGTTGTAGTTCGGCTGATATTAGAGGAATTTTTGTAAGTTTCAAAAATGGACACTTGGAATTTTTTTTTACGCAAAAACATGCAATGATATCCAATGGAGGAAATTCAAGCTACTGGTAAGTACAGTTAAAATTACTTTTCAGGAGCAGTACTGGGCTCAAAGGTGCAGCACTAAGGTTTCGCCTGATCACAGGTGAGAACATCGGAATTTGTAGTTCTCCTGAATTTAGAGGAATTTTTGTAAGTTTCAAAAATGGACACTTTCAAATTTTATTTTAAGCAAAAACATGCAATGATATCCAGTGGAGGAAATTCAAGTTACTGGTAAGTACAGTTAAAACAACTTTTCAGGATCAGTACTGGGCTCAAAGGTGCAGCACTGAGGTCTCTCCTGATCACAGTTGAGATAATCGGAATTCGTAGTTCGGCTTATTCTGAGGAATTTTTGTAAGTTTCAAAAATGGACACTTGGAATTTTTTTTAAGCAAAAACAGGCAATAATATCCAATGGAGGAAATTCAAGTTACTGGTAAGTACAGTTAAAATTACTTCTCAGGATCAGTACTGGGCTCAAAGGTGCAGCACCGAGGTCTCTCCTGATCACAGGTGAGAAAATCGGAAGTCGTAGTTAAGCTGATATTAGAGGAATTTTTGTAAGTTTCAAAAATGGACACTTGGAATTTTTTTTAAGCAAAAACATGCAATGATATCCAATGGAGGAAATTCGAGTAACTAATAAGTACAGTTAAAACAACTTTTCAGGATCGGCACTGGGCTCAAAGGTGCGGCACTGAGGTCTCTCCTGATCACAGGTGAGAAAATCGGAATTTGTGGTTCGGCTGATTTTAGAAGACTTTTTGTAAGTTTCAAAAATGGACACTTTCAAATTTTATTTTAAGCAAAAACATGCAATTATATCCAATGGAGGAAATTCAAGTTACTAGTAAGTACAGTTAAAATTACTTTTCAGGATCAGTACTGGGCTCAAAGGTGCAGCACTGAGGTTTCGCCTGATCACAGGTGAGAACATCAGAATTCGTAGTTCTCCTGAATTTAGAGGAATTTTTGTAAGTTTCAAAAATGGACACTGGATTGTGTTTTAAGCAAAAACAGGCAATATTATCCTATGGAGGAAATTCAAGCTACTGGTAAGTACATTTAAGTTAACTTCTCAGGACCAATATGGGGCTCAAAGGTGCAGCACTGAGGTCTTTCCTGATCACAGGTGAGAAAATCGGAATTCGTTTTCACCTGATTTTGGAAGAATTTTTGTAAGTTTCAAAAATGGACACTTAGAATTTTTTTCAGCAAAAACAGGCAGTGATATCCAATGGAGGAAATTCACATTACGGGTAAGTACAGTTAAAATAAATTTTCAGGATCAGTACTGGGCTCAAAGGTGCAACACAGAGGTCTCTCCTGATCACAGGTGAGAAAATCAGAATTCGTAGTTCGGCTGATTTTAGAGGAATTTTTATAAGTTTCAAAAATGGACATAGAAATTTTTTTCAGCAAAAACAGGCAATGATAATCAATGGAGGAAATTCAAGTTACTGGTAACTACAGTTAAAATAACTTTTCAGGATCAGTCATGGGCTCAAAGGTGCAGCACTGAGGTCTCTCCTGATCAAAGGTGAGATAATCGGAATTAGTAGTTGGCTGATTCTGAGGAATTTTTGTAAGTTTCAAAAAGGGACATTTAGAATTTTTTTCCAGCAAAAACAGGCAATAATATCCTATGGAGGAAATTCAAGCTACTGGTAAGTACATTTAAGTTAACTTATCGGGATCAATATGGGGCTCAAAGGTGCCGCACTGAGGTCTCTCCTGATCATAGGAGACAAGATCGGAATTCGTAGTTCGGCTGATTTTAGAGGAATTTTTGTAAGTTTCAAAAATGGACACTTTCAAATTTTATTTTAAGCAAAAACATGCAATGATATCCAATGGAGGAAATTCAAGTTACTGATAAGTACAGTTAAAACAACTTTTCAGGATCGGTACTGGGCTCAAAGGTGCAGCACTGAGTTCTCTCCTGATCACAGGTGAGAAAATCGGAATTCGTGGTTTGGCTGATTTTAGAGGAATTTTTGTAAGTTTCAAAAATGGACACTTTCAAATTTTTTTTTAAGCAAAAACATGCAATGAAATCCAATGGAGGAAATTCAAGTTACTGGTAATGACAGTTAAAATTACTTTTCAGGATCAGTACTGGGCTCAAAGGTGCAGCACTGAGGTCTCTCCTGATCACAGGTGACAAGATCGGAATTCGTAGTTCGGCTGATTTTAGAGGAATTTTTGTAAGTTTCAAAAATGGACACTTGGAATTTTTTTTAAGCAAAAACATGCAATGATATCCAATGGAGGAAATTCGAGTAACTAATAAGTACAGTTAAAACAACTTTTCAGGATCGGCACTGGGCTCAAAGGTGCGGCACTGAGGTCTCTCCTGATCACAGGTGAGAAAATCGGAATTTGTGGTTCGGCTGATTTTAGAAGACTTTTTGTAAGTTTCAAAAATGGACACTTTCAAATTTTATTTTAAGCAAAAACATGCAATTATATCCAATGGAGGAAATTCAAGTTACTGGTAAGTACAGTTAAAATTACTTTTCAGGATCAGTACTGGGCTCAAAGGTGCAGCACTGAGGTTTCGCCTGATCACAGGTGAGAACATCAGAATTCGTAGTTCTCCTGAATTTAGAGGAATTTTTGTAAGTTTCAAAAATGGACACTGGATTGTGTTTTAAGCAAAAACAGGCAATATTATCCTATGGAGGAAATTCAAGCTACTGGTAAGTACATTTAAGTTAACTTCTCAGGACCAATATGGGGCTCAAAGGTGCAGCACTGAGGTCTTTCCTGATCACAGGTGAGAAAATCGGAATTCGTTTTCACCTGATTTTGGAAGAATTTTTGTAAGTTTCAAAAATGGACACTTAAATTTTTTTTCAGCAAAAACAGGCAGTGATATCCAATGGAGGAAATTCACATTACGGGTAAGTACAGTTAAAATACATTTTCAGGATCAGTACTGGGCTCAAAGGTGCAACACAGAGGTCTCTCCTGATCACAGGTGAGAAAATCAGAATTCGTAGTTCGGCTGATTTTAGAGGAATTTTTATAAGTTTAAAAAATGGACATAGAAATTTTTTTCAGCAAAAACAGGCAATGATAATCAATGGAGGAAATTCAAGTTACTGGTAACTACAGTTAAAATAACTTTTCAGGATCAGTCATGGGCTCAAAGGTGCAGCACTGAGGTCTCTCCTGATCTGAGGTACTGGGTTTTTAAGAACCGGTACCGAACCGGTAACCCAGCGGTGCCAGGGGATCAACACCCAGAGACCTCGGGTTCTCCTGAGTCAGACCGAAAGAAACTTCAGAGTCTTCCAGGTGAAGTCAAAGATTAGTTTATTGGCTGCAACCAAGGTGACAGGGTCCTAGAAGTACAATACCAGTATATTCAGGAGACTGCACACTTTCACGAAGTCAGGCTTCTCTTCTTATACCTAATATTCAGCCTTGAGCAAAACATTCCTTGGATTCGTGGTATTTCATTTATGGTTACTGATTACAAAAGAAAAGCAGAGTCATGATGACATGTACATGTCGTGCTGCCCATAACAAATCATCCAGCAAGGCCCAACATTTCATCAGATATCGCTGGACCCCTAATAAAAATGGTCACCTCCCCATCATAAAACAAGTGAGGAAAAGGAGTGGAGAAAGATGTGAGCGAGATATGGCAGGTGTGCGCGCTGAAATGGTTTTATGGCTGGTTGGGCCTAGATGCTATCTTGCTCGGCCACTGGGAGGGAACTGACCTAACGAGTTCGGCCTGGGGCAATGGTTCTAACTTGTACTGGGGTCAGGGAAAAGTCGATTAAGGAGTATGTGTCCTTGTGGAATCAAATTCAACTGGATTAAGGCCTATGTAGAGGGCAACATGCAGCTAAGGGTTTAGAAGGTAAATGACGATTTCGAGGTGAAATCGTCACTCGAATATGCCGAAAATACATGTACTTGATGTACTCGTCATTCTCGGTCTTTTGATACCAAATTCGTCCTATTTCGACGAAGTTTTTATTCTCGAGTCCAGTACTATAATATGAATCCAGATTTTTCAGAACCACAGACCCTCCTTTTGCCCGTACATAGGCAATTAATCTATCCTCATGTTAATCTGAGTCCAGATCTATATTCCTAAAGTCATTGAGATGTTGCTGCAACATCATTCTAGTGCTGAGCTCATGTCTTGACACAGGCTTCCTTACACATGATGTAACACAGAGGCCACATATTGCAGGAGCACACTGTATGCATAGACAGAACAGGAAAAGAACGGCTAAGACCATCCCAATGACCATCAGAATTTTCCATCCCCAGGCAGATATCAGTCCCCAGAACCATCCCATTAATGACCAATCTCCTTTATCCACATGGATAGATTCGGAAATTTTATGTAGTTTGGAGATGGCCCCGTATACTGTTGGAGCATTATCTGGAATAAAAATGCAACAACTGGACTGGATCAATTTGCATACTCCACCTCGGTCCGCAAGTAGTACATCCAAAGCGACCCGGTTCTGAAGGGTCATCAGTCGATCCGACTGGAGCTCAGCAGTCAGGTTACTAAGGGCACCAGCAGTTTCAATCACGGTGGATTCAACTACCCTTGTCAATTGCCTTATGTTTCTGCTGTTAGCCATGGCTCCCCAGAACGGCAGAACACCCATTGCAAAGTCACCAAATTCTTGACCTGCAGTGTCTTCTTTACTCAAAACACCTCTAACTACCCTTGTCCGATGGTAATCCGCCGCTGCTGTGTAGGTGGGAGGTAACAGGAATGAAACAAAACATGAGCCCGAGAAGTCAGGGGGCAACCACGTATAGGCTCTATCACGGCAAATGAAATAAGTACCCTTAGCGGCTAAAAAGGCAGGGGAAGTCTGGGATCCAAAAACGTACGTTTCTGTGCAGACACTCTTCCCTAGCTGAGCTCTGGGATTCTTACCAATACCTTGCAGACACAGGTGACCTTGATGGGGTACGATCCAGATAGGGGACGATCTCTTGGCTTGCTGTTTCTCACTTAATGTAGTGCCATATCCGGTCACATTCCAACCTACATATGCAAGTATCTCATCATCCGGGGTATCTTCGTAAGAAGTTACTCCCTTGATCATGTCAACTATACCCTTGACTAGGGCGCTAGTCTTGAGGTTGTCTTTTACAGAACGTAGGGGTTGGATTTCTCGTGCATATATGAACATTGTCCTATATGCCCATACTGACCCATTGCGACTAAATGGCAGGACCAAATAGGGGATACCTCTATCCGTGGTGTGGGGCATGAGACCACACACCCAACAGTTGGTTGTGTTCATTACAAGTTGGTGTTGGTGTAATAACTGAACGAAGGAGTTATTAATGAACTCTAATCTCCTATTTGATTCGTGGTCAGGCAAAGGGTGGAAAGAATGAGAGGAAACAGTAGGAGGAGGTATGGGTGATGTAGTGGGCGCAAATGTCACATGAAAAGAGAATAAGACATAGCTTATCAAAAAGACCATTACGCTAAATAGCATAAAAATACACATTATTATAAAAATTCTCTTCCTTATTGTTTTCAAAAGTCTCTGCTTAAAGTTCATTTGTTTGGCAGTTCTCTCCACATCAGGAAACTCCATCCTCTCTAAGGTGCTGCCCGCGGCGGTAGGTTGTTTCTGCTAAAGGATGCTTCCGTCAGTCTAGGGTGGCTCCCTTGGACCAACTGGAACCAGCGACCTATCGTCGTCAGCTGCACCCAAAAGTCTTTAATCAACCGCGACCCTAGCAGCGGAACCCGGATGGCGGTTCGAAAAAACCAAAAATAAGCAAGTTACCTAGATGGGAGAATCTGCACTTTCAAAAATAGGATTTTGGGAAAAAAACGCATTTTTTATTAGTCCACAGGTTTTTCTCTCGGATCATAAAATAAATCACTTTTACTTTAGTCTGTTTTTCTTGGTCGCAGATTGTAGCGTCTTTTCCCGGGTACCGTCTGGTCCAGAAATAGTAGCTCAGGTTCCACAGAGTTCAATTGTTCTGGTGGTGGCGCAGTTTCTGAAAAAATGTTCCCACTTTCGCAATCAGGCCTTCCCCTCCACTCTAACAGTCGACCTTGTAGACAGGAGGACGAGGTGAGGCCCGGTCCATCTGGGCTGGTCGTTTCTTGTTCTTCGGAAATTGCGGACCAGCACCCAGGAACCGGGGTCAATGGAGTGACCCGGTGTCTCAGAGACCGGAGGCAAGGTGTTGTGGACCTGTTGATATAAAACATGCAATTTAGCCGTCAATTCATACAAATAGTCAAGCAAAATGGGGTGTTGCAGCTCGCTAAACTTCGTGGGCCTAGGCACTCCCCATATGTTGGCTGGCCGACCAAAGATTATTTCATAGGGGCTGAGTTTCATTCGCGAATGCACAGTCATTCTGGTGGATAGGAGTGCTAAGGGTAGAGCGTCGGGCCATTTAAGACCTGTGCTCGCTTGGATTTTGGCCAATTTAAGTTTAAGCGTGCCATTGTAACATTCCACTAATCCAGCTGATTGGGGGTGATTTGCAGCGTGGAACTTCTGCCTAATGCCTAGCCCTTCACACACTCTTTTCATCACACAACCCACAAATTCACTTCCGTTGTCCGACCAGACCATTCTAGGCATTCCGAACCTGGGGAAGAACTCTTTCACAAGGGCTTTCGCTGTGGACAAGGCAGTATTGTCCCTTAGGGGATAGGCTTCTACCCATCTTGAGAAGGCACAAACAACCACGAGCACATATTTTAAGTTGTTGCACCTCTCCATGTGTATGAAATCTAGCTGCAAAACCTCGAACGGATACGTAGGAGGTGCAAAATGACCAGCTGGAGATGGGGTTCCCCTACCAGGATTGTGCTACAGACATACCATGCAATTCTTGACAACATTCTCTGCACACTTGGGAATCCCTGAATTCTTCCACACTGGGGCCAACAACTCGCAAATCCCTTTCGCGCTGATATGGGCCATCCCATGAGCCATTGTAACCATTGCAGGCACATACGCATCGGGTAACAACCATCTCTGTTGCTTTGTCGATTCAATCCAACAACCATTTGCATCCATTCTCCCTGTACTTTCTCTCCACATGCTTAACTCTTTCTCCGTGGCCTCAGCTTGGATGGACTTCACACTTTCTATCGTGTCTTCACATATTCCAACATCACCAGTCCATCTTTCTGGGCTCGCGACATACATTCGGCTCATCATATTCTTTGCCGTTTCCTTAGCAGTTTCATCAGCAAATGCATTTCCACGACCAACATCATCAATCACTTTCTTGTGTGCACTACATTTCACGATCGCTACTTTCAGGGGCAACGTCAGTGATTCAAGAAGCTCATTTACCAACTGACCATGCTGAATCTTAGCTCCATGCGAAGTCAGGAACCCACGTTCTCTCCACAATCGTCCAAAACTGTGAGCCACTCCAAAAGCATACTGACTGTCGGTATAGACAGTCACTTTCATTCCTTTGGATAACACACATGCTCTCGTCAGCGCCACGAGTTCAGCGGCTTGAGCTGAACCATGTGGTATTCGCGCAGTTTCAACGATTGTGTACAAAGTTGTGACAGCATATGCTGTAGTCACGTTACCATTTGGGAGTTGAAAGCATGAACCATCCACCCATAATGTACCATCACATTCAGCAAGAGGAGTGTCGAATAAATCAACTCTCCCTTTCGTCTCTTCCTCTGTTCTGAGGAAACAATCGTGCTGTTCTGAAACATCCGATTCCTCAGCAATTGGTAACAATGTGGCTATGTTCAAGGTACTGCACCTTTTGATGTGCACATGGCTCGCTAGTAGCGTCAATTCATAACTGGACAGTCGAGCACTAGTTAAGTGCTGTGTCTTGGTCCTATTTAACAACGTGTCTACTGCATGCGGGACCATCACGATTAGTGTATTATTCATTACTAGACCTGCAGACTGTCGAATAGAAACAGCTGCTGCTGCTGTGGCCCTTAAACAACTTGGCAATGCTCGTGCTACCGGATCCAAAGTTGACGAAAAATAGGCGCATGGCCGCTGTCTATCTCCGTATAACTGAGTCAGCACAGACAATGCACAGCCCTCCTTCTCGTGGACATATAATGTGAAAGGCTTACTGTAGTTGGGGTTACCTAACACAGGGGCCGAACATAATGCTGTGCGTAATTCGAGAAAACTTTTCTGACACTTATCAGACCAAGGAATGGGATTGGGTGTATTTGTACACGTTAGTGCCAATAAGGGTTTGGCTAATAACGAAAAATTTGGAATCCACTGTCTACAGTACGATGTAATGCCCAAGAAAGCGCGTACTTCTCTCTGCGTTCTTGGCAAATTCAATTTAGCTATTGCCTGAATTCTTTCTGGGGTCAGTTTCCTTCCCTCCTTCGATAAGAGATGACCTAAGTAGGTCACTTCTTGTCGGCAATATTGAAGCTTGGAAAGTGACACCTTGTGATGCAGATCACATAGATGGCGCAGTAATGTCAACGTGGCCATTTTACAGATTTTCTCAGTATCCGCAGCGATGAGCAAATCGTCCACGTACTGTACGAGAGTGGAACCTTTGGGCAAAACCATTGTGTCAAGCTGACTTTTCAGAGCTTGACTGTATATTGAGGGGCTTTCACAGTAGCCTTGAGGAGCGCGTTTAAAGCGGAAGCTGTGACCACCTAAACTAAAGGAAAAAATATCCCTGCTTTCCTCAGCAATCGGGATACTGAAGAAAGCATTCTTCAGGTCAATCACCGAAAACCAGGATGCAGAGGCTGGAATCATAGTCAATAATGTTGTAATGTCGGGGACAACTGGGAATTGTGGCACCACTATCTTATTTACTTCCCTAAGATCGATCACAAATCTATACACAGGTGGCTGAGAAGGGTCAGTTCGTTTTAAAACAGGCAGAACAGGACTATTGCAAACATTGCCTCGTGTTTCTTCAATTACGTCTTTTTCAATCAACTCGTAAACAATCGCTAGCAAAGCTATTTCGCCCTCATTGGATATTCTGTATTGGGGAATTCGTGGCATTTTGACATTCGGTTTCAATGTTACAATATACGGTGGAATTTCTAAAAGACCTACATCATTCGGACCAGTAGCCCAAAGAATATCTGGTAGAAGTGCCAATTCTGCTGGAAGTGCATTTCTCGACAAATACATGGGAGAAACCACTTTCTTACCTAAAGTAAGTTGTACTCCTGAGGGAGAACAGTACAAAGTCGCATACAATCTTTTTAGCAAATCTAATCCTAGCAAATTTTCACCACAACCTGTTGTCAAAATAAGGGGTGCTTCGAATTCACAAGGACCAACAGAAAGAGATAAAGGGTCAGAAATCGGATTTCTAACCGGGCGCCAGAAAAACCTACGGAAACGTTCATTTCGCCAGACAAAGGTGCGCCAGGGAGTTTGGAGTGCATAATAGAACTCTTTGTAGCACCAGTATCCAACAGAAAAGGTTCTGACACACCCGATGTAATCACCTCAACGTAAGGTCCACTCTGATCTACTGGAACTGAAACAACTCCCTCTCCTTGTCTAAGGCTGTCCTAGCAATCATTACTCTCCCACTGCTCATTTTCTGTGTAATACTCATCAACGTAGTATTGAGCTGTCCTGTCAGATACGTTATTTTGCTGGTCAAACCTGTTCATAGAGTTTTGTGATGGAAGGGGACGTGCGTCCTGAGGGGTGTTTCCACGCCCTCTACCTCTAGGCGCTTGCTGACTACCACGACCTCTTACGCTTGAAATTCCGTTTGCACGTTGTGGTAGGGCAGGACAGTCATATTTGTAATGACCCTCTTGTTTGCAGTATAAACACTGGTTGGGACCTACGCGGTTTTGATTGTAATCGAATCTCTGCAAGTTTCTCTGAGGCTGCTGAAAAGTGTTCTGGTAGTGATTCTGACCATTATTATTTTTATTACCACCACCACGTGGAGGATAGGCTTGCTGTAGCAAAACCTTCGTTTTGAGTTCTCTAGTTTTCTTCTCTACTTTATCTTTCTCATCCTTGTCTCTATTCTCGTAGTACTGTGCGGTAGCTAATATCTGGGCTGAAGATGAGACTGCCCAAGAACTTTCTGAATCTTTTAATTTCCTACACAAGTCTGGAAGTAGATTGTGCACAAATTTATCGACAAACAATCTCTGACCACCTTCTGTGGTCATATCTTGACCGCTGTGGTCAATGAATGTTTCTTCAAATCTGGTGAAGAAATCTGAAACAGTTTCCTCTTTCTTTTGCTTGCATGCAGATAACTTATCCCAATTTACGCGTATTGCAGGCATTATCGTTTTTATGTAATCTACTATTCTACCAGGTAGTTCCGCTATCAGAGGCTCAGGCTTGGCACCACCAACTTGTCGTGCATCTGCAGTAGTAATATTAGCCCACGTGTCACCTAATTCCTGGTCATGATCTACATGACGAATTTTTCCCCATAAAGGCTGTGGAACAACGTTCCCGAATAACATATCGATATCGGCCAAATTCATTATACATGACCCAGCAGTTTGCGACAATTCTTTATAGTACCCTGCAGGATTTTTACGCGGATCTGGTAGTGTTTGTTTGAGTGCTAAAACTTCAGCTCGCTTCCATGGAACATGTACCCATACGCGGTGAAAGTGGGGCAGGACAGGTGGGACAGCTGTCGCGTCACCCTCTCTCCATTGTGGGGGAACTTCTCTCATAGGGTATTGTCGTGCCTTTTTCCTACTAGATGCACCGGATTCCGATGGTGACCCAGAACTGCTTCCCTTACTTCGATATGATAATAGCATTTCAACTGCTTTTTCCACATCGGGACCTACAATCATACCCTCTCCAAACTTAAATCGTACACGACACATCTCTAGCGGGATGCATTCTTGATCATTGTCTTCTAAATCCTCGCCAAGAAAGACACACATTTGTTCGAACACATATCTCTGTGTCGCTGCTTCCCATTGATGGAAGACTTCCATGACAGACTGTAAATCATATTTTGCAGTGTCCATGACCCATTTCCGAGCTAAACCATCCAGGGAATCTCTCTCTTGATAATCAGGCAGTTGACTTCGCAACTGTCTTCGTCCTATTTTAGGGGTCGCAGCAGGCGACCCAAAAAGGGGTAAAAGAAGATTAGTAACAGTGCTGGCCATTTTCTGCCGAAGGGAAGGTGAAACTGAAGGACAAACAGATGAAAAAACGGGGTGAGATAAGGCGGGGGTAGAGATGGCAGAAGAGGTATCAGGAATAATAGAGGTGGTACTAGGCAAAATCATAGAGGGGGCATTAGGAGATGTAGAAAGCACTGTAGGCAAAATCGTAGAAAACACAGGTGAAACAGAAGTGGTCGGTGGGCCTGGAGTAGGCTGCACCGAAGAAGTAGGAGCCAGCTGAAGAACAGCTGGTGGGTGCTGTGGAAGAGCCGGAGGCGCAGCTTGTGCAACTAAAGGTTGCGGGGGTGCTGTAGCATTCTGCGCATAGGGGGGTGGTGAAGTTAATAATTGCGACATTAATTGGTCTTTTTCACGCACTTTTGCTGTCCCTTGCTGAAGAGACGGCAAAACCGGATAACACTTATCTATTGCCATTTTACGTTGCCTGTGCAACTGCTCATTTATCTGCTCTTCCTCATTATCTTTAAACTGCACGGCAGCTTGCATTACTGAAAGTCCCCCTTCTCTCTTATTTTTCTTAGCTAATTTAATTTCTTTTTGTTTGGCTTCTTTGCGCCATAAGCGGAAAGAGTCAAACATCGCCGGCCGGGCTTTCTTTTTGAAGAGTTTAACTTCAAGGTTGTCTAAGATTTCAGAATCAAAGCTACCATATTGGGGCCATTTCAAAACACCATCTTTCCTAGTGTATTTAATCCATACCTCGTTGTAAACGATGGGGCCTACCCCATGTTTAACGTATAGCTCGTAAGTCGGAGTTCCAACTGGAGGAACCGGACACGAGTCCTCCAATCGGGAGTCCCTATTATTACTACCAAGACAAAACCAATTCCCGAGTCTAAGACTAGGCATCCTCGCTCTCTAGTCTAGTTCCAAAACTTCAAAGGATTTATCGATTACGATATTTCTCGTGAATACACGAGTCCTTCGGTTATGGTGCTTGCAAGAACCAATAAAAACCTTATGTATCTCCAAGATACCACAAAGTAAGTCCAACTAAGGACTGGGAGACGCTCCACTTATACTTAACTGAAAAATATCGATGGCTTCACCAGAAGACTCGTCTCAGCGTTTCGCTCTACCGAAAATTTCAAGGGTCCAACATCAGGGCGATAGCCAGGGCAGCAGTCCTTGTAGCCGTCGGGAAGCGGGGAACCTCGCAGTAAAGACCTTCGGACTACGTCGACATGCAGGGGTCGATGAGGTGGTGGGCCCTCCTCCGGAATTTTCACACGTAGCTCCTCACGATCTTCAGGCTTGATTGGTACCACTGGAATCGCCCCAAACGCTGGGCGCCAAATGAGGTACTGGGTTTTTAAGAACCGGTACCGAACCGGTAACCCAGCGGTGCCAGGGGATCAACACCTAGAGACCTCGGGTTCTCCTGAGTCAGACCGACAGAAACTTCAGAGTCTTCCAGGTGAAGTCAAAGATTAGTTTATTGGCTGCAACCAAGGTGACAGGGTCCTAGAAGTACAATACCAGTATATTCAGGAGACTGCACACTTTCACGAAGTCAGGCTTCTCTTCTTATACCTAATATTCAGCCTTGAGCAAAACATTCCTTGGATTCGTGGTATTTCATTTATGGTTACTGATTACAAAAGAAAAGCAGAGTCATGATGACATGTACATATTTCACGTCGTGCTGCCCATAACAAATCATCCAGCAAGGCCCAACATTTCATCAGATATCGCTGGACCCCTAATAAAAATGGTCACCTCCCCATCATAAAACAAGTGAGGAAAAGGAGTGGAGAAAGATGTGAGCGAGATATGGCAGGTGTGCGCGCTGAAATGGTTTTATGGCTGGTTGGGCCTAGATGCTATCTTGCTCGGCCACTGGGAGGGAACTGACCTAACGAGTTCGGCCTGGGGCAATGGTTCTAACTTGTACTGGGGTCAGGGAAAAGTCGATTAAGGAGTATGTGTCCTTGTGGAATCAAATTCAACTGGATTAAGGCCTATGTAGAGGGCAACATGCAGCTAAGGGTTTAGAAGGTAAATGACGATTTCGAGGTGAAATCGTCACTCGAATATGCCGAAAATACATGTACTTGATGTACTCGTCATTCTCGGTCTTTTGATACCAAATTCGTCCTATTTCGACGAAGTTTTTATTCTCGAGTCCAGTACTATAATATGAATCCAGATTTTTCAGAACCACAGATCAAAGGTGAGATAATCGGAATTAGTAGTTGGCTGATTCTGAGGAATTTTTGTAAGTTTCAAAAAGGGACATTTAGAATTTTTTTTCAGCAAAAACAGGCAATAATATCCTATGGAGGAAATTCAAGCTACTGGTAAGTACATTTAAGATAACTTATCGGGATCAATATGGGGCTCAAAGGTGCTGCACTGAGGTCTCTCCTGATCACAGGTGAGAAAATCGGAAGTCGTAGTTCGGCTGATATTAGAGGAATTTATGTACGTTTCAAAAATGGACACTTGGAATTTTTTTTAAGCAAAAACATGCAATGATATCCAATGGAGGAAATTCAAGTTACTAATAAGTACAGTTAAAACAACTTTCCAGGATCGGTACTGGGCTCAAAGGTGCAGCACTGAGGTCTCTCCTGATCACAGGTGAGAAAATCGGAATTCGTGGTTCGGCTGATTTTAGAAGACTTTTTGTAAGTTTCAAAAATGGACACTAAGAATTTTTTTCAGCAAAAACAGGCAATATTATCCTATGGAGGAAATTCAAGCTACTGGTAAGTACATTTAAGTTAACTTCTCAGAACCAATATGGGGCTCAAAGGTGCAGCACTGAGGTCTCTCCTGATCACAGGTGAGAAAATCGGAATTCGTTTTCACCTGATTTTGGAAGAATTTTTGTACGTTTCAAAAATGGACACTTAGAATTTTTTTCAGCAAAAACAGGCAATGATATCCAATGGAGGAAATTCACATTACGGGTAAGTACAGTTAAAATACATTTTCAGGATCAGTACTGGGCTCAAAGGTGCAACACAGAGGTCTCTCCTGATCACAGGTGAGAAAATCAGAATTCGTAGTTCGGCTGATTTTAGAGTAATTTTTTATAAGTTTCAAAAATGGACACAGAATTTTTTTTCAGCAAAAACAGGCAATAATATCCTATGGAGGAAATTCAAGCTACTGGTAAGTACAGTTAAGTTAACTTCTCAGGATCAATATGGGGCTCAAAGGTGCAGCACTGAGGTCTCTCCTGATCACAGGTGAGAAAATAGGAATTCGTAGTTCGCCTGATTTTAGAGGAATTTTTGTAAGGTTCAAAAATGGACAATTGGAATCTTTTTTTTAAGCAAAAACATGCAGTGATATCCTATAAAGGAAATTCAAGTCACTGGTAAATACAGTTAAAACAACTTTTCAGGATCAGTACTGGGCTCAAAGGTGCAGCACTGAGGTCTCTCCTGATCACAGTTGAGATAATCGGAATTCGTAGTTCGGCTGATTTTAGAGGAATTTTTGTAAGTTTCAAAAATTGACACTTGGAAACAAATTTCAAGCACAAACATGCAATGATATCCAATGGAGGAAATTCAAGTTACTGGTAATGACAGTTAAAATTACTTTTCAGGATCAGTACTGGGCTCAAAGGTGCCGCACTGAAGTCTCTCCTGATCACAGGTGACAAGATCGGAATTCGTAGTTCGGCTGATTTTAGAGGAATTTTTGTAAGTTTCAAAAATGGACACTTGGAATTTTTTTTTAAGCAAAAACATGCAATGATATCCAATGGAGGAAATTCAAGTTACTGGTAAGTACAGTTAAAATTACTTTTCAGGATCAGTACTGGGCTCAAAGGTGCAGCACTGAGGTCTCTCCTGATCACAGTTGAGATAATCGGAATTCGTAGTTCGGCTGATTTTAGAGGAATTTTTGTAAGTTTCAAAAATTGACACTTGGAAACAAATTTCAAGCACAAACATGCAATGATATCCAATGGAGGAAATTCAAGTTACTGGTAATGACAGTTAAAATTACTTTTCAGGATCAGTACTGGGCTCAAAGGTGCCGCACTGAAGTCTCTCCTGGTCACAGGTGACAAGATCGGAATTCGTAGTTCGGCTGATTTTAGAGGAATTTTTGTAAGTTTCAAAAATGGACACTTGGAATTTTTTTTTAAGCAAAAACATGCAATGATATCCAATGGAGGAAATTCAAGTTACTGGTAAGTACAGTTAAAATTACTTTTCAGGATCAGTACTGGGCTCAAAGGTGCAGCACTGAGGTCTCTCCTGATCACAGGTGAGAAAATCGGAAGTTGTAGTTCGGCTGATATTAGAGGAATTTTTGTAAGTTTCAAAAATGGACACTTGGAAAACATTTTTAAGCAAAAACATGCAATGATATCCAATGGAGGAAATTCAAGTTACTGATAAGTACAGTTAAAACAACTTTTCAGGATCGGTACTGGGCTCAAAGGTGCAGCACTGAGGTCTCTCCTGATCACAGGTGAGAAAATCGGTAGTTGTAGTTCGGCTGATATTAGAGGAATTTTTGTAAGTTTCAAAAATGGACACTTGGAAAAAAAATTTTAAGCAGAAACATGCAATGATATCCAATGGAGGAAATTCAAGTTACTGATAAGTACAGTTAAAACAACTTTTCAGGATCGGTACTGGGCTCAAAGGCACAGCACTGAGGTCTCTCCTGATCACAGGTGAGAAAATCGGAATTCGTGGTTCGGCTGATTTTAGACAAATTTTTGTACGTTTCAAAAATGGACACAGGATTGTTTTTTAAGCAAAAACAGGCAATGATATCCTATGGAGGAAATTCATGTTACTGGTAACTACAGTTAAAATAACTTTTCAGGATGAGTACTGGGCTCAAAGGTGCAGCACTGAGGTCTCTCCTGATCACAGTTGAGAAAATCGGAATTCGTAGTTCGGCTGATTTTAGAGGAATTTATGTAAGTTTCCAAAATTGACACGGAATTGTTTTTAAGAAAAAACAGGCAATGCTATCCTATGGATGAAATTCAAGTTACTGGTAACTACAGTTAAAATAACTTTTCAGGATCAGTACTGGGCTCAAAGGTGCAGCACTGAGATCTCTCCTGATCACAGGTGAGAAAATCAGAATTCGTAGTTCGGCTGATTCGGAGGTATTTTTGTCAGTTTCAAAAATGGACACTTGGAATTCTTTTTAAGCAAAAACATGCAATGATATCCAATGGAGGAAATTCAAGTTACTGCTAAGTACAGTTAAAACAACTTTTCAGGATCGGTACTGGGCTCAAAGGTGCAGCACTGAGGTCTCTCCTGATCACAGGTGAGAAAATCGGAATTTGTGGTTCGGCTGAATTTAGAGGAATTTTTGTAAGTTTCAAAAATGAACACAGAATTGCTTTTTAAGCAAAAACAGGCAATGCTATCCTATGGAGGAAATTCACGTTACGGGTAAGTACAGTTAAAATAACTTTTCAGGATCAGTACTGGGCTCAAAGGTGCAGTACTGAGGTCTCTCCTGATCACGGGTGAGATAATTGGAATTAGTGGTTTGGCTGATTCTGAGGAATTTTTGTAAGTTTCAAAAATGGACACTTAGACACTTTTTTCAGTAAAAACAGGCAATGATATCCTAAGAATGAAAATCAAATTACTAGTAAGTACAGTTAAAATTACTTTTCAGGATCAGTACTGGGCTCAAAGGTGCAGCACTGAGGTCTCTCCTGATCACAGGTGAGAAAATCGGAATTCATGGTTCGGCTGATTTTAGAGGAATTTTTGTAAGTTTCAAAAATGGACACTTGGCATTTCTTTTAAGCAAAAACAGGCAATAATATCCTATGGAGGAAATTCAAGCTACTGGTAAGTACAGTTAAGTTAACTTCTCAGGATCAATATGGCGCTCAAAGGTGCAGCACTGAGGTCTCTCCTGATCACAGGTGAGAAAATAGGAATTCGTAGTTTGCCTGATTTTAGAGGAATTTTTGTAAGGTTCAAAAATGGACAATTGGAATCCTTTTTTTAAGCAAAAACATGCAGTGATATCCTATAAAGGAAATTCAAGTCACTGGTAAATACAGTTAAAACAACTTTTCAGGATCAGTACTGGGCTCAAAGGTGCAGCACTGAGGTCTCTCCTGATCACAGTTGAGATAATCGGAATTCGTAGTTCGGCTGATTTTAGAGGAATTTTTGTAAGTTTCAAAAATTGACACTTGGAAACAAATTTCAAGCACAAACATGCAATGATATCCAATGGAGGAAATTCAAGTTACTGGTAATGACAGTTAAAATTACTTTTCAGGATCAGTACTGGGCTCAAAGGTGCCGCACTGAAGTCTCTCCTGATCACAGGTGACAAGATCGGAATTCGTAGTTCGGCTGATTTTAGAGGAATTTTTGTAAGTTTCAAAAATGGACACTTGGAATTTTTTTTTAAGCAAAAACATGCAATGATATCCAATGGAGGAAATTCAAGTTACTGGTAAGTACAGTTAAAATTACTTTTCAGGATCAGTACTGGGCTCAAAGGTGCAGCACTGAGGTCTCTCCTGATCACAGTTGAGATAATCGGAATTCGTAGTTCGGCTGATTTTAGAGGAATTTTTGTAAGTTTCAAAAATTGACACTTGGAAACAAATTTCAAGCACAAACATGCAATGATATCCAATGGAGGAAATTCAAGTTACTGGTAATGACAGTTAAAATTACTTTTCAGGATCAGTACTGGGCTCAAAGGTGCCGCACTGAAGTCTCTCCTGGTCACAGGTGACAAGATCGGAATTCGTAGTTCGGCTGATTTTAGAGGAATTTTTGTAAGTTTCAAAAATGGACACTTGGAATTTTTTTTTAAGCAAAAACATGCAATGATATCCAATGGAGGAAATTCAAGTTACTGGTAAGTACAGTTAAAATTACTTTTCAGGATCAGTACTGGGCTCAAAGGTGCAGCACTGAGGTCTCTCCTGATCACAGGTGAGAAAATCGGAAGTTGTAGTTCGGCTGATATTAGAGGAATTTTTGTAAGTTTCAAAAATGGACACTTGGAAAACATTTTTAAGCAAAAACATGCAATGATATCCAATGGAGGAAATTCAAGTTACTGATAAGTACAGTTAAAACAACTTTTCAGGATCGGTACTGGGCTCAAAGGTGCAGCACTGAGGTCTCTCCTGATCACAGGTGAGAAAATCGGTAGTTGTAGTTCGGCTGATATTAGAGGAATTTTTGTAAGTTTCAAAAATGGACACTTGAAAAAAAAAATTTAAGCAGAAACATGCAATGATATCCAATGGAGGAAATTCAAGTTACTGATAAGTACAGTTAAAACAACTTTTCAGGATCGGTACTGGGCTCAAAGGCACAGCACTGAGGTCTCTCCTGATCACAGGTGAGAAAATCGGAATTCGTGGTTCGGCTGATTTTAGACAAATTTTTGTAAGTTTCAAAAATGGACACAGGATTGTTTTTTAAGCAAAAACAGGCAATGATATCCTATGGAGGAAATTCATGTTACTGGTAACTACAGTTAAAATAACTTTTCAGGATGAGTACTGGGCTCAAAGGTGCAGCACTGAGGTCTCTCCTGATCACAGTTGAGAAAATCGGAATTCGTAGTTCGGCTGATTTTAGAGGAATTTATGTAAGTTTCCAAAATTGACACGGAATTGTTTTTAAGAAAAAACAGGCAATGCTATCCTATGGATGAAATTCAAGTTACTGGTAACTACAGTTAAAATAACTTTTCAGGATCAGTACTGGGCTCAAAGGTGCAGCACTGAGATCTCTCCTGATCACAGGTGAGAAAATCAGAATTCGTAGTTCGGCTGATTCGGAGGTATTTTTGTCAGTTTCAAAAATGGACACTTGGAATTCTTTTTAAGCAAAAACATGCAATGATATCCAATGGAGGAAATTCAAGTTACTGCTAAGTACAGTTAAAACAACTTTTCAGGATCGGTACTGGGCTCAAAGGTGCAGCACTGAGGTCTCTCCTGATCACAGGTGAGAAAATCGGAATTCGTGGTTCGGCTGAATTTAGAGGAATTTTTGTAAGTTTCAAAAATGAACACAGAATTGTTTTTTAAGCAAAAACAGGCAATGCTATCCTATGGAGGAAATTCACGTTACGGGTAAGTACAGTTAAAATAACTTTTCAGGATCAGTACTGGGCTCAAAGGTGCAATACTGAGGTCTCTCCTGATCACGGGTGAGATAATTGGAATTCGTGGTTTGGCTGATTCTGAGGAATTTTTGTAAGTTTCAAAAATGGACACTTAGACACTTTTTTCAGTAAAAACAGGCAATGATATCCTAAGAATGAAAATCAAATTACTAGTAAGTACAGTTAAAATTACTTTTCAGGATCAGTACTGGGCTCAAAGGTGCAGCACTGAGGTCTCTCCTGATCACAGGTGAGAAAATCGGAATTCGTGGTTTGGCTGATTTTAGAGGAATTTTTGTAAGTTTCAAAAATGGACACTTGGCATTTCTTTTAATCAAAAACAGGCAATAATATCCTATGGAGGAAATTCAAGCTACTGGTAAGAACAGTTAAGTTAACTTCTCAGGATCAATATGGGGCTCAAAGGTGCAGCACTGAGGTCTCTCCTGATCACAGGTGTGAAAATAGGAATTCGTAGTTCGCCTGATTTTAGAGGAATTTTTGTAAGGTTCAAAAATGGACAATTGGAATCTTTTTTTTAAGCAAAAACATGCAGTGATATCCTATAAAGGAAATTCAAGTCACTGGTAAATACAGTTAAAACAACTTTTCAGGATCAGTACTGGGCTCAAAGGTGCAGCACTGAGGTCTCTCCTGATCACAGGTGAGAACATCGGAATTCGTGGTTCGGCTGATTTTAGACGAATTTTTGTAAGTTTCAAAAATGGACACAGGATTGTTTTTTAAGCAAAAACAGGCAATGATATCCTATGGAGGAAATTCATGTTACTGGTAACTACAGTTAAAATAACTTTTCAGGATGAGTACTGGGCTCAAAGGTGCAGCACTGAGGTCTCTCCTGATCACAGTTGAGAAAATCGGAATTCGTAGTTCGGCTGATTTTAGAGGAATTTATGTAAGTTTCCAAAATTGACACGGAATTGTTTTTAAGAAAAAACAGGCAATGCTATCCTATGGATGAAATTCAAGTTACTGGTAACTACAGTTAAAATAACTTTTCAGGATCAGTACTGGGCTCAAAGGTGCAGCACTGAGATCTCTCCTGATCACAGGTGAGAAAATCAGAATTCGTAGTTCGGCTCATTCGGAGGTATTTTTGAAAGTTTCAAAAATGGACACTTGGAATTTTTTTTTAGCAAAAACAGGCACTGATATCCTATGGAGGAAATTCAAGCTACAGGTAAGTACAGTTAAGTTAACTTCTCGGGATCAATATGGGCCTCAAAGGTGCAGCACTGAGGTCTCTCCTGATCGCAGGTGAGAAAATCGGAAGTCATAGTTCGGCTGATATTAGAGGAATTTTAGTAAGTTTCAAAAATGGACACTTGGAATTCTTTTTAAGCAAAAACATGCAATGATATCCAATGGAGGAAATTCAAGTTACTGATAAGTACAGTTAAAACAACTTTTCAGGATCGGTACTGGGCTCAAAGGTGCAGCACTGAGGTCTTTCCTGATCACAGGTGAGAAAATCGGAATTCGTGGTTCGGGTGAATTTAGAGCAATTTTTGTAAGTTTCAAAAATGAACACAGAATTGTTTTTTAAGCAAAAACAGGCAATGCTATCATATGGAGGAAATTCACGTTACGGGTAAGTACAGTTAAAATAACTTTTCAGGATCAGTACTGGGCTCAAAGGTGCAGTACTGAGGTCTCTCCTGATCACGGGTGAGATAATTGGAATTCGTGGTTTGACTGATTCTGAGGAATTTTTGTAAGTTTCAAAAATGGACACTTAGACACTTTTTCAGTAAAAACAGGCAATGATATCCTAAGAATGAAAATCAAATTACTAGTAAGTACAGTTAAAATTACTTTTCAGGATCAGTACAGGGCTCAAAGGTGCAGCACTGAGGTCTTTCCTGATCACAGGTGAGAAAATCGGAATTTGTGGTTCGGCTGATTTTAGAGGAATTTTTGTAAGTTTCAAAAATGGACACTTGGCATTTCTTTTAAGCAAAAACAGGCAATAATATCCTATGGAGGAAATTCAAGCTACTGGTAAGTACAGTTAAGTTAACTTCTCAGGATCAATATGGGGCTCAAAGGTGCAGCACTGAGGTCTCTCCTGATCACAGGTGAGAAAATCGCAAGTCGTAGTTCGCCTGAATTTAGAGGAATTTTTGTAAGTTTCACAAAAGGACACAGAATTGTTTTTAAGCAAAAACAGGCAATGATATCCTATGGAGGAAATTCACGTTACTGGTAACTACAGTTAAAATAACTTTTCAGGATGAGTACTGGGCTCAAAGGTGCAGCACTGAGGTCTCTCCTGATCACAGTTGAGATAATCGGAATTCGTAGTTCGGCTGATTCTGAGGAATTTTTGTAAGTTTCAAAAAGGGACACTAAGAATTTCTTTTCAGCAAAAACAGGCAATATTATCCTATGGAGGAAATTCAAGCTACTGGTAAGTACAGTTAAGTTAACTTCTCAGGATCAATATGGGGCTCAAAGGTGCAGCACTGAGATCTCTCCTGATCACAGGTGAGAAAATCGTAATTCGTAGTTCACCTGATTTTGGAAGAATTTTTTTAAGTTTCAAAAATGGGCACAGAATTTTGTTTCAGCGAAAACAGGCAATGATAATCAATGGAGGAAATTCAAGTTACTGGTAACTACAGTTAAAATAACTTTTCAGGATCAGTAATGGGCTCAAAGGTGAAGCACTGAGGTCTCTCCTGATCACAGGTGAGAAAATTGGAATTCGTAGTTCGCCTGATTTTAGAGGAATTTTTGTAAGGTTCAAAAATGGACAATTGGAATCTTTTTTTTAAGCAAAAACATGCAGTGATGTCCTATAAAGGAAATTCAAGTCACTGGTAAGTACAGTTAAAACAACTTTTCAGGATCAGTACTGGGCTCAAAGGTGCAGCACTGAGGTCTCTCCTGATCACAGGTGAGAACATCGGAATTCGTGGTTCGGCTGATTTTAGACAAATTTTTGTAAGTTTCAAAAATGGACACAGGATTGTTTTTTAAGCAAAAACAGGCAATGCTATCCTATGGAGGAAATTCACGTTGTTGATAACTACAGTAAAAATAACTTTTCAGGATGAGTACTGGGCTCAAAGGTGCAGCACTGAGGTCTCTCCTGATCACAGTTGAGATAATCGGAATTCGTAGTTCGGCTGATTTTAGAGGAAGTTTTGTAAGATTCAAAAATGGACAATTGGAATCTCTTTTCTTAAGCAAAAACATGCAGTGATATCCTATGGAGGAAATTCAAGTTACTGGTAAGTACAGTTTAAACTTTTTCAGGATCAGTACTGGGCTCAAAGGTGCAGCACTGAGGTCTCTCCTGATCACAGTTGAGATAATCGGAATTCGTAGTTCGGCTTATTCTGAGGAATTTTTGTAAGTTTCAAAAAGGGACACTTGGAATTTTTTTTATGCAAAAACATGCAATATTATCCAATAGAGGAAATTCAAGTTACTGGTAATGACAGTTAAAATTACTTTTCAGGATCAGTACTGGGCTCAAAGATACAGCACTGAGATCTCCCCTGATCACAGGTGAGAAAATCAGAGTTCGTAGTTCGGCTGATTCGGAGACATTTTTGTAAGTTTCAAAAATGGACACTTGGATTTTTTTTTTAAGCAAAAACATGCAATGATATCCAATGGAGGAAATTCAAGTTACTGATAAGTACAGTTAAAACAACTTTTCAGGATCGGTACTGGGCTCAAAGGTGCAGCACTGAGGTCTCTCCTGATCACAGGTGAGAAAATCGGAATTCGTGGTATGGCTGATTTTAGAGGAATTTTTGTAAGTTTCAAAAATGGACACTTTCAAATTTTATTTTAAGCAAAAACATGCAATGATATTCAATGGAGGAAATTCAAGTTACTGGTAAGTACAGTTAAAATTACTTTTCAGGATCAGTACTGGGCTCAAAGGTGCAGCACTGAGGTCTCTCCTGATCACAGGTGAGAAAATCGGAAGTCGTAGTTTGGCTGATATTAGAGAAATTTTTGTAAGTTTCAAAAATGGACACTTGGAATTTTTTTTAAGCAAAAACATGCAATGAT
Organism: Lissotriton helveticus; assembly: GCF_964261635.1. Lineage (NCBI taxonomy): Eukaryota > Metazoa > Chordata > Amphibia > Caudata > Salamandridae > Lissotriton > Lissotriton helveticus. The sequence goes on from NC_136070.1 coordinate 761,009,215, forward strand.
ATCCAATGGAGGAAATTCAAGTTACTGATAAGTACAGTTAAAACAGCTTTTCATGATCGGTACTGGGCTCAAAGGTGCAGCACTGAGGTCTCTCCTGATCACAGGTGAGAAAATCGGAATTCGTGGTTCGACTGATTTTAGACGACTTTTTGTAAGTTTCAAAAATGGACACTTTCTAATTTTATTTTAAGCAAAAACATGCAATTATATCCAATGGAGGAAATTCAAGTTACTGGTAACTACAGTTAAAATAACTTTTCAGGATGAGTACTGGGCTCAAAGGCGCAGCACTGAGGTCTCTCCTGATCACAGTTGAGATAATCGGAATTCGTAGTTCGGCTGATTCTGAGGAATTTTTGTAAGTTTCAAAAAGGGACACTAAGAATTTTTTTCAGCAAAAACAGGCAATATTATCCTATGGAGGAGATTCAAGCTACTGGTAAGTACATTTAAGTTAACTTCTTAGGACCAATATGGGGCTCAAAGGTGCAGCACTGAGGTCTCTCCTGATCACAGGTGAGAAAATCGGAATTCGTAGTTCGGCTGATTTTAGAGGAATTTTTATAAGTTTCAAAAATGGACACAGAATTTTTTTTCAGCAAAAACAGGCATTGATAATCAATGGAGGAAATTCACGTTACGGGTAAGTACAGTTAAAATAACTTTTCAGGATCAGTACTGGGCTCAAAGGTGCAGCACAGAGGTCTCTCCTGATCACAGGTGAGATAATCAGAATTAGTAGTTGGCTGATTCTGAGGAATTTTTGTAAGTTTCAAAAAGGGACATTTAGATTTTTTTTCAGCAAAAACAGGCAATAATATCCTATGGAGGAAATTCAAGCTACTGGTAAGTACATTTAAGTTAACTTCTCAGGATCAATATGGGGCTCAAAGGTGCCGCACTGAGGTCTCTCCTGATCACAGGTGAGAAGATCGGAATTCGTGGTTCGCCTGATTTTAGAGGAATTTGTGTAAGGTTCAAAAATGGACAATTGGAATCTTTTTTTTAAGCAAAAACATGCAGTGATATCCTATAAAGGAAATTCAAGTGACTGGTAAGTACAGTTAAAACAACTTTTCAGGATCAGTACTGGGCTCAAAGGTGCAGCACTGTGGTCTCTCCTGATCACAGGTGAGAAAATCGGAATTCGTAGTTCGCCTGATTTTAGAGGAATTTTTGTAAGTTTCAAAAATGAACACAGAATTGTTTTTTAAGCAAAAACAGGAAAGGCTATCCTATGGAGGAAATTCACGTTACGGGTAAGTACAGTTAAAATAACTTTTCAGGATCAGTACTGGGCTCAAAGGTGCAGCACAGAGGTCTCTCCTGATCACAGGTGAGAAAAACGGAATTCGTAGTTTGGCTGATTTTAGAGGAATTTTTGTAAGTTTCAAAAATAGACACTTTCAAATTTTATTTTAAGCAAAAACATGCAATGATATCCAATGGAGGAAATTTAAGTTACTGGTAAGTACAGTTAAAACAACTTTTCATGATCGGTACTGGGCTCAAAGGTGCAGCACTGAGGTCTCTCCTGATCACAGTTGAGATAATCGGAATTCGTAGTTCGGCTGATTTTAGAGGAAGTTTTGTAAGATTCAAAAATGGACAATTGGAATCTCTTTTCTTAAGCAAAAACATGCAGTGATATCCTATGGAGGAAATTCAAGTTACTGGTAAGTACAGTTTAAACTTTTTCAGGATCAGTACTGGGCTCAAAGGTGCAGCACTGGGGTCTCTCCTGATCACAGTTGAGATAATCGGAATTCGTAGTTCGGCTTATTCTGAGGAATTTTTTTAAGTTTCAAAAAGGGACACTAGGATTTTTTTTTATGCAAAAACATGCAATATTATCCAATGGAGGAAATTCAAGTTACTGGTAATGACAGTTACTTTTCAGGATCAGTACTGGGCTCAAAGATACAGCACTGAGATCTCTCCTGATCACAGGTGAGAAAATCAGAATTCGTAGTTCGGCTGATTCGGAGACATTTTTGTAAGTTTCAAAAATGGACACTTGGATTTTTTTTAAGCAAAAACATGCAATGATATCCAATGGAGGAAATTCAAGTTACTGATAAGTACAGTTAAAACAACTTTTCAGGATCGGTACTGGGCTCAAAGGTGCAGCACTGAGGTCTCTCCTGATCACAGGTGAGAAAATCGGAATTCGTGGTATGGCTGATTTTAGAGGAATTTTTGTAAGTTTCAAAAATGGACACTTTCAAATTTTATTTTAAGCAAAAACATGCAATGATATTCAATGGAGGAAATTCAAGTTACTGGTAAGTACAGTTAAAATTACTTTTCAGGATCAGTACTGGGCTCAAAGGTGCAGCATTGAGGTCTCTCCTGATCACAGGTGAGAAAATCGAAGTCGTAGTTTGGCTGATATTAGAGAAATTTTTGTAAGTTTCAAAAATGGACACTTGGAATTTTTTTTAAGCAAAAACATGCAATGATATCCAATGGAGGAAATTCAAGTTACTGATAAGTACAGTTAAAACAACTTTTCATGATCGGTACTGGGCTCAAAGGTGCAGCACTGAGGTCTCTCCTGATCACAGGTGAGAAAATCGGAATTCGTGGTTCGACTGATTTTAGACAACTTTTTGTAAGTTTCAAAAATGGACACTTTCTAATTCTATTTTAAGCAAAAACATGCAATTATATCCAATGGAGGAAATTCAAGTTACTGGTAACTACAGTTAAAATAACTTTTCAGGATGAGTACTGGGCTCAAAGGCGCAGCACTGAGGTCTCTCCTGATCACAGTTGAGATAATCGGAATTCGTAGTTCGGCTGATTCTGAGGAATTTTTGTAAGTTTCAAAAAGGGACACTAAGAATTTTTTTCAGCAAAAACAGGCAATATTATCCTATGGAGGAAATTCAAGCTACTGGTAAGTACATTTAAGTTAACTTCTTAGGACCAATATGGGGCTCAAAGGTGCAGCACTGAGGTCTCTCCTGATCACAGGTGAGAAAATCGGAATTCGTAGTTCGGCTGATTTTAGAGGAATTTTTATAAGTTTCAAAAATGGACACAGAATTTTTTTTCAGCAAAAACAGGCATTGATAATCAATGGAGGAAATTCACGTTACGGGTAAGTACAGTTAAAATAACTTTTCAGGATCAGTACTGGGCTCAAAGGTGCAGCACAGAGGTCTCTCCTGATCACAGGTGAGATAATCAGAATTAGTAGTTGGCTGATTCTGAGGAATTTTTGTAAGTTTCAAAAAGGGACATTTAGATTTTTTTTCAGCAAAAACAGGCAATAATATCCTATGGAGGAAATTCAAGCTACTGGTAAGTACATTTAAGTTAACTTCTCAGGATCAATATGGGGCTCAAAGGTGCCGCACTGAGGTCTCTCCTGATCACAGGTGAGAAGATCGGAATTCGTGGTTCGCCTGATTTTAGAGGAATTTGTGTAAGGTTCAAAAATGGACAATTGGAATCTTTTTTTTAAGCAAAAACATGCAGTGATATCCTATAAAGGAAATTCAAGTGACTGGTAAGTACAGTTAAAACAACTTTTCAGGATCAGTACTGGGCTCAAAGGTGCAGCACTGTGGTCTCTCCTGATCACAGGTGAGAAAATCGGAATTCGTAGTTCGCCTGATTTTAGAGGAATTTTTGTAAGTTTCAAAAAGGAACACAGAATTGTTTTTTAAGCAAAAACAGGAAAGGCTATCCTATGGAGGAAATTCACGTTACGGGTAAGTACAGTTAAAATAACTTTTCAGGATCAGTACTGGGCTCAAAGGTGCAGCACAGAGGTCTCTCCTGATCACAGGTGAGAAAAACGGAATTCGTAGTTTGGCTGATTTTAGAGGAATTTTTGTAAGTTTCAAAAATGGACACTTTCAAATTTTATTTTAAGCAAAAACATGCAATTATATCCAATGGAGGAAATTCAAGTTACTGGTAAGTACAGTTAAAATTACTTTTCAGGATAAGTACTGGGCTCAAAGATGCAGCACTGAGGTCTCTCCTGATCTCAGGTGAGAACATCGTAATTCGTAGTTCTCCTGAATTTAGAGGAATTTTTGTAAGTTTTAAAAATGGACACTGGATTGTTTTTTAAGCAAAAACAGGCAATGATATCCTATGGAGGAAATTCAAGTTACTGGTAACTACAGTTAAGTTAACTTCTCAGGATCAATATGGGGTTCAAAGGTGCAGCACTGAGGTCTCTCCTGATCACAGGTGAGAAAACTGCAAGTCGTAGTTCGCCTGAATTTAGAGGAATTTTTGTAAGTTTCACAAAAGGACACAGAATTGTTTTTAAGCAAAAACAGGCAATGATATCCTATGGAGGAAATTCACGTTACTGGTAACTACAGTTAAAATAACTTTTCAGGATGAGTACTGGGCTCAAAGGTGCAGCACTGAGGTCTCTCCTGATCACAGTTGAGATAATCGGAATTCGTAGTTCGGCTGATTCTGAGGAATTTTTGTAAGTTTCAAAAATAGACACTTTCAAATTTTATTTTAAGCAAAAACATGCAATGATATCCAATGGAGGAAATTTAAGTTACTGGTAAGTACAGTTAAAACAACTTTTCATGATCGGTACTGGGCTCAAAGGTGCAGCACTGAGGTCTCTCCTGATCACAGTTGAGATAATCGGAATTCGTAGTTCGGCTGATTTTAGAGGAAGTTTTGTAAGATTCAAAAATGGACAATTGGAATCTCTTTTCTTAAGCAAAAACATGCAGTGATATCCTATGGAGGAAATTCAAGTTACTGGTAAGTACAGTTTAAACTTTTTCAGGATCAGTACTGGGCTCAAAGGTGCAGCACTGGGGTCTCTCCTGATCACAGTTGAGATAATCGGAATTCGTAGTTCGGCTTATTCTGAGGAATTTTTTTAAGTTTCAAAAAGGGACACTAGGATTTTTTTTTATGCAAAAACATGCAATATTATCCAATGGAGGAAATTCAAGTTACTGGTAATGACAGTTACTTTTCAGGATCAGTACTGGGCTCAAAGATACAGCACTGAGATCTCTCCTGATCACAGGTGAGAAAATCAGAATTCGTAGTTCGGCTGATTCGGAGACATTTTTGTAAGTTTCAAAAATGGACACTTGGATTTTTTTTAAGCAAAAACATGCAATGATATCCAATGGAGGAAATTCAAGTTACTGATAAGTACAGTTAAAACAACTTTTCAGGATCGGTACTGGGCTCAAAGGTGCAGCACTGAGGTCTCTCCTGATCACAGGTGAGAAAATCGGAATTCGTGGTATGGCTGATTTTAGAGGAATTTTTGTAAGTTTCAAAAATGGACACTTTCAAATTTTATTTTAAGCAAAAACATGCAATGATATTCAATGGAGGAAATTCAAGTTACTGGTAAGTACAGTTAAAATTACTTTTCAGGATCAGTACTGGGCTCAAAGGTGCAGCATTGAGGTCTCTCCTGATCACAGGTGAGAAAATCGAAGTCGTAGTTTGGCTGATATTAGAGAAATTTTTGTAAGTTTCAAAAATGGACACTTGGAATTGTTTTTTAAGCAAAAACATGCAATGATATCCAATGGAGGAAATTCAAGTTACTGATAAGTACAGTTAAAACAACTTTTCATGATCGGTACTGGGCTCAAAGGTGCAGCACTGAGGTCTCTCCTGATCACAGGTGAGAAAATCGGAATTCGTGGTTCGACTGATTTTAGACAACTTTTTGTAAGTTTCAAAAATGGACACTTTCTAATTCTATTTTAAGCAAAAACATGCAATTATATCCAATGGAGGAAATTCAAGTTACTGGTAACTACAGTTAAAATAACTTTTCAGGATAAGTACTGGGCTCAAAGGCGCAGCACTGAGGTCTCTCCTGATCACAGTTGAGATAATCGGAATTCGTAGTTCGGCTGATTCTGAGGAATTTTTGTAAGTTTCAAAAAGGGACACTAAGAATTTTTTTCAGCAAAAACAGGCAATATTATCCTATGGAGGAAATTCAAGCTACTGGTAAGTACATTTAAGTTAACTTCTTAGGACCAATATGGGGCTCAAAGGTGCAGCACTGAGGTCTCTCCTGATCACAGGTGAGAAAATCGGAATTCGTAGTTCGGCTGATTTTAGAGGAATTTTTATAAGTTTCAAAAATGGACACAGAATTTTTTTTCAGCAAAAACAGGCATTGATAATCAATGGAGGAAATTCACGTTACGGGTAAGTACAGTTAAAATAACTTTTCAGGATCAGTACTGGGCTCAAAGGTGCAGCACAGAGGTCTCTCCTGATCACAGGTGAGATAATCAGAATTAGTAGTTGGCTGATTCTGAGGAATTTTTGTAAGTTTCAAAAAGGGACATTTAGATTTTTTTTCAGCAAAAACAGGCAATAATATCCTATGGAGGAAATTCAAGCTACTGGTAAGTACATTTAAGTTAACTTCTCAGGATCAATATGGGGCTCAAAGGTGCCGCACTGAGGTCTCTCCTGATCACAGGTGAGAAGATCGGAATTCGTGGTTCGCCTGATTTTAGAGGAATTTGTGTAAGGTTCAAAAATGGACAATTGGAATCTTTTTTTTAAGCAAAAACATGCAGTGATATCCTATAAAGGAAATTCAAGTGACTGGTAAGTACAGTTAAAACAACTTTTCAGGATCAGTACTGGGCTCAAAGGTGCAGCACTGTGGTCTCTCCTGATCACAGGTGAGAAAATCGGAATTCGTAGTTCGCCTGATTTTAGAGGAATTTTTGTAAGTTTCAAAAAGGAACACAGAATTGTTTTTTAAGCAAAAACAGGAAAGGCTATCCTATGGAGGAAATTCACGTTACGGGTAAGTACAGTTAAAATAACTTTTCAGGATCAGTACTGGGCTCAAAGGTGCAGCACAGAGGTCTCTCCTGATCACAGGTGAGAAAAACGGAATTCGTAGTTTGGCTGATTTTAGAGGAATTTTTGTAAGTTTCAAAAATGGACACTTTCAAATTTTATTTTAAGCAAAAACATGCAATTATATCCAATGGAGGAAATTCAAGTTACTGGTAAGTACAGTTAAAATTACTTTTCAGGATAAGTACTGGGCTCAAAGATGCAGCACTGAGGTCTCTCCTGATCTCAGGTGAGAACATCGTAATTCGTAGTTCTCCTGAATTTAGAGGAATTTTTGTAAGTTTTAAAAATGGACACTGGATTGTTTTTTAAGCAAAAACAGGCAATGATATCCTATGGAGGAAATTCAAGTTACTGGTAACTACAGTTAAGTTAACTTCTCAGGATCAATATGGGGCTCAAAGGTGCAGCACTGAGGTCTCTCCTGATCACAGGTGAGAAAACCGCAAGTCGTAGTTCGCCTGAATTTAGAGGAATTTTTGTAAGTTTCACAAAAGGACACAGAATTGTTTTTAAGCAAAAACAGGCAATGATATCCTATGGAGGAAATTCACGTTACTGGTAACTACAGTTAAAATAACTTTTCAGGATGAGTACTGGGCTCAAAGGTGCAGCACTGAGGTCTCTCCTGATCACAGTTGAGATAATCGGAATTCGTAGTTCGGCTGATTCTGAGGAATTTTTGTTAGTTTCAAAAAGGGACACTAAGAATTTTTTTTCAGCAAAAACAGGCAATATTATCCTATAGAGGAAAATCAAGCTACTGGTAAGTACATTTAAGTTAACTTCTCAGGACCAATACGGGGCTCAAAGGTGCAGCACTGAGGTCTCTCCTGATCACAGGTGAGAAAATCGGAATTCGTAGTTCGGCTGATTTTAGAGGAATTTTTATAAGTTTCAAAAATGGACTAAGAATTTTTTTTCAGCAAAAACAGGCAATAATATCCAATGGAGGAAATTCAAGTTACTGGTAAGTACAGTTAAAATTACTTTTCTGGATCAGTACTGGGCTAAAAGGTGCAGCACTGAGGTCTCTCCTGATCACAGGTGAGATGATCGGAATTCGTAGTTCGGCTAATTTTAGAGGAATTTTTGTAAGGTTCAAAAATGGTTAATTGGAATCTTTTTTTTAAGCAAAAACATGCAGTGATATCATATGGAGGAAATTCAAGTTCCTGGTAAGTACAGTTAAAACATCTTTTCAGGATCAGTACTGGGCTCAAAGGTGCAGCACTGAGGTCTCTCCTGATCACAGGTGAGAAAATCGGAATTCGTAGTTCGGCTGATTTTAGAGGAATTTTTGTACGTTTCAAAAATGGACACAGAATTGTTTTTAAGCAAAAACAGGCAATGCTATCCTACGGACGAAATTCAAGTTACTGGTAACTACAGTTAAAATACCTTTTCACGATCAGTACTGGGCTCAAAGGTGCAGCACTGAGATCTCTCCTGATCACAGGTGAGAAAATCGGAAGTCGTAGTTCGGCTGATATTAGAGGAATTTTTGTAAGTTTCAAAAATGGACACTTGGATTTTTTTTAAGCAAAAACATGCAATGATATCCAATGGAGGAAATTCAAGTTACTGCTAAGTACAGTTAAAACAACTTTTCAGGATCGGTACTGGGCTCAAAGGTGCAGCACTGAAGTCTCTCCTGATCACAGGTGAGAAAATCGGACTTCGTGGTTCGGCTGATTTTAGACGACTTTTTGTAAGTTTCAAAAATGGACACTTGGAATTTTTTTTTGAGCAAAAACATGCAATGATATCCAATGGAGGAAATTCAAGTTACAGATAAGTACAGTTAAAACAACTTTTCATGATCGGTACTGGGCTCAAAGGTGCAGCACTGAGGTCTCTCCTGATCACAGGTGAGAAAATCAGAATTCGTGGTTCGGCTGATTTTAGACGACTTTTTGTAAGTTTCAAAAATGGACACTTTCAAAGTTTATTTTAAGCAAAAACATGCATTTATATCCAATGGAGGAAATTCAAGTTACTGGTAAGTACAGTTAAAATTACTTTTCAGGATCAGTACTGGGCTCAAAGGTGCAGCACTGAGGTCTCTCCTGATCACAGTTGAGATAATCGGAATTCGTAGTTCGGCTGATTCTGAGGAATGTTTGTAAGTTTCAAAAAGGGACACTAAGAATTTTTTTGCAGCAAAAACAGGCAATATTGTCCTATGGAGGAAATTCCAGCTACTGGTAAGTACATTTAAGTTAACTTCTCAGGACCAATATGGGGCTCAAAGGTGCAGCGCTGAGGTCTCTCCTGATCACAGGTGAGAAAATCGGAATTCGTAGTTCGGCTGATTTTAGAGGAATTTTTATAAGTTTCAAAAATGGACATAGAATTTTTTTTCAGCAAAAACAGGCAATGATAATCAATGGAGGAAATTCACGTTACGGGTAAGTACAGTTAAAATAACTTTTCAGGATCAGTACTGGGCTCAAAGGTGCAGCACAGAGGTCTCTCCTGATCACAGGTGAGATAATCAGAATTAGTAGTTGGCTGATTCTGAGGAATTTTTGTAAGTTTGAAAAAGGGACATTTAGAACTTTTTTCAGCAAAAACAGGCAATAATATCCTATGGAGGAAATTCAAGCTACTGGTAAGTACATTTAAGTTAACTTCTCAGGATCAATATGGGGCTCAAAGGTGCCGCACTGAGGTCTCTCCTGATCACAGGTGAGAAAATCGGAATTCGTAGTTCGCCTGATTTTAGAGGAATTTTTGTAAGTTTCAAAAATGAACACAGAATTGTTTTTTAAGCAAAAACAGGAAAGGCTATCCTATGGAGGAAATTCACTTTACGGGTAAGTACAGTTAAAATAACTTTTCAGGATCAGTACTGGGCTCAAAGGTGCAGCACAGAGGTCTCTCCTGATCACAGGTGAGAAAAACGGAATTCGTAGTTCGGCTGATTTTAGAGGAATTTTTGAAAGTTTCAAAAATGGACACTTGGATTTTTTTTTAAGCAAAAACATGCAATAATATCCAATGGAGGAAATTGAAGTTACTGGTAAGTACAGTTAAAATTACTTTTCAGGATCAGTACTGGGCTAAAAGGTGCAGCACTGAGGTCTCTCCTGATCACAGGTGAGATGATCGGAATTCGTAGTTCGGCTGATTTTAGAGGAATTTTTGTAATGTTCAAAAATGGTTAATTGAAATCTTTTTTTGAAGCAAAAACATGCAGTGATATCATATGGAGGAAATTCAAGTTCCTGGTAAGTACAGTTAAAACAACTTTTCAGGATCAGTACTGGGCTCAAAGGTGCAGCACTGAGGTCTCTCCTGATCACAGGTGAGAAAATCGGAATTCGTAGTTCGGCTGATTTTAGAGGAATTTTTGTAAGTTTCAAAAATGGACACAGAATTGTTTTTAAGCAAAAACAGGCAATGCTATCCTATGGACGAAATTCAATTTACTGATAAGTACAGTTAAAACAACTTTTCAGGATTGGTACTGGGCTCTAAGGTGCAGCACTGAGGTCTCTCCTGATCACAGGTGAGAAAATCGGAATTCGTGGTTCGGCTGATGTTAGAGGTATTTTTGTAAGTTTCAAAAATGAACACAGAATTGTTTTTTAAGAAAAAAGAGGCAATGCTATCCTATGTAGGAAATTCACATTATGGGTAGGTACAGTTAAAATAACTTTTCAGGATCAGTACTGGGCTCAAAGGTGCAGCACAAAGGTCTCTCCTGATCACAGGTGAGATAATTGGAATTCGTAGTTCTTCTGATTTTAGAGGAATTATGTAAGTTTCCAAAATTGACACTTGGAAAATTTTTTTAAGCAAAAACATGCAATAATATCCAATGGAGGAAATTCAAGTTACTGGTAATGACAGTTAAAATTACTTTTCAGTATCAGTACTGGGCTCAAAGGTGCAGCAGTGAGGTCTCTCCTGATCACAGGTGAGAAAATTGGCAGTCGTAGTTCGGCTGATATTAGAGGAATTTTTGTAAGTTTCAAAAATGGACACTTGGAAGTTTTTTTTAAGCAAAAACATGCAATGATATCCAATGGAGGAAATTCAAGTTACTAATAAGTACAGTTAAAACAACTTCTTAGGATCGGTACTGGGCTCAAAGGTGCAGCACTGAGATTTCGCCTGATCACAGGTGAGAACATCGGAATTTGTAGTTCTCCTGAATTTAGAGGAATTTTTGTAAGTTTCAAAAATGGACACTGGATTGTTTTTTAAGCAAAAACAGGCAATGATATCCTATGGAGGAAATTCAAGTTACTGGTAACTACAGTTAAAATAACTTTTCAGGATGAGTACTGGGCTCAAAGGTGCAGCACTGAGGTCTCTCCTGATCACAGTTGAGATAGTCGGAATTCGTAGTTCGGCTGATTCTGAGGAATTTTTGTGCGTTTTAAAAAGGGACACAGAATTTTTTTTCAGAAAAAACAGGCAATATTATCCTATGGAGGAAATTCAAGCTACTGGTAAGTACATTTAAGTTAACTTCTCAGAACCAATATGGGGCTCAAAGGTGCAGCACTGAGGTCTCTCCTGATCACAGGTGAGAAAATCGGAATTCGTTTTCACCTGATTTTGGAAGAATTTTTGTAAGTTTCAAAAATGGACACTTAGAATTTTTTTCACCAAAAACAGGCAATGATATCCAATGGAGGAAATTCACATTACGGGTAAGTACAGTTAAAATACATTTTCAGGATCAGTCATGGGCTCAAAGGTGCAGCACTGAGGTCTCTCCTGATCACAGGTGAGAAAATCAGAATTTGTAGTGCGGCTGATTTTAGAGGAATTTTTGTAAGTTTCAAAAAGGGACATTTCGAATTTTATTTTAAGCAAAAACATGCAATGATATCCAGTGGAGGAAATTCAAGTTACTGGTAAGTACAGTTAAAACAACTTTTCAGGATCGGTACTGGGCTCAAAGGTGCAGCACAGAGGTCTCTTCTGATCACAGGTGAGATAATCGGAATTCGTAATTCGGCTGATTTTAGAGGAATTTTTGTAAGTTTCAAAAATTGACACTTGGAAAAAAATTTCAAGCACAAACATGCAATAATATTCAATGGAGGAAATTCAAGTTACTGGTAATGACAGTTAAAATTACTTTTCAGGATCAGTACTGGGCTCAAAGGTGCAGCACTGAGGTCTCTCCTGATCAGAGGTGACAAGATCGGAATTCGTAGTTCGGCTGATTTTAGAGGATTTTTTGTAAGTTTCAAAAATGGACACTTGGAAAAAAAAGTTAAGCAAAAACATGCAATGATATCCAATGGAGGAAATTCAAGTTACTTATAAGTACAGTTAAAACAACTTTTCAGGATCAGTACTGGGCTCAAAGGTGCAGCACTGAGGTCTCTCCTGATCACAGGTGAGAAAATTGGAAGTTGTAGTTCGGCTGATATTAGAGGAATTTTTGTAAGTTTCAAAAATGGACACTTGTAAGTTTTTTTTTAAGCAAAAACATGCAATGATATCCAACTGAGGAATTTCAAGTTACTGGTAATGACAGTTAAAATTACTTTTCAGGATCAGTACTGGGCTCAAAGGTGCAGCACTGAGGTCTCTCCTGATCACAGGTGAGGTAATCGGAATTAGTAGTTGGCTGATTCTGAGGAATTTTTGTAAGTCTCAAAAAGGGACATTTAGAATTTTTTTCAGCAAAAACAGGCAATAATATCCTATGGAGGAAATTCAAGCTACTGGTAAGTACATTTAAGTTAACTTATCGGGATCAATATGGGGCTCAAAGGTGCCGCACTGAGGTCTCTCCTGATCACAGGAGACAAGATCGGAATTCGTAGTTCGGCTGATTTTAGAGGAATTTTTGTAAGTTTCACAAAAGGACACAGAATTGTTTTTAAGCAAAAACATGCAATGATATCCAATGGAGGAAATTCAAGTTACTGGTAAGTACAGTTAAAATTACTTTTCAGGATCAGTACTGGGCTCAAAGGTGCAGCACTGAGGTCTCTCCTGATCACAGGTGAGAAAATCGGAAGTTGTAGTTCGGCTGATATTAGAGGAATTTTTGTAAGTTTCAAAAATGGACACTTGGAAAACATTTTTAAGCAAAAACATGCAATGATATCCAATGGAGGAAATTCAAGTTACTGATAAGTACAGTTAAAACAACTTTTCAGGATCGGTACTGGGCTCAAAGGTGCAGCACTGAGGTCTCTCCTGATCACAGGTGAGAAAATCGGTAGTTGTAGTTCGGCTGATATTAGAGGAATTTTTGTAAGTTTCAAAAATGGACACTTGGAAAAAAAATTTTAAGCAGAAACATGCAATGATATCCAATGGAGGAAATTCAAGTTACTGATAAGTACAGTTAAAACAACTTTTCAGGATCGGTACTGGGCTCAAAGGCACAGCACTGAGGTCTCTCCTGATCACAGGTGAGAAAATCGGAATTCGTGGTTCGGCTGATTTTAGACAAATTTTTGTACGTTTCAAAAATGGACACAGGATTGTTTTTTAAGCAAAAACAGGCAATGATATCCTATGGAGGAAATTCATGTTACTGGTAACTACAGTTAAAATAACTTTTCAGGATGAGTACTGGGCTCAAAGGTGCAGCACTGAGGTCTCTCCTGATCACAGTTGAGAAAATCGGAATTCGTAGTTCGGCTGATTTTAGAGGAATTTATGTAAGTTTCCAAAATTGACACGGAATTGTTTTTAAGAAAAAACAGGCAATGCTATCCTATGGATGAAATTCAAGTTACTGGTAACTACAGTTAAAATAACTTTTCAGGATCAGTACTGGGCTCAAAGGTGCAGCACTGAGATCTCTCCTGATCACAGGTGAGAAAATCAGAATTCGTAGTTCGGCTGATTCGGAGGTATTTTTGTAAGTTTCAAAAATGGACACTTGGAATTCTTTTTAAGCAAAAACATGCAATGATATCCAATGGAGGAAATTCAAGTTACTGCTAAGTACAGTTAAAACAACTTTTCAGGATCGGTACTGGGCTCAAAGGTGCAGCACTGAGGTCTCTCCTGATCACAGGTGAGAAAATCGGAATTTGTGGTTCGGCTGAATTTAGAGGAATTTTTGTAAGTTTCAAAAATGAACACAGAATTGCTTTTTAAGCAAAAACAGGCAATGCTATCCTATGGAGGAAATTCACGTTACGGGTAAGTACAGTTAAAATAACTTTTCAGGATCAGTACTGGGCTCAAAGGTGCAGTACTGAGGTCTCTCCTGATCACGGGTGAGATAATTGGAATTAGTGGTTTGGCTGATTCTGAGGAATTTTTGTAAGTTTCAAAAATGGACACTTAGACACTTTTTTCAGTAAAAACAGGCAATGATATCCTAAGAATGAAAATCAAATTACTAGTAAGTACAGTTAAAATTACTTTTCAGGATCAGTACTGGGCTCAAAGGTGCAGCACTGAGGTCTCTCCTGATCACAGGTGAGAAAATCGGAATTCATGGTTCGGCTGATTTTAGAGGAATTTTTGTAAGTTTCAAAAATGGACACTTGGCATTTCTTTTAAGCAAAAACAGGCAATAATATCCTATGGAGGAAATTCAAGCTACTGGTAAGTACAGTTAAGTTAACTTCTCAGGATCAATATGGCGCTCAAAGGTGCAGCACTGAGGTCTCTCCTGATCACAGGTGAGAAAATAGGAATTCGTAGTTTGCCTGATTTTAGAGGAATTTTTGTAAGGTTCAAAAATGGACAATTGGAATCCTTTTTTTAAGCAAAAACATGCAGTGATATCCTATAAAGGAAATTCAAGTCACTGGTAAATACAGTTAAAACAACTTTTCAGGATCAGTACTGGGCTCAAAGGTGCAGCACTGAGGTCTCTCCTGATCACAGTTGAGATAATCGGAATTCGTAGTTCGGCTGATTTTAGAGGAATTTTTGTAAGTTTCAAAAATTGACACTTGGAAACAAATTTCAAGCACAAACATGCAATGATATCCAATGGAGGAAATTCAAGTTACTGGTAATGACAGTTAAAATTACTTTTCAGGATCAGTACTGGGCTCAAAGGTGCCGCACTGAAGTCTCTCCTGATCACAGGTGACAAGATCGGAATTCGTAGTTCGGCTGATTTTAGAGGAATTTTTGTAAGTTTCAAAAATGGACACTTGGAATTTTTTTTTAAGCAAAAACATGCAATGATATCCAATGGAGGAAATTCAAGTTACTGGTAAGTACAGTTAAAATTACTTTTCAGGATCAGTACTGGGCTCAAAGGTGCAGCACTGAGGTCTCTCCTGATCACAGTTGAGATAATCGGAATTCGTAGTTCGGCTGATTTTAGAGGAATTTTTGTAAGTTTCAAAAATTGACACTTGGAAACAAATTTCAAGCACAAACATGCAATGATATCCAATGGAGGAAATTCAAGTTACTGGTAATGACAGTTAAAATTCCTTTTCAGGATCAGTACTGGGCTCAAAGGTGCCGCACTGAAGTCTTTCCTGGTCACAGGTGACAAGATCGGAATTCGTAGTTCGGCTGATTTTAGAGGAATTTTTGTAAGTTTCAAAAATGGACACTTGGAATTTTTTTTTAAGCAAAAACATGCAATGATATCCAATGGAGGAAATTCAAGTTACTGGTAAGTACAGTTAAAATTACTTTTCAGGATCAGTACTGGGCTCAAAGGTGCAGCACTGAGGTCTCTCCTGATCACAGGTGAGAAAATCGGAAGTTGTAGTTCGGCTGATATTAGAGGAATTTTTGTAAGTTTCAAAAATGGACACTTGGAAAACATTTTTAAGCAAAAACATGCAATGATATCCAATGGAGGAAATTCAAGTTACTGATAAGTACAGTTAAAACAACTTTTCAGGATCGGTACTGGGCTCAAAGGTGCAGCACTGAGGTCTCTCCTGATCACAGGTGAGAAAATCGGTAGTTGTAGTTCGGCTGATATTAGAGGAATTTTTGTAAGTTTCAAAAATGGACACTTGAAAAAAAAAATTTAAGCAGAAACATGCAATGATATCCAATGGAGGAAATTCAAGTTACTGATAAGTACAGTTAAAACAACTTTTCAGGATCGGTACTGGGCTCAAAGGCACAGCACTGAGGTCTCTCCTGATCACAGGTGAGAAAATCGGAATTCGTGGTTCGGCTGATTTTAGACAAATTTTTGTAAGTTTCAAAAATGGACACAGGATTGTTTTTTAAGCAAAAACAGGCAATGATATCCTATGGAGGAAATTCATGTTACTGGTAACTACAGTTAAAATAACTTTTCAGGATGAGTACTGGGCTCAAAGGTGCAGCACTGAGGTCTCTCCTGATCACAGTTGAGAAAATCGGAATTCGTAGTTCGGCTGATTTTAGAGGAATTTATGTAAGTTTCCAAAATTGACACGGAATTGTTTTTAAGAAAAAACAGGCAATGCTATCCTATGGATGAAATTCAAGTTACTGGTAACTACAGTTAAAATAACTTTTCAGGATCAGTACTGGGCTCAAAGGTGCAGCACTGAGATCTCTCCTGATCACAGGTGAGAAAATCAGAATTCGTAGTTCGGCTGATTCGGAGGTATTTTTGTAAGTTTCAAAAATGGACACTTGGAATTCTTTTTAAGCAAAAACATGCAATGATATCCAATGGAGGAAATTCAAGTTACTGCTAAGTACAGTTAAAACAACTTTTCAGGATCGGTACTGGGCTCAAAGGTGCAGCACTGAGGTCTCTCCTGATCACAGGTGAGAAAATCGGAATTCGTGGTTCGGCTGAATTTAGAGGAATTTTTGTAAGTTTCAAAAATGAACACAGAATTGTTTTTTAAGCAAAAACAGGCAATGCTATCCTATGGAGGAAATTCACGTTACGGGTAAGTACAGTTAAAATAACTTTTCAGGATCAGTACTGGGCTCAAAGGTGCAATACTGAGGTCTCTCCTGATCACGGGTGAGATAATTGGAATTCGTGGTTTGGCTGATTCTGAGGAATTTTTGTAAGTTTCAAAAATGGACACTTAGACACTTTTTTCAGTAAAAACAGGCAATGATATCCTAAGAATGAAAATCAAATTACTAGTAAGTACAGTTAAAATTACTTTTCAGGATCAGTACTGGGCTCAAAGGTGCAGCACTGAGGTCTCTCCTGATCACAGGTGAGAAAATCGGAATTCGTGGTTTGGCTGATTTTAGAGGAATTTTTGTAAGTTTCAAAAATGGACACTTGGCATTTCTTTTAATCAAAAACAGGCAATAATATCCTATGGAGGAAATTCAAGGTACTGGTAAGAACAGTTAAGTTAACTTCTCAGGATCAATATGGGGCTCAAAGGTGCAGCACTGAGGTCTCTCCTGATCACAGGTGTGAAAATAGGAATTCGTAGTTCGCCTGATTTTAGAGGAATTTTTGTAAGGTTCAAAAATGGACAATTGGAATCTTTTTTTTAAGCAAAAACATGCAGTGATATCCTATAAAGGAAATTCAAGTCACTGGTAAATACAGTTAAAACAACTTTTCAGGATCAGTACTGGGCTCAAAGGTGCAGCACTGAGGTCTCTCCTGATCACAGGTGAGAACATCGGAATTCGTGGTTCGGCTGATTTTAGACGAATTTTTGTAAGTTTCAAAAATGGACACAGGATTGTTTTTTAAGCAAAAACAGGCAATGATATCCTATGGAGGAAATTCATGTTACTGGTAACTACAGTTAAAATAACTTTTCAGGATGAGTACTGGGCTCAAAGGTGCAGCACTGAGGTCTCTCCTGATCACAGTTGAGAAAATCGGAATTCGTAGTTCGGCTGATTTTAGAGGAATTTATGTAAGTTTCCAAAATTGACACGGAATTGTTTTTAAGAAAAAACAGGCAATGCTATCCTATGGATGAAATTCAAGTTACTGGTAACTACAGTTAAAATAACTTTTCAGGATCAGTACTGGGCTCAAAGGTGCAGCACTGAGATCTCTCCTGATCACAGGTGAGAAAATCAGAATTCGTAGTTCGGCTCATTCGGAGGTATTTTTGAAAGTTTCAAAAATGGACACTTGGAATTTTTTTTTAGCAAAAACAGGCACTGATATCCTATGGAGGAAATTCAAGCTACAGGTAAGTACAGTTAAGTTAACTTCTCGGGATCAATATGGGCCTCAAAGGTGCAGCACTGAGGTCTCTCCTGATCGCAGGTGAGAAAATCGGAAGTCATAGTTCGGCTGATATTAGAGGAATTTTAGTAAGTTTCAAAAATGGACACTTGGAATTCTTTTTAAGCAAAAACATGCAATGATATCCAATGGAGGAAATTCAAGTTACTGATAAGTACAGTTAAAACAACTTTTCAGGATCGGTACTGGGCTCAAAGGTGCAGCACTGAGGTCTTTCCTGATCACAGGTGAGAAAATCGGAATTCGTGGTTCGGGTGAATTTAGAGCAATTTTTGTAAGTTTCAAAAATGAACACAGAATTGTTTTTTAAGCAAAAACAGGCAATGCTATCATATGGAGGAAATTCACGTTACGGGTAAGTACAGTTAAAATAACTTTTCAGGATCAGTACTGGGCTCAAAGGTGCAGTACTGAGGTCTCTCCTGATCACGGGTGAGATAATTGGAATTCGTGGTTTGACTGATTCTGAGGAATTTTTGTAAGTTTCAAAAATGGACACTTAGACACTTTTTCAGTAAAAACAGGCAATGATATCCTAAGAATGAAAATCAAATTACTAGTAAGTACAGTTAAAATTACTTTTCAGGATCAGTACAGGGCTCAAAGGTGCAGCACTGAGGTCTTTCCTGATCACAGGTGAGAAAATCGGAATTTGTGGTTCGGCTGATTTTAGAGGAATTTTTGTAAGTTTCAAAAATGGACACTTGGCATTTCTTTTAAGCAAAAACAGGCAATAATATCCTATGGAGGAAATTCAAGCTACTGGTAAGTACAGTTAAGTTAACTTCTCAGGATCAATATGGGGCTCAAAGGTGCAGCACTGAGGTCTCTCCTGATCACAGGTGAGAAAATCGCAAGTCGTAGTTCGCCTGAATTTAGAGGAATTTTTGTAAGTTTCACAAAAGGACACAGAATTGTTTTTAAGCAAAAACAGGCAATGATATCCTATGGAGGAAATTCACGTTACTGGTAACTACAGTTAAAATAACTTTTCAGGATGAGTACTGGGCTCAAAGGTGCAGCACTGAGGTCTCTCCTGATCACAGTTGAGATAATCGGAATTCGTAGTTCGGCTGATTCTGAGGAATTTTTGTAAGTTTCAAAAAGGGACACTAAGAATTTCTTTTCAGCAAAAACAGGCAATATTATCCTATGGAGGAAATTCAAGCTACTGGTAAGTACAGTTAAGTTAACGTCTCAGGATCAATATGGGGCTCAAAGGTGCAGCACTGAGATCTCTCCTGATCACAGGTGAGAAAATCGTAATTCGTAGTTCACCTGATTTTGGAAGAATTTTTTTAAGTTTCAAAAATGGGCACAGAATTTTGTTTCAGCGAAAACAGGCAATGATAATCAATGGAGGAAATTCAAGTTACTGGTAACTACAGTTAAAATAACTTTTCAGGATCAGTAATGGGCTCAAAGGTGAAGCACTGAGGTCTCTCCTGATCACAGGTGAGAAAATTGGAATTCGTAGTTCGCCTGATTTTAGAGGAATTTTTGTAAGGTTCAAAAATGGACAATTGGAATCTTTTTTTTAAGCAAAAACATGCAGTGATGTCCTATAAAGGAAATTCAAGTCACTGGTAAGTACAGTTAAAACAACTTTTCAGGATCAGTACTGGGCTCAAAGGTGCAGCACTGAGGTCTCTCCTGATCACAGGTGAGAAAATCGGAAGTTGTAGTTCGGCTGATATTAGAGGAATTTTTGTAAGTTTCAAAAATGGACACTTGGAAAACATTTTTAAGCAAAAACATGCAATGATATCCAATGGAGGAAATTCAAGTTACTGATAAGTACAGTTAAAACAACTTTTCAGGATCGGTACTGGGCTCAAAGGTGCAGCACTGAGGTCTCTCCTGATCACAGGTGAGAAAATCGGTAGTTGTAGTTCGGCTGATATTAGAGGAATTTTTGTAAGTTTCAAAAATGGACACTTGGAATTTTTTTTTAAGCAAAAACATGCAATGATATCCAATGGAGGAAATTCAAGTTACTGGTAAGTACAGTTAAAATTACTTTTCAGGATCAGTACTGGGCTCAAAGGTGCAGCACTGAGGTCTCTCCTGATCACAGGTGAGAAAATCGGAAGTTGTAGTTCGGCTGATATTAGAGGAATTTTTGTAAGTTTCAAAAATGGACACTTGGAAAACATTTTTAAGCAAAAACATGCAATGATATCCAATGGAGGAAATTCAAGTTACTGATAAGTACAGTTAAAACAACTTTTCAGGATCGGTACTGGGCTCAAAGGTGCAGCACTGAGGTCTCTCCTGATCACAGGTGAGAAAATCGGTAGTTGTAGTTCGGCTGATATTAGAGGAATTTTTGTAAGTTTCAAAAATGGACACTTGAAAAAAAAAATTTAAGCAGAAACATGCAATGATATCCAATGGAGGAAATTCAAGTTACTGATAAGTACAGTTAAAACAACTTTTCAGGATCGGTACTGGGCTCAAAAGCACAGCACTGAGGTCTCTCCTGATCACAGGTGAGAAAATCGGAATTCGTGGTTCGGCTGATTTTAGACAAATTTTTGTAAGTTTCAAAAATGGACACAGGATTGTTTTTTAAGCAAAAACAGGCAATGATATCCTATGGAGGAAATTCATGTTACTGGTAACTACAGTTAAAATAACTTTTCAGGATGAGTACTGGGCTCAAAGGTGCAGCACTGAGGTCTCTCCTGATCACAGTTGAGAAAATCGGAATTCGTAGTTCGGCTGATTTTAGAGGAATTTATGTAAGTTTCCAAAATTGACACGGAATTGTTTTTAAGAAAAAACAGGCAATGCTATCCTATGGATGAAATTCAAGTTACTGGTAACTACAGTTAAAATAACTTTTCAGGATCAGTACTGGGCTCAAAGGTGCAGCACTGAGATCTCTCCTGATCACAGGTGAGAAAATCAGAATTCGTAGTTCGGCTGATTCGGAGGTATTTTTGTAAGTTTCAAAAATGGACACTTGGAATTCTTTTTAAGCAAAAACATGCAATGATATCCAATGGAGGAAATTCAAGTTACTGCTAAGTACAGTTAAAACAACTTTTCAGGATCGGTACTGGGCTCAAAGGTGCAGCACTGAGGTCTCTCCTGATCACAGGTGAGAAAATCGGAATTCGTGGTTCGGCTGAATTTAGAGGAATTTTTGTAAGTTTCAAAAATGAACACAGAATTGTTTTTTAAGCAAAAACAGGCAATGCTATCCTATGGAGGAAATTCACGTTATGGGTAAGTACAGTTAAAATAACTTTTCAGGATCAGTACTGGGCTCAAAGGTGCAATACTGAGGTCTCTCCTGATCACGGGTGAGATAATTGGAATTCGTGGTTTGGCTGATTCTGAGGAATTTTTGTAAGTTTCAAAAATGGACACTTAGACACTTTTTTCAGTAAAAACAGGCAATGATATCCTAAGAATGAAAATCAAATTACTAGTAAGTACAGTTAAAATTACTTTTCAGGATCAGTACTGGGCTCAAAGGTGCAGCACTGAGGTCTCTCCTGATCACAGGTGAGAAAATCGGAATTCGTGGTTTGGCTGATTTTAGAGGAATTTTTGTAAGTTTCAAAAATGGACACTTGGCATTTCTTTTAATCAAAAACAGGCAATAATATCCTATGGAGGAAATTCAAGCTACTGGTAAGAACAGTTAAGTTAACTTCTCAGGATCAATATGGGGCTCAAAGGTGCAGCACTGAGGTCTCTCCTGATCACAGGTGTGAAAATAGGAATTCGTAGTTCGCCTGATTTTAGAGGAATTTTTGTAAGGTTCAAAAATGGACAATTGGAATCTTTTTTTTAAGCAAAAACATGCAGTGATATCCTATAAAGGAAATTCAAGTCACTGGTAAATACAGTTAAAACAACTTTTCAGGATCAGTACTGGGCTCAAAGGTGCAGCACTGAGGTCTCTCCTGATCACAGGTGAGAACATCGGAATTCGTGGTTCGGCTGATTTTAGACGAATTTTTGTAAGTTTCAAAAATGGACACAGGATTGTTTTTTAAGCAAAAACAGGCAATGATATCCTATGGAGGAAATTCATGTTACTGGTAACTACAGTTAAAATAACTTTTCAGGATGAGTACTGGGCTCAAAGGTGCAGCACTGAGGTCTCTCCTGATCACAGTTGAGAAAATCGGAATTCGTAGTTCGGCTGATTTTAGAGGAATTTATGTAAGTTTCCAAAATTGACACGGAATTGTTTTTAAGAAAAAACAGGCAATGCTATCCTATGGATGAAATTCAAGTTACTGGTAACTACAGTTAAAATAACTTTTCAGGATCAGTACTGGGCTCAAAGGTGCAGCACTGAGATCTCTCCTGATCACAGGTGAGAAAATCAGAATTCGTAGTTCGGCTCATTCGGAGGTATTTTTGAAAGTTTCAAAAATGGACACTTGGAATTTTTTTTTAGCAAAAACAGGCACTGATATCCTATGGAGGAAATTCAAGCTACAGGTAAGTACAGTTAAGTTAACTTCTCGGGATCAATATGGGCCTCAAAGGTGCAGCACTGAGGTCTCTCCTGATCGCAGGTGAGAAAATCGGAAGTCATAGTTCGGCTGATATTAGAGGAATTTTAGTAAGTTTCAAAAATGGACACTTGGAATTCTTTTTAAGCAAAAACATGCAATGATATCCAATGGAGGAAATTCAAGTTACTGATAAGTACAGTTAAAACAACTTTTCAGGATCGGTACTGGGCTCAAAGGTGCAGCACTGAGGTCTTTCCTGATCACAGGTGAGAAAATCGGAATTCGTGGTTCGGGTGAATTTAGAGCAATTTTTGTAAGTTTCAAAAATGAACACAGAATTGTTTTTTAAGCAAAAACAGGCAATGCTATCATATGGAGGAAATTCACGTTACGGGTAAGTACAGTTAAAATAACTTTTCAGGATCAGTACTGGGCTCAAAGGTGCAGTACTGAGGTCTCTCCTGATCACGGGTGAGATAATTGGAATTCGTGGTTTGACTGATTCTGAGGAATTTTTGTAAGTTTCAAAAATGGACACTTAGACACTTTTTCAGTAAAAACAGGCAATGATATCCTAAGAATGAAAATCAAATTACTAGTAAGTACAGTTAAAATTACTTTTCAGGATCAGTACAGGGCTCAAAGGTGCAGCACTGAGGTCTTTCCTGATCACAGGTGAGAAAATCGGAATTTGTGGTTCGGCTGATTTTAGAGGAATTTTTGTAAGTTTCAAAAATGGACACTTGGCATTTCTTTTAAGCAAAAACAGGCAATAATATCCTATGGAGGAAATTCAAGCTACTGGTAA
This sequence comes from Lissotriton helveticus, assembly GCF_964261635.1. Lineage (NCBI taxonomy): Eukaryota > Metazoa > Chordata > Amphibia > Caudata > Salamandridae > Lissotriton > Lissotriton helveticus. The sequence continues at coordinate 761,032,472 of NC_136070.1, forward strand.
GTACAGTTAAGTTAACTTCTCAGGATCAATATGGGGCTCAAAGGTGCAGCACTGAGGTCTCTCCTGATCACAGGTGAGAAAATCGCAAGTCGTAGTTCGCCTGAATTTAGAGGAATTTTTGTAAGTTTCACAAAAGGACACAGAATTGTTTTTAAGCAAAAACAGGCAATGATATCCTATGGAGGAAATTCACGTTACTGGTAACTACAGTTAAAATAACTTTTCAGGATGAGTACTGGGCTCAAAGGTGCAGCACTGAGGTCTCTCCTGATCACAGTTGAGATAATCGGAATTCGTAGTTCGGCTGATTCTGAGGAATTTTTGTAAGTTTCAAAAAGGGACACTAAGAATTTCTTTTCAGCAAAAACAGGCAATATTATCCTATGGAGGAAATTCAAGCTACTGGTAAGTACAGTTAAGTTAACTTCTCAGGATCAATATGGGGCTCAAAGGTGCAGCACTGAGATCTCTCCTGATCACAGGTGAGAAAATCGTAATTCGTAGTTCACCTGATTTTGGAAGAATTTTTTTAAGTTTCAAAAATGGGCACAGAATTTTGTTTCAGCGAAAACAGGCAATGATAATCAATGGAGGAAATTCAAGTTACTGGTAACTACAGTTAAAATAACTTTTCAGGATCAGTAATGGGCTCAAAGGTGAAGCACTGAGGTCTCTCCTGATCACAGGTGAGAAAATTGGAATTCGTAGTTCGCCTGATTTTAGAGGAATTTTTGTAAGGTTCAAAAATGGACAATTGGAATCTTTTTTTTAAGCAAAAACATGCAGTGATGTCCTATAAAGGAAATTCAAGTCACTGGTAAGTACAGTTAAAACAACTTTTCAGGATCAGTACTGGGCTCAAAGGTGCAGCACTGAGGTCTCTCCTGATCACAGGTGAGAACATCGGAATTCGTGGTTCGGCTGATTTTAGACAAATTTTTGTAAGTTTCAAAAATGGACACAGGATTGTTTTTTAAGCAAAAACAGGCAATGCTATCCTATGGAGGAAATTCACGTTGTTGATAACTACAGTAAAAATAACTTTTCAGGATGAGTACTGGGCTCAAAGGTGCAGCACTGAGGTCTCTCCTGATCACAGTTGAGATAATCGGAATTCGTAGTTCGGCTGATTTTAGAGGAAGTTTTGTAAGATTCAAAAATGGACAATTGGAATCTCTTTTCTTAAGCAAAAACATGCAGTGATATCCTATGGAGGAAATTCAAGTTACTGGTAAGTACAGTTTAAACTTTTTCAGGATCAGTACTGGGCTCAAAGGTGCAGCACTGAGGTCTCTCCTGATCACAGTTGAGATAATCGGAATTCGTAGTTCGGCTTATTTTGAGGAATTTTTGTAAGTTTCAAAAAGGGACACTTGGAATTTTTTTTATGCAAAAACATGCAATATTATCCAATAGAGGAAATTCAAGTTACTGGTAATGACAGTTAAAATTACTTTTCAGGATCAGTACTGGGCTCAAAGATACAGCACTGAGATCTCCCCTGATCACAGGTGAGAAAATCAGAGTTCGTAGTTCGGCTGATTCGGAGACATTTTTGTAAGTTTCAAAAATGGACACTTGGATTTTTTTTTTAAGCAAAAACATGCAATGATATCCAATGGAGGAAATTCAAGTTACTGATAAGTACAGTTAAAACAACTTTTCAGGATCGGTACTGGGCTCAAAGGTGCAGCACTGAGGTCTCTCCTGATCACAGGTGAGAAAATCGGAATTCGTGGTATGGCTGATTTTAGAGGAATTTTTGTAAGTTTCAAAAATGGACACTTTCAAATTTTATTTTAAGCAAAAACACATGCAATGATATTCAATGGAGGAAATTCAAGTTACTGGTAAGTACAGTTAAAATTACTTTTCAGGATCAGTACTGGGCTCAAAGGTGCAGCACTGAGGTCTCTCCTGATCACAGATGAGAAAATCGGAAGTCGTAGTTTGGCTGATATTAGAGAAATTTTTGTAAGTTTCAAAAATGGACACTTGGAATTTTTTTTAAGCAAAAACATGCAATGATATCCAATGGAGGAAATTCAAGTTACTGATAAGTACAGTTAAAACAACTTTTCATGATCGGTACTGGGCTCAAAGGTGCAGCACTGAGGTCTCTCCTGATCACAGGTGAGAAAATCGGAATTCGTGGTTCGACTGATTTTAGACGACTTTTTGTAAGTTTCAAAAATGGACACTTTCTAATTTTATTTTAAGCAAAAACATGCAATTATATCCAATGGAGGAAATTCAAGTTACTGGTAACTACAGTTAAAATAACTTTTCAGGATGAGTACTGGGCTCAAAGGCGCAGCACTGAGGTCTCTCCTGATCACAGTTGAGATAATCGGAATTCGTAGTTCGGCTGATTCTGAGGAATTTTTGTAAGTTTCAAAAAGGGACACTAAGAATTTTTTTCAGCAAAAACAGGCAATATTATCCTATGGAGGAAATTCAAGCTACTGGTAAGTACATTTAAGTTAACTTCTTAGGACCAATATGGGGCTCAAAGGTGCAGCACTGAGGTCTCTCCTGATCACAGGTGAGAAAATCGGAATTCGTAGTTCGGCTGATTTTAGAGGAATTTTTATAAGTTTCAAAAATGGACACAGAATTTTTTTTCAGCAAAAACAGGCATTGATAATCAATGGAGGAAATTCACGTTACGGGTAAGTACAGTTAAAATAACTTTTCAGGATCAGTACTGGGCTCAAAGGTGCAGCACAGAGGTCTCTCCTGATCACAGGTGAGATAATCAGAATTAGTAGTTGGCTGATTCTGAGGAATTTTTGTAAGTTTCAAAAAGGGACATTTAGATTTTTTTTCAGCAAAAACAGGCAATAATATCCTATGGAGGAAATTCAAGCTACTGGTAAGTACATTTAAGTTAACTTCTCAGGATCAATATGGGGCTCAAAGGTGCCGCACTGAGGTCTCTCCTGATCACAGGTGAGAAGATCGGAATTCGTGGTTCGCCTGATTTTAGAGGAATTTGTGTAAGGTTCAAAAATGGACAATTGGAATCTTTTTTTTAAGCAAAAACATGCAGTGATATCCTATAAAGGAAATTCAAGTGACTGGTAAGTACAGTTAAAACAACTTTTCAGGATCAGTACTGGGCTCAAAGGTGCAGCACTGTGGTCTCTCCTGATCACAGGTGAGAAAATCGGAATTCGTAGTTCGCCTGATTTTAGAGGAATTTTTGTAAGTTTCAAAAATGAACACAGAATTGTTTTTTAAGCAAAAACAGGAAAGGCTATCCTATGGAGGAAATTCACGTTACGGGTAAGTACAGTTAAAATAACTTTTCAGGATCAGTACTGGGCTCAAAGGTGCAGCACAGAGGTCTCTCCTGATCACAGGTGAGAAAAACGGAATTCGTAGTTTGGCTGATTTTAGAGGAATTTTTGTAAGTTTCAAAAATAGACACTTTCAAATTTTATTTTAAGCAAAAACATGCAATGATATCCAATGGAGGAAATTTAAGTTACTGGTAAGTACAGTTAAAACAACTTTTCATGATCGGTACTGGGCTCAAAGGTGCAGCACTGAGGTCTCTCCTGATCACAGTTGAGATAATCGGAATTCGTAGTTCGGCTGATTTTAGAGGAAGTTTTGTAAGATTCAAAAATGGACAATTGGAATCTCTTTTCTTAAGCAAAAACATGCAGTGATATCCTATGGAGGAAATTCAAGTTACTGGTAAGTACAGTTTAAACTTTTTCAGGATCAGTACTGGGCTCAAAGGTGCAGCACTGGGGTCTCTCCTGATCACAGTTGAGATAATCGGAATTCGTAGTTCGGCTTATTCTGAGGAATTTTTTTAAGTTTCAAAAAGGGACACTAGGATTTTTTTTTATGCAAAAACATGCAATATTATCCAATGGAGGAAATTCAAGTTACTGGTAATGACAGTTACTTTTCAGGATCAGTACTGGGCTCAAAGATACAGCACTGAGATCTCTCCTGATCACAGGTGAGAAAATCAGAATTCGTAGTTCGGCTGATTCGGAGACATTTTTGTAAGTTTCAAAAATGGACACTTGGATTTTTTTTAAGCAAAAACATGCAATGATATCCAATGGAGGAAATTCAAGTTACTGATAAGTACAGTTAAAACAACTTTTCAGGATCGGTACTGGGCTCAAAGGTGCAGCACTGAGGTCTCTCCTGATCACAGGTGAGAAAATCGGAATTCGTGGTATGGCTGATTTTAGAGGAATTTTTGTAAGTTTCAAAAATGGACACTTTCAAATTTTATTTTAAGCAAAAACATGCAATGATATTCAATGGAGGAAATTCAAGTTACTGGTAAGTACAGTTAAAATTACTTTTCAGGATCAGTACTGGGCTCAAAGGTGCAGCATTGAGGTCTCTCCTGATCACAGGTGAGAAAATCGAAGTCGTAGTTTGGCTGATATTAGAGAAATTTTTGTAAGTTTCAAAAATGGACACTTGGAATTTTTTTTAAGCAAAAACATGCAATGATATCCAATGGAGGAAATTCAAGTTACTGATAAGTACAGTTAAAACAACTTTTCATGATCGGTACTGGGCTCAAAGGTGCAGCACTGAGGTCTCTCCTGATCACAGGTGAGAAAATCGGAATTCGTGGTTCGACTGATTTTAGACAACTTTTTGTAAGTTTCAAAAATGGACACTTTCTAATTCTATTTTAAGCAAAAACATGCAATTATATCCAATGGAGGAAATTCAAGTTACTGGTAACTACAGTTAAAATAACTTTTCAGGATGAGTACTGGGCTCAAAGGCGCAGCACTGAGGTCTCTCCTGATCACAGTTGAGATAATCGGAATTCGTAGTTCGGCTGATTCTGAGGAATTTTTGTAAGTTTCAAAAAGGGACACTAAGAATTTTTTTCAGCAAAAACAGGCAATATTATCCTATGGAGGAAATTCAAGCTACTGGTAAGTACATTTAAGTTAACTTCTTAGGACCAATATGGGGCTCAAAGGTGCAGCAGTGAGGTCTCTCCTGATCACAGGTGAGAAAATCGGAATTCGTAGTTCGGCTGATTTTAGAGGAATTTTTATAAGTTTCAAAAATGGACACAGAATTTTTTTTCAGCAAAAACAGGCATTGATAATCAATGGAGGAAATTCACGTTACGGGTAAGTACAGTTAAAATAACTTTTCAGGATCAGTACTGGGCTCAAAGGTGCAGCACAGAGGTCTCTCCTGATCACAGGTGAGATAATCAGAATTAGTAGTTGGCTGATTCTGAGGAATTTTTGTAAGTTTCAAAAAGGGACATTTAGATTTTTTTACAGCAAAAACAGGCAATAATATCCTATGGAGGAAATTCAAGCTACTGGTAAGTACATTTAAGTTAACTTCTCAGGATCAATATGGGGCTCAAAGGTGCCGCACTGAGGTCTCTCCTGATCACAGGTGAGAAGATCGGAATTCGTGGTTCGCCTGATTTTAGAGGAATTTGTGTAAGGTTCAAAAATGGACAATTGGAATCTTTTTTTTAAGCAAAAACATGCAGTGATATCCTATAAAGGAAATTCAAGTGACTGGTAAGTACAGTTAAAACAACTTTTCAGGATCAGTACTGGGCTCAAAGGTGCAGCACTGTGGTCTCTCCTGATCACAGGTGAGAAAATCGGAATTCGTAGTTCGCCTGATTTTAGAGGAATTTTTGTAAGTTTCAAAAAGGAACACAGAATTGTTTTTTAAGCAAAAACAGGAAAGGCTATCCTATGGAGGAAATTCACGTTACGGGTAAGTACAGTTAAAATAACTTTTCAGGATCAGTACTGGGCTCAAAGGTGCAGCACAGAGGTCTCTCCTGATCACAGGTGAGAAAAACGGAATTCGTAGTTTGGCTGATTTTAGAGGAATTTTTGTAAGTTTCAAAAATGGACACTTTCAAATTTTATTTTAAGCAAAAACATGCAATTATATCCAATGGAGGAAATTCAAGTTACTGGTAAGTACAGTTAAAATTACTTTTCAGGATAAGTACTGGGCTCAAAGATGCAGCACTGAGGTCTCTCCTGATCTCAGGTGAGAACATCGTAATTCGTAGTTCTCCTGAATTTAGAGGAATTTTTGTAAGTTTTAAAAATGGACACTGAATTGTTTTTTAAGCAAAAACAGGCAATGATATCCTATGGAGGAAATTCAAGTTACTGGTAACTACAGTTAAGTTAACTTCTCAGGATCAATATGGGGCTCAAAGGTGCAGCACTGAGGTCTCTCCTGATCACAGGTGAGAAAACCGCAAGTCGTAGTTCGCCTGAATTTAGAGGAATTTTTGTAAGTTTCACAAAAGGACACAGAATTGTTTTTAAGCAAAAACAGGCAATGATATCCTATGGAGGAAATTCACGTTACTGGTAACTACAGTTAAAATAACTTTTCAGGATGAGTACTGGGCTCAAAGGTGCAGCACTGAGGTCTCTCCTGATCACAGTTGAGATAATCGGAATTCGTAGTTCGGCTGATTCTGAGGAATTTTTGTAAGTTTCAAAAATAGACACTTTCAAATTTTATTTTAAGCAAAAACATGCAATGATATCCAATGGAGGAAATTTAAGTTACTGGTAAGTACAGTTAAAACAACTTTTCATGATCGGTACTGGGCTCAAAGGTGCAGCACTGAGGTCTCTCCTGATCACAGTTGAGATAATCGGAATTCGTAGTTCGGCTGATTTTAGAGGAAGTTTTGTAAGATTCAAAAATGGACAATTGGAATCTCTTTTCTTAAGCAAAAACATGCAGTGATATCCTATGGAGGAAATTCAAGTTACTGGTAAGTACAGTTTAAACTTTTTCAGGATCAGTACTGGGCTCAAAGGTGCAGCACTGGGGTCTCTCCTGATCACAGTTGAGATAATCGGAATTCGTAGTTCGGCTTATTCTGAGGAATTTTTTTAAGTTTCAAAAAGGGACACTAGGATTTTTTTTATGCAAAAACATGCAATATTATCCAATGGAGGAAATTCAAGTTACTGGTAATGACAGTTACTTTTCAGGATCAGTACTGGGCTCAAAGATACAGCACTGAGATCTCTCCTGATCACAGGTGAGAAAATCAGAATTCGTAGTTCGGCTGATTCGGAGACATTTTTGTAAGTTTCAAAAATGGACACTTGGATTTTTTTTAAGCAAAAACATGCAATGATATCCAATGGAGGAAATTCAAGTTACTGATAAGTACAGTTAAAACAACTTTTCAGGATCGGTACTGGGCTCAAAGGTGCAGCACTGAGGTCTCTCCTGATCACAGGTGAGAAAATCGGAATTCGTGGTATGGCTGATTTTAGAGGAATTTTTGTAAGTTTCAAAAATGGACACTTTCAAATTTTATTTTAAGCAAAAACATGCAATGATATTCAATGGAGGAAATTCAAGTTACTGGTAAGTACAGTTAAAATTACTTTTCAGGATCAGTACTGGGCTCAAAGGTGCAGCATTGAGGTCTCTCCTGATCACAGGTGAGAAAATCGAAGTCGTAGTTTGGCTGATATTAGAGAAATTTTTGTAAGTTTCAAAAATGGACACTTGGAATTTTTTTTAAGCAAAAACATGCAATGATATCCAATGGAGGAAATTCAAGTTACTGATAAGTACAGTTAAAACAACTTTTCATGATCGGTACTGGGCTCAAAGGTGCAGCACTGAGGTCTCTCCTGATCACAGGTGAGAAAATCGGAATTCGTGGTTCGACTGATTTTAGACAACTTTTTGTAAGTTTCAAAAATGGACACTTTCTAATTCTATTTTAAGCAAAAACATGCAATTATATCCAATGGAGGAAATTCAAGTTACTGGTAACTACAGTTAAAATAACTTTTCAGGATGAGTACTGGGCTCAAAGGCGCAGCACTGAGGTCTCTCCTGATCACAGTTGAGATAATCGGAATTCGTAGTTCGGCTGATTCTGAGGAATTTTTGTAAGTTTCAAAAAGGGACACTAAGAATTTTTTTCAGCAAAAACAGGCAATATTATCCTATGGAGGAAATTCAAGCTACTGGTAAGTACATTTAAGTTAACTTCTTAGGACCAATATGGGGCTCAAAGGTGCAGCACTGAGGTCTCTCCTGATCACAGGTGAGAAAATCGGAATTCGTAGTTCGGCTGATTTTAGAGGAATTTTTATAAGTTTCAAAAATGGACACAGAATTTTTTTTCAGCAAAAACAGGCATTGATAATCAATGGAGGAAATTCACGTTACGGGTAAGTACAGTTAAAATAACTTTTCAGGATCAGTACTGGGCTCAAAGGTGCAGCACAGAGGTCTCTCCTGATCACAGGTGAGATAATCAGAATTAGTAGTTGGCTGATTCTGAGGAATTTTTGTAAGTTTCAAAAAGGGACATTTAGATTTTTTTTCAGCAAAAACAGGCAATAATATCCTATGGAGGAAATTCAAGCTACTGGTAAGTACATTTAAGTTAACTTCTCAGGATCAATATGGGGCTCAAAGGTGCCGCACTGAGGTCTCTCCTGATCACAGGTGAGAAGATCGGAATTCGTGGTTCGCCTGATTTTAGAGGAATTTGTGTAAGGTTCAAAAATGGACAATTGGAATCTTTTTTTTAAGCAAAAACATGCAGTGATATCCTATAAAGGAAATTCAAGTGACTGGTAAGTACAGTTAAAACAACTTTTCAGGATCAGTACTGGGCTCAAAGGTGCAGCACTGTGGTCTCTCCTGATCACAGGTGAGAAAATCGGAATTCGTAGTTCGCCTGATTTTAGAGGAATTTTTGTAAGTTTCAAAAATGAACACAGAATTGTTTTTTAAGCAAAAACAGGAAAGGCTATCCTATGGAGGAAATTCACGTTACGGGTAAGTACAGTTAAAATAACTTTTCAGGATCAGTACTGGGCTCAAAGGTGCAGCACAGAGGTCTCTCCTGATCACAGGTGAGAAAAACGGAATTCGTAGTTTGGCTGATTTTAGAGGAATTTTTGTAAGTTTCAAAAATAGACACTTTCAAATTTTATTTTAAGCAAAAACATGCAATGATATCCAATGGAGGAAATTTAAGTTACTGGTAAGTACAGTTAAAACAACTTTTCATGATCGGTACTGGGCTCAAAGGTGCAGCACTGAGGTCTCTCCTGATCACAGTTGAGATAATCGGAATTCGTAGTTCGGCTGATTTTAGAGGAAGTTTTGTAAGATTCAAAAATGGACAATTGGAATCTCTTTTCTTAAGCAAAAACATGCAGTGATATCCTATGGAGGAAATTCAAGTTACTGGTAAGTACAGTTTAAACTTTTTCAGGATCAGTACTGGGCTCAAAGGTGCAGCACTGGGGTCTCTCCTGATCACAGTTGAGATAATCGGAATTCGTAGTTCGGCTTATTCTGAGGAATTTTTTTAAGTTTCAAAAAGGGACACTAGGATTTTTTTTTATGCAAAAACATGCAATATTATCCAATGGAGGAAATTCAAGTTACTGGTAATGACAGTTACTTTTCAGGATCAGTACTGGGCTCAAAGATACAGCACTGAGATCTCTCCTGATCACAGGTGAGAAAATCAGAATTCGTAGTTCGGCTGATTCGGAGACATTTTTGTAAGTTTCAAAAATGGACACTTGGATTTTTTTTAAGCAAAAACATGCAATGATATCCAATGGAGGAAATTCAAGTTACTGATAAGTACAGTTAAAACAACTTTTCAGGATCGGTACTGGGCTCAAAGGTGCAGCACTGAGGTCTCTCCTGATCACAGGTGAGAAAATCGGAATTCGTGGTATGGCTGATTTTAGAGGAATTTTTGTAAGTTTCAAAAATGGACACTTTCAAATTTTATTTTAAGCAAAAACATGCAATGATATTCAATGGAGGAAATTCAAGTTACTGGTAAGTACAGTTAAAATTACTTTTCAGGATCAGTACTGGGCTCAAAGGTGCAGCATTGAGGTCTCTCCTGATCACAGGTGAGAAAATCGAAGTCGTAGTTTGGCTGATATTAGAGAAATTTTTGTAAGTTTCAAAAATGGACACTTGGAATTTTTTTTAAGCAAAAACATGCAATGATATCCAATGGAGGAAATTCAAGTTACTGATAAGTACAGTTAAAACAACTTTTCATGATCGGTACTGGGCTCAAAGGTGCAGCACTGAGGTCTCTCCTGATCACAGGTGAGAAAATCGGAATTCGTGGTTCGACTGATTTTAGACAACTTTTTGTAAGTTTCAAAAATGGACACTTTCTAATTCTATTTTAAGCAAAAACATGCAATTATATCCAATGGAGGAAATTCAAGTTACTGGTAACTACAGTTAAAATAACTTTTCAGGATGAGTACTGGGCTCAAAGGCGCAGCACTGAGGTCTCTCCTGATCACAGTTGAGATAATCGGAATTCGTAGTTCGGCTGATTCTGAGGAATTTTTGTAAGTTTCAAAAAGGGACACTAAGAATTTTTTTCAGCAAAAACAGGCAATATTATCCTATGGAGGAAATTCAAGCTACTGGTAAGTACATTTAAGTTAACTTCTTAGGACCAATATGGGGCTCAAAGGTGCAGCACTGAGGTCTCTCCTGATCACAGGTGAGAAAATCGGAATTCGTAGTTCGGCTGATTTTAGAGGAATTTTTATAAGTTTCAAAAATGGACACAGAATTTTTTTTCAGCAAAAACAGGCATTGATAATCAATGGAGGAAATTCACGTTACGGGTAAGTACAGTTAAAATAACTTTTCAGGATCAGTACTGGGCTCAAAGGTGCAGCACAGAGGTCTCTCCTGATCACAGGTGAGATAATCAGAATTAGTAGTTGGCTGATTCTGAGGAATTTTTGTAAGTTTCAAAAAGGGACATTTAGATTTTTTTTCAGCAAAAACAGGCAATAATATCCTATGGAGGAAATTCAAGCTACTGGTAAGTACATTTAAGTTAACTTCTCAGGATCAATATGGGGCTCAAAGGTGCCGCACTGAGGTCTCTCCTGATCACAGGTGAGAAGATCGGAATTCGTGGTTCGCCTGATTTTAGAGGAATTTGTGTAAGGTTCAAAAATGGACAATTGGAATCTTTTTTTTAAGCAAAAACATGCAGTGATATCCTATAAAGGAAATTCAAGTGACTGGTAAGTACAGTTAAAACAACTTTTCAGGATCAGTACTGGGCTCAAAGGTGCAGCACTGTGGTCTCTCCTGATCACAGGTGAGAAAATCGGAATTCGTAGTTCGCCTGATTTTAGAGGAATTTTTGTAAGTTTCAAAAATGAACACAGAATTGTTTTTTAAGCAAAAACAGGAAAGGCTATCCTATGGAGGAAATTCACGTTACGGGTAAGTACAGTTAAAATAACTTTTCAGGATCAGTACTGGGCTCAAAGGTGCAGCACAGAGGTCTCTCCTGATCACAGGTGAGAAAAACGGAATTCGTAGTTTGGCTGATTTTAGAGGAATTTTTGTAAGTTTCAAAAATAGACACTTTCAAATTTTATTTTAAGCAAAAACATGCAATGATATCCAATGGAGGAAATTTAAGTTACTGGTAAGTACAGTTAAAACAACTTTTCATGATCGGTACTGGGCTCAAAGGTGCAGCACTGAGGTCTCTCCTGATCACAGTTGAGATAATCGGAATTCGTAGTTCGGCTGATTTTAGAGGAAGTTTTGTAAGATTCAAAAATGGACAATTGGAATCTCTTTTCTTAAGCAAAAACATGCAGTGATATCCTATGGAGGAAATTCAAGTTACTGGTAAGTACAGTTTAAACTTTTTCAGGATCAGTACTGGGCTCAAAGGTGCAGCACTGGGGTCTCTCCTGATCACAGTTGAGATAATCGGAATTCGTAGTTCGGCTTATTCTGAGGAATTTTTTTAAGTTTCAAAAAGGGACACTAGGATTTTTTTTTATGCAAAAACATGCAATATTATCCAATGGAGGAAATTCAAGTTACTGGTAATGACAGTTACTTTTCAGGATCAGTACTGGGCTCAAAGATACAGCACTGAGATCTCTCCTGATCACAGGTGAGAAAATCAGAATTCGTAGTTCGGCTGATTCGGAGACATTTTTGTAAGTTTCAAAAATGGACACTTGGATTTTTTTTAAGCAAAAACATGCAATGATATCCAATGGAGGAAATTCAAGTTACTGATAAGTACAGTTAAAACAACTTTTCAGGATCGGTACTGGGCTCAAAGGTGCAGCACTGAGGTCTCTCCTGATCACAGGTGAGAAAATCGGAATTCGTGGTATGGCTGATTTTAGAGGAATTTTTGTAAGTTTCAAAAATGGACACTTTCAAATTTTATTTTAAGCAAAAACATGCAATGATATTCAATGGAGGAAATTCAAGTTACTGGTAAGTACAGTTAAAATTACTTTTCAGGATCAGTACTGGGCTCAAAGGTGCAGCATTGAGGTCTCTCCTGATCACAGGTGAGAAAATCGAAGTCGTAGTTTGGCTGATATTAGAGAAATTTTTGTAAGTTTCAAAAATGGACACTTGGAATTTTTTTTAAGCAAAAACATGCAATGATATCCAATGGAGGAAATTCAAGTTACTGATAAGTACAGTTAAAACAACTTTTCATGATCGGTACTGGGCTCAAAGGTGCAGCACTGAGGTCTCTCCTGATCACAGGTGAGAAAATCGGAATTTGTGGTTCGACTGATTTTAGACAACTTTTTGTAAGTTTCAAAAATGGACACTTTCTAATTCTATTTTAAGCAAAAACATGCAATTATATCCAATGGAGGAAATTCAAGTTACTGGTAACTACAGTTAAAATAACTTTTCAGGATGAGTACTGGGCTCAAAGGCGCAGCACTGAGGTCTCTCCTGATCACAGTTGAGATAATCGGAATTCGTAGTTCGGCTGATTCTGAGGAATTTTTGTAAGTTTCAAAAAGGGACACTAAGAATTTTTTTCAGCAAAAACAGGCAATATTATCCTATGGAGGAAATTCAAGCTACTGGTAAGTACATTTAAGTTAACTTCTTAGGACCAATATGGGGCTCAAAGGTGCAGCACTGAGGTCTCTCCTGATCACAGGTGAGAAAATCGGAATTCGTAGTTCGGCTGATTTTAGAGGAATTTTTATAAGTTTCAAAAATGGACACAGAATTTTTTTTCAGCAAAAACAGGCATTGATAATCAATGGAGGAAATTCACGTTACGGGTAAGTACAGTTAAAATAACTTTTCAGGATCAGTACTGGGCTCAAAGGTGCAGCACAGAGGTCTCTCCTGATCACAGGTGAGATAATCAGAATTAGTAGTTGGCTGATTCTGAGGAATTTTTGTAAGTTTCAAAAAGGGACATTTAGATTTTTTTTCAGCAAAAACAGGCAATAATATCCTATGGAGGAAATTCAAGCTACTGGTAAGTACATTTAAGTTAACTTCTCAGGATCAATATGGGGCTCAAAGGTGCCGCACTGAGGTCTCTCCTGATCACAGGTGAGAAGATCGGAATTCGTGGTTCGCCTGATTTTAGAGGAATTTGTGTAAGGTTCAAAAATGGACAATTGGAATCTTTTTTTTAAGCAAAAACATGCAGTGATATCCTATAAAGGAAATTCAAGTGACTGGTAAGTACAGTTAAAACAACTTTTCAGGATCAGTACTGGGCTCAAAGGTGCAGCACTGTGGTCTCTCCTGATCACAGGTGAGAAAATCGGAATTCGTAGTTCGCCTGATTTTAGAGGAATTTTTGTAAGTTTCAAAAATGAACACAGAATTGTTTTTTAAGCAAAAACAGGAAAGGCTATCCTATGGAGGAAATTCACGTTACGGGTAAGTACAGTTAAAATAACTTTTCAGGATCAGTACTGGGCTCAAAGGTGCAGCACAGAGGTCTCTCCTGATCACAGGTGAGAAAAACGGAATTCGTAGTTTGGCTGATTTTAGAGGAATTTTTGTAAGTTTCAAAAATAGACACTTTCAAATTTTATTTTAAGCAAAAACATGCAATGATATCCAATGGAGGAAATTTAAGTTACTGGTAAGTACAGTTAAAACAACTTTTCATGATCGGTACTGGGCTCAAAGGTGCAGCACTGAGGTCTCTCCTGATCACAGTTGAGATAATCGGAATTCGTAGTTCGGCTGATTTTAGAGGAAGTTTTGTAAGATTCAAAAATGGACAATTGGAATCTCTTTTCTTAAGCAAAAACATGCAGTGATATCCTATGGAGGAAATTCAAGTTACTGGTAAGTACAGTTTAAACTTTTTCAGGATCAGTACTGGGCTCAAAGGTGCAGCACTGGGGTCTCTCCTGATCACAGTTGAGATAATCGGAATTCGTAGTTCGGCTTATTCTGAGGAATTTTTTTAAGTTTCAAAAAGGGACACTAGGATTTTTTTTTATGCAAAAACATGCAATATTATCCAATGGAGGAAATTCAAGTTACTGGTAATGACAGTTACTTTTCAGGATCAGTACTGGGCTCAAAGATACAGCACTGAGATCTCTCCTGATCACAGGTGAGAAAATCAGAATTCGTAGTTCGGCTGATTCGGAGACATTTTTGTAAGTTTCAAAAATGGACACTTGGATTTTTTTTAAGCAAAAACATGCAATGATATCCAATGGAGGAAATTCAAGTTACTGATAAGTACAGTTAAAACAACTTTTCAGGATCGGTACTGGGCTCAAAGGTGCAGCACTGAGGTCTCTCCTGATCACAGGTGAGAAAATCGGAATTCGTGGTATGGCTGATTTTAGAGGAATTTTTGTAAGTTTCAAAAATGGACACTTTCAAATTTTATTTTAAGCAAAAACATGCAATGATATTCAATGGAGGAAATTCAAGTTACTGGTAAGTACAGTTAAAATTACTTTTCAGGATCAGTACTGGGCTCAAAGGTGCAGCATTGAGGTCTCTCCTGATCACAGGTGAGAAAATCGAAGTCGTAGTTTGGCTGATATTAGAGAAATTTTTGTAAGTTTCAAAAATGGACACTTGGAATTTTTTTTAAGCAAAAACATGCAATGATATCCAATGGAGGAAATTCAAGTTACTGATAAGTACAGTTAAAACAACTTTTCATGATCGGTACTGGGCTCAAAGGTGCAGCACTGAGGTCTCTCCTGATCACAGGTGAGAAAATCGGAATTCGTGGTTCGACTGATTTTAGACAACTTTTTGTAAGTTTCAAAAATGGACACTTTCTAATTCTATTTTAAGCAAAAACATGCAATTATATCCAATGGAGGAAATTCAAGTTACTGGTAACTACAGTTAAAATAACTTTTCAGGATGAGTACTGGGCTCAAAGGCGCAGCACTGAGGTCTCTCCTGATCACAGTTGAGATAATCGGAATTCGTAGTTCGGCTGATTCTGAGGAATTTTTGTAAGTTTCAAAAAGGGACACTAAGAATTTTTTTCAGCAAAAACAGGCAATATTATCCTATGGAGGAAATTCAAGCTACTGGTAAGTACATTTAAGTTAACTTCTTAGGACCAATATGGGGCTCAAAGGTGCAGCACTGAGGTCTCTCCTGATCACAGGTGAGAAAATCGGAATTCGTAGTTCGGCTGATTTTAGAGGAATTTTTATAAGTTTCAAAAATGGACACAGAATTTTTTTTCAGCAAAAACAGGCATTGATAATCAATGGAGGAAATTCACGTTACGGGTAAGTACAGTTAAAATAACTTTTCAGGATCAGTACTGGGCTCAAAGGTGCAGCACAGAGGTCTCTCCTGATCACAGGTGAGATAATCAGAATTAGTAGTTGGCTGATTCTGAGGAATTTTTGTAAGTTTCAAAAAGGGACATTTAGATTTTTTTTCAGCAAAAACAGGCAATAATATCCTATGGAGGAAATTCAAGCTACTGGTAAGTACATTTAAGTTAACTTCTCAGGATCAATATGGGGCTCAAAGGTGCCGCACTGAGGTCTCTCCTGATCACAGGTGAGAAGATCGGAATTCGTGGTTCGCCTGATTTTAGAGGAATTTGTGTAAGGTTCAAAAATGGACAATTGGAATCTTTTTTTTAAGCAAAAACATGCAGTGATATCCTATAAAGGAAATTCAAGTGACTGGTAAGTACAGTTAAAACAACTTTTCAGGATCAGTACTGGGCTCAAAGGTGCAGCACTGTGGTCTCTCCTGATCACAGGTGAGAAAATCGGAATTCGTAGTTCGTCTGATTTTAGAGGAATTTTTGTAAGTTTCAAAAAGGAACACAGAATTGTTTTTTAAGCAAAAACAGGAAAGGCTATCCTATGGAGGAAATTCACGTTACGGGTAAGTACAGTTAAAATAACTTTTCAGGATCAGTACTGGGCTCAAAGGTGCAGCACAGAGGTCTCTCCTGATCACAGGTGAGAAAAACGGAATTCGTAGTTTGGCTGATTTTAGAGGAATTTTTGTAAGTTTCAAAAATGGACACTTTCAAATTTTATTTTAAGCAAAAACATGCAATTATATCCAATGGAGGAAATTCAAGTTACTGGTAAGTACAGTTAAAATTACTTTTCAGGATAAGTACTGGGCTCAAAGATGCAGCACTGAGGTCTCTCCTGATCTCAGGTGAGAGCATCGTAATTCGTAGTTCTCCTGAATTTAGAGGAATTTTTGTAAGTTTAAAAAATGGACACTGGATTGTTTTTTAAGCAAAAACAGGCAATGATATCCTATGGAGGAAATTCAAGTTACTGGTAACTACAGTTAAGTTAACTTCTCAGGATCAATATGGGGCTCAAAGGTGCAGCACTGAGGTCTCTCCTGATCACAGGTGAGAAAACCGCAAGTCGTAGTTCGCCTGAATTTAGAGGAATTTTTGTAAGTTTCACAAAAGGACACAGAATTGTTTTTAAGCAAAAACAGGCAATGATATCCTATGGAGGAAATTCACGTTACTGGTAACTACAGTTAAAATAACTTTTCAGGATGAGTACTGGGCTCAAAGGTGCAGCACTGAGGTCTCTCCTGATCACAGTTGAGATAATCGGAATTCGTAGTTCGGCTGATTCTGAGGAATTTTTGTTAGTTTCAAAAAGGGACACTAAGAATTTTTTTTCAGCAAAAACAGGCAATATTATCCTATAGAGGAAAATCAAGCTACTGGTAAGTACATTTAAGTTAACTTCTCAGGATCAATATGGGGCGCAAAGGTGCAGCACTGAGGTCTCTCCTGATCACAGGTGAGAAAATCGGCAGTCGTAGTTCGGCTGATATTAGAGGAATTTTTGTAAGTTTCCAAAATGGACACTTGGAATTCTTTTTTTAAGCAAAAACATGCAATGATATCCAATGGAGGAAATTCAAGTTACTGATAAGTACAGTTAAAACAACTTTTCAGGATCGGTACTGGGCTCAAAGGTGCAGCACTGAGGACTCTCATGATCACAGGTGAGAAAATCGGAATTCGTGGTTCGGCTGATTTTAGAGGTATTTTTGTAAGTTTAAAAAATGAACACAGAATTTTTTTTTAAGCAAAAACAGGCAATGATATCCTATGTAGGAAATTCACGTTATGGGTAACAACAGTTAAAATAACTTTTCAGGATCAGTACTGGGCTCAAAGGTGCAGCACAGAGGTCTCTCCTGATCACAGGTGAGATAATCGGAATTCGTAGTTCGGCTGATTTTAGAGGAATTTTTGTAAGTTTCAAAAATGGACACTTGGAATGTTTTTTTTAAGCAAAAACATGCAATGCTATCCAATGGAGGAAATCCAAGTTACTGGTAAGTACAGTTAAAATTACTTTTCAGGATCAGTACTGGGCTCAAAGGTGGAGCACTGAGGTCTCTCCTGATCACAGGTGAGAAAATCGGAAGTTGTAATTCGGCTGATATTAGAGGAATTTTTGTAAGTTTCAAAAATGGACACTTGGAATTTTTTTAAGCAAAAACATGCAATGATATCCAATGGAGGAAATTCAAGTTACTGATAAGTACAGTTAAAACAACTTTTCAGGATCGGTACTGGGCTCAAAGGTGCAGCACTGAGGTCTCTCCTGATCACAGGTGAGAAAATCGGAAGTTGTAGTTCGGCTGATATTAGAGGAATTTTTGTAAGTTTTAAAAATGGACACTTGGAATTTTTTTTAAGCAAAAACATGCAATGATATCCAATGGAGGAAATTCAAGTTACTGATAAGTACAGTTAAAACAACTTTTCAGGATCGGTACTGGGCTCAAAGGTGCAGCACTGAGGTCTCTCCTGATCACAGGTGAGAATATTGGAATTCGTGGTTCGGCTGATTTTAGACAAATTTTTGTAAGTTTCAAAAATGGACACAGGATTGTTTTTTAAGCAAAAACAGGCAATGATATCCTATGGAGGAAATTCATGTTACTGATAACTACAGTTAAAATAACTTTTCAGGATGAGTACTGGGCTCAAAGGTGCAGCACTGAGGTCTCTCCTGATCACAGTTGAGATAATCGGAATTCGTAGTTCGGCTGATTTTAGAGGAAGTTTTGTAAGATTCAAAAATGGACAATTGGAATCTCTTTTTTTAAGCAAAAACATGCAGTGATATCCTATGGAGGAAATTCAAGTTACTGGTAAGTACAGTTTAAACAACTTTTCAGGATCAGTACTGGGCTCAAAGGTGCAGCATTGAGGTCTCTCCTGATCACAGTTGAGATAATCGGAATTCGTAGTTCGGCTTATTCTGAGGAATTTTTGTAAGTTTCAGAAATGGACACTTAGAATTTTTTTTTAAGCAAAAACATGCAATGATATCCAATGGAGGAAATTCAAGTTACTGGTAAGTACAGTTAAAATTACTTTTCAGGATCAGTACTGGGCTCAAAGGTGCAGCACTGAGGTCTCTCCTGATCACAGGTGAGAAAATCGGAAGTTGTAGTTCGGCTGATATTAGAGGAATTTTTGTAAGTTTCAAAAATGGACACTTGGAAAACATTTTTAAGCAAAAACATGCAATGATATCCAATGGAGGAAATTCAAGTTACTGATAAGTACAGTTAAAACAACTTTTCAGGATCGGTACTGGGCTCAAAGGTGCAGCACTGAGGTCTCTCCTGATCACAGGTGAGAAAATCGGTAGTTGTAGTTCGGCTGATATTAGAGGAATTTTTGTAAGTTTCAAAAATGGACACTTGGAAAAAAATTTTGAAGCAGAAACATGCAATGATATCCAATGGAGGAAATTCAAGTTACTGATAAGTACAGTTAAAACAACTTTTCAGGATCGGTACTGGGCTCAAAGGCACAGCACTGAGGTCTCTCCTGATCACAGGTGAGAAAATCGGAATTCGTGGTTCGGCTGATTTTAGACAAATTTTTGTACGTTTCAAAAATGGACACAGGATTGTTTTTTAAGCAAAAACAGGCAATGATATCCTATGGAGGAAATTCATGTTACTGGTAACTACAGTTAAAATAACTTTTCAGGATGAGTACTGGGCTCAAAGGTGCAGCACTGAGGTCTCTCCTGATCACAGTTGAGAAAATCGGAATTCGTAGTTCGGCTGATTTTAGAGGAATTTATGTAAGTTTCCAAAATTGACACGGAATTGTTTTTAAGAAAAAACAGGCAATGCTATCCTATGGATGAAATTCAAGTTACTGGTAACTACAGTTAAAATAACTTTTCAGGATCAGTACTGGGCTCAAAGGTGCAGCACTGAGATCTCTCCTGATCACAGGTGAGAAAATCAGAATTCGTAGTTCGGCTGATTCGGAGGTATTTTTGTAAGTTTCAAAAATGGACACTTGGAATTCTTTTTAAGCAAAAACATGCAATGATATCCAATGGAGGAAATTCAAGTTACTGCTAAGTACAGTTAAAACAACTTTTCAGGATCGGTACTGGGCTCAAAGGTGCAGCACTGAGGTCTCTCCTGATCACAGGTGAGAAAATCGGAATTTGTGGTTCGGCTGAATTTAGAGGAATTTTTGTAAGTTTCAAAAATGAACACAGAATTGCTTTTTAAGCAAAAACAGGCAATGCTATCCTATGGAGGAAATTCACGTTACGGGTAAGTACAGTTAAAATAACTTTTCAGGATCAGTACTGGGCTCAAAGGTGCAGTACTGAGGTCTCTCCTGATCACGGGTGAGATAATTGGAATTAGTGGTTTGGCTGATTCTGAGGAATTTTTGTAAGTTTCAAAAATGGACACTTAGACACTTTTTTCAGTAAAAACAGGCAATGATATCCTAAGAATGAAAATCAAATTACTAGTAAGTACAGTTAAAATTACTTTTCAGGATCAGTACTGGGCTCAAAGGTGCAGCACTGAGGTCTCTCCTGATCACAGGTGAGAAAATCGGAATTCATGGTTCGGCTGATTTTAGAGGAATTTTTGTAAGTTTCAAAAATGGACACTTGGCATTTCTTTTAAGCAAAAACAGGCAATAATATCCTATGGAGGAAATTCAAGCTACTGGTAAGTACAGTTAAGTTAACTTCTCAGGATCAATATGGCGCTCAAAGGTGCAGCACTGAGGTCTCTCCTGATCACAGGTGAGAAAATAGGAATTCGTAGTTTGCCTGATTTTAGAGGAATTTTTGTAAGGTTCAAAAATGGACAATTGGAATCCTTTTTTTAAGCAAAAACATGCAGTGATATCCTATAAAGGAAATTCAAGTCACTGGTAAATACAGTTAAAACAACTTTTCAGGATCAGTACTGGGCTCAAAGGTGCAGCACTGAGGTCTCTCCTGATCACAGTTGAGATAATCGGAATTCGTAGTTCGGCTGATTTTAGAGGAATTTTTGTAAGTTTCAAAAATTGACACTTGGAAACAAATTTCAAGCACAAACATGCAATGATATCCAATGGAGGAAATTCAAGTTACTGGTAATGACAGTTAAAATTACTTTTCAGGATCAGTACTGGGCTCAAAGGTGCCGCACTGAAGTCTCTCCTGATCACAGGTGACAAGATCGGAATTCGTAGTTCGGCTGATTTTAGAGGAATTTTTGTAAGTTTCAAAAATGGACACTTGGAATTTTTTTTTAAGCAAAAACATGCAATGATATCCAATGGAGGAAATTCAAGTTACTGGTAAGTACAGTTAAAATTACTTTTCAGGATCAGTACTGGGCTCAAAGGTGCAGCACTGAGGTCTCTCCTGATCACAGTTGAGATAATCGGAATTCGTAGTTCGGCTGATTTTAGAGGAATTTTTGTAAGTTTCAAAAATTGACACTTGGAAACAAATTTCAAGCACAAACATGCAATGATATCCAATGGAGGAAATTCAAGTTACTGGTAATGACAGTTAAAATTACTTTTCAGGATCAGTACTGGGCTCAAAGGTGCCGCACTGAAGTCTCTCCTGGTCACAGGTGACAAGATTGGAATTCGTAGTTCGGCTGATTTTAGAGGAATTTTTGTAAGTTTCAAAAATGGACACTTGGAATTTTTTTTTAAGCAAAAACATGCAATGATATCCAATGGAGGAAATTCAAGTTACTGGTAAGTACAGTTAAAATTACTTTTCAGGATCAGTACTGGGCTCAAAGGTGCAGCACTGAGGTCTCTCCTGATCACAGGTGAGAAAATCGGAAGTTGTAGTTCGGCTGATATTAGAGGAATTTTTGTAAGTTTCAAAAATGGACACTTGGAAAACATTTTTAAGCAAAAACATGCAATGATATCCAATGGAGGAAATTCAAGTTACTGATAAGTACAGTTAAAACAACTTTTCAGGATCGGTACTGGGCTCAAAGGTGCAGCACTGAGGTCTCTCCTGATCACAGGTGAGAAAATCGGTAGTTGTAGTTCGGCTGATATTAGAGGAATTTTTGTAAGTTTCAAAAATGGACACTTGAAAAAAAAAATTTAAGCAGAAACATGCAATGATATCCAATGGAGGAAATTCAAGTTACTGATAAGTACAGTTAAAACAACTTTTCAGGATCGGTACTGGGCTCAAAGGCACAGCACTGAGGTCTCTCCTGATCACAGGTGAGAAAATCGGAATTCGTGGTTCGGCTGATTTTAGACAAATTTTTGTAAGTTTCAAAAATGGACACAGGATTGTTTTTTAAGCAAAAACAGGCAATGATATCCTATGGAGGAAATTCATGTTACTGGTAACTACAGTTAAAATAACTTTTCAGGATGAGTACTGGGCTCAAAGGTGCAGCACTGAGGTCTCTCCTGATCACAGTTGAGAAAATCGGAATTCGTAGTTCGGCTGATTTTAGAGGAATTTATGTAAGTTTCCAAAATTGACACGGAATTGTTTTTAAGAAAAAACAGGCAATGCTATCCTATGGATGAAATTCAAGTTACTGGTAACTACAGTTAAAATAACTTTTCAGGATCAGTACTGGGCTCAAAGGTGCAGCACTGAGATCTCTCCTGATCACAGGTGAGAAAATCAGAATTCGTAGTTCGGCTGATTCGGAGGTATTTTTGTAAGTTTCAAAAATGGACACTTGGAATTCTTTTTAAGCAAAAACATGCAATGATATCCAATGGAGGAAATTCAAGTTACTGCTAAGTACAGTTAAAACAACTTTTCAGGATCGGTACTGGGCTCAAAGGTGCAGCACTGAGGTCTCTCCTGATCACAGGTGAGAAAATCGGAATTCGTGGTTCGGCTGAATTTAGAGGAATTTTTGTAAGTTTCAAAAATGAACACAGAATTGTTTTTTAAGCAAAAACAGGCAATGCTATCCTATGGAGGAAATTCACGTTACGGGTAAGTACAGTTAAAATAACTTTTCAGGATCAGTACTGGGCTCAAAGGTGCAATACTGAGGTCTCTCCTGATCACGGGTGAGATAATTGGAATTCGTGGTTTGGCTGATTCTGAGGAATTTTTGTAAGTTTCAAAAATGGACACTTAGACACTTTTTTCAGTAAAAACAGGCAATGATATCCTAAGAATGAAAATCAAATTACTAGTAAGTACAGTTAAAATTACTTTTCAGGATCAGTACTGGGCTCAAAGGTGCAGCACTGAGGTCTCTCCTGATCACAGGTGAGAAAATCGGAATTCGTGGTTTGGCTGATTTTAGAGGAATTTTTGTAAGTTTCAAAAATGGACACTTGGCATTTCTTTTAATCAAAAACAGGCAATAATATCCTATGGAGGAAATTCAAGCTACTGGTAAGAACAGTTAAGTTAACTTCTCAGGATCAATATGGGGCTCAAAGGTGCAGCACTGAGGTCTCTCCTGATCACAGGTGTGAAAATAGGAATTCGTAGTTCGCCTGATTTTAGAGGAATTTTTGTAAGGTTCAAAAATGGACAATTGGAATCTTTTTTTTAAGCAAAAACATGCAGTGATATCCTATAAAGGAAATTCAAGTCACTGGTAAATACAGTTAAAACAACTTTTCAGGATCAGTACTGGGCTCAAAGGTGCAGCACTGAGGTCTCTCCTGATCACAGGTGAGAACATCGGAATTCGTGGTTCGGCTGATTTTAGACGAATTTTTGTAAGTTTCAAAAATGGACACAGGATTGTTTTTTAAGCAAAAACAGGCAATGATATCCTATGGAGGAAATTCATGTTACTGGTAACTACAGTTAAAATAACTTTTCAGGATGAGTACTGGGCTCAAAGGTGCAGCACTGAGGTCTCTCCTGATCACAGTTGAGAAAATCGGAATTCGTAGTTCGGCTGATTTTAGAGGAATTTATGTAAGTTTCCAAAATTGACACGGAATTGTTTTTAAGAAAAAACAGGCAATGCTATCCTATGGATGAAATTCAAGTTACTGGTAACTACAGTTAAAATAACTTTTCAGGATCAGTACTGGGCTCAAAGGTGCAGCACTGAGATCTCTCCTGATCACAGGTGAGAAAATCAGAATTCGTAGTTCGGCTCATTCGGAGGTATTTTTGAAAGTTTCAAAAATGGACACTTGGAATTTTTTTTTAGCAAAAACAGGCACTGATATCCTATGGAGGAAATTCAAGCTACAGGTAAGTACAGTTAAGTTAACTTCTCGGGATCAATATGGGCCTCAAAGGTGCAGCACTGAGGTCTCTCCTGATCGCAGGTGAGAAAATCGGAAGTCATAGTTCGGCTGATATTAGAGGAATTTTAGTAAGTTTCAAAAATGGACACTTGGAATTCTTTTTAAGCAAAAACATGCAATGATATCCAATGGAGGAAATTCAAGTTACTGATAAGTACAGTTAAAACAACTTTTCAGGATCGGTACTGGGCTCAAAGGTGCAGCACTGAGGTCTTTCCTGATCACAGGTGAGAAAATCGGAATTCGTGGTTCGGGTGAATTTAGAGCAATTTTTGTAAGTTTCAAAAATGAACACAGAATTGTTTTTTAAGCAAAAACAGGCAATGCTATCATATGGAGGAAATTCACGTTACGGGTAAGTACAGTTAAAATAACTTTTCAGGATCAGTACTGGGCTCAAAGGTGCAGTACTGAGGTCTCTCCTGATCACGGGTGAGATAATTGGAATTCGTGGTTTGACTGATTCTGAGGAATTTTTGTAAGTTTCAAAAATGGACACTTAGACACTTTTTCAGTAAAAACAGGCAATGATATCCTAAGAATGAAAATCAAATTACTAGTAAGTACAGTTAAAATTACTTTTCAGGATCAGTACAGGGCTCAAAGGTGCAGCACTGAGGTCTTTCCTGATCACAGGTGAGAAAATCGGAATTTGTGGTTCGGCTGATTTTAGAGGAATTTTTGTAAGTTTCAAAAATGGACACTTGGCATTTCTTTTAAGCAAAAACAGGCAATAATATCCTATGGAGGAAATTCAAGCTACTGGTAAGTACAGTTAAGTTAACTTCTCAGGATCAATATGGGGCTCAAAGGTGCAGCACTGAGGTCTCTCCTGATCACAGGTGAGAAAATCGCAAGTCGTAGTTCGCCTGAATTTAGAGGAATTTTTGTAAGTTTCACAAAAGGACACAGAATTGTTTTTAAGCAAAAACAGGCAATGATATCCTATGGAGGAAATTCACGTTACTGGTAACTACAGTTAAAATAACTTTTCAGGATGAGTACTGGGCTCAAAGGTGCAGCACTGAGGTCTCTCCTGATCACAGTTGAGATAATCGGAATTCGTAGTTCGGCTGATTCTGAGGAATTTTTGTAAGTTTCAAAAAGGGACACTAAGAATTTCTTTTCAGCAAAAACAGGCAATATTATCCTATGGAGGAAATTCAAGCTACTGGTAAGTACAGTTAAGTTAACTTCTCAGGATCAATATGGGGCTCAAAGGTGCAGCACTGAGATCTCTCCTGATCACAGGTGAGAAAATCGTAATTCGTAGTTCACCTGATTTTGGAAGAATTTATTTAAGTTTCAAAAATGGGCACAGAATTTTGTTTCAGCGAAAACAGGCAATGATAATCAATGGAGGAAATTCAAGTTACTGGTAACTACAGTTAAAATAACTTTTCAGGATCAGTAATGGGCTCAAAGGTGAAGCACTGAGGTCTCTCCTGATCACAGGTGAGAAAATTGGAATTCGTAGTTCGCCTGATTTTAGAGGAATTTTTGTAAGGTTCAAAAATGGACAATTGGAATCTTTTTTTTAAGCAAAAACATGCAGTGATGTCCTATAAAGGAAATTCAAGTCACTGGTAAGTACAGTTAAAACAACTTTTCAGGATCAGTACTGGGCTCAAAGGTGCAGCACTGAGGTCTCTCCTGATCACAGGTGAGAAAATCGGAAGTTGTAGTTCGGCTGATATTAGAGGAATTTTTGTAAGTTTCAAAAATGGACACTTGGAAAACATTTTTAAGCAAAAACATGCAATGATATCCAATGGAGGAAATTCAAGTTACTGATAAGTACAGTTAAAACAACTTTTCAGGATCGGTACTGGGCTCAAAGGTGCAGCACTGAGGTCTCTCCTGATCACAGGTGAGAAAATCGGTAGTTGTAGTTCGGCTGATATTAGAGGAATTTTTGTAAGTTTCAAAAATGGACACTTGGAATTTTTTTTTAAGCAAAAACATGCAATGATATCCAATGGAGGAAATTCAAGTTACTGGTAAGTACAGTTAAAATTACTTTTCAGGATCAGTACTGGGCTCAAAGGTGCAGCACTGAGGTCTCTCCTGATCACAGGTGAGAAAATCGGAAGTTGTAGTTCGGCTGATATTAGAGGAATTTTTGTAAGTTTCAAAAATGGACACTTGGAAAACATTTTTAAGCAAAAACATGCAATGATATCCAATGGAGGAAATTCAAGTTACTGATAAGTACAGTTAAAACAACTTTTCAGGATCGGTACTGGGCTCAAAGGTGCAGCACTGAGGTCTCTCCTGATCACAGGTGAGAAAATCGGTAGTTGTAGTTCGGCTGATATTAGAGGAATTTTTGTAAGTTTCAAAAATGGACACTTGAAAAAAAAAATTTAAGCAGAAACATGCAATGATATCCAATGGAGGAAATTCAAGTTACTGATAAGTACAGTTAAAACAACTTTTCAGGATCGGTACTGGGCTCAAAGGCACAGCACTGAGGTCTCTCCTGATCACAGGTGAGAAAATCGGAATTCGTGGTTCGGCTGATTTTAGACAAATTTTTGTAAGTTTCAAAAATGGACACAGGATTGTTTTTTAAGCAAAAACAGGCAATGATATCCTATGGAGGAAATTCATGTTACTGGTAACTACAGTTAAAATAACTTTTCAGGATGAGTACTGGGCTCAAAGGTGCAGCACTGAGGTCTCTCCTGATCACAGTTGAGAAAATCGGAATTCGTAGTTCGGCTGATTTTAGAGGAATTTATGTAAGTTTCCAAAATTGACACGGAATTGTTTTTAAGAAAAAACAGGCAATGCTATCCTATGGATGAAATTCAAGTTACTGGTAACTACAGTTAAAATAACTTTTCAGGATCAGTACTGGGCTCAAAGGTGCAGCACTGAGATCTCTCCTGATCACAGGTGAGAAAATCAGAATTCGTAGTTCGGCTGATTCGGAGGTATTTTTGTAAGTTTCAAAAATGGACACTTGGAATTCTTTTTAAGCAAAAACATGCAATGATATCCAATGGAGGAAATTCAAGTTACTGCTAAGTACAGTTAAAACAACTTTTCAGGATCGGTACTGGGCTCAAAGGTGCAGCACTGAGGTCTCTCCTGATCACAGGTGAGAAAATCGGAATTCGTGGTTCGGCTGAATTTAGAGGAATTTTTGTAAGTTTCAAAAATGAACACAGAATTGTTTTTTAAGCAAAAACAGGCAATGCTATCCTATGGAGGAAATTCACGTTACGGGTAAGTACAGTTAAAATAACTTTTCAGGATCAGTACTGGGCTCAAAGGTGCAATACTGAGGTCTCTCCTGATCACGGGTGAGATAATTGGAATTCGTGGTTTGGCTGATTCTGAGGAATTTTTGTAAGTTTCAAAAATGGACACTTAGACACTTTTTTCAGTAAAAACAGGCAATGATATCCTAAGAATGAAAATCAAATTACTAGTAAGTACAGTTAAAATTACTTTTCAGGATCAGTACTGGGCTCAAAGGTGCAGCACTGAGGTCTCTCCTGATCACAGGTGAGAAAATCGGAATTCGTGGTTTGGCTGATTTTAGAGGAATTTTTGTAAGTTTCAAAAATGGACACTTGGCATTTCTTTTAATCAAAAACAGGCAATAATATCCTATGGAGGAAATTCAAGCTACTGGTAAGAACAGTTAAGTTAACTTCTCAGGATCAATATGGGGCTCAAAGGTGCAGCACTGAGGTCTCTCCTGATCACAGGTGTGAAAATAGGAATTCGTAGTTCGCCTGATTTTAGAGGAATTTTTGTAAGGTTCAAAAATGGACAATTGGAATCTTTTTTTTAAGCAAAAACATGCAGTGATATCCTATAAAGGAAATTCAAGTCACTGGTAAATACAGTTAAAACAACTTTTCAGGATCAGTACTGGGCTCAAAGGTGCAGCACTGAGGTCTCTCCTGATCACAGGTGAGAACATCGGAATTCGTGGTTCGGCTGATTTTAGACGAATTTTTGTAAGTTTCAAAAATGGACACAGGATTGTTTTTTAAGCAAAAACAGGCAATGATATCCTATGGAGGAAATTCATGTTACTGGTAACTACAGTTAAAATAACTTTTCAGGATGAGTACTGGGCTCAAAGGTGCAGCACTGAGGTCTCTCCTGATCACAGTTGAGAAAATCGGAATTCGTAGTTCGGCTGATTTTAGAGGAATTTATGTAAGTTTCCAAAATTGACACGGAATTGTTTTTAAGAAAAAACAGGCAATGCTATCCTATGGATGAAATTCAAGTTACTGGTAACTACAGTTAAAATAACTTTTCAGGATCAGTACTGGGCTCAAAGGTGCAGCACTGAGATCTCTCCTGATCACAGGTGAGAAAATCAGAATTCGTAGTTCGGCTCATTCGGAGGTATTTTTGAAAGTTTCAAAAATGGACACTTGGAATTTTTTTTTAGCAAAAACAGGCACTGATATCCTATGGAGGAAATTCAAGCTACAGGTAAGTACAGTTAAGTTAACTTCTCGGGATCAATATGGGCCTCAAAGGTGCAGCACTGAGGTCTCTCCTGATCGCAGGTGAGAAAATCGGAAGTCATAGTTCGGCTGATATTAGAGGAATTTTAGTAAGTTTCAAAAATGGACACTTGGAATTCTTTTTAAGCAAAAACATGCAATGATATCCAATGGAGGAAATTCAAGTTACTGATAAGTACAGTTAAAACAACTTTTCAGGATCGGTACTGGGCTCAAAGGTGCAGCACTGAGGTCTTTCCTGATCACAGGTGAGAAAATCGGAATTCGTGGTTCGGGTGAATTTAGAGCAATTTTTGTAAGTTTCAAAAATGAACACAGAATTGTTTTTTAAGCAAAAACAGGCAATGCTATCATATGGAGGAAATTCACGTTACGGGTAAGTACAGTTAAAATAACTTTTCAGGATCAGTACTGGGCTCAAAGGTGCAGTACTGAGGTCTCTCCTGATCACGGGTGAGATAATTGGAATTCGTGGTTTGACTGATTCTGAGGAATTTTTGTAAGTTTCAAAAATGGACACTTAGACACTTTTTCAGTAAAAACAGGCAATGATATCCTAAGAATGAAAATCAAATTACTAGTAAGTACAGTTAAAATTACTTTTCAGGATCAGTACAGGGCTCAAAGGTGCAGCACTGAGGTCTTTCCTGATCACAGGTGAGAAAATCGGAATTTGTGGTTCGGCTGATTTTAGAGGAATTTTTGTAAGTTTCAAAAATGGACACTTGGCATTTCTTTTAAGCAAAAACAGGCAATAATATCCTATGGAGGAAATTCAAGCTACTGGTAAGTACAGTTAAGTTAACTTCTCAGGATCAATATGGGGCTCAAAGGTGCAGCACTGAGGTCTCTCCTGATCACAGGTGAGAAAATCGCAAGTCGTAGTTCGCCTGAATTTAGAGGAATTTTTGTAAGTTTCACAAAAGGACACAGAATTGTTTTTAAGCAAAAACAGGCAATGATATCCTATGGAGGAAATTCACGTTACTGGTAACTACAGTTAAAATAACTTTTCAGGATGAGTACTGGGCTCAAAGGTGCAGCACTGAGGTCTCTCCTGATCACAGTTGAGATAATCGGAATTCGTAGTTCGGCTGATTCTGAGGAATTTTTGTAAGTTTCAAAAAGGGACACTAAGAATTTCTTTTCAGCAAAAACAGGCAATATTATCCTATGGAGGAAATTCAAGCTACTGGTAAGTACAGTTAAGTTAACTTCTCAGGATCAATATGGGGCTCAAAGGTGCAGCACTGAGATCTCTCCTGATCACAGGTGAGAAAATCGTAATTCGTAGTTCACCTGATTTTGGAAGAATTTTTTTAAGTTTCAAAAATGGGCACAGAATTTTGTTTCAGCGAAAACAGGCAATGATAATCAATGGAGGAAATTCAAGTTACTGGTAACTACAGTTAAAATAACTTTTCAGGATCAGTAATGGGCTCAAAGGTGAAGCACTGAGGTCTCTCCTGATCACAGGTGAGAAAATTGGAATTCGTAGTTCGCCTGATTTTAGAGGAATTTTTGTAAGGTTCAAAAATGGACAATTGGAATCTTTTTTTTAAGCAAAAACATGCAGTGATGTCCTATAAAGGAAATTCAAGTCACTGGTAAGTACAGTTAAAACAACTTTTCAGGATCAGTACTGGGCTCAAAGGTGCAGCACTGAGGTCTCTCCTGATCACAGGTGAGAACATCGGAATTCGTGGTTCGGCTGATTTTAGACAAATTTTTGTAAGTTTCAAAAATGGACACAGGATTGTTTTTTAAGCAAAAACAGGCAATGCTATCCTATGGAGGAAATTCACGTTGTTGATAACTACAGTAAAAATAACTTTTCAGGATGAGTACTGGGCTCAAAGGTGCAGCACTGAGGTCTCTCCTGATCACAGTTGAGATAATCGGAATTCGTAGTTCGGCTGATTTTAGAGGAAGTTTTGTAAGATTCAAAAATGGACAATTGGAATCTCTTTTCTTAAGCAAAAACATGCAGTGATATCCTATGGAGGAAATTCAAGTTACTGGTAAGTACAGTTTAAACGTTTTCAGGATCAGTACTGGGCTCAAAGGTGCAGCACTGAGGTCTCTCCTGATCACAGTTGAGATAATCGGAATTCGTAGTTCGGCTTATTCTGAGGAATTTTTGTAAGTTTCAAAAAGGGACACTTGGAATTTTTTTTATGCAAAAACATGCAATATTATCCAATAGAGGAAATTCAAGTTACTGGTAATGACAGTTAAAATTACTTTTCAGGATCAGTACTGGGCTCAAAGATACAGCACTGAGATCTCCCCTGATCACAGGTGAGAAAATCAGAGTTCGTAGTTCGGCTGATTCGGAGACATTTTTGTAAGTTTCAAAAATGGACACTTGGATTTTTTTTTTAAGCAAAAACATGCAATGATATCCAATGGAGGAAATTCAAGTTACTGATAAGTACAGTTAAAACAACTTTTCAGGATCGGTACTGGGCTCAAAGGTGCAGCACTGAGGTCTCTCCTGATCACAGGTGAGAAAATCGGAATTCGTGGTATGGCTGATTTTAGAGGAATTTTTGTAAGTTTCAAAAATGGACACTTTCAAATTTTATTTTAAGCAAAAACATGCAATGATATTCAATGGAGGAAATTCAAGTTACTGGTAAGTACAGTTAAAATTACTTTTCAGGATCAGTACTGGGCTCAAAGGTGCAGCACTGAGGTCTCTCCTGATCACAGGTGAGAAAATCGGAAGTCGTAGTTTGGCTGATATTAGAGAAATTTTTGTAAGTTTCAAAAATGGACACTTGGAATTTTTTTTAAGCAAAAACATGCAATGATATCCAATGGAGGAAATTCAAGTTACTGATAAGTACAGTTAAAACAACTTTTCATGATCGGTACTGGGCTCAAAGGTGCAGCACTGAGGTCTCTCCTGATCACAGGTGAGAAAATCGGAATTCGTGGTTCGACTGATTTTAGACGACTTTTTGTAAGTTTCAAAAATGGACACTTTCTAATTTTATTTTAAGCAAAAACATGCAATTATATCCAATGGAGGAAATTCAAGTTACTGGTAACTACAGTTAAAATAACTTTTCAGGATGAGTACTGGGCTCAAAGGCGCAGCACTGAGGTCTCTCCTGATCACAGTTGAGATAATCGGAATTCGTAGTTCGGCTGATTCTGAGGAATTTTTGTAAGTTTCAAAAAGGGACACTAAGAATTTTTTTCAGCAAAAACAGGCAATATTATCCTATGGAGGAAATTCAAGCTACTGGTAAGTACATTTAAGTTAACTTCTTAGGACCAATATGGGGCTCAAAGGTGCAGCACTGAGGTCTCTCCTGATCACAGGTGAGAAAATCGGAATTCGTAGTTCGGCTGATTTTAGAGGAATTTTTATAAGTTTCAAAAATGGACACAGAATTTTTTTTCAGCAAAAACAGGCATTGATAATCAATGGAGGAAATTCACGTTACGGGTAAGTACAGTTAAAATAACTTTTCAGGATCAGTACTGGGCTCAAAGGTGCAGCACAGAGGTCTCTCCTGATCACAGGTGAGATAATCAGAATTAGTAGTTGGCTGATTCTGAGGAATTTTTGTAAGTTTCAAAAAGGGACATTTAGATTTTTTTTCAGCAAAAACAGGCAATAATATCCTATGGAGGAAATTCAAGCTACTGGTAAGTACATTTAAGTTAACTTCTCAGGATCAATATGGGGCTCAAAGGTGCCGCACTGAGGTCTCTCCTGATCACAGGTGAGAAGATCGGAATTCGTGGTTCGCCTGATTTTAGAGGAATTTGTGTAAGGTTCAAAAATGGACAATTGGAATCTTTTTTTTAAGCAAAAACATGCAGTGATATCCTATAAAGGAAATTCAAGTGACTGGTAAGTACAGTTAAAACAACTTTTCAGGATCAGTACTGGGCTCAAAGGTGCAGCACTGTGGTCTCTCCTGATCACAGGTGAGAAAATCGGAATTCGTAGTTCGCCTGATTTTAGAGGAATTTTTGTAAGTTTCAAAAATGAACACAGAATTGTTTTTTAAGCAAAAACAGGAAAGGCTATCCTATGGAGGAAATTCACGTTACGGGTAAGTACAGTTAAAATAACTTTTCAGGATCAGTACTGGGCTCAAAGGTGCAGCACAGAGGTCTCTCCTGATCACAGGTGAGAAAAACGGAATTCGTAGTTTGGCTGATTTTAGAGGAATTTTTGTAAGTTTCAAAAATAGACACTTTCAAATTTTATTTTAAGCAAAAACATGCAATGATATCCAATGGAGGAAATTTAAGTTACTGGTAAGTACAGTTAAAACAACTTTTCATGATCGGTACTGGGCTCAAAGGTGCAGCACTGAGGTCTCTCCTGATCACAGTTGAGATAATCGGAATTCGTAGTTCGGCTGATTTTAGAGGAAGTTTTGTAAGATTCAAAAATGGACAATTGGAATCTCTTTTCTTAAGCAAAAACATGCAGTGATATCCTATGGAGGAAATTCAAGTTACTGGTAAGTACAGTTTAAACTTTTTCAGGATCAGTACTGGGCTCAAAGGTGCAGCACTGGGGTCTCTCCTGATCACAGTTGAGATAATCGGAATTCGTAGTTCGGCTTATTCTGAGGAATTTTTTTAAGTTTCAAAAAGGGACACTAGGATTTTTTTTATGCAAAAACATGCAATATTATCCAATGGAGGAAATTCAAGTTACTGGTAATGACAGTTACTTTTCAGGATCAGTACTGGGCTCAAAGATACAGCACTGAGATCTCTCCTGATCACAGGTGAGAAAATCAGAATTCGTAGTTCGGCTGATTCGGAGACATTTTTGTAAGTTTCAAAAATGGACACTTGGATTTTTTTTAAGCAAAAACATGCAATGATATCCAATGGAGGAAATTCAAGTTACTGATAAGTACAGTTAAAACAACTTTTCAGGATCGGTACTGGGCTCAAAGGTGCAGCACTGAGGTCTCTCCTGATCACAGGTGAGAAAATCGGAATTCGTGGTATGGCTGATTTTAGAGGAATTTTTGTAAGTTTCAAAAATGGACACTTTCAAATTTTATTTTAAGCAAAAACATGCAATGATATTCAATGGAGGAAATTCAAGTTACTGGTAAGTACAGTTAAAATTACTTTTCAGGATCAGTACTGGGCTCAAAGGTGCAGCATTGAGGTCTCTCCTGATCACAGGTGAGAAAATCGAAGTCGTAGTTTGGCTGATATTAGAGAAATTTTTGTAAGTTTCAAAAATGGACACTTGGAATTTTTTTTAAGCAAAAACATGCAATGATATCCAATGGAGGAAATTCAAGTTACTGATAAGTACAGTTAAAACAACTTTTCATGATCGGTACTGGGCTCAAAGGTGCAGCACTGAGGTCTCTCCTGATCACAGGTGAGAAAATCGGAATTCGTGGTTCGACTGATTTTAGACAACTTTTTGTAAGTTTCAAAAATGGACACTTTCTAATTCTATTTTAAGCAAAAACATGCAATTATATCCAATGGAGGAAATTCAAGTTACTGGTAACTACAGTTAAAATAACTTTTCAGGATGAGTACTGGGCTCAAAGGCGCAGCACTGAGGTCTCTCCTGATCACAGTTGAGATAATCGGAATTCGTAGTTCGGCTGATTCTGAGGAATTTTTGTAAGTTTCAAAAAGGGACACTAAGAATTTTTTTCAGCAAAAACAGGCAATATTATCCTATGGAGGAAATTCAAGCTACTGGTAAGTACATTTAAGTTAACTTCTTAGGACCAATATGGGGCTCAAAGGTGCAGCACTGAGGTCTCTCCTGATCACAGGTGAGAAAATCGGAATTCGTAGTTCGGCTGATTTTAGATGAATTTTTATAAGTTTCAAAAATGGACACAGAATTTTCTTTTCAGCAAAAACAGGCATTGATAATCAATGGAGGAAATTCACGTTACGGGTAAGTACAGTTAAAATAACTTTTCAGGATCAGTACTGGGCTCAAAGGTGCAGCACAGAGGTCTCTCCTGATCACAGGTGAGATAATCAGAATTAGTAGTTGGCTGATTCTGAGGAATTTTTGTAAGTTTCAAAAAGGGACATTTAGATTTTTTTTCAGCAAAAACAGGCAATAATATCCTATGGAGGAAATTCAAGCTACTGGTAAGTACATTTAAGTTAACTTCTCAGGATCAATATGGGGCTCAAAGGTGCCGCACTGAGGTCTCTCCTGATCACAGGTGAGAAGATCGGAATTCGTGGTTCGCCTGATTTTAGAGGAATTTGTGTAAGGTTCAAAAATGGACAATTGGAATCTTTTTTTTAAGCAAAAACATGCAGTGATATCCTATAAAGGAAATTCAAGTGACTGGTAAGTACAGTTAAAACAACTTTTCAGGATCAGTACTGGGCTCAAAGGTGCAGCACTGTGGTCTCTCCTGATCACAGGTGAGAAAATCGGAATTCGTAGTTCGCCTGATTTTAGAGGAATTTTTGTAAGTTTCAAAAATGAACACAGAATTGTTTTTTAAGCAAAAACAGGAAAGGCTATCCTATGGAGGAAATTCACGTTACGGGTAAGTACAGTTAAAATAACTTTTCAGGATCAGTACTGGGCTCAAAGGTGCAGCACAGAGGTCTCTCCTGATCACAGGTGAGAAAAACGGAATTCGTAGTTTGGCTGATTTTAGAGGAATTTTTGTAAGTTTCAAAAATGGACACTTTCAAATTTTATTTTAAGCAAAAACATGCAATTATATCCAATGGAGGAAATTCAAGTTACTGGTAAGTACAGTTAAAATTACTTTTCAGGATAAGTACTGGGCTCAAAGGTGCAGCACTGAGGTCTCTCCTGATCTCAGGTGAGAACATCGTAATTCGTAGTTCTCCTGAATTTAGAGGAATTTTTGTAAGTTTTAAAAATGGACACTGGATTGTTTTTTAAGCAAAAACAGGCAATGATATCCTATGGAGGAAATTCAAGTTACTGGTAACTACAGTTAAGTTAACTTCTCAGGATCAATATGGGGCTCAAAGGTGCAGCACTGAGGTCTCTCCTGATCACAGGTGAGAAAACCGCAAGTCGTAGTTCGCCTGAATTTAGAGGAATTTTTGTAAGTTTCACAAAAGGACACAGAATTGTTTTTAAGCAAAAACAGGCAATGATATCCTATGGAGGAAATTCACGTTACTGGTAACTACAGTTAAAATAACTTTTCAGGATGAGTACTGGGCTCAAAGGTGCAGCACTGAGGTCTCTCCTGATCACAGTTGAGATAATCGGAATTCGTAGTTCGGCTGATTCTGAGGAATTTTTGTTAGTTTCAAAAAGGGACACTAAGAATTTTTTTTCAGCAAAAACAGGCAATATTATCCTATAGAGGAAAATCAAGCTACTGGTAAGTACATTTAAGTTAACTTCTCAGGACCAATACGGGGCTCAAAGGTGCAGCACTGAGGTCTCTCCTGATCACAGGTGAGAAAATCGGAATTCGTAGTTCGGCTGATTTTAGAGGAATTTTTATAAGTTTCAAAAATGGACTAAGAATTTTTTTTCAGCAAAAACAGGCAATAATATCCAATGGAGGAAATTCAAGTTACTGGTAAGTACAGTTAAAATTACTTTTCTGGATCAGTACTGGGCTAAAAGGTGCAGCACTGAGGTCTCTCCTGATCACAGGTGAGATGATCGGAATTCGTAGTTCGGCTAATTTTAGAGGAATTTTTGTAAGGTTCAAAAATGGTTAATTGGAATCTTTTTTTTAAGCAAAAACATGCAGTGATATCATATGGAGGAAATTCAAGTTCCTGGTAAGTACAGTTAAAACATCTTTTCAGGATCAGTACTGGGCTCAAAGGTGCGCAGCACTGAGATCTCTCCTGATCACAGGTGAGAAAATCGGAAGTCGTAGTTCGGCTGATATTAGAGGAATTTTTGTAAGTTTCAAAAATGGACACTTGGATTTTTTTTAAGCAAAAACATGCAATGATATCCAATGGAGGAAATTCAAGTTACTGCTAAGTACAGTTAAAACAACTTTTCAGGATCGGTACTGGGCTCAAAGGTGCAGCACTGAAGTCTCTCCTGATCACAGGTGAGAAAATCGGACTTCGTGGTTCGGCTGATTTTAGACGACTTTTTGTAAGTTTCAAAAATGGACACTTGGAATTTTTTTTGAGCAAAAACATGCAATGATATCCAATGGAGGAAATTCAAGTTACAGATAAGTACAGTTAAAACAACTTTTCATGATCGGTACTGGGCTCAAAGGTGCAGCACTGAGGTCTCTCCTGATCACAGGTGAGAAAATCAGAATTCGTGGTTCGGCTGATTTTAGACGACTTTTTGTAAGTTTCAAAAATGGACACTTTCAAAGTTTATTTTAAGCAAAAACATGCATTTATATCCAATGGAGGAAATTCAAGTTACTGGTAAGTACAGTTAAAATTACTTTTCAGGATCAGTACTGGGCTCAAAGGTGCAGCACTGAGGTCTCTCCTGATCACAGTTGAGATAATCGGAATTCGTAGTTCGGCTGATTCTGAGGAATGTTTGTAAGTTTCAAAAAGGGACACTAAGAATTTTTTTGCAGCAAAAACAGGCAATATTGTCCTATGGAGGAAATTCCAGCTACTGGTAAGTACATTTAAGTTAACTTCTCAGGACCAATATGGGGCTCAAAGGTGCAGCGCTGAGGTCTCTCCTGATCACAGGTGAGAAAATCGGAATTCGTAGTTCGGCTGATTTTAGAGGAATTTTTATAAGTTTCAAAAATGGACATAGAATTTTTTTTCAGCAAAAACAGGCAATGATAATCAATGGAGGAAATTCACGTTACGGGTAAGTACAGTTAAAATAACTTTTCAGGATCAGTACTGGGCTCAAAGGTGCAGCACAGAGGTCTCTCCTGATCACAGGTGAGATAATCAGAATTAGTAGTTGGCTGATTCTGAGGAATTTTTGTAAGTTTCAAAAAGGGACATTTAGAACTTTTTTCAGCAAAAACAGGCAATAATATCCTATGGAGGAAATTCAAGCTACTGGTAAGTACATTTAAGTTAACTTCTCAGGATCAATATGGGGCTCAAAGGTGCCGCACTGAGGTCTCTCCTGATCACAGGTGAGAAAATCGGAATTCGTAGTTCGCCTGATTTTAGAGGAATTTTTGTAAGTTTCAAAAATGAACACAGAATTGTTTTTTAAGCAAAAACAGGAAAGGCTATCCTATGGAGGAAATTCACTTTACGGGTAAGTACAGTTAAAATAACTTTTCAGGATCAGTACTGGGCTCAAAGGTGCAGCACAGAGGTCTCTCCTGATCACAGGTGAGAAAAACGGAATTCGTAGTTCGGCTGATTTTAGAGGAATTTTTGAAAGTTTCAAAAATGGACACTTGGATTTTTTTTTAAGCAAAAACATGCAATAATATCCAATGGAGGAAATTGAAGTTACTGGTAAGTACAGTTAAAATTACTTTTCAGGATCAGTACTGGGCTAAAAGGTGCAGCACTGAGGTCTCTCCTGATCACAGGTGAGATGATCGGAATTCGTAGTTCGGCTGATTTTAGAGGAATTTTTGTAATGTTCAAAAATGGTTAATTGAAATCTTTTTTTGAAGCAAAAACATGCAGTGATATCATATGGAGGAAATTCAAGTTCCTGGTAAGTACAGTTAAAACAACTTTTCAGGATCAGTACTGGGCTCAAAGGTGCAGCACTGAGGTCTCTCCTGATCACAGGTGAGAAAATCGGAATTCGTAGTTCGGCTGATTTTAGAGGAATTTTTGTAAGTTTCAAAAATGGACACAGAATTGTTTTTAAGCAAAAACAGGCAATGCTATCCTATGGACGAAATTCAATTTACTGATAAGTACAGTTAAAACAACTTTTCAGGATTGGTACTGGGCTCTAAGGTGCAGCACTGAGGTCTCTCCTGATCACAGGTGAGAAAATCGGAATTCGTGGTTCGGCTGATGTTAGAGGTATTTTTGTAAGTTTCAAAAATGAACACAGAATTGTTTTTTAAGAAAAAAGAGGCAATGCTATCCTATGTAGGAAATTCACATTATGGGTAGGTACAGTTAAAATAACTTTTCAGGATCAGTACTGGGCTCAAAGGTGCAGCACAAAGGTCTCTCCTGATCACAGGTGAGATAATTGGAATTCGTAGTTCTTCTGATTTTAGAGGAATTATGTAAGTTTCAAAAATTGACACTTGGAAAAAATTTTTAAGCAAAAACATGCAATAATATCCAATGGAGGAAATTCAAGTTACTGGTAATGACAGTTAAAATTACTTTTCAGTATCAGTACTGGGCTCAAAGGTGCAGCAGTGAGGTCTCTCCTGATCACAGGTGAGAAAATTGGCAGTCGTAGTTCGGCTGATATTAGAGGAATTTTTGTAAGTTTCAAAAATGGACACTTGGAAGTTTTTTTTAAGCAAAAACATGCAATGATATCCAATGGAGGAAATTCAAGTTACTAATAAGTACAGTTAAAACAACTTCTTAGGATCGGTACTGGGCTCAAAGGTGCAGCACTGAGATTTCGCCTGATCACAGGTGAGAACATCGGAATTTGTAGTTCTCCTGAATTTAGAGGAATTTTTGTAAGTTTCAAAAATGGACACTGGATTGTTTTTTAAGCAAAAACAGGCAATGATATCCTATGGAGGAAATTCAAGTTACTGGTAACTACAGTTAAAATAACTTTTCAGGATGAGTACTGGGCTCAAAGGTGCAGCACTGAGGTCTCTCCTGATCACAGTTGAGATAGTCGGAATTCGTAGTTCGGCTGATTCTGAGGAATTTTTGTACGTTTTAAAAAGGGACACAGAATTTTTTTTCAGAAAAAACAGGCAATATTATCCTATGGAGGAAATTCAAGCTACTGGTAAGTACATTTAAGTTAACTTCTCAGAACCAATATGGGGCTCAAAGGTGCAGCACTGAGGTCTCTCCTGATCACAGGTGAGAAAATCGGAATTCGTTTTCACCTGATTTTGGAAGAATTTTTGTAAGTTTCAAAAATGGACACTTAGAATTTTTTTCACCAAAAACAGGCAATGATATCCAATGGAGGAAATTCACATTACGGGTAAGTACAGTTAAAATACATTTTCAGGATCAGTCATGGGCTCAAAGGTGCAGCACTGAGGTCTCTCCTGATCACAGGTGAGAAAATCAGAATTTGTAGTGCGGCTGATTTTAGAGGAATTTTTGTAAGTTTCAAAAAGGGACATTTCGAATTTTATTTTAAGCAAAAACATGCAATGATATCCAGTGGAGGAAATTCAAGTTACTGGTAAGTACAGTTAAAACAACTTTTCAGGATCGGTACTGGGCTCAAAGGTGCAGCACAGAGGTCTCTTCTGATCACAGGTGAGATAATCGGAATTCGTAATTCGGCTGATTTTAGAGGAATTTTTGTAAGTTTCAAAAATTGACACTTGGAAAAAAATTTCAAGCACAAACATGCAATAATATTCAATGGAGGAAATTCAAGTTACTGGTAATGACAGTTAAAATTACTTTTCAGGATCAGTACTGGGCTCAAAGGTGCAGCACTGAGGTCTCTCCTGATCAGAGGTGACAAGATCGGAATTCGTAGTTCGGCTGATTTTAGAGGATTTTTTGTAAGTTTCAAAAATGGACACTTGGAAAAAAAAGTTAAGCAAAAACATGCAATGATATCCAATGGAGGAAATTCAAGTTACTTATAAGTACAGTTAAAACAACTTTTCAGGATCAGTACTGGGCTCAAAGGTGCAGCACTGAGGTCTCTCCTGATCACAGGTGAGAAAATTGGAAGTTGTAGTTCGGCTGATATTAGAGGAATTTTTGTAAGTTTCAAAAATGGACACTTGTAAGTTTTTTTTTAAGCAAAAACATGCAATGATATCCAACTGAGGAATTTCAAGTTACTGGTAATGACAGTTAAAATTACTTTTCAGGATCAGTACTGGGCTCAAAGGTGCAGCACTGAGGTCTCTCCTGATCACAGGTGAGGTAAT
Organism: Lissotriton helveticus; assembly: GCF_964261635.1. Taxonomy (NCBI): domain Eukaryota; kingdom Metazoa; phylum Chordata; class Amphibia; order Caudata; family Salamandridae; genus Lissotriton; species Lissotriton helveticus. The sequence goes on from NC_136070.1 coordinate 761,072,845, forward strand.
CGGAATTAGTAGTTGGCTGATTCTGAGGAATTTTTGTAAGTCTCAAAAAGGGACATTTAGAATTTTTTTTCAGCAAAAACAGGCAATAATATCCTATGGAGGAAATTCAAGCTACTGGTAAGTACATTTAAGTTAACTTATCGGGATCAATATGGGGCTCAAAGGTGCCGCACTGAGGTCTCTCCTGATCACAGGAGACAAGATCGGAATTCGTAGTTCGGCTGATTTTAGAGGAATTTTTGTAAGTTTCAAAAATGGACACTTGGAATTTTTTTTAAGCAGAAACATGCAATGATATCCAATGGAGGAAATTCAAGTAACTGATAAGTACAGTTAAAACAACTTTTCAGGATCGGTACTGGGCTCTAAGGTGCAGCACTGAGGTCTCTCCTGATCACAGGTGAGAAAATCGGAATTTGTGGTTCGGCTGATTTTAGAGGTATTTTTGTAAGTTTCAAAAATGAACACAGAATTGTTTTTTAAGCAAAAACAGGCAATGCTATCCTATGTAGGAAATTCACATTATGGGTAAGTACAGTTAAAATAACTTTTCAGGATCAGTACTGGGCTCAAAGGTGCAGCACAGAGGTCTCTCCTGATCACAGTTGAGATAATCGGAATTCGTAGTTCGGCTGATTTTCGAGGAATTTTTGTAAGTTTCAAAAATTGACACTTGGAAAAAAAATTTAAGCAAAAACATGCAATAATATCCAATGGAGGAAATTCAAGTTACTGGTAATGACTGTTAAAATTACTTTTCAGGATCAGTACTGGGCTCAAAGGTGCAGCACTGAGATCTCTCCTGATCACAGGTGAGAAAATCAGAATTCGTAGTTCGACTGATATTAGAGGAATTTTTGTAAGTGTCAAAAATGGACACTTGGAATTTTTTTAAGCAAAAACATGCAATGATATCCAATGGAGGAAATTCAAGTTACTGATAAGTACAGTTAAAACAACTTTTCAGGATCGGTACTGGGCTCAAATGTGCAGCACTGAGGTCTCTCCTGATCACAGGTGAGAAAATCGGAATTCGTGGTTTGGCTGATTTTAGAGGAATTTTTGTAAGTTTCAAAAATGGACACTTTCACATTTTATTTTAAGCAAAAACATGCAATAATATCCAATGGAGGAAATTCAAGTTACTGGTAAGTACAGTTAAAATTACTTTTCAGGATCAGTACTGGGCTCAAAGGTGCAGCACTGAGGTCTCTCCTGATCACAGGTGAGAAAATCGGAAGTCGTAGTTCGGCTGATATTAGAGGAATTTTTGTAAGTTTAAAAAATGGACACTTGGAATTTTTTTTAAGCAAAAACATGCAATGATATCCAATGGAGGAAATTCGAGTAACTAATAGGTACAGTTAAAACAACTTTTCAGGATCGGCACTGGGCTCAAAGGTGCGGCACTGAGGTCTCTCCTGATCACAGGTGAGAAAATCGGAATTTGTGGTTCGGCTGATTTTAGAAGACTTTTTGTAAGTTTCAAAAATGGACACTTGCAAATTTTATTTTAAGCAAAAACATGCAATGATATCCAATGGAGGAAATTCAAGTTACTGGTAAGTACAGTTAAAATTACTTTTCAGGATCAGTACTGGGCTCAAAGGTGCAGCACTGAGGTTTCGCCTGATCACAGGTGAGAACATCGGAATTCGTAGTTCTCCTGAATTTAGAGGAATTTTTATAAGTTTCAAAAATGGACACTGGATTGTTTTTTAAGCAAAAACAGTCAATGATATCCTATGGAGGAAATTCAAGTTACTGGTAACTACAGTTAAAATAACTTTTCAGGATGAGTACTGGGCTCAAAGGTGCAGCACTGAGGTCTCTCCTGATCACAGTTGAGATAATCGGAATTCGTAGTTCGGCTGATTCTGAGGAATTTTTGTAAGTTTTAAAAAGGGACACTAAGAATTTTTTGTCAGCAAAAACAGGCAATATTATCCTATGGAGGAAATTCAAGCTACTGGTAAGTACATTTAAGTTAACTTCTCAGGACCAATATGGGGCTCAAAGGTGCAGCACTGAGGTCTTTCTTGATCACAGGTGAGAAAATCGGAATTCGTTTTCACCTGATTTTGGAAGAATTTTTGTAAGTTTCAAAAATGGACACCCTAGAATTTTTTTCAGCAAAAACAGGCAGTGATATCCAATGGAGGAAATTCACATTACGGGTAAGTACAGTTAAAATACATTTTCAGGATCAGTACTGGGCTCAAAGGTGCAACACAGAGGTCTCTCCTGATCACAGTTGAGAAAATCAGAATTCGTAGTTCGGCTGATTTTAGAGGAATTTTTATAAGTTTCAAAAATGGACTTAGAATTTTTTTTCAGCAAAAACAGGCAATGATAATCAATGGAGGAAATTCAAGCTACTGGTAAGTACATTTAAGTTAACTTGCCGGGATCAATATGGGGCTCAAAGGTGCCGCACTGAGGTCTCTCCTGATCATAGGAGACAAGATCGGAATTCGTAGTTCGGCTGATTTTAGAGGAATTTTTGTAAGTTTCAAAAATGGACACTGGATTGATTTTTAAGCAAAAACAGGCAATGATATCCTATAAAGGAAATTCAAGTCACTGGTAAGTACAGTTAAAGCAACTTTTCAGGATCAGTACTGGGCTCAAAGGTGCAGCACTGAGGTCTCTCCTGATCACAGGTGAGATGAGCGGAATTCGTAGTTCGGCTGATTTTAGAGGAATTTTTGTAAGGTTCAAAAATGGTTAATTGGAATCTTTTTTTAAGCAAAAACATGCAGTGATATCATATGGACGAAATTCAAGTTACTGGTAACTACAGTTAAAATAACTTTTCACGATCAGTACTGGGCTCAAAGGTGCAGCACTGAGATCTCTCCTGATCACAGGTTAGAAAATCGGAATTCGTAGTTCGGATGATTCGGAGGAATTTTTGTAAGTTTAAAAAATGGACACTTGGAAATTTTTTTCAGCAAAAACAGGCACTGATATCCTATGGAGGAATTTCAAGTTACTGGTAAGTACAGTTAAGTTAACTTCTCAGGATCAATATGGGGCTCAAAGGTGCAGCACTGAGGTCTCTCCTGATCACAGGTGAGAAAATCGGAAGTCGTAGTTCGGCTAATATTAGAGGAATTTTTGTAAGTTTCAAAAATGGACACTTGGAATTTTTTTAAGCAAAAACATGCAATGATATCCAATGGAGGAAATTCAAGTTACTGATAAGTACAGTTAAAACAACTTTTCAGGATCGGTACTGGGCTCTAAGGTGCAGCACTGATGTCTCTCCTGATCACAGGTGAGAAAATCGGAATTCGTGGTTCGGCTGATTTTAGAGGTATTTTTGTAAGTTTCAAAAATGAACACAGAATTGTTTTTTAAGCAAAAACAGGCAATGCTATCCTATGTAGGAAATTCACATTATGGGTAAGTACAGTTAAAATAACTTTTCAGGATCAGTAATGGGCTCAAAGGTGCAGCACAGAGGTCTCTTCCGATCACACGTGAGATAATCTGAATTCGTAGTTCGGCTGATTTTAGAGGAATTTTTGTAAGTTTCGAAAATTACACTTGGAATTTTTTTTAAGCAAAAACATGCAATAATATCCAATGGAGGAAATTCAAGTTACTGGTAATGACAGTTAAAATTACTTTTCAGGATCAGTACTGGGCTCAAAGGTGCAGCACTGAGATCTCTCCTGATCACAGGTGAGAAAATCGGAATTCGTGGTTTGGCTGGTTTTAGAGGAATTTTTGTAAGTTTCAAAAATGGACACTTTCAAATTTTATTTTAAGCAAAAACATGCAATGATATCCAAAGGAGGAAATTCAAGTTACTGGTAAGCACAGTTAAAATTACTTTTCAGGATCAGTACTGGGCTCAAAGGTGCAGCACTGAGGTCTCTCCTGATCACAGGTGAGAAAATTGGAAGTCGTAGTTCGGCTGATATTAGAGGAATTTTTGTAAGTTTAAAAAATTGACACTTTCAAATTTTTTTTTAAACAAAAACATGCAATGATATCCAATGGAGGAAATTCAAGTTACTGGTAAGCACAGTTAAAATTACTTTTCAGGATCAGTACTGGGCTCAAAGGTGCAGCACTGAGATCTCTCCTGATCACAGGTGAGAAAATCGGAATTCGTAGTACGGCTGATTCGGAGGAATTTTTGTAAGTTTAAAAAATGGACACTTGGAAATTTTTTTCCTCAAAAAACAGGCACTGATATCCTATGGAGGAAATTCAAGCTACTGGTAAGTACAGTTAAGTTAACTTCTCAGGATCAATATGGGGCGCAAAGGTGCAGCACTGAGGTCTCTCCTGATCACAGGTGAGAAAATCGGCAGTCGTAGTTCGGCTGATATTAGAGGAATTTTTGTAAGTTTCAAAAATGGACACTTGGAATTCTTTTTTTAAGCAAAAACATGCAATGATATCCAATGGAGGAAATTCAAGTTACTGATAAGTACAGTTAAAACAACTTTTCAGGATCGGTACTGGGCTCAAAGGTGCAGCACTGAGGACTCTCATGATCACAGGTGAGAAAATCGGAATTCGTGGTTCGGCTGATTTTAGAGGTATTTTTGTAAGTTTAAAAAATGAACACAGAATTTTTTTTTAAGCAAAAACAGGCAATGATATCCTATGTAGGAAATTCACGTTATGGGTAACAACAGTTAAAATAACTTTTCAGGATCAGTACTGGGCTCAAAGGTGCAGCACAGAGGTCTCTCCTGATCACAGGTGAGATAATCGGAATTCGTAGTTCGGCTGATTTTAGAGGAATTTTTGTAAGTTTCAAAAATGGACACTTGGAATGTTTTTTTTAAGCAATAACATGCAATGCTATCCAATGGAGGAAATCCAAGTTACTGGTAAGTACAGTTAAAATTACTTTTCAGGATCAGTACTGGGCTCAAAGGTGGAGCACTGAGGTCTCTCCTGATCACAGGTGAGAAAATCGGAAGTTGTAATTCGGCTGATATTAGAGGAATTTTTGTAAGTTTCAAAAATGGACACTTGGAATTTTTTTAAGCAAAAACATGCAATGATATCCAATGGAGGAAATTCAAGTTACTGATAAGTACAGTTAAAACAACTTTTCAGGATCGGTACTGGGCTCAAAGGTGCAGCACTGAGGTCTCTCCTGATCACAGGTGAGAAAATCGGAAGTTGTAGTTCGGCTGATATTAGAGGAATTTTTGTAAGTTTTAAAAATGGACACTTGGAATTTTTTTTAAGCAAAAACATGCAATGATATCCAATGGAGGAAATTCAAGTTACTGATAAGTACAGTTAAAACAACTTTTCAGGATCGGTACTGGGCTCAAAGGTGCAGCACTGAGGTCTCTCCTGATCACAGGTGAGAATATTGGAATTCGTGGTTCGGCTGATTTTAGACAAATTTTTGTAAGTTTCAAAAATGGACACAGGATTGTTTTTTAAGCAAAAACAGGCAATGATATCCTATGGAGGAAATTCATGTTACTGATAACTACAGTTAAAATAACTTTTCAGGATGAGTACTGGGCTCAAAGGTGCAGCACTGAGGTCTCTCCTGATCACAGTTGAGATAATCGGAATTCGTAGTTCGGCTGATTTTAGAGGAAGTTTTGTAAGATTCAAAAATGGACAATTGGAATCTCTTTTTTTAAGCAAAAACATGCAGTGATATCCTATGGAGGAAATTCAAGTTACTGGTAAGTACAGTTTAAACAACTTTTCAGGATCAGTACTGGGCTCAAAGGTGCAGCATTGAGGTCTCTCCTGATCACAGTTGAGATAATCGGAATTCGTAGTTCGGCTTATTCTGAGGAATTTTTGTAAGTTTCAGAAATGGACACTTAGAATTTTTTTTTAAGCAAAAACATGCAATGATATCCAATGGAGGAAATTCAAGTTACTGATAAGTACAGTTAGAACAACTTTTCAGGATTGGTACTGGGCTCTAAGGTGCAGCACTGAGGTCTCTCCTGATCACAGGTGAGAAAATCGGAATTCGTGGTTCGGCTGATTTTAGAGGTATTTTTGTAAGTTTCAAAAATGAACACAGAATTGTTTTTAAAGCAAAAACAGGCAATGCTATTCTATGTAGGAAATTCACATTATGGGTTTGTACAGTTAAAATAACTTTTCAGGATCAGTACTGGGCTCAAAGGTGCAGCACAGAGGTCCCTCCTGTTCACAGGTGAGATAGTCGGAATTCGTAGTTCGGCTGATTTTAGAGGAATTTTTGTAAGTTTCAAAAATTGACACTTGGAATTTTTTTTAAGCAAAAACATGCAATAATATCCAATGGAGGAAATTCAAGTTACTGGTAATGACAGTTAAAATTACTTTTCAGGATCAGTACTGGGCTCAAAGATGCAGCACTGAGATCTCTCCTGATCACAGGTGAGAAAATCAGAATTCGTAGTTCGGTTGATTCGGAGAAATTTTTGTAAGTGTCAAAAATGGACACTTGGATTTTTTTTTTGCAAAAACAGGCACTGATATCCTATGGAGGAAATTCAAGCTACTGGTAAGTACAGTTAAGTTAACTTCTCAGGATCAATATGGGCCTCAAAGGTGCAGCACTGAGGTCTCTCCTGATCACAGGTGAGAAAATAAAATCGGTAGTCGTAGTTCGGCTGATATTAGAGGAATTTTTGTAAGTTTCAAAAATGGACACTTGGAATTTTTTTTAAGCAAAAACATGCAATGATATCCAATGGAGGAAATTCAAGTTACTGATAAGTACAGTTAAAACAACTTTTCAGGATCGGTACTGGGCTCAAAGGTGCAGCACTGAGGTCTCTCCTGATCACAGGTGAGAAAATCGGAATTCGTGGTATGGTTGATTTTAGAGGAATTTTTGTAAGTTTCAAAAATGGACACTTTCAAATTTTATTTTAAGCAAAAACATGCAATGATATCCAATGGAGGAAATTCAAGTTACTGGTAAGTACAGTTAAAATTACTTTTCAGGATCAGTACTGGGCTCAAAGGTGCAGCACTGTGGTCTCTCCTGATCACAGGTGAGAAAATCGGAAGTCGTAGTTCGGCTTATATTAGAGGAATTTTTGTAAGTTTAAAAAATGGACGCTTGGAATTTTTTTTAAGCAAAAACATGCAATGATATCCAATGGAGGAAATTCAAGTTACTGATAAGTACAGTTAAAACAACTTTTCATGATCGGTACTGGGCTCAAAGGTGCAGCACTGAGGTCTCTCCTGATCACAGGTGAGAAGATCGGAATTCGTAGTTCGCCTGATTTTAGAGGAATTTGTGTAAGGTTCAAAAATGGACAATTGGAATCTTTTTTTAAGCAAAAACATGCAGTGATATCCTATAAAGGAAATTCAAGTCACTGGTAAGTACAGTTAAAACTACTTTTCAGGATCAGTACTGGGTTCAAAGGTGCAGCACTGAGGTCTCTCCTGATCACAGGTGAGAAAATCGGAATTCGTAGTTCGCCTGATTTTAGAGGAATTTTTGTAAGTTTCAAAAATTAACACAGAATTGTTTTTTAAGCAAAAACAGGAAAGGCTATCCTATGGAGGAAATTCACGTTACGGGTAAGTACAGTTAAAATAACTTTTCAGGATCTGTACTGGGCTCAAAGGTGCAGCACAGAGGTCTCTCCTGATCACAGGTGAGAAAAACGGAATTCGTAGTTCGGCTGATTTTACAGGAATTTTTGTAAGTTTCAAAAATGGACACTTTCAAATTTTATTTTAAGCAAAAACATGCAATGATATCCAATGGAGGAAAATCAAGTTACTGGTAAGTACAGTTAAAACAACTTTTCATGATCGGTACTGGGCTCAAAGGTGCAGCACTGAGGTCTCTCCTGATCACAGGTGAGAAAATCGGAATTCGTGGTTCGGCTGATTTTAGACGACTTTTTGTAAGTTTCAAAAATGGACACTTTCAAATTTTATTTTAAGCAAAAACATGCAATTATATCCAATGGAGGAAATTCAAGTTATTGGTAAGTACAGTTAAAATTACTTTTCAGGATCAGTACTGGGCTCAAAGGTGCAGCACTGAGGTCTCTCCTGATCTCAGGTGAGAACATCGTAATTCGTAGTTCTCCTGAATTTAGAGGAATTTTTGTAAGTTTTAAAAATGGACACTGGATTGTTTTTTAAGCAAAAACAGGCAATGATATCCTATGGAGGAAATTCAAGTTACTGGTAACTACAGTTAAAATAACTTTTCAGGATGAGTACTGGGCTCAAAGGTGCAGAACTGAGGTCTCTCCTGATCACAGTTGAGATAATCGGAATTCGTAGTTCGGCTGATTCTGAGGAATTTTTGTAAGTTTCAAAAAGGGACACTAAGAATTTTTTTTCAGCAAAAACAGGCAATATTATCCTATGGAGGAAATTCAAGCTACTGGTAAGTACATTTAAGTTAACTTCTCAGGACCAATACGGGGCTCAAAGGTGCAGCACTGAGGTCTCTCCTTATCACAGGTGAGAAAATCGGAATTCGTAGTTCGGCTGATTTTAGAGCAATTTTTGTACGTTTCAAAAATGGACACAGAATTGTTTTTAAGCAAAAACAGGCAATGCTATCCTATGGACGAAATTCAAGTTACTGGTAACTACAGTTAAAATACCTTTTCACGATCAGTACTGGGCTCAAAGGTGCAGCACTGAGATCTCTCTTGATCACAGGTGAGAAAATCGGAAGTCGTAGTTCGGCTGATATTAGAGGAATTTTTGTAAGTTTCAAAAAGGGACACTAAGAATTTTTTTCAGCAAAAACAGGCAATATTATCCTATGGAGGAAATTCAAGCTACTGGTAAGTACATTTAAGTTAACTTCTCAGGACCAATACGGGGCTCAAAGGTGCAGCACTGAGGTCTATCCTGATCACAGGTGAGAAAATCGGAATTCGTAGTTCGGCTGATTTTGGAAGAATTTTTGTAAGTTTCAAAAAGGGACATTTAGAATTTTTTTCAGCAAAAACAAGCAATAATATCCTACGGAGGAAATTCAAGCTACTGGTAAGTACACTTAAGTTAACTTCTCAGGATCAATATGGGGCTCAAAGGTGCCGCACTGAGGTTCTCCTGATCACAGGTGAGAAGATTGGAATTCGTAGTTCGGCTGATTTTGGAAGAATTTTTGTAAGTTTCAAAAAGGGACATTTAGAATTTTTTTCAGCAAAAACAAGCAATAATATCCTATGGAGGAAATTCAAGCTACTGGTAAGTACACTTAAGTTAACTTCTCAGGATCAATATGGGGCTCAAAGGTGCCGCACTGAGGTTCTCCTGATCACAGGTGAGAACATCGGAATTTGTAGTTCTCCTGAATTTAGAGGAATTTTTGTAAGTTTTAAAAATGGACACTGGATTGTTTTTTAAGCAAAAACAGGCAATGATATCCTATGGAGGAAATTCAAGTTACTGGTAACTACAGTTAAAAAAGCTTTTCAGGATGAGTACTGTGCTCAAAGGTGCAGCACTGAGGTCTCTCCCGATCACAGTTGAGATAATCGGAATTCGTAGTTCGGCTGATTCTGAGGAATGTTTGTAAGTTTCAAAAAGGGACACTAAGAACTTTTTTTCAGCAAAAACAGGAAATATTATCCTATGGAGGAAATTCCAGCTACTGGTAAGTACATTTAAGTTAACTTCTCGGGACCAATACGGGGCTCAAAGGTGCAGCACAGAGGTCTCTCCTGATCACAGGTGAGATAATCAGAATTAGTAGTTGGCTGATTCTGAGGAATTTTTGTAAGTTTCAAAAAGAGACATTTAGAACTTTTTTTCAGCAAAAACAGGCAATAATATCCTATGGAGGAAATTCAAGCTACTGGTAAGTACATTTAAGTTAACTTCTCAGGATCAATATGGGGCTCAAAGGTGCCGCACTGAGGTCTCTCCTGATCACAGGTGAGAAGATCGGAATTCGTAGTTCGCCTGATTTTAGAGGAATTTTTGTAAGGTTCAAAAAAGGACAATTGGAATCTTTTTTTTAAGCAAAAACATGCAGTGATATCATATAAAGGAAATTCATGTCACTGGTACGTACAGTTAAAACAACTTTTCAGGATCAGTACTGGACTCAAAGGTGCAGCACTGAGGTCTCTCCTGATCACAGGTGAGAAAATCGGAATTCGTAGTTCGCCTGATTTTAGAGGAATTTTTGTAAGTTTCAAAAATGAACACAGAATTGTTTTTTAAGCAAAAACAGGAAAGGCTATCCTATGGAGGAAATTCACTTTACGGGTAAGTACAGTTAAAATAACTTTTCAGGATCAGTACTGGGCTCAAAGGTGCAGCACAGAGGTCTCTCCTGATCACAGGTGAGAAAAACGGAATTCGTAGTTCGGCTGATTTTAGAGGAATTTTTGAAAGTTTCAAAAATGGACAATTGGATTTTTTTTTAAGCAAAAACATGCAATAATATCCAATGGAGGAAATTGAAGTTACTGGTAAGTACAGTTAAAATTACTTTTCAGGATCAGTACTGGGCTAAAAGGTGCAACACAGAGGTCTCTCCTGATCACAGTTGAGAAAATCAGAATTCGTAGTTCGGCTGATTTTAGAGGAATTTTTATAAGTTTCAAAAATGGACTTAGAATTTTTTTTCAGCAAAAACAGGCAATGATAATCAATGGAGGAAATTCAAGCTACTGGTAAGTACATTTAAGTTAACTTGCCGGGATCAATATGGGGCTCAAAGGTGCCGCACTGAGGTCTCTCCTGATCATAGGAGACAAGATCGGAATTCGTAGTTCGGCTGATTTTAGAGGAATTTTTGTAAGTTTCAAAAATGGACACTGGATTGATTTTTAAGCAAAAACAGGCAATGATATCCTATAAAGGAAATTCAAGTCACTGGTAAGTACAGTTAAAACAACTTTTCAGGATCAGTACTGGGCTCAAAGGTGCAGCACTGAGGTCTCTCCTGATCACAGGTGAGATGAGCGGAATTCGTAGTTCGGCTGATTTTAGAGGAATTTTTGTAAGGTTCAAAAATGGTTAATTGGAATCTTTTTTTAAGCAAAAACATGCAGTGATATCATATGGACGAAATTCAAGTTACTGGTAACTACAGTTAAAATAACTTTTCACGATCAGTACTGGGCTCAAAGGTGCAGCACTGAGATCTCTCCTGATCACAGGTTAGAAAATCGGAATTCGTAGTTCGGATGATTCGGAGGAATTTTTGTAAGTTTAAAAAATGGACACTTGGAAATTTTTTTCAGCAAAAACAGGCACTGATATCCTATGGAGGAAATTCAAGTTACTGGTAAGTACAGTTAAGTTAACTTCTCAGGATCAATATGGGGCTCAAAGGTGCCGCACTGAGGTCTCTCCTGATCACAGGTGAGAAAATCGGAAGTCGTAGTTCGGCTAATATTAGAGGAATTTTTGTAAGTTTCAAAAATGGACACTTGGAATTTTTTTTAAGCAAAAACATGCAATGATATCCAATGGAGGAAATTCAAGTTACTGATAAGTACAGTTAAAACAACTTTTCAGGATCGGTACTGGGCTCTAAGGTGCAGCACTGATGTCTCTCCTGATCACAGGTGAGAAAATCGGAATTCGTGGTTCGGCTGATTTTAGAGGTATTTTTGTAAGTTTCAAAAATGAACACAGAATTGTTTTTTAAGCAAAAACAGGCAATGCTATCCTATGTAGGAAATTCACATTATGGGTAAGTACAGTTAAAATAACTTTTCAGGATCAGTAATGGGCTCAAAGGTGCAGCACAGAGGTCTCTTCCGATCACACGTGAGATAATCTGAATTCGTAGTTCGGCTGATTTTAGAGGAATTTTTGTAAGTTTCGAAAATTACACTTGGAATTTTTTTTAAGCAAAAACATGCAATAATATCCAATGGAGGAAATTCAAGTTACTGGTAATGACAGTTAAAATTACTTTTCAGGATCAGTACTGGGCTCAAAGGTGCAGCACTGAGATCTCTCCTGATCACAGGTGAGAAAATCGGAATTCGTGGTTTGGCTGGTTTTAGAGGAATTTTTGTAAGTTTCAAAAATGGACACTTTCAAATTTTATTTTAAGCAAAAACATGCAATGATATCCAAAGGAGGAAATTCAAGTTACTGGTAAGCACAGTTAAAATTACTTTTCAGGATCAGTACTGGGCTCAAAGGTGCAGCACTGAGGTCTCTCCTGATCACAGGTGAGAAAATTGGAAGTCGTAGTTCGGCTGATATTAGAGGAATTTTTGTAAGTTTAAAAAATTGACACTTTCAAATTTTTTTTTAAACAAAAACATGCAATGATATCCAATGGAGGAAATTCAAGTTACTGGTAAGCACAGTTAAAATTACTTTTCAGGATCAGTACTGGGCTCAAAGGTGCAGCACTGAGATCTCTCCTGATCACAGGTGAGAAAATCGGAATTCGTAGTACGGCTGATTCGGAGGAATTTTTGTAAGTTTCAAAAATGGACATTTGGAATTTTTTTTTTAGCAAAAACAGGCACTGATATCCTATGGAGGAAATTCAAGCTACTGGTAAGTACAGTTAAGTTAACTTCTCAGGATAAATATGGGCCTCAAAGGTGCAGCACTGAGGTCTCTCCTGATCACAGGTGAGAAAATCGGAAGTCGTAGTTCGGCTGATATTAGAGGAATTTTTGTAAGTTTCAATAATGAACACTTTGAATTTTTTTTAAGCAAAAACATGCAATGATATTAAATGTAGGAAATTCAAGTTACTGATAAGTACAGTTAAAACAACTTTTCAGGATCGGTACTGGGCTCAAAGGTGCAGCACTGAGGTCTCTCCTGATCACAGGTGAGAAAATCGGAATTCGTGGTTTAGCCGATTTTAGTGGAATTTTTGTAAGTTTCAAAAATGGACACTTTCAAATTTTATTTTAAGCAAAAACATGCAATGATATCCAATGGAGGAAATTCAAGTTACTGATAAGTACAGTTAAAACAACTTTTCAGGATCGGTACTGGGCTCAAAGGTGCAGCACTGAGTTCTCTCCTGATCACAGGTGAGAAAATCGGAATTCGTGGTTTGGCTGATTTTAGAGGAATTTTTGTAAGTTTAAAAAATGGACACTTTCAAATTTTTTTTAAGCAAAAACATGCAATGATATCCAGTGGAGGAAATTCAAGTTACTGGTAAGTACAGTTAAAACAACTTTTCAGGATCAGTACTGGGCTCAAAGGTGCAGCATTGAGGTCTCTCCTGATCACAGTTGAGATAATCGGAATTCGTAGTTCGGCTTATTCTGAGGAATTTTTGTAAGTTTCAAAAATGGACACTTGGAATTTTTTTTAAGCAAAAACAGGCAATAATATCCAATGGAGGAAATTCAAGTTACTGGTAAGTACAGTTAAAATTACTTTTCAGGATCAGTACTGGGCTCAAAGGTGCAGCACTGAGGTCTCTCCTGATCACAGGTGAGAAAATCGGAAGTCGTAGTTCAGCTGATATTAGAGGAATTTTTGTAAGTTTCAAAAATGGACACTTGGAATTTTTTTTAAGCAAAAACATGCAATGATATCCAATGGAGGAAATTCGAGTAACTAATAAGTACAGTTAAAACAACTTTTCAGGATCGGCACTGGGCTCAAAGGTGCGGCACTGAGGTCTCTCCTGATCACAGGTGAGAAAATCGGAATTTGTGGTTCGGCTGATTTTAGAAGACTTTTTGTAAGTTTCAAAAATGGACACTTGGAAAAAAATTTCAAGCACAAACATGCAATAATATTCAATGGAGGAAATTCAAGTTAGAGGTAATGACAGTTAAAATTACTTTTCAGGATCAGTACTGGGCTCAAAGGTGCAGCACTGAGGTCTCTCCTGATCACAGGTGAGATGATCTGAATTCGTAGTTCGGCTGATTTTAGAGGAATTTTTGTAAGGTTCAAAAATGGTTAATTGGAATCTTTTTTTTAAGCAAAAACCTGCAGTGATATCATATGGAGGAAATTCAGGTTCCTGGTAAGTACAGTTAAAACAACTTTTCAGGATCAGTACTGGGCTCAAAGGTGCAGCACTGAGGTCTCTCCTGATCACAGGTGAGAAAATCGGAATTCGTGGTTTAGCTGATTTTAGTGGAATTTTTGTAAGTTTCAAAAATGGACACTTTCAAATTTTATTTTAAGCAAAAACATGCAATGATATCCAATGGAGGAAATTCAAGTTACTGATAAGTACAGTTAAAACAACTTTTCAGGATCGGTACTGGGCTCAAACGTGCAGCACTGAGTTCTCTCCTGATCACAGGTGAGAAAATCGGAATTCGTGGTTTGGCTGATTTTAGAGGAATTTTTGTAAGTTTCAAAAATGGACACTTTCAAATTTTTTTTAAGCAAAAACATGCAATGATATCCAATGGAGGAAATTCAAGTTACTGGTAATGACAGTTAAAATTACTTTTCAGGATCTGTACTGGGCTCAAAGGTGCAGCACTGAGGTCTCTCCTGATCACAGGTGACAAGATCGGAATTCGTAGTTCGGCTGATTTTAGAGGAATTTTTGTAAGTTTCAAAAATGGACACTTGGAAAAATGTTTTAAGCAAAAACATGCAATGATATCCAATGGAGGAAATTCAAGTTACTGATAAGTACAGTTAAAACAACTTTTCAGGATCAGTACTGGGCTCAAAGGTGCAGCACTGAGGTCTCTCCTGATCACAGGTGAGAAAATCGGAAGTTGTAGTTCGGCTGATATTAGAGGAATTTTTGTAAGTTTCAAAAATGGACACTTGGAATTTTTTTTTACGCAAAAACATGCAATGATATCCAATGGAGGAAATTCAAGCTACTGGTAAGTACAGTTAAAATTACTTTTCAGGAGCAGTACTGGGCTCAAAGGTGCAGCACTAAGGTTTCGCCTGATCACAGGTGAGAACATCGGAATTTGTAGTTCTCCTGAATTTAGAGGAATTTTTGTAAGTTTCAAAAATGGACACTTTCAAATTTTATTTTAAGCAAAAACATGCAATGATATCCAGTGGAGGAAATTCAAGTTACTGGTAAGTACAGTTAAAACAACTTTTCAGGATCAGTACTGGGCTCAAAGGTGCAGCACTGAGGTCTCTCCTGATCACAGTTGAGATAATCGGAATTCGTAGTTCGGCTTATTCTGAGGAATTTTTGTAAGTTTCAAAAATGGACACTTGGAATTTTTTTTAAGCAAAAACAGGCAATAATATCCAATGGAGGAAATTCAAGTTACTGGTAAGTACAGTTAAAATTACTTCTCAGGATCAGTACTGGGCTCAAAGGTGCAGCACCGAGGTCTCTCCTGATCACAGGTGAGAAAATCGGAAGTCGTAGTTAAGCTGATATTAGAGGAATTTTTGTAAGTTTCAAAAATGGACACTTGGAATTTTTTTTAAGCAAAAACATGCAATGATATCCAATGGAGGAAATTCGAGTAACTAATAAGTACAGTTAAAACAACTTTTCAGGATCGGCACTGGGCTCAAAGGTGCGGCACTGAGGTCTCTCCTGATCACAGGTGAGAAAATCGGAATTTGTGGTTCGGCTGATTTTAGAAGACTTTTTGTAAGTTTCAAAAATGGACACTTTCAAATTTTATTTTAAGCAAAAACATGCAATTATATCCAATGGAGGAAATTCAAGTTACTAGTAAGTACAGTTAAAATTACTTTTCAGGATCAGTACTGGGCTCAAAGGTGCAGCACTGAGGTTTCGCCTGATCACAGGTGAGAACATCAGAATTCGTAGTTCTCCTGAATTTAGAGGAATTTTTGTAAGTTTCAAAAATGGACACTGGATTGTGTTTTAAGCAAAAACAGGCAATATTATCCTATGGAGGAAATTCAAGCTACTGGTAAGTACATTTAAGTTAACTTCTCAGGACCAATATGGGGCTCAAAGGTGCAGCACTGAGGTCTTTCCTGATCACAGGTGAGAAAATCGGAATTCGTTTTCACCTGATTTTGGAAGAATTTTTGTAAGTTTCAAAAATGGACACTTAGAATTTTTTTCAGCAAAAACAGGCAGTGATATCCAATGGAGGAAATTCACATTACGGGTAAGTACAGTTAAAATAAATTTTCAGGATCAGTACTGGGCTCAAAGGTGCAACACAGAGGTCTCTCCTGATCACAGGTGAGAAAATCAGAATTCGTAGTTCGGCTGATTTTAGAGGAATTTTTATAAGTTTCAAAAATGGACATAGAATTTTTTTTCAGCAAAAACAGGCAATGATAATCAATGGAGGAAATTCAAGTTACTGGTAACTACTTTTCAGGATCAGTCATGGGCTCAAAGGTGCAGCACTGAGGTCTCTCCTGATCAAAGGTGAGATAATCGGAATTAGTAGTTGGCTGATTCTGAGGAATTTTTGTAAGTTTCAAAAAGGGACATTTAGAATTTTTTTCCAGCAAAAACAGGCAATAATATCCTATGGAGGAAATTCAAGCTACTGGTAAGTACATTTAAGTTAACTTATCGGGATCAATATGGGGCTCAAAGGTGCCGCACTGAGGTCTCTCCTGATCATAGGAGACAAGATCGGAATTCGTAGTTCGGCTGATTTTAGAGGAATTTTTGTAAGTTTCAAAAATGGACACTTTCAAATTTTATTTTAAGCAAAAACATGCAATGATATCCAATGGAGGAAATTCAAGTTACTGATAAGTACAGTTAAAACAACTTTTCAGGATCGGTACTGGGCTCAAAGGTGCAGCACTGAGTTCTCTCCTGATCACAGGTGAGAAAATCGGAATTCGTGGTTTGGCTGATTTTAGAGGAATTTTTGTAAGTTTCAAAAATGGACACTTTCAAATTTTTTTTTAAGCAAAAACATGCAATGAAATCCAATGGAGGAAATTCAAGTTACTGGTAATGACAGTTAAAATTACTTTTCAGGATCAGTACTGGGCTCAAAGGTGCAGCACTGAGGTCTCTCCTGATCACAGGTGACAAGATCGGAATTCGTAGTTCGGCTGATTTTAGAGGAATTTTTGTAAGTTTCAAAAATGGACACTTGGAATTTTTTTTAAGCAAAAACATGCAATGATATCCAATGGAGGAAATTCGAGTAACTAATAAGTACAGTTAAAACAACTTTTCAGGATCGGCACTGGGCTCAAAGGTGCGGCACTGAGGTCTCTCCTGATCACAGGTGAGAAAATCGGAATTTGTGGTTCGGCTGATTTTAGAAGACTTTTTGTAAGTTTCAAAAATGGACACTTTCAAATTTTATTTTAAGCAAAAACATGCAATTATATCCAATGGAGGAAATTCAAGTTACTGGTAAGTACAGTTAAAATTACTTTTCAGGATCAGTACTGGGCTCAAAGGTGCAGCACTGAGGTTTCGCCTGATCACAGGTGAGAACATCAGAATTCGTAGTTCTCCTGAATTTAGAGGAATTTTTGTAAGTTTCAAAAATGGACACTGGATTGTGTTTTAAGCAAAAACAGGCAATATTATCCTATGGAGGAAATTCAAGCTACTGGTAAGTACATTTAAGTTAACTTCTCAGGACCAATATGGGGCTCAAAGGTGCAGCACTGAGGTCTTTCCTGATCACAGGTGAGAAAATCGGAATTCGTTTTCACCTGATTTTGGAAGAATTTTTGTAAGTTTCAAAAATGGACACTTAAATTTTTTTTCAGCAAAAACAGGCAGTGATATCCAATGGAGGAAATTCACATTACGGGTAAGTACAGTTAAAATACATTTTCAGGATCAGTACTGGGCTCAAAGGTGCAACACAGAGGTCTCTCCTGATCACAGGTGAGAAAATCAGAATTCGTAGTTCGGCTGATTTTAGAGGAATTTTTATAAGTTTCAAAAATGGACATAGAAATTTTTTTCAGCAAAAACAGGCAATGATAATCAATGGAGGAAATTCAAGTTACCGGTAACTACAGTTAAAATAACTTTTCAGGATCAGTCATGGGCTCAAAGGTGCAGCACTGAGGTCTCTCCTGATCTGAGGTACTGGGTTTTTAAGAACCGGTACCGAACCGGTAACCCAGCGGTGCCAGGGGATCAACACCCAGAGACCTCGGGTTCTCCTGAGTCAGACCGAAAGAAACTTCAGAGTCTTCCAGGTGAAGTCAAAGATTAGTTTATTGGCTGCAACCAAGGTGACAGGGTCCTAGAAGTACAATACCAGTATATTCAGGAGACTGCACACTTTCACGAAGTCAGGCTTCTCTTCTTATACCTAATATTCAGCCTTGAGCAAAACATTCCTTGGATTCGTGGTATTTCATTTATGGTTACTGATTACAAAAGAAAAGCAGAGTCATGATGACATGTACATGTCGTGCTGCCCATAACAAATCATCCAGCAAGGCCCAACATTTCATCAGATATCGCTGGACCCCTAATAAAAATGGTCACCTCCCCATCATAAAACAAGTGAGGAAAAGGAGTGGAGAAAGATGTGAGCGAGATATGGCAGGTGTGCGCGCTGAAATGGTTTTATGGCTGGTTGGGCCTAGATGCTATCTTGCTCGGCCACTGGGAGGGAACTGACCTAACGAGTTCGGCCTGGGGCAATGGTTCTAACTTGTACTGGGGTCAGGGAAAAGTCGATTAAGGAGTATGTGTCCTTGTGGAATCAAATTCAACTGGATTAAGGCCTATGTAGAGGGCAACATGCAGCTAAGGGTTTAGAAGGTAAATGACGATTTCGAGGTGAAATCGTCACTCGAATATGCCGAAAATACATGTACTTGATGTACTCGTCATTCTCGGTCTTTTGATACCAAATTCGTCCTATTTCGACGAAGTTTTTATTCTCGAGTCCAGTACTATAATATGAATCCAGATTTTTCAGAACCACAGACCCTCCTTTTGCCCGTACATAGGCAATTAATCTATCCTCATGTTAATCTGAGTCCAGATCTATATTCCTAAAGTCATTGAGATGTTGCTGCAACATCATTCTAGTGCTGAGCTCATGTCTTGACACAGGCTTCCTTACACATGATGTAACACAGAGGCCACATATTGCAGGAGCACACTGTATGCATAGACAGAACAGGAAAAGAACGGCTAAGACCATCCCAATGACCATCAGAATTTTCCATCCCCAGGCAGATATCAGTCCCCAGAACCATCCCATTAATGACCAATCTCCTTTATCCACATGGATAGATTCGGAAATTTTATGTAGTTTGGAGATGGCCCCGTATACTGTTGGAGCATTATCTGGAATAAAAATGCAACAACTGGACTGGATCAATTTGCATACTCCACCTCGGTCCGCAAGTAGTACATCCAAAGCGACCCGGTTCTGAAGGGTCATCAGTCGATCCGACTGGAGCTCAGCAGTCAGGTTACTAAGGGCACCAGCAGTTTCAATCACGGTGGATTCAACTACCCTTGTCAATTGCCTTATGTTTCTGCTGTTAGCCATGGCTCCCCAGAACGGCAGAACACCCATTGCAAAGTCACCAAATTCTTGACCTGCAGTGTCTTCTTTACTCAAAACACCTCTAACTACCCTTGTCCGATGGTAATCCGCCGCTGCTGTGTAGGTGGGAGGTAACAGGAATGAAACAAAACATGAGCCCGAGAAGTCAGGGGGCAACCACGTATAGGCTCTATCACGGCAAATGAAATAAGTACCCTTAGCGGCTAAAAAGGCAGGGGAAGTCTGGGATCCAAAAACGTACGTTTCTGTGCAGACACTCTTCCCTAGCTGAGCTCTGGGATTCTTACCAATACCTTGCAGACACAGGTGACCTTGATGGGGTACGATCCAGATAGGGGACGATCTCTTGGCTTGCTGTTTCTCACTTAATGTAGTGCCATATCCGGTCACATTCCAACCTACATATGCAAGTATCTCATCATCCGGGGTATCTTCGTAAGAAGTTACTCCCTTGATCATGTCAACTATACCCTTGACTAGGGCGCTAGTCTTGAGGTTGTCTTTTACAGAACGTAGGGGTTGGATTTCTCGTGCATATATGAACATTGTCCTATATGCCCATACTGACCCATTGCGACTAAATGGCAGGACCAAATAGGGGATACCTCTATCCGTGGTGTGGGGCATGAGACCACACACCCAACAGTTGGTTGTGTTCATTACAAGTTGGTGTTGGTGTAATAACTGAACGAAGGAGTTATTAATGAACTCTAATCTCCTATTTGATTCGTGGTCAGGCAAAGGGTGGAAAGAATGAGAGGAAACAGTAGGAGGAGGTATGGGTGATGTAGTGGGCGCAAATGTCACATGAAAAGAGAATAAGACATAGCTTATCAAAAAGACCATTACGCTAAATAGCATAAAAATACACATTATTATAAAAATTCTCTTCCTTATTGTTTTCAAAAGTCTCTGCTTAAAGTTCATTTGTTTGGCAGTTCTCTCCACATCAGGAAACTCCATCCTCTCTAAGGTGCTGCCCGCGGCGGTAGGTTGTTTCTGCTAAAGGATGCTTCCGTCAGTCTAGGGTGGCTCCCTTGGACCAACTGGAACCAGCGACCTATCGTCGTCAGCTGCACCCAAAAGTCTTTAATCAACCGCGACCCTAGCAGCGGAACCCGGATGGCGGTTCGAAAAAACCAAAAATAAGCAAGTTACCTAGATGGGAGAATCTGCACTTTCAAAAATAGGATTTTGGGAAAAAAACACATTTTTTATTAGTCCACAGGTTTTTCTCTCGGATCATAAAATAAATCACTTTTACTTTAGTCTGTTTTTCTTGGTCGCAGATTGTAGCGTCTTTTCCCGGGTACCGTCTGGTCCAGAAATAGTAGCTCAGGTTCCACAGAGTTCAATTGTTCTGGTGGTGGCGCAGTTTCTGAAAAAATGTTCCCACTTTCGCAATCAGGCCTTCCCCTCCACTCTAACAGTCGACCTTGTAGACAGGAGGACGAGGTGAGGCCCGGTCCATCTGGGCTGGTCGTTTCTTGTTCTTCGGAAATTGCGGACCAGCACCCAGGAACCGGGGTCAATGGAGTGACCCGGTGTCTCAGAGACCGGAGGCAAGGTGTTGTGGACCTGTTGATATAAAACATGCAATTTAGCCGTCAATTCATACAAATAGTCAAGCAAAATGGGGTGTTGCAGCTCGCTAAACTTCGTGGGCCTAGGCACTCCCCATATGTTGGCTGGCCGACCAAAGATTATTTCATAGGGGCTGAGTTTCATTCGCAAATGCACAGTCATTCTGGTGGATAGGAGTGCTAAGGGTAGAGCGTCGGGCCATTTAAGACCTGTGCTCGCTTGGATTTTGGCCAATTTAAGTTTAAGCGTGCCATTGTAACATTCCACTAATCCAGCTGATTGGGGGTGATTTGCAGCGTGGAACTTCTGCCTAATGCCTAGCCCTTCACACACTCTTTTCATCACACAACCCACAAATTCACTTCCGTTGTCCGACCAGACCATTCTAGGCATTCCGAACCTGGGGAAGAACTCTTTCACAAGGGCTTTCGCTGTGGACAAGGCAGTATTGTCCCTTAGGGGATAGGCTTCTACCCATCTTGAGAAGGCACAAACAACCACGAGCACATATTTTAAGTTGTTGCACCTCTCCATGTGTATGAAATCTAGCTGCAAAACCTCGAACGGATACGTAGGAGGTGCAAAATGACCAGCTGGAGATGGGGTTCCCCTACCAGGATTGTGCTACAGACATACCATGCAATTCTTGACAACATTCTCTGCACACTTGGGAATCCCTGAATTCTTCCACACTGGGGCCAACAACTCGCAAATCCCTTTCGCGCTGATATGGGCCATCCCATGAGCCATTGTAACCATTGCAGGCACATACGCATCGGGTAACAACCATCTCTGTTGCTTTGTCGATTCAATCCAACAACCATTTGCATCCATTCTCCCTGTACTTTCTCTCCACATGCTTAACTCTTTCTCCGTGGCCTCAGCTTGGATGGACTTCACACTTTCTATCGTGTCTTCACATATTCCAACATCACCAGTCCATCTTTCTGGGCTCGCGACATACATTCGGCTCATCATATTCTTTGCCGTTTCCTTAGCAGTTTCATCAGCAAATGCATTTCCACGACCAACATCATCAATCACTTTCTTGTGTGCACTACATTTCACGATCGCTACTTTCAGGGGCAACGTCAGTGATTCAAGAAGCTCATTTACCAACTGACCATGCTGAATCTTAGCTCCATGCGAAGTCAGGAACCCACGTTCTCTCCACAATCGTCCAAAACTGTGAGCCACTCCAAAAGCATACTGACTGTCGGTATAGACAGTCACTTTCATTCCTTTGGATAACACACATGCTCTCGTCAGCGCCACGAGTTCAGCGGCTTGAGCTGAACCATGTGGTATTCGCGCAGTTTCAACGATTGTGTACAAAGTTGTGACAGCATATGCTGTAGTCACGTTACCATTTGGGAGTTGAAAGCATGAACCATCCACCCATAATGTACCATCACATTCAGCAAGAGGAGTGTCGAATAAATCAACTCTCCCTTTCGTCTCTTCCTCTGTTCTGAGGAAACAATCGTGCTGTTCTGAAACATCCGATTCCTCAGCAATTGGTAACAATGTGGCTATGTTCAAGGTACTGCACCTTTTGATGTGCACATGGCTCGCTAGTAGCGTCAATTCATAACTGGACAGTCGAGCACTAGTTAAGTGCTGTGTCTTGGTCCTATTTAACAACGTGTCTACTGCATGCGGGACCATCACGATTAGTGTATTATTCATTACTAGACCTGCAGACTGTCGAATAGAAACAGCTGCTGCTGCTGTGGCCCTTAAACAACTTGGCAATGCTCGTGCTACCGGATCCAAAGTTGACGAAAAATAGGCGCATGGCCGCTGTCTATCTCCGTATAACTGAGTCAGCACAGACAATGCACAGCCCTCCTTCTCGTGGACATATAATGTGAAAGGCTTACTGTAGTTGGGGTTACCTAACACAGGGGCCGAACATAATGCTGTGCGTAATTCGAGAAAACTTTTCTGACACTTATCAGACCAAGGAATGGGATTGGGTGTATTTGTACACGTTAGTGCCAATAAGGGTTTGGCTAATAACGAAAAATTTGGAATCCACTGTCTACAGTACGATGTAATGCCCAAGAAAGCGCGTACTTCTCTCTGCGTTCTTGGCAAATTCAATTTAGCTATTGCCTGAATTCTTTCTGGGGTCAGTTTCCTTCCCTCCTTCGATAAGAGATGACCTAAGTAGGTCACTTCTTGTCGGCAATATTGAAGCTTGGAAAGTGACACCTTGTGATGCAGATCACATAGATGGCGCAGTAATGTCAACGTGGCCATTTTACAGATTTTCTCAGTATCCGCAGCGATGAGCAAATCGTCCACGTACTGTACGAGAGTGGAACCTTTGGGCAAAACCATTGTGTCAAGCTGACTTTTCAGAGCTTGACTGTATATTGAGGGGCTTTCACAGTAGCCTTGAGGAGCGCGTTTAAAGCGGAAGCTGTGACCACCTAAACTAAAGGAAAAAATATCCCTGCTTTCCTCAGCAATCGGGATACTGAAGAAAGCATTCTTCAGGTCAATCACCGAAAACCAGGATGCAGAGGCTGGAATCATAGTCAATAATGTTGTAATGTCGGGGACAACTGGGAATTGTGGCACCACTATCTTATTTACTTCCCTAAGATCGATCACAAATCTATACACAGGTGGCTGGGAAGGGTCAGTTCGTTTTAAAACAGGCAGAACAGGACTATTGCAAACATTGCCTCGTGTTTCTTCAATTACGTCTTTTTCAATCAACTCGTAAACAATCGCTAGCAAAGCTATTTCGCCCTCATTGGATATTCTGTATTGGGGAATTCGTGGCATTTTGACATTCGGTTTCAATGTTACAATATACGGTGGAATTTCTAAAAGACCTACATCATTCGGACCAGTAGCCCAAAGAATATCTGGTAGAAGTGCCAATTCTGCTGGAAGTGCATTTCTCGACAAATACATGGGAGAAACCACTTTCTTACCTAAAGTAAGTTGTACTCCTGAGGGAGAACAGTACAAAGTCGCATACAATCTTTTTAGCAAATCTAATCCTAGCAAATTTTCACCACAACCTGTTGTCAAAATAAGGGGTGCTTCGAATTCACAAGGACCAACAGAAAGAGATAAAGGGTCAGAAATCGGATTTCTAACCGGGCGCCAGAAAAACCTACGGAAACGTTCATTTCGCCAGACAAAGGTGCGCCAGGGAGTTTGGAGTGCATAATAGAACTCTTTGTAGCACCAGTATCCAACAGAAAAGGTTCTGACACACCCGATGTAATCACCTCAACGTAAGGTCCACTCTGATCTACTGGAACT
The DNA here is from genome assembly GCF_964261635.1 of Lissotriton helveticus. Taxonomy (NCBI): domain Eukaryota; kingdom Metazoa; phylum Chordata; class Amphibia; order Caudata; family Salamandridae; genus Lissotriton; species Lissotriton helveticus. The sequence goes on from NC_136070.1 coordinate 761,097,069, forward strand.
GAAACAACTCCCTCTCCTTGTCTAAGGCTGTCCTAGCAATCATTACTCTCCCACTGCTCATTTTCTGTGTAATACTCATCAACGTAGTATTGAGCTGTCCTGTCAGATACGTTATTTTGCTGGTCAAACCTGTTCATAGAGTTTTGTGATGGAAGGGGACGTGCGTCCTGAGGGGTGTTTCCACGCCCTCTACCTCTAGGCGCTTGCTGACTACCACGACCTCTTACGCTTGAAATTCCGTTTGCACGTTGTGGTAGGGCAGGACAGTCATATTTGTAATGACCCTCTTGTTTGCAGTATAAACACTGGTTGGGACCTACGCGGTTTTGATTGTAATCGAATCTCTGCAAGTTTCTCTGAGGCTGCTGAAAAGTGTTCTGGTAGTGATTCTGACCATTATTATTTTTATTACCACCACCACGTGGAGGATAGGCTTGCTGTAGCAAAACCTTCGTTTTGAGTTCTCTAGTTTTCTTCTCTACTTTATCTTTCTCATCCTTGTCTCTATTCTCGTAGTACTGTGCGGTAGCTAATATCTGGGCTGAAGATGAGACTGCCCAAGAACTTTCTGAATCTTTTAATTTCCTACACAAGTCTGGAAGTAGATTGTGCACAAATTTATCGACAAACAATCTCTGACCACCTTCTGTGGTCATATCTTGACCGCTGTGGTCAATGAATGTTTCTTCAAATCTGGTGAAGAAATCTGAAACAGTTTCCTCTTTCTTTTGCTTGCATGCAGATAACTTATCCCAATTTACGCGTATTGCAGGCATTATCGTTTTTATGTAATCTACTATTCTACCAGGTAGTACCGCTATCAGAGGCTCAGGCTTGGCACCACCAACTTGTCGTGCATCTGCAGTAGTAATATTAGCCCACGTGTCACCTAATTCCTGGTCATGATCTACATGACGAATTTTTCCCCATAAAGGCTGTGGAACAACGTTCCCGAATAACATATCGATATCGGCCAAATTTATTATACATGACCCAGCAGTTTGCGACAATTCTTTATAGTACCCTGCAGGATTTTTACGCGGATCTGGTAGTGTTTGTTTGAGTGCTAAAACTTCAGCTCGCTTCCATGGAACATGTACCCATACGCGGTGAAAGTGGGGCAGGACAGGTGGGACAGCTGTCGCGTCACCCTCTCTCCATTGTGGGGGAACTTCTCTCATAGGGTATTGTCGTGCCTTTTTCCTACTAGATGCACCGGATTCCGATGGTGACCCAGAACTGCTTCCCTTACTTCGATATGATAATAGCATTTCAACTGCTTTTTCCACATCGGGACCTACAATCATACCCTCTCCAAACTTAAATCGTACACGACACATCTCTAGCGGGATGCATTCTTGATCATTGTCTTCTAAATCCTCGCCAAGAAAGACACACATTTGTTCGAACACATATCTCTGTGTCGCTGCTTCCCATTGATGGAAGACTTCCATGACAGACTGTAAATCATATTTTGCAGTGTCCATGACCCATTTCCGAGCTAAACCATCCAGGGAATCTCTCTCTTGATAATCAGGCAGTTGACTTCGCAACTGTCTTCGTCCTATTTTAGGGGTCGCAGCAGGCGACCCAAAAAGGGGTAAAAGAAGATTAGTAACAGTGCTGGCCATTTTCTGCCGAAGGGAAGGTGAAACTGAAGGACAAACAGATGAAAAAACGGGGTGAGATAAGGCGGGGGTAGAGATGGCAGAAGAGGTATCAGGAATAATAGAGGTGGTACTAGGCAAAATCATAGAGGGGGCATTAGGAGATGTAGAAAGCACTGTAGGCAAAATCGTAGAAAACACAGGTGAAACAGAAGTGGTCGGTGGGCCTGGAGTAGGCTGCACCGAAGAAGTAGGAGCCAGCTGAAGAACAGCTGGTGGGTGCTGTGGAAGAGCCGGAGGCGCAGCTTGTGCAACTAAAGGTTGCGGGGGTGCTGTAGCATTCTGCGCATAGGGGGGTGGCGAAGTTAATAATTGCGACATTAATTGGTCTTTTTCACGCACTTTTGCTGTCCCTTGCTGAAGAGACGGCAAAACCGGATAACACTTATCTATTGCCATTTTACGTTGCCTGTGCAACTGCTCATTTATCTGCTCTTCCTCATTATCTTTAAACTGCACGGCAGCTTGCATTACTGAAAGTCCCCCTTCTCTCTTATTTTTCTTAGCTAATTTAATTTCTTTTTGTTTGGCTTCTTTGCGCCATAAGCGGAAAGAGTCAAACATCGCCGGCCGGGCTTTCTTTTTGAAGAGTTTAACTTCAAGGTTGTCTAAGATTTCAGAATCAAAGCTACCATATTGGGGCCATTTCAAAACACCATCTTTCCTAGTGTATTTAATCCATACCTCGTTGTAAACGATGGGGCCTACCCCATGTTTAACGTATAGCTCGTAAGTCGGAGTTCCAACTGGAGGAACCGGACACGAGTCCTCCAATCGGGAGTCCCTATTATTACTACCAAGACAAAACCAATTCCCGAGTCTAAGACTAGGCATCCTCGCTCTCTAGTCTAGTTCCAAAACTTCAAAGGATTTATCGATTACGATATTTCTCGTGAATACACGAGTCCTTCGGTTATGGTGCTTGCAAGAACCAATAAAAACCTTATGTATCTCCAAGATACCACAAAGTAAGTCCAACTAAGGACTGGGAGACGCTCCACTTATACTTAACTGAAAAATATCGATGGCTTCACCAGAAGACTCGTCTCAGCGTTTCGCTCTACCGAAAATTTCAAGGGTCCAACATCAGGGCGATAGCCAGGGCAGCAGTCCTTGTAGCCGTCGGGAAGCGGGGAACCTCGCAGTAAAGACCTTCGGACTACGTCGACATGCAGGGGTCGATGAGGTGGTGGGCCCTCCTCCGGAATTTTCACACGTAGCTCCTCACGATCTTCAGGCTTGATTGGTACCACTGGAATCGCCCCAAACGCTGGGCGCCAAATGAGGTACTGGGTTTTTAAGAACCGGTACCGAACCGGTAACCCAGCGGTGCCAGGGGATCAACACCTAGAGACCTCGGGTTCTCCTGAGTCAGACCGACAGAAACTTCAGAGTCTTCCAGGTGAAGTCAAAGATTAGTTTATTGGCTGCAACCAAGGTGACAGGGTCCTAGAAGTACAATACCAGTATATTCAGGAGACTGCACACTTTCACGAAGTCAGGCTTCTCTTCTTATACCTAATATTCAGCCTTGAGCAAAACATTCCTTGGATTCGTGGTATTTCATTTATGGTTACTGATTACAAAAGAAAAGCAGAGTCATGATGACATGTACATATTTCACGTCGTGCTGCCCATAACAAATCATCCAGCAAGGCCCAACATTTCATCAGATATCGCTGGACCCCTAATAAAAATGGTCACCTCCCCATCATAAAACAAGTGAGGAAAAGGAGTGGAGAAAGATGTGAGCGAGATATGGCAGGTGTGCGCGCTGAAATGGTTTTATGGCTGGTTGGGCCTAGATGCTATCTTGCTCGGCCACTGGGAGGGAACTGACCTAACGAGTTCGGCCTGGGGCAATGGTTCTAACTTGTACTGGGGTCAGGGAAAAGTCGATTAAGGAGTATGTGTCCTTGTGGAATCAAATTCAACTGGATTAAGGCCTATGTAGAGGGCAACATGCAGCTAAGGGTTTAGAAGGTAAATGACGATTTCGAGGTGAAATCGTCACTCGAATATGCCGAAAATACATGTACTTGATGTACTCGTCATTCTCGGTCTTTTGATACCAAATTCGTCCTATTTCGACGAAGTTTTTATTCTCGAGTCCAGTACTATAATATGAATCCAGATTTTTCAGAACCACAGATCAAAGGTGAGATAATCGGAATTAGTAGTTGGCTGATTCTGAGGAATTTTTGAGAGTTTCAAAAAGGGACATTTAGAATTTTTTTTCAGCAAAAACAGGCAATAATATCCTATGGAGGAAATTCAAGCTACTGGTAAGTACATTTAAGATAACTTATCGGGATCAATATGGGGCTCAAAGGTGCTGCACTGAGGTCTCTCCTGATCACAGGTGAGAAAATCGGAAGTCGTAGTTCGGCTGATATTAGAGGAATTTATGTACGTTTCAAAAATGGACACTTGGAATTTTTTTTAAGCAAAAACATGCAATGATATCCAATGGAGGAAATTCAAGTTACTAATAAGTACAGTTAAAACAACTTTCCAGGATCGGTACTGGGCTCAAAGGTGCAGCACTGAGGTCTCTCCTGATCACAGGTGAGAAAATCGGAATTCGTGGTTCGGCTGATTTTAGAAGACTTTTTGTAAGTTTCAAAAATGGACACTAAGAATTTTTTTCAGCAAAAACAGGCAATATTATCCTATGGAGGAAATTCAAGCTACTGGTAAGTACATTTAAGTTAACTTCTCAGAACCAATATGGGGCTCAAAGGTGCAGCACTGAGGTCTCTCCTGATCACAGGTGAGAAAATCGGAATTCGTTTTCACCTGATTTTGGAAGAATTTTTGTACGTTTCAAAAATGGACACTTAGAATTTTTTTCAGCAAAAACAGGCAATGATATCCAATGGAGGAAATTCACATTACGGGTAAGTACAGTTAAAATACATTTTCAGGATCAGTACTGGGCTCAAAGGTGCAACACAGAGGTCTCTCCTGATCACAGGTGAGAAAATCAGAATTCGTAGTTCGGCTGATTTTAGAGTAATTTTTTATAAGTTTCAAAAATGGACACAGAATTTTTTTTCAGCAAAAACAGGCAATAATATCCTATGGAGGAAATTCAAGCTACTGGTAAGTACAGTTAAGTTAACTTCTCAGGATCAATATGGGGCTCAAAGGTGCAGCACTGAGGTCTCTCCTGATCACAGGTGAGAAAATAGGAATTCGTAGTTCGCCTGATTTTAGAGGAATTTTTGTAAGGTTCAAAAATGGACAATTGGAATCTTTTTTTTAAGCAAAAACATGCAGTGATATCCTATAAAGGAAATTCAAGTCACTGGTAAATACAGTTAAAACAACTTTTCAGGATCAGTACTGGGCTCAAAGGTGCAGCACTGAGGTCTCTCCTGATCACAGTTGAGATAATCGGAATTCGTAGTTCGGCTGATTTTAGAGGAATTTTTGTAAGTTTCAAAAATTGACACTTGGAAACAAATTTCAAGCACAAACATGCAATGATATCCAATGGAGGAAATTCAAGTTACTGGTAATGACAGTTAAAATTACTTTTCAGGATCAGTACTGGGCTCAAAGGTGCCGCACTGAAGTCTCTCCTGATCACAGGGGACAAGATCGGAATTCGTAGTTCGGCTGATTTTAGAGGAATTTTTGTAAGTTTCAAAAATGGACACTTGGAATTTTTTTTTAAGCAAAAACATGCAATGATATCCAATGGAGGAAATTCAAATTACTGGTAAGTACAGTTAAAATTACTTTTCAGGATCAGTACTGGGCTCAAAGGTGCAGCACTGAGGTCTCTCCTGATCACAGTTGAGATAATCGGAATTCGTAGTTCGGCTGATTTTAGAGGAATTTTTGTAAGTTTCAAAAATTGACACTTGGAAACAAATTTCAAGCACAAACATGCAATGATATCCAATGGAGGAAATTCAAGTTACTGGTAATGACAGTTAAAATTACTTTTCAGGATCAGTACTGGGCTCAAAGGTGCCGCACTGAAGTCTCTCCTGGTCACAGGTGACAAGATCGGAATTCGTAGTTCGGCTGATTTTAGAGGAATTTTTGTAAGTTTCAAAAATGGACACTTGGAATTTTTTTTTAAGCAAAAACATGCAATGATATCCAATGGAGGAAATTCAAGTTACTGGTAAGTACAGTTAAAATTACTTTTCAGGATCAGTACTGGGCTCAAAGGTGCAGCACTGAGGTCTCTCCTGATCACAGGTGAGAAAATCGGAAGTTGTAGTTCGGCTGATATTAGAGGAATTTTTGTAAGTTTCAAAAATGGACACTTGGAAAACATTTTTAAGCAAAAACATGCAATGATATCCAATGGAGGAATTTCAAGTTACTGATAAGTACAGTTAAAACAACTTTTCAGGATCGGTACTGGGCTCAAAGGTGCAGCACTGAGGTCTCTCCTGATCACAGGTGAGAAAATCGGTAGTTGTAGTTCGGCTGATATTAGAGGAATTTTTGTAAGTTTCAAAAATGGACACTTGGAAAAAAAATTTTAAGCAGAAACATGCAATGATATCCAATGGAGGAAATTCAAGTTACTGATAAGTACAGTTAAAACAACTTTTCAGGATCGGTACTGGGCTCAAAGGCACAGCACTGAGGTCTCTCCTGATCACAGGTGAGAAAATCGGAATTCGTGGTTCGGCTGATTTTAGACAAATTTTTGTACGTTTCAAAAATGGACACAGGATTGTTTTTTAAGCAAAAACAGGCAATGATATCCTATGGAGGAAATTCATGTTACTGGTAACTACAGTTAAAATAACTTTTCAGGATGAGTACTGGGCTCAAAGGTGCAGCACTGAGGTCTCTCCTGATCACAGTTGAGAAAATCGGAATTCGTAGTTCGGCTGATTTTAGAGGAATTTATGTAAGTTTCCAAAATTGACACGGAATTGTTTTTAAGAAAAAACAGGCAATGCTATCCTATGGATGAAATTCAAGTTACTGGTAACTACAGTTAAAATAACTTTTCAGGATCAGTACTGGGCTCAAAGGTGCAGCACTGAGATCTCTCCTGATCACAGGTGAGAAAATCAGAATTCGTAGTTCGGCTGATTCGGAGGTATTTTTGTCAGTTTCAAAAATGGACACTTGGAATTCTTTTTAAGCAAAAACATGCAATGATATCCAATGGAGGAAATTCAAGTTACTGCTAAGTACAGTTAAAACAACTTTTCAGGATCGGTACTGGGCTCAAAGGTGCAGCACTGAGGTCTCTCCTGATCACAGGTGAGAAAATCGGAATTTGTGGTTCGGCTGAATTTAGAGGAATTTTTGTAAGTTTCAAAAATGAACACAGAATTGCTTTTTAAGCAAAAACAGGCAATGCTATCCTATGGAGGAAATTCACGTTACGGGTAAGTACAGTTAAAATAACTTTTCAGGATCAGTACTGGGCTCAAAGGTGCAGTACTGAGGTCTCTCCTGATCACGGGTGAGATAATTGGAATTAGTGGTTTGGCTGATTCTGAGGAATTTTTGTAAGTTTCAAAAATGGACACTTAGACACTTTTTTCAGTAAAAACAGGCAATGATATCCTAAGAATGAAAATCAAATTACTAGTAAGTACAGTTAAAATTACTTTTCAGGATCAGTACTGGGCTCAAAGGTGCAGCACTGAGGTCTCTCCTGATCACAGGTGAGAAAATCGGAATTCATGGTTCGGCTGATTTTAGAGGAATTTTTGTAAGTTTCAAAAATGGACACTTGGCATTTCTTTTAAGCAAAAACAGGCAATAATATCCTATGGAGGAAATTCAAGCTACTGGTAAGTACAGTTAAGTTAACTTCTCAGGATCAATATGGCGCTCAAAGGTGCAGCACTGAGGTCTCTCCTGATCACAGGTGAGAAAATAGGAATTCGTAGTTTGCCTGATTTTAGAGGAATTTTTGTAAGGTTCAAAAATGGACAATTGGAATCCTTTTTTTAAGCAAAAACATGCAGTGATATCCTATAAAGGAAATTCAAGTCACTGGTAAATACAGTTAAAACAACTTTTCAGGATCAGTACTGGGCTCAAAGGTGTAGCACTGAGGTCTCTCCTGATCACAGTTGAGATAATCGGAATTCGTAGTTCGGCTGATTTTAGAGGAATTTTTGTAAGTTTCAAAAATTGACACTTGGAAACAAATTTCAAGCACAAACATGCAATGATATCCAATGGAGGAAATTCAAGTTACTGGTAATGACAGTTAAAATTACTTTTCAGGATCAGTACTGGGCTCAAAGGTGCCGCACTGAAGTCTCTCCTGATCACAGGTGACAAGATCGGAATTCGTAGTTCGGCTGATTTTAGAGGAATTTTTGTAAGTTTCAAAAATGGACACTTGGAATTTTTTTTTAAGCAAAAACATGCAATGATATCCAATGGAGGAAATTCAAGTTACTGGTAAGTACAGTTAAAATTACTTTTCAGGATCAGTACTGGGCTCAAAGGTGCAGCACTGAGGTCTCTCCTGATCACAGTTGAGATAATCGGAATTCGTAGTTCGGCTGATTTTAGAGGAATTTTTGTAAGTTTCAAAAATTGACACTTGGAAACAAATTTCAAGCACAAACATGCAATGATATCCAATGGAGGAAATTCAAGTTACTGGTAATGACAGTTAAAATTACTTTTCAGGATCAGTACTGGGCTCAAAGGTGCCGCACTGAAGTCTCTCCTGGTCACAGGTGACAAGATCGGAATTCGTAGTTCGGCTGATTTTAGAGGAATTTTTGTAAGTTTCAAAAATGGACACTTGGAATTTTTTTTTAAGCAAAAACATGCAATGATATCCAATGGAGGAAATTCAAGTTACTGGTAAGTACAGTTAAAATTACTTTTCAGGATCAGTACTGGGCTCAAAGGTGCAGCACTGAGGTCTCTCCTGATCACAGGTGAGAAAATCGGAAGTTGTAGTTCGGCTGATATTAGAGGAATTTTTGTAAGTTTCAAAAATGGACACTTGGAAAACATTTTTAAGCAAAAACATGCAATGATATCCAATGGAGGAAATTCAAGTTACTGATAAGTACAGTTAAAACAACTTTTCAGGATCGGTACTGGGCTCAAAGGTGCAGCACTGAGGTCTCTCCTGATCACAGGTGAGAAAATCGGTAGTTGTAGTTCGGCTGATATTAGAGGAATTTTTGTAAGTTTCAAAAATGGACACTTGAAAAAAAAAATTTAAGCAGAAACATGCAATGATATCCAATGGAGGAAATTCAAGTTACTGATAAGTACAGTTAAAACAACTTTTCAGGATCGGTACTGGGCTCAAAGGCACAGCACTGAGGTCTCTCCTGATCACAGGTGAGAAAATCGGAATTCGTAGTTCGGCTGATTTTAGAGGAATTTATGTAAGTTTCCAAAATTGACACGGAATTGTTTTTAAGAAAAAACAGGCAATGCTATCCTATGGATGAAATTCAAGTTACTGGTAACTACAGTTAAAATAACTTTTCAGGATCAGTACTGGGCTCAAAGGTGCAGCACTGAGATCTCTCCTGATCACAGGTGAGAAAATCAGAATTCGTAGTTCGGCTGATTCGGAGGTATTTTTGTAAGTTTCAAAAATGGACACTTGGAATTCTTTTTAAGCAAAAACATGCAATGATATCCAATGGAGGAAATTCAAGTTACTGCTAAGTACAGTTAAAACAACTTTTCAGGATCGGTACTGGGCTCAAAGGTGCAGCACTGAGGTCTCTCCTGATCACAGGTGAGAAAATCGGAATTCGTGGTTCGGCTGAATTTAGAGGAATTTTTGTAAGTTTCAAAAATGAACACAGAATTGTTTTTTAAGCAAAAACAGGCAATGCTATCCTATGGAGGAAATTCACGTTACGGGTAAGTACAGTTAAAATAACTTTTCAGGATCAGTACTGGGCTCAAAGGTGCAATACTGAGGTCTCTCCTGATCACGGGTGAGATAATTGGAATTCGTGGTTTGGCTGATTCTGAGGAATTTTTGTAAGTTTCAAAAATGGACACTTAGACACTTTTTTCAGTAAAAACAGGCAATGATATCCTAAGAATGAAAATCAAATTACTAGTAAGTACAGTTAAAATTACTTTTCAGGATCAGTACTGGGCTCAAAGGTGCAGCACTGAGGTCTCTCCTGATCACAGGTGAGAAAATCGGAATTCGTGGTTTGGCTGATTTTAGAGGAATTTTTGAAAGTTCAAAAATGGACACTTGGCATTTCTTTTAATCAAAAACAGGCAATAATATCCTATGGAGGAAATTCAAGCTACTGGTAAGAACAGTTAAGTTAACTTCTCAGGATCAATATGGGGCTCAAAGGTGCAGCACTGAGGTCTCTCCTGATCACAGGTGTGAAAATAGGAATTCGTAGTTCGCCTGATTTTAGAGGAATTTTTGTAAGGTTCAAAAATGGACAATTGGAATCTTTTTTTTAAGCAAAAACATGCAGTGATATCCTATAAAGGAAATTCAAGTCACTGGTAAATACAGTTAAAACAACTTTTCAGGATCAGTACTGGGCTCAAAGGTGCAGCACTGAGGTCTCTCCTGATCACAGGTGAGAACATCGGAATTCGTGGTTCGGCTGATTTTAGACGAATTTTTGTAAGTTTCAAAAATGGACACAGGATTGTTTTTTAAGCAAAAACAGGCAATGATATCCTATGGAGGAAATTCATGTTACTGGTAACTACAGTTAAAATAACTTTTCAGGATGAGTACTGGGCTCAAAGGTGCAGCACTGAGGTCTCTCCTGATCACAGTTGAGAAAATCGGAATTCGTAGTTCGGCTGATTTTAGAGGAATTTATGTAAGTTTCCAAAATTGACACGGAATTGTTTTTAAGAAAAAACAGGCAATGCTATCCTATGGATGAAATTCAAGTTACTGGTAACTACAGTTAAAATAACTTTTCAGGATCAGTACTGGGCTCAAAGGTGCAGCACTGAGATCTCTCCTGATCACAGGTGAGAAAATCAGAATTCGTAGTTCGGCTCATTCGGAGGTATTTTTGAAAGTTTCAAAAATGGACACTTGGAATTTTTTTTTAGCAAAAACAGGCACTGATATCCTATGGAGGAAATTCAAGCTACAGGTAAGTACAGTTAAGTTAACTTCTCGGGATCAATATGGGCCTCAAAGGTGCAGCACTGAGGTCTCTCCTGATCGCAGGTGAGAAAATCGGAAGTCATAGTTCGGCTGATATTAGAGGAATTTTAGTAAGTTTCAAAAATGGACACTTGGAATTCTTTTTAAGCAAAAACATGCAATGATATCCAATGGAGGAAATTCAAGTTACTGATAAGTACAGTTAAAACAACTTTTCAGGATCGGTACTGGGCTCAAAGGTGCAGCACTGAGGTCTTTCCTGATCACAGGTGAGAAAATCGGAATTCGTGGTTCGGGTGAATTTAGAGCAATTTTTGTAAGTTTCAAAAATGAACACAGAATTGTTTTTTAAGCAAAAACAGGCAATGCTATCATATGGAGGAAATTCACGTTACGGGTAAGTACAGTTAAAATAACTTTTCAGGATCAGTACTGGGCTCAAAGGTGCAGTACTGAGGTCTCTCCTGATCACGGGTGAGATAATTGGAATTCGTGGTTTGACTGATTCTGAGGAATTTTTGTAAGTTTAAAAAATGGACACTTAGACACTTTTTCAGTAAAAACAGGCAATGATATCCTAAGAATGAAAATCAAATTACTAGTAAGTACAGTTAAAATTACTTTTCAGGATCAGTACAGGGCTCAAAGGTGCAGCACTGAGGTCTTTCCTGATCACAGGTGAGAAAATCGGAATTTGTGGTTCGGCTGATTTTAGAGGAATTTTTGTAAGTTTCAAAAATGGACACTTGGCATTTCTTTTAAGCAAAAACAGGCAATAATATCCTATGGAGGAAATTCAAGCTACTGGTAAGTACAGTTAAGTTAACTTCTCAGGATCAATATGGGGCTCAAAGGTGCAGCACTGAGGTCTCTCCTGATCACAGGTGAGAAAATCGCAAGTCGTAGTTCGCCTGAATTTAGAGGAATTTTTGTAAGTTTCACAAAAGGACACAGAATTGTTTTTAAGCAAAAACAGGCAATGATATCCTATGGAGGAAATTCACGTTACTGGTAACTACAGTTAAAATAACTTTTCAGGATGAGTACTGGGCTCAAAGGTGCAGCACTGAGGTCTCTCCTGATCACAGTTGAGATAATCGGAATTCGTAGTTCGGCTGATTCTGAGGAATTTTTGTAAGTTTCAAAAAGGGACACTAAGAATTTCTTTTCAGCAAAAACAGGCAATATTATCCTATGGAGGAAATTCAAGCTACTGGTAAGTACAGTTAAGTTAACTTCTCAGGATCAATATGGGGCTCAAAGGTGCAGCACTGAGATCTCTCCTGATCACAGGTGAGAAAATCGTAATTCGTAGTTCACCTGATTTTGGAAGAATTTTTTTAAGTTTCAAAAATGGGCACAGAATTTTGTTTCAGCGAAAACAGGCAATGATAATCAATGGAGGAAATTCAAGTTACTGGTAACTACAGTTAAAATAACTTTTCAGGATCAGTAATGGGCTCAAAGGTGAAGCACTGAGGTCTCTCCTGATCACAGGTGAGAAAATTGGAATTCGTAGTTCGCCTGATTTTAGAGGAATTTTTGTAAGGTTAAAAAATGGACAATTGGAATCTTTTTTTTAAGCAAAAACATGCAGTGATGTCCTATAAAGGAAATTCAAGTCACTGGTAAGTACAGTTAAAACAACTTTTCAGGATCAGTACTGGGCTCAAAGGTGCAGCACTGAGGTCTCTCCTGATCACAGGTGAGAACATCGGAATTCGTGGTTCGGCTGATTTTAGACAAATTTTTGTAAGTTTCAAAAATGGACACAGGATTGTTTTTTAAGCAAAAACAGGCAATGCTATCCTATGGAGGAAATTCACGTTGTTGATAACTACAGTAAAAATAACTTTTCAGGATGAGTACTGGGCTCAAAGGTGCAGCACTGAGGTCTCTCCTGATCACAGTTGAGATAATCGGAATTCGTAGTTCGGCTGATTTTAGAGGAAGTTTTGTAAGATTCAAAAATGGACAATTGGAATCTCTTTTCTTAAGCAAAAACATGCAGTGATATCCTATGGAGGAAATTCAAGTTACTGGTAAGTACAGTTTAAACTTTTTCAGGATCAGTACTGGGCTCAAAGGTGCAGCACTGAGGTCTCTCCTGATCACAGTTGAGATAATCGGAATTCGTAGTTCGGCTTATTCTGAGGAATTTTTGTAAGTTTCAAAAAGGGACACTTGGAATTTTTTTTATGCAAAAACATGCAATATTATCCAATAGAGGAAATTCAAGTTACTGGTAATGACAGTTAAAATTACTTTTCAGGATCAGTACTGGGCTCAAAGATACAGCACTGAGATCTCCCCTGATCACAGGTGAGAAAATCAGAGTTCGTAGTTCGGCTGATTCGGAGACATTTTTGTAAGTTTCAAAAATGGACACTTGGATTTTTTTTTTAAGCAAAAACATGCAATGATATCCAATGGAGGAAATTCAAGTTACTGATAAGTACAGTTAAAACAACTTTTCAGGATCGGTACTGGGCTCAAAGGTGCAGCACTGAGGTCTCTCCTGATCACAGGTGAGAAAATCGGAATTCGTGGTATGGCTGATTTGAGAGGAATTTTTGTAAGTTTCAAAAATGGACACTTTCAAATTTTATTTTAAGCAAAAACATGCAATGATATTCAATGGAGGAAATTCAAGTTACTGGTAAGTACAGTTAAAATTACTTTTCAGGATCAGTACTGGGCTCAAAGGTGCAGCACTGAGGTCTCTCCTGATCACAGGTGAGAAAATCGGAAGTCGTAGTTTGGCTGATATTAGAGAAATTTTTGTAAGTTTCAAAAATGGACACTTGGAATTTTTTTTAAGCAAAAACATGCAATGATATCCAATGGAGGAAATTCAAGTTACTGATAAGTACAGTTAAAACAACTTTTCATGATCGGTACTGGGCTCAAAGGTGCAGCACTGAGGTCTCTCCTGATCACAGGTGAGAAAATCGGAATTCGTGGTTCGACTGATTTTAGACGACTTTTTGTAAGTTTCAAAAATGGACACTTTCTAATTTTATTTTAAGCAAAAACATGCAATTATATCCAATGGAGGAAATTCAAGTTACTGGTAACTACAGTTAAAATAACTTTTCAGGATGAGTACTGGGCTCAAAGGCGCAGCACTGAGGTCTCTCCTGATCACAGTTGAGATAATCGGAATTCGTAGTTCGGCTGATTCTGAGGAATTTTTGTAAGTTTCAAAAAGGGACACTAAGAATTTTTTTCAGCAAAAACAGGCAATATTATCCTATGGAGGAAATTCAAGCTACTGGTAAGTACATTTAAGTTAACTTCTTAGGACCAATATGGGGCTCAAAGGTGCAGCACTGAGGTCTCTCCTGATCACAGGTGAGAAAATCGGAATTCGTAGTTCGGCTGATTTTAGAGGAATTTTTATAAGTTTCAAAAATGGACACAGAATTTTTTTTCAGCAAAAACAGGCATTGATAATCAATGGAGGAAATTCACGTTACGGGTAAGTACAGTTAGAATAACTTTTCAGGATCAGTACTGGGCTCAAAGGTGCAGCACAGAGGTCTCTCCTGATCACAGGTGAGATAATCAGAATTAGTAGTTGGCTGATTCTGAGGAATTTTTGTAAGTTTTAAAAAGGGACATTTAGATTTTTTTTCAGCAAAAACAGGCAATAATATCCTATGGAGGAAATTCAAGCTACTGGTAAGTACATTTAAGTTAACTTCTCAGGATCAATATGGGGCTCAAAGGTGCCGCACTGAGGTCTCTCCTGATCACAGGTGAGAAGATCGGAATTCGTGGTTCGCCTGATTTTAGAGGAATTTGTGTAAGGTTCAAAAATGGACAATTGGAATCTTTTTTTTAAGCAAAAACATGCAGTGATATCCTATAAAGGAAATTCAAGTGACTGGTAAGTACAGTTAAAACAACTTTTCAGGATCAGTACTGGGCTCAAAGGTGCAGCACTGTGGTCTCTCCTGATCACAGGTGAGAAAATCGGAATTCGTAGTTCGCCTGATTTTAGAGGAATTTTTGTAAGTTTCAAAAATGAACACAGAATTGTTTTTTAAGCAAAAACAGGAAAGGCTATCCTATGGAGGAAATTCACGTTACGGGTAAGTACAGTTAAAATAACTTTTCAGGATCAGTACTGGGCTCAAAGGTGCAGCACAGAGGTCTCTCCTGATCACAGGTGAGAAAAACGGAATTCGTAGTTTGGCTGATTTTAGAGGAATTTTTGTAAGTTTCAAAAATAGACACTTTCAAATTTTATTTTAAGCAAAAACATGCAATGATATCCAATGGAGGAAATTTAAGTTACTGGTAAGTACAGTTAAAACAACTTTTCATGATCGGTACTGGGCTCAAAGGTGCAGCACTGAGGTCTCTCCTGATCACAGTTGAGATAATCGGAATTCGTAGTTCGGCTGATTTTAGAGGAAGTTTTGTAAGATTCAAAAATGGACAATTGGAATCTCTTTTCTTAAGCAAAAACATGCAGTGATATCCTATGGAGGAAATTCAAGTTACTGGTAAGTACAGTTTAAACTTTTTCAGGATCAGTACTGGGCTCAAAGGTGCAGCACTGGGGTCTCTCCTGATCACAGTTGAGATAATCGGAATTCGTAGTTCGGCTTATTCTGAGGAATTTTTTTAAGTTTCAAAAAGGGACACTAGGATTTTTTTTTATGCAAAAACATGCAATATTATCCAATGGAGGAAATTCAAGTTACTGGTAATGACAGTTACTTTTCAGGATCAGTACTGGGCTCAAAGATACAGCACTGAGATCTCTCCTGATCACAGGTGAGAAAATCAGAATTCGTAGTTCGGCTGATTCGGAGACATTTTTGTAAGTTTCAAAAATGGACACTTGGATTTTTTTTAAGCAAAAACATGCAATGATATCCAATGGAGGAAATTCAAGTTACTGATAAGTACAGTTAAAACAACTTTTCAGGATCGGTACTGGGCTCAAAGGTGCAGCACTGAGGTCTCTCCTGATCACAGGTGAGAAAATCGGAATTCGTGGTATGGCTGATTTTAGAGGAATTTTTGTAAGTTTCAAAAATGGACACTTTCAAATTTTATTTTAAGCAAAAACATGCAATGATATTCAATGGAGGAAATTCAAGTTACTGGTAAGTACAGTTAAAATTACTTTTCAGGATCAGTACTGGGCTCAAAGGTGCAGCATTGAGGTCTCTCCTGATCACAGGTGAGAAAATCGAAGTCGTAGTTTGGCTGATATTAGAGAAATTTTTGTAAGTTTCAAAAATGGACACTTGGAATTTTTTTTAAGCAAAAACATGCAATGATATCCAATGGAGGAAATTCAAGTTACTGATAAGTACAGTTAAAACAACTTTTCATGATCGGTACTGGGCTCAAAGGTGCAGCACTGAGGTCTCTCCTGATCACAGGTGAGAAAATCGGAATTCGTGGTTCGACTGATTTTAGACAACTTTTTGTAAGTTTCAAAAATGGACACTTTCTAATTCTATTTTAAGCAAAAACATGCAATTATATCCAATGGAGGAAATTCAAGTTACTGGTAACTACAGTTAAAATAACTTTTCAGGATGAGTACTGGGCTCAAAGGCGCAGCACTGAGGTCTCTCCTGATCACAGTTGAGATAATCGGAATTCGTAGTTCGGCTGATTCTGAGGAATTTTTGTAAGTTTCAAAAAGGGACACTAAGAATTTTTTTCAGCAAAAACAGGCATTGATAATCAAAGGAGGAAATTCACGTTACGGGTAAGTACAGTTAAAATAACTTTTCAGGATCAGTACTGGGCTCAAAGGTGCAGCACAGAGGTCTCTCCTGATCACAGGTGAGATAATCAGAATTAGTAGTTGGCTGATTCTGAGGAATTTTTGTAAGTTTCAAAAAGGGACATTTAGATTTTTTTTCAGCAAAAACAGGCAATAATATCCTATGGAGGAAATTCAAGCTACTGGTAAGTACATTTAAGTTAACTTCTCAGGATCAATATGGGGCTCAAAGGTGCCGCACTGAGGTCTCTCCTGATCACAGGTGAGAAGATCGGAATTCGTGGTTCGCCTGATTTTAGAGGAATTTGTGTAAGGTTCAAAAATGGACAATTGGAATCTTTTTTTTAAGCAAAAACATGCAGTGATATCCTATAAAGGAAATTCAAGTGACTGGTAAGTACAGTTAAAACAACTTTTCAGGATCAGTACTGGGCTCAAAGGTGCAGCACTGTGGTCTCTCCTGATCACAGGTGAGAAAATCGGAATTCGTAGTTCGCCTGATTTTAGAGGAATTTTTGTAAGTTTCAAAAAGGAACACAGAATTGTTTTTTAAGCAAAAACAGGAAAGGCTATCCTATGGAGGAAATTCACGTTACGGGTAAGTACAGCTAAAATAACTTTTCAGGATCAGTACTGGGCTCAAAGGTGCAGCACAGAGGTCTCTCCTGATCACAGGTGAGAAAAACGGAATTCGTAGTTTGGCTGATTTTAGAGGAATTTTTGTAAGTTTCAAAAATGGACACTTTCAAATTTTATTTTAAGCAAAAACATGCAATTATATCCAATGGAGGAAATTCAAGTTACTGGTAAGTACAGTTAAAATTACTTTTCAGGATAAGTACTGGGCTCAAAGATGCAGCACTGAGGTCTCTCCTGATCTCAGGTGAGAACATCGTAATTCGTAGTTCTCCTGAATTTAGAGGAATTTTTGTAAGTTTTAAAAATGGACACTGGATTGTTTTTTAAGCAAAAACAGGCAATGATATCCTATGGAGGAAATTCAAGTTACTGGTAACTACAGTTAAGTTAACTTCTCAGGATCAATATGGGGCTCAAAGGTGCAGCACTGAGGTCTCTCCTGATCACAGGTGAGAAAACCGCAAGTCGTAGTTCGCCTGAATTTAGAGGAATTTTTGTAAGTTTCACAAAAGGACACAGAATTGTTTTTAAGCAAAAACAGGCAATGATATCCTATGGAGGAAATTCACGTTACTGGTAACTACAGTTAAAATAACTTTTCAGGATGAGTACTGGGCTCAAAGGTGCAGCACTGAGGTCTCTCCTGATCACAGTTGAGATAATCGGAATTCGTAGTTCGGCTGATTCTGAGGAATTTTTGTTAGTTTCAAAAAGGGACACTAAGAATTTTTTTTCAGCAAAAACAGGCAATATTATCCTATAGAGGAAAATCAAGCTACTGGTAAGTACATTTAAGTTAACTTCTCAGGACCAATACGGGGCTCAAAGGTGCAGCACTGAGGTCTCTCCTGATCACAGGTGAGAAAATCGGAATTCGTAGTTCGGCTGATTTTAGAGGAATTTTTATAAGTTTCAAAAATGGACTAAGAATTTTTTTTCAGCAAAAACAGGCAATAATATCCAATGGAGGAAATTCAAGTTACTGGTAAGTACAGTTAAAATTACTTTTCTGGATCAGTACTGGGCTAAAAGGTGCAGCACTGAGGTCTCTCCTGATCACAGGTGAGATGATCGGAATTCGTAGTTCGGCTAATTTTAGAGGAATTTTTGTAAGGTTCAAAAATGGTTAATTGGAATCTTTTTTTTAAGCAAAAACATGCAGTGATATCATATGGAGGAAATTCAAGTTCCTGGTAAGTACAGTTAAAACATCTTTTCAGGATCAGTACTGGGCTCAAAGGTGCAGCACTGAGGTCTCTCCTGATCACAGGTGAGAAAATCGGAATTCGTAGTTCGGCTGATTTTAGAGGAATTTTTGTACGTTTCAAAAATGGACACAGAATTGTTTTTAAGCAAAAACAGGCAATGCTATCCTACGGACGAAATTCAAGTTACTGGTAACTACAGTTAAAATACCTTTTCACGATCAGTACTGGGCTCAAAGGTGCAGCACTGAGATCTCTCCTGATCACAGGTGAGAAAATCGGAAGTCGTAGTTCGGCTGATATTAGAGGAATTTTTGTAAGTTTCAAAAATGGACACTTGGATTTTTTTTAAGCAAAAACATGCAATGATATCCAATGGAGGAAATTCAAGTTACTGCTAAGTACAGTTAAAACAACTTTTCAGGATCGGTACTGGGCTCAAAGGTGCAGCACTGAAGTCTCTCCTGATCACAGGTGAGAAAATCGGAAGTCGTAGTTCGGCTGATATTAGAGGAATTTTTGTAAGTTTCAAAAATGGACACTTGGATTTTTTTTAAGCAAAAACATGCAATGATATCCAATGGAGGAAATTCAAGTTACTGCTAAGTACAGTTAAAACAACTTTTCAGGATCGGTACTGGGCTCAAAGGTGCAGCACTGAAGTCTCTCCTGATCACAGGTGAGAAAATCAGAATTCGTGGTTCGGCTGATTTTAGACGACTTTTTGTAAGTTTCAAAAATGGACACTTTCAAAGTTTATTTTAAGCAAAAACATGCATTTATATCCAATGGAGGAAATTCAAGTTACTGGTAAGTACAGTTAAAATTACTTTTCAGGATCAGTACTGGGCTCAAAGGTGCAGCACTGAGGTCTCTCCTGATCACAGTTGAGATAATCGGAATTCGTAGTTCGGCTGATTCTGAGGAATGTTTGTAAGTTTCAAAAAGGGACACTAAGAATTTTTTTGCAGCAAAAACAGGCAATATTGTCCTATGGAGGAAATTCCAGCTACTGGTAAGTACATTTAAGTTAACTTCTCAGGACCAATATGGGGCTCAAAGGTGCAGCGCTGAGGTCTCTCCTGATCACAGGTGAGAAAATCGGAATTCGTAGTTCGGCTGATTTTAGAGGAATTTTTATAAGTTTCAAAAATGGACATAGAATTTTTTTTCAGCAAAAACAGGCAATGATAATCAATGGAGGAAATTCACGTTACGGGTAAGTACAGTTAAAATAACTTTTCAGGATCAGTACTGGGCTCAAAGGTGCAGCACAGAGGTCTCTCCTGATCACAGGTGAGATAATCAGAATTAGTAGTTGGCTGATTCTGAGGAATTTTTGTAAGTTTCAAAAAGGGACATTTAGAACTTTTTTCAGCAAAAACAGGCAATAATATCCTATGGAGGAAATTCAAGCTACTGGTAAGTACATTTAAGTTAACTTCTCAGGATCAATATGGGGCTCAAAGGTGCCGCACTGAGGTCTCTCCTGATCACAGGTGAGAAAATCGGAATTCGTAGTTCGCCTGATTTTAGAGGAATTTTTGTAAGTTTCAAAAATGAACACAGAATTGTTTTTTAAGCAAAAACAGGAAAGGCTATCCTATGGAGGAAATTCACTTTACGGGTAAGTACAGTTAAAATAACTTTTCAGGATCAGTACTGGGCTCAAAGGTGCAGCACAGAGGTCTCTCCTGATCACAGGTGAGAAAAACGGAATTCGTAGTTCGGCTGATTTTAGAGGAATTTTTGAAAGTTTCAAAAATGGACACTTGGATTTTTTTTTAAGCAAAAACATGCAATAATATCCAATGGAGGAAATTGAAGTTACTGGTAAGTACAGTTAAAATTACTTTTCAGGATCAGTACTGGGCTAAAAGGTGCAGCACTGAGGTCTCTCCTGATCACAGGTGAGATGATCGGAATTCGTAGTTCGGCTGATTTTAGAGGAATTTTTGTAATGTTCAAAAATGGTTAATTGAAATCTTTTTTTGAAGCAAAAACATGCAGTGATATCATATGGAGGAAATTCAAGTTCCTGGTAAGTACAGTTAAAACAACTTTTCAGGATCAGTACTGGGCTCAAAGGTGCAGCACTGAGGTCTCTCCTGATCACAGGTGAGAAAATCGGAATTCGTAGTTCGGCTGATTTTAGAGGAATTTTTGTAAGTTTCAAAAATGGACACAGAATTGTTTTTAAGCAAAAACAGGCAATGCTATCCTATGGACGAAATTCAATTTACTGATAAGTACAGTTAAAACAACTTTTCAGGATTGGTACTGGGCTCTAAGGTGCAGCACTGAGGTCTCTCCTGATCACAGGTGAGAAAATCGGAATTCGTGGTTCGGCTGATGTTAGAGGTATTTTTGTAAGTTTCAAAAATGAACACAGAATTGTTTTTTAAGAAAAAAGAGGCAATGCTATCCTATGTAGGAAATTCACATTATGGGTAGGTACAGTTAAAATAACTTTTCAGGATCAGTACTGGGCTCAAAGGTGCAGCACAAAGGTCTCTCCTGATCACAGGTGAGATAATTGGAATTCGTAGTTCTTCTGATTTTAGAGGAATTATGTAAGTTTCAAAAATTGACACTTGGAAAAATTTTTTAAGCAAAAACATGCAATAATATCCAATGGAGGAAATTCAAGTTACTGGTAATGACAGTTAAAATTACTTTTCAGTATCAGTACTGGGCTCAAAGGTGCAGCAGTGAGGTCTCTCCTGATCACAGGTGAGAAAATTGGCAGTCGTAGTTCGGCTGATATTAGAGGAATTTTTGTAAGTTTCAAAAATGGACACTTGGAAGTTTTTTTTAAGCAAAAACATGCAATGATATCCAATGGAGGAAATTCAAGTTACTAATAAGTACAGTTAAAACAACTTCTTAGGATCGGTACTGGGCTCAAAGGTGCAGCACTGAGATTTCGCCTGATCACAGGTGAGAACATCGGAATTTGTAGTTCTCCTGAATTTAGAGGAATTTTTGTAAGTTTCAAAAATGGACACTGGATTGTTTTTTAAGCAAAAACAGGCAATGATATCCTATGGAGGAAATTCAAGTTACTGGTAACTACAGTTAAAATAACTTTTCAGGATGAGTACTGGGCTCAAAGGTGCAGCACTGAGGTCTCTCCTGATCACAGTTGAGATAGTCGGAATTCGTAGTTCGGCTGATTCTGAGGAATTTTTGTACGTTTTAAAAAGGGACACAGAATTTTTTTTCAGAAAAAACAGGCAATATTATCCTATGGAGGAAATTCAAGCTACTGGTAAGTACATTTAAGTTAACTTCTCAGAACCAATATGGGGCTCAAAGGTGCAGCACTGAGGTCTCTCCTGATCACAGGTGAGAAAATCGGAATTCGTTTTCACCTGATTTTGGAAGAATTTTTGTAAGTTTCAAAAATGGACACTTAGAATTTTTTTCACCAAAAACAGGCAATGATATCCAATGGAGGAAATTCACATTACGGGTAAGTACAGTTAAAATAAATTTTCAGGATCAGTCATGGGCTCAAAGGTGCAGCACTGAGGTCTCTCCTGATCACAGGTGAGAAAATCAGAATTTGTAGTGCGGCTGATTTTAGAGGAATTTTTGTAAGTTTCAAAAAGGGACATTTCGAATTTTATTTTAAGCAAAAACATGCAATGATATCCAGTGGAGGAAATTCAAGTTACTGGTAAGTACAGTTAAAACAACTTTTCAGGATCGGTACTGGGCTCAAAGGTGCAGCACAGAGGTCTCTTCTGATCACAGGTGAGATAATCGGAATTCGTAATTCGGCTGATTTTAGAGGAATTTTTGTAAGTTTCAAAAATTGACACTTGGAAAAAAATTTCAAGCACAAACATGCAATAATATTCAATGGAGGAAATTCAAGTTACTGGTAATGACAGTTAAAATTACTTTTCAGGATCAGTACTGGGCTCAAAGGTGCAGCACTGAGGTCTCTCCTGATCAGAGGTGACAAGATCGGAATTCGTAGTTCGGCTGATTTTAGAGGATTTTTTGTAAGTTTCAAAAATGGACACTTGGAAAAAAAAGTTAAGCAAAAACATGCAATGATATCCAATGGAGGAAATTCAAGTTACTTATAAGTACAGTTAAAACAACTTTTCAGGATCAGTACTGGGCTCAAAGGTGCAGCACTGAGGTCTCTCCTGATCACAGGTGAGAAAATTGGAAGTTGTAGTTCGGCTGATATTAGAGGAATTTTTGTAAGTTTCAAAAATGGACACTTGTAAGTTTTTTTTTAAGCAAAAACATGCAATGATATCCAACTGAGGAATTTCAAGTTACTGGTAATGACAGTTAAAATTACTTTTCAGGATCAGTACTGGGCTCAAAGGTGCAGCACTGAGGTCTCTCCTGATCACAGGTGAGGTAATCGGAATTAGTAGTTGGCTGATTCTGAGGAATTTTTGTAAGTCTCAAAAAGGGACATTTAGAATTTTTTTTCAGCAAAAACAGGCAATAATATCCTATGGAGGAAATTCAAGCTACTGGTAAGTACATTTAAGTTAACTTATCGGGATCAATATGGGGCTCAAAGGTGCCGCACTGAGGTCTCTCCTGATCACAGGAGACAAGATCGGAATTCGTAGTTCGGCTGATTTTAGAGGAATTTTTGTAAGTTTCACAAAAGGACACAGAATTGTTTTTAAGCAAAAACATGCAATGATATCCAATGGAGGAAATTCAAGTTACTGGTAAGTACAGTTAAAATTACTTTTCAGGATCAGTACTGGGCTCAAAGGTGCAGCACTGAGGTCTCTCCTGATCACAGGTGAGAAAATCGGAAGTTGTAGTTCGGCTGATATTAGAGGAATTTTTGTAAGTTTCAAAAATGGACACTTGGAAAACATTTTTAAGCAAAAACATGCAATGATATCCAATGGAGGAAATTCAAGTTACTGATAAGTACAGTTAAAACAACTTTTCAGGATCGGTACTGGGCTCAAAGGTGCAGCACTGAGGTCTCTCCTGATCACAGGTGAGAAAATCGGTAGTTGTAGTTCGGCTGATATTAGAGGAATTTTTGTAAGTTTCAAAAATGGACACTTGGAAAAAAAATTTTAAGCAGAAACATGCAATGATATCCAATGGAGGAAATTCAAGTTACTGATAAGTACAGTTAAAACAACTTTTCAGGATCGGTACTGGGCTCAAAGGCACAGCACTGAGGTCTCTCCTGATCACAGGTGAGAAAATCGGAATTCGTGGTTCGGCTGATTTTAGACAAATTTTTGTACGTTTCAAAAATGGACACAGGATTGTTTTTTAAGCAAAAACAGGCAATGATATCCTATGGAGGAAATTCATGTTACTGGTAACTACAGTTAAAATAACTTTTCAGGATGAGTACTGGGCTCAAAGGTGCAGCACTGAGGTCTCTCCTGATCACAGTTGAGAAAATCGGAATTCGTAGTTCGGCTGATTTTAGAGGAATTTATGTAAGTTTCCAAAATTGACACGGAATTGTTTTTAAGAAAAAACAGGCAATGCTATCCTATGGATGAAATTCAAGTTACTGGTAACTACAGTTAAAATAACTTTTCAGGATCAGTACTGGGCTCAAAGGTGCAGCACTGAGATCTCTCCTGATCACAGGTGAGAAAATCAGAATTCGTAGTTCGGCTGATTCGGAGGTATTTTTGTAAGTTTCAAAAATGGACACTTGGAATTCTTTTTAAGCAAAAACATGCAATGATATCCAATGGAGGAAATTCAAGTTACTGCTAAGTACAGTTAAAACAACTTTTCAGGATCGGTACTGGGCTCAAAGGTGCAGCACTGAGGTCTCTCCTGATCACAGGTGAGAAAATCGGAATTTGTGGTTCGGCTGAATTTAGAGGAATTTTTGTAAGTTTCAAAAATGAACACAGAATTGCTTTTTAAGCAAAAACAGGCAATGCTATCCTATGGAGGAAATTCACGTTACGGGTAAGTACAGTTAAAATAACTTTTCAGGATCAGTACTGGGCTCAAAGGTGCAGTACTGAGGTCTCTCCTGATCACGGGTGAGATAATTGGAATTAGTGGTTTGGCTGATTCTGAGGAATTTTTGTAAGTTTCAAAAATGGACACTTAGACACTTTTTTCAGTAAAAACAGGCAATGATATCCTAAGAATGAAAATCAAATTACTAGTAAGTACAGTTAAAATTACTTTTCAGGTTCAGTACTGGGCTCAAAGGTGCAGCACTGAGGTCTCTCCTGATCACAGGTGAGAAAATCGGAATTCATGGTTCGGCTGATTTTAGAGGAATTTTTGTAAGTTTCAAAAATGGACACTTGGCATTTCTTTTAAGCAAAAACAGGCAATAATATCCTATGGAGGAAATTCAAGCTACTGGTAAGTACAGTTAAGTTAACTTCTCAGGATCAATATGGCGCTCAAAGGTGCAGCACTGAGGTCTCTCCTGATCACAGGTGAGAAAATAGGAATTCGTAGTTTGCCTGATTTTAGAGGAATTTTTGTAAGGTTCAAAAATGGACAATTGGAATCCTTTTTTTAAGCAAAAACATGCAGTGATATCCTATAAAGGAAATTCAAGTCACTGGTAAATACAGTTAAAACAACTTTTCAGGATCAGTACTGGGCTCAAAGGTGCAGCACTGAGGTCTCTCCTGATCACAGTTGAGATAATCGGAATTCGTAGTTCGGCTGATTTTAGAGGAATTTTTGTAAGTTTCAAAAATTGACACTTGGAAACAAATTTCAAGCACAAACATGCAATGATATCCAATGGAGGAAATTCAAGTTACTGGTAATGACAGTTAAAATTACTTTTCAGGATCAGTACTGGGCTCAAAGGTGCCGCACTGAAGTCTCTCCTGATCACAGGTGACAAGATCGGAATTCGTAGTTCGGCTGATTTTAGAGGAATTTTTGTAAGTTTCAAAAATGGACACTTGGAATTTTTTTTTAAGCAAAAACATGCAATGATATCCAATGGAGGAAATTCAAGTTACTGGTAAGTACAGTTAAAATTACTTTTCAGGATCAGTACTGGGCTCAAAGGTGCAGCACTGAGGTCTCTCCTGATCACAGTTGAGATAATCGGAATTCGTAGTTCGGCTGATTTTAGAGGAATTTTTGTAAGTTTCAAAAATTGACACTTGGAAACAAATTTCAAGCACAAACATGCAATGATATCCAATGGAGGAAATTCAAGTTACTGGTAATGACAGTTAAAATTACTTTTCAGGATCAGTACTGGGCTCAAAGGTGCCGCACTGAAGTCTCTCCTGGTCACAGGTGACAAGATCGGAATTCGTAGTTCGGCTGATTTTAGAGGAATTTTTGTAAGTTTCAAAAATGGACACTTGGAATTTTTTTTTAAGCAAAAACATGCAATGATATCCAATGGAGGAAATTCAAGTTACTGGTAAGTACAGTTAAAATTACTTTTCAGGATCAGTACTGGGCTCAAAGGTGCAGCACTGAGGTCTCTCCTGATCACAGGTGAGAAAATCGGAAGTTGTAGTTCGGCTGATATTAGAGGAATTTTTGTAAGTTTCAAAAATGGACACTTGGAAAACATTTTTAAGCAAAAACATGCAATGATATCCAATGGAGGAAATTCAAGTTACTGATAAGTACAGTTAAAACAACTTTTCAGGATCGGTACTGGGCTCAAAGGTGCAGCACTGAGGTCTCTCCTGATCACAGGTGAGAAAATCGGTAGTTGTAGTTCGGCTGATATTAGAGGAATTTTTGTAAGTTTCAAAAATGGACACTTGAAAAAAAAAATTTAAGCAGAAACATGCAATGATATCCAATGGAGGAAATTCAAGTTACTGATAAGTACAGTTAAAACAACTTTTCAGGATCGGTACTGGGCTCAAAGGCACAGCACTGAGGTCTCTCCTGATCACAGGTGAGAAAATCGGAATTCGTGGTTCGGCTGATTTTAGACAAATTTTTGTAAGTTTCAAAAATGGACACAGGATTGTTTTTTAAGCAAAAACAGGCAATGATATCCTATGGAGGAAATTCATGTTACTGGTAACTACAGTTAAAATAACTTTTCAGGATGAGTACTGGGCTCAAAGGTGCAGCACTGAGGTCTCTCCTGATCACAGTTGAGAAAATCGGAATTCGTAGTTCGGCTGATTTTAGAGGAATTTATGTAAGTTTCCAAAATTGACACGGAATTGTTTTTAAGAAAAAACAGGCAATGCTATCCTATGGATGAAATTCAAGTTACTGGTAACTACAGTTAAAATAACTTTTCAGGATCAGTACTGGGCTCAAAGGTGCAGCACTGAGATCTCTCCTGATCACAGGTGAGAAAATCAGAATTCGTAGTTCGGCTGATTCGGAGGTATTTTTGTAAGTTTCAAAAATGGACACTTGGAATTCTTTTTAAGCAAAAACATGCAATGATATCCAATGGAGGAAATTCAAGTTACTGCTAAGTACAGTTAAAACAACTTTTCAGGATCGGTACTGGGCTCAAAGGTGCAGCACTGAGGTCTCTCCTGATCACAGGTGAGAAAATCGGAATTCGTGGTTCGGCTGAATTTAGAGGAATTTTTGTAAGTTTCAAAAATGAACACAGAATTGTTTTTTAAGCAAAAACAGGCAATGCTATCCTATGGAGGAAATTCACGTTACGGGTAAGTACAGTTAAAATAACTTTTCAGGATCAGTACTGGGCTCAAAGGTGCAATACTGAGGTCTCTCCTGATCACGGGTGAGATAATTGGAATTCGTGGTTTGGCTGATTCTGAGGAATTTTTGTAAGTTTCAAAAATGGACACTTAGACACTTTTTTCAGTAAAAACAGGCAATGATATCCTAAGAATGAAAATCAAATTACTAGTAAGTACAGTTAAAATTACTTTTCAGGATCAGTACTGGGCTCAAAGGTGCAGCACTGAGGTCTCTCCGGATCACAGGTGAGAAAATCGGAATTCGTGGTTTGGCTGATTTTAGAGGAATTTTTGTAAGTTTCAAAAATGGACACTTGGCATTTCTTTTAATCAAAAACAGGCAATAATATCCTATGGAGGAAATTCAAGCTACTGGTAAGAACAGTTAAGTTAACTTCTCAGGATCAATATGGGGCTCAAAGGTGCAGCACTGAGGTCTCTCCTGATCACAGGTGTGAAAATAGGAATTCGTAGTTCGCCTGATTTTAGAGGAATTTTTGTAAGGTTCAAAAATGGACAATTGGAATCTTTTTTTTAAGCAAAAACATGCAGTGATATCCTATAAAGGAAATTCAAGTCACTGGTAAATACAGTTAAAACAACTTTTCAGGATCAGTACTGGGCTCAAAGGTGCAGCACTGAGGTCTCTCCTGATCACAGGTGAGAACATCGGAATTCGTGGTTCGGCTGATTTTAGACGAATTTTTGTAAGTTTCAAAAATGGACACAGGATTGTTTTTTAAGCAAAAACAGGCAATGATATCCTATGGAGGAAATTCATGTTACTGGTAACTACAGTTAAAATAACTTTTCAGGATGAGTACTGGGCTCAAAGGTGCAGCACTGAGGTCTCTCCTGATCACAGTTGAGAAAATCGGAATTCGTAGTTCGGCTGATTTTAGAGGAATTTATGTAAGTTTACAAAATTGACACGGAATTGTTTTTAAGAAAAAACAGGCAATGCTATCCTATGGATGAAATTCAAGTTACTGGTAACTACAGTTAAAATAACTTTTCAGGATCAGTACTGGGCTCAAAGGTGCAGCACTGAGATCTCTCCTGATCACAGGTGAGAAAATCAGAATTCGTAGTTCGGCTCATTCGGAGGTATTTTTGAAAGTTTCAAAAATGGACACTTGGATTTTTTTTTTTGCAAAAACAGGCACTGATATCCTATGGAGGAAATTCAAGCTACAGGTAAGTACAGTTAAGTTAACTTCTCGGGATCAATATGGGCCTCAAAGGTGCAGCACTGAGGTCTCTCCTGATCGCAGGTGAGAAAATCGGAAGTCATAGTTCGGCTGATATTAGAGGAATTTTAGTAAGTTTCAAAAATGGACACTTGGAATTCTTTTTAAGCAAAAACATGCAATGATATCCAATGGAGGAAATTCAAGTTACTGATAAGTACAGTTAAAACAACTTTTCAGGATCGGTACTGGGCTCAAAGGTGCAGCACTGAGGTCTTTCCTGATCACAGGTGAGAAAATCGGAATTCGTGGTTCGGGTGAATTTAGAGCAATTTTTGTAAGTTTCAAAAATGAACACAGAATTGTTTTTTAAGCAAAAACAGGCAATGCTATCATATGGAGGAAATTCACGTTACGGGTAAGTACAGTTAAAATAACTTTTCAGGATCAGTACTGGGCTCAAAGGTGCAGTACTGAGGTCTCTCCTGATCACGGGTGAGATAATTGGAATTCGTGGTTTGACTGATTCTGAGGAATTTTTGTAAGTTTCAAAAATGGACACTTAGACACTTTTTTAGTAAAAACAGGCAATGATATCCTAAGAATGAAAATCAAATTACTAGTAAGTACAGTTAAAATTACTTTTCAGGATCAGTACAGGGCTCAAAGGTGCAGCACTGAGGTCTTTCCTGATCACAGGTGAGAAAATCGGAATTTGTGGTTCGGCTGATTTTAGAGGAATTTTTGTAAGTTTCAAAAATGGACACTTGGCATTTCTTTTAAGCAAAAACAGGCAATAATATCCTATGGAGGAAATTCAAGCTACTGGTAAGTACAGTTAAGTTAACTTCTCAGGATCAATATGGGGCTCAAAGGTGCAGCACTGAGGTCTCTCCTGATCACAGGTGAGAAAATCGCAAGTCGTAGTTCGCCTGAATTTAGAGGAATTTTTGTAAGTTTCACAAAAGGACACAGAATTGTTTTTAAGCAAAAACAGGCAATGATATCCTATGGAGGAAATTCACGTTACTGGTAACTACAGTTAAAATAACTTTTCAGGATGAGTACTGGGCTCAAAGGTGCAGCACTGAGGTCTCTCCTGATCACAGTTGAGATAATCGGAATTCGTAGTTCGGCTGATTCAGAGGAATTTTTGTAAGTTTCAAAAAGGGACACTAAGAATTTCTTTTCAGCAAAAACAGGCAATATTATCCTATGGAGGAAATTCAAGCTACTGGTAAGTACAGTTAAGTTAACTTCTCAGGATCAATATGGGGCTCAAAGGTGCAGCACTGAGATCTCTCCTGATCACAGGTGAGAAAATCGTAATTCGTAGTTCACCTGATTTTGGAAGAATTTTTTTAAGTTTCAAAAATGGGCACAGAATTTTGTTTCAGCGAAAACAGGCAATGATAATCAATGGAGGAAATTCAAGTTACTGGTAACTACAGTTAAAATAACTTTTCAGGATCAGTAATGGGCTCAAAGGTGAAGCACTGAGGTCTCTCCTGATCACAGGTGAGAAAATTGGAATTCGTAGTTCGCCTGATTTTAGAGGAATTTTTGTAAGGTTCAAAAATGGACAATTGGAATCTTTTTTTTAAGCAAAAACATGCAGTGATGTCCTATAAAGGAAATTCAAGTCACTGGTAAGTACAGTTAAAACAACTTTTCAGGATCAGTACTGGGCTCAAAGGTGCAGCACTGAGGTCTCTCCTGATCACAGGTGAGAACATCGGAATTCGTGGTTCGGCTGATTTTAGACAAATTTTTGTAAGTTTCAAAAATGGACACAGGATTGTTTTTTAAGCAAAAACAGGCAATGCTATCCTATGGAGGAAATTCACGTTGTTGATAACTACAGTAAAAATAACTTTTCAGGATGAGTACTGGGCTCAAAGGTGCAGCACTGAGGTCTCTCCTGATCACAGTTGAGATAATCGGAATTCGTAGTTCGGCTGATTTTAGAGGAAGTTTTGTAAGATTCAAAAATGGACAATTGGAATCTCTTTTCTTAAGCAAAAACATGCAGTGATATCCTATGGAGGAAATTCAAGTTACTGGTAAGTACAGTTTAAACTTTTTCAGGATCAGTACTGGGCTCAAAGGTGCAGCACTGAGGTCTCTCCTGATCACAGTTGAGATAATCGGAATTCGTAGTTCGGCTTATTCTGAGGAATTTTTGTAAGTTTCAAAAAGGGACACTTGGAATTTTTTTTATGCAAAAACATGCAATATTATCCAATAGAGGAAATTCAAGTTACTGGTAATGACAGTTAAAATTACTTTTCAGGATCAGTACTGGGCTCAAAGATACAGCACTGAGATCTCCCCTGATCACAGGTGAGAAAATCAGAGTTCGTAGTTCGGCTGATTCGGAGACATTTTTGTAAGTTTCAAAAATGGACACTTGGATTTTTTTTTTAAGCAAAAACATGCAATGATATCCAATGGAGGAAATTCAAGTTACTGATAAGTACAGTTAAAACAACTTTTCAGGATCGGTACTGGGCTCAAAGGTGCAGCACTGAGGTCTCTCCTGATCACAGGTGAGAAAATCGGAATTCGTGGTATGGCTGATTTTAGAGGAATTTTTGTAAGTTTCAAAAATGGACACTTTCAAATTTTATTTTAAGCAAAAACATGCAATGATATTCAATGGAGGAAATTCAAGTTACTGGTAAGTACAGTTAAAAGTACTTTTCAGGATCAGTACTGGGCTCAAAGGTGCAGCACTGAGGTCTCTCCTGATCACAGGTGAGAAAATCGGAAGTCGTAGTTTGGCTGATATTAGAGAAATTTTTGTAAGTTTCAAAAATGGACACTTGGAATTTTTTTTAAGCAAAAACATGCAATGATATCCAATGGAGGAAATTCAAGTTACTGATAAGTACAGTTAAAACAACTTTTCATGATCGGTACTGGGCTCAAAGGTGCAGCACTGAGGTCTCTCCTGATCACAGGTGAGAAAATCGGAATTCGTGGTTCGACTGATTTTAGACGACTTTTTGTAAGTTTCAAAAATGGACACTTTCTAATTTTATTTTAAGCAAAAACATGCAATTATATCCAATGGAGGAAATTCAAGTTACTGGTAACTACAGTTAAAATAACTTTTCAGGATGAGTACTGGGCTCAAAGGCGCAGCACTGAGGTCTCTCCTGATCACAGTTGAGATAATCGGAATTCGTAGTTCGGCTGATTCTGAGGAATTTTTGTAAGTTTCAAAAAGGGACACTAAGAATTTTTTTCAGCAAAAACAGGCAATATTATCCTATGGAGGAAATTCAAGCTACTGGTAAGTACATTTAAGTTAACTTCTTAGGACCAATATGGGGCTCAAAGGTGCAGCACTGAGGTCTCTCCTGATCACAGGTGAGAAAATCGGAATTCGTAGTTCGGCTGATTTTAGAGGAATTTTTATAAGTTTCAAAAATGGACACAGAATTTTTTTTCAGCAAAAACAGGCATTGATAATCAATGGAGGAAATTCACGTTACGGGTAAGTACAGTTAAAATAACTTTTCAGGATCAGTACTGGGCTCAAAGGTGCAGCACAGAGGTCTCTCCTGATCACAGGTGAGATAATCAGAATTAGTAGTTGGCTGATTCTGAGGAATTTTTGTAAGTTTCAAAAAGGGACATTTAGATTTTTTTTCAGCAAAAACAGGCAATAATATCCTATGGAGGAAATTCAAGCTACTGGTAAGTACATTTAAGTTAACTTCTCAGGATCAATATGGGGCTCAAAGGTGCCGCACTGAGGTCTCTCCTGATCACAGGTGAGAAGATCGGAATTCGTGGTTCGCCTGATTTTAGAGGAATTTGTGTAAGGTTCAAAAATGGACAATTGGAATCTTTTTTTTAAGCAAAAACATGCAGTGATATCCTATAAAGGAAATTCAAGTGACTGGTAAGTACAGTTAAAACAACTTTTCAGGATCAGTACTGGGCTCAAAGGTGCAGCACTGTGGTCTCTCCTGATCACAGGTGAGAAAATCGGAATTCGTAGTTCGCCTGATTTTAGAGGAATTTTTGTAAGTTTCAAAAATGAACACAGAATTGTTTTTTAAGCAAAAACAGGAAAGGCTATCCTATGGAGGAAATTCACGTTACGGGTAAGTACAGTTAAAATAACTTTTCAGGATCAGTACTGGGTTCAAAGGTGCAGCACAGAGGTCTCTCCTGATCACAGGTGAGAAAAACGGAATTCGTAGTTTGGCTGATTTTAGAGGAATTTTTGTAAGTTTCAAAAATAGACACTTTCAAATTTTATTTTAAGCAAAAACATGCAATGATATCCAATGGAGGAAATTTAAGTTACTGGTAAGTACAGTTAAAACAACTTTTCATGATCGGTACTGGGCTCAAAGGTGCAGCACTGAGGTCTCTCCTGATCACAGTTGAGATAATCGGAATTCGTAGTTCGGCTGATTTTAGAGGAAGTTTTGTAAGATTCAAAAATGGACAATTGGAATCTCTTTTCTTAAGCAAAAACATGCAGTGATATCCTATGGAGGAAATTCAAGTTACTGGTAAGTACAGTTTAAACTTTTTCAGGATCAGTACTGGGCTCAAAGGTGCAGCACTGGGGTCTCTCCTGATCACAGTTGAGATAATCGGAATTCGTAGTTCGGCTTATTCTGAGGAATTTTTTTAAGTTTCAAAAAGGGACACTAGGATTTTTTTTTATGCAAAAACATGCAATATTATCCAATGGAGGAAATTCAAGTTACTGGTAATGACAGTTACTTTTCAGGATCAGTACTGGGCTCAAAGATACAGCACTGAGATCTCTCCTGATCACAGGTGAGAAAATCAGAATTCGTAGTTCGGCTGATTCGGAGACATTTTTGTAAGTTTCAAAAATGGACACTTGGATTTTTTTTAAGCAAAAACATGCAATGATATCCAATGGAGGAAATTCAAGTTACTGATAAGTACAGTTAAAACAACTTTTCAGGATCGGTACTGGGCTCAAAGGTGCAGCACTGAGGTCTCTCCTGATCACAGGTGAGAAAATCGGAATTCGTGGTATGGCTGATTTTAGAGGAATTTTTGTAAGTTTCAAAAATGGACACTTTCAAATTTTATTTTAAGCAAAAACATGCAATGATATTCAATGGAGGAAATTCAAGTTACTGGTAAGTACAGTTAAAATTACTTTTCAGGATCAGTACTGGGCTCAAAGGTGCAGCATTGAGGTCTCTCCTGATCACAGGTGAGAAAATCGAAGTCGTAGTTTGGCTGATATTAGAGAAATTTTTGTAAGTTTCAAAAATGGACACTTGGAATTTTTTTTAAGCAAAAACATGCAATGATATCCAATGGAGGAAATTCAAGTTACTGATAAGTACAGTTAAAACAACTTTTCATGATCGGTACTGGGCTCAAAGGTGCAGCACTGAGGTCTCTCCTGATCACAGGTGAGAAAATCGGAATTCGTGGTTCGACTGATTTTAGACAACTTTTTGTAAGTTTCAAAAATGGACACTTTCTAATTCTATTTTAAGCAAAAACATGCAATTATATCCAATGGAGGAAATTCAAGTTACTGGTAACTACAGTTAAAATAACTTTTCAGGATGAGTACTGGGCTCAAAGGCGCAGCACTGAGGTCTCTCCTGATCACAGTTGAGATAATCGGAATTCGTAGTTCGGCTGATTCTGAGGAATTTTTGTAAGTTTCAAAAAGGGACACTAAGAATTTTTTTCAGCAAAAACAGGCAATATTATCCTATGGAGGAAATTCAAGCTACTGGTAAGTACATTTAAGTTAACTTCTTAGGACCAATATGGGGCTCAAAGGTGCAGCACTGAGGTCTCTCCTGATCACAGGTGAGAAAATCGGAATTCGTAGTTCGGCTGATTTTAGAGGAATTTTTATAAGTTTCAAAAATGGACACAGAATTTTCTTTTCAGCAAAAACAGGCATTGATAATCAATGGAGGAAATTCACGTTACGGGTAAGTACAGTTAAAATTACTTTTCAGGATAAGTACTGGGCTCAAAGGTGCAGCACTGAGGTCTCTCCTGATCTCAGGTGAGAACATCGTAATTCGTAGTTCTCCTGAATTTAGAGGAATTTTTGTAAGTTTTAAAAATGGACACTGGATTGTTTTTTAAGCAAAAACAGGCAATGATATCCTATGGAGGAAATTCAAGTTACTGGTAACTACAGTTAAGTTAACTTCTCAGGATCAATATGGGGCTCAAAGGTGCAGCACTGAGGTCTCTCCTGATCACAGGTGAGAAAACCGCAAGTCGTAGTTCGCCTGAATTTAGAGGAATTTTTGTAAGTTTCACAAAAGGACACAGAATTGTTTTTAAGCAAAAACAGGCAATGATATCCTATGGAGGAAATTCACGTTACTGGTAACTACAGTTAAAATAACTTTTCAGGATGAGTACTGGGCTCAAAGGTGCAGCACTGAGGTCTCTCCTGATCACAGTTGAGATAATCGGAATTCGTAGTTCGGCTGATTCTGAGGAATTTTTGTTAGTTTCAAAAAGGGACACTAAGAATTTTTTTTCAGCAAAAACAGGCAATATTATCCTATAGAGGAAAATCAAGCTACTGGTAAGTACATTTAAGTTAACTTCTCAGGACCAATACGGGGCTCAAAGGTGCAGCACTGAGGTCTCTCCTGATCACAGGTGAGAAAATCGGAATTCGTAGTTCGGCTGATTTTAGAGGAATTTTTATAAGTTTCAAAAATGGACTAAGAATTTTTTTTCAGCAAAAACAGGCAATAATATCCAATGGAGGAAATTCAAGTTACTGGTAAGTACAGTTAAAATTACTTTTCTGGATCAGTACTGGGCTAAAAGGTGCAGCACTGAGGTCTCTCCTGATCACAGGTGAGATGATCGGAATTCGTAGTTCGGCTAATTTTAGAGGAATTTTTGTAAGGTTCAAAAATGGTTAATTGGAATCTTTTTTTTAAGCAAAAACATGCAGTGATATCATATGGAGGAAATTCAAGTTCCTGGTAAGTACAGTTAAAACATCTTTTCAGGATCAGTACTGGGCTCAAAGGTGCAGCACTGAGGTCTCTCCTGATCACAGGTGAGAAAATCGGAATTCGTAGTTCGGCTGATTTTAGAGGAATTTTTGTACGTTTCAAAAATGGACACAGAATTGTTTTTAAGCAAAAACAGGCAATGCTATCCTACGGACGAAATTCAAGTTACTGGTAACTACAGTTAAAATACCTTTTCACGATCAGTACTGGGCTCAAAGGTGCAGCACTGAGATCTCTCCTGATCACAGGTGAGAAAATCGGAAGTCGTAGTTCGGCTGATATTAGAGGAATTTTTGTAAGTTTCAAAAATGGACACTTGGATTTTTTTTAAGCAAAAACATGCAATGATATCCAATGGAGGAAATTCAAGTTACTGCTAAGTACAGTTAAAACAACTTTTCAGGATCGGTACTGGGCTCAAAGGTGCAGCACTGAAGTCTCTCCTGATCACAGGTGAGAAAATCGGACTTCGTGGTTCGGCTGATTTTAGACGACTTTTTGTAAGTTTCAAAAATGGACACTTGGAATTTTTTTTGAGCAAAAACATGCAATGATATCCAATGGAGGAAATTCAAGTTACAGATAAGTACAGTTAAAACAACTTTTCATGATCGGTACTGGGCTCAAAGGTGCAGCACTGAGGTCTCTCCTGATCACAGGTGAGAAAATCAGAATTCGTGGTTCGGCTGATTTTAGACGACTTTTTGTAAGTTTCAAAAATGGACACTTTCAAAGTTTATTTTAAGCAAAAACATGCATTTATATCCAATGGAGGAAATTCAAGTTACTGGTAAGTACAGTTAAAATTACTTTTCAGGATCAGTACTGGGCTCAAAGGTGCAGCACTGAGGTCTCTCCTGATCACAGTTGAGATAATCGGAATTCGTAGTTCGGCTGATTCTGAGGAATGTTTGTAAGTTTCAAAAAGGGACACTAAGATTTTTTTTGCAGCAAAAACAGGCAATATTGTCCTATGGAGGAAATTCCAGCTACTGGTAAGTACATTTAAGTTAACTTCTCAGGACCAATATGGGGCTCAAAGGTGCAGCGCTGAGGTCTCTCCTGATCACAGGTGAGAAAATCGGAATTCGTAGTTCGGCTGATTTTAGAGGAATTTTTATAAGTTTCAAAAATGGACATAGAATTTTTTTTCAGCAAAAACAGGCAATGATAATCAATGGAGGAAATTCACGTTACGGGTAAGTACAGTTAAAATAACTTTTCAGGATCAGTACTGGGCTCAAAGGTGCAGCACAGAGGTCTCTCCTGATCACAGGTGAGATAATCAGAATTAGTAGTTGGCTGATTCTGAGGAATTTTTGTAAGTTTCAAAAAGGGACATTTAGAACTTTTTTCAGCAAAAACAGGCAATAATATCCTATGGAGGAAATTCAAGCTACTGGTAAGTACATTTAAGTTAACTTCTCAGGATCAATATGGGGCTCAAAGGTGCCGCACTGAGGTCTCTCCTGATCACAGGTGAGAAAATCGGAATTCGTAGTTCGCCTGATTTTAGAGGAATTTTTGTAAGTTTCAAAAATGAACACAGAATTGTTTTTTAAGCAAAAACAGGAAAGGCTATCCTATGGAGGAAATTCACTTTACGGGTAAGTACAGTTAAAATAACTTTTCAGGATCAGTACTGGGCTCAAAGGTGCAGCACAGAGGTCTCTCCTGATCACAGGTGAGAAAAACGGAATTCGTAGTTCGGCTGATTTTAGAGGAATTTTTGAAAGTTTCAAAAATGGACACTTGGATTTTTTTTTAAGCAAAAACATGCAATAATATCCAATGGAGGAAATTGAAGTTACTGGTAAGTACAGTTAAAATTACTTTTCAGGATCAGTACTGGGCTAAAAGGTGCAGCACTGAGGTCTCTCCTGATCACAGGTGAGATGATCGGAATTCGTAGTTCGGCTGATTTTAGAGGAATTTTTGTAATGTTCAAAAATGGTTAATTGAAATCTTTTTTTGAAGCAAAAACATGCAGTGATATCATATGGAGGAAATTCAAGTTCCTGGTAAGTACAGTTAAAACAACTTTTCAGGATCAGTACTGGGCTCAAAGGTGCAGCACTGAGGTCTCTCCTGATCACAGGTGAGAAAATCGGAATTCGTAGTTCGGCTGATTTTAGAGGAATTTTTGTAAGTTTCAAAAATGGACACAGAATTGTTTTTAAGCAAAAACAGGCAATGCTATCCTATGGACGAAATTCAATTTACTGATAAGTACAGTTAAAACAACTTTTCAGGATTGGTACTGGGCTCTAAGGTGCAGCACTGAGGTCTCTCCTGATCACAGGTGAGAAAATCGGAATTCGTGGTTCGGCTGATGTTAGAGGTATTTTTGTAAGTTTCAAAAATGAACACAGAATTGTTTTTTAAGAAAAAAGAGGCAATGCTATCCTATGTAGGAAATTCACATTATGGGTAGGTACAGTTAAAATAACTTTTCAGGATCAGTACTGGGCTCAAAGGTGCAGCACAAAGGTCTCTCCTGATCACAGGTGAGATAATTGGAATTCGTAGTTCTTCTGATTTTAGAGGAATTATGTAAGTTTCAAAAATTGACACTTGGAAAAAAATTTTAAGCAAAAACATGCAATAATATCCAATGGAGGAAATTCAAGTTACTGGTAATGACAGTTAAAATTACTTTTCAGTATCAGTACTGGGCTCAAAGGTGCAGCAGTGAGGTCTCTCCTGATCACAGGTGAGAAAATTGGCAGTCGTAGTTCGGCTGATATTAGAGGAATTTTTGTAAGTTTCAAAAATGGACACTTGGAAGTTTTTTTTAAGCAAAAACATGCAATGATATCCAATGGAGGAAATTCAAGTTACTAATAAGTACAGTTAAAACAACTTCTTAGGATCGGTACTGGGCTCAAAGGTGCAGCACTGAGATTTCGCCTGATCACAGGTGAGAACATCGGAATTTGTAGTTCTCCTGAATTTAGAGGAATTTTTGTAAGTTTCAAAAATGGACACTGGATTGTTTTTTAAGCAAAAACAGGCAATGATATCCTATGGAGGAAATTCAAGTTACTGGTAACTACAGTTAAAATAACTTTTCAGGATGAGTACTGGGCTCAAAGGTGCAGCACTGAGGTCTCTCCTGATCACAGTTGAGATAGTCGGAATTCGTAGTTCGGCTGATTCTGAGGAATTTTTGTACGTTTTAAAAAGGGACACAGAATTTTTTTTCAGAAAAAACAGGCAATATTATCCTATGGAGGAAATTCAAGCTACTGGTAAGTACATTTAAGTTAACTTCTCAGAACCAATATGGGGCTCAAAGGTGCAGCACTGAGGTCTCTCCTGATCACAGGTGAGAAAATCGGAATTCGTTTTCACCTGATTTTGGAAGAATTTTTGTAAGTTTCAAAAATGGACACTTAGAATTTTTTTCACCAAAAACAGGCAATGATATCCAATGGAGGAAATTCACATTACGGGTAAGTACAGTTAAAATACATTTTCAGGATCAGTCATGGGCTCAAAGGTGCAGCACTGAGGTCTCTCCTGATCACAGGTGAGAAAATCAGAATTTGTAGTGCGGCTGATTTTAGAGGAATTTTTGTAAGTTTCAAAAAGGGACATTTCGAATTTTATTTTAAGCAAAAACATGCAATGATATCCAGTGGAGGAAATTCAAGTTACTGGTAAGTACAGTTAAAACAACTTTTCAGGATCGGTACTGGGCTCAAAGGTGCAGCACAGAGGTCTCTTCTGATCACAGGTGAGATAATCGGAATTCGTAATTCGGCTGATTTTAGAGGAATTTTTGTAAGTTTCAAAAATTGACACTTGGAAAAAAATTTCAAGCACAAACATGCAATAATATTCAATGGAGGAAATTCAAGTTACTGGTAATGACAATTAAAATTACTTTTCAGGATCAGTACTGGGCTCAAAGGTGCAGCACTGAGGTCTCTCCTGATCAGAGGTGACAAGATCGGAATTCGTAGTTCGGCTGATTTTAGAGGATTTTTTGTAAGTTTCAAAAATGGACACTTGGAAAAAAAAGTTAAGCAAAAACATGCAATGATATCCAATGGAGGAAATTCAAGTTACTTATAAGTACAGTTAAAACAACTTTTCAGGATCAGTACTGGGCTCAAAGGTGCAGCACTGAGGTCTCTCCTGATCACAGGTGAGAAAATTGGAAGTTGTAGTTCGGCTGATATTAGAGGAATTTTTGTAAGTTTCAAAAATGGACACTTGTAAGTTTTTTTTTAAGCAAAAACATGCAATGATATCCAACTGAGGAATTTCAAGTTACTGGTAATGACAGTTAAAATTACTTTTCAGGATCAGTACTGGGCTCAAAGGTGCAGCACTGAGGTCTCTCCTGATCACAGGTGAGGTAATCGGAATTAGTAGTTGGCTGATTCTGAGGAATTTTTGTAAGTCTCAAAAAGGGACATTTAGAATTTTTTTTCAGCAAAAACAGGCAATAATATCCTATGGAGGAAATTCAAGCTACTGGTAAGTACATTTAAGTTAACTTATCGGGATCAATATGGGGCTCAAAGGTGCCGCACTGAGGTCTCTCCTGATCACAGGAGACAAGATCGGAATTCGTAGTTCGGCTGATTTTAGAGGAATTTTTGTAAGTTTCAAAAATGGACACTTGGAATTTTTTTTAAGCAGAAACATGCAATGATATCCAATGGAGGAAATTCAAGTAACTGATAAGTACAGTTAAAACAACTTTTCAGGATCGGTACTGGGCTCTAAGGTGCAGCACTGAGGTCTCTCCTGATCACAGGTGAGAAAATCGGAATTTGTGGTTCGGCTGATTTTAGAGGTATTTTTGTAAGTTTCAAAAATGAACACAGAATTGTTTTTTAAGCAAAAACAGGCAATGCTATCCTATGTAGGAAATTCACATTATGGGTAAGTACAGTTAAAATAACTTTTCAGGATCAGTACTGGGCTCAAAGGTGCAGCACAGAGGTCTCTCCTGATCACAGTTGAGATAATCGGAATTCGTAGTTCGGCTGATTTTCGAGGAATTTTTGTAAGTTTCAAAAATTGACACTTGGAAAAAAAATTTAAGCAAAAACATGCAATAATATCCAATGGAGGAAATTCAAGTTACTGGTAATGACTGTTAAAATTACTTTTCAGGATCAGTACTGGGCTCAAAGGTGCAGCACTGAGATCTCTCCTGATCACAGGTGAGAAAATCAGAATTCGTAGTTCGACTGATATTAGAGGAATTTTTGTAAGTGTCAAAAATGGACACTTGGAATTTTTTTAAGCAAAAACATGCAATGATATCCAATGGAGGAAATTCAAGTTACTGATAAGTACAGTTAAAACAACTTTTCAGGATCGGTACTGGGCTCAAATGTGCAGCACTGAGGTCTCTCCTGATCACAGGTGAGAAAATCGGAATTCGTGGTTTGGCTGATTTTAGAGGAATTTTTGTAAGTTTCAAAAATGGACACTTTCACATTTTATTTTAAGCAAAAACATGCAATAATATCCAATGGAGGAAATTCAAGTTACTGGTAAGTACAGTTAAAATTACTTTTCAGGATCAGTACTGGGCTCAAAGGTGCAGCACTGAGGTCTCTCCTGATCACAGGTGAGAAAATCGGAAGTCGTAGTTCGGCTGATATTAGAGGAATTTTTGTAAGTTTAAAAAATGGACACTTGGAATTTTTTTTAAGCAAAAACATGCAATGATATCCAATGGAGGAAATTCGAGTAACTAATAGGTACAGTTAAAACAACTTTTCAGGATCGGCACTGGGCTCAAAGGTGCGGCACTGAGGTCTCTCCTGATCACAGGTGAGAAAATCGGAATTTGTGGTTCGGCTGATTTTAGAAGACTTTTTGTAAGTTTCAAAAATGGACACTTGCAAATTTTATTTTAAGCAAAAACATGCAATGATATCCAATGGAGGAAATTCAAGTTACTGGTAAGTACAGTTAAAATTACTTTTCAGGATCAGTACTGGGCTCAAAGGTGCAGCACTGAGGTTTCGCCTGATCACAGGTGAGAACATCGGAATTCGTAGTTCTCCTGAATTTAGAGGAATTTTTATAAGTTTCAAAAATGGACACTGGATTGTTTTTTAAGCAAAAACAGTCAATGATATCCTATGGAGGAAATTCAAGTTACTGGTAACTACAGTTAAAATAACTTTTCAGGATGAGTACTGGGCTCAAAGGTGCAGCACTGAGGTCTCTCCTGATCACAGTTGAGATAATCGGAATTCGTAGTTCGGCTGATTCTGAGGAATTTTTGTAAGTTTTAAAAAGGGACACTAAGAATTTTTTGTCAGCAAAAACAGGCAATATTATCCTATGGAGGAAATTCAAGCTACTGGTAAGTACATTTAAGTTAACTTCTCAGGACCAATATGGGGCTCAAAGGTGCAGCACTGAGGTCTTTCTTGATCACAGGTGAGAAAATCGGAATTCGTTTTCACCTGATTTTGGAAGAATTTTTGTAAGTTTCAAAAATGGACACCCTAGAATTTTTTTCAGCAAAAACAGGCAGTGATATCCAATGGAGGAAATTCACATTACGGGTAAGTACAGTTAAAATACATTTTCAGGATCAGTACTGGGCTCAAAGGTGCAACACAGAGGTCTCTCCTGATCACAGTTGAGAAAATCAGAATTCGTAGTTCGGCTGATTTTAGAGGAATTTTTATAAGTTTCAAAAATGGACTTAGAATTTTTTTTCAGCAAAAACAGGCAATGATAATCAATGGAGGAAATTCAAGCTACTGGTAAGTACATTTAAGTTAACTTGCCGGGATCAATATGGGGCTCAAAGGTGCCGCACTGAGGTCTCTCCTGATCATAGGAGACAAGATCGGAATTCGTAGTTCGGCTGATTTTAGAGGAATTTTTGTAAGTTTCAAAAATGGACACTGGATTGATTTTTAAGCAAAAACAGGCAATGATATCCTATAAAGGAAATTCAAGTCACTGGTAAGTACAGTTAAAGCAACTTTTCAGGATCAGTACTGGGCTCAAAGGTGCAGCACTGAGGTCTCTCCTGATCACAGGTGAGATGAGCGGAATTCGTAGTTCGGCTGATTTTAGAGGAATTTTTGTAAGGTTCAAAAATGGTTAATTGGAATCTTTTTTTAAGCAAAAACATGCAGTGATATCATATGGACGAAATTCAAGTTACTGGTAACTACAGTTAAAATAACTTTTCACGATCAGTACTGGGCTCAAAGGTGCAGCACTGAGATCTCTCCTGATCACAGGTTAGAAAATCGGAATTCGTAGTTCGGATGATTCGGAGGAATTTTTGTAAGTTTAAAAAATGGACACTTGGAAATTTTTTTCAGCAAAAACAGGCACTGATATCCTATGGAGGAATTTCAAGTTACTGGTAAGTACAGTTAAGTTAACTTCTCAGGATCAATATGGGGCTCAAAGGTGCAGCACTGAGGTCTCTCCTGATCACAGGTGAGAAAATCGGAAGTCGTAGTTCGGCTAATATTAGAGGAATTTTTGTAAGTTTCAAAAATGGACACTTGGAATTTTTTTAAGCAAAAACATGCAATGATATCCAATGGAGGAAATTCAAGTTACTGATAAGTACAGTTAAAACAACTTTTCAGGATCGGTACTGGGCTCTAAGGTGCAGCACTGATGTCTCTCCTGATCACAGGTGAGAAAATCGGAATTCGTGGTTCGGCTGATTTTAGAGGTATTTTTGTAAGTTTCAAAAATGAACACAGAATTGTTTTTTAAGCAAAAACAGGCAATGCTATCCTATGTAGGAAATTCACATTATGGGTAAGTACAGTTAAAATAACTTTTCAGGATCAGTAATGGGCTCAAAGGTGCAGCACAGAGGTCTCTTCCGATCACACGTGAGATAATCTGAATTCGTAGTTCGGCTGATTTTAGAGGAATTTTTGTAAGTTTCGAAAATTACACTTGGAATTTTTTTTAAGCAAAAACATGCAATAATATCCAATGGAGGAAATTCAAGTTACTGGTAATGACAGTTAAAATTACTTTTCAGGATCAGTACTGGGCTCAAAGGTGCAGCACTGAGATCTCTCCTGATCACAGGTGAGAAAATCGGAATTCGTGGTTTGGCTGGTTTTAGAGGAATTTTTGTAAGTTTCAAAAATGGACACTTTCAAATTTTATTTTAAGCAAAAACATGCAATGATATCCAAAGGAGGAAATTCAAGTTACTGGTAAGCACAGTTAAAATTACTTTTCAGGATCAGTACTGGGCTCAAAGGTGCAGCACTGAGGTCTCTCCTGATCACAGGTGAGAAAATTGGAAGTCGTAGTTCGGCTGATATTAGAGGAATTTTTGTAAGTTTAAAAAATTGACACTTTCAAATTTTTTTTTAAACAAAAACATGCAATGATATCCAATGGAGGAAATTCAAGTTACTGGTAAGCACAGTTAAAATTACTTTTCAGGATCAGTACTGGGCTCAAAGGTGCAGCACTGAGATCTCTCCTGATCACAGGTGAGAAAATCGGAATTCGTAGTACGGCTGATTCGGAGGAATTTTTGTAAGTTTAAAAAATGGACACTTGGAAATTTTTTTCCTCAAAAAACAGGCACTGATATCCTATGGAGGAAATTCAAGCTACTGGTAAGTACAGTTAAGTTAACTTCTCAGGATCAATATGGGGCGCAAAGGTGCAGCACTGAGGTCTCTCCTGATCACAGGTGAGAAAATCGGCAGTCGTAGTTCGGCTGATATTAGAGGAATTTTTGTAAGTTTCAAAAATGGACACTTGGAATTCTTTTTTTAAGCAAAAACATGCAATGATATCCAATGGAGGAAATTCAAGTTACTGATAAGTACAGTTAAAACAACTTTTCAGGATCGGTACTGGGCTCAAAGGTGCAGCACTGAGGACTCTCATGATCACAGGTGAGAAAATCGGAATTCGTGGTTCGGCTGATTTTAGAGGTATTTTTGTAAGTTTAAAAAATGAACACAGAATTTTTTTTTAAGCAAAAACAGGCAATGATATCCTATGTAGGAAATTCACGTTATGGGTAACAACAGTTAAAATAACTTTTCAGGATCAGTACTGGGCTCAAAGGTGCAGCACAGAGGTCTCTCCTGATCACAGGTGAGATAATCGGAATTCGTAGTTCGGCTGATTTTAGAGGAATTTTTGTAAGTTTCAAAAATGGACACTTGGAATGTTTTTTTTAAGCAATAACATGCAATGCTATCCAATGGAGGAAATCCAAGTTACTGGTAAGTACAGTTAAAATTACTTTTCAGGATCAGTACTGGGCTCAAAGGTGGAGCACTGAGGTCTCTCCTGATCACAGGTGAGAAAATCGGAAGTTGTAATTCGGCTGATATTAGAGGAATTTTTGTAAGTTTCAAAAATGGACACTTGGAATTTTTTTAAGCAAAAACATGCAAT
The DNA here is from genome assembly GCF_964261635.1 of Lissotriton helveticus. Taxonomy (NCBI): domain Eukaryota; kingdom Metazoa; phylum Chordata; class Amphibia; order Caudata; family Salamandridae; genus Lissotriton; species Lissotriton helveticus. Next base: position 761,141,715 of record NC_136070.1, read on the forward strand.
GATATCCAATGGAGGAAATTCAAGTTACTGATAAGTACAGTTAAAACAACTTTTCAGGATCGGTACTGGGCTCAAAGGTGCAGCACTGAGGTCTCTCCTGATCACAGGTGAGAAAATCGGAAGTTGTAGTTCGGCTGATATTAGAGGAATTTTTGTAAGTTTTAAAAATGGACACTTGGAATTTTTTTTAAGCAAAAACATGCAATGATATCCAATGGAGGAAATTCAAGTTACTGATAAGTACAGTTAAAACAACTTTTCAGGATCGGTACTGGGCTCAAAGGTGCAGCACTGAGGTCTCTCCTGATCACAGGTGAGAATATTGGAATTCGTGGTTCGGCTGATTTTAGACAAATTTTTGTAAGTTTCAAAAATGGACACAGGATTGTTTTTTAAGCAAAAACAGGCAATGATATCCTATGGAGGAAATTCATGTTACTGATAACTACAGTTAAAATAACTTTTCAGGATGAGTACTGGGCTCAAAGGTGCAGCACTGAGGTCTCTCCTGATCACAGTTGAGATAATCGGAATTCGTAGTTCGGCTGATTTTAGAGGAAGTTTTGTAAGATTCAAAAATGGACAATTGGAATCTCTTTTTTTAAGCAAAAACATGCAGTGATATCCTATGGAGGAAATTCAAGTTACTGGTAAGTACAGTTTAAACAACTTTTCAGGATCAGTACTGGGCTCAAAGGTGCAGCATTGAGGTCTCTCCTGATCACAGTTGAGATAATCGGAATTCGTAGTTCGGCTTATTCTGAGGAATTTTTGTAAGTTTCAGAAATGGACACTTAGAATTTTTTTTTAAGCAAAAACATGCAATGATATCCAATGGAGGAAATTCAAGTTACTGATAAGTACAGTTAGAACAACTTTTCAGGATTGGTACTGGGCTCTAAGGTGCAGCACTGAGGTCTCTCCTGATCACAGGTGAGAAAATCGGAATTCGTGGTTCGGCTGATTTTAGAGGTATTTTTGTAAGTTTCAAAAATGAACACAGAATTGTTTTTAAAGCAAAAACAGGCAATGCTATTCTATGTAGGAAATTCACATTATGGGTTTGTACAGTTAAAATAACTTTTCAGGATCAGTACTGGGCTCAAAGGTGCAGCACAGAGGTCCCTCCTGTTCACAGGTGAGATAGTCGGAATTCGTAGTTCGGCTGATTTTAGAGGAATTTTTGTAAGTTTCAAAAATTGACACTTGGAATTTTTTTTAAGCAAAAACATGCAATAATATCCAATGGAGGAAATTCAAGTTACTGGTAATGACAGTTAAAATTACTTTTCAGGATCAGTACTGGGCTCAAAGATGCAGCACTGAGATCTCTCCTGATCACAGGTGAGAAAATCAGAATTCGTAGTTCGGTTGATTCGGAGAAATTTTTGTAAGTGTCAAAAATGGACACTTGGATTTTTTTTTTGCAAAAACAGGCACTGATATCCTATGGAGGAAATTCAAGCTACTGGTAAGTACAGTTAAGTTAACTTCTCAGGATCAATATGGGCCTCAAAGGTGCAGCACTGAGGTCTCTCCTGATCACAGGTGAGAAAATAAAATCGGTAGTCGTAGTTCGGCTGATATTAGAGGAATTTTTGTAAGTTTCAAAAATGGACACTTGGAATTTTTTTTAAGCAAAAACATGCAATGATATCCAATGGAGGAAATTCAAGTTACTGATAAGTACAGTTAAAACAACTTTTCAGGATCGGTACTGGGCTCAAAGGTGCAGCACTGAGGTCTCTCCTGATCACAGGTGAGAAAATCGGAATTCGTGGTATGGTTGATTTTAGAGGAATTTTTGTAAGTTTCAAAAATGGACACTTTCAAATTTTATTTTAAGCAAAAACATGCAATGATATCCAATGGAGGAAATTCAAGTTACTGGTAAGTACAGTTAAAATTACTTTTCAGGATCAGTACTGGGCTCAAAGGTGCAGCACTGTGGTCTCTCCTGATCACAGGTGAGAAAATCGGAAGTCGTAGTTCGGCTTATATTAGAGGAATTTTTGTAAGTTTAAAAAATGGACGCTTGGAATTTTTTTTAAGCAAAAACATGCAATGATATCCAATGGAGGAAATTCAAGTTACTGATAAGTACAGTTAAAACAACTTTTCATGATCGGTACTGGGCTCAAAGGTGCAGCACTGAGGTCTCTCCTGATCACAGGTGAGAAGATCGGAATTCGTAGTTCGCCTGATTTTAGAGGAATTTGTGTAAGGTTCAAAAATGGACAATTGGAATCTTTTTTTAAGCAAAAACATGCAGTGATATCCTATAAAGGAAATTCAAGTCACTGGTAAGTACAGTTAAAACTACTTTTCAGGATCAGTACTGGGTTCAAAGGTGCAGCACTGAGGTCTCTCCTGATCACAGGTGAGAAAATCGGAATTCGTAGTTCGCCTGATTTTAGAGGAATTTTTGTAAGTTTCAAAAATTAACACAGAATTGTTTTTTAAGCAAAAACAGGAAAGGCTATCCTATGGAGGAAATTCACGTTACGGGTAAGTACAGTTAAAATAACTTTTCAGGATCTGTACTGGGCTCAAAGGTGCAGCACAGAGGTCTCTCCTGATCACAGGTGAGAAAAACGGAATTCGTAGTTCGGCTGATTTTACAGGAATTTTTGTAAGTTTCAAAAATGGACACTTTCAAATTTTATTTTAAGCAAAAACATGCAATGATATCCAATGGAGGAAAATCAAGTTACTGGTAAGTACAGTTAAAACAACTTTTCATGATCGGTACTGGGCTCAAAGGTGCAGCACTGAGGTCTCTCCTGATCACAGGTGAGAAAATCGGAATTCGTGGTTCGGCTGATTTTAGACGACTTTTTGTAAGTTTCAAAAATGGACACTTTCAAATTTTATTTTAAGCAAAAACATGCAATTATATCCAATGGAGGAAATTCAAGTTATTGGTAAGTACAGTTAAAATTACTTTTCAGGATCAGTACTGGGCTCAAAGGTGCAGCACTGAGGTCTCTCCTGATCTCAGGTGAGAACATCGTAATTCGTAGTTCTCCTGAATTTAGAGGAATTTTTGTAAGTTTTAAAAATGGACACTGGATTGTTTTTTAAGCAAAAACAGGCAATGATATCCTATGGAGGAAATTCAAGTTACTGGTAACTACAGTTAAAATAACTTTTCAGGATGAGTACTGGGCTCAAAGGTGCAGAACTGAGGTCTCTCCTGATCACAGTTGAGATAATCGGAATTCGTAGTTCGGCTGATTCTGAGGAATTTTTGTAAGTTTCAAAAAGGGACACTAAGAATTTTTTTTCAGCAAAAACAGGCAATATTATCCTATGGAGGAAATTCAAGCTACTGGTAAGTACATTTAAGTTAACTTCTCAGGACCAATACGGGGCTCAAAGGTGCAGCACTGAGGTCTCTCCTTATCACAGGTGAGAAAATCGGAATTCGTAGTTCGGCTGATTTTAGAGCAATTTTTGTACGTTTCAAAAATGGACACAGAATTGTTTTTAAGCAAAAACAGGCAATGCTATCCTATGGACGAAATTCAAGTTACTGGTAACTACAGTTAAAATACCTTTTCACGATCAGTACTGGGCTCAAAGGTGCAGCACTGAGATCTCTCTTGATCACAGGTGAGAAAATCGGAAGTCGTAGTTCGGCTGATATTAGAGGAATTTTTGTAAGTTTCAAAAAGGGACACTAAGAATTTTTTTCAGCAAAAACAGGCAATATTATCCTATGGAGGAAATTCAAGCTACTGGTAAGTACATTTAAGTTAACTTCTCAGGACCAATACGGGGCTCAAAGGTGCAGCACTGAGGTCTATCCTGATCACAGGTGAGAACATCGGAATTCGTAGTTAGGCTGATTTTGGAAGAATTTTTGTAAGTTTCAAAAAGGGACATTTAGAATTTTTTTCAGCAAAAACAAGCAATAATATCCTACGGAGGAAATTCAAGCTACTGGTAAGTACACTTAAGTTAACTTCTCAGGATCAATATGGGGCTCAAAGGTGCCGCACTGAGGTTCTCCTGATCACAGGTGAGAAGATTGGAATTCGTAGTTCGGCTGATTTTGGAAGAATTTTTGTAAGTTTCAAAAAGGGACATTTAGAATTTTTTTCAGCAAAAACAAGCAATAATATCCTATGGAGGAAATTCAAGCTACTGGTAAGTACACTTAAGTTAACTTCTCAGGATCAATATGGGGCTCAAAGGTGCCGCACTGAGGTTCTCCTGATCACAGGTGAGAACATCGGAATTTGTAGTTCTCCTGAATTTAGAGGAATTTTTGTAAGTTTTAAAAATGGACACTGGATTGTTTTTTAAGCAAAAACAGGCAATGATATCCTATGGAGGAAATTCAAGTTACTGGTAACTACAGTTAAAAAAGCTTTTCAGGATGAGTACTGTGCTCAAAGGTGCAGCACTGAGGTCTCTCCCGATCACAGTTGAGATAATCGGAATTCGTAGTTCGGCTGATTCTGAGGAATGTTTGTAAGTTTCAAAAAGGGACACTAAGAACTTTTTTTCAGCAAAAACAGGAAATATTATCCTATGGAGGAAATTCCAGCTACTGGTAAGTACATTTAAGTTAACTTCTCGGGACCAATACGGGGCTCAAAGGTGCAGCACAGAGGTCTCTCCTGATCACAGGTGAGATAATCAGAATTAGTAGTTGGCTGATTCTGAGGAATTTTTGTAAGTTTCAAAAAGAGACATTTAGAACTTTTTTTCAGCAAAAACAGGCAATAATATCCTATGGAGGAAATTCAAGCTACTGGTAAGTACATTTAAGTTAACTTCTCAGGATCAATATGGGGCTCAAAGGTGCCGCACTGAGGTCTCTCCTGATCACAGGTGAGAAGATCGGAATTCGTAGTTCGCCTGATTTTAGAGGAATTTTTGTAAGGTTCAAAAAAGGACAATTGGAATCTTTTTTTTAAGCAAAAACATGCAGTGATATCATATAAAGGAAATTCATGTCACTGGTACGTACAGTTAAAACAACTTTTCAGGATCAGTACTGGACTCAAAGGTGCAGCACTGAGGTCTCTCCTGATCACAGGTGAGAAAATCGGAATTCGTAGTTCGCCTGATTTTAGAGGAATTTTTGTAAGTTTCAAAAATGAACACAGAATTGTTTTTTAAGCAAAAACAGGAAAGGCTATCCTATGGAGGAAATTCACTTTACGGGTAAGTACAGTTAAAATAACTTTTCAGGATCAGTACTGGGCTCAAAGGTGCAGCACAGAGGTCTCTCCTGATCACAGGTGAGAAAAACGGAATTCGTAGTTCGGCTGATTTTAGAGGAATTTTTGAAAGTTTCAAAAATGGACAATTGGATTTTTTTTTAAGCAAAAACATGCAATAATATCCAATGGAGGAAATTGAAGTTACTGGTAAGTACAGTTAAAATTACTTTTCAGGATCAGTACTGGGCTAAAAGGTGCAACACAGAGGTCTCTCCTGATCACAGTTGAGAAAATCAGAATTCGTAGTTCGGCTGATTTTAGAGGAATTTTTATAAGTTTCAAAAATGGACTTAGAATTTTTTTTCAGCAAAAACAGGCAATGATAATCAATGGAGGAAATTCAAGCTACTGGTAAGTACATTTAAGTTAACTTGCCGGGATCAATATGGGGCTCAAAGGTGCCGCACTGAGGTCTCTCCTGATCATAGGAGACAAGATCGGAATTCGTAGTTCGGCTGATTTTAGAGGAATTTTTGTAAGTTTCAAAAATGGACACTGGATTGATTTTTAAGCAAAAACAGGCAATGATATCCTATAAAGGAAATTCAAGTCACTGGTAAGTACAGTTAAAACAACTTTTCAGGATCAGTACTGGGCTCAAAGGTGCAGCACTGAGGTCTCTCCTGATCACAGGTGAGATGAGCGGAATTCGTAGTTCGGCTGATTTTAGAGGAATTTTTGTAAGGTTCAAAAATGGTTAATTGGAATCTTTTTTTAAGCAAAAACATGCAGTGATATCATATGGACGAAATTCAAGTTACTGGTAACTACAGTTAAAATAACTTTTCACGATCAGTACTGGGCTCAAAGGTGCAGCACTGAGATCTCTCCTGATCACAGGTTAGAAAATCGGAATTCGTAGTTCGGATGATTCGGAGGAATTTTTGTAAGTTTAAAAAATGGACACTTGGAAATTTTTTTCAGCTAAAACAGGCACTGATATCCTATGGAGGAAATTCAAGTTACTGGTAAGTACAGTTAAGTTAACTTCTCAGGATCAATATGGGGCTCAAAGGTGCCGCACTGAGGTCTCTCCTGATCACAGGTGAGAAAATCGGAAGTCGTAGTTCGGCTAATATTAGAGGAATTTTTGTAAGTTTCAAAAATGGACACTTGGAATTTTTTTTAAGCAAAAACATGCAATGATATCCAATGGAGGAAATTCAAGTTACTGATAAGTACAGTTAAAACAACTTTTCAGGATCGGTACTGGGCTCTAAGGTGCAGCACTGATGTCTCTCCTGATCACAGGTGAGAAAATCGGAATTCGTGGTTCGGCTGATTTTAGAGGTATTTTTGTAAGTTTCAAAAATGAACACAGAATTGTTTTTTAAGCAAAAACAGGCAATGCTATCCTATGTAGGAAATTCACATTATGGGTAAGTACAGTTAAAATAACTTTTCAGGATCAGTAATGGGCTCAAAGGTGCAGCACAGAGGTCTCTTCCGATCACACGTGAGATAATCTGAATTCGTAGTTCGGCTGATTTTAGAGGAATTTTTGTAAGTTTCGAAAATTACACTTGGAATTTTTTTTAAGCAAAAACATGCAATAATATCCAATGGAGGAAATTCAAGTTACTGGTAATGACAGTTAAAATTACTTTTCAGGATCAGTTCTGGGCTCAAAGGTGCAGCACTGAGATCTCTCCTGATCACAGGTGAGAAAATCGGAATTCGTGGTTTGGCTGGTTTTAGAGGAATTTTTGTAAGTTTCAAAAATGGACACTTTCAAATTTTATTTTAAGCAAAAACATGCAATGATATCCAAAGGAGGAAATTCAAGTTACTGGTAAGCACAGTTAAAATTACTTTTCAGGATCAGTACTGGGCTCAAAGGTGCAGCACTGAGGTCTCTCCTGATCACAGGTGAGAAAATTGGAAGTCGTAGTTCGGCTGATATTAGAGGAATTTTTGTAAGTTTAAAAAATTGACACTTTCAAATTTTTTTTTAAACAAAAACATGCAATGATATCCAATGGAGGAAATTCAAGTTACTGGTAAGCACAGTTAAAATTACTTTTCAGGATCAGTACTGGGCTCAAAGGTGCAGCACTGAGATCTCTCCTGATCACAGGTGAGAAAATCGGAATTCGTAGTACGGCTGATTCGGAGGAATTTTTGTAAGTTTAAAAAATGGACACTTGGAAAATTTTTTCCTCAAAAAACAGGCACTGATATCCTATGGAGGAAATTCAAGCTACTGGTAAGTACAGTTAAGTTAACTTCTCAGGATCAATATGGGGCGCAAAGGTGCAGCACTGAGGTCTCTCCTGATCACAGGTGAGAAAATCGGCAGTCGTAGTTCGGCTGATATTAGAGGAATTTTTGTAAGTTTCCAAAATGGACACTTGGAATTCTTTTTTTAAGCAAAAACATGCAATGATATCCAATGGAGGAAATTCAAGTTACTGATAAGTACAGTTAAAACAACTTTTCAGGATCGGTACTGGGCTCAAAGGTGCAGCACTGAGGACTCTCATGATCACAGGTGAGAAAATCGGAATTCGTGGTTCGGCTGATTTTAGAGGTATTTTTGTAAGTTTAAAAAATGAACACAGAATTTTTTTTTAAGCAAAAACAGGCAATGATATCCTATGTAGGAAATTCACGTTATGGGTAACAACAGTTAAAATAACTTTTCAGGATCAGTACTGGGCTCAAAGGTGCAGCACAGAGGTCTCTCCTGATCACAGGTGAGATAATCGGAATTCGTAGTTCGGCTGATTTTAGAGGAATTTTTGTAAGTTTCAAAAATGGACACTTGGAATGTTTTTTTTAAGCAAAAACATGCAATGCTATCCAATGGAGGAAATCCAAGTTACTGGTAAGTACAGTTAAAATTACTTTTCAGGATCAGTACTGGGCTCAAAGGTGGAGCACTGAGGTCTCTCCTGATCACAGGTGAGAAAATCGGAAGTTGTAATTCGGCTGATATTAGAGGAATTTTTGTAAGTTTCAAAAATGGACACTTGGAATTTTTTTAAGCAAAAACATGCAATGATATCCAATGGAGGAAATTCAAGTTACTGATAAGTACAGTTAAAACAACTTTTCAGGATCGGTACTGGGCTCAAAGGTGCAGCACTGAGGTCTCTCCTGATCACAGGTGAGAAAATCGGAAGTTGTAGTTCGGCTGATATTAGAGGAATTTTTGTAAGTTTTAAAAATGGACACTTGGAATTTTTTTTAAGCAAAAACATGCAATGATATCCAATGGAGGAAATTCAAGTTACTGATAAGTACAGTTAAAACAACTTTTCAGGATCGGTACTGGGCTCAAAGGTGCAGCACTGAGGTCTCTCCTGATCACAGGTGAGAATATTGGAATTCGTGGTTCGGCTGATTTTAGACAAATTTTTGTAAGTTTCAAAAATGGACACAGGATTGTTTTTTAAGCAAAAACAGGCAATGATATCCTATGGAGGAAATTCATGTTACTGATAACTACAGTTAAAATAACTTTTCAGGATGAGTACTGGGCTCAAAGGTGCAGCACTGAGGTCTCTCCTGATCACAGTTGAGATAATCGGAATTCGTAGTTCGGCTGATTTTAGAGGAAGTTTTGTAAGATTCAAAAATGGACAATTGGAATCTCTTTTTTTAAGCAAAAACATGCAGTGATATCCTATGGAGGAAATTCAAGTTACTGGTAAGTACAGTTTAAACAACTTTTCAGGATCAGTACTGGGCTCAAAGGTGCAGCATTGAGGTCTCTCCTGATCACAGTTGAGATAATCGGAATTCGTAGTTCGGCTTATTCTGAGGAATTTTTGTAAGTTTCAGAAATGGACACTTAGAATTTTTTTTTAATCAAAAACATGCAATGATATCCAATGGAGGAAATTCAAGTTACTGATAAGTACAGTTAGAACAACTTTTCAGGATTGGTACTGGGCTCTAAGGTGCAGCACTGAGGTCTCTCCTGATCACAGGTGAGAAAATCGGAATTCGTGGTTCGGCTGATTTTAGAGGTATTTTTGTAAGTTTCAAAAATGAACACAGAATTGTTTTTAAAGCAAAAACAGGCAATGCTATTCTATGTAGGAAATTCACATTATGGGTTTGTACAGTTAAAATAACTTTTCAGGATCAGTACTGGGCTCAAAGGTGCAGCACAGAGGTCCCTCCTGTTCACAGGTGAGATAGTCGGAATTCGTAGTTCGGCTGATTTTAGAGGAATTTTTGTAAGTTTCAAAAATTGACACTTGGAATTTTTTTTAAGCAAAAACATGCAATAATATCCAATGGAGGAAATTCAAGTTACTGGTAATGACAGTTAAAATTACTTTTCAGGATCAGTACTGGGCTCAAAGATGCAGCACTGAGATCTCTCCTGATCACAGGTGAGAAAATCAGAATTCGTAGTTCGGTTGATTCGGAGAAATTTTTGTAAGTGTCAAAAATGGACACTTGGATTTTTTTTTTGCAAAAACAGGCACTGATATCCTATGGAGGAAATTCAAGCTACTGGTAAGTACAGTTAAGTTAACTTCTCAGGATCAATATGGGCCTCAAAGGTGCAGCACTGAGGTCTCTCCTGATCACAGGTGAGAAAATAAAATCGGTAGTCGTAGTTCGGCTGATATTAGAGGAATTTTTGTAAGTTTCAAAAATGGACACTTGGAATTTTTTTTAAGCAAAAACATGCAATGATATCCAATGGAGGAAATTCAAGTTACTGATAAGTACAGTTAAAACAACTTTTCAGGATCGGTACTGGGCTCAAAGGTGCAGCACTGAGGTCTCTCCTGATCACAGGTGAGAAAATCGGAATTCGTGGTATGGTTGATTTTAGAGGAATTTTTGTAAGTTTCAAAAATGGACACTTTCAAATTTTATTTTAAGCAAAAACATGCAATGATATCCAATGGAGGAAATTCAAGTTACTGGTAAGTACAGTTAAAATTACTTTTCAGGATCAGTACTGGGCTCAAAGGTGCAGCACTGAGGTCTCTCCTGATCACAGGTGAGAAAATCGGAAGTCGTAGTTCGGCTTATATTAGAGGAATTTTTGTAAGTTTAAAAAATGGACGCTTGGAATTTTTTTTAAGCAAAAACATGCAATGATATCCAATGGAGGAAATTCAAGTTACTGATAAGTACAGTTAAAACAACTTTTCATGATCGGTACTGGGCTCAAAGGTGCAGCACTGAGGTCTCTCCTGATCACAGGTGAGAAGATCGGAATTCGTAGTTCGCCTGATTTTAGAGGAATTTGTGTAAGGTTCAAAAATGGACAATTGGAATCTTTTTTTAAGCAAAAACATGCAGTGATATCCTATAAAGGAAATTCAAGTCACTGGTAAGTACAGTTAAAACTACTTTTCAGGATCAGTACTGGGTTCAAAGGTGCAGCACTGAGGTCTCTCCTGATCACAGGTGAGAAAATCGGAATTCGTAGTTCGCCTGATTTTAGAGGAATTTTTGTAAGTTTCAAAAATTAACACAGAATTGTTTTTTAAGCAAAAACAGGAAAGGCTATCCTATGGAGGAAATTCACGTTACGGGTAAGTACAGTTAAAATAACTTTTCAGGATCTGTACTGGGCTCAAAGGTGCAGCACAGAGGTCTCTCCTGATCACAGGTGAGAAAAACGGAATTCGTAGTTCGGCTGATTTTACAGGAATTTTTGTAAGTTTCAAAAATGGACACTTTCAAATTTTATTTTAAGCAAAAACATGCAATGATATCCAATGGAGGAAAATCAAGTTACTGGTAAGTACAGTTAAAACAACTTTTCATGATCGGTACTGGGCTCAAAGGTGCAGCACTGAGGTCTCTCCTGATCACAGGTGAGAAAATCGGAATTCGTGGTTCGGCTGATTTTAGACGACTTTTTGTAAGTTTCAAAAATGGACACTTTCAAATTTTATTTCAAGCAAAAACATGCAATTATATCCAATGGAGGAAATTCAAGTTATTGGTAAGTACAGTTAAAATTACTTTTCAGGATCAGTACTGGGCTCAAAGGTGCAGCACTGAGGTCTCTCCTGATCTCAGGTGAGAACATCGTAATTCGTAGTTCTCCTGAATTTAGAGGAATTTTTGTAAGTTTTAAAAATGGACACTGGATTGTTTTTTAAGCAAAAACAGGCAATGATATCCTATGGAGGAAATTCAAGTTACTGGTAACTACAGTTAAAATAACTTTTCAGGATGAGTACTGGGCTCAAAGGTGCAGAACTGAGGTCTCTCCTGATCACAGTTGAGATAATCGGAATTCGTAGTTCGGCTGATTCTGAGGCATTTTTGTAAGTTTCAAAAAGGGACACTAAGAATTTTTTTTCAGCAAAAACAGGCAATATTATCCTATGGAGGAAATTCAAGCTACTGGTAAGTACATTTAAGTTAACTTCTCAGGACCAATACGGGGCTCAAAGGTGCAGCACTGAGGTCTCTCCTGATCACAGGTGAGAAAATCGGAATTCGTAGTTCGGCAGATTTTAGAGGAATTTTTATAAGTTTCAAAAATGTACACAGAAATTTTTTTCAGCAAAAACAGGCAATAATATCCAATGGAGGAAATTCAAGTTACTGGTAAGTACAGTTAAAATTACTTTTCAGGATCAGTACTGGGCTAAAAGGTGCAGCATTGAGGTCTCTCCTGATTACAGGTGAGATGATCGGAATTCGTAGTTCGGCTAATTTTAGAGGAATTTTTGTAAGGTTCAAAAATGGTTAATTGGAATCTTTTTTTTAAGCAAAAACACGCAGTGATATCATATGGAGGAAATTCAAGTTCCTGGTAAGTACATGTAAAGAAGTTCAAAGGTGGATTTCAAGTAGAATAAGTATTTATTACAGTTAAAACAACTTTTCAGGATCAGTATTGGGCTCAAAGGTGCAGCACTGAGGTCTCTCCTTATCACAGGTGAGAAAATCGGAATTCGTAGTTCGGCTGATTTTAGAGCAATTTTTGTACGTTTCAAAAATGGACACAGAATTGTTTTTAAGCAAAAACAGGCAATGCTATCCTATGGACGAAATTCAAGTTACTGGTAACTACAGTTAAAATACCTTTTCACGATCAGTACTGGGCTCAAAGGTGCAGCACTGAGATCTCTCTTGATCACAGGTGAGAAAATCGGAAGTCGTAGTTCGGCTGATATTAGAGGAATTTTTGTAAGTTTCAAAAAGGGACACTAAGAATTTTTTTTCAGCAAAAACAGGCAATATTATCCTATGGAGGAAATTCAAGCTACTGGTAAGTACATTTAAGTTAACTTCTCAGGACCAATACGGGGCTCAAAGGTGCAGCACTGAGGTCTATCCTGATCACAGGTGAGAAAATCGGAATTCGTAGTTCGGCTGATTTTGGAAGAATTTTTGTAAGTTTCAAAAAGGGACATTTAGAATTTTTTTCAGCAAAAACAAGCAATAATATCCTACGGAGGAAATTCAAGCTACTGGTAAGTACACTTAAGTTAACTTCTCAGGATCAATATGGGGCTCAAAGGTGCCGCACTGAGGTTCTCCTGATCACAGGTGAGAAGATTGGAATTCGTAGTTCGGCTGATTTTGGAAGAATTTTTGTAAGTTTCAAAAAGGGACATTTAGAATTTTTTTCAGCAAAAACAAGCAATAATATCCTATGGAGGAAATTCAAGCTACTGGTAAGTACACTTAAGTTAACTTCTCAGGATCAATATGGGGCTCAAAGGTGCCGCACTGAGGTTCTCCTGATCACAGGTGAGAACATCGGAATTTGTAGTTCTCCTGAATTTAGAGGAATTTTTGTAAGTTTTAAAAATGGACACTGGATTGTTTTTTAAGCAAAAACAGGCAATGATATCCTATGGAGGAAATTCAAGTTACTGGTAACTACAGTTAAAAAAGCTTTTCAGGATGAGTACTGTGCTCAAAGGTGCAGCACTGAGGTCTCTCCCGATCACAGTTGAGATAATCGGAATTCGTAGTTCGGCTGATTCTGAGGAATGTTTGTAAGTTTCAAAAAGGGACACTAAGAACTTTTTTTCAGCAAAAACAGGAAATATTATCCTATGGAGGAAATTCCAGCTACTGGTAAGTACATTTAAGTTAACTTCTCGGGACCAATACGGGGCTCAAAGGTGCAGCACAGAGGTCTCTCCTGATCACAGGTGAGATAATCAGAATTAGTAGTTGGCTGATTCTGAGGAATTTTTGTAAGTTTCAAAAAGAGACATTTAGAACTTTTTTTCAGCAAAAACAGGCAATAATATCCTATGGAGGAAATTCAAGCTACTGGTAAGTACATTTAAGTTAACTTCTCAGGATCAATATGGGGCTCAAAGGTGCCGCACTGAGGTCTCTCCTGATCACAGGTGAGAAGATCGGAATTCGTAGTTCGCCTGATTTTGGAGGAATTTTTGTAAGGTTCAAAAAAGGACAATTGGAATCTTTTTTTTAAGCAAAAACATGCAGTGATATCATATAAAGGAAATTCATGTCACTGGTACGTACAGTTAAAACAACTTTTCAGGATCAGTACTGGACTCAAAGGTGCAGCACTGAGGTCTCTCCTGATCACAGGTGAGAAAATCGGAATTCGTAGTTCGCCTGATTTTAGAGGAATTTTTGTAAGTTTCAAAAATGAACACAGAATTGTTTTTTAAGCAAAAACAGGAAAGGCTATCCTATGGAGGAAATTCACTTTACGGGTAAGTACAGTTAAAATAACTTTTCAGGATCAGTACTGGGCTCAAAGGTGCAGCACAGAGGTCTCTCCTGATCACAGGTGAGAAAAACGGAATTCGTAGTTCGGCTGATTTTAGAGGAATTTTTGAAAGTTTCAAAAATGGACACTTGGATTTTTTTTTAAGCAAAAACATGCAATAATATCCAATGGAGGAAATTGAAGTTACTGGTAAGTACAGTTAAAATTACTTTTCAGGATCAGTACTGGGCTAAAAGGTGCAGCACTGAGGTCTCTCCTGATCACAGGTGAGATGATCGGAATTCGTAGTTCGGCTGATTTTAGAGGAATTTTTGTAATGTTCAAAAATGGTTAATTGAAATCTTTTTTTGAAGCAAAAACATGCAGTGATATCATATGGAGGAAATTCAAGTTCCTGGTAAGTACAGTTAAAAAACTTTTCAGGATTGGTACTGGGCTCTAAGGTGCAGCACTGAGGTCTCTCCTGATCACAGGTGAGAAAATCGGAATTCGTGGTTCGGCTGATGTTAGAGGTATTTTTGTAAGTTTCAAAAATGAACACAGAATTGTTTTTTAAGAAAAAAGAGGCAATGCTATCCTATGTAGGAAATTCACATTATGGGTAGGTACAGTTAAAATAACTTTTCAGGATCAGTACTGGGCTCAAAGGTGCAGCACAAAGGTCTCTCCTGATCACAGGTGAGATAATTGGAATTCGTAGTTCTTCTGATTTTAGAGGAATTATGTAAGTTTCAAAAATTGACACTTGGAAAAAAATTTTAAGCAAAAACATGCAATAATATCCAATGGAGGAAATTCAAGTTACTGGTAATGACAGTTAAAATTACTTTTCAGTATCAGTACTGGGCTCAAAGGTGCAGCAGTGAGGTCTCTCCTGATCACAGGTGAGAAAATTGGCAGTCGTAGTTCGGCTGATATTAGAGGAATTTTTGTAAGTTTCAAAAATGGACACTTGGAAGTTTTTTTTAAGCAAAAACATGCAATGATATCCAATGGAGGAAATTCAAGTTACTGATAAGCACAGTTAAAACAACTTTTCATGATCGTACTGGGCTCAAAGGTGCAGCACTGAGGTCTCTCCTGATCACAGGTGAGAAAATCGGAATTCGTGGTTCGGCTGATTTTAGACGACTTTTTGTAAGTTTCAAAAATGGACACTTTCAAATTTTATTTTAAGCAAAAACATGCAATTATATCCAATGGAGGAAATTCAAGTTACTGGTAACTACAGTTAAAATACCTTTTCAGGATGAGTACTGGGCTCAAAGGTGCAGCACTGAGGTCTCTCCTGATCACAGTTGAGATAATCGGAATTCGTAGTTCGGCTGATTTTGAGGATTTTTTGTAAGTTTCAAAAAGGGACACTAAGAATTTTTTTCAGCAAAAACAGGCAATATTATCCTATGGAGGAAATTCAAGCTACTGGTAAGTACATTTAAGCTAACTTCTCAGGACCAATATGGGGCTCAAAGGTGCAGCACTGAGGTCTCTCCTGATCACAGGTGAGAAAATCGGAATTCGTAGTTTGGCTGATTTTGGAAGAATTTTTGTAAGTTTCAAAAAGGGACATTTAGAATTTTTTTCAGCAAAAACAAGCAATAATATCCTATGGAGGAAATTCAAGCTACTGGTAAGTACTTTTAAGTTAACTTCTCAGGATCAATATGGGGCTCAAAGGTGCCGCACTGAGGTCTCTCCTGATCACAGGTGAGAAAATCGGAATTCGTAGTTCGGCTGATTTTAGAGGAATTTTTGTAAGGTTCAAAAATGGTTAATTGGAATGTTTTTTTTAAGCAAAAACATTCAGTGATATCATATGGAGGAAATTCAAGTTCCTGGTAAGTACAGTTAAGTTAACTTCTCAGGATCAATATGGGGCTCAAAGGTGCAGCACTGAGGTCTCACCTGATCACAGGTGAGAAAATCGGAAGTCGTAGTTCGGCTGATATGTTTAGGAATTTTTGTAAGTTTCAAAAATGGACACTTGGAATTTTTTTTTAAGCATAAACATGCAATGATATCCAATGGAGGAAATTCAAGCTACTGGTAAGTACATTTAAGTTAACTTCTCAGGACCAATACGGGGCTCAAAGGTGCAGCACTGAGGTCTCTCCTGATCACAGGTGAGAAAATCGGAATTCGTAGTTTGGCTGATTTTAGAGGAATTTTTATAAGTTTCAAAAATGGACACAGAAATTTTTTTCAGCAAAAACAGGCAATAATATCCAATGGAGGAAATTCAAGTTACTGGTAAGTACAGTTAAAATTACTTTTCAGGATCAGTACTGGGCTAAAAGGTGCAGCATTGAGGTCTCTCCTGATTACAGGTGAGATGATCGGAATTCGTAGTTCGGCTAATTTTAGAGGAATTTTTGTAAGGTTCAAAAATGGTTAATTGGAATCTTTTTTTTAAGCAAAAACACGCAGTGATATCATATGGAGGAAATTCAAGTTCCTGGTAAGTACATGTAAAGAAGTTCAAAGGTGGATTTCAAGTAGAATAAGTATTTATTACAGTTAAAACAACTTTTCAGGATCAGTATTGGGCTCAAAGGTGCAGCACTGAGGTCTCTCCTGATCACAGGTGAGAAAATCGGAATTCGTAGTTCGGCTGATTTTAGAGCAATTTTTGTACGTTTCAAAAATGGACACAGAATTGTTTTTAAGCAAAAACAGGCAATGCTATCCTATGGACGAAATTCAAGTTACTGGTAACTACAGTTAAAATACCTTTTCACGATCAGTACTGGGCTCAAAGGTGCAGCACTGAGATCTCTCTTGATCACAGGTGAGAAAATCGGAAGTCGTAGTTCGGCTGATATTAGAGGAATTTTTGTAAGTTTCAAAAAGGGACACTAAGAATTTTTTTTCAGCAAAAACAGGCAATATTATCATATGGAGGTAATTCAAGCTACTGGTAAGTACATTTAAGTTAACTTCTCAGGACCAATACGGGGCTCAAAGGTGCAGCACTGAGGTCTCTCCTGATCACAGGTGAGAAAATCGGAATTCGTAGTTCGGCTGATTTTGGAAGAATTTTTGTAAGTTTCAAAAAGGGACATTTAGAATTTTTTTCAGCAAAAACAAGCAATAATATCCTATGGAGGAAATTCAAGCTACTGGTAAGTACACTTAAGTTAACTTCTCAGGATCAATATGGGGCTCAAAGGTGCCGTACCGAGGTTCTCCTGATCACAGGTGAGAAGATTGGAATTCGTAGTTCAACTGATTTTAGAGGAATTTTTGTAAGGTTCAAAAATGGACAATTGGAATGTTTTTTTTTAAGCAAAAACATGCAGTGATATCCTATAAAGGAAATTCAAGTCACTAGTAAGTACAGTTAAAATTACTTTTCAGGATCAGTACTGGGCTGAAAGGTGCAGCACTGAGGTCTCTCCTGATCACAGGTGAGAACATCGGAATTTGTAGTTCTCCTGAATTTAGAGGAATTTTTGTAAGTTTTAAAAATGGACACTGGATTGTTTTTTAAGCAAAAACAGGCAATGATATCCTATGGAGGAAATTCAAGTTACTGGTAACTACAGTTAAAAAAGCTTTTCAGGATGAGTACTGGGCTCAAAGGTGCAGCACTGAGGTCTCTCCCGATCACAGTTGAGATAATCGGAATTCGTAGTTCGGCTGATTCTGAGGAATGTTTGTAAGTTTCAAAAAGGGACACTAAGAACTTTTTTTCAGCAAAAACAGGAAATATTATCCTATGGAGGAAATTCCAGCTACTGGTAAGTACATTTAAGTTAACTTCTCGGGACCAATACGGGGCTCAAAGGTGCAGCACAGAGGTCTCTCCTGATCACAGGTGAGATAATCAGAATTAGTAATTGGCTGATTCTGAGGAATTTTTGTAAGTTTCAAAAAGAGACATTTAGAACTTTTTTTCAGCAAAAACAGGCAATAATATCCTATGGAGGAAATTCAAGCTACTGGTAAGTACATTTAAGTTAACTTCTCAGGATCAATATGGGGCTCAAAGGTGCCGCACTGAGGTCTCTCCTGATCACAGGTGAGAAGATCGGAATTCGTAGTTCGCCTGATTTTAGAGGAATTTTTGTAAGGTTCAAAAAAGGACAATTGGAATCTTTTTTTTAAGCAAAAACATGCAGTGATATCATATAAAGGAAATTCAAATCACTGGTCCGTACAGTTAAAACAACTTTTCAGGATCAGTACGGGACTCAAAGGTGCAGCACTGAGGTCTCTCCTGATCACAGGTGAGAAAATCGGAATTCGTAGTTCGCCTGATTTTAGAGGAATTTTTGTAAGTTTCAAAAATGAACACAGAATTGTTTTTTAAGCAAAAACAGGAAAGGCTATCCTATGGAGGAAATTCACTTTACGGGTAAGTACAGTTAAAATAACATTTCAGGATCAGTACTGGGCTCAAAGGTGCAGCACAAAGGTCTCTCCTGATCACAGGTGAGATAATTGGAATTCGTAGTTCTTCTGATTTTAGAGGAATTTTGTAAGTTTCAAAAATTGACACTTGGAAAAAAAATTTAAGCAAAAACATGCAATAATATCCAATGGAGGAAATTCAAGTTACTGGTAATGACAGTTAAAATTACTTTTCAGGATCAGTACTGGGCTCAAAGGTGCAGCAGTGAGGTCTCTCCTGATCACAGGTGAGAAAATTGGCAGTCGTAGTTCGGCTGATATTAGAGGAATTTTTGTAAGTTTTAAAAATGGACACTTGGAAGTTTTTTTTAAGCAAAAACATGCAATGATATCCAATGGAGGAAATTCAAGTTACTGATAAGTACAGTTAAAACAACTTTTCATGATCGGTACTGGGCTCAAAGGTGCAGCACTGAGGTCTCTCCTGATCAGAGGTGACAAGATCGGAATTCGTAGTTCGGCTGATTTTAGAGGAATTTTTGTAAGTTTCAAAAATGGACACTTGGAAAAAAAAGTTAAGCAAAAACATGCAATGATATCCAATGGAGGAAATTCAAGTTACTTATAAGTACAGTTAAAACAACTTTTCAGGATCAGTACTGGGCTCAAAGGTGCAGCACTGAGGTCTCTCCTGATCACAGGTGAGAAAATTGGAAGTTGTAGTTCGGCTGATATTAGAGGAATTTTTGTAAGTTTCAAAAATGGACACTTGTAAGTTTTTTTTTAAGCAAAAACATGCAATGATATCCAACTGAGGAATTTCAAGTTACTGGTAATGACAGTTAAAATTACTTTTCAGGATCAGTACTGGGCTCAAAGGTGCAGCACTGAGGTCTCTCCTGATCACAGGTGAGGTAATCGGAATTAGTAGTTGGCTGATTCTGAGGAATTTCTGTAAGTCTCAAAAAGGGACATTTAGAATTTTTTTTCAGCAAAAACAGGCAATAATATCCTATGGAGGAAATTCAAGCTACTGGTAAGTACATTTAAGTTAACTTATCGGGATCAATATGGGGCTCAAAGGTGCCGCACTGAGGTCTCTCCTGATCACAGGAGACAAGATCGGAATTCGTAGTTCGGCTGATTTTAGAGGAATTTTTGTAAGTTTCAAAAATGGACACTTGGAATTTTTTTTAAGCAGAAACATGCAATGATATCCAATGGAGGAAATTCAAGTAACTGATAAGTACAGTTAAAACAACTTTTCAGGATCGGTACTGGGCTCTAAGGTGCAGCACTGAGGTCTCTCCTGATCACAGGTGAGAAAATCGGAATTTGTGGTTCGGCTGATTTTAGAGGTATTTTTGTAAGTTTCAAAAATGAACACAGAATTGTTTTTTAAGCAAAAACAGGCAATGCTATCCTATGTAGGAAATTCACATTATGGGTAAGTACAGTTAAAATAACTTTTCAGGATCAGTACTGGGCTCAAAGGTGCAGCACAGAGGTCTCTCCTGATCACAGTTGAGATAATCGGAATTCGTAGTTCGGCTGATTTTCGAGGAATTTTTGTAAGTTTCAAAAATTGACACTTGGAAAAAAAATTTAAGCAAAAACATGCAATAATATCCAATGGAGGAAATTCAAGTTACTGGTAATGACTGTTAAAATACTTTTCAGGATCAGTACTGGGCTCAAAGGTGCAGCACTGAGATCTCTCCTGATCACAGGTGAGAAAATCAGAATTCGTAGTTCGACTGATATTAGAGGAATTTTTGTAAGTGTCAAAAATGGACACTTGGAATTTTTTTAAGCAAAAACATGCAATGATATCCAATGGAGGAAATTCAAGTTACTGATAAGTACAGTTAAAATTACTTTTCAGGATCAGTACGGGGCTCAAAGGTGCAGCACTGAGGTCTCTCCTGATCACAGGTGAGAAAATCGGAAGTCGTAGTTCGGCTGATATTAGAGGAATTTTTGTAAGTTTAAAAAATGGACACTTGGAATTTTTTTTAATCAAAAACATGCAATGATATCCAATGGAGGAAATTCGAGTAACTAATAGGTACAGTTAAAACAACTTTTCAGGATCGGCACTGGGCTCAAAGGTGCGGCACTGAGGTCTCTCCTGATCACAGGTGAGAAAATCGGAATTTGTGGTTCGGCTGATTTTAGAAGACTTTTTGTAAGTTTCAAAAATGGACACTTGCAAATTTTATTTTAAGCAAAAACATGCAATGATATCCAATGGAGGAAATTCAAGTTACTGGTAAGTACAGTTAAAATTACTTTTCAGGATCAGTACTGGGCTCAAAGGTGCAGCACTGAGGTTTCGCCTGATCACAGGTGAGAACATCGGAATTCGTAGTTCTCCTGAATTTAGAGGAATTTTTATAAGTTTCAAAAATGGACACTGGATTGTTTTTTAAGCAAAAACAGTCAATGATATCCTATGGAGGAAATTCAAGTTACTGGTAACTACAGTTAAAATAACTTTTCAGGATGAGTACTGGGCTCAAAGGTGCAGCACTGAGGTCTCTCCTGATCACAGTTGAGATAATCGGAATTCGTAGTTCGGCTGATTCTGAGGAATTTTTGTAAGTTTTAAAAAGGGACACTAAGAATTTTTTGTCAGCAAAAACAGGCAATATTATCCTATGGAGGAAATTCAAGCTACTGGTAAGTACATTTAAGTTAACTTCTCAGGACCAATATGGGGCTCAAAGGTGCAGCACTGAGGTCTTTCTTGATCACAGGTGAGAAAATCGGAATTCGTTTTCACCTGATTTTGGAAGAATTTTTGTAAGTTTCAAAAATGGACACCCTAGAATTTTTTTCAGCAAAAACAGGCAGTGATATCCAATGGAGGAAATTCACATTACGGGTAAGTACAGTTAAAATACATTTTCAGGATCAGTACTGGGCTCAAAGGTCCAACACAGAGGTCTCTCCTGATCACAGTTGAGAAAATCAGAATTCGTAGTTCGGCTGATTTTAGAGGAATTTTTTTAAGTTTCAAAAATGGACATAGAATTTTTTTTCAGCAAAAACAGGCAATGATAATCAATGGAGGAAATTCAAGCTACTGGTAAGTACATTTAAGTTAACTTACCGGGATCAATATGGGGCTCAAAGGTGCCGCACTGAGGTCTCTCCTGATCATAGGAGACAAGATCGGAATTCGTAGTTCGGCTGATTTTAGAGGTATTTTTGTAAGGTTCAAAAATGGACAATTGGAATCTTTTTTTTAAGCAAAAACATGCAGTGATATCCTATAAAGGAAATTCAAGTCACTGGTATGTACAGTTAAAACAACTTTTCAGGATCAGTACTGGGCTCAAAGGTGCAGCACTGAGGTCTCTCCTGATCACAGGTGAGATGATCGGAATTCGTAGTTCGGCTGATTTTAGAGGAATTTTTGTAAGGTTCAAAAATGGTTAATTGGAATCTTTTTTTAAGCAAAAACATGCAGTGATATCATATGGACGAAATTCAAGTTACTGGTAACTACAGTTAAAATAACTTTTCACGATCAGTACTGGGCTCAAAGGTGCAGCACTGAGATCTCTCCTGATCACAGGTTAGAAAATCGGAATTCGTAGTTCGGATGATTCGGAGGAATTTTTGTAAGTTTAAAAAATGGACACTTGGAAAAAAATTTCAGCAAAAACAGGCACTGATATCCTATGGAGGAAATTCAAGTTACTGGTAAGTACAGTTAAGTTAACTTCTCAGGATCAATATGGGGCTCAAAGGTGCAGCACTGAGGTCTCTCCTGATCACAGGTGAGAAAATCGGAAGTCGTAGTTCGGCTAATATTAGAGGAATTTTTGTAAGTTTCAAAAATGGACACTTGGAATTTTTTTTAAGCAAAAACATGCAATGATATCCAATGGAGGAAATTCAAGTTACTGATAAGTACAGTTAAAACAACTTTTCAGGATCGGTACTGGGCTCTAGGGTGCAGCACTGAGGTCTCTCCTGATCACAGGTGAGAAAATCGGAATTCGTGGTTCGGCTGATTTTAGAGGTATTTTTGTAAGTTTCAAAAATGAACACAGAATTGTTTTTTAAGCAAAAACAGGCAATGCTATCCTATGTAGGAAATTCACATTATGGGTAAGTACAGTTAAAATAACTTTTCAGGATCAGTAATGGGCTCAAAGGTGCAGCACAGAGGTCTCTTCCGATCACACGTGAGATAATCTGAATTCGTAGTTCGGCTGATTTTAGAGGAATTTTTGTAAGTTTCGAAAATTACACTTGGAATTTTTTTTTAAGCAAAAACATGCAATAATATCCAATGGAGGAAATTCAAGTTACTGGTAATGACAGTTAAAATTACTTTTCAGGATCAGTACTGGGCTCAAAGGTGCAGCACTGAGATCTCTCCTGATCACAGGTGAGAAAATCGGAATTCGTGGTTTGGCTGGTTTTAGAGGAATTTTTGTAAGTTTCAAAAATGGACACTTTCAAATTTTATTTTAAGCAAAAACATGCAATGATATCCAAAGGAGGAAATTCAAGTTACTGGTAAGCACAGTAAAAATTACTTTTCAGGATCAGTACTGGGCTCAAAGGTGCAGCACTGAGGTCTCTCCTGATCACAGGTGAGAAAATTGGAAGTCGTAGTTCGGCTGATATTAGAGGAATTTTTGTAAGTTTAAAAAATTGACACTTTCAAATTTTTTTTTAAACAAAAACATGCAATGATATCCAATGGAGGAAATTCAAGTTACTGGTAAGCACAGTTAAAATTACTTTTCAGGATCAGTACTGGGCTCAAAGGTGCAGCACTGAGATCTCTCCTGATCACAGGTGAGAAAATCGGAATTCGTAGTACGGCTGATTCGGAGGAATTTTTGTAAGTTTAAAAAATGGACACTTGGAAATTTTTTTCCTCAAAAAACAGGCACTGATATCCTATGGAGGAAATTCAAGCTACTGGTAAGTACAGTTAAGTTAACTTCTCAGGATCAATATGGGGCGCAAAGGTGCAGCACTGAGGTCTCTCCTGATCACAGGTGAGAAAATCGGCAGTCGTAGTTCGGCTGATATTAGAGGAATTTTTGTAAGTTTCAAAAATGGACACTTGGAATTCTTTTTTTAAGCAAAAACATGCAATGATATCCAATGGAGGAAATTCAAGTTACTGATAAGTACAGTTAAAACAACTTTTCAGGATCGGTACTGGGCTCAAAGGTGCAGCACTGAGGACTCTCATGATCACAGGTGAGAAAATCGGAATTCGTGGTTCGGCTGATTTTAGAGGTATTTTTGTAAGTTTAAAAAATGAACACAGAAATTTTTTTTAAGCAAAAACAGGCAATGATATCCTATGTAGGAAATTCACGTTATGGGTAACAACAGTTAAAATAACTTTTCAGGATCAGTACTGGGCTCAAAGGTGCAGCACAGAGGTCTCTCCTGATCACAGGTGAGATAATCGGAATTCGTAGTTCGGCTGATTTTAGAGGAATTTTTGTAAGTTTCAAAAATGGACACTTGGAATTTTTTTTTAAGCAAAAACATGCAATGCTATCCAATGGAGGAAATCCAAGTTACTGGTAAGTACAGTTAAAATTACTTTTCAGGATCAGTACTGGGCTCAAAGGTGGAGCACTGAGGTCTCTCCTGATCACAGGTGAGAAAATCGGAAGTTGTAATTCGGCTGATATTAGAGGAATTTTTGTAAGGTTCAAAAATGGACACTTGGAATTTTTTTAAGCAAAAACATGCAATGATATCCAATGGAGGAAATTCAAGTTACTGATAAATACAGTTAAAACAACTTTTCAGGATCGGTACTGGGCTCAAAGGTGCAGCACTGAGGTCTCTCCTGATCACAGGTGAGTAAAAAGGAATTCGTGGTTCGGCTGATTTTAGAGGTATTTTTGTAAGTTTCAAAAATGAACACAGAATTGTTTTTAAAGCAAAAACAGGCAATGCTATTCTATGTAGGAAATTCACATTATGGGTAAGTACAGTTAAAATAACTTTTCAGGATCAGTACTGGGCTCAAAGGTGCAGCACAGAGGTCCCTCCTGATCACAGGTGAGATAGTCGGAATTCGTAGTTCGGCTGATTTTAGAGGAATTTTTGTAAGTTTCAAAAATTGACACTTGGAATTTTTTTTAAGCAAAAACATGCAATAATATCCAATGGAGGAAATTCAAGTTACTGGTAATGACAGTTAAAATTACTTTTCAGGATCAGTACTGGGCTCAAAGATGCAGCACTGAGATCTCTCCTGATCACAGGTGAGAAAATCAGAATTCGTAGTTCGGTTGATTCGGAGAAATTTTTGTAAGTTTCAAAAATGGACACTTGGATTTTTTTTTTGCAAAAACAGGCACTGATATCCTATGGAGGAAATTCAAGCTACTGGTAAGTACAGTTAAGTTAACTTCTCAGGATCAATATGGGCCTCAAAGGTGCAGCACTGAGGTCTCTCCTGATCACAGGTGAGAAAATAAAATCGGAAGTCGTAGTTCGGCTGATATTAGAGGAATTTTTGTAAGTTTCAAAATTGGACACTTGGAATTTTTTTTAAGCAAAAACATGCAATGATATCCAATGGAGGAAATTCAAGTTACTGATAAGTACAGTTAAAACAACTTTTCAGGATCAGTACTGGGCTCAAAGGTGCAGCACTGAGGTTTCTCCTGATCACAGGTGAGAAAATCGGAATTCGTGGTATGGTTGATTTTAGAGGAATTTTTGTAAGTTTCAAAAATGGACACTTTCAAATTTTATTTTAAGCAAAAACATGCAATGATATCCAATGGAGGAAATTCAAGTTACTGGTAAGTACAGTTAAAATTACTTTTCAGGATCAGTACTGGGCTCAAAGGTGCAGCACTGAGGTCTCTCCTGATCACAGGTGAGAAAATCGGAAGTCGTAGTTCAGCTTATATTAGAGGAATTTTTGTAAGTTTCAAAAATGGACGCTTGGAATTTTGTTTAAGCAAAAACATGCAATGATATCCAATGGAGGAAATTCAAGTTACTGATAAGTACAGTTAAAACAACTTTTCATGATCGGTACTGGGCTCAAAGGTGCAGCACTGAGGTCTCTCCTGATCACAGGTGAGAAGATCGGAATTCGTAGTTCGCCTGATTTTAGAGGAATTTGTGTAAGGTTCAAAAATGGACAATTGGAATCTTTTTTTTAAGCAAAAACATGCAGTGATATCCTATAAAGGAAATTCAAGTCACTGGTAAGTACAGTTAAAACTACTTTTCAGGATCAGTACTGGGCTCAAAGGTGCAGCACTGAGGTCTCTCCTGATCACAGGTGAGAAAATCGGAATTCGTAGTTCGCCTGATTTTAGAGGAATTTTTGTAAGTTTCAAAAATTAACACAGAATTGTTTTTTAAGCAAAAACAGGAAAGGCTATCCTATGGAGGAAATTCACGTTACGGGTAAGTACAGTTAAAATAACTTTTCAGGATCTGTACTGGGCTCAAAGGTGCAGCACAGAGGTCTCTCCTGATCACAGGTGAGAAAAACGGAATTCGTAGTTCGGCTGATTTTACAGGAATTTTTGTAAGTTTCAAAAATGGACACTTTCAAATTTTATTTTAAGCAAAAACATGCAATGATATCCAATGGAGGAAATTCAAGTTACTGGTAAGTACAGTTAAAACAACTTTTTATGATCGGTACTGGGCTCAAAGGTGCAGCACTGAGGTCTCTCCTGATCACAGGTGAGAAAATCGGAATTCGTAGTTCGGCTGATTCTGAGGAATTTTTGTAAGTTTCAAAAAGGGACACTAAGAATTTGTTTTCAGCAAAAACAGGCAATATTATCCTATGGAGGAAATTCAAGCTACTGGTAAGTACATTTAAGTTAACTTCTCAGGACCAATACGGGGCTCAAAGGTGCAGCACTGAGGTCTCTCCTGATCACAGGTGAGAAAATCGGAATTCGTAGTTCGGCTGATTTTAGAGGAATTTTTATAAGTTTCAAAAATGTACACAGAAATTTTTTTCAGCAAAAACAGGCAATAATATCCAATGGAGGAAATTCAAGTTACTGGTAAGTACAGTTAAAATTACTTTTCAGGATCAGTACTGGGCTAAAAGGTGCAGCATTGAGGTCTCTCCTGATTACAGGTGAGATGATCGGAATTCGTAGTTCGGCTAATTTTAGAGGAATTTTTGTAAGGTTCAAAAATGGTTAATTGGAATCTTTTTTTTAAGCAAAAACACGCAGTGATATCATATGGAGGAAATTCAAGTTCCTGGTAAGTACATGTAAAGAAGTTCAAAGGTGGATTTCAAGTAGAATAAGTATTTATTACAGTTAAAACAACTTTTCAGGATCAGTATTGGGCTCAAAGGTGCAGCACTGAGGTCTCTCCTGATCACAGGTGAGAAAATCGGAATTCGTAGTTCGGCTGATTTTAGAGCAATTTTTGTACGTTTCAAAAATGGACACAGAATTGTTTTTAAGCAAAAACAGGCAATGCTATCCTATGGACGAAATTCAAGTTACTGGTAACTACAGTTAAAATACCTTTTCACGATCAGTACTGGGCTCAAAGGTGCAGCACTGAGATCTCTCTTGATCACAGGTGAGAAAATCGGAAGTCGTAGTTCGGCTGATATTAGAGGAATTTTTGTAAGTTTCAAAAAGGGACACTAAGAATTTTTTTTCCGCAAAAACAGGCAATATTATCATATGGAGGAAATTCAAGCTACTGGTAAGTACATTTAAGTTAACTTCTCAGGACCAATACGGGGCTCAAAGGTGCAGCACTGAGGTCTCTCCTGATCACAGGTGAGAAAATCGGAATTCGTAGTTCGGCTGATTTTGGAAGAATTTTTGTAAGTTTCAAAAAGGGACATTTAGAATTTTTTTCAGCAAAAACAAGCAATAATATCCTATGGAGCAAATTTAAGCTACTGGTAAGTACACTTAAGTTAACTTCTCAGGACCAATATGGGGCTCAAAGGTGCCGCACTGAGGTTCTCCTGATCACAGGTGAGAAGATTGGAATTCGTAGTTCAACTGATTTTAGAGGAATTTTTGTAAGGTTCAAAAATGGACAATTGGAATTTTTTTTTTAAGCAAAAACATGCAGTGATATCCTATAAAGGAAATTCAAGTCACTAGTAAGTACAGTTAAAATTACTTTTCAGGATCAGTACTGGGCTCAAAGGTGCAGCACTGAGGTCTCTCCTGATCACAGGTGAGAACATCGGAATTTGTAGTTCTCCTGAATTTAGAGGAATTTTTGTAAGTTTTAAAAATGGACACTGGATTGTTTTTTAAGCAAAAACAGGCAATGATATCCTATGGAGGAAATTTAAGTTACTGGTAACTACAGTTAAAAAAGCTTTTCAGGATGAGTACTGGGCTCAAAGGTGCAGCACTGAGGTCTCTCCCGATCACAGTTGAGATAATCGGAATTCGTAGTTCGGCTGATTCTGAGGAATGTTTGTAAGTTTCAAAAAGGGACACTAAGAACTTTTTTTCAGCAAAAACAGGAAATATTATCCTATGGAGGAAATTCCAGCTACTGGTAAGTACATTTAAGTTAACTTCTCGGGACCAATACGGGGCTCAAAGGTGCAGCACAGAGGTCTCTCCTGATCACAGGTGAGATAATCAGAATTAGTAGTTGGCTGATTCTGAGGAATTTTTGTAAGTTTCAAAAAGAGACATTTAGAACTTTTTTTCAGCAAAAACAGGCAATAATATCCTATGGAGGAAATTCAAGCTACTGGTAAGTACATTTAAGTTAACTTCTCAGGATCAATATGGGGCTCAAAGGTGCCGCACTGAGGTCTCTCCTGATCACAGGTGAGAAGATCGGAATTCGTAGTTCGCCTGATTTTAGAGGAATTTTTGTAAGGTTCAAAAAAGGACAATTGGAATCTTTTTTTTAAGCAAAAACATGCAGTGATATCATATAAAGGAAGTTCAAGTCACTGGTACGTACAGTTAAAACAACTTTTCAGGATCAGTACTGGACTCAAAGGTGCAGCACTGAGGTCTCTCCTGATCACAGGTGAGAAAATCGGAATTCGTAGTTCGCCTGATTTTAGAGGAATTTTTGTAAGTTTCAAAAATGAACACAGAATTGTTTTTTAAGCAAAAACAGGAAAGGCTATCCTATGGAGGAAATTCACTTTACGGGTAAGTACAGTTAAAATAACTTTTCAGGATCAGTACAGGGCTCAAAGGTGCAGCACAGAGGTCTCTCCTGATCACAGGTGAGAAAAACGGAATTCGTAGTTCGGCTGATTTTAGAGGAATTTTTGAAAGTTTCAAAAATGGACACTTGGATTTTTTTTTAAGCAAAAACATGCAATAATATCCAATGGAGGAAATTGAAGTTACTGGTAAGTAGAGTTAAAATTACTTTTCAGGATCAGTACTGGGCTAAAAGGTGCAGCACTGAGGTCTCTCCTGATCACAGGTGAGATGATCGGAATTCGTAGTTCGGCTGATTTTAGAGGAATTTTTGTAATGTTCAAAAATGGTTAATTGAAATCTTTTTTTGAAGCAAAAACATGCAGTGATATCATATGGAGGAAATTCAAGTTCCTGGTAAGTACAGTTAAAACAACTTTTCAGGATCAGTACTGGGCTCAAAGGTGCAGCACTGAGGTCTCTCCTGATCACAGGTGAGAAAATCGGAATTCGTAGTTCGGCTGATTTTAGAGGAATTTTTGTAAGTTTCAAAAATGGACAAAGAATTGTTTTTAAGCAAAAACAGGCAATGCTATCCTATGGACGAAATTCAATTTACTGATAAGTACAGTTAAAACAACTTTTCAGGATTGGTACTGGGCTCTAAGGTGCAGCACTGAGGTCTCTCCTGATCACAGGTGAGAAAATCGGAATTCGTGGTTCGGCTGATGTTAGAGGTATTTTTGTAAGTTTCAAAAATGATCACAGAATTGTTTTTTAAGAAAAAAGAGCCAATGCTATCCTATGTAGGAAATTCACATTATGGGTAGGTACAGTTAAAATAACTTTTCAGGATCAGTACTGGGCTCAAAGGTGCAGCACAAAGGTCTCTCCTGATCACAGGTGAGATAATTGGAATTCGTAGTTCTTCTGATTTTAGAGGAATTTTGTAGGTTTCAAAAATTGACACTTGGAAAAATTTTTTACGCAAAAACATGCAATAATATCCAATGGAGGAAATTCAAGTTACTGGTAATGACAGTTAAAATTACTTTTCAGGATCAGTACTGGGCTCAAAGGTGCAGCAGTGAGGTCTCTCCTGATCACAGGTGAGAAAATTGGCAGTCGTAGTTCGGCTGATATTAGAGGAATTTTTGTAAGTTTCAAAAATGGACACTTGGAAGTTTTTTTTAAGCAAAAACATGCAATGATATCCAATGGAGGAAATTCAAGTTACTGATAAGTACAGTTAAAACAACTTTTAATGATCGGTACTGGGCTCAATGGTGCAGCACTGAGGTCTCTCCTGATCACAGGTGAGAAAATCGGAATTCGTGGTTCGGCTGATTTTAGACGACTTTTTGTAAGTTTCAAAAATGGACACTTTCAAATTTTATTTTAAGCAAAAACATGCAATTATATCCAATGGAGGAAATTCAAGTTACTGGTAACTACAGTTAAAATACCTTTTCAGGATGAGTACTGGGCTTAAAGGTGCAGCACTGAGGTCTCTCCTGATCACAGTTGAGATAATCGGAATTCGTAGTTCGGCTGATTTTGAGGATTTTTTGTAAGTTTCAAAAAGGGACACTAAGAATTTTTTTTCAGCAAAAACAGGCAATATTATCCTATGGAGGAAATTCAAGCTACTGGTAAGTACATTTAAGTTAACTTCTCGGGACCAATACGGGGCTCAAAGGTGCAGCACAGAGGTCTCTCCTGATCACTGGTGAGATAATCAGAATTAGTAGTTGGCTGATTCTGAGGAATTTTTGTAAGTTTCAAAAAGAGACATTTAGAACTTTTTTTCAGCAAAAACAGGCAATAATATCCTATGGAGGAAATTCAAGCTACTGGTAAGTACATTTAAGTTAACTTCTCAGGATCAATATGGGGCTCAAAGGTGCCGCACTGAGGTCTCTCCTGATCACAGGTGAGAAGATCGGAATTCGTAGTTCGGCTGATTTTAGAGGAATTTTTGTAAGGTTCAAAAATGGTTAATTGGAATCTTTTTTTTAAGCAAAAACATTCAGTGATATCATATGGAGGAAATTCAAGTTCCTGGTAAGTAGAGTTAAAACAACTTTTCAGGATCAGTACTGGGCTCAAAGGTGCAGCACTGAGGTCTCTCCTGATCACAGGTGAGAAAACCGGAATTCGTAGTTCGGCTGATTTTAGAGGAATTTTTGTAAGTTTCAAAAATGGACACAGAATTGTTTTTAAGCAAAAACAGGCAATGCTATCCTATGGACGAAATTCAAGTTACTGGTAACTACAGTTAAAATAACTTTTCACGATCAGTACTGGGCTCAAAGGTGCAGCACTGAGATCTTTCCTGATCACAGGTGAGAAAATCAGAATTCGTAGTTCGGCGGATTCGGAGGAATTTTTGTAAGTTTAAAAAATGGACACTTGGAATTTTTTTTCAGCAAAAACAGGCACTGAGATCCTATGGAGGAAATTCAAGCTACTGGTAAGTACAGTTAAGTTAACTTCTCAGGATCAATATGGGGCTCAAAGGTGCAGCACTGAGGTCTCACCTGATCACAGGTGAGAAAATCGGAAGTCGTAGTTCGGCTGATATGTTTAGGAATTTTTGTAAGTTTCAAAAATGGACACTTTCAAATTTTATTTTAAGCAAAAACATGCAATGATATCCAATGGAGGAAATTCAAGTTACTGGTAAGTACAGTTAAAACAACTTTTCATGATCGGTACTGGGCTCAAAGGTGCAGCACTGAGGTCTCTCCTGATCACAGGTGAGAAAATCGGAATTTGTGGTTCAGCTGATTTTAGACGACTTTTTGTAAGTTTCAAAAATGGACACTTTCAAATTTTATTTTAAGCAAAAACATGCAATTATATCCAATGGAGGAAATTCAAGTTATTGGTAAGTACAGTTAAAATTACTTTTCAGGATCAGTACTGGGCTCAAAGGTGCAGCACTGAGGTCTCTCCTGATCTCAGGTGAGAACATCGTAATTCGCAGTTCTCCTGAATTTAGAGGAATTTTTGTAATTTTTAAAAATGGACACTGGTTTGTTTTTTAAGCAAAAACAGGCAATGATATCCTATGGAGGAAATTCAAGTTACTGGTAACTACAGTTAAAATAACTTTTCAGGATGAGTACTGGGCTCAAAGGTGCAGAACTGAGGTCTCTCCTTATCACAGTTGAGATAATCGGAATTCATAGTTCGGCTGATTCTGAGGAATTTTTGTAAGTTTCAAAAAGGGACACTAAGAATTTTTTTTCAGCAAAAACAGGCAATATTATCCTATGGAGGAAATTCAAGCTACTGGTAAGTACATTTAAGTTAACTTCTCAGGACCAATACGGGGCTCAAAGGTGCAGCACTGAGGTCTCTCCTGATCACAGGTGAGAAAATCGGAATTCGTAGTTCGGCTGATTTTAGAGGAATTTTTATAAGTTTCAAAAATGGACACAGAATTTTTTTTCAGCAAAAACAGGCAATAATATCCAATGGAGGAAATTCAAGTTACTGGTAAGTACAGTTAAAATTACTTTTCAGGATCAGTACTGGGCTAAAAGGTGCAGCATTGAGGTCTCTCCTGATTACAGGTGAGATGATCGGAATTCGTAGTTCGGCTAATTTTAGAGGAATTTTTGTAAGGTTCAAAATGGTTAATTGGAATCTTTTTTTTAAGCAAAAACACGCAGTGATATCATATGGAGGAAATTCAAGTTCCTGGTAAGTACATGTAAAGAAGTTCAAAGGTGGATTTCAAGTAGAATAAGTATTTATTACAGTTAAAACAACTTTTCAGGATCAGTATTGGGCTCAAAGGTGCAGCACTGAGGTCTCTCCTGATCACAGGTGAGAAAATCGGAATTCGTAGTTCGGCTGATTTTAGAGCAATTTTTGTACGTTTCAAAAATGGACACAGAATTGTTTTAAGCAAAAACAGGCAATGCTATCCTATGGACGAAATTCAAGTTACTGGTAACTACAGTTAAAATACCTTTTCACAATCAGTACTGGGCTCAAGGTGCAGCACTGAGATCTCTCTTGATCACAGGTGAGAAAATCGGAAGTCGTAGTTCGGCTGATATTAGAGGAATTTTTGTAAGTTTCAAAAAGGGACACTAAGAATTTTTTTTCAGCAAAAACAGGCAATATTATCCTATGGAGGAAATTCAAGCTACTGGTAAGTACATTTAAGTTAACTTCTCAGGACCAATACGGGGCTCAAAGGTGCAGCACTGAGGTCTCTCCTGATCACAGGTGAGAAAATCGGAATTCGTAGTTCAGCTGATTTTGGAAGAATTTTTGTAAGTTTCAAAAAGGGACATTTAGAATTTTTTTCAGCAAAAACAAGCAATAATATCCTATGGAGGAAATTCAAGCTACTGGTAAGTACACTTAAGTTAACTTCTCAGGATCAATATGGGGCTCAAAGGTGCCGCACTGAGGTTCTCCTGATCACAGGTGAGAAGATTGGAATTCGTAGTTCAACTGATTTTAGAGGAATTTTTGTAAGGTTCAAAAATGGACAATTGGAATCTTTTTTTTAAGCAAAAACATGCAGTGATATCCTATAAAGGAAATTCAAGTCACTAGTAAGTACAGTTAAAATTACTTTTCAGGATCAGTACTGGGCTCAAACGTGCAGCACTGAGGTCTCTCCTGATCACAGGTGAGAAAATCGGAATTCGTGGTTCGGCTGATTTTAGACGACTTTTTGTAAGTTTCAAAAATGGACACTTTCAAATTTTATTTTAAGCAAAAACATGCAATTATATCCAATGAAGGAAATTCAAGTTACTGGTAAGTACAGTTAAAATTACTTTTCAGGATCAGTACTGGGCTCAAAGGTGCAGCACTGAGGTCTCTACTGATCACAGGTGAGAACATCGGAATTCGTAGTTCTCCTGAATTTAGAGGAATTTTTGTAAGTTTCAAAAATGGACACTGGATTGTTTTTTAAGCAAAAACAGGCAATGATATCCTATGGAGGAAATTCAAGTTACTGGTAACTACAGTTAAAATAACTTTTCAGGATGAGTACTGGGCTCAAAGGTGCAGCACTGAGGTCTCTCCTGATCACAGTTGAGATAATCAGAATTAGTAGTTGTCTGATTCTGAGGAATTTTTGTAAGTTTCAAAAAGAGACATTTAGAACTTTTTTTCAGCAAAAACAGGCAATAATATCCTATAGAGGAAATTCAAGCTACTGGTAAGTACATTTAAGTTAACTTCTCAGGATCAATATGGGGCTCAAAGGTGCCGCACTGAGGTCTCTCCTGATCACAGGTGAGAAGATCGGAATTCGTAGTTCGCCTGATTTTAGAGGAATTTTTGTAAGGTTCAAAAAAGGACAATTGGAATCTTTTTTTTAAGCAAAAACATGCAGTGATATCATATAAAGGAAATTCAAGTCACTGGTACGTACAGTTAAAACAACTTTTCAGGATCAGTACTGGACTCAAAGGTGCAGCACTGAGGTCTCTCCTGATCACAGGTGAGAAAATCGGAATTCGTAGTTCGCCTGATTTTAGAGGAATTTTTGTAAGTTTCAAAAATGAACCCAGAATTGTTTTTTAAGCAAAAACAGGAAGGCTATCCTATGGAGGAAATTCACTTTACGGGTAAGTACAGTTAAAATAACTTTTCAGGATCAGTACTGGGCTCAAAGGTGCAGCACAGAGGTCTCTCCTGATCACAGGTGAGAAAAACGGAATTCGTAGTTCGGCTGATTTTAGAGGAATTTTTTAACGTTTCAAAAATGGACACTTGGATTTCTTTTTTTAAGCAAAAACATGCAATAATATCCAATGGAGGAAATTGAAGTTACTGGTAAGTACAGTTAAAATTACTTTTCAGGATCAGTACTGGGCTAAAAGGTGCAGCACTGAGGTCTCTCCTGATCACAGGTGAGATGATCGGAATTCGTAGTTCGGCTGATTTTAGAGGAATTTTTGTAATGTTCAAAAATGGTTAATTGGAATCTTTTTTTGAAGCAAAAACATGCAGTGATATCATATGGAGGAAATTCAAGTTCCTGGTAAGTACAGTTAAAACAACTTTTCAGGATCAGTACTGGGCTCAAAGGTGCAGCACTGAGGTCTCTCCTGATCACAGGTGAGAACATTGGAATTTGTAGTTCTCCTGAATTTAGAGGAATTTTTGTAAGTTTTAAAAATGGACACTGGATTGTTTTTTAAGAAAAAACAGGCAATGATATCCTATGGAGGAAATTCAAGTTACTGATAAGTACAGTTAAAACAACTTTTCAGGATTGGTACTGGGCTCTAAGGTGCAGCACTGAGGTCTCTCCTGATCACAGGTGAGAAAATCGGAATTCGTGGTTCGGCTGATGTTAGAGGTATTTTTGTAAGTTTCAAAAATGAACACAGAATTGTTTTTTAAGAAAAAAGAGGCAATGCTATCCTATGTAGGAAATTCACATTATGGGTAGGTACAGTTAAAATAACTTTTGAGGATCAGTACTGGGCTCAAAGGTGCAGCACAAAGGTCTCTCCTGATCACAGGTGAGATAATTGGAATTCGTAGTTCTTCTGATTTTAGAGGAATTTTGTAAGTTTCAAAAATTGACACTTGGAATTTTTTTTTAAGCAAAAACATGCAATAATATCCAATGGAGGAAATTCAAGTTACTGGTAATGACAGTTAAAATTACTTTTCAGGATCAGTACTGGGCTCAAAGGTGCAGCAGTGAGGTCTCTCCTGATCACAGGTGAGAAAATTGGCAGTCGTAGTTCGGCTGATATTAGAGGAATTTTTGTAAGTTTCAAAAATGGACACTTGGAAGTTTTTTTTAAGCAAAAACATGCAATGATATCCAATGGAGGAAATTCAAGTTACTGATAAGTACAGTTAAAACAACTTTTCATGATCGGTACTGGGCTCAAAGGTGCAGCACTGAGGTCTCTCCTGATCACAGGTGAGAAAATCGGAATTCGTGGTTTGGCTGATTTTAGACGACTTTTTGTAAGTTTCAAAAATGGACACTTTCAAATTTTATTTTAAGCAAAAACATGCAATTATATCCAATGGAGGAAATTCAAGTTACTTGTAACTACAGTTAAAATACCTTTTCAGGATGAGTACTGGGCTCAAAGGTGCAGCACTGAGGTCTCTCCTGATCACAGTTGAGATAATCGGAATTCGTAGTTCGGCTGATTTTGAGGATTTTTTGTAAGTTTCAAAAAGGGACACTAAGAATTTTTTTTCAGCAAAAACAGGCAATATTATCCTATGGAGGAAATTCAAGCTACTGGTAAGTACATTTAAGCTAACTTCTCAGGACCAATATGGGGCTCAAAGGTGCAGCACTGAGGTCTCTCCTGATCACAGGTGAGAAAATCGGAATTCGTAGTTCGGCTGATTTTGGAAGAATTTTTGTAAGTTTCAAAAAGGGACATTTAGAATTTTTTTCAGCAAAAACAAGCAATAATATCCTATGGAGGAAATTCAAGCTACTGGTAAGTACATTTAAGTTAACTTCTCAGGATCAATATGGGGCTCAAAGGTGCCGCACTGAGGTCTCTCCTGATCACAGGTGAGAAGATCGGAATTCGTAGTACGGCTGATTTTAGAGGAATTTTTGTAAGGTTCAAAAATGGTTAATTGGAATCTTTTTTTTAAGCAAAAACATTCAGTGATATCATATGGAGGAAATTCAAGTTCCTGGTAAGTAGAGTTAAAACAACTTTTCAGGATCAGTACTGGGCTCAAAGGTGCAGCACTGAGGTCTCTCCTGATCACAGGTGAGAAAACCGGAATTCATAGTTCGGCTGATTTTAGAGGAATTTTTGTAAGTTTCAAAAATGGACACAGAATTGTTTTTGAGCAAAAACAGGCAATGCTATCCTATGGACGAAATTCAAGTTACTGGTAACTACAGTTAAAATAACTTTTCACGATCAGTACTGGGCTCAAAGGTGCAGCACTGAGATCTTTCCTGATCACAGGTGAGAAAATTGGAATTCGTAGTTCGGCGGATTCGGAGGAATTTTTGTAAGTTTAAAAAATGGACACTTGGAATTTTTTTTCAGCAAAAACAGGCACTGATATCCTATGGAGGAAATTCAAGCTACTGGTAAGTACAGTTAAGTTAACTTCTCAGGATCAATATGGGGCTCAAAGGTGCAGCACTGAGGTCTCACCTGATCACAGGTGAGAAAATCGGAAGTCGTAGTTCGACTGATATGTTTAGGAATTTTTGTAAGTTTCAAAAATGGACACTTGGAATTTTTTTTTAAGCATAAACATGCAATGATATCCAATGGAGGAAATTCACGTTATGAATTTGAATTTGAATTTAAAAAGTTTATATAGCGCATCTTACACCATTACGGTTTCTTGGCGCTTTTGACGGCATGCAGGCAGAAAAGGAAGGATCATTAGAGTGGAAAGGCCTGAGCAAACAAAAAAGTTTTCAGTTATGGGTAAGTACAGTTAAAATAACTTTTCAGGATCAGTACTGGGCTCAAAGGTGCAGCACAGAGGTCTCTCCTGATCACAGGTGAGATAATCGGAATTCGTAGTTGGCTGATTTTAGAGGAATTTTTGTAAGTTTCAAAAATTGACACTCGGAATTTTTTTTTAAGCAAAAACATGCAATAATATCCAATGGAGGAAATTCAAGTTACTGGTAATGACAGTTAAAATTACTTTTCAGGATCAGTACTGGGCTCAAAGGTGCAGCACTGAGATCTCTCCTGATCACAGGTGAGAAAATCAGAATTCGTAGTTCGGCTGATTCGGAGGAATTTTTGTAAGTTTCAAAAAGGGACACTTGGAATATTTTTTTTAGCCAAAACAGGCACTGATATCCTATGGAGGAAATTCAAGCTACTGCTAAGTACAGTTAAGTTAACTACTCAGGATCAATATGGGCCTCAAAGGTGCAGCACTGAGGTCTCTCCTGATCACAGGTGAGAAAATTGGAAGTCGTAGTTCGGCTGATATTAGAGGAATTTTTGTAAGTTTAAAAAATGGACACTTGGAATTCTTTTTAAGCAAAAACATGCAATGATATCCAATGGAGGAAATTCAAGTTACTGATAAGTACAGTTAAAACAACTTTTCAGGATCGGTACTGGGCTCAAAGGTGCAGCACTGAGGTCTCTCCTGATCACAGGTGAGAAAATCGGAATTCGTGGTTCGGCTGAATTTAGAGGAATTTTTGTAAGTTTCAAAAATGGACACAGGATTGTTTTTTAAGCAAAAACAGGCAATGATATCCTATGGAGGAAATTCAAGTTACTGGTAAGTAGAGTTAAAATTACTTTTCAGGATCAGTACTGGGCTCAAAGGTGCAGCACCGAGGTCTCTCCTGATCACAGGTGAGAAAATCAGTATTCGTAGTTCGGCTGATTTTAGAGGAATTTTTGTAAGTTTCAAAAATTGACACAGAATTTTTTTTTCAGCAAAAACAGACAATGATAATCAATGGAGGAAATTCAAGTTACTGGTAACTACAGTTAAAATAACTTTTCAGTTTCAGTACAGGGCTCTAAGGTGCAGCACTGAGGTCTCTCTTGATCACAGGTGAGATAATCAGAATTAGTAGTTGGCTGATTCTGAGGAATTTTTTCACGTTTCAAAAAGGGACATTTAGAATTTTTTTCAGCAAAAACTGGTAATATTAACCTATGGAGGAAATTCAAGCTACTGGTAAGTACATTTAAGTTAACTTCTCAGGATCAATATGGGGCTCAAAGGTGCCGCACTGAGGTCTCTCCTGATCACAGGTGAGAAGATCGGAATTCGTAGTTCGCCTGATTTTAGAGGAATTTTTGTAAGGTTAAAAAATGGACAATTGGAATCTTTTTTTTAAGCAAAAACAGCACTGATATCCTATGGAGGAAATTCAAGTCACTGGTAAGTACAGTTAAAACAACTTTTCAGGATCAGTACTGGGCTCAAAGGTGCAGCACTGAGGTCTCTCCTGATCACAGGTGAGAAAATCGGAAGTCGTGGTTCGGCTGATATTAGAGGAA
This sequence comes from Lissotriton helveticus, assembly GCF_964261635.1. Lineage (NCBI taxonomy): Eukaryota > Metazoa > Chordata > Amphibia > Caudata > Salamandridae > Lissotriton > Lissotriton helveticus. The sequence continues at coordinate 761,180,101 of NC_136070.1, forward strand.
TTTTTGTTAGTTTCAAAAATGGACACTTGGAATTTTTTTAAGCAAAAACATGCATTGATATCCAATGGAGGAAATTCAAGTTACTGATAAGTACAGTTAAAACAACTTTTCAGGATTGGTACTGCGCTCTAAGGTGCAGAACTGAGGTCTCTCCTGATCACAGGTGAAAAATCGGAATTCGTGGTTCGGCTGATTTTAGAGGTATTTTTGTAAGTTTCAAAAATGAACACAGAATTGTTTTTTAAGCAAAAACAGGCAATGCTATCCTATGTAGGAAATTCACATTATGGGTAAGTACAGTTAAAATAACTTTTCAGGATCAGTACTGGGCTCAAAGGTGCAGCACAGAGGTCTCTCCTGATCACAGGTGAGAAAATCGGAATTCGTGGTTTGGCTGATTTTAGAGGAATGTTTGTAAGTTTAAAAAATTGACACTTTCAAATTTTATTTTAAGCAAAAACATGCAATGATATCCAATGGAGGAAATTCAAGTTACTGATAAGTACAGTTAAAACAAATTTTCATGATCGGTACTGGGCTCAAAGGTGCAGCACTGAGGTCTCTCCTGATCACAGGTGAGAAAATCGGAATTCGTGGTTCGGCTGATTTTAGACGACTTTTTGTAAGTTTCAAAAATGGACACTTTCAAATTTTATTTTCAGCAAAAACATGCAATTATATCCAATGAAGGAAATTCAAGTTACTGGTAAGTACAGTTAAAATTACTTTTCAGGATCAGTACTGGGCTCAAAGGTGCAGCACTGAGGTCTCTACTGATCACAGGTGAGAACATCGGAATTCGTAGTTCTCCTGAATTTAGAGGAATTTTTGTAAGTTTCAAAAATGGACACTGGATTGTTTTTTAAGCAAAAACAGGCAATGATATCCTATGGAGGAAATTCAAGTTACTGGTAACTACAGTTAAAATAACTTTTCAGGATGAGTACTGGGCTCAAAGGTGCAGCACTGAGGTCTCTCCTGATCACAGTTGAGATAATCGGAATTCGAAGTTCGGCTGATTCTGAGGAATTTTTGTAAGTTTCAAAAAGGGACACTAAGAATTTTTTTTCAGCAAAAACAGGCAATATTATCCTATGGAGGAAATTCAAGCTACTGGTAAGTACATTTAAGTTAACTTTTCAGGACCAATATGGGGCTCAAAGGTGCAGCACTGAGGTCTCTCCTGATCACAGGTGAGAAAATCGGAATTCGTAGTTTGGCTGATTTTGGAAGAATTTTTGTATGTTTCAAAAATGGACACTTAAAACTTTTTTTTCAGCAAAAACAGGCAATGATAATCAATGGAGGAAATTCACGTTACGGGTAAGTACAGTTAAAATAACTTTTCAGGATCAGTACTGGACTCAAAGTTGCAGCACAGAGGTCTCTCCTGATCACAGGTGAGAAAATCAGAATTCGTAGTTCGGCGGATTTTAGAGGAATTTTTGTAAGTTTCAAAAAGGGACATTTAGAATTTTTTTCAGCAAAAACAAGCAATAATATCCTATGGAGGAAATTCAAGCTACTGGTAAGTACATTTAAGTTAACTACTCAGGATCAATATGGGGCTCAAAGGTGCCGCACTGAGGTAAGAAGATCGGAATTCGTAGTTCGCCTGATTTTAGAGGAATTTTTGTAAGGTTCAAAAATGGACAATTGGAATCTTTTTTTTAAGCAAAAACATGCAGTGATATCCTATAAAGAAAATTCTAGTCACTGGTAAGTACAGTTAAAACAACTTTTCAGGATCAGTACTGGGCTCAAAGGTGCAGCACTGAGGTCTCTCCTGATCACAGGTGACAAAATCGGAATTCGTAGTTCGCCTGATTTTAGAGGAATTTTTGTAAGTTTAAAAAATGAACACAGAATTGTTTTTTAAGCAAAAACAGGAAAGGCTATCCTATGGAGTAAATTCACGTTATGGCTAAGTACAGTTAAAATAACTTTTCAGGATCAGTACTGGGCTCAAAGGTACAGCACAGAGGTCTCTCCTGATCACCGGTGAGAAAAACGGAATTCGTAGTTCGCCTGATTTTAGAGGAATTTTTGTAAGTTTCAAAAATGGTCACTTGGAATTTTTTTAACCAAAAACATGCAATAATATCCAATGGAGGAAATTCAAGTTACTGGTAAGTACAGTTAAAATTACTTTTCAGGATCAGTACTGGGCTAAAAGGTGCAGCACTGAGGTCTCTCCAGATCACAGGTGAGATGATCGGAATTCGTAGTTCGGCTGATTTTAGAGAAATTTTTGTAAGGTTCAAAAATGGTTAATTGGAATCTTTTTTTTAAGCAAAAACATTCAGTGATATCATATGGAGGAAATTCAAGTTCCTGGTAAGTACAGTTAAAACAACTTTTCAGGATCAGTACTGGACTCAAAGGTGCAGCACTGAGGTCTTTCCTGATCACAGGTGAGAAAATCGGAATTCGTAGTTTGGCTGATTTTAGAGAAATTTTTGCAAGTTTCAAAAATGGACACAGAATTGTTTTTAAGCAAAAACAGGCAATGCTATCCTACGGACGAAATTCAAGTTACTGGTAACTACAGTTAAAATAAGGCTCATACTAAGTACTGGGCTCATAGGTGCAGCACTGAGATCTCTCCTGATCACAGGTGAGAAAATCGGAATTCGTAGTTCGGCGGATTCGGAGGAATTTTTGTAAGTTTAAAAAATGGACACTTGGAATTTTTTTTCAGCAAAAACAGGCACTGATATCCTATGGAGGAAATTCAAGCTACTGGTAAGCACAGTTAAGTTAACTTCTCAGGATCAATATGGGGCTCAAAGGTGCAGCACTGAGGTCTCTCCTGATCACAGGTGAGAAAATCGGAAGTCGTAGTTCGGCTGATATTAGAGGAATTTTTGTAAGTTTAAAAAATGGACACTTGGAATTTTTTTTTAGCAAAAACATGCAATGATATCCAATGGAGGAAATTCAAGTTACTGATAAGTACAGTTAAAACAACTTTTCAGGATCGGTACTGGGCTCAAAGGTGCAGCACTGAGGTCTCTCCTGATCACAGGTGAGAAAATCGGAATTCGTGGTTCAGCTGATTTTAGAGGTATTTTTGTAAGTTTCAAAAATGAACACAGAATTGTTTTTTAAGCAAAAACAGGCAATGCTATCCTATGTAGGAAATTCACGTTATGGGTAAGTACAGTTAAAATAACTTTTCAGGATCAGTACTGGGCTCAAAGGTACAGCACAGAGGTCTCTCTTGATCACAGGTGAGAAAATCAGAATTCGTAGTTCGGCTGATTTTAGAGGAATTTTTGTAAGTTTCAAAAATTGACATTTAGAATTTTTTTCAGCAAAAACAAGCAATAATATCCTATGGAGGAAATTCAAGCTACTGGTAAGTACATTTAAGTTAACTTCTCAGGATCAATATGGGCCTCAAAGGTGCAGCACTGAGGTGTCTCCTGATCACAGGTGAGATAATCAGAATTAGTAGTTGGCTGATTCTGAGGAATTTTTACATGTTTGAAAAAGGGACATTTAGAATTTTTTTCAGCAAAAACAGGCAATAATAACCTATGGAGGAAATTCAAGCTACTGGTAAGTACATTTAAGTTAACTTCTCAGGATCAATATGGGGCTCAAAGGTGCCGCACTGAGGTCTCTCCTGATCACAGGTGAGAAGATCGGAATTCGTAGTTCGCCTGATTTTAGAGGAATTTTTGTAAGGTTAAAAAATAGACAATTGGAATCTTTTTTTAAGCAAAAACATGCAGTGATATCCTATAAAGGAAATTCAAGTCACTGGTAAGTACAGTTAAAACAACTTTTCAGGATCAGTACTGGGCTCAAAGGTGCAGCACTGAGATCTCTCCTGATCACAGGTGAGAAAATCTGAATTCGTAGTTCGGCTGATTTTAGAGGAATTTTTGTAAGTTTCAAAAATTGACACTTGGAATTTTTTTTTAAGCAAAAACATGCAATAATATCCAATGGAGGAAATTCAAGTTACTGGTAATGACAGTTAAAATTACTTTTCATGATCAGTACTGGGCTCAAAGGTGCAGCACTGAGGTCTCTCCTGATCACAGGTGAGAAAATCGGAAGTTGTGGTTTGGCTGATTTTAGAGGAATGTTTGTAAGTTTAAAAAACTGGACACTTTCAAATTTTATTTTAAGCAAAAACATGCAATGATATCCAATGGAGGAAATTCAAGTTACTGGTAAGTACAGTTAAAATTACTTTTCAGGATCAGTACTGGGCTCAAAGGTGCAGCAGTGAGGTCTCTCCTGATCACAGGTGAGAAAATTGGCAGTCGTAGTTCGGCTGATATTAGAGGAATTTTTGTAAGTTTCAAAAATGGACACTTGGAATTTTTTTTTAAGCAAAAACATGCAATGATATCCAATAGAGGAAATTCAAGTTACTGATAAGTACAGTTAAAACAACTTTTCATGATCGGTACTGGGCTCACAGGTGCAGCACTGAGGTCTCTCCTGATCACAGGTGAGAAAATCGGAATTCGTGGTTCGGCTGAATTTAGAGGAATTTTTGTAAGTTTCAAAAATGGACACAGGATTGTTTTTTAAGCAAAAACAGGCAATGATATCCTGTGGAGGAAATTCAAGTTGCTGGTAACTACAGTTAAAATAACTTTTCAGGATGAGTACTGGGCTCAAAGGAGCAGCACTGAGGTCTCTCCTGATCACAGTTGAGATAATCGGAATTCGTAGTTCGGCTGATTCTGAGGAATTTTTGTAAGTTTCAAAAAGGGACACTAAGAATTTGTTTTCAGCAAAAACAGGCAATAATATCCTAAGGAGGAAATTCAAGCTACTGGTAAGTACATTTAAGTTAACTTCTCAGTATCAATATGGGGCTCAAAGGTGCCGCACTGAGGTCTCTCCTGATCACAGGTGACAAGATCGGAATTCGTAGTTCGGCTGATTTTAGAGGTATTTTTGTAAGGTTCAAAAATGGACAATTGGAATCTTTTTTTAAGCAAAAACATGCAGTGATATCCTATACATGAAATTCAAGTCACTGGTAAGTACAGTTAAAACAACTTTTCAGGATCAGTACTGGGCTCAAAGGTGCAGCACTGAGGTCTCTCCTGATCACAGGTGAGAAAATCGGAATTCGTAGTTCGCCTGATTTTAGAGGAATTTTTGTAAGTTAAAAAAAGGAACACAGAATTGTTTTTTAACCAAAAACAGGCAATGCTATCCTATGGAGGAAATTCACGTTACGGGTAAGTACAGTTAAAATAACTTTTCAGGATCAGTACTGGGCTCAAAGGTGCAGCACTGAGGTCTCTCCTGATCACAGGTGAGAAAATCGGAATTCGTGGTTCGGCTAATTTTAGAGGAATTTTTGTAAGTTTCAAAAATGGACATTTGGATTTTTTTTTTAGCAAAAACAGGCACTGATATCCTATGGAAGAAATTCAAGCTACTGGTAAGTACAGTTAAGTTAACTTCTCAGGATCAATATGGGCCTCAAAGGTGGAGCACTGAGGTCTGATCACAGGTGAGAAAATCGGAAGTCGTAGTTCGGCTGATATTAGAGGAATTTTTGTAAGTTTCAAAAATGGACACTTGGAATTCTTTTTAAGCAAAAACATGCAATGATATCCAATGGAGGAAATTCAAGTTACTGATAAGTACAGTTAAAACAACTTTACAGAATCGGTACTGGGCTCAAAGGTGCAGCACTGAGGTCTCTCCTGATCACAGGTGAGAAAATCGGAATTCGTGGTTCGGCTGAATTTAGAGGAATTTTTGTAAGTTTCAAAAATGGACACAGGATTGTTTTTTAAGCAAAAACAGGCAATGATATCCTATGGGGGAAATTCAAGTTACTGGTAACTACAGTTAAAATAACTTTTCAGGATGAGTACTGGGCTCAAAGGTGCAGCACTGAGGTCTCTCCTGATCACAGTTGAGATAATAGGAATTCGTAGTTCGGCTGATTCTGAGGAATTTTTGTAAGTTTCAAAAAGGGACACTAAGAATTTTTTTCCAGCAAAAACAGGCAATATTATCCTACAGAGGAAATTCAAGTTACTGGTAATGACAGTTAAAATTATTTTTCAGGATCAGTACTGGGCTCAAATGTGCAGCACTGAGGTCTCTCCTGATCACAGGTGAGAAAATCGGAATTCGTAGTTTATCTGATTTTAGAGGAATTTTTGTAAGTTTCAAAAATGGACACAGAATTGTTTTTAAGCAAAAACAGGCAATGCTATCCTATGGACGAAATTCAAGTTACTGGTAACTTCAATTAAAATTACTTTTCACGATCAGTACTGGGCTCAAAGGTGCCGCACTGAGGTCTCTCCTGATCACAGGTGAGAAAATCAGAATTCGTAGTTCAGCTGATTCGGAGGAATTTTTGTAAGTTTCAAAAATGGACACTTGGATTTTTTTTTTAGCAAAAACAGTCACTAATATCCTATGGAGGAAATTCAAGCTACTGGTAAGTACAGTTAAGTTAACTTCTCAGGATCAATATGGGCCTCAAAGGTGCAGCACTGAGGTCTCTCCTGATCACAGGTGAGAAAATCGGAAGTCGTAGTTCGGCTGATATTAGGGGAATTTTTGTAAGTTTCAAAAATGGACACTTGGAATTCTTTTTAAGCAAAAACATGCAATGATATCCAATGGAGAAAATTCAAGTTACTGATAAGTACAGTTAAAACAACTTTTCAGGATTGGTACTGGGCTCAAAGGTGCAGCACTGAGGTCTCTCCTGATCACAGGTGAGAAAATCGGAATTCGTGGTTCAGCTGAATTTAGAGGAATTTTTGTAAGTTTCAAAAATGGACACAGGATTGTTTTTTAAGCAAAAACAGGCAATGATATCCTATGGAGGAAATTCAAGTTACTGGCAACTACAGTTAAAATAACTTTTCAGGATGAGTACTGGGCTCAAAGGAGCAGCACTGAGGTCTCCCTGATCACAGTTGAGATAATCGGAATTCGTAGTTCGGCTGGTTCTGAGGAATTTTTGTAAGTTTCAAAAAGGGACACTAAGAATTTTTTTTCAGCAAAAGCAGGCAATATTATCCTATGGAGGAAATTCAAGCTACTGGTAAGCACATTTAAGTTAACTTCTCAGGACCAATATGGGGCTCAAAGGTGCAGCATTGAGGTCTCTCCTGATCACAGGTGAGAAAATCGGAATGCGTATTTCACCTGATTTTGGAAGAATTTTTGTAAGTTTCAAAAATGGACACTTAGGGGTCCATTAGGATGTTGGGCGGATTGCCCCTGCCAGAGTGGCGGTGGCCACCGCCACCCTGGCGGGGGCAATCCGCCCGACATCCGCATTCTAATTCCCCCCCGCCATATTAGGATGGCGGGGGGACCGCGGCGGACGAAAACACCGTCCGCCGCTTTTCCACCCCGGTCGCATTGCGGCCGGGGCGGTAATGGAACCATATAGTGGCGGTGTCTATCAGACACCGCAATCCATATTAGGGTGCCTGTCTGCAGCTACTTTTCCGCGGCGGCAATGCCGCCACAGAAAGGCAGGCGGGGATTGCTGCGGGGGCCCCCTGCAGGGCCCCCAGGTTCACGACACTGTCATGGGGCACATGGGGGGTACCTATGGTACCCCCCCACATTTGCATATGCAAAGCGGCAGGCAGCGCGCGGTGCCTGCCGCTTTGCATAGGCAAATGCAAAAAAGCATTTTTAGCATCGTGGCGGGCGGTGCAGAGTGCACCGCCCGCCACAATGCTAAAACTACAGGATGTGCCCGCCACTGTGGCGGGCACATCCTAATGCTCCCCACGGGACCCCCGCCCTTATGGCGGGCGGTCCCGTTTCCCACTATGGTGACGGGCGGACAAAGTCCGCCCGTCATCATAATGACCCCCTAAGAATTTTTTTCAGCAAAAACAGGCAATGATTGTGGGACACCCCCGCGCCGCACGGCCACCAGCTGCTGCATGTGCTCCTCTGCCCTGCCTATACTGCCTCGCTGCCAGCCTCGCTGCCGCTGACCACGCCCCCTCCGCCGAGCGGCGTGGTCCGTGCTCGCCTGCCGGTGTTGCGCTTACTGTTTGTTTATTCTGCCTTGGTCTTGCTTTTCTCCCCTTTGTGCCTGCTGTTATTGTAATATTGTAAATTTGTGCCCGATTTTGCGTTATCCTTCCTGTTTGCCCGCCTACCTCGCCGACCTCCGCTCTCCCTCCCCGCTTCCCGCCACCGCCGCTTACCACGCCCCTTTTCCCTTCTGTACCCTCCCCGCTCCCGCCTCCCAGCTGCCCCGCCCACCCGCGCACTTGGCCTTATATGGCGACCGTGCGACGCAGGTGAGTGTGACCCACTTGTGGGACACCCCCCCGCCGTACGGCCACCAGCTGCTGCGTGTGCTCCTCTGCCCTGCCTATACTGCCTCGCTGCCTGCCTCGCTGCCGCTGACCACGCCCCCTCCGCCGAGCGGCGTGGTCCGTGCTCGCCTGCCGGTGTTGCGCTTACTGTTTGTTTATTCTGCCTTGGTCTTGCTTTTCTCCCCTTTGTGCCTGCTGTTATTGTAATATTGTAAATTTGTGCCCGTTTTTTGCGTTATCCTTCCTGTTTGCCCGCCTACCTCGCCGACCTCCGCTCTCCCTCCCCGCTTCCCGCCACCGCCGCTTACCACGCCCCTTTTCCCTTCTGTACCCTCCCCGCTCCCGCCTCCCAGCTGCCCCGCCCACCCGCGCACTTGGCCTTATATGGCGACCGTGCGACGCAGGTGAGTGTGACCCACTTGTGGGACACCCCCGCGCCACACGGCCACCAGCTGCTGCGTGTGCTCCTCTGCCCTGCCTATACTGCCTCGCTGCCGCTGACCACGCCCCCTCCGCCGAGCGGCGTGGTCCGTGCTCGCCTGCCGGTGTTGCGCTTACTGTTTGCTTATTCCGCCTTGGTCTTGCTTTTCTCCCCTTTGTACCTGCTGTTATTGTAATTTTGTAAATTTGTGCCCGTTTTTGCGTTATCCTTCCTGTTTGCCCGCCTACCTCGCCGACCTCCGCTCTCCCTCCCCGCTTCCCGCCACCGCCGCTTACCACGCCCCTTTTCCCTTCTGTACCCTCCCCGCTCCCGCCTCCCAGCTGCCCCGCCCACCCGCGCACTTGGCCTTATATGGCGACCGTGCGACGCATGTGAGTGTGACCCACTTGTGGGACACCCCCGCACCGCACGGCCACCAGCTGCTGCGTGTGCTCCTCTGCCCTGCCTATACTGCCTCGCTGCCTGCCTCGCTGCCGCTGACCACGCCCCCTCCGCCGAGCGGCGTGGTCCGTGCTCGCCTGCCGGTGTTGCGCTTACTGTTTGTTTATTCTGCCTTGGTCTTGCTTTTCTCCCCTTTGTGCCTGCTGTTATTGTAATATTGTAAATTTGTGCCCGTTTTTGCGTTATCCTTCCTGTTTGCCCGCCTACCTCGCCGACCTCCGCTCTCCCTCCCCGCTTCCCGCCACCGCCGCTTACCACGCCCCTTTTCCCTTCTGTACCCTCCCCGCTCCCGCCTCCCAGCTGCCCCGCCCACCCGCGCACTTCGCCTTATATGGCGACCGTGCGAACGCACTGCGGTCACGCGCAGCGGTCACGCGCAGCGGGTGCGCCGATTGTGCGCCGAAGGCGTGCCAAAGGTAAGCCCGTCTGCGCCCGTCCACGACCGGATCGCGCCCAGCGCCAGGACCCCTGGCCCACGAAGACCCCGACCGACCCGCCTGACGTACTCCGCCGCCACCCTCATCGCTCTCAACACCGGCCGACTCCCAGATTGCCACCAAGCCACACCACGACGCACCCACGGACCTTTCTGTTGCCACGCCTGCAAATTCACCTGCATCCGGACCTGCCTCGCACCAGCACCCGCCAAGTCGTACACCAGCAGCACCCACCTCAAGTGCATCCTGCTCAACACCCGCTCCGTCCACAGACACGCCATCGAACTCTGGAACCTCCTAGACGCCACAGCCCCTGACGTTGCCTTCCTCACGGAGACCTGGATGAACGCCTCTTCAGCACCCGACATCGCCATCACCATCCCAGAGGGCTACAAGATCGTCCGGAGGGACCGCAACGCCAACCAGATGGGAGGAGGCATCGCCATCATCCACAGGAACACCCTCCGTCTCACGACCAGCACCGACAACACCCTGACCACCGCCGAACACCTGCATTTCCAGATCCACACCGACCCAAACACCACCCTCAGAGGCACCCTGATCTACCGACCCCCGGGACCACGCACACAATTCAGCGAGGACATCGCCGACTTCGTCAGCCCGCATGCCCTCCCCTCCGCCGACTACATCCTCCTGGGGGACCTCAACTTCCATCTGGAGAACAACAACGACCGCAACACCAGCACCCTGCTCGACAACCTCGCCAATCTTGGACTCAAGCAGCTGGTGTCCACCCCCACCCACCTCGCCGGACACACACTCGACGCAGTCTTCTCCTCCAGCACAGACATCGACTTCAGCCACGCCACAGAGCTGCAATGGACGGACCACAGCTGCGTCCACTTCACCTTCAAGAGAACGACGACCCACCACCACCAGCAACAGGCCGCCCGCAGAAGCTGGAACAAGATCACAGCAGACCAGCTCGCCACCTCCCTGAGCCAGCACCCTCCTGCCAGCTCAGCAAACCCCAGCCAGGCCGCCGACAACCTCACGAAGTGGATCAGCATCTGCGCGGACGAGCTCGCCCCTCTGAGGACCCCGCCCAGCAGACCCGGCAGCAAGAAAGCCTCGTGGTTCACCGACGAACTCAAGAGCTCCAAGAAGAACTGCCGAGCCCTCGAGAAAGTCTGGAGAAGGGATCCTACACCGGACAACAGGACCACCTTCAAGCTGGCCACCCGGAAGCACCACCAGCTGATCCGCGCCGCCAAGAAAACTGCATTCAAGGACCGGCTGGACAACAACGCACACAACTGCAAGGAACTCTTCAACATCGTGAAAGAGCTATCCAACCCCAGCGCAGGAAACAACGACATCACCCCATCGCAAGACCTCTGCAACTCCCTCGCTTCATACTTCCACAACAAGATCACGGACATACACAACAGCTTCAACAACCAACCAACGCACACCATGACCGAACAACCACCCCCCACCACCACCCTCCACGCCTGGACCCCGATCAGCACCGAAGACACCATCCGCACGATGAACTCCATCCACTCCGGATCACCGACCGACCCCTGCCCTCACCACGTCTTCAACAAGGCCGACGCCGTCATCGCACCCCACCTGCGAGACATCAACACATCCTTCGACACCGCCACCTTCCCTGAGAGCTGGAAGCACGCCGAACTCAGCGCTCTACTCAAGAAACCCACAGCGGACCCCACCGAACTCAAGAATTACCGCCCCATCTCGCTCCTCCCGTTTCCAGCCAAAGTCATCGAGAAGACCGTCAACAAGCAGATGGCCGCCTTCCTCGAGACGAATGGATCCCTCGACCCCTCACAGTCCGGCTTCCGAGCCAATCACAGCACCTAGACCGCCCTCCTCGCCGCCACCGATGACATCCGAGCCCTGATGGACAACGGAGAAACAGCGGCCCTCATCTCCTAGACCTCTCCGCGGCATTCGACACTGTCTGCCACCGCACCATAGTACAGCGCCTCAGCAACGTCGGAATCCAGGACAAGGCGCTGGAATGGATCATCTCCTTCCTCGACGGTAGAACACAGAGAGTCCGCCTACCACCGTACAAGTCAGAGGCCTCCGAAGTCATCTGCGGCGTCCCTCAAGGATCCTCGCTGAGCCCCACCCTCTTCAACGTCTACATGAGCCCCCTCGCGGCCATCGCACGCCAACACAACCTCAGCATAATCTCCTACGCCGACGACACCCAGCTGATCCTCTCCCTGACCAACGACCCCGCCGCCGCCAGAGCCAACCTGCACGAAGGGATGAAAGAGGTAGCCGAGTGGATGACGACCAGCCGCCTGAAACTGAACTCTGACAAGACGGAGGTCCTCATCCTGGGCTCTTCACCCTCCGCCTGGGACGACTCCTGGTGGCCTCCCGCCCTGGGCACCGCACCCAAACCGACAGACCATGCACGCAACCTGGGCTTCATCCTGGACTCCTCCCTCTCCATGACCAGGCAAGTCAACAACGTCTCCTCGGCTTGCTTCAACATCCTACGCATGCTACGGAAGATCTTCTGGTGGATCCCCACCGAGACCAGGAAGACCGTCACCCAGGCCCTCGTCACTAGCCGACTGGACTACGGCAACGCCCTCTACGCCGGTACCACCGCCAAGCTCCAGAAGAGACTCCAGCGGATCCAGAACGCCTCAGCCAGACTCATCCTCGACATCCCACGAACCAGCCACATCTCCGGACATCTGAGAGACCTTCACTGGCTCCCCGTCAACAAAAGAATCACCTTCCGCCTCCTCACCCACGCACACAAAGCCCTACACGACCAAGGCCCGAGCTACCTCAACAGCCGGATCAACTTCTACGCTCCCAAACGCCACCTCCGATCAGCCAACCACGCCCTCGCCGCCGTCCCCCGCATCCGAAGAGCGACTACAGGAGGAAGGTCCTTCTCCTACCTGGCCGCCAAGACCTGGAACTCCCTCCCGACCGACCTGCGCCTGACCCGAGACCACCTCTCCTTCAGGAAGAAGCTGAAGACCTGGCTGTTCGAGCAGTAGCGGCACCCCCCTCCCCCAGCGCCTTGAGACCCTACGGGTATGTAGCGCGCTCTATAAGTGTCATTGATTGATTGATTGATGGTGGAAATTCACATTATGGGTAAGTACAGTTAAAATAAATTTTCAGGATCAGTACTGGGCTCAAAGATGTAGCACAGAGGTCTCACCTGATCACAGGTGAGAAAATCAGAATTCGTAGTTCGGCTGATTTTAGAGGAATTTTTATAAGTTTCAAAATTGGACACAGAATTTTTTTTCAGCAAAAACAGGCAATGATAATCAATGGAGGAAATTCAAGCTACTGGTAAGTACATTTAAGTTAACTTCTCAGGATCAATATGGGGCTCAAAGGTGCCGCACTGAGGTCTCTCCTGATCACAGGTGACAAGATCGGAATTCGTAGTTCGGCTGATTTTAGAGGAATTTTTGTAAGGTTCAAAAATGGACAATTGGAATCTTTTTTTTAAGCAAAAACATGCAGTGATATCCTATAAAGGAAATTCAAGTCACTGGTAAGTACAGTTAAAACAATTTTTCAGGATCAGTACTGGGCTCAAAGGTGCAGCACTGAGGTCTCTCCTGATCACAGGTGAAAAAATCGGAAGTCGTAGTTCGCCTGAATTTAGAGGAATTTTTGTAAGTTTCAAAAATGGGCACAGACTTGTTTTTTAAGCAAAAACAGGCAATGATATCCTATGGAGGAAATTTAAGTTACTGGTAACTACAGTTAAAATTACTTTTCAGGATGAGTACTGGGCTCAAAGGTGCAGCACTGAGGCCTCTCCTGATCACAGTTGAGATAATTGGAATTCTTAGTTCGGCTGATTCTGAGGAATTTTTGTAAGTTTCAAAAAGGGACACTAAGAATTTTTTTTCAGCAAAAACAGGCAATATTATCCTATGGAGGAAATTCAAGCTACTGGTAAGTACATTTAAGTTAACTTCTCAGGACCAATATGGGGCTCAAAGGTGCAGCACTGAGATCTCTCCTGATCACAGGTGAGAAAATCGGAATTCGTAGTTCACCTGATTTTGGAAGAATTTTTGTAAGTTTCAAAAATGAACGCTTAGAATTTTTTTCAGCAAAAACAGGCAATGCTATCCAATGGAGGAAATGCATGTTACGGGTAAGTACAGTTAAAATAACTTTTCAGGATCAGTACTGGGCTCAAAGGTGCAGCACTGAGGTCTCTCCTGATCACAGGTGAGAAAATCGGAATTCGTGGTTCATCTGATTTTAGAGGAATTTTTGTAAGTTTCAAAAATGGACACAGAATTGTTTTTAAGCAAAAACAGGCAATGCTATCCTATGGAGGAAATTCAAGTTACTGATAAGTACAGTTAAAACAACTTTTCATGATCGGTACTGGGCTCAAAGGTGCAGCACTGAGGTCTCTCCTGATCACAGGTGAGAAAATCGGAATTCGTGGTACGGCTGATTTTAGACGACTTTTTGTAAGTTTCAAAAATGGACACTTTCAAATTTTATTTTAAGCAAAAACATGCAATTATATCCAATGGAGGAAATTCAAGTTACTGGTAAGTACAGTTAAAATTACTTTTCAGGATCAGTACTGGGCTCAAAGGTGCAGCACTGAGGTCTCTACTGATCACAGGTGAGAACATCAGAATTCGTAGTTCTCCTGAATTTAGAGGAATTTTTGTAAGTTTCAAAAATGGACACTGGATTGTTTTTTAAGCAAAAACAGGCAATGATATCCTATGGAGGAAATTCAAGTTACTGGTAACTACAGTTAAAATAACTTTTCAGGATGAGTACTGGGCTCAAAGGTGCAGCACTGAGGTCTCTCCTGATCACAGTTGAGATAATCGGAATTCGTAGTTCGGCTGATTCTGAGAAATTTTTGTACGTTTCAAAAAGGGACACTAAGATTTTGTTTTCAGCAAAAACAGGCAATATTATCCTATGGAGGAAATTCAAGCTACTGGTAAGTACATTTAAGTTAACTTCTCAGGACCAATATGGGGCTCAAAGGTGCAGCACTGAGGTCTCTCCTGATCACAGGTGAGAAAATCGGAATTCGTAGTTCGGCTGATTTTTGAAGAATTTTTGTATGTTTCAAAAATGGACACTTCAAATTTTTTTTCAGCAAAAACAGGCAATGATAATCAATGGAGGAAATTCACGTTACGGGTAAGTACAGTTAAAATAACTTTTCAGGATCAGTACTGGGCTCAAAGGTGCAGCACAGAGGTCTCTCCTGATCACAGGTGAGAAAATCAGAATTCGTAGTTCGGCGGATTTTAGAGGAATTTTTGTAAGTTTCAAAAAGGGACATTTAGAATTTTTTTCAGCAAAAACAAGCAATAATATCCTATGGAGGAAATTCAAGCTACTGGTAAGTACATTTAAGTTAACTACTCAGGATCAATATGGGGCTCAAAGGTGCCGCACTGAGGTCTCTCCTGTTCACAGGTAAGAAGATCGGAATTCGTAGTTCGCCTGATTTTAGAAGAATTTTTGTAAGGTTCAAAAATGGACAATTGGAATCTTTTTTTTAAGCAAAAACATGCAGTGATATCCTATGAAGAAAATTCTAGTCACTGGTAAGTACAGTTAAAACAACTTTTCAGGATCAGTACTGGGCACAAAGGTGCAGCACTGAGGTCTCTCCTGGTCACAGGTGACAAAATCGGAATTCGTAGTTCGCCTGATTTTAGAGGAATTTTTGTAAGTTTAAAAAATGAACACAGAATTGTTTTTTAAGCAAAAACAGGAACGGCTATCCTATGGAGGAAATTCACGTTACGGCTAAGTACAGTTAAAATAACTTTTCAGGATCAGTACTGGGCTCAAAGGTGCAGCACAGAGGTCTCTCCTGATCACAGGTGAGAAAAACGGAATTCGTAGTTCGGCTGATTTTAGAGGAATTTTTGCAAGTTTCAAAAATGAACACAGAATTGTTTTTAAGCAAAAACAGGCAATGCTATCCTACGGACGAAATTCAAGTTACTGGTAACTACAGTTAAAATAACTTTTCACGATCAGTACTGGGCTCAAAGGTGCAGCACTGAGATCTCTCCTGATCACAGGTGAGAAAATCGGAATTCGTGGTTCAGCTGATTTTAGAGGTATTTTTGGTAAGTTTCAAAAATGAACACAGAATTGTTTTTTAAGCAAAAACAGGCAATGCTATCCTATGTAGGAAATTCACGTTATGGGTAAGTACAGTTAAAATAACTATTCAGGATCAGTTGTAGTGTAGTTCCTATCTTCCCAATAGGCTCTGCGCATTGGAATAATACCTACAGCAGTAAAGGCCTAGGCCAGACGTTAACTAGGTCTACTACTGTCGATACTAGACTTAAGTTTTGGGTTTGCCAGCGTAGCTCAGAGTTCGCTAGAAACTTTCTCGAATGTTCAAGGAGGAATTAACTTCCCTGATTAGACAAGAAGGGATTTAGTTTCTGACAACCATAGAACATGACAACTTTGCTCTCCCCTAATCAAGAGTCAATCTCGAGAGTCGTGTGAACAAAAGGCAAATTATTTTACTCAGTCAGTACGTGTATTCTTAGTCTCATCAGAATGTAGAGAAAAGGAAGAGACGGGCGTGTTCAATAAAAAGGTGTTATTTATTGATCAGTCTCTTTTCTCGTACAAGAGAAATGGATCGATATTATTGCAATACTTATAGTTAAGTAAAGTGCATACATTAAAAGCAATAGTATAAAGTAATACTGTAAAAACATTGATATGGTTTCTAAGCCATATGATGTTTTAAAATGAATAAAATATATTTACATGCATATACATTTGACTAAACGTACTCAACTGGTGTTTCTAAATACGCCTACCCCGTGTACCTGACCTAAGCCTAATACGTGGGCGGGAATAGAAAGTTACAGTTTAAGTTAAGTTTGTTTTTGCCAAGTGAATAACTAAAGAATTCTCTGTGAGGGGTTATTCAGTTCTGTACCTGGAAGTTAGGATGAATGAGGAATGGTATCTCTTTCTCTGGTCTCGATATTCCAGGCTGCCTGCGAGGGCTACCCGGAAACGCCGGTGCTGGATTCTCGGCAGGAGAAAGCAGCTTCTCTCAGCGCGTCAGGAAGGCGGGGCTGCTGCCAGCGGGGTCTGCTCTGCTCTCGGCTTCGGCAAGTGTGGCTGCTCCGTCTCGTCACCACGCGTGTGTTTGCATATGGCAAGATCGGTAATATTTATACCTTTAAGGTGCCGAGATTGACGTAAGGATGGACATAGATACGTCAATAAAGATGTCATACGACTTGCTCGTTAGCACATTCTTTACTAAAGTTCTCGGTGAAATCAAAACAATGGCCGCAGGGCTTTGCCCAGGTTGTCATAGGTTTGATTTGTTATGAGAACTCCGTATGCCTTATCAGGGGCTGGAGGAATATCGCTTGTCTAATTAGATCGCAAGCGTTATGACCTAATCAGATAACACGTTCCTGTGCCGTAGTGTGACTGCGTCAGATAACGGTATCTGCATCATGGGGGTTTTCTGCCTCATGGGCTGACTGCTAGTTAACTTGTTGGTTTGTTTAACTAGAATAGGGTCAGGAATAGGGGGATCGATTCAGAACCGATAGGAATACATGACACCCACTCCACGATAACTATGGACATATTTACTAATCTAGGCATAGTATAACATAGTACAACATACTATAGAGTAGTGTGTATACCTTACCACCCCAAAATACATAAATGCATTTTGAAATTTTCAAATATACTGAAAAAATTGCAGACATATATATATGGTATGCACTCAAGCTGTAGAATAATGCCAAAGTAATTGCATTTGTATACATTATTGCTTATTTGGTATATAAGAATTACACATGATATGATTTCTGACAGAAAAAAGTTTCGAGACCATTCCATCACAGAATAAAATATCATTATGAACATGCCAGCGGGCAGCTAATGTCTATAAGCGATCTAAAATTTAGAAACCTTAGTTCTCTAAGAATAGTTCTTACTTTAAGCAGAAGATAGTGTCCCGAAAAATAGGCTGCTGAAAAAACTGCTGTCCGTGAACTGGAGCGAAAATGTTCATGTGACTTTATTTTTAAAGTTGAAGGCCGAATTCAGGGAACGCCGTGTGCGAGCTTGCTCAAAAGTCTCTATTTCTGCTCTGGAGAGAACATCATATCATTTAGGCTTTCGAAAAAACTGTCAACAGCTTCCTGGGAAAGTTCCACTAACTCGGAAATAGGTGTAATCATGCATTCTTGTGCATGATTGTCTCCATTGACATTCTGATTTGCATTACTGACAGAAGGTCGTACCTGTTCGATGCTGCTTTCATCTTGAACTTCACTACCCATCAATCGTAGTGGTGAAGCTTCCACGAATGCCGTCATCAGGATTGGTAGCCTTTGAGGGCAGCACAAAGCATGAACCTTGATCGGGCTCAACAATGTTTCTGCATCCATCGGCGCATCCGATTGTAGCGTCAGACAGGTGTCTAACACGCATTCTTCTCCGCATAGCAGACACCTCAATACAGGTAAAACACATCTTTGCCACATTGGTCGAAATGATAGAAACCAAGTCATGTTCAGGTCTCTAAGCCGGGAGAGTCCCAGGATTTTTGATATCCGGTCCCGGTATCCAATGGCTAGGATTGTTTCTTCCCTTGTCGCAAGAGTTTTGTCTGTGACATGGGTTGCCATAACAAAAAATAAGGACTAGGAATAGGATTCCTGCAATTAGTCCCAGGATCAGGGGAAGTCCGCCAAAAATCGAATGGACGAAATCTGGAAAAATACCCAGTATGGCTTTGAATGGTGTTAATGCCATCGAAAATACTGTCTTAAATACCTTTGAGACCCCATTGGTATCAGAAATATTTAAGATTTCATTCAGGATTTCCGCGAAATGTACGGGGGAATTAGTTGATAATAATGTATGTATCTCTGCAGTCGTCCTTGCGACTTGTAGATCATACGTTTCTTTTGATGACAAGAGCCTGGTAGGCGTCTGAAGAAGGACTGTTTTCATTCTGCTTAAAGTATCTATTCGAATAGAAGTAATTTTCAAATCGGGCCATGCCCTTGCCTCCCTGTCTGGGAAGGAGCTGGGGAACAATGAGCGTCCACAGCACTTGACCTTCGCAGTCGTAGTAACTAGATAAGGAGTCCCGGGCATAAGACTACAACATCTGCGGTCTACAATAAGAATGTAACTCCCATTATAGAGTCTTTGAAAGAATGGTTCTATTTCAGTTGCAGGTGCGCCTTGCTGGTGACATGAAAGGTTGTATGAATTCCCTTCACAGGCTCCATGCAAACTAATTCCGTTACACAGAAGCGTGCCGCTTAGTGACATCGCACAATTGTTGCCACTAAGAAACACTTTCTGGCCTTTATTACTGACACATGCATGTGAATAGGGCAGGTTCCATGTTGTTTTAAGGTACCCCTTTCCCAATTTCTCGTACATGCCAGCCTGTATATATTTTTGGCAGTATTGAAACCTGAAGGTTGAGATTGGAATATTTATGATTCCGTGTATTATCCATTCACTGACAGGTCGTTCTGACATTGTCATTGGTAATCTTTCTAGTTTTTCAATGCTCAAGATTGTATAATCAGCACCCTTTTGCGCCATACCGATTTGTCTATCAGTAAGGTTAAAGATTTGGAATAGTGACGTTGTGTTGATTAAACGCCAAGGCACATAGCCTGAACGCAGATTTTGTAACGTCTTGCGATAATATATCGATTGCTGAAGACACAATGCTGTCCAAAGAAAAAATTCTGGAGGACAGAGTCATTAACCCATTGTCCATTACAGAAAGTGACTTTTCCAAATTAATACGGTCAATTTCCCGTATTCTTTCTGCTGTTTCAATTTGATTAACCTTCCAGGCCTCATTGTATGCTGCATATACAGAGGCTGCTATGAAACGCTTTTGACGCTGTTTGCGTGGTCCCAAAGTGAAATCACGCAAGTCAGCACCATCAGTAAGTAAAGTTAGGTGTTGCTTAATTTCTGCCAGTGTGGAAGTTTGTAGCCATTGAAGGCATAATTTGCCCACACTGTAGGTGGTTATTATCCCTGGGTGATGTCTTTGAGGATATCTAGGGTCTGGCCTGTTCATTTTGAAACCCTGTGTTTTGTTCAGGAATCTGTCTTGACAGTTATTAGTATCTGTGGGCCAGATCAACCACTGTTTCCAATCAGGATGTGTTCTGTTTTGGTTTAATATATGGTTTACGTCTATCTCTTCATCTGTATCAGAGTTATTGCTAAACATTGCTGGCTTTGGAATAGACGGTTTAATTAAATCTTTGATTTTGGCTAGGCCAAGACAGGTGGTTTGTTGAACAGTGTCATTTAAAAATATCATTTGTTCTGGGATCATGCAGGCTCTAAACAAAGCTTCTATACCCTGTACTTGCCATTCTTTTGTACCCCAAACACTTTTCAATTCAACATTTTTGTCCCAATAATCAAATCCAAAAGTATTCATTTGTTCAAAAAATTAGTCTGAATATAACAATTTTGTGTTGGTTATCATGGTTTTGGTTCCTGTCTTGTTCGACAATTTAAAATAAAATGTTTCAGCATTACTTGTGTTAAAACCTGAAAAATATGAATATTTGTCGTAAACGGTTCTTGAGCTCCCTTTTGGAGGTGTTGCACAATGTTCCCATTGATTATAATTTAAAACATTTCTAGGTTGTGCTGATCTATGTAAAAAGTGGTTACCATAGTGGTTATAGCAATACATACTATCATAATTTGTAGAACCCTGCAAATAATCATGTTTGGTAAATTTAGCAGACATTACTAAGTCAGACATCATATTATTAATGCTTTCGAAGTCCCAATCATCAGCAAATGAGTTTGGTTTTGCAAAGTCACTCAAGGAGATCTTAATTTGGCGTGGATATTTCAGGATCTCGACCGGACCATAAATTTCATAGTCAGTGTTGTCCCAGGCTACCCCACCAGGTATCGGATTGGCTGTGAAGTTGGCTGAAGAAAGTTCTCTTTTCTCGACGTGTGAAGATGTGTGTGGTTTGAGGATCAAGTTGATTTTCTGACTTGCTGTGTCCATTTTAGCATATTTTCCCTCAATGAAGCGTCCCAAAGTAAGTACCATGATGAGCCAAAGTATGAGGATAAATGCACCAAAACTCACCCAAAATTCAATCCATGGAGAAATCAGATATGTTTCTTTCAGTTGTTTCAAAAGTTCTTTAGCTTTTTCTTTAAAGGATTTTGATGATGGCTGTGTCTTTGATTCACTGAAGCCTTCAGAGGAATCATCGAAGTTGATGAAGTAGCCGGATGCAGTTCTGTCAATTGTTCCAATTGGTTCAGGATTTCTGTTTCTTGCATTTTCACTTGGTACTTCATTATAGATTGGTGTGTCTCTGCTAAATGTTTTTATTTGGGTTTTCAGAGGTCTGAGTTCTATTGCATTGTTGCATAGTGCTTGTTGTTCTTCTGTAGGCGTTTCGAATGTGATGAGCCTCTTCGTTAGGACCTCTGTACTGGTAGCAAACCTTGGTGTTCTGCTACTTATTGGGAGTCCACTTGGCCTACTGTTTGTTATCGGCCACATGTTGTGGTTTTACCAGGTCGATGGATACAACTCGGTTCTCCTTTTTACCAGCAAGCGGCGGTAGTACAACTGATCTTGTCCCGTTGACAGACAAGACAGGAACTGCTTTTCTGTAGGAAGGCCCAAATTCCTTCTTTACCGCGATCTTTTCCCTGACTAGATCCCCGACTTTTGGAATCCAGACAGGTCTTGCTGGGACAGGTGGTGGTTCTTCAGTGGTTGTTGGCTGTTGTTTCAACTTTATGTTGCTCAGGTCTTTTCTTGTTTTGTTTAAGTCCTGCAAAATAGCCAAACGGTCTTTGATATCAAAGCTTTTTTCTTTCACCACTGAAGTCTGACTATCAAGGTCAGAGATCAACATCCTAGTTCCAAATAATAATTCGTACGGACTGAATCCCTTCAGAGAATTTCTTGGCAAGTTATTGAGACTACGTTGGACACTTATTAGATGTTTGACCCACCCAGCTCCCGAACCTAATACCTTTGCCGTTATAGATTGCTTTATGTCACGGTTTTTTCTTTCAACAATTCCGTTCCCCTCAGGGTGAAATGGACAAGAGTACCGCAATTGCACGCCCATGCTGACCATGGCCTCCTTATAAGCCCGAGAGCTAAAAGCAGGACCATTGTCCGAATGCAGCATGCCAATTGCGTATGTGCCGATAAAGACTCGCAAATCTTTTATAACAGTTCTGGCGTCAGCCGTTCGCTGGGGCCACATCCATATGAATCTCGTGCATGAATCCACTGCGACCAAGATATATTTATAGTTACCATCCCTTTGTAAGGGACCGCAGTGGTCTAGATAAACACAGGCTAATGGTTTATCCTAGATTAGAAGGGGCGTCTGCGCTGGACGTCTCACCGTTGATACTTTCATTCTTTGACATATTTCACATTCTAGAACATAGGGGTATATTATCAAGGGGTTTTATCTCCGCTTTTTTGGCTTTAAAAGCCAAGAAAGCAGAGATAAAATTATCTCCCTATTACCAAGCTGTCGCTAACACCAGTTAGCGACAGCTAATAGGAGATAGCGACCATCATGGGCCCCACTTTGCATGTCAGTGATATTTATCACTAATGATATGCAAAGTGGGCGTGCCAAGATGTTAGCGACTGGAAACAGTCGCTAACATCGCTATCTCCTATTACCAACTTTTGGAGATATTTGCGCTAAGGGCGAATATCTCCAAAAGCTAACACCTGCCCTGAGCAGTTCTTAGCCATGTTATCCAATGGGAGGTGGATAACATGGCTAAGAGCATTTGCTCGATAATGCATGAATATCGCTGACTTTTCAGCGATATTCATGCATTGCGGGCGTTTTTTATCGCATTTGCGATAAACCTTGCTAATAGCAAGGTTTATCTGCGATAAAAATCGCCGATGTGCGGCGATAATTTTTGTCTCTAAACAAGTTAGAGACAAAAATTATCGCTAGTTGTTGATAATATACCCCATAGTTCCTCGTTTGTCTTCTCATTTGTGGCCACCAGTATCTCTGTTTTAATAATGATACTGTGGCTGAGATGCCAGCATGGATAGAAGCAAGCCCTTCGTGTGCCGCTATTATTAGTCCTAACCTATGTTCCATGTTTGGAATTGCCCTATCCCCCACTCCAGGGATTCGAGCAAAAGGAACATTGTTTGCATCAGTTATGTATGAGTATTTTACTGGAAAGCCTTTAGGGAGTGGTTCTATCGAATCCTTTTCTGAAGCGCTGACAGCTTGTAATATTTCGCTGTCTATTTTTGTTTTTGACCGGGTGACGGCAGCTACGGAAGCCGTTTGCACAGCTGCCTTCGCGGCCTCATCAGCCAATGAATTCCCTGCAACGTGAACGCCATCACGTTGATGACTCAGTGTATGTATCACGTGAGTCTTTGGTAGTTCTTTTTGTAAAAGAACTACTTGTTCCCAGAGCATTTTATGCTTGATTGTGCCACCTTTCGCATCCTTGAAACCATTCTGAAGCCAGATCTGCAAGTATTCATTGTAAGATTGAACGCAATAATACGAATCGCACACTATGAGTGTGGGGAATTCTGGATCGGTATTTTCAAGCGCCATCTTGAACGCCAGTAGTTCAGCTCGCTGAGCTGTACAATCTCCTAAAGATTGTGTTTTAGTGATCGCTGGTTTAAATTTTCCTTCGTGCCAGCGACCTTTAACGATCGCGCACGCAGCACTGTAAGCTTGCTTACCCCCCACTGCGGGTTGTGCTGATCCGTCTGTATATATTATACAGCCGTAGTGGTCTAGAGGCAGAATTTCGGTCGGCGGAGGACATTCAAATTCATATTGGAGAAATTCTTGTGTTTTTAAGTAAGGATCAAATTCGTACGCCACGTCTGTTGCAGCAAGAGAATTAGCCCATTGTATCCATCTCGGATGGAGTGCTTTAGCATTTGGAATGCTTGCCTTTGTTACCGCCTCTAAGGCTGGTATTGGTGTCACAATTATTATTCGTTTACCTTGTGCCAGGGCTCGTTCTTTTGCTATAGCTGTCTGTGTTGCAGTTAGAATTTTTTCCGTAGGGCTAAATTTCATTTCAGCCTTAGTGTACAAGTGTGATTTGAATGCAATTGGTACCTTTTCTCCCTCATTAGAGGTCAGGTATGTGAATCCGCATCTCCCTGGGATGACTCGAATCACAAGATTGCGTGTGTTATCACGTGTTTCTAATTTTGTTTTAATTAGCATGTCTGTTTGTAAGGATCTCAAAATTTCTGTGTGTATTTGAGTCCAACTGGATCTTTTAAAATCTGGTTTAATTAGATCATAAAGGGGTTTGACCCTTTCTGCGTAATTTGCAATGTATGTTCTTCCGAAATTTAGGAAGCCTAGAATTGACTGTAAGTTTTTTAATGTTCTAGGTGCTTGGAGTACGGCACATTTCTCTAGGAAATTGTCAGCCAGGCTTTTGCCTTCACTTGATAATTCATATCCTAAGAACAGGACTGTCAGATGGGCAATTCTGGACTTTTTAAAGTTGAATTTGTAACCCTCTGCTGCGAACCCAAGTATTATGGTGTTCACTCTTTTCAAGTGAGTCTCCAAGTCATCATCTGTTAAGTAAATGTCATCGACATAAGATAATGCTTCATCATCATATAGTTGTAGTAATTCTGTTACTCTCGCTGAGAATACCCCCGGGCTGTTCTTGTACCCCTGGGCTAACCGACAGAATTGCTTTTGAGTGCCATTTACTGAGAATGCAGTTAAATATCTGCTCTCTGGTGCTATGTTGTGACAAAAGAATCCATTGGAGATGTCCAAGGTTGTTTTGTATTTTTTGCGCACTATGTTATTCATTAGTGCAGCACTGTGTGAGTTTTGCACTGCAAAAGTTTTGCAACATGTGTTAAGGTGTCGGTAATCCAAAGCTAGACGATATGAATTGTCTGGTTTGGAGACCGGAAACAAAGGATTGTTCATTTGTGAGGTGCAAGTTTCAATCACCCCCTGGTATTCTAGCTGATCTAGTATTTCATTTACCTGTTTTTTAGCTTCTTGCTTAATTGGGTACTGCCTTTGTGCAGTAGGTTGTGATTTTAACTGGATTTTGTGAGGAGGAGAATCCTCATCCCATCCTACGTGATTTTTATATAAAGCAGGTGCTAGAGCCACTGCCCACTTTCTAGCAAGTGTGTATTTTTTATGAATCGGGATATGATTCGAGAAGGCAGGCATAATTACTTCTTCGCCATGAGGGCACTCCCTTACAAACTCTGGTGGCCAGTCTTTTTCAGCTAGAAGGATGTCATAGCCCTCGGAGAGGTTATCCCAAAATAGTCCCCTTATTTTCCTAGTCTTATCTCCCTCTATACGTAATGTTATCTCGTATATCTTGTGGGGTTTGCTAACTCTGGTGTCCGCAGTTTCCACTTGAAGATATTCATTCGTGTCCACTGTCTCCAGATGATTCATAAGGACTTTGCGAGCTATGCTCACTTCTGCTGCGCTGTCTAGCATTGTCTGAGCCCACTCTCTGTTTTTCAGTTGTGTCCTCAGTATTCTCGGCATTGTTAACTACCTTGATACTGGCTACCTTCTTTTTTGGAAATTGTAATTTCTTTTTTAGCTGAGCAGGTTCCTTGTCTTTGGACTTGGCGTGCTCTTCTCTTTGTTCTGATCGTCCTCTTCTTTCCGATTTCTGCGAGGAATTCTGAAAAGATTGAGAGGGACGGGTATCAATGTCTTGATATCTATCAGGTTTTTTATTATTATCCCTATTTCTAAGGTTATATCTATTCCCAGAGGGGTCACTCTGCGGTGACCTCTGTCTTCGGTTTGGAGATTTTTCTCTTCGCCTAGGAGACCTTCCTCTGGACTAGAATTTCTTTTCTTTAGGATCGGATTGTTTGTTTCCATCCCAATTCTTTTTTGGTGAATTATTATTAAAAAATAATTTTTCTGGACTTTCAGTCAGTTGCGGTTTTACTGGTATTCCACCTAAACTATCTCTACCTAGTTCCTCATAGGATTTTTCTATGATTCTGGCAATTTCAGCTGGTTGGTCTGCTATATCTGTCTCTTTTAACCTCTGGCGGATCGCCACGTTTGCTGCTTCACCTTTTATGTTGGCTAATAATATAGCCGAGACCTGCTTGAAGTCTTTTAGTAATTTCATACCAAGAGTTAAAGCAGGTTCTGGACCATATTCGTCTTGAATTTGTTTTAGCACATCTGGTATCACCGAAATGGATGGAACACCGTGCGTTTTTGTGTAGATGGAAGCAAAGACTGTACCCCAAGTGTCACAGTCCTCTATGTGTGGTGCGATTCCCATTGGAAGACAGATAGTCAGAATCCTGTGTTTTTCTAATGGGGTGGTGTCAGGAAACACCGCCTCTATTTGGGTAATTTTCTGTGCCAACCAGAATGGTATTTGTTCCCGTTTAGCCGGAACTTTACCTAGGCTAGACTGGATGTTCTGTGGTGTAATCTTATTTGTGTTCCCCTGGTGAGGGGTCAGCTGTGGAAGTTTAATCGTTGGCTGAATTGTTGAAGTCCGCATTACATACTGGACTAATTGTCTATGAATTTTTAGTAATTGTTTTAGCTGTATTAACAGCTCTCCTGTAGACATCCCTTCGATGTCTGGGTGTGGTGTGTATCCGGCTAAGACCGGCCACGTTGCTCCTGGTCTACCTAAAGGACCGAGCCTTGTAATGTGATTGTTATGTATTAGGGCGCCATCAAATAAGAGCAAATGCTCTTGGAATTTGAGTGGTACTTCCACCTCCTCGAAAGGAGTGTAAATGTCAGGTGGTACCTCTATTTTATAATAGTGGAAGTACTTTGTTACAGCATTTGCTGCTGGAAAATGTATCCATGTATAGTATACCTCTGTCTGCCGATATTCGTGTGCCTCAATTACGAATATGACTGTGCCACCTCTAGGTGTCAGTCCATTTTCTATAAGTTTTAAGGTTATAGATTTCCTTTTGGTGACCGGGATTAGTATTATATCCCCGTCTGCATCCTGTAGTGCAGTATCAGCTGCTGCTATTTCAGCTGCTAATCTAACTGCCTCTCTTTCTTCATCACTGTCTGTCATTTTACTGACCGGTGGTTATTTCTTTTGTTTGCAGATCAGGTTTCTTATGGAACAAAGATTTAGATGCACAATATTTTGGAACTGTTTATCCTTCAACGTTGACTATACCAAGAACCATACATAGGAGTTCCCTCCTGCGAGGTTTTGGAGGATATTACCTTTCACCCACTCCAGACGTCTTTGGAGTATTTGGGAAAAGGGGTCTGAGTGAGAAAGCACGACTGAGTTACTCTAAATGTCTTACATTAGTTTTATCGCCCTTTCCAAACACG
This sequence comes from Lissotriton helveticus, assembly GCF_964261635.1. NCBI lineage: Eukaryota > Metazoa > Chordata > Amphibia > Caudata > Salamandridae > Lissotriton > Lissotriton helveticus. The sequence continues at coordinate 761,207,150 of NC_136070.1, forward strand.
TTGGGCGCCATGTAGTGTAGTTCCTATCTTCCCAATAGGCTCTGCGCATTGGAATAATACCTACAGCAGTAAAGGCCTAGGCCAGACGTTAACTAGGTCTACTACTGTCGATACTAGACTTAAGTTTTGGGTTTGCCAGCGTAGCTCAGAGTTCGCTAGAAACTTTCTCGAATGTTCAAGGAGGAATTAACTTCCCTGATTAGACAAGAAGGGATTTAGTTTCTGACAACCATAGAACATGACAACTTTGCTCTCCCCTAATCAAGAGTCAATCTCGAGAGTCGTGTGAACAAAAGGCAAATTATTTTACTCAGTCAGTACGTGCATTCTTAGTCTCATCAGAATGTAGAGAAAAAGGAGAGACGGGCGTGTTCAATAAAAAGGTGTTATTTATTGATCAGTCTCTTTTCTCGTACAAGAGAAATGGATCGATATTATTGCAATACTTATAGTTAAGTAAAGTGCATACATTAAAAGCAATAGTATAAAGTAATACTGTAAAAACATTGATATGGTTTCTAAGCCATATGATGTTTTAAAATGAATAAAATATATTTACATACACATATACATTTGACTAAACGTACTCAACTGGTGTTTCTAAATACGCCTACCCCGTGTACCTGACCTAAGCCTAATACGTGGGCGGGAATAGAAAGTTACAGTTTAAGTTAAGTTTGTTTTTGCCAAGTGAATAACTAAAGAATTCTCTGTGAGGGGTTATTCAGTTCTGTACCTGGAAGTTAGGATGAATGAGGAATGGTATCTCTTTCTCTGGTCTCAATATTCCAGGCTGCCTGCGAGGGCTACCCGGAAACGCCGGTGCTGGATTCTCGGCAGGAGAAAGCAGCTTCTCTCAGCGCGTCAGGAAGGCGGGGCTGCTGCCAGCGGGGTCTGCTCTGCTCTCGGCTTCGGCAAGTGTGGCTGCTCCGTCTCGTCACCACGCGTGTGTTTGCATATGGCAAGATCGGTAATATTTATACCTTTAAGGTGCCGAGATTGACGTAAGGATGGACATAGATACGTCAATAAAGATGTCATACGACTTGCTCGTTAGCACATTCTTTACTAAAGTTCTCGGTGAAATCAAAACAATGGCCGCAGGGTTTTGCCCAGGTTGTCATAGGTTTGATTTGTTATGAGAACTCCGTATGCCTTATCAGGGGCTGGAGGAATATCGCTTGTCTAATTAGATCGCAAGCGTTATGACCTAATCAGATAACACGTTCCTGTGCCGTAGTGTGACTGCGTCAGATAACGGTATCTGCATCATGGGGGTTTTCTGCCTCATGGGCTGACTGCTAGTTAACTTGTTGGTTTGTTTAACTAGAATAGGGTCAGGAATAGGGGGATCGATTCAGAACCGATAGGAATACATGACACAGTACTGGGCTCAAAGGAGTAGCACTGAGGTCTCTCCTGATCACAGGTGAGAACATCGGAATTCGTAGTTCGGCTGATTTTGGAAGAATTTTTGTATGTTTAAAAAATGGACACTTAAAATTTTTTTTCAGCAAAAACAGGCAATGATAATCAATGGAGGAAATTCACGTTACGGGTAAGTACATTTAAGTTAACTACTCAGGATCAATATGGGGCTCAAAGGTGCCGCACTGAGGTCTCTCCTGATCACAGGTAAGAAGATCGGAATTCGTAGTTCGCCTGATTTTAGAGGAATTTTTGTAAGGTTAAAAAATGGACAATTGGAATCTTTTTTTAAGCAAAAACATGCAGTGATATCCTATGAAGAAAATTCTAGTCACTGGTAAGTACAGTTAAAACAACTTTTCAGGATCAGTACTGGGCACAAAGGTGCAGCACTGAGGTCTCTCCTGGTCACAGGTGACAAAATCGGAATTCGTAGTTCGCCTGATTTTAGAGGAATTTTTGTAAGTTTAAAAAATGAACACAGAATTGTTTTTTAAGCAAAAACAGGACCGGCTATCCTATGGAGGAAATTCACGTTACGGCTAAGTACAGTTAAAATAACTTTTCAGGATCAGTACTGGGCTCAAAGGTGCAGCACAGAGATCTCTCCTGATCACAGGTGAGAAAAACGGAATTCGTAGTTCGGCTGATTTTAGAGGAATTTTTGCAAGTTTCAAAAATGGACACAGAATTGTTTTTAAGCAAAAACAGGCAATGCTATCCTACGGACGAAATTCAAGTTACTGGTAACTAGAGTTAAAATAACTTTTCACGATCAGTACTGGGCTCAAAGGTGCAGCACTGAGATCTCTCCTGATCACAGGTGAGAAAATCGGAATTCGTAGTTCGGCGGATTCGGAGGAATTTTTGTAAGTTTAAAAAATGGACACTTGGAATTTTTTTTCAGCAAAAACAGGCACTGATATCCTATGGAGGAAATTCAAGCTACTGGTAAGCACAGTTAAGTTAACTTCTCAGGATCAATATGGGGCTCAAAGGTGCAGCACTGAGGTCTCTCCTGATCACAGGTGAGAAAATCGGAAGTCGTAGTTCGGCTGATATTAGAGGAATTTTTGTAAGTTTCAAAAATGGACACTTGGAATTTTTTTTTAAGCAAAAACATGCAATGATATCCAATGGAGGAAATTCAAGTTACTGATAAGTACAGTTAAAATAACTTTTCAGGATCAGTACTGGGCTCAAAGGTGCAGCACTGAGGTCTCTCCTGATCACAGGTGAGAAAATCGGAATTCGTGGTTCAGCTGATTTTAGAGGTATTTTTGTAAGTTTCAAAAATGAACACAGAATTGTTTTTTAAGCAAAAACAGGCAATGCTATCCTATGTAGGAAATTCACGTTATGGGTAAGTACAGTTAAAATAACTTTTCAGGATCAGTACTGGGCTCAAAGGAGCAGCACTGAGGTCTCTCCTGATCACAGGTGAGAAAATCGAAATTCGTAGTTCGGCTGATTTTGGAAGAATTTTTGTATGTTTAAAAAATGGACACTTAAAAAAAATTTCAGCAAAAACAGGCAATGATAATCAATGGAGGAAATTCACGTTACGGGTAAGTACAGTTAAAATAACTTTTCAGGATCAGTACTGGGCTCAAAGGTGCAGCACAGAGGTCTCTCTTGATCACAGGTGAGAAAATCAGAATTCGTAGTTCGGCTGATTTTAGAGGAATTTTTGTAAGTTTCAAAAAGGGACATTTAGAATTTTTTTCAGCAAAAACAAGCAATAATATCCTATGGAGGAAATTCAAGCTACTGGTAAGTACATTTAAGTTAACTTCTCAGGATCAATATGGGGCTCAAAGGTGCCGCACTGAGGTCTCTCCTGATCACAGGTGAGAAGATCGGAATTCGTAGTTCGCCTGATTTTAGAAGAATTTTTGTAAGGTTCAAAAATGGACAATTGGAATCTTTTTTTAAGCAAAAACATGCAATAATATCCAATGGAGGAAATTCAAGTTACTGGTAATGACAGTTAAAATTACTTTTCAGGATCAGTACTGGGCTCAAATGTGCAGCACTGAGGTCTCTCCTGATCACAGGTGAGAAAATCGGAATTCGTAGTTTATCTGATTTTAGAGGAATTTTTGTAAGTTTAAAAAATGGACACAGAATTGTTTTTAAGCAAAAACAGGCAATGCTATCCTATGGACGAAATTCAAGTTACTGGTAACTACAGTTAAAATTACTTTTCACGATCAGTACTGGGCTCAAAGGTGCCGCACTGAGATCTCTCCTGATCACAGGTGAGAAAATCGGAAGTCGTAGTTCGGCTGATATTAGAGGAATATTTGTAAGTTTCAAAAATGGACACTTGGAATTCTTTTTAAGCAAAAACATGCAATGATATCCAATGGAGGAAATTCAAGTTACTAATAAGTACAGTTAAAACAACTTTTCAGGATCGGTACTGGGCTCAAAGGTGCAGCACTGAGGTCTCTCCTGATCACAGGTGAGAAAATCGGAATTCGTGGTTCGGCTGATTTTAGAAAACTTTTTGTAAGTTTCAAAAATGGACACTTTCAAATTTGATTTTAAGCAAAAACATGCAATGATATCCAATGGAGGAAATTCAAGTTACTGATAAGTACACTTAAAACAACTTTTCAGGATCGGTACTGGGCTCAAAGGTGCAGCACTGAGGACTCTCCTGATCACAGGTGAGAAAATCGGAATTCGTGGTTCGGCTGAATTTAGAGGAATTTTTGTAAGTTTCAAAAATGGACACAGGATTGTTTTTTAAGCAAAAACAGGCAATGATATCCTATGGAGGAAATTCAAGCTACTGGTAAGTACAGTTAAGGTAACTTCTCAGCATCAATATGGGCCTCAAAGGTGCAGCACTGAGGTCTCTCCTGATCACAGGTGAGAAAATCGGAAGTCGTAGTTCGGCTGATATTAGAGGAATATTTGTAAGTTTCAAAAATGGACACTTGGAATTCTTTTTAAGCAAAAACATGCAATGATATCCAATGGAGGAAATTCAAGTTACTGATAAGTACAGTTAAAACAACTTTTCAGGATCTGTACTGGGCTCAAAGGTGCAGCACTGAGGTCTCTCCTGATCACAGGTGAGAAAATCGGAATTCGTGGTTCGGCTGAATTTAGAGGAATTTTTGTAAGTTTCAAAAATGGACACAGGATTGTTTTTTAAGCAAAAACAGGCAATGATATCCTATGGAGGAAATTCAAGTTACTGGTAACTACAGTTAAAATAACTTTTTAGGATGAGTACTGGGCTCAAAGGAGCAGCACTGAGGTCTCTCCTGATCACAGTTGAGATAATCGGATTTCGTAGTTCGGCTGATTCTGAGGAATTTTTGTAAGTTTCAAAAAGGGACACTAAGAATTTGTTTTCAGCAAAAACAGGCAATAATATCCTATGAAGGAAATTCAAGCTACTGGTAAGTACATTTAAGTTAACGTCTCAGGATCAATATGGGGCTCAAAGGTGCCGCACTGAGGTCTCTCCTGATCACAGGTGACAAGATCGGAATTCGTAGTTCGGCTGATTCTGGAGGTATTTTTGTAAGGTTCAAAAATGGACAATTGGAATCTTTTTTTAAGCAAAAACATGCAGTGATATCCTATAAAGGAAATTCAAGTCACTGGTAAGTACAGTTAAAACAACTTTTCAGGATCAGTACTGGGCTCAAAGGTGCAGCACTGAGGTCTCTCCTGATCACAGGTGAGAAAATCGGTAATTCCTAGTTCGCCTGATTTTAGAGGAATTTTTGTAAGTTAAAATAAGGAACACAGAATTGTTTTTTAACCAAAAACAGGCAATGCTATCCTATGGAGGAAATTCAAGTTACTGGTAACTACAGTTAAAATAACTTTTCAGGATGAGTACTGGGCTCAAAGGTGCAGCACTGAGGTCTCTCTTGATCACAGGTGAGATAATCAGAATTAGTAGTTCGGCTGATTCTGAGGAATTTTTGTAAGTTTCAAAAATGGACACTTAGAATTTTTTTCAGCAAAAACAGGCAATGATAGCCAATGGAGGAAATTCACATTACGGGTAAGTACAGTTAAAATAAATTTTCAGGATCAGTACTGGGCTCAAAGGTGTAGCACAGAGATCTCTCCTGTTCACAGGTGAGAAAATCAGAATTCGTAGTTTGGCTGATTCAGAGGAATTTTTGTAAGTTTCAAAAATGGACACTTGGATTTTTTTTAGCAAAAACAGGCACTGATATCCTATGGAGGAAATTCAAGCTACTGGTAAGTACAGTTAAGTTAACTTCTCAGGATCAATATGGGCCTCAAAGGTGCAGCACTGAGGTCTCTCCTGATCACAGGTGAGAAAATCGGAAGTCGTAGTTCGGCTGATATTAGAGGAATTTTTGTAAGTTTCAAAAATGGACACTTGGAATTCTTTTTAAGCAAAAACATGCAATGATATCCAATGGAGGAAATTCAAGTTACTGATAAGTACAATTAAAACAACTTTTCAGGATCGGTACTGGGCTCAAAGGTGCAGCACTGAGGTCTCTCCTGATCACAGGTGAGAAAATCGGAATTCGTGGTTCGGCTGAATTTAGAGGAATTTTTGTAAGTTTCAAAAATGGACACAGGATTGTTTTTTAAGCAAAAACAGGCAATGATATCCTATGGAGGAAATTCAAGTTACTGGTAACTACAGTTAAAATAACTTTTCAGGATGAGTACTGGGCTCAAAGGAGCAGCACTGAGGTCTCTCCTGATCACAGTTGAGATAATCGGAATTCGTAGTTCGGCTGATTCTGAGGAATTTTTGTAAGTTTCAAAAAGGGACACTAAGAATTTGTTTTCAGCAAAAACAGGCAATAATATCCTATGGAGGAAATTCAAGCTACTGGTAAGTACATTTAAGTTAACTTCTCAGGATCAATATGGGGCTCAAAGGTGCCGCACTGAGGTCTCTCCTAATCACTGGTGACAAGATCGGAATTCGTAGTTCGGCTGATTTTAGAGGTATTTTTGTAAGGTTCAAAAATGGACAATTGGAATCTTTTTTTAAGCAAAAACATGCAGTGATATCCTATAAAGGAAATTCAAGTCACTGGTAAGTACAGTTAAAACAACTTTTCAGGATCAGTACTGGGCTCAAAGGTGCAGCACTGAGGTCTCTCCTGATCACAGGTGAGAAAATCGGAATTCGTAGTTCGCCTGATTTTAGAGGAATTTTTGTAAGTTAAAAAACAGGAACACAGAATTGTTTTTTAACCAAAAACAGGCAATGCTATCCTATGGAGGAAATTCACGTTACGGGTAAGTACAGTTAAAATAACTTTTCAGGATCAGTACTGGGCTCAAAGGTGCAGCACTGAGGTCTCTCCTGATCACAGGTGAGAAAATCGGAATTCGTGGTTCGGCTGATTTTAGAGGAATTTTTGTAAGTTTCAAAAATGGACACTTGGAATTTTTTTTAAGCAAAAACAGGCAATATTATCCTATGGAGGAAATTCAAGCTACTGGTAAGTACAGTTAAGTTAACTTCTCAGGATCAATATGGGGCTCAAAGGTGGAGCACTGAGGTCTCTCCTGATCACAGGTGAAAAAATCGGAAGTCGTAGTTCGCCTGAATTTACAGGAATTTTTGTACGTTTCAAAAATGGGCACAGAATTGTTTTTAAGCAAAAACAGGCAATGATATCCTATGGAGGATATTTAAGTTACTGGTAACTACAGTTAAAATAACTTTTCAGGATGAGTACTGGGCTCAAAGGTGCAGCACTGAGGTCTCTCCTGATCACAGTTGAGATAATCGGAATTTGTAGTTCGGCTGATTCTGAGGAATTTTTGTAAGTTTCAAAAAGGGACACTAAGAATTTTTTTTCAGCAAAAACTGGCAATATTATCCTATGGAGGAAATTCAAGCTACTGGTAAGTACATTTAAGTTAACTTCTCAGGACCAATATGGGGCTCAAAGGTGCAGCACTGAGATCTCTCCTGATCACAGGTGAGAAAATCGGAATTCGTAGTTCACCTGATTTTAGAAGAATTTTTGTAAGTTTCAAAAATGGACGCTTAGAATTTTTTTTCAGCAAAAACAGGCAATGCTATCCAATGGCGGAAATGCATGTTATGGGTAAGTACAGTTAAAATAACTTTTCAGGATCAGTACTGGGCTCAAAGGTGCAGCACTGAGGTCTCTCCTGATCACAGGTGAGAAAATCGGAATTCGTATTTCATCTGATTTTAGAGGAATTTTTGTAAGTTTCAAAAATGGACACAGAATTGTTTTTAAGCAAAAACAAGCAATGCTATCCTATGGACGAAATTCAAGTTACTGGTAACTACAGTTAAAATTACTTTTCACGATCAGTACTGGGCTCAAAGGTGCAGCACTGAGATCTCTCCTGATCACAGGTGAGAAAATCAGAATTCGTTTTTCGGCTGATTCGGACGAATTTTTGTAAGTTTCAAAAATGGACACTTGGATTTTTTTTTAGCAAAAACAGGCACTGATATCCTATGGAGGAAATTCAAGCTACTGATAAGTACAGTTAAGTTAACTTCTCAGGACCTATATGGGGCTCAAAGGTGCAGCACTGAGGTCTCTCCTGATCACAGGTGAGATAATCGGAATTCGTAGTTCGGCTGATTTTAGAGGAATTTTTGTAAGTTTCAAAAATTGACACTTGAAACTTTGTTTTTAAGCAAAAACATGCAATAATATCCAATGGAGGAAATTCAAGTTACTGGTAATGACAGTTAAAATTACTTTTCAGGATCAGTACTGGGCTCAAATGTGCAGCACTGAGGTCTCTTCTGATCACAGGTGAGAAAATCGGAATACGTAGTTTATCAGATTTTAAAGGAATTTTTGTAAGTTTCAAAAATGGACACAGAATTGTTTTTAAGCAAAAACAGGCAATGCTATCCTATGGACGAAATTCAAGTTACTGGTAACTACAGTTAAAATTACTTTTCACGATCAGTACTGGGCTCAAAGGTGCCGCACTGAGATCTCTCCTGATCACAGGTGAGAAAATCAGAATTCTTAGTTCGGCTGATTCGGAGGAATTTTTGTAAGTTTCAAAAATGGACACTTGGATTTTTTTTTTAGCAAAAACAGGCACTGATATCCTATGGAGGAAATTCAAGCTACTGGTAAGTACAGTTAAGTTAACTTCTCAGGATCAATATGGGCCTCAAAGGTGCAGCACTGAGGTCTGATCACAGGTGAGAAAATCGGAAGTCGTAGTTCGGCTGATATTAGAGGAATTTTTGTAAGTTTCAAAAATGGACACTTGGAATTCTTTTTAAGCAAAAACATGCAATGATATCCAATAGAGAAAATTCAAGTTACTGATAAGTAACTGGTACTGGGCTCAAAGGTGCAGCACTGAGGTCTCTCCTGATCACAGGTGAGAAAATCGGAATTCGTGGTTCGGCTGAATTTAGAGGAATTTTTGTAAGTTTCAAAAATGGACACAGGATTGTTTTTTAAGCAAAAACAGGCAATGATATCCTATGGAGGAAATTCAAGTTACTGGCAACTACAGTTAAAATAACTTTTCAGGATGAGTACTGGGCTCAAAGGAGCAGCACTGAGGTCTCTCCTGATCACAGTTGAGATAATCGGAATTCGTAGTTCGGCTGGTTCTGAGGAATTTTTGTAAGTTTCAAAAAGGGACACTAAGAATTTTTTTTCAGCAAAAACTGGCAATATTATCCTATGGAGGAAATTCAAGCTACTGGTAAGTACATTTAAGTTAACTTCTCAGGACCAATATGGGGCTCAAAGGTGCAGCACTGAGGTCTCTCTTGATCACAGGTGAGAAAATCGGAATGCGTATTTCACCTGATTTTGGAAGAATTTTTGTAAGTTTCAAAAATGGACACTTAGGGGTCCATTAGGATGTTGGGCGGATTGCCCCTGCCAGGGTGGCGGTGGCCACTGCCACCCTGGCGGGGGCAATCCGCCCGACATCCGCATTCTAATTCCCCCCGCCATATTAGGATGGCGGGGGGACCGCGGCGGACGAAAACACCGTCCGCCGCTTTTCCGCCCCGGTCGCATTGCGGCCGGGGCGGTAATGGAACCATATAGTGGCGGTGTCTATCAGACACCGCCATCCATATTAGGGTGCCTGTCTGCAGCTGCTTTTCCGCGGCGGCAATGCCGCCACAGAAAGGCAGGCGGGGATTGCTGCGGGGGCCCCCTGCAGGGCCCCCAGGTTCACGACACTGTCAGGGGGCACATGGGGGGTACCTATGGTACCCCCCCACATTTGCATATGCAAAGCGGCAGGCAGCGCGCGGTGCCTGCCGCTTTGCATATGCAAATGCAAAAAAGCATTTTTAGCATCGTGGCGGGCGGTGCAGAGTGCACCGCCCGCCACAATGCTAAAACTACAGGATGTGCCCGCCACTGTGGCGGGCACATCCTAATGCTCCCCACGGGACCCCCGCCCTTATGGCGGGCGGTCCCGTTTCCCACTATGGTCACGGGCGGACAAAGTCCGCCCGTCATCATAATGACCCCCTAAGAATTTTTTTCAGCAAAAACAGGCAATGATAGCCAATGGTGGAAATTCACATTATGGGTAAGTACAGTTAAAATAAATTTTCAGGATCAGTACTGGGCTCAAAGGTGTAGCACAGAGGTCTCACCTGATCACAGGTGAGAAAATCAGAATTCGTAGTTCGGCTGATTTTAGAGGAATTTTTATAAGTTTCAAAAATGGACACAGAATTTTTTTTCAGCAAAAACAGGCAATGATAATCAATGGAGGAAATTCAAGTTACTGGTAACTACAGTTAAAATAACTTTTCAGGATCAGTACTGGGTTCAAAGGTGCAGAACTGAGGTCTCTCCTGATCACAGGTGAGATAATCGGAATTAGTAGTTGGCTGATTCTGAGGAATTTTTGTAAGTTTCAAAAAGGGAAATATAGAATTTGTTTTCAGCAAAAACAGGCAATAATATCCTATGGAGGAAATTCAAGCTACTGGTAAGTACATTTAAGTTAACTTCTCAGGATCAATATGGGGCTCAAAGGTGCCGCACTGAGGTCTCTCCTGATCACCGGTGACAAGATCGGAATTCGTAGTTCGGCTGATTTTAGAGGAATTTTTGTAAGGTTCAAAAATGGACAATTGGAATCTTTTTTTTAAGCAAAAACATGCAGTGATATCCTATAAAGGAAATTCAAGTCACTGGTAAGTACAGTTAAAACAACTTTTCAGGATCAGTACTGGGCTCAAAGGTGCAGCACTGAGGTCTCTCCTGATCACAGGTGAAAAAATCGGAAGTCGTAGTTCACCTGAATTTAGAGGAATTTTTGTAAGTTTAAAAAAAAATGGGCACAGACTTGTTTTTTAAGCAAAAACAGGCAATGATATCCTATGGAGGAAATTTAAGTTACTGGTAACTACAGTTAAAATAACTTTTCAGGATGAGTACTGGGCTCAAAGGTGCAGCACTGAGGCCTCTCCTGATCACAGTTGAGATAATCGGAATTCGTAGTTCGGCTGCTTCTGAGGAATTTTTGTAAGTTTCAAAAAGGGACACTAAGAATTTTTTTTCAGCAAAAACAGGCAATATTATCCTATGGAGGAAATTCAAGCTACTGGTAAGTACATTTAAGTTAACTTCTCAGGACCAATATGGGGCTCAAAGGTGCAGCACTGAGATCTCTCCTGATCACAGGTGAGAAAATCGGAATTCGTAGTTCACCTGATTTTGGAAGAATTTTTGTAAGTTTCAAAAATGGACGCTTAGAAATTTTTTTCAGCAAAAACAGGCAATGCTATCCAATGGAGGAAATGCATGTTACGGGTAAGTACAGTTAAAATAACTTTTCAGGATCAGTACTGGGCTCAAAGGTGCAGCACTGAGGTCTCTCCTGATCACAGGTGAGAAAATCGGAATTCGTAGTTCATCTGATTTTAGAGGAATTTTTGTAAGTTTCAAAAATGGACACAGAATTGTTTTTAAGCAAAAACAGGCAATGCTATCCTATGGAGGAAATTCAAGTTACTGATAAGTACAGTTAAAACAACTTTTCATGATCGGTACTGGGCTCAAAGGTGTAGCACTGAGGTCTCTCCTGATCACAGGTGAGAAAATCGGAATTCGTGGTACGGCTGATTTTAGACGACTTTTTGTAAGTTTCAAAAATGGACATTTTCAAATTTTATTTTAAGCAAAAACATGCAATTATATCCAATGGAGGAAATTCAAGTTACTGGTAAGTACAGTTAAAATTACTTTTCAGGATCAGTACTGGGCTCAAAGGTGCAGCACTGAGGTCTCTACTGATCACAGGTGAGAACATCGGAATTCGTAGTTCTCCTGAATTTAGAGGGATTTTTGTAAGTTTCAAAAATGGACACTGGATTGTTTTTTAAGCAAAAACAGTCACTATTATCCTATTGAGGAAATTCAAGCTACTGGTAAGTACATTTAAGTTAACTTCTCAGGACCAATATGGGGCTCAAAGGTGCAGCACTGAGGTCTCTCCTGATCACTGGTGAGAAAATCGGAATTCGTAGTTCGGCTGATTTTGGAAGAATTTTTGTATGTTTCAAAAATGGACACTTAAAATTTTTTTTCAGCAAAAACAGGCAATGATAATCAATGGAGGAAATTCACGTTACGGGTAAGTACAGTTAAAATAACTTTTCAGGATCAGTACTGGGCTCAAAGGTGCAGCACAGAGGTCTCTCCTGATCACAGGTGAGAAAATCAGAATTCGTAGTTCGGCGGATTTTAGAGGAATTTTTGTAAGTTTCAAAAAGGGACATTTAGAATTTTTTTCAGCAAAAACAAGCAATAATATCCTATGGAGGAAATTCAAGCTACTGGTAAGTACATTTAAGTTAACTACTCAGGATCAATATGGGGCTCAAAGGTGCCGCACTGAGGTCTCTCCTGATCACAGGTAAGAAGATCGGAATTCGTAGTTCGCCTGATTTTAGAGGAATTTTTGTAAAGTTCAAAAATGGACAATTGGAATCTTTTTTTAAGCAAAAACATGCAGTGATATCCTATGAAGAAAATTCTAGTCACTGGTAAGTACAGTTAAAACAACTTTTCAGGATCAGTACTGGGCTCAAAGTTGCAGCACTGAGGTCTCTCCTGGTCACAGGTGACAAAATCGGAATTCGTAGTTCGCCTGATTTTAGAGGAATTTTTGTAAGTTTAAAAAATGAACACAGAATTGTTTTTTAAGCAAAAACAGGAAAGGCTATCCTATGGAGGAAATTCACGTTACGGCTAAGTACAGTTAAAATAACTTTTCAGGATCAGTACTGGGCTCAAAGGTGCAGCACAGAGGTCTCTCCTGATCACAGGTGAGAAAAACGGAATTCGTAGTTCGGCTGATTTTAGAGGAATTTTTGCAAGTTTCAAAAATGGACACAGAATTGTTTTTAAGCAAAAACAGGCAATGCTATCCTACGGACGAAATTCAAGTTACTGGTAACTACAGTTAAAATAACTTTTCACGATCAGTACTGGGCTCAAAGGTGCAGCACTGAGATCTCTCCTGATCACAGGTGAGAAAATCGGAATTCGTAGTTCGTCGGATTCGGAGGAATTTTTGTAAGTTTAAAAAACTGGACACTTGGAAATTTTTTTCAGCAAAAACAGGCACTGATATCCTATGGAGGAAATTCAAGCTACTGGTAAGCACAGTTAAGTTAACTTCTCAGGATCAATATGGGGCTCAAAGGTGCAGCACTGAGGTCTCTCCTGATCACAGGTGAGAAAATCGGAAGTCGTAGTTCGGCTGATATTAGAGGTATTTTTGTAAGTTTCAAAAATTAACACAGAATTGTTTTTTAAGCAAAAACAGGCAATGCTATCCTATGTAGGAAATTCACGTTATGGGTAAGTACAGTTAAAATAACTTTTCAGGAACAGTACTGGGCTCAAAGGAGAAGCACTGAGGTCTCTCCTGATCACAGGTGAGAAAATCGGAATTCGTAGTTCGGCTGATTTTGGAAGAATTTTTGTATGTTTAAAAAATGGACACTTAAAAAATTTTTTCAGCAAAAACAGGCAATGATAATCAATGGAGGAAATTCACGTTACGGGTAAGTACAGTTAAAATAACTTTTCAGGATCAGTACTGGGCTCAAAGGTGCAGCACAGAGGTCTCTCTTGATCACAGGTGAGAAAATCAGAATTCGTAGTTCGGCTGATTTTAGAGGAATTTTTGTAAGTTTCAAAAAGGGACATTTAGAATTTTTTTCAGCAAAAACAAGCAATAATTTCCTATGGAGGAAATTCAAGCTACTGGTAAGTACATTTAAGTTAACTTCTCAGGATCAATATGGGGCTCAAAGGTGCCGCACTGAGGTCTCTCCTGATCACAGGTGAGAAAATCGGAATTCGTAGTTTATCTGATTTTAGAGGAATTTTTGTAAGTTTAAAAAATGGACACAGAATTGTTTTTAAGCAAAAACAGGCAATGCTATCCTATGGACGAAATTCAAGTTAGTGGTAACTACAGTTAAAATTACTTTTCACGATCAGTACTGGGCTCAAAGGTGCCGCACTGAGATCTCTCCTGATCACAGGTGAGAAAATCGGAAGTCGTAGTTCGGCTGATATTAGAGGAATATTTGTAAGTTTAAAAAATGGACACTTGGAATTCTTTTTAAGCAAAAACATGCAATGATATCCAATGGAGGAAATTCAAGTTACTGATAAGTACAGTTAAAACAACTTTTCAGGATCGGTACTGGGCTCAAAGGTGCAGCACTGAGGTCTCGCCTGATCACAGGTGAGAAAATCGGAATTCGTGGTTCGGCTGAATTTAGAGGAATTTTTGTAAGTTTCAAAAATGGACACAGGATTGTTTTTTAAGCAAAAACAGGCAATGATATCCTATGGAGGAAATTCAAGTAACTGGTAACTACAGTTAAAATAACTTTTTAGGATGAGTACTGGGCTCAAAGGAGCAGCACTGAGGTCTCTCCTGATCACAGTTGAGATAATCGGATTTCGTAGTTCGGCTGATACTGAGGAATTTTTGTAAGTTTCAAAAAGGGACACTAAGAATTTGTTTTCAGCAAAAACAGGCAATAATATCCTATGAAGGAAATTCAAGCTACTGGTAAGTACATTTAAGTTAACTTCTCAGGATCAATATGGGGCTCAAATGTGCCGCACTGAGGTCTCTCCTGATCACAGGTGACAAGATCGGAATTCGTAGTTCGGCTGATTTTGGAGGTATTTTTGTAAGGTTCAAAAATGGACAATTGGAATCTTTTTTTTAAGCAAAAACATGCAGTGATATCCTATAAAGGAAATTCAAGTCACTGGTAAGTACAGTTAAAACAACTTTTCAGGATCAGTACTGGGCTCAAAGGTGCAGCACTGAGGTCTCTCCTGATCACAGGTGAGAAAATCGGTAATACGTAGTTCGCCTGATTTTAGAGGAATTTTTGTAAGTTAAAAAAAGGAACACAGAATTGTTTTTTAACCAAAAACAGGCAATGCTATCCTATGGAGGAAATTCAAGTTACTGGTAACTACAGTTAAAATAACTTTTCAGGATGAGTACTGGGCTCAAAGGTGCAGCACTGAGGTCTCTCTTGATCACAGGTGAGATAATCAGAATTAGTAGTTCGGCTGATTCTGAGGAATTTTTGTAAGTTTCAAAAATGGACACTTAGAATTTTTTTCAGCAAAAACAGGCAATGATAGCCAATGGAGGAAATTCACATTACGGGTAAGTACAGTTAAAATAAATTTTCAGGATCAGTACTGGGCTCAAAGGTGTAGCACAGAGATCTCTCCTGTTCACAGGTGAGAAAATCAGAATTCGTAGTTCGGCTGATTCAGAGGAATTTTTGTAAGTTTCAAAAATGGACACTTGGATTTTTTTTTAGCAAAAACAGGCACTGATATCCTATGGAGGAAATTCAAGCTACTGGTAAGTACAGTTAAGTTAACTTCTCAGGATCAATATGGGCCTCAAAGGTGCAGCACTGAGGTCTCTCCTGATCACAGGTGAGAAAATCGGAAGTCGTAGTACGGCTGATATTAGAGGAATTTTTGTAAGTTTCAAAAATGGACACTTGGAATTCTTTTTAAGCAAAAACATGCAATGATATCCAATGGAGGAAATTCAAGTTACTGATAAGTACAGTTAAAACAACTTTTCAGGATCGGTACTGGGCTCAAAGGTGCAGCACTGAGGTCTCTCCTGATCACAGGTGAGAAAATCGGAATTCGTGGTTTGGCTGAATTTAGAGGAATTTTTGTAAGTTTCAAAAATGGACACAGGATTGTTTTTTAAGCAAAAACAGGCAATGATATCCTATGGAGGAAATTCAAGTTATTGGTAACTACAGTTAAAATAACTTTTCAGGATGAGTACTGGGCTCAAAGGAGCAGCACTGAGGTCTCTCCTGATCACAGTTGAGATAATCGGAATTCGTAGTTCGGCTGATTCTGAGGAATTTTTGTAAGTTTCAAAAAGGGACACTAAGAATTTGTTTTCAGCAAAAACAGGCAATAATATCCTATGGAGGAAATTCAAGCTACTGGTAAGTACATTTAAAGTAACTTCTCAGGATCAATATGGGGCTCAAAGGTGTCGCACTGAGGTCTCTCCTGATCACTGGTGACAAGATCGGAATTCGTAGTTCGGCTGATTTTAGAGGTATATTTGTAAGGTTCAAAAATGGACAATTGGAATCTTTTTTTCAAGCAAAAACATGCAGTGATATCCTATAAAGGAAATTCAAGTCCCTGGTAAGTACAGTTAAAACAACTTTTCAGGATCAGTACTGGGCTCAAAGGTGCAGCACTGAGGTCTCTCCTGATCACAGGTGAGAAAATCGGAATTCGTAGTTCGCCTGATTTTAGAGGAATTTTTGTAAGTTAAAAAAAGGAACACAGAATTGTTTTTTAACCAAAAACAGGCAATGCTATCCTATGGAGGAAATTCACGTTACGGGTAAGTACAGTTAAAATAACTTTTCAGGATCAGTACTGGGCTCAAAGGTGCAGCACTGAGGTCTCTCCTGATCACAGGTGAGAAAATCGGAATTCGTGGTTCGGCTGATTTTAGAGGAATTTTTGTAAGTTTCAAAAATGGACACTTGGAATTTTTTTTAAGCAAAAACAGGCAATAATATCCTATGGAGGAAATTCAAGCTACTGGTAAGTACAGTTAAGTTAACTTCTCAGGATCAATATGGGGCTCAAAGGTGGAGCACTGAGGTCTCTCCTGATCACAGGTGAAAAAATCGGAAGTCGTAGTTCGCCTGAATTTACAGGAATTTTTGTAAGTTTCAAAAATGGGCACAGAATTGTTTTTAAGCAAAAACAGGCAATGATATCCTATGGAGGAAATTTAAGTTACTGGTAACTACAGTTAAAATAACTTTTCAGGATGAGTACTGGGCTCAAAGGTGCAGCACTGAGGTCTCTCCTGATCACAGTTGAGATAATCGGAATTCGTAGTTCGGCTGATTCTGAGGAATTTTTGTAAGTTTCAAAAAGGGATACTAAGAATTTTTTTTCAGCAAAAACTGGCAATATTATCCTATGGAGGAAATTCAAGCTACTGGTAAGTACATTTAAGTTAACTTCTCAGGACCAATATGGGGCGCAAAGGTGCAGCACTGAGATCTCTCCTGATCACAGGTGAGAAAATCGGAATTCGTAGTTCACCTGATTTTAGAAGAATTTTTGTAAGTTTCAAAAATGGACGCTTAGAATTTTTTTTCAGCAAAAACAGGCAATGCTATCCAATGGCGGAAATGCATGTTACGGGTAAGTACAGTTAAAATAACTTTTCAGGATCAGTACTGGGCTCAAAGGTGCAGCACTGAGGTCTCTCCTGATCACAGGTGAGAAAATCGGAATTCGTATTTCATCTGATTTTAGAGGAATTTTTGTAAGTTTCAAAAATGGACACAGAATTGTTTTTAAGCAAAAACAGGCAATGCTATCCTATGGACGAAATTCAAGTTACTGGTAACTACAGTTAAAATTACTTTTCACGATCAGTACTGGGCTCAAAGGTGCAGCACTGAGATCTCTCCTGATCACAGGTGAGAAAATCAGAATTCGTTTTTCGGCTGATTCGGAGGAATTTTGTAAGTTTCAAAAATGGACACTTGGATTTTTTTTTAGCAAAAACAGGCACTGATATCCTATGGAGGAAATTAAAGCTACTGATAAGTACAGTTAAGTTAACTTCTCAGGACCAATATGGGGCTCAAAGGTGCAGCACTGAGGTCTCTCCTGATCACAGGTGAGATAATTGGAATTCGTAGTTCGGCTGATTTTTGTAAGTTTCAAAAATTGACACTTGGAAATTTGTTTTTAAGCAAAAACATGCAATAATATCCAATGGAGGAAATTCAAGTTACTGGTAATGACAGTTAAAATTACTTTTCAGGATCAGTACTGGGCTCAAATGTGCAGCACTGAGGTCTCTTCTGATCACAGGTGAGAAAATCGGAATACGTAGTTTATCAGATTTTAGAGGAATTTTTGTAAGTTTCAAAAATGGACACAGAATTGTTTTTAAGCAAAAACAGGCAATGCTATCCTATGGACAAAATTCAAGTTACTGGTAACTACAGTTAAAATTACCTTTCACGATCAGTACTGGGCTCAAAGGTGCCGCACTGAGATCTCTCCTGATCACAGGTGAGAAAATCAGAATTCGTAGTTCGGCTGATTCGGAGGAATTTTTGTAAGTTTCAAAAATGGACACTTGGATTTTTTTTGTTAGCAAAAACAGGCACTATTATCCTATGGAGGAAAATCAAGCTACTGGTAAGTACATTTAAGTTAACTACTCAGGACCAATATGGGGCTCAAAGGTGCAGCACTGAGGTCTCTCCTGATCACAGGTGAGAAAATCGGAATTCGTAGTTCGGCTGATTTTGGAAGAATTTTTGTATGTTTCAAAAATGGACACTTAAAAAAAAATTTCAACAAAAACAGGCAATGATAATCAATGGAGGAAATTCACGTTACGGGTAAGTACAGTTAAAATAACTTTTCAGGATCAGTACTGGGCTCAAAGGTGCAGCACAGAGGTCTCTCCTGATCACAGGTGAGAAAATCAGAATTCATAGTTCGGCGGATTTTAGAGGAATTTTTGTAAGTTTAAAAAAGGGACATTTAGAATTTTTTTCAGAAAAAACAAGCAATAATATCCTATGGAGGAAATTCAAGCTACTGGTAAGTACATTTAAGTTAACTACTCAGGATCAATATGGGGCTCAAAGGTGCCGCACTGAGGTCTCTCCTGATCACAGGTAAGAAGATCGGAATTCGTAGTTCGCCTGATTTTAGAGGAATTTTTGTAAGGATCAAAAATGGACAATTGGAATCTTTTTTTTAAGCAAAAACATGCAGTGATATCCTATGAAGAAAATTCTAGTCACTTGTAAGTACAGTTAAAACAACTTTTCAGGATCAGTACTGGGCTCAAAGGTGCAGCACAGAGGTCTCTCCTGATCACAGGTGAGAAAAACGGAATTCGTAGTTCGGCTGATTTTAGAGGAATTTTTGCAAGTTTCAAAAATGGACACAGAATTGTTTTTAAGCAAAAACAGGCAATGCTATCCTACGGACGAAATTCAAGTTACTGGTAACTACAGTTAAAATAACTTTTCACGATCAGTACTGGGATCAAAGGTGCAGCACTGAGATCTCTCCTGATCACAGGTGAGAAAATCGGAATTCGTAGTTCGGCGGATTCGGAGGAATTTTTGTAAGTTTAAAAAATGGACACTTGGAATTTTTTTTCAGCAAAAACAGGCACTGATATCCTATGGAGGAAATTCAAGCTACTGGTAAGCACAGTTAAGTTAACTTCTCAGGATCAATATGGGGCTCAAAGGTGCAGCACTGAGGTCTCTCCTGATCACAGGTGAGAAAATCGGAAGTCGTAGTTCGGCTGATATTAGAGGAATTTTTGTAAGTTTCAAAAATGGACACTTGGAATTTTTTTTTAAGCAAAAACATGCAATGATATCCAATGGAGGAAATTCAAGTTACTGATAAGTACAGTTAAAACAACTTTTCAGGATCGGTACTGGGCTCAAAGGTGCAGCACTGAGGTCTCTCCTGATCACAGGTGAGAAAATCGGAATTCGTGGTTCAGCTGATTTTAGAGGTATTTTTGTAAGTTTCAAAAATGAACACAGAATTGTTTTTTAAGCAAAAACAGGCAATGCTATCCTATGTAGGAAATTCACGTTATGGGTAAGTACAGTTAAAATAACTTTTCAGGAACAGTACTGGGCTCAAAGGAGCAGCACTGAGGTCTCTCCTGATCACAGGTGAGAAAATCGGAATTCGTAGTTCGGCTGATTTTGGAAGAATTTTTGTATGTTTAAAAAATGGACACTTAAAAATTTTTTTCAGCAAAAACAGGCAATGATAATCAATGGAGGAAATTCACATTACGGGTAAGTACAGTTAAAATAACTTTTCAGGATCAGTACTGGGCTCAAAGGTGCAGCACAGAGGTCTCTCTTGATCACAGGTGAGAAAATCAGAATTCGTAGTTCGGCTGATTTTAGAGGAATTTTTGTAAGTTTCAAAAAGGGACATTTAGAATTTTTTTCAGCAAAAACAAGCAATAATATCCTATGGAGGAAATTTAAGCTACTGGTAACACCAGTCACTTACCTGCATCACGCCATCGGGCCAGAGCCGTGAGGGGAACGGCAGGAACAGCAGAACGCCGAGAGGCTGCCCGGACCATCGGACAGCAGCGGACTGCACTCCCCAGCAGCCCCTGGGGTGGAAGCGCGCCCGTTACGTGCAAAGAGCGCCCGGAGGCGCCTGTAAAAGGCTGACCCCCCGGGAGCCCAGAGGGGGAACACCAGTCACTTACCTGCATCACGCCATCGGGCCAGAGCCGTGAGGGGAACGGCAGGACCAGCAGAATGCCGGGAGGCTGCCCGGACCATCGGACAGCAGCGGACTGCACTCCCCAGCAGCCCCTGGGGTGGAAGCGCGCCCGTGACGTGCAAAGAGCGCCCGGAGGCGCCTGTAAAAGGCTGACCCCCCCTCTCGCCCCGCGAGTCGTGCGCGGGAGAAGCCCGGGACAAGGGCGGGGCCGTCTATGGCCGTCCGGGGACGGCAGAGGACAAGACAGGCCGGATCCCTAACATTCACCATACGAAAATGGGTAAGAGAAAACTCCAGACCTCGATTACAGGGGGTACCAGCAAAGTTAAAATTGCTCGCAAAACTAATGCATCTGAAAGCATTTTGACGTATTTAACATCAGCGGTGGGAAAGCTTAATAAAGAAATTGCTGAGACTGAACGGGAACTGGGCTTGGAAGGTGTAACTGTAGACTCTAATGAGACAAGGATACCCCTAGAACCAAATGTTATCATCTCCACTACACACGACATCGCATCTGCCCGCCAAAATATAGTGATACAACAGGACCCTATAGTGGTTCCTGAGACTCTCGAGTGTTCTCAAATATCAGAGGGGGAAGCAAAAATCTGTAAAAATAGAAAAAGAGGGAGACTCATTAAGGCGCAAACCTTACGGTATAGAGCTAGCACCAAATCACGTCAATTCTCAACTAAGCTGGAAGGTTCAATTAAAAACATGCTAGAAAGGGTACTCACAGATACCATTGAAACTATGTTGATTAAGATCTCAAGTGACATAGTAGAAACCCTAAAAGATTGTGTATCTGGCATCCTAAATAAATGCGAGAGAATGAACTCATTGTTGCTCCAAAAGGTGACGGACCACCTCGCTCTAGATCCACAACAGACTTTGAAACACCATTACCAACCTATGGAGGTGTCCAGTAGTGCCGACCCAGTACTTTTGCCTCTCAAACCCACCACAAGTGCTACAACTTCTATACTTAAGTCTAAATCTGCTGATAAAAACCCCCACTCAACCCGACAGAATATCTCTGACCCAATAAATAGCCCCAGACCTGAAACCAGAGAAGAGGGTGCCGTAAAGACAGCCTGCCTTAGAACGAGTAATGGTCAATACCCTAAACCTATGGTCAATTTACCCCCAGAGGCAACACCGTTTGTGGCAGTACTGGTAAATGTACCAAGGCTTAAACAAGGAGATTCAGAAACACAATCAACACTCATGGAAAATGTAAAGAGTTGGTGCGATAATAATTGTTCAGGACCTAGTGACATATCTGCATTCATAAGCCTGGCGAGAAGAGTGACCTGGCTGGGTCCGTCCGCAAAATGCTTTCCTGACGATTGTGTCATCATCAATTTTAAAAACCCACATGTTTGCACAAGGTTATTTTGGGACGGAACAAATATCTCTCATGGACAAATTCGTGCGGTTCCATTAGGTTTTTTCTATCCCTGCCCTGCTCAACAAAGTCCCTGGTTGTCTAAAAATACCAAGAAAAACACCCCACGATCCAATGTGCATTTAGCTAACTGGGCTACCGAACCTTTAAATTCCCTTTTGACTCATAACAAAAACAACCCTGCGGCCTTGTCTTCAGGCCTGGAACTCAGAAACAGTTTTGATGTTCTATCAAATCTTGACGCCAACATCTGACTGTCCACGCAGAAGGGGGTGGAGGATCAGCCCGGAAATAACATTGACACTCGAAACGTCAAGCTAATGACATGGAACATATCTGGACTTCAAGCCAAAAGGGAAGATACGATCTGGCTGGAAATTATTAAGCAACATGATGTGGTTGCACTACAAGAAACTTGGGACACTGAATGTAATTTCTGGGTAGAAGGTTATACATCCTTTTTTGTAGCTGCACAAAAGTCGTCTAGGGGCAGGAGCAAGGGAGGCCTCGCGCTCCTAATCTCAGTAAAACATATGGGGGTGATGAAAATGCTAAATGTAAACTCTCCCAACTGTTTAATATTGGAGGTTATGAATAATTCGGGGGAAAAAATCCTCTACGTAAACTTTTATAATTCCATAGAGGGTACACAAGGTAGTGAAAATATCCTCTTGTTGACAGATTTTTTAAATGATTATAAAAAGAGTCAAACTACATTTGTTCATTATATACTTCTAGGTGATTTTAATACACACATATGTCATCTTAATTGTTATCATGATGTTTGTTTGGAAGATGATTATTTGACTCACCCGCATTTTGAACACTCTGTTAAAGGGGGAGCTTTAGAAGAACTGTTGATAAATTTAGACATATCAGAACCCGTCTTTGTGAATAATAAGGACAGAGTAGCAACATATAGTGCTAGGGGGAGCAACACTATCATTGATTTTATTTTTGGGTCACCCAGTATACTCAAAAATGTCATTTCTTATAATGCAACACAGACGGCATTTAGTGACCATAATCCGGTTATCATGGAATTAATTAACGCAAACCCTACCTTAATAACTACCGGACCACATTTAATTTATCCTACTGTAATCCGGGCTCATGATCAAGGTAGACGAGTTAAATGGTCTAGAATTATTGCCGAGGATTTTTTTAATGATTTGTGTGATAAAGTAAGCCTAGAATTAAACATTTGCAGAGACCCATTGACATCAGGAGGGAATGTTATTAAAGCCTTTGAAGTAATTTGCAATAATGTTGCCAAGGCATTTACGTGCAAACTTAACAACAAGACACGTAAAGCGCAAGGGTGGTTTAACGCCGATTGCTCCAAGGCACATAAAAACTTATTAGAAGCCTTGAAATGTACACCGCGTAATAGAGCAGAAGTGTCAAAACTCAGGAAGGAATATAAAATTACAACTGAGGCACGTAAAAGAGAAATTAAAGATAAGGCCTGGGAATCACTATATGATAAACTCACACTGAGGGACAGCGCCAAGTTTTGGGCTGTAGTGAATTTACCATTGTTTAATGGCAGAGATAACGAAATATTGGAGGTTAACATCACCGAGAAACAATGGCTGGACCATTTTGAAACTATCTATGGCAGTAAGATCCTTATAACTCCTTTCACCCCTACTGATTTTACAAACTTAGACACCCCACTAAGAATCACGGTGAAAGAAGTACAAAATGCCATAGAAAACACGGCTGGTGGTAAGGCCCCCGGCCCGGACGGGGTTCCCGCCGATATGTTCAAGACACACTCTCATGTGTGGTCCGTAGTTCTCGCAAATGTTTTTAATTTAGCCTGTATGGATAATTCTAACATACCTACTTCTTGGTCACACTCGATTATTATACCAATTTTTAAGAAGGGTCAAAGGGGTGACCCAAGGTGTTATAGACCGATATCGTTGCTCGATTCGTCTTTCAAGATTCTAGGCAAAGTCATCTTAAACAAAATTAATAAATGGGAAAAGGAAAATGAAATTTTATATAATACCCAATATGGGTTCAGGGTGGGGAGGGGTACTGAGGAACAGTGTCTTAACCTGTACATGACCATCTGTAAATATACTGTTGCTGCTAGGGGGGCAATCCATCTGGCATTTATGGACTTGTCCACAGCGTTCGACCTAGTCAATAGGTCAAAACTGTGGACAATACTTTTGGAGATGGGTTTGGACCCTGCTTTGGTAAACTTCCTGGCCTATTTGCACAGTGATCTGACCGCATCAGTGCGTATGTCATCTGATGGTAGATGCACTGCTGGGTTTAGATCAGCCAGAGGGGTAAGACAAGGGTGCATTTTAGCGCCCCTGTTATTTTCACTGTATATAAATTCACTGTATTCAGCTCTATCAACAGTCACACCGGATATACCTAGTATGGGTGGGTCCCCTCTGCCCGTACTGATGTATGCCGATGATACGGTCCTCATCGCCAGAACCCCCAACGGACTACAGTTACTCCTTCACACTTTTGGGGCTTTTATGCAGAAATTGGATCTGGTTGTTAACATGGAAAAGTCCCACGTTATGTCAATTGGGAAAGGCAAGGACAACACAAAAATCTTGAGATGCAACGGTGTGACACTGTCTAAAGTTAAGACATTTACATACCTCGGTGTAATTTTAGACAATTTAGCCACCTGGACCCCCCAGATTGCTAACAAAGCGATAGCTGTACGAAGATCTTTTGCAGCCATACTAAGTTTCGCCAAGAGGTTGGGAGGGAAACCTATTGAAGCTATTCTTTCCCTATATAGAGCTAAAACCCTGGCTCTGGCCAGATATGGGGCCGGGATTTGGGGTCATAAGAACTTAGCCCCAATTCAAAAAGAGGAGAACAGATCTTTGCGTTCTCTACTGGGTTTACCACAGTCCACTCCCTCGTTCTCTGTCCACTCGGAACTGGGGCAAGGTCATATTGAGGATGCCCTTAATTTGGCACCACTACTGCTATGGGTGAAAGTATGGCTGAACCCTACTTTGTCATTAAATCGAAAAATTATCACCGACTGCATGGGGAGAGATAGAGCAATGGACATTAAATGGCTGAAACACATTAAATCCTTAGCTATACAACTAGGTCGTCCAGAATTGTACTGTAACCCGGAAAGACTTAGTAAAGATGATGTTAAATGGATAAAAGCCCAATTTTTAAACCTTAGAAATACTCACCGGGAAGCTATGGAAATTGAAAAAATTACAGTAAGGGCTCACTACATGGTAATTTCTACCATGACCATCCAGCCATACTTAACGGTAGTCAATAGACCATATCATCGTTGGCTATTAACGAAATTCCGTTTTAACCAGATGCATCTTCTTTTGGGGGAATATCTGAAATGGAATAAGCCAAGGGACAATGCCCCGTGTAAATGTGATGCCTTTAATGATCAAGACTTGACGCACTTTGTATTTTTCTGTCCCTTTTTTGTTGAGGGGAGGAAAAAATATATTTTACCACTTCTGAGGGACAAGGGATTCAAGCAAGTGAAACCCGCGTTGTTGTTTTTACAGCTCATGGAGACCCATATTGTAATGTTTGGGGTTGCCAACTTTCTAGTAGCGGCGTTGCGTGCCAAACGGAAAAGATTATTGAATACTACAATGATGGATTGTGTTTTGGTTTAGCTAAAGTTTGGTCTGATTAATTTCTGTCATCATGAGCTGTTCATTTTCATTTTTTCCCTGCTTGTTCACACCGTCAACAAGAAGTAACAAGACAATGAAATTAGTTATATAATCAATCTGATGGTTTATAGGGTATTATGAAGTTTATTTTTAATTGCTTAAACTGTGCCTGATTACTTCCCACACAATTGTTTTAACTGCCTTTTTAACTGTTTTTTTAACAATTGTTTGCAGATTATAAAGTTCATCTGTGAATTTATGTAGATTATTTTATAAATATGTGTGTAGTATACTTTTATGATTTTAAAATAATCGAATAAAGTATTTTTGACTCTGACTCTGACTCTGGTAAGTACATTTAAGTTAACTTCTCAGGATCAATATGGGGCTCAAAGGTGCCGCACTGAGGTCTCTCCTGATCACAGGTGAGAAAATCGGAATTCGTAGTTTATCTGATTTTAGAGGAATTTTTGTAAGTTTAAAAAATGGACACAGAATTGTTTTTAAGCAAAAACAGGCAATGCTATCCTATGGACGAAATTCAAGTTACTGGTAACTACAGTTAAAATTACTTTTCACGATCAGTACTGGGCTCAAAGGTGCCGCACTGAGATCTCTCCTGATCACAGGTGAGAAAATCGGAAGTCGTAGTTCGGCTGATATTAGAGGAATATTTGTAAGTTTCAAAAATGGACACTTGGAATTCTTTTTAAGCAAAAACATGCAATGATATCCAATGGAGGAAATTCAAGTCACTGATAAGTACAGTTAAAACAACTTTTCAGGATCGGTACTGGGCTCAAAGGTGCAGCACTGAGGTCTCGCCTGATCACAGGTGAGAAAATCGGAATTCGTGGTTCGGCTGAATTTAGAGGAATTTTTGTAAGTTTCAAAAATGGACACAGGATTGTTTTTTAAGCAAAAACAGGCAATGATATCCTATGGAGGAAATTCAAGTTACTGGTAACTACAGTTAAAATAACTTTTTAGGATGAGTACTGGGCTCAAAGGAGCAGCACTGAGGTCTCTCCTGATCACAGTTGAGATAATCGGATTTCGTAGTTCGGCTGATTCTGAGGAATTTTTGTAAGTTTCAAAAAGGGACACTAAGAATTTGTTTTCAGCAAAAACAGGCAATAATATCCTATGAAGGAAATTCAAGCTACTGGTAAGTACATTTAAGTTAACTTCTCAGGATCAATATGGGGCTCAAAGGTGCCGCACTGAGGTCTCTCCTGATCACAGGTGACAAGATCGGAATTCGTAGTTCGGCTGATTTTGGAGGTATTTTTGTAAGGTTCAAAAATGGACAATTGGAATCTTTTTTTTAAGCAAAAACATGCAGTGATATCCTATAAAGGAAATTCAAGTCACTGGTAAGTACAGTTAAAACAACTTTTCAGGATCAGTACTGGGCTCAAAGGTGCAGCACTGAGGTCTCTCCTGATCACAGGTGAGAAAATCGGTAATTCGTAGTTCGCCTGATTTTAGAGGAATTTTTGTAAGTTAAAAAAAGGAACACAGAATTGTTTTTTAACCAAAAACAGGCAATGCTATCCTATGGAGGAAATTCAAGTTACTGGTAACTACAGTTAAAATAACTTTTCAGGATGAGTACTGGGCTCAAAGGTGCAGCACTGAGGTCTCTCTTGATCACAGGTGAGATAATCAGAATTAGTAGTTCGGCTGATTCTGAGGAATTTTTGTAAGTTTCAAAAATGGACACTTAGAATTTTTTTCAGCAAAAACAGGCAATGATAGCCAATGGAGGAAATTCACATTACGGGTAAGTACAGTTAAAATAAATTTTCAGGATCAGTACTGGGCTCAAAGGTGTAGCACAGAGATCTCTCCTGTTCACATGTGAGAAAATCAGAATTCGTAGTTCGGCTGATTCAGAGGAATTTTTGTAAGTTTCAAAAATGGACACTTGGATTTTTTTTAGCAAAAACAGGCACTGATATCCTATGGAGGAAATTCAAGCTACTGGTAAGTACAGTTAAGTTAACTTCTCAGGATCAATATGGGCCTCAAAGGTGCAGCACTGAGGTCTCTCCTGATCACAGGTGAGAAAATCGGAAGTCGTAGTTCGGCTGATATTAGAGGAATTTTTGTAAGTTTCAAAAATGGACACTTGGAATTCTTTTTAAGCAAAAACATGCAATGATATCCAATGGAGGAAATTCAAGTTACTGATAAGTACAGTTAAAACAACTTTTCAGGATCGGTACTGGGCTCAAAGGTGCAGCACTGAGGTCTCTCCTGATCACAGGTGAGAAAATCGGAATTCGTGGTTCGGCTGAATTTAGAGGAATTTTTGTAAGTTTCAAAAATGGACACAGGATTGTTTTTTAAGCAAAAACAGGCAATGATATCCTATGGAGGAAATTCAAGTTACTGGTAACTACAGTTAAAATAACTTTTCAGGATGAGTACTGGGCTCAAAGGAGCAGCACTGAGGTCTCTCCTGATCACAGTTGAGATAATCGGAATTCGTAGTTCGGCTGATTCTGAGGAATTTTTGTAAGTTTCAAAAAGGGACACTAAGAATTTGTTTTCAGCAAAAACAGGCAATAATATCCTATGGAGGAAATTCAAGCTACTGGTAAGTACATTTAAGTTAACTTCTCAGGATCAATATGGGGCTCAAAGGTGCCGCACTGAGGTCTCTCCTGATCACTGGTGACAAGATCGGAATTCGTAGTTCGGCTGATTTTAGAGGTATATTTGTAAGGTTCAAAAATGGACAATTGGAATCTTTTTTTCAAGCAAAAACATGCAGTGATATCCTATAAAGGAAATTCAAGTCACTGGTAAGTACAGTTAAAACAACTTTTCAGGATCAGTACTGGGCTCAAAGGTGCAGCACTGAGGTCTCTCCTGATCACAGGTGAGAAAATTGGAATTCGTAGTTCGCCTGATTTTAGAGGAATTTTTGTAAGTTAAAAAAAGGAACACAGAATTGTTTTTTAACCAAAAACCGGCAATGCTATCCTATGGAGGAAATTCACGTTACGGGTAAGTACAGTTAAAATAACTTTTCAGGATCAGTACTGGGCTCAAAGGTGCAGCACTGAGGTCTCTCCTGATCACAGGTGAGAACATCGGAATTCGTGGTTCGGCTGATTTTAGAGGAATTTTTGTAAGTTTCAAAAATGGACACTTGGAATTTTTTTTAAGCAAAAACAGGCAATAATATCCTATGGAGGAAATTCAAGCTACTGGTAAGTACAGGTAAGTTAACTTCTCAGGATCAATATGGGGCTCAAAGGTGGAGCACTGAGGTCTCTCCTGATCACAGGTGAAAAAATCGGAAGTCGTAGTTCGCCTGAATTTACAGGAATTTTTGTAAGTTTCAAAAATGGGCACAGAATTGTTTTTAAGCAAAAACAGGCAATGATATCCTATGGAGGAAATTTAAGTTACTGGTAACTACAGTTAAAATAACTTTTCAGGATGAGTACTGGGCTCAAAGGTGCAGCACTGAGGTCTCTCCTGATCACAGTTGAGATAATCGGAATTCGTAGTTCGGCTGATTCTGAGGAATTTTTGTAAGTTTCAAAAAGGGACACTAAGAATTTTTTTTCAGCAAAAATTGGCAATATTATCCTATGGAGGAAATTCAAGCTACTGGTAAGTACATTTAAGTTAACTTCTCAGTACCAATATGGGGCTCAAAGGTGCAGCACTGAGATCTCTCCTGATCACAGGTGAGAAAATCGGAATTCGTAGTTCACCTGATTTTAGAAGAATTTTTGTAAGTTTCAAAAATGGACGCTTAGAATTTTTTTTCAGCAAAAACAGGCAATGCTATCCAATGGCGGAAATGCATGTTACGGGTAAGTACAGTTAAAATAACTTTTCAGGATCAGTACTGGGCTCAAAGGTGCAGCACTGAGGTCTCTCCTGATCACAGGTGAGAAAATCGGAATTCGTATTTCATCTGATTTTAGAGGAATTTTTGTAAGTTTCAAAAATGGACACAGAATTGTTTTTCAGCAAAAACAGGCAATGCTATCCTATGGACGAAATTCAAGTTACTGGTAACTACAGTTAAAATTACTTTTCACGATCAGTACTGGGCTCACAGGTGCAGCACTGAGATCTCTCCTGATCACAGGTGAGAAAATCAGAATTCGTTTTTCGGCTGATTCGGAGGAATTTTTGTAAGTTTCAAAAATGGACACTTGGATTTTTTTTTAGCAAAAACAGGCACTGATATCCTATGGAGGAAATTCAAGCTACTGATAAGTACAGTTAAGTTAACTTCTCAGGACCAATATGGGGCTCAAAGGTGCAGCACTGAGGTCTCTCCTGATCACAGGTGAGATAATCGGAATTCGTAGTTCGGCTGATTTTAGAGGAATTTTTGTAAGTTTCAAAAATTGACACTTGGAAATTTGTTTTTAAGCAAAATACATGCAATAATATCCAATGGAGGAAATTCAAGTTACTGGTAATGCCAGTTAAAATTACTTTTCAGGATCAGTACAGGGCTCAAATGTGCAGCACTGAGGTCTCTTCTGATCACAGGTGAGAAAATCGGAATACGTAGTTTATCAGATTTTAGAGGAATTTTTTTAAGTTTCAAAAATGGACACAGAATTGTTTTTAAGCAAAAACAGGCAATGCTATCCTATGGACGAAATTCAAGTTACTGGTAACTACAGTTAAAATTACCTTTCACGATCAGTACTGGGCTCAAAGGTGCCGCACTGAGATCTCTCCTGATCACAGGTGAGAAAATCAGAATTCGTAGTTCGGCTGATTCGGAGGAATTTTTGTAAGTTTCAAAAATGGACACTTGGATTTTTTTTTTAGCAAAAACAGGCACTGATATCCTATGGAGGAAATTCAAGCTACTGGTAAGTACAGTTAAGTTAACTTCTCAGGATCAATATGGGCCTCAAAGGTGCAGCACTGAGGTCTGATCACAGGTGAGAAAATCGGAAGTCGTAGTTCGGCTGATATTAGAGGAATATTTGTAAGTTTCAAAAATGGACACTTGGAATTCTTTTTAAGCAAAAACATGCAGTGATATCCTATAAAGGAAATTCAAGTCACTGGTAAGTACAGTTAAAACAACTTTTCAGGATCGGTACTGGGCTCAAAGGTGCAGGACTGAGGTCTCTCCTGATCACAGGTGAGAAAATCGGAATTCGTGGTTCGGCTGAATTTAGAGTAATTTTTGTAAGTTTCAAAAATGGACACAGGATTGTTTTTTAAGCAAAAACAGGCAATGATATCCTAAGGAGGAAATTCAAGCTTCTGGTAAGTACATTTAAGTTAACTACTCAGGATCAATATGGGGCTCAAAGGTGCCGCACTGAGGTCTCTCCTGATCACAGGTAAGAAGATCGGAATTCGTAGTTCGCCTGATTTTAGAGGAATTTTTGTAAGGTTCAAAAATGGACAATTGGAATCTTTTTTTTAAGCAAAAACATGCAGTAATGTCCTATAAAGAAAATTCTAGTCACTGGTAACTACAGTTAAAACAACTTTACAGGATCAGTACTGGGCTCAAATGTGCAGCACTGAGGTCTCTCCTGGTCACAGGTGACAAAATCCGAATTCGTAGTTCGCCTGATTTTAGAGGAATTTTTGTAAGTTTCAAAAATGAACACAGAATTGTTTTTTAAGCAAAAACAGGAAAGGCTATCCTATGGAGGAAATTCACGTTACGGCTAAGTATAGTTAAAATAACTTTTCAGGATCAGTACTGGGCTCAAAGGTGCAGCACAGAGGTCTCTCCTGATCACAGGTGAGAAAAACGGAATTCGTAGTTCGGCTGATTTTAGAGGAATTTTTGCAAGTTTCAAAAATGGACACAGAATTGTTTTTAAACAAAAACAGGCAATGCTATCCTACGGACGAAATTCAAGTTACTGGTAACTACAGTTAAAATAACTTTTCACGATCAGTACTGGGCTCAAAGGTGCAGCACTGAGATCTCTCCTGATCACAGGTGAGAAAATCGGAATTCGTAGTTCGGCGGATTCGGAGGAATTTTTGTAAGTTTCAAAAATGGACACTTGGAATTTTTTTTCAGCAAAAACAGGCACTGATATCCTATGGAGGAAATTCAACTTACTGATAAGTACAGTTAAAACAACTTTTCAGGATCGGTACTGGGCTCAAAGGTGCAGCACTGAGGTCTCTCCTGATCACAGGTGAGAAAATCGGAATTCGTGGTTCAGCTGATTTTAGAGGTATTTTTGTAAGTTTAAAAAATGAACACAGAATTGTTTTTTAAGCAAAAACAGGCAATGCTATCCTATGTAGGAAATTCACGTTATGGGTAAGTACAGTTAAAATAACTTTTCAGGATCAGTACTGAGCTCAAAGGAGCAGCACTGAGGTCTCTCCTGATCACAGGTGAGAAAATCGGAATTCGTAGTTCGGCTGATTTTGGAAGAATTTTTGTATGTTTAAAAAATGGCCACTTAAAATTTTTTTTCAGCAAAAACAGGCAATGATAATCAATGGAGGAAATTCACGTTACGGGTAAGGACAGTTAAAATAACTTTTCAGGATCAGTACTGGGCTCAAAGGTGCAGCACAGAGGTCTCTCTTGATCACAGGTGAGAAAATCAGAATTCGTAGTTCGGCTGATTTTAGAGGAATTTTTGTAAGTTTCAAAAAGGGACATTTAGAATTTTTTTCAGCAAAAACAAGCAATAATATCCTATGGAGGAAATTCAAGCTACTGGTAAGTACATTTAAGTTAACTTCTCAGGATCAATATGGGGCTCAAAGGTGCCGCACTGAGGTCTCTCCTGATCCCAGGTGAGTAGATCGGAATTCGTAGTTCGTCTGATTTTAGAAGAATTTTTGTAAGGTTCAAAAATGGACAATTGGAATCTTTTTTTAAGCAAAAACATGCAATAATATCCAATGGAGGAAATTCAAGTTACTGGTAATGACAGTTAAAATTACTTTTCAGGATCAGTACTGGGCTCAAATGTGCAGCACTGAGGTCTCTCCTGATCACAGGTGAGAAAATCTGAATTCGTAGTTTATCTGATTTTAGAGGAATTTTTGTAAGTTTCAAAAATGGACACAGAATTGTTTTTAAGCAAAAACAGGCAATGCTATCCTATGGACGAAATTCAAGTTACTGGTAACTACAGTTAAAATTACTTTTCACGATCAGTACTGGGCTCAAAGGTGCCGCACTGAGATCTCTCCTGATCACAGGTGAGAAAATCAGAATTCGTAGTTCGGCTGATTCGGAGGAATTTTTGTAAGTTTCAAAAATGGACACTTGGATTTTTTTTTTTGCAAAAACAGGCACTGATATCCTATGGAGGAAATTCAAGCTACTGGTAAGTACAGTTAAGTTAACTTCTCAGGATCAATATGGGCCTCAATGGTGCAGCACTGAGGTCTCTCCTGGTCACAGGTGAGAAAATCGGAAGTCGTAGTTCGGCTGATATTAGAGGAATATTTGTACGTTTCAAAAATGGACACTTGGAATTCTTTTTAAGCAAAAACATGCAATGATATCCAATGGAGGAAATTCAAGTTACTGATAAGTACAGTTAAAACAACTTTTCAGGATCGGTACTGGGCTCAAAGGTGCAGCACTGAGGTCTCTCCTGATCACAGGTGAGAAAATCGGAATTTGTGGTTCGGCTGAATTTAGAGGAATTTTTGTAAGTTTCAAAAATGGACACAGGATTGTTTTTTAAGCAAAAACAGGCAATGATATCCTATGGAGGAAATTCAAGTTACTGGTAACTACAGTTAAAATAACTTTTCAGGATGAGTACTGGGCTCAAAGGAGCAGCACTGACGTCTCTCCTGATCACAGTTGAGATAATCGGAATTCTTAGTTCGGCTGATTCTGAGGAATTTTTCTAAGTTTCAAAAAGGGACACTAAGAATTTGTTTTCAGCAAAAACAGGCAATAATATCCTATGAAGGAAATTCAAGCTACTGGTAAGTACATTTAAGTTAACTTCTCAGGATCAATATGGGGCTCAAAGGTGCCGCACTGAGGTCTCTCCTGATCACAGGTGACAAGATCGGAATTCGTAGTTCGGCTGATTTTGGAGGTATTTTTGTAAGGTTCAAAAATGGACAATTGGAATCTTTTTTTTAAGCAAAAACATGCAGTGATATCCTATAAAGGAAATTCAAGTCACTGGTAAGTACAGTTAAAACAACTTTTCAGGATCAGTACTGGGCTCAAAGGTGCAGCACTGAGGTTTCTCCTGATCAAAGGTGAGAAAATCAGAATTCGTGGTTCGGCTGATTTTAGAGGAATTTTTGTAAGTTTCAAAAAGGGACATTTAGATTTTTTTCAGCAAAAACAAGCAATAATATCCTATGGAGGAAATTCAAGCTACTGGTAAGTACATTTAAGTTAACTTCTCAGGATCAATATGGGGCTCAAAGGGACCGCACTGAGGTCTCTCCTGAACACAGGTGAGAAGATCGGAATTCGTAGTTCGCCTGATTTTAGAAGAATTTTTGTAAGGTTCAAAAATGGACATTTGGAATCTTTTTTTAAGCAAAAACATGCAATAATATCCAATGGAGGAAATTCAAGTTACTGGTAAGTACAGTTAAGTTAACTTCTCAGGATCAATATGGGGCTCAAAGGTGGAGCACTGAGGTCTCTCCTGATCACAGGTGAAAAAATCGGAAGTCGTAGTTCGCCTGAATTTAGAGGAATTTTTGTAAGTTAAAAAAAGGAACACAGAATTGTTTTTTAACCAAAAACAGGCAATGCTATCCTATGGAGGAAATTCACGTTACGGGTAAGTACAGTTAAAATAACTTTTCAGGATCAGTACTGGGCTCAAAGGTGTAGCACAGAGGTCTCACCTGATCACAGGTAACAAAATCAGAATTCATAGTTCGGCTGATTTTAGAGGAATTTTTATAAGTTTCAAAAATGGACACAGAAATTTTTTTCAGCAAAAACAGGCAATGATAATCAATGGAGGAAATTCAAGTTACTGGTAACTACAGTTAAAATAACTTTTCAGGATCAGTACTGGGATCAAAGGCGCAGAACTGAGGTCTCTCCTGATCACAGGTGAGATAATCGGAATTAGTAGTTGGCTGATTCTGAGGAATTTTTGTAAGTTTCAAAAAGGGACATTTAGAATTTGTTTTCAGCAAAAACAGGCAATAATATCCTATGGAGGAAATTCAAGCTACTGGTAAGTACATTTAAGTTAACTTCTCTGGATCAATATGGGGCTCAAAGGTGCCGCACTGAGGTCTCTCCTGATCACAGGTGACAAGATCGGAATTCAGAGTTCGCCTGATTTTAGAGGAATTTTTGTAAGTTAAAAAAGAGGAACACAGAATTGTTTTTTAACCAAAAACAGGCAATGCTATCCTATGGAGGAAATTCACGTTACGGGTAAGTACAGTTAAAATAACTTTTCAGGATCAGTACTGGGCTCAAAGGTGCAGCACTGAGGTCTTTCCTGATCACAAGTGAGAAAATCAGAATTCGTGGTTCGGCTGATTTTAGAGGAATTTTTGTAAGTTTCAAAAATGGACACTTGGATTTTTTTTTAAGCAAAAAAGGCAATAATATCCTATGGAGGAAATTCAAGCTACTGGTAAGTACAGTTAAGTTAACTTCTCAGGATCAATATGGGGCTCAAAGGTGGAGCACTGAGGTCTCTCCTGATCACAGGTGAAAAAATCGGTAGTCGTAGTTCGCCTGAATTTAGAGGAATTTTTGTAAGTTTCAAAAATTGACACTTGGAAATTTGTTTTTAAGCAAAATACATGCAATAATATCCAATGGAGGAAATTCAAGTTACTGGTAATGACAGTTAAAATTACTTTTCAGGATCAGTACTGGGCTCAAATGTGCAGCACTGAGGTCTCTTCTGATCACAGGTGAGAAAATCGGAATACGTAGTTTATCAGATTTTACAGGAATTTTTTTAAGTTTCAAAAATGGACACAGAATTGTTTTTAAGCAAAAACAGGCAATGCTATCCTATGGACGAAATTCAAGTTACTGGTAACTACAGTTAAAATTACCTTTCACGATCAGTACTGGGCTCAAAGGTGCCGCACTGAGATCTCTCCTGATCACAGGTGAGAAAATCAGAATTCGTAGTTCGGCTGATTCGGAGGAATTTTTGTAAGTTTCAAAAATGGACACTTGGATTTTTTTTTTTGCAAAAACAGGCACTGATATCCTATGGAGGAAATTCAAGCTACTGGTAAGTACAGTTAAGTTAACTTCTCAGGATCAATATGGGCCTCAAAGGTGCAGCACTGAGGTCTGATCACAGGTGAGAAAATCGGAAGTCGTAGTTCGGCTGATATTAGAGGAATATTTGTAAGTTTCAAAAATGGACACTTGGAATTCTTTTTAAGCAAAAACATGCAGTGATATCCTATAAAGGAAATTCAAGTCACTGGTAAGTACAGTTAAAACAACTTTTCAGGATCGGTACTGGGCTCAAAGGTGCAGCACTGAGGTCTCTCCTGATCACAGGTGAGAAAATCGGAATTCGTGGTTCGGCTGAATTTAGAGGAATTTTTGTAAGTTTCAAAAATGGACACAGGATTGTTTTTTAAGCAAAAACAGGCAATGATATCCTAAGGAGGAAATTCAAGCTTCTGGTAAGTACATTTAAGTTAACTACTCAGGATCAATATGGGGCTCAAAGGTGCCGCACTGAGGTCTCTCCTGATCACAGGTAAGAAGATCGGAATTCGTAGTTCGCCTGATTTTAGAGGAATTTTTGTAAGGTTCAAAAATGGACAATTGGAATCTTTTTTTTAAGCAAAAACATGCAATAATATCCAATGGAGGAAATTCAAGTTACTGGTAAGTACAGTTAAGTTAACTTCTCAGGATCAATATGGGGCTCAAAGGTGGAGCACTGAGGTCTCTCCTGATCACAGGTGAAAAAATCGGAAGTCTTAGTTCGCCTGAATTTAGAGGAATTTTTGTAAGTTAAAAAAAGGAACACAGAATTGTTTTTTAACCAAAAACAGGCAATGCTATCCTATGGAGGAAATTCACGTTACGGGTAAGTACAGTTAAAATAACTTTTCAGGATCAGTACTGGGCTCAAAGGTGTAGCACAGAGGTCTCACCTGATCACAGGTAACAAAATCAGAATTCATAGTTCGGCTGATTTTAGAGGAATTTTTATAAGTTTCAAAAATGGACACAGAAATTTTTTTCAGCAAAAACAGGCAATGATAATCAATGGAGGAAATTCAAGTTACTGGTAACTACAGTTAAAATAACTTTTCAGGATCAGTACTGGGATCAAAGGCGCAGAACTGAGGTCTCTCCTGATCACAGGTGAGATAATCGGAATTATTAGTTGGCTGATTCTGAGGAATTTTTGTAAGTTTCAAAAAGGGACATTTAGAATTAGTTTTCAGCAAAAACAGGCAATAATATCCTATGGAGGAAATTCAAGCTACTGGTAAGTACATTTAAGTTAACTTCTCTGGATCAATATGGGGCTCAAAGGTGCCGCACTGAGGTCTCTCCTGATCACAGGTGACAAGATCGGAATTCAGAGTTCGCCTGATTTTAGAGGAATTTTTGTAAGTTAAAAAATAGGAACACAGAATTGTTTTTTAACCAAAAACAGGCAATGCTATCCTATGGAGGAAATTTACGTTACGGGTAAGTACAGTTAAAATAACTTTTCAGGATCAGTACTGGGCTCAAAGGTGCAGCACTGAGGTCTCTCCTGATCACAGGTGAAAAAATCGGTAGTCGTAGTTCGCCTGAATTTAGAGGAATTTTTGTAAGTTTCAAAAATGGGCACAGAATTGCTTTTTTAAGCAAAAACAGGCAATTATATCTTATGGAGGAAATTTAAGTTACTGGTAACTACAGTTAAAATAACTTTTCAGGATGAGTACTGGGCTCAAAGGTGCAGCACTGAGGTCTCTCCTGGTCACAGTTGAGATAATCGGAATTCGTAGTTCGGCTGATTCTGAGGAATTTTTGTAAGTTTCAAAAAGGGACACTAAGAATTTTTTTTCAGCAAAAACAGGCAATATTATCCTATGGAGGAAATTCAAGCTACTGGTAAGTACAGTTAAGTTAACTTCTCAGGATCAATATGGGGCTCAAAGGTGCAGCACTGAGGTCTCTCCTGATCACAGGTGAGAAAATCAGAAGTCGTAGTTCGGCTGATATTAGAGGAATTTTTGTAAGTTTCAAAAATGGACACTTGGAATTTATTTTAAGCAAAAACATGCAATGATATCCAATTGAGGAAATTCAAGTTACTGGTAAGTACAGTTAAAATTACTTTTCAGGATCAGTACTGGGCTCAAAGGTGCAGCACTGAGGTCTCTCCTGATCACAGGTGAGAAAATCGGAATTCGTGGTTTGGCTGATTTTTGAGGAATGTTTGTAAGTTTAAAAAATGGACACTTTCAAATTTTATTTTAAGCAAAAACATGCAATGATATCCAATGGAGGAAATTCAAGTTACTGGTAATGACAGTTAAAATTACTTTTCAGGATCAGTACTGGGCTCAAAGGTGCAGCACTGAGGTCTCTCCTGGTCACAGGTGAGAAAATCGGAATTCGTAGTTTATCTGATTTTAGAGGAATTTTTGTAAGTTTCAAAAATGGACACCGAATTGTTTTTAAGCAAAAACAGGCAATGCTGTCCTATGGACGAAATTCAAGTTACTGGTAACTACAGTTAAAATTACTTTTCACGATCAGTACTGGGCTTATAGGTGCCGCACTGAGATCTCTCCTGATCACAGGTGAGAAAATCAGAATTCGCAGTTCGGCTGATTCGGAGGAATTTTTGTAAGTTTCAAAAAGGGACACTTGGAATTTTTTTTTAGCAAAAACAGGCACTGATGTCCTATGGAGGAAATTCAAGCTACTGGTAAGTACAGTTAAGTTAACTTCTCAGGATCAATATGGGCCTCAAAGGTGCAGCACTGAGGTCTCTCCTGATCACAGGTGAGATAATCGGAATTCGTAGTTCGGCTGATTTTAGAGGAATTTTTGTAAGTTTCAAAAATTGACACAGAATTGTTTTTAAGCAAAAACAGGCAATGCTATCCTATGGACGAAATTCAAGTTACTGGTAATTACAATTAAAATTACTTTTCACGATCAGTACTGGGCTCAAAGGTGCAGCACTGAGATCCCTCCTGATCACAGATGAGAAAATCAGAATTCGTAGTTCGGCTGATTCGGAGAAATTTTTGTAAGTTTCAAAAATGAACACTTGGAATTTTTTTTTTGCAAAAACAGGCACTGATATCCTATGGAGGAAACTCAAGCTACTGGTAAGTACAGTTAAGTTAACTTCTCAGGATCAATATGGACCTCAAAGGTGCAGCACTGAGGTCTCTCCTGATCACAGGTGAGAAAATCGGAAGTCGTAGTTCGGCTGATATTAGAGGAATTTTTGTAAGTTTCAAAAATGGAAACTTGGAATTTTTTTTAAGCAAAAACATGCAATGATATCCAATGGAGGAAATTCAAGTTACTGGTAAGTACAGTTAAAATTACTTTTCAGGATCAGTACTGGGCTCAAAGGTGCTGCAATGAGGTCTCTCCTGATCACAGGTGAGAAAATCGGAATTCGTGGTTCGGCTGATTTTAGACGACTTTTTGTAAGTTTAAAAAATGGACACTTTCAAATTTTATTTTAAGCAAAAACATGCAATTATATCCAATGGAGGAAATTCAAGTTACTGGTAAGTACAGGTAAAATTACTTTTCAGGATCAGTACTGGCTCAAAGGTGCAGCACTGAGGTCTCTCCTGATCACAGGTGAGAACATCGGAATTCGTAGTTCTCCTGAATTTAGAGGAATTTTTGTAAGTTTCAAAAATGGACACTGGATTGTTTTTTAAGCAAAAACAGGCAATGATATCCTATGGAGGAAATTCAAGTTACTGGTAACTACAGTTAAAATAACTTTTCAGGATGAGTACTGGGCTCAAAGGTGCAGCCCTGAGGTCTCTCCTGGTCACAGTTGAGATAATCGGAATTCGTAGTTCGGCTGATTCTGAGGAATTTTTGAAAGTTTCAAAAAGGGACACTAAGAATTTTTTTTCAGCAAAAACAGGCAATATTATCCTATGGAGGAAATTCAAGCTACTGGTAAGTACAGTTAAGTTAACTTCTCAGGATCAATATGGGGCTCAAAGGTGCAGCACTGAGGTCTCTCCTGATCACAGGTGAGAAAATCGGAAGTCGTAGTTCGGCTGATATTAGAGGAATTTTTGTAAGTGTCAAAAATGGACACTTGGAATTTTTTTTAAGCAAAAACGTGCAATGATATCCAAATGAGGAAATTCAAGTTACTGGTATGTACAGATAAAATTACTTTTCAGGATCAGTACTGGGCTCAAAGGTGCAGCACTGAGGTCTCTCCTGATCACAGGTGAGAAAATCGGAATTCGTGGTTTGGCTGATTTTAGAGGAATGTTTGTAAGTTTAAAAAATGGACACTTTCAAATTTTATTTTAAGCAAAAACATGCAATGATATCCAATGGAGGAAATTCAAGTTACTGGTAATGACAGTTAAAATTACTTTTCAGGATCAGTACTGGGCTCAAAGGTGCAGCACTGAGGTCTCTCCTGATCACAGGTGAGAAAATCGGAATTCGTAGTTTATCTGATTTTAGAGGAATTTTTGTAAGTTTCAAAAATGGACACAGAACTGTTTTTAAGCAAAAACAGGCAATGCTATCCTATGGACGAAATTCAAGTTACTGGTGACTACAGTTAAAATTACTTTTCACGATCAGTACTGGGCTCAAAGGTGCCGCACTGAGATCTCTCCTGATCACAGGGGAGAAAATCAGAATTCGTAGTTCGGCTGATTCGGAGGAATTTTTGTAAGTTTCAAAAATGGACACTTGGATTTTTATTAAGCAAAAACAGGCACTGATATCCTATGGAGGAAATTCAAGCTACTGGTAAGTACAGTTAAGTTAACTTCTCAGGATCAATATGGGCCTCAAAGGTGCAGCACTGAGGTCTCTCCTGATCACAGGTGAGAAAATCGGAAGTCGTAGTTCGGCTGATATTAGAGGAATTTTTGTAAGTTTCAAAAATGGACACTTGGAATTCTTTTTAAGCAAAAACATGCAAAAATATCCAATAGAGGAAATTCAAGTTACTGATAAGTACAGTTAAAACAACTTTTCAGGATCGGTACTGGGCTCAAAGGTGCAGCACTGAGGTCTCTCGTGATCACAGGTGAGAAAATCGGAATTCGTGGTTCGGCTGAATTTATAGGAATTTTTGTAAGTTTCAAAAATGGACACAGGATTGTTTTTTAAGCAAAAACAGGCAATGCTATCCTATGGAGGAAATTCACGTTACGGGTAAGTACAGATAAAATAACTTTTCAGGATCAGTACTGGGCTCAAGGTGCAGCACAGAGGTCTCTCCTGATCACAGGTGAGAAAAACGGAATTCGTAGTTCGGCTTATTTTAGAGGAATTTTTGTAAGTTTCAAAAATGGACGCTTGGAATTTTTTTAAGCAAAAACATGCAATATTATCCAATGGAGGAAATTCAAGTTACTGGTAAGTACAGTTAAAATTACTTTTCAGTATCAGTACTGGGCTAAAAGGTGCAGCACTGAGAACTCTCCTGATCACAGGTGAGAAAATCGGAATTCGTAGTTCATGTGATTTTAGAGGAATTTTTGTATGTTTCCAAAATGAACGCAGAATTGTTTTTTAAGCAAAAACAGGCAATGCTATCCTATGGAGGAAATTCACGTTACTGGTAAGTACAGTTAAAATTACTTTTCAGGATCGGTACTGGGCTCAAAGGTGCAGCACTGAGGTCTCTCCTGATCACAGGTGAGAAAATCGGAATTCGTGGTTCGGCTGATTTTAGAGGAATTTTTGTAAGTTTCAAAAAGGGACATTTAGAAGTTTTTTTTCAGCAAAAACACGCAATAATATCCTATGGAGGAAATTCAAGCTACTGGTAAGTACATTTAAGTTAACTTCTCAGGATCAATATGGGGCTCAAAGGTGCCGCACTGAGGTTCTCCTGATCAAAGGTGAGAAGATCGGAATTCGTAGTTCGGCTGATTTTAGAGGAATTTTTGTAAGGTTCAAAAATGGACAATTGGAATCTTTTTTTTAAGCAAAAACATGCAGTGATATCCTATAAAGGAAATTCAAGTCACTGGTAAGTACAGTTAAAACAACTTTTCAGGATCAGTACTGGGCTCAAAGGTGCAGCACTGATGTCTCTCCTGATCACAGGTTAGAAAATCGGAATTCGTAGTTCGCCTGATTTTAGAGGAATTTTTGTAAGTTTCAAAAATGAACACAGAATTGTTTTCTAAGCAAAAACAGGCAATGCTATCCTATGGAGGAAATTCACGTTACGGGTAAGTACAGTTAAAATAACTTTTCAGGATCAGTACTGGGCTCAAAGGTGCAGTACTGAGGTCTCTCCTGATCACGGGTGAGATAATTGGAATTCGTGGTTTGGCTGATTCTGAGGAATTTTTGTAAGTTTCAAAAATGGATTCTTAGACATTTTTTTCAGTAAAAACAGGGAATGATATCCTAAGGATGAAAATCAAATTAATAGTAAGTACAGTTAAAATTACTTTTCAGGATCAGTACTGGGCTCAAAGGTGAAGCACTGAGGTCTCTCCTGATCACAGGTGAGAAAATCGGAATTCGTGGTTCGGCTGATTTTTTGAGGAATTTTTGTACGTTTCAAAAATGGACACTTGGAATTCTTTTTTAAGCAAAAACAGGCAATAATATCCTATGGAGGAAATTCAAGCTACTGGTAAGTACAGTTAAGTTAACTTCTCAGGATCAATATGGGGCTCAAAGGTGCAGCACTGAGGTCTCTCCTGATCACAGGTGACAAAATCGGAAGTCGTAGTTCGCCTGAATTTAGAGGAATTTTTGTAAGTTTCAAAAATGGACACAAAATTGTTTTTTAAGCAAAAACAGGCAATGATAATCAATGGAGGAAATTCAAGTTACTGGTAACTACAGTTAAAATAACTTTTCAGGATCAGTACTGGGCACAAAGGTCCAGCACTGAGGCCTCTCCAGATCACAGTTGAGATAATCGGATTTCGTAGTTCGGCTGATTCTGAGGAATTTTTGTAAGTTTCAAAAAGGGACACTAAGAATTTTTTTTTCAGCAAAAACAGGCAATATTATCCTATGGAGGAAATTCAAGCTACTGGTAAGTACATTTAAGTTAACTTCTCAGGACCAATATGGGGCTCAAAGGTGCAGCACTGAGATCTCTCCTGATCACAGGTGAGAAAATCGGAATTCGTAGTTCACCTGATTTTGGAAGAATTTTTGTAAGTTTCAAAAATGGACGCTTAGAATTTTTTTTCAGCAAAAACAGGCAATGCTATCCAATGGAGGAAATGCATTTCACGGGTAAGTACAGTTAAAATAACTTTTCAGGATCAGTACTGGGCTCAAAGGTGCAGCACTGAGGTCTCTCCTGATCACAGGTGAGAAAATCGGAATTCGTAGTTCATCTGATTTTAGAGGAATTTTTGTAAGTTTCAAAAATGGACACAGAATTGTTTTTAAGCAAAAACAGGCAATGCTGTCCTATGGACGAAATTCAAGTTACTGGTAACTACAGTTAAAATTACTTTTCACGATCAGTACTGGGCTCAAAGGTGCAGCACTGAGATCTCTCCTGATCACAGGTGAGAAAGTCAGAATTCGTAGTTCGGCTGATTCGGAGGAATTTTTGTAAGTTTCAAAAATGGACACTTGGATTTTTTTTTAGCAAAAACAGGCACTGATATCCTATGGAGGAAATTCAAGCTACTGGTAAGTACAGTTAAGTTAACTTCTCAGGACCAATATGGGGCTCAAAGGTGCAGCACTGAGGTCTCTCCTGATCACAGGTGAGAAAATCGGAATTCGTAGTTCACCTGATCTTGGAAGAATTTTTGTATGTTTCAAAAATGGACACTTAGAATTTTTTCAGCAAAAACAGACAATGATAATCAATGGAGGAAATTCAAGTTACTGGTAACTACAGTTAAAATAACTTCTCAGGATCAATATGGGGCTCAAAGGTGCCGCACTGAGGTCTCTCCTGATCACAGGTTTGAAGATCGGAATTCGTAGTTCGCCTGATTTTAGAGGAATTTTTGTAAGGTTAAAAAATGGACAATTGGAATCTTTTTTTAAGCAAAAACATGCAGTGATATCCTATAAAGGAAATTCAAGTCACTGGTAAGTGCAGTTAAAACAAATTTTCAGGATCAGTACTGGGCTCAAAGGTGCAGCACTGAGATCTCTCCTGATCACAGGTGAGAAAATCAGAATTCGTAGTTTGGCGGATTCAGAGGAATTTTTGTAAGTTTCAAAAATGGACACTTGGAATTTTTTTTATGCAAAAACATGCAATGACATCCAATGGAGGAAATTCAAGTTACTGGTAAGTACAGTTAAAATGACTTTTCAGGATCAGTACTGGGCTCAAAGGTGCAGCACTGAGGTCTCTCCTGATCACAGGTGAGAAAATCGGAATTCATGGTTTGGCTGATTTTAGAGGAATTTTTGTAAGTTTAAAAAATGGACACTTTCAAATTTTATTTTAAGCAAAAACATGCAATGATATCCAATGGAGGAAATTCAAGTTACTGGTACGTACAGTTAAAATTACTTTTCAGGATCAGTG
Organism: Lissotriton helveticus; assembly: GCF_964261635.1. Classification (NCBI taxonomy): domain Eukaryota; kingdom Metazoa; phylum Chordata; class Amphibia; order Caudata; family Salamandridae; genus Lissotriton; species Lissotriton helveticus. The sequence goes on from NC_136070.1 coordinate 761,251,155, forward strand.
CTGGGCTCAAAGGTGCAGCACTGAGGTCTCTCCTGATCACAGGTGAGAAAATTGGAAGTCGTAGTTTGACTGATATTAGAAGAATTTTTGTAAGTTTCAAAAATGGACACTTGACATTTTTTTTTAAGAAAAAACATGCAATGATATCCAATGGAGGAAATTCAAGTTACTGATAAGTACAGTTAAAACAACTTTTCAGGATCGGTACTGGGCTCAAAGGTGCAGCACTGAGGTCTCTCCTGATCACAGGTGAGATAATCGGACTTCGTGGTTTGGCTGATTTTAGAGGAATTTTTGTAAGTTTCAAAAATGGACACTTTCAAATTTTATTTTAAGCAAAAACATGCAATGATATCCAATGGAGGAAATTCAAGTTACTGGTAAGTACAGTTAAAATTACTTTTCAGGATCAGTACTGGGCTCAAAGGTGCAGGACCGAGGTCTCTCCTGATCACAGATGAGAAAATCGGAATTCGTGGTTCGGCTGATTTTAGACGACTTTTTGTAAGTTTCAAAAATGGACACTTTCAAATTTTATTTTAAGCAAAAACATGCAATTATATCCAATGGAGGAAATTCAAGTTACTGGTAAGTACAGTTAAAATTACTTTTCAGGATCAGTACTGGGCTCAAAGGTGCAGCACTGAGGTCTCTCCTGATCACAGGTGAGAACATCGGAATTCGTAGTTCGCCTGAATTTAGAGGAATTTTTGTAAGTTTCAAAAATGGACACTGGATTGTTTTTTAAGCAAAAACAGGCAATGATATCCTATGGAGGAAAATCAAGTTACTGGTAACTACAGTTAAAATAACTTTTCAGGATGAGTACTGGGCTCAAAGGTGCAGCACTGAGGTCTCTCCTGATCACAGTTGAGATAATCGGAATTCGTAGTTCGGCTGATTCTGAGGAATTTTTGTAAGTTTGAAAAAAGGGACACTAAGAATTTTTTTTCAGCCAAAACAGGCAATATTATCCAATGGAGGAAATTCAAGCTGCTGGTAAGTACATTTAAGTTAACTTCTCAGGACCAATATGGGGCTCAAAGGTGCAGCACTGAGGTCTCTCCTGATCACAGGTGAGAAAATCGGAATTTGTATTTCACCTGATTTTGGAAGAATTTTTGTAAGTTTCAAAAATGGACACTTAGAATTTTTTTCAGCAAAAACAGGCAATCATATCCAATGGAGGAAATTCACATTACGGGTAAGTACAGTTAAAATACATTTTCAGGATCAGTACTGGGCTCAAAGGTGCAGCACAGAGGTCTCTCCTGATCACAGGTGAGAAAATCAGAATTCGTAGTTCGGCTGATTTTAGAGGAATTTTTAGAAGTTTAAAAAATGGACACAGAATTTTTTTTCAGCAAAAACAGGCAATGATAATCAATGGAGGAAATTCAAGTTACTGGTAACTGCAGTTAAAATAACTTTTCAGGATCAGTACTGGGCTCAAAGGTGCAGCACTGAGGTCTCTCCTGATCACAGGTGAGATAATCGGAATTAGTAGTTGGCTGAATCTGAGGAATTTTTGTAAGTTTCAAAAAGGGACATTTAGAATTTTTTTCAGCAAAAACAGGCACTAATACCCTATGGAGGAAATTTAAGCTACTGGTAAGTACAGTTAAAATAACTTTTCACGATCAGTACTGGGCTCAAAGGTGCAGCACTGAGATCTCTCCTGATCACAGGTGAGAAAATCAGAATTCGTAGTTCGGCTGATTCGGAGGAATTTTTGTAAGTTTAAAAAATGGACACTTGGAAAATTTTTTCAGCAAAAATAGGCCCTGATATCCTATGGAGGAAATTCAAGCTACTGGTAAGTACATTTAAGTTAACTTCTCAGGACCAATATGGGGCTCAAAGGTGCAGCACTGAGGTCTCTCCTGATCACAGGTGAGAAAATCGGAATTCGTAATTCATCTGATTTTAGAGGAATTTTTGTAAGTTTCAAAAATGGACACAGAATTGTTTTTAAGCAAAAACAGGCAATGCTATCCTATGGACGAAATTCAAGTTACTGGTAACTACAGTTAAAATCACTTTTCACGGTCAGTACTGGGCTCAAAGGTGCAGCACTGAGATCTCTCCTGATCAGAGGTGAGAAAATCAGAATTCGTAGTTCGGCTGATTCAGAGAAATTTTTGTAAGTTTCAAAAATGGACACTTGGAATGTTTTTTAAGCAAAAACATGCAATTATATCCAATGGAGGAAATTCAAGTTACTGGTACGTACAGTTAAAATTACTTTTCAGGATCAGTACTGGGCTCAAAGGTGCAGCACTGAGGTCCCTCCTGATCACAGGTGAGAACATCGGAATTCGTAGTTCGCCTGAATTTAGAGGAATTTTTGTAAGTTTCAAAAATGGACACTGGATTGTTTTTTAAGCAAAAACAGGCAATGATATCCTATGGAGGAAAATCAAGTTACTGGTCACTACAGTTAAAATAACTTTTCAGGATGAGTACTGGGCTCAAAGGTGCAGCACTGAGGTCTCTCCTGATCACAGTTGAGATAATCGGAATTCGTAGTTCGGCTGATTCTGAGGAATTTTTGTAAGTTTGAAAAAGGGACACTAAGAATTATTTTTCAGCCAAAACAGGCAATATTAATCATTGGAGAAAGTCAAGCTACTGGTAAGTACATTTAAGTTAACTTCTCAGGACCAATATGGGGCTCAAAGGTGCAGCACTGAGGTCTCTCCTGATCACAGGTGAGAAAATCGGAATTCGTATTTCACCTGATTTTGGAAGAATTTTTGTAAGTTTCAAAAATGGACACTTAGAATTTTTTTCAGCAAAAACAGGCAATGATATCCAATGGAGGAAATTCACATTACGGGTAAGTACAGTTAAAATAAATTTTCAGGATCAGTACTGGGCTCAAAGGTGCAGCACAGAGGTCTCTCCTGATCACAGGTGAGAAAATCAGAATTCGTAGTTCGGCTGATTTTAGAGGAATTTTTAGAAGTTTCAAAAATGGACACCGAAATTTTTTTCAGCAAAAACAGGCAATGATAATCAATGGAGGAAATTCAAGTTACTGGTATCTACCGTTAAAATAACTTTTCAGGATCAGTACTGGCCTCAAAGGTGCAGCACTGAGGTCTCTCCTGATCACAGGTGAGATAATCGGAATTAGTAGTTGGCTGAATCTGAGGAATTTTTGTAAGTTTCAAAAAGGGACATTTAGAATTTTTTTCAGCAAAAACAGGCAATAATATCCTATGGAGGAAATTTAAGCTACTGGTAAGTACAGTTAAAATAACTTTTCACGATCAGTACTGGGCTCAAAGGTGCAGCACTGAGATCTCTCCTGATCACAGGTGAGAAAATCGGAATTCGTAGTTCGGCTGATTCGGAGGAATTTTTGTAAGTTTAAAAAATGGACACTTGGAAAAAAAATTCAGCAAAAATAGGCCCTGATATCCTATGGAGGAAATTCAAGCTACTGGTAAGTACATTTAAGTTAACTTCTCAGGACCAATATGGGGCTCAAAGGTGCAGCACTGAGGTCTCTCCTGATCACAGGTGAGAAAATCGGAATTCGTAGTTCATCTGATTTTAGAGGAATTTTTGTAAGTTTCAAAAATGGACACAGAATTGTTTTTAAGCAAAAACAGGCAATGCTATCCTATGGACGAAATTCAAGTTACTGGTAACTACAGTTAAAATTCCTTTTCAGGATCAGTACTGGGCTCAAAGGTGAAGCACTGAGGTCTCTCCTGATCACAGGTAAGAAAATCGGAATTCGTAGTTCGGCTGATTTTAGACGACTTTTTGTAAGTTTCAAAAATGGACACTTTCAAATTTTATTTTAAGCAAAAACATGCAATTATATCCAATGGAGGAAATTCAAGTTACTGGTAAGTACAGTTAAAATTCCATTTCAGGATCAGTACTGGGCTCAAAGGTGCAGCACTGAGGTCTCTCCTGATCACAGGTGAGAACATCGGAATTCGTAGTTCGCCTGAATTTAGAGGAATTTTTGTAAGTTTCAAAAATGGACACTGGATTGTTTTTTAAGCAAAAACAGGCAATGATATCCTATGGAGGAAAATCAAGTTACTGGTAACTACAGTTAAAATAACTTTTCAGGATGAGTACTGGGCTCAAAGGTGCAGCACTGAGGTCTCTCCTGATCACAGTTGAGATAATCGGAATTCGTAGTTCGGCTGATTCTGAGGAATTTTTATAAGTTTCAAAAAGGGACACTTAGAATTTTTTTAAGCAAAAACAGGCAATATTATCCTATGGAGGAAATTCAAGCTACTGGTAAGTACATTTAAGTTAACTTCTCAGGACCAATATGGGGCTCAAAGGTGCAGCACTGAGGTCTCTCCTGATCACAGGTGAGAAAATCGGAATTCGTATTTCACCTGATTTTGGAAGAATTTTTGTAAGTTTCAAAAATGGACACAGAATTTTTTTCAGCAAAAACAGGCAATGATATCCAATGGAGGAAATTCACATTACAGGTAAGTACAGTTAAAATAACTTTTCAGGATGAGTACTGGGCTCAAAGGTGCAGCACTGAGTTCTCTCCAGATCAAAGGTGAGAAAATCGGAATTCGTATTTCACCTGATTTTAGAGGAATTTTTATATGTTTCAAAAATGGACACAGAATTTTTTTTCAGCAAACACAGGCAATGATAATCAATGGAGGAAATTCAAGTTACTGGTAACTACAGTTAAAATATCTTTTCAGGATCAGTACTGGGCTCAAAGGTGCCGCACTGAGGTCTCTCCTGATCACAGGTGAGAAGATCAGAATTCGTAGTTCGGCTGATTTTAGAGGAATTTTTGTAAGTTTAAAAAATGAACACAGAATTGTTTTTTAAGCAAAAACAGGCATTGCTATCCTATGGAGGAAATTCATGTTACGGGTAAGTACAGTTAAAATAACTTTTCAGGATCAGTACTGGGCTCAAAGGTGCAGCACAGAGGTCTCTCCTGATCACAGTGAGAAAATCGGAAGTCGTAGTTCGGCTGATTTTAGAGGAATTTTTGTACGTTTCAAAAATTGACACTTGGAATTTTTTTTTAAGCAAAAAAATGCAATTATATCTAATGAAGGAAATTCAAGTTACTGGTAAGTACAGTTAAAATTACTTTTCAGGATCAGTACTGGGCTCAAAGGTGCAGCACTGAGGTCTCTCCTGATCACAGGTGAGAAAATCGGAATTCGTAGTTCATCTGATTTTAGAGGAATTTTTGTAAGTTTCAAAAATGGACACAGAATTGTTTTTAAGCAAAAACAGGCAATGCTATCCTATGGACGAAATTCAAGTTACTTGTAACTACAGTTAAAATCACTTTTCACGGTCAGTACTGGGCTCAAAGGTGCAGCACTGAGATCTCTCCTGATCAGAGGTGAGAAAATCAGAATTCGTAGTTCGGCTGATTCAGAGAAATTTTTGTAAGTTTCAAAAATGGACACTTGGTTTTTTTTTTTAAGCAAAAACATGTAATTATATCCAATGGAGGAAATTCAAGTTACTGGTACGTACAGTTAAAATTACTTTTCAGGATCAGTACTGGGCTCAAAGGTGCAGCACTGAGGTCCCTCCTGATCACAGGTGAGAACATCGGAATTCGTAGTTCGCCTGAATTTAGAGGAATTTTTGTAAGTTTCAAAAATGGACACTGGATTGTTTTTTAAGCAAAAACAGGCAATGATATCCTATGGAGGAAAATCAAGTTACTGGTCACTACAGTTAAAATAACTTTTCAGGATGAGTACTGGGCTCAAAGGTGCAGCACTGAGATCTCTCCTGATCACAGTTGAGATAATCGGAATTCGTAGTTCGGCTGATTCTGAGGAAATTTTGTAAGTTTCAAAAAGGGACACTAAGAATTTTATTTTAAGCGAAAACATGCAATTATATCCAATGGAGGAAATTCAAGTTACTGGTAAGTACAGTTAAAATTCCTTTTCAGGATCAGTACTGGGCTCAAAGGTGCAGCACTGAGGTCTCTCCTTATCACATGTGAGAACATCGGAATTCGTAGTTCGCCTGAATTTAGAGGAATTTTTGTAAGTTTCAAAAATGGACACAGGATTGTTTTTTAAGCAAAAACAGGCAATGATATCCTATGGAGGAAATTCAAGTTACTGGTAACTACAGTTAAAATAACTTTTCAGGATGAGTACTGGGCTCAAAGGTGCAGCACTGAGGTCTCTCCTGATCACAGTTGAGATAATCGGAATTCGTAGTTCGGCTGATTCTGAGGAATTTTTATAATTTTCAAAAAGGGACACTTAGAATTTTTTTAAGCAAAAACAGGCAATATTATCCTATGGAGGAAATTCAAGCTACTGGTAAGTACATTTAAGTTAACTTCTCAGGACCAATATGGGGCTCAAAGGTGCAGCACTGAGGTCTCTCCTGATTAAGCATGGGCGGATTTTGCGGATCCACGATTCACGAATTTGCGGATTCACGGATCGTGGATCCGCAAAATCCGCGGATTATGCGGATCGGCGGATTTGGGGGCGGGGCTTCCTCGAGTGTGTGGGCGGGGCCAAACGGACGGGGCTTCCATGCGAGCGCACATGCCGCTTGTGTGTATAAAAGGTCAGAGACCGATCAGAGCAGCAGAGTAAGAGACAGAAGCCCCTGGTATATTTGGGAAGAAGGCACATCTGCCCAGCCTCTCAACGCTCACGATTGTTTTTTGGGCTGATGAATGAGTCACTGCATTTGCGCTTCAACTAGTTCCAGCGACCAAGTGTGTGTTACTATGCAATCGCGCCGAAGTGCGCAGGGGTCCCTTGAGTGAAATGTCCATCATAGTGGGTAAATGGCGGGAAGACGGTGCATGCCGCTTGTGTGTATAAAAGGTCAGAGACCGATCAGAGCAGCAGATTAAGAGACAGAAGCCCCTGGTCACAGGAACAGCACGGGGATTCTGCTCGTCAAAGTCAAAGATGCAAACGCCTCTGGCGAGCATCACAGCGGATTTTCGATGGTATATTTGGGAAGAAGGCACACCTGCCCAGCCCCCACAACGCTCACGATTGCAGTGTTTCCTGCTGAGGTTTATTTTTTGTGCCAGGACCGTCGTGCCCGAATGAACCCTGCCCTTCATATTTATTCAAGAAGACACCACCGTTTGAATAATTTACGATGGCGCCGGCAAGCTGCCAGCGCCATCGTGCAAAAGTTACTTAATTAGCTTCAACAGGAAGCTCCAACTGATAAAATAAAGCAGGCGCTCGAGCCTCTGCTTTATCTTATCTGTTAGAGCTTCCTGTCGAAGCTAATTAAGTAACCATTTGAGGATGGCGCTGGCAGCTTGCCGGCGCCATCGTAAATGATGTAGGCTTGAACTTTTGACCGCAAAATCCGCTCCGATCGCGGATTGCGGATTCTCGGTAAATTCGCGAGAGTTCGCGGATCGCGGATTTACCGAAAATCCGTAAAATCCGCGATCGGAGCGGATTTTGCGCTCATGCTTACTCCTGATCACAGGTGAGAAAATCGGAATTCGTATTTCACCTGATTTTGAAAGAATTTTTGTAAGTTTCAAAAATGGACACTTAGAATTTTTTTCAGCAAAAACAGGCAATGATATCCAATGGAGGAAATTCACATTACAGGTAAGTACAGTTAAAATAACTTTTCAGGATGAGTACTGGGCTCAAAGGTGCAGCACTGAGTTCTCTCCAGATCAAAGGTGAGAAAATCGTAATTTGTATTTCACCTGATTTTAGAGGAATTTTTATATGTTTCAAAAATGGACACCAAATTTTTTTCAGCAAACACAGGCAATGATAATCAATGGAGGAAATTCAAGTTACTGGTAACTACAGTTAAAATACCTTTTCAGGATCAGTACTGGGCTCAAAGGTGCTGCACTGAGGTCTCTCCTGATCACAGGTGAGAAGATCAGAATTCGTAGTTCGGCTGATTTTAGAGGAATTTTTGTAAGGTTCAAAAATGGACAATTGGAATCTTTTTTTTAAGCAAAAACATGCAGTGATATCCTATAAAGGAAATTCAAGTCACTGGTAAGTACAGTTAAAACAACTTTTCAGGATCAGTACTGGGCTCAAAGGTGCAGCACTGAGGTCTCTCCTGATCACAGGTGAGAAAATCGGAATTCGTAGTTCGGCTGATTTTAGAGGAATTTTTGTAAGGTTCAAAAATGGACAATTGGAATCTTTTTTTTAAGCAAAAACATGCAGTGATATCCTATAAAGGAAATTCAAGTCACTGGTAAGTACAGTTAAAACAACTTTTCAGGATCAGTACTGGGCTCAAAGGTGCAGCACTGAGGTCTCTCCTGATCACAGGTGAGAAAATCGGAATTCGTAGTTCGCCTGATTTTAGAGGAATTTTTGTAAGTTTAAAAAATGAACACAGAATTGTTTTTTAAGCAAAAACAGGCATTGCTGTCCTATGGAGGAAATTCATGTTACGGGTCAGTACAGTTGAAATAAATTCTCAGGATCAGTACTGGGCTCAAAGGTGCAGCACAGAGGTCTCTCCTGATCACAGGTGAGAAAAACGGAATTCTTAGTTCGGCTGATTTTAGAGGAATTTTTGTAAGTTTCAAAAATGGAAACTTGGAATTTTTGTTAAGCAAAAATATGCAATAATAGCCAATGGAGGAAATTCAAGTTACTGGTAAGTACAGTTAAAATTACTTTTCAGGATCAGTTCTGGGCTAAAAGGTGCAGCACTGAGGTCTCTCCTGATCACAGGTGAGATGATCGGAATTCGTAGTTCGGCTGATTTTAGAGGAATTTTTGTAAGGTTAAAAAATGAACAATTAAAATCTTTTTTTTTAAGCAAAAACATGCAGTGATATCATATGGAGGAAATTCAAGTTACTGGTAAGTACAGTTAAAATAACTTTTCACGATCAGTACTGGGCTCAAAGGTGCATCACTGAGATCTCTCCTGATCACAGGTGAGAAAATCGTAATTCGTAGTTCGGCTGATTCGGAGGACGTTTTGTAAGTTTAAAAAATGGACACTTGGAATTTTTTTTCAGAAAAACAGGCTCTGATATCCTATGGAGGAAATTCAAGCTACTGGTAAGTACAGTTAAGTTAACTTCTCAGAATCAATATGGGGCTCGATGATGCAGCACTGAGGTCTCTCCTGATCACAGGTGAGAAAATCGGAAGTCGTATTACGGCTGACATTAGAGGAATTTTTGTAAGTTTCACAAATGGACAGTTGGAATTTTTTTTAAGCAAAAACAGGCAATGCTATCCTATGTAGGAAATTCACATTATGGGTAAGTACAGTTAAAATAACTTTTCAGGATCAGTACTGGGCTCAAAGGTGCAGCACAGAGGTCTCTCCTGATCACAGGTGAGATAATCTGAATTCGTAGTTCGGCTGATTTTAGAGGAATTTTTGTACGTTTCAAAAATTGACACAGAATTGTTTTTAAGCAAAAACAGGCAATGCTATCCTATAGACGAAATTCAAGTTACTGGTAACTACAGTTAAAATCACTTTTCACGGTCAGTACTGGGCTCAAAGGTGCAGCACTGAGATCTCTCCTGATCAGAGGTGAGAAAATCAGAATTCGTAGTTCGGCTGATTCAGAGAAATTTTTGTAAGTTTAAAAAACGGACACTTGGAATTTTTTTTAAGCAAAAACATGCAATTATATCCAATGGAGGAAATTCAAGTTACTGGTACGTACAGTTAAAATTACTTTTCAGGATCAGTACTGGGCTCAAAGGTGCAGCACTGAGGTCCCTCCTGATCACAGGTGAGAACATCGGAATTCGTAGTTCGCCTGAATTTAGAGGAATTTTTGTAAGTTTCAAAAATGGACACTGGATTGTTTTTTAAGCAAAAACAGGCAATGATATCCTATGGAGGAAAATCAAGTTACTGGTCACTACAGTTAAAATACCTTTTCAGGATGAGTACTGGGCTCAAAGGTGCAGCACTGAGATCTCTCCTGATCACAGTTGAGATAATCGGAATTCGTAGTTCGGCTGATTCTGAGGAATTTTTGTAAGTTTGAAAAAAGGACACTAAGAATTTTTTTTCAGCCAAAACAGGCAATATTATTCAATGGAGGAAAGTCAAGCTACTGGTAAGTACATTTAAGTTAACTTCTCAGGACCAATATGGGGCTCAAAGGTGCAGCACTGAGGTCTCTCCTGATCACAGGTGAGAAAATCGGAATTCATATTTCACCTGATTTTGGAAGAATTTTTGTAAGTTTCAAAAATGGACACTTAGAATTTTTTTCAGCAAAAACAGGCAATGATATCCAATGGAGGAAATTCACATTACGGGTAAGTACAGTTAAAATAAATTTTCAGGATCAGTACTGGGCTCAAAGGTGCAGCACAGAGGTCTCTCCTGATCACAGGTGAGAAAATCAGAATTCGTAGTTCGGCTGATTTTAGAGGAATTTTTAGAAGTTTCAAAAATGGACACAGAATTTTTTTTCAGCAAAAACAGGCAATGATAATCAATGGAGGAAATTCAAGTTACTGGTAACTACAGTTAAAATAACTTTTCAGGATCAGTACTGGGCTCAAAGGTGCAGCACTGAGGTATCTCCTGATCACAGGTGAGATAATCGGAATTAGTAGTTGGCTGAATCTGAGGAATTTTTGTAAGTTTCCAAAAGGGACATTTAGAATTTTTTTCAGCAAAAACAGGCAATAATATCCTATGGAGGAAATTTAAGCTACTGGTAAGTACAGTTAAAATAACTTTTCACGATCAGTACTGGGCTCAAAGGTGCAGCACTGAGATCTCTCCTGATCACAGGTGAGAAATTCGGAATTCGTAGTTCGGCTGATTCGGAGGAATTTTTGTAAGTTTAAAAAATGGACACTTGGACATTTTTTTCAGCAAAAATAGGCCCTGATATCCTATGGAGGAAATTCAAGCTACTGGTAAGTACATTTAAGTTAACTTCTCAGGACCAATATGGGGCTCAAAGGTGCAGCACTGAGGTCTCTCCTGATCACAGGTGAGAAAATCGGAATTCGTAGTTCATCTGATTTTAGAGGAATTTTTGTAAGTTTCAAAAATGGACACAGAATTGTTTTTAAGCAAAAACAGGCAATGCTATCCTATGGACGAAATTCAAGTTACTGGTAACTACAGTTAAAATTCCTTTTCAGGATCAGTACTGGGCTCAAAGGTGCAGCACTGAGGTCTCTCCTTATCACAGGTGAGAACATCGGAATTCGTAGTTCGCCTGAATTTAGAGGAATTTTTGTAAGTTTCAAAAATGGACAAAGGATTGTTTTTTAAGCAAAAACAGGCAATGATATCCTATGGAGGAAATTCAAGTTACTGGTAACTACAGTTAAAATAACTTTTCAGGATGAGTACTGGGCTCAAAGGTGCAGCACTGAGGTCTCTCCTGATCACAGTTGAGATAATCGGAATTTGTAGTTCGGCTGATTCTGAGGAATTTTTGTACGTTTCAAAAAGGGACACTAAGAATTTTTTTTAAGCAAAAACAGGCAATATTATCCTATGGAGGAAATTCAAGTTACTGGTAATGACAGTAAAAATTACTTTTCAGGATCAGTACTGGGCTCAAAGGTGCAGCACTGAGGTCTCTCCTGATCACAGGTAAGAAAATCGGAATTCGTGGTTCGGCTGATTTTAGACGACTTTTTGTAAGTTTCAAAAATGGACACTTTCAAATTTTATTTTAAGCAAAAACATGCAATTATATCCAATGGAGGAAATTCAAGTTACTGGTAAGTACAGTTAAAATTCCATTTCAGGATCAGTACTGGGCTCAAAGGTGCAGCACTGAGGTCTCTCCTTATCTCATGTGAGAACATCGGAATTCGTAGTTCGCCTGAATTTAGAGGAATTTTTGTAAGTTTCAAAAATGGACAGAATTGTTTTTAGGCAAAAACAGGCAATGCTATCCAATGGACGAAATTCAAGTTACTGGTAACTACAGTTAAAATTACTTTTCACGGTCAGTACTGGGCTCAAAGGTGCAGCACTGAGGTCTCTCCTGATCACAGGTGAGAAAATCGGAAGTCGTAGTTCGGCTGATATTAGAGGAATTTTTGTAAGTTTCAAAAATGGACACTTGGAATTTTTTTTAAGCAAAAACATGCAATGATATCCAATGGAGGAAATTCAAGTTACTGATAAGTACAGTTAAAGCAACTTTTCAGGATCGGTACTGGGCTCAAAGGTGCAGCACTGAGGTCTCTCCTGATCACAGGTGAGAAGATCAGAATTCGTAGTTCGGCTGATTTTAGAGGAATTTTTGTAAGGTTCAAAAATGGACAATTGGAATCTTTTTTTAAGCAAAAACAGGCAATGCTATCCTATGTAGGAAATTCACATTATGAGTAAGTACAGTTAAAATAACTTTTCAGGATCAGTACTGGGCTCAAAGGTGCAGCACACAGGCCTCTCCTGATCACAGGTGAGATAATCGGAATTCGTAGTTCGGCTGATTTTAGAGGAATTTTTGTAAGTTTCAAAAATTGACACTTGGAATTTTTTTTAAGCAAAAACAAGCAATAATATCCAATGGAGGAAATTCAAGTTACTGGTAATGACAGTTAAAATTACTTTTCAGGATCAGTACTGGGCTCAAAGGTGCAGCACTGAGGTCTCTCCTGATCACAGGTGAGAAAATCGGAATTCGTGGTTTGGCTGATTTTAGAGGAATTTTTGTAAGTTTCAAAAATGGACACTTTCAAATTTTATTTTAAGCAAAAACATGCAATGATATCCAATGGAGGAAATTCAAGTTACTGGTAAGTACAGTTAAAATTCCTTTTCAGGATCAGTACTGGGCTCAAAGGTGCAGCACTGAGGTCTCTCCTGATCACAGGTGAGAAAATCGGAAGTCGTAGTTCGGCTGATATTAGAGGAATTTTTGTAAGTTTCAAAAATGGACACTTGGAATTTTTTTTTAAGCAAAAACATGCAATGATATCCAATGGAGGAAATTCAAGTTACTGATAAGTACAGTTAAAACAACTTTTCAGGATCGGTACTGGGCTCAAAGGTGCAGCACTGAGGTCTCTCCTGATCACAGGTGAGAAAATCGGAATTCGTGGTTCGGCTGATTATAGACGACTTTTTGTAAGTTTCAAAAATGGACACTTTCAAATTTTATTTTAAGCAAAAACATGCAATTATATCCAATGGAGGGAATTCAAGTTCCTGGTAAGTACAGTTAAAATTCCTTTTCAGGATCAGTACTGGGCTCAAAGGTGCAGCACTGAGGTCTCTCCTTATCACAGGTGAGAACATCGGAATTCGTAGTTCGCCTGAATTTAGAGAAGTTTTTGTAAGTTTCAAAAATGGACACAGGATTGTTTTTTAAGCAAAAACAGGCAATGATATCCTATGGAGGAAATTCAAGTTACTGGTAACTACAGTTAAAATAACTTTTCAGGATGAGTACTGGGCTGAAAGGTGCAGCACTGAGGTCCCTCCTGATCACAGTTGAGATAATCCGAATTCGTAGTTCGGCTGATTCTGAGGAATTTTTGTAAGTTTCAAAAAGGGACACTAAGAATTTTTTTTAAGCAAAAACAGGCAATATTATCCTATGGAGGAAATTCAAGTTACTGGTAATGACAGAAAAAATTACTTTTCAGGATCAGTACTGGGCTCAAAGGTGCAGCACTGAGGTCTCTCCTGATCACAGGTGAGAAAATCGGAAGTCGTAGTTCGGCTGATATTAGAGGAATTTTTGTAAGTTTCAAAAATGGACACTGGGAATTTTTTTTTAAGCAAAAACATGCAATGGTATCCAATGGAGGAAATTCAAGTTACTGATAAGTACAGTTAAAACAACTTTTCATGATCGGTACTGGGCTCAAAGGTGCAGCACTGAGGTCTCTCCTGATCACAGGTGAGAAAATCGGAATTCGTGGTTCGGCTGATTTTAGACGACTTTTTGTAAGTTTCAAAAATGGACACATTCAAATTTTATTTTAAGCAAAAACATGCAATTATATCCAATGGAGGAAATTCAAGTTACTGGTAAGTACAGTTAAAATTCCTTTTCAGGATCAGTACTGGGCTCAAAGGTGCAGCACTGAGGTCTCTCCTTATCACAGGTGAGAACATCGGAATTCGTAGTTCGCCTGAATTTAGAGGAATTTTTGTAAGTTTCAAAAACGGACACAGGATTGTTTTTCAGCAAAGACAGGCAATATTAATCAATGGAGGAAATTCAAGTTACTGGTAACTACAGTTAAAATAACTTTTCAGGATCAGTACTGGGCTCAAAGGTGCCACACTGAGGTCTCTCCTGATCACAGGTGAGAAGATCAGAATTCGTAGTTCGGCTGATTTTAGAGGAATTTTTGTAAGGTTCAAAAATGGACAATTTGAATCTTTTTTTTAAGCAAAAACAGGCAATGCTATCCTATGTAGGAAATTCACATTATGAGTAAGTACAGTTAAAATAACTTTTCAGGATCAGTACTGGGCTCAAAGGTGCAGCACAGAGGTCTCTCCTGATCACAGGTGAGATAATCGGAATTCGTAGTTCGGCTGATTTTAGAGGAATTTTTGTAAGTTTCAAAAATTGACACTTGGAATTTTTTTTAAGCAAAAATATGCAATAATATCCAATGGAGGAAATTCAAGTTACTGGTAATGACAGTTAAAATTACTTTTCAGGATCAGTACTGGGCTCAAAGGTGCAGCACTGAGGTCTCTCCTGATCACAGGTGAGAAGATCGGAATTCGTAGTTCATCTGATTTTAGAGGAATTTTTGTAAGTTTCAAAAATGGACACAGAATTGTTTTTAAGCAAAAAAAGGCAATGCTATCCGACGTACGAAATTCAAGTTACTGGAAACTACAGTTAAAATTACTTTTCACGGTCAGTACTTGGCTCAAAGGTGCAGCACTGAGATCTCTCCTGATCACAGGTGAGAAAATCAGAATTCGTAGTTCGGCTGATTCAGAGGAATCTTTGTAAGTTTAAAAAATGGACACTTGGAATTGTTTTTTTAAGCAAAAACATGCAATGATATCCAATGGAGGAAATTCAAGTTACTGGTAAGTATAGTTAAAATTACTTTTCAGGATCAGTACTGGGCTCAAGGGTGCAGCACTGAGGTCTCTCCTGATCACAGGTGAGAAAATCGGAAGTCGTAGTTCGGCTGATATTAGAGGAATTTTTGTAAGTTTAAAAAATGGACACTTGGAATTTTTTTTAAGCAAAAACATGCAATGATATCCAATGGAGGAAATTCAAGTTACTGATAAGTACAGTTAAAACAACTTTTCAGGATTGGTACTGGGCTCAAAGGTGCAGCACTGAGGTCTCTCCTGATAACAGGTGAGAAAATCGGAATTCGTGGTTTGGCTGATTTTAGACGACTTTTTGTAAGTTTCAAAAATAGACACTTTCAAATTTTATTTTAAGCAAAAACATGCAATTATATCCAATGGAGGAAATTCAAGTTACTGGTAAGTACAGTTAAAATTCCTTTTCAGGATCAGTACTGGGATCAAAGGTGCAGCACTGGGGTCTCTCCTTATCATAGGTGAGAACATCGGAATTCATAGTTCGCCTGAATTTAGAGGAATTTTTGTAAGTTTCAAAAATGGACACAGGATTGTTTTTCAGCAAACACCGGCAATGATAATCAATGGAGGAAATTCAAGTTACTGGTAACTACAGTTAAAATAACTTTTCAGGATCAGTACTGGGCTCAAAGGTGCCGCACTGAGGTCTCTCCTGATCACAGGTGAGAAGATCAGAATTCGTAGTTCGACTGATTTTAGAGGAATTTTTGTAAGGTTCAAAAATGGACAATTGGAATCTTTTTTTTAAGCAAAAACAGGCAATGCTATCCTATGTAGGAAATTCACATTATGAGTAAGTAAAGTTAAAATAACTTTTCAGGATCAGTACTGGGCTCAAAGGTGCAGCACAGAGGTCTCTCCTGATCACAGGTGAGATAATCGGAATTCGTAGTTCGGCTGATTTTAGAAGAATTTTTGTATGTTTCAAAAATTCACACTTGGAAAAAAAATTTTAAGCAAAAACATGCAATAATAGCCAATGGAGGAAATTCAAGTTACTGGTAATGACAGTTAAAATTACTTTTCAGGATCAGTACTGGGCTCAAAGGTGCAGCACTGAGGTCTCTCCTGATCACAGGTGAGAAAATCAGAATTCGTAGTTCATCTGATTTTAGAGGAATTTTTGTAAGTTTCAAAAATGGACACAGAATTGTTTTTAAGCAAAAACAGGCAATGCTATCCGATGGACGAAATTCAAGTTACTTTTAACTACAGTTAAAATTACTTTTCACGGTCAGTACTGGGCTCAAAGGTGCAGCACTGAGATCTCTCCTGATCACAGGTGAGAAAATCAGAATTCGTAGTTCGGCTGATTCAGAGGAATTTTTGTAAGTTTCAAAAATGGACACTTGGAATTGTTTTTTTAAGCAAAAACATGCAATGACATCTAATGGAGGAAATTCAAGTTACTGATAAGTACAGTTAAAACAACTTTTCAGAATCGGTACTGGGCTCAAAGGTGCAGCAGTGAGGTCTCTCCTGATCACAGGTGAGAAAATCGGAATTCGTGGTTTGGCTGATTTTAGAGGAATTTTTGTAAGTTTCAAAAATGGACACTTTCAAATTTAATTTTAAGCAAAAACATGCAATGATATCCAATGGAGGAAATTCAAGTTACTGGTAAGTACAGTAAAAATTACTTTTCAGGATCAGTACTGGGCTCAAAGGTGCAGCACTGAGGTCTCTCCTTATCACAGGTGAGAACATCGGAATTCGTAGTTCGCCTGAATTTAGAGGAATTTTTGTAAGTTTCAAAAATGGACACAGGATTGTTTTTTAAGCAAAAACAGGCAATGATATCCTATGGAGGAAATTCAAGTTACTGGTAATGACAGTAAAAATTACTTTTCAGGATCAGTACTGGGCTCAAAGGTGCAGCACTGAGGTCTCTCCTGGTCACAGGTGAGAAAATCGGAAGTCGTAGTTCGGCTGATATTAGAGGAGTTTTTGTAAGTTTCAAAAATGGACACTTGGAATTTTTTTTAAGCAAAAACATGCAATGATATCCAATGGAGGAAATTCAAGTTACTGATAAGTACAGTTAAAACAACTTTTCAGGATCGGTACTGGGCTCAAAGGTGCAGCACTGAGGTCTCTCCTGATCACAGGTGAGAAAATCGGAATTCGTGGTTTGGCTGATTTTAGAGGAATTTTTGTAAGTTTCAAAAATGGACACTTTCAAATTTTATTTTAAGCAAAAACATGCAATTATATCCAATGGAGGAAATTCAAGTTACTGATAAGTACAGTTAAAACAACTTTTCAGAATCGGTACTGGGCTCAAAGGTGCAGCAGTGAGGTCTCTCCTGATCACAGGTGAGAAAATCGGAATTCGTGGTTTGGCTGATTTTAGAGGAATTTTTGTAAGTTTCAAAAATGGACACTTTCAAATTTAATTTTAAGCAAAAACATGCAATGATATCCAATGGAGGAAATTCAAGTTACTGGTAAGTACAGTAAAAATTACTTTTCAGGATCAGTACTGGGCTCAAAGGTGCAGCACTGAGGTCTCTCCTTATCACAGGTGAGAACATCGGAATTCGTAGTTCGCCTGAATTTAGAGGAATTTTTGTAAGTTTCAAAAATGGACACAGGATTGTTTTTTAAGCAAAAACAGGCAATGATATCCTATGGAGGAAATTCAAGTTACTGGTAATGACAGTAAAAATTACTTTTCAGGATCAGTACTGGGCTCAAAGGTGCAGCACTGAGGTCTCTCCTGATCACAGGTGAGAAAATCGGAAGTCGTAGTTCGGCTGATATTAGAGGAGTTTTTGTAAGTTTCAAAAATGGACACTTGGAATTTTTTTTAAGCAAAAACATGCAATGATATCCAATGGAGGAAATTCAAGTTACTGATAAGTACAGTTAAAACAACTTTTCAGGATCGGTACTGGGCTCAAAGGTGCAGCACTGAGGTCTCTCCTGATCACAGGTGAGAAAATCGGAATTCGTGGTTTGGCTGATTTTAGAGGAATTTTTGTAAGTTTCAAAAATGGACACTTTCAAATTTTATTTTAAGCAAAAACATGCAATTATATCCAATGGAGGAAATTCAAGTTACTGGTAAGTACAGTTAAAATTCCTTTTCAGGATCAGTACTGGGCTCAAAGGTGCAGCACTGAGGTCTCTCCTTATCACAGGTGAGAACATCGGAATTCGTAGTTCGCCTGAATTTAGAGGAATTTTTGTAAGGTTCAAAAATGGACAATTGGAATCTTTTTTTCAAGCAAAAACAGGCAATGCTATCCTATGTAGGAAATTCACATTATGAGTAAGTACAGTTAAAATAACTTTTCAGGATCAGTACTGGGCTCAAAGGTGCAGCACAGAGGTCTCTCCTGATCACAGGTGAGAAAATCGGAATTCGTAGTTCATCTGATTTGAGAGGAATTTTTGTAAGTTTCAAAAATGGACACAGAATTGTTTTTAAGCAAAGACAGGCAATGCTATCCTATGGACGAAATTCAAGTTACTTGTAACTACAGTTAAAATCACTTTTCACGGTCAGTACTGGGCTCAAAGGTGCAGCACTGAGATCTCTCCTGCTCAGAGGTGAGAAAATCAGAATTCGTAGTTCGGCTGATTCAGAGAAATGTTTGTAAGTTTCAAAAATGGACACTTGGAATTTTTTTTTAAGCAAAAACATGCAATTATATCCAATGGAGGAAATTCAAGTTACTGGTACGTACAGTTAAAATTACTTTTCAGGATCAGTACTGGGCTCAAAGGTGCAGCACTGAGGTCCCTCCTGATCACAGGTGAGAACATCGGAATTCGTAGTTCGCCTGAATTTAGAGGAATTTTTGTAAGTTTCAAAAATGGACACTGGATTGTTTTTTAAGCAAAAACAGGCAATGATATCCTATGGAGGAAAATCAAGTTACTGGTCACTACAGTTAAAATAACTTTTCAGGATGAGTACTAGGCTCAAAGGTGCAGCACTGAGGTCTCTCCTGATCACAGTTGAGAAAATCGGAATTCGTATTTCACCTGATTTTGGAAGAATTTTTGTAAGTTTCAAAAATGGACACTGAAATTTATTTCAGCAAAAACAGGCAATGATAATCAATGGAGGAAATTCAAGTTACTGGTAACTACAGTTAAAATAACTTTTCAGGATCAGTACTGGGCTCAAAGGTGCAGCACTGAGGTCTCTCCTGATCACAGGTGAGATAATCGGAATTAGTAGTTGGCTGATTCTGAGAAATGTTTGTAAGTTTCAAAAAGGGACATTTAGAATTTTTTTCAGCACAAACAGGCAATAATATCCTATGGAGGAAATACAAGCTACTGGTAAGTACAGTTAAAATACCTTTTCACGATCAGTACTGGGCTCAAAGGTGCATCACTGAGATCTCTCCTGATCACAGGTGAGAAAATCGTAATTCGTAGTTCGGCTGATTCGGAGGAATTTTTGTAAGTTTAAAAAATGGACACTTGGAATTTTTTTTCTGAAAAACAGGCTCTGATATCCTATGGAGGAAATTCAAGCTACTGGTAAGTACAGTTAAAATTACTTTTCAGGATCAGTACTGGGCTCAAAGGTGCAGCACTGAGGTCTCTTCTGATCACAGGTGAGAAGATCGGAATTCGTAGTTCATCTGATTTTAGAGGAATTTTTGTAAGTTTCAAAAATGGACACAGAATTGTTTTTAAGCAAAAAAAGGCAATGCTATCCGACGGACGAAATTCAAGTTACTGGAAACTACAGTTAAAATTACTTTTCATGGTCAGTACTGGGCTCAAAGGTGCAGCACTGAGATCTCTCCTGATCACAGGTGAGAAAAGCAGAATTCGTAGTTCGGCTGATTCAGAGGAATCTTTGTAAGTTTCAAAAATGGACACTTGGAATTGTTTTTTTAAGCAAAAACATGCAATGATATCCAATGGAGGAAATTCAAGTTACTGGTAAGTACAGTTAAAATTACTTTTCAGGATCAGTACTGGGCTCAAAGGTGCAGCACTGAGGTCTCTCCTGATCACAGGTGAGAAAATCGGAAGTCGTAGTTCGGCTGATATTAGAGGAATTTTTGTAAGTTTAAAAAATGGACACTTGGAATTTTTTTTAAGCAAAAACATGCAATGATATCCAATGGAGGAAATTCAAGTTACTGATAAGTACAGTTAAAACAACTTTTCAGGATTGGTACTGGGCTCAAAGGTGCAGCACTGAGGTCTCTCCTGATAACAGGTGAGAAAATAGGAATTCGTGGTTTGGCTGATTTTAGACGACTTTTTGTAAGTTTCAAAAATGGACACTTTCAAATTTTATTTTAAGCAAAAACATGCAATTATATCCAATGGAGGAAATTCAAGTTACTGGTAAGTACAGTTAAAATTCCTTTTCAGGATCAGTACTGGGATCAAAGGTGCAGCACTGGGGTCTCTCCTTATCATAGGTGAGAACATCGGAATTCATAGTTCGCCTGAATTTAGAGGAATTTTTGTAAGTTTCAAAAATGGACACAGGATTGTTTTTCAGCAAACACCGGCAATGATAATCAATGGAGGAAATTCAAGTTACTGGTAACTACAGTTAAAATAACTTTTCAGGATCAGTACTGGGCTCAAAGGTGCCGCACTGAGGTCTCTCCTGATCACAGGTGAGAAGATCAGAATTCGTAGTTCGGCTGATTTTAGAGGAATTTTTGTAAGGTTCAAAAATGGACAATTGGAATCTTTTTTTTAAGCAAAAACAGGCAATGCTATCCTATGTAGGAAATTCACATTATGAGTAAGTACAGTTAAAATAACTTTTCAGGATCAGTACTGGGCTCAAAGGTGCAGCACAGAGGTCTCTCCTGATCACAGGTGAGATAATCGGAATTCGTAGTTCGGCTGATTTTAGAAGAATTTTTGTATGTTTCAAAAATTGACACTTGGAAAAAAAATTTTAAGCAAAAACATGCAATATTAGCCAATGGAGGAAATTCAAGTTACTGGTAATGACAGTTAAAATTACTTTTCAGGATCAGTACTGGGCTCAAAGGTGCAGCACTGAGGTCTCTCCTGATCACAGGTGAGAAAATCGGAATTCGTAGTTCATCTGATTTTAGAGGAATTTTTGTAAGTTTCAAAAATGGACACAGAATTGTTTTTAAGCAAAAACAGGCAATGCTATCCGATGGACGAAATTCAAGTTACTTTTAACTACAGTTAAAATTACTTTTCACGGTCAGTACTGGGCTCAAAGGTGCAGCACTGAGATCTCTCCTGATCACAGGTGAGAAAATCAGAATTCGTAGTTCGGCTGATTCAGAGGAATTTTTGTAAGTTTCAAAAATGGACACTTTCAAATTTAATTTTAAGCAAAAACATGCAATGATATCCAATGGGGGAAATTCAAGTTACTGGTAAGTACAGTAAAAATTACTTTTCAGGATCAGTACTGGGCTCAAAGGTGCAGCACTGAGGTCTCTCCTGATCACAGGTCAGAAAATCGGAAGTCGTAGTTCGGCTGATATTAGAGGAATTTTTGTAAGTTTCATAAATGGACACTTGGAATTTTTTTTTAAGCAAAAACATGCAATGATATCCAATGGAGGAAATTCAAGTTACTGATAAGTACAGTTAAAACAACTTTTCAGGATCGGTACTGGGCTCAAAGGTGCAGCACTGTCTCTCCTGATCACAGGTGAGAAAATCGGAATTCGTGGTTCGGCTGATTTTAGACGACTTTTTGTAAGTTTCAAAAATGGACACTTTCAAATTTTATTTTAAGCAAAAACATGCAATTATATCCAATGGAGGAAATTCAAGTTACTGGTAAGTACAGTTAAAATTCCTTTTCAGGATCAGTACTGGGCTCATAGGTGCAGCACTGAGGTCTCTCCTTATCACAGGTGAGAACATCGGAATTCGTAGTTCGCCTGAATTTAGAGGAATTTTTGTAAGTTTCAAAAATGGACACAGGATTGTTTTTTAAGCAAAAACATGCAATGATATCCAATGGAGGAAATTCAAGTTACTGATAAGTACAGTTAAAACAACTTTTCAGGATCGGTACTGGGCTCAAAGGTGCAGCACTGAGGTCTCTCCTGATCACAGGTGAGAAAATCGGAATTCGTGGTTTGGCTGATTTTAGAGGAATTTTTGTAAGTTTCAAAAATGGACACTTTCAAATTTTATTTTAAGCAAAAACATGCAATTATATCCAATGGAGGAAATTCAAGTTACTGGTAAGTACAGTTAAAATTCCTTTTCAGGATCAGTACTGGGCTCAAAGGTGCAGCACTGAGGTCTCTCCTTATCACAGGTGAGAACATCGGAATTCGTAGTTCGCCTGAATTTAGAGGAATTTTTGTAAGGTTCAAAAATGGACAATTGGAATCTTTTTTTCAAGCAAAAACAGGCAATGCTATCCTATGTAGGAAATTCACATTATGAGTAAGTACAGTTAAAATAACTTTTCAGGATCAGTACTGGGCTCAAAGGTGCAGCACAGAGGTCTCTCCTGATCACAGGTGAGAAAATCGGAATTCGTAGTTCATCTGATTTTAGAGGAATTTTTGTAAGTTTCAAAAATGGACACAGAATTGTTTTTAAGCAAAAACAGGCAATGCTATCCTATGGACGAAATTCAAGTTACTTGTAACTACAGTTAAAATCACTTTTCACGGTCAGTACTGGGCTCAAAGGTGCAGCACTGAGATCTCTCCTGATCAGAGGTGAGAAAATCAGAATTCGTAGTTCGGCTGATTCAGAGAAATGTTTGTAAGTTTCAAAAATGGACACTTGGAATTTTTTTTTAAGCAAAAACATGCAATTATATCCAATGGAGGAAATTCAAGTTACTGGTACGTACAGTTAAAATTACTTTTCAGGATCAGTACTGGGCTCAAAGGTGCAGCACTGAGGTCCCTCCTGATCACAGGTGAGAACATCGGAATTCGTAGTTCGCCTGAATTTAGAGGAATTTTTGTAAGTTTCAAAAATGGACACTGGATTGTTTTTTAAGCAAAAACAGGCAATGATATCCTATGGAGGAAAATCAAGTTACTGGTCACTACAGTTAAAATAACTTTTCAGGATGAGTACTAGGCTCAAAGGTGCAGCACTGAGGTCTCTCCTGATCACAGTTGAGAAAATCGGAATTCGTATTTCACCTGATTTTGGAAGAATTTTTGTAAGTTTCAAAAATGGACACAGAAATTTATTTCAGCAAAAACAGGCAATGATAATCAATGGAGGAAATTCAAGTTACTGGTAACTACAGTTAAAATATTTTTTCAGGATCAGTACTGGGCTCAAAGGTGCAGCACTGAGGTCTCTCCTGATCACAGGTGAGATAATCGGAATTAGTAGTTGGCTGATTCTGAGAAATGTTTGTAAGTTTCAAAAAGGGACATTTAGAATTTTTTTCAGCAGAAACAGGCAATAATATCCTATGGAGGAAATACAAGCTACTGGTAAGTACAGTTAAAATAACTTTTCACGATCAGTACTGGGCTCAAAGGTGCATCACTGAGATCTCTCCTGATCACAGGTGAGAAAATCGTAATTCGTAGTTCGGCTGATTCGGAGGAATTTTTGTAAGTTTAAAAAATGGACACTTGGAATTTTTTTTCTGAAAAACAGGCTCTGATATCCTATGGAGGAAATTCAAGCTACTGGTAAGTACAGTTAAAATTACTTTTCAGGATCAGTACTGGGCTCAAAGGTGCAGCACTGAGGTCTCTCCTGATCACAGGTGAGATAATCGGAATTAGTAGTTGGCTGATTCTGAGAAATGTTTGTAAGTTTCAAAAAGGGACATTTAGAATTTTTTTCAGCAGAAACAGGCAATAATATCCTATGGAGGAAATACAAGCTACTGGTAAGTACAGTTAAAATAACTTTTCACGATCAGTACTGGGCTCAAAGGTGCATCACTGAGATCTCTCCTGATCACAGGTGAGAAAATCGTAATTCGTAGTTCGGCTGATTCGGAGGAATTTTTGTAAGTTTAAAAAATGGACACTTGGAATTTTTTTTCTGAAAAACAGGCTCTGATATCCTATGGAGGAAATTCAAGCTACTGGTAAGTACAGTTAAAATTACTTTTCAGGATCAGTACTGGGCTCAAAGGTGCAGCACTGAGGTCTCTTCTGATCACAGGTGAGAAGATCGGAATTCGTAGTTCATCTGATTTTAGAGGAATTTTTGTAAGTTTCAAAAATGGACACAGAATTGTTTTTAAGCAAAAAAAGGCAATGCTATCCGACGGACGAAATTCAAGTTACTGGAAACTACAGTTAAAATTACTTTTCATGGTCAGTACTGGGCTCAAAGGTGCAGCACTGAGATCTCTCCTGATCACAGGTGAGAAAATCAGAATTCGTAGTTCGGCTGATTCAGAGGAATCTTTGTAAGTTTCAAAAATGGACACTTGGAATTGTTTTTTTAAGCAAAAACATGCAATGATATCCAATGGAGGAAATTCAAGTTACTGGTAAGTACAGTTAAAATTACTTTTCAGGATCAGTACTGGGCTCAAAGGTGCAGCACTGAGGTCTCTCCTGATCACAGGTGAGAAAATCGGAAGTCGTAGTTCGGCTGATATTAGAGGAATTTTTGTAAGTTTCAAAAATGGACACTTGGAATTTTTTTTAAGCAAAAACATGCAATGATATCCAATGGAGGAAATTCAAGTTACTGATAAGTACAGTTAAAACAACTTTTCAGGATCGGTACTGGGCTCAAAGGTGCAGCACTGAGGTCTCTCCTGATCACAGGTGAGAAAATCGGAATTCGTGGTTTGGCTGATTTTAGAGGAATTTTTGTAAGTTTCAAAAATGGACACTTTCAAATTTTATTTTAAGCAAAAACATGCAATTATATCCAATGGAGGAAATTCAAGTTACTGGTAAGTACAGTTAAAATTCCTTTTCAGGATCAGTACTGGGCTCAAAGGTGCAGCACTGAGGTCTCTCCTTATCACAGGTGAGAACATCGGAATTCGTAGTTCGCCTGAATTTAGAGGAATTTTTGTAAGGTTCAAAAATGGACAATTGGAATCTTTTTTTCAAGCAAAAACAGGCAATGCTATCCTATGTAGGAAATTCACATTATGAGTAAGTACAGTTAAAATAACTTTTCAGGATCAGTACTGGGCTCAAAGGTGCAGCACAGAGGTCTCTCCTGATCACAGGTGAGAAAATCGGAATTCGTAGTTCATCTGATTTGAGAGGAATTTTTGTAAGTTTCAAAAATGGACACAGAATTGTTTTTAAGCAAAGACAGGCAATGCTATCCTATGGACAAAATTCAAGTTACTTGTAACTACAGTTAAAATCACTTTTCACGGTCAGTACTGGGCTCAAAGGTGCAGC
This sequence comes from Lissotriton helveticus, assembly GCF_964261635.1. Lineage (NCBI taxonomy): Eukaryota > Metazoa > Chordata > Amphibia > Caudata > Salamandridae > Lissotriton > Lissotriton helveticus. The sequence continues at coordinate 761,276,507 of NC_136070.1, forward strand.
ACTGAGATCTCTCCTGATCAGAGGTGAGAAAATCAGAATTCGTAGTTCGGCTGATTCAGAGAAATGTTTGTAAGTTTCAAAAATGGACACTTGGAATTTTTTTTTAAGCAAAAACATGCAATTATATCCAATGGAGGAAATTCAAGTTACTGGTACGTACAGTTAAAATTACTTTTCAGGATCAGTACTGGGCTCAAAGGTGCAGCACTGAGGTCCCTCCTGATCACAGGTGAGAACATCGGAATTCGTAGTTCGCCTGAATTTAGAGGAATTTTTGTAAGTTTCAAAAATGGACACTGGATTGTTTTTTAAGCAAAAACAGGCAATGATATCCTATGGAGGAAAATCAAGTTACTGGTCACTACAGTTAAAATAACTTTTCAGGATGAGTACTAGGCTCAAAGGTGCAGCACTGAGGTCTCTCCTGATCACAGTTGAGAAAATCGGAATTCGTATTTCACCTGATTTTGGAAGAATTTTTGTAAGTTTCAAAAATGGACACTGAAATTTATTTCAGCAAAAACAGGCAATGATAATCAATGGAGGAAATTCAAGTTACTGGTAACTACAGTTAAAATAACTTTTCAGGATCAGTACTGGGCTCAAAGGTGCAGCACTGAGGTCTCTCCTGATCACAGGTGAGATAATCGGAATTAGTAGTTGGCTGATTCTGAGAAATGTTTGTAAGTTTCAAAAAGGGACATTTAGAATTTTTTTCAGCAGAAACAGGCAATAATATCCTATGGAGGAAATACAAGCTACTGGTAAGTACAGTTAAAATAACTTTTCACGATCAGTACTGGGCTCAAAGGTGCATCACTGAGATCTCTCCTGATCACAGGTGAGAAAATCGTAATTCGTAGTTCGGCTGATTCGGAGGAATTTTTGTAAGTTTAAAAAATGGACACTTGGAATTTTTTTTCTGAAAAACAGGCTCTGATATCCTATGGAGGAAATTCAAGCTACTGGTAAGTACAGTTAAAATTACTTTTCAGGATCAGTACTGGGCTCAAAGGTGCAGCACTGAGGTCTCTTCTGATCACAGGTGAGAAGATCGGAATTCGTAGTTCATCTGATTTTAGAGGAATTTTTGTAAGTTTCAAAAATGGACACAGAATTGTTTTTAAGCAAAAAAAGGCAATGCTATCCGACGGACGAAATTCAAGTTACTGGAAACTACAGTTAAAATTACTTTTCATGGTCAGTACTGGGCTCAAAGGTGCAGCACTGAGATCTCTCCTGATCACAGGTGAGAAAATCAGAATTCGTAGTTCGGCTGATTCAGAGGAATCTTTGTAAGTTTCAAAAATGGACACTTGGAATTGTTTTTTTAAGCAAAAACATGCAATGATATCCAATGGAGGAAATTCAAGTTACTGGTAAGTACAGTTAAAATTACTTTTCAGGATCAGTACTGGGCTCAAAGGTGCAGCACTGAGGTCTCTCCTGATCACAGGTGAGAAAATCGGAAGTCGTAGTTCGGCTGATATTAGAGGAATTTTTGTAAGTTTAAAAAATGGACACTTGGAATTTTTTTTAAGCAAAAACATGCAATGATATCCAATGGAGGAAATTCAAGTTACTGATAAGTACAGTTAAAACAACTTTTCAGGATTGGTACTGGGCTCAAAGGTGCAGCACTGAGGTCTCTCCTGATAACAGGTGAGAAAATAGGAATTCGTGGTTTGGCTGATTTTAGACGACTTTTTGTAAGTTTCAAAAATGGACACTTTCAAATTTTATTTTAAGCAAAAACATGCAATTATATCCAATGGAGGAAATTCAAGTTACTGGTAAGTACAGTTAAAATTCCTTTTCAGGATCAGTACTGGGATCAAAGGTGCAGCACTGGGGTCTCTCCTTATCATAGGTGAGAACATCGGAATTCATAGTTCGCCTGAATTTAGAGGAATTTTTGTAAGTTTCAAAATGGACACAGGATTGTTTTTCAGCAAACACCGGCAATGATAATCAATGGAGGAAATTCAAGTTACTGGTAACTACAGTTAAAATAACTTTTCAGGATCAGTACTGGGCTCAAAGGTGCCGCACTGAGGTCTCTCCTGATCACAGGTGAGAAGATCAGAATTCGTAGTTCGGCTGATTTTAGAGGAATTTTTGTAAGGTTCAAAAATGGACAATTGGAATCTTTTTTTTAAGCAAAAACAGGCAATGCTATCCTATGTAGGAAATTCACATTATGAGTAAGTACAGTTAAAATAACTTTTCAGGATCAGTACTGGGCTCAAAGGTGCAGCACAGAGGTCTCTCCTGATCACAGGTGAGATAATCGGAATTCGTAGTTCGGCTGATTTTAGAAGAATTTTTGTATGTTTCAAAAATTGACACTTGGAAATTTTTTTTTAAGCAAAAACATGCAATATTAGCCAATGGAGGAAATTCAAGTTACTGGTAATGACAGTTAAAATTACTTTTCAGGATCAGTACTGGGCTCAAAGGTGCAGCACTGAGGTCTCTCCTGATCACAGGTGAGAAAATCGGAATTCGTAGTTCATCTGATTTTAGAGGAATTTTTGTAAGTTTCAAAAATGGACACAGAATTGTTTTTAAGCAAAAACAGGCAATGCTATCCGATGGACGAAATTCAAGTTACTTTTAACTACAGTTAAAATTACTTTTCACGGTCAGTACTGGGCTCAAAGGTGCAGCACTGAGATCTCTCCTGATCACAGGTGAGAAAATCAGAATTCGTAGTTCGGCTGATTCAGAGGAATTTTTGTAAGTTTCAAAAATGGACACTTTCAAATTTAATTTTAAGCAAAAACATGCAATGATATCCAATGGAGGAAATTCAAGTTACTGGTAAGTACAGTAAAAATTACTTTTCAGGATCAGTACTGGGCTCAAAGGTGCAGCACTGAGGTCTCTCCTGATCACAGGTCAGAAAATCGGAAGTCGTAGTTCGGCTGATATTAGAGGAATTTTTGTAAGTTTCATAAATGGACACTTGGAATTTTTTTTTAAGCAAAAACATGCAATGATATCCAATGGAGGAAATTCAAGTTACTGATAAGTACAGTTAAAACAACTTTTCAGGATCGGTACTGGGCTCAAAGGTGCAGCACTGTCTCTCCTGATCACAGGTGAGAAAATCGGAATTCGTGGTTCGGCTGATTTTAGACGACTTTTTGTAAGTTTCAAAAATGGACACTTTCAAATTTTATTTTAAGCAAAAACATGCAATTATATCCAATGGAGGAAATTCAAGTTACTGGTAAGTACAGTTAAAATTCCTTTTCAGGATCAGTACTGGGCTCATAGGTGCAGCACTGAGGTCTCTCCTTATCACAGGTGAGAACATCGGAATTCGTAGTTCGCCTGAATTTAGAGGAATTTTTGTAAGTTTCAAAAATGGACACAGGATTGTTTTTTAAGCAAAAACAGGCAATGATATCCTATGGAGGAAATTCAAGTTACTGGTAATGACAGTAAAAATTACTTTTCAGGATCAGTACTGGGCTCAAAGGTGCAGCACTGAGGTCTCTCCTGATCACAGGTGAGAAAATCGGAAGTCGTAGTTCGGCTGATATTAGAGGAGTTTTTGTAAGTTTCAAAAATGGACACTTGGAATTTTTTATAAGCAAAAACATGCAATGATATCCAATGGAGGAAATTCAAGTTACTGATAAGTACAGTTAAAACAACTTTTCAGGATCGGTACTGGGCTCAAAGGTGCAGCACTGAGGTCTCTCCTGATCACAGGTGAGAAAATCGGAATTCGTGGTTTGGCTGATTTTAGAGGAATTTTTGTAAGTTTCAAAAATGGACACTTTCAAATTTTATTTTAAGCAAAAACATGCAATTATATCCAATGGAGGAAATTCAAGTTACTGGTAAGTACAGTTAAAATTCCTTTTCAGGATCAGTACTGGGCTCAAAGGTGCAGCACTGAGGTCTCTCCTTATCATAGGTGAGAACATCGGAATTCGTAGTTCGCCTGAATTTAGAGGAATTTTTGTAAGGTTCAAAAATGGACAATTGGAATCTTTTTTTCAAGCAAAAACAGGCAATGCTATCCTATGTAGGAAATTCACATTATGAGTAAGTACAGTTAAAATAACTTTTCAGGATCAGTACTGGGCTCAAAGGTGCAGCACAGAGGTCTCTCCTGATCACAGGTGAGAAAATCGGAATTCGTAGTTCATCTGATTTTAGAGGAATTTTTGTAAGTTTCAAAAATGGACACAGAATTGTTTTTAAGCAAAAACAGGCAATGCTATCCTATGGACGAAATTCAAGTTACTTGTAACTACAGTTAAAATCACTTTTCACGGTCAGTACTGGGCTCAAAGGTGCAGCACTGAGATCTCTCCTGATCAGAGGTGAGAAAATCAGAATTCGTAGTTCGGCTGATTCAGAGAAATGTTTGTAAGTTTCAAAAATGGACACTTGGAATTTTTTTTTAAGCAAAAACATGCAATTATATCCAATGGAGGAAATTCAAGTTACTGGTACGTACAGTTAAAATTACTTTTCAGGATCAGTACTGGGCTCAAAGGTGCAGCACTGAGGTCCCTCCTGATCACAGGTGAGAACATCGGAATTCGTAGTTCGCCTGAATTTAGAGGAATTTTTGTAAGTTTCAAAAATGGACACTGGATTGTTTTTTAAGCAAAAACAGGCAATGATATCCTATGGAGGAAAATCAAGTTACTGGTCACTACAGTTAAAATAACTTTTCAGGATGAGTACTAGGCTCAAAGGTGCAGCACTGAGTTCTCTCCTGATCACAGTTGAGAAAATCGGAATTCGTATTTCACCTGATTTTGGAAGAATTTTTGTAAGTTTCAAAAATGGACACAGAAATTTATTTCAGCAAAAACAGGCAATGATAATCAATGGAGGAAATTCAAGTTACTGGTAACTACAGTTAAAATAACTTTTCAGGATCAGTACTGGGCTCAAAGGTGCAGCACTGAGGTCTCTCCTGATCACAGGTGAGATAATCGGAATTAGTAGTTGGCTGATTCTGAGAAATTTTTGTAAGTTTCAAAAAGGGACATTTAGAATTTTTTTCAGCAGAAACAGGCAATAATATCCTATGGAGGAAATACAAGCTACTGGTAAGTACAGTTAAAATAACTTTTCACGATCAGTACTGGGCTCAAAGGTGCATCACTGAGATCTCTCCTGATCACAGGTGAGAAAATCGTAATTCGTAGTTCGGCTGATTCGGAGGAATTTTTGTAAGTTTAAAAAATGGACACTTGGAATTTTTTTTCTGAAAAACAGGCTCTGATATCCTATGGAGGAAATTCAAGCTACTGGTAAGTACAGTTAAGTTAACTTCTCAGAATCAATATGGGGCTCAATGGTGCAGCACTGAGGTCTCTCCTGATCACAGGTGAGAAAATCGGAAGTCGTATTACGGCTGACATTAGAGGAATTTTTGTAAGTTTCAAAAATGGACAGTTGGAATTTTTTTTAAGCAAAAACAGGCAATGCTATCCTATGTAGGAAATTCACATTATGGGTAAGTACAGTTAAAATAACTTTTCAGGATCAGTACTGGGCTCAAAGGTGCAGCACAGAGGTCTCTCCTGATCACAGTGAGATAATCTGAATTCGTAGTTCGGCTGATTTTAGAGGAATTTTTGTACGTTTCAAAAATTGACACTTGGAAATTTTTTTAAAGAAAAACATGCAATATTATCTAATGAAGGAAATTCAAGTTACTGGTAAGTACAGTTAAAATTACTTTTCAGGATCAGTACTGGGCTCAAAGGTGCAGCAATGAGGTCTCTCCTGATCACAGGTGAGAAAATCGGAATTCGTAGTTCATCTGATTTTAGAGGAATTTTTGTAAGTTTCAAAAATGGACACAGAATTGTTTTTAAGCAAAAACAGGCAATGCTATCCTATGGACGAAATTCAAGTTACTGGTAACTACAGTTAAAATCACTTTTCACGGTCAGTACTGGGCTCAAAGGTGCAGCACTGAGATCTCTCCTGATCAGAGGTGAGAAAATCAGAATTCGTAGTTCGGCTGATTCAGAGAAATTTTTGTAAGTTTCAAAAATGGACACTTGGAATTTTTTTTTAAGCAAAAACATGTAATTATATCCAATGGAGGAAATTCAAGTTACTGGTACGTACAGTTAAAATTACTTTTCAGGATCAGTACTGGGCTCAAAGGTGCAGCACTGAGGTCCCTCCTGATCACGGGTGAGAACATCGGAATTCGTAGTTCGCCTGAATTTAGAGGAATTTTTGTAAGTTTCAAAAATGGACACTGGATTGTTTTTTAAGCAAAAACAGGCAATGATATCCTATGGAGGAAAATCAAGTTACTGGTCACTACAGTTAAAATAACTTTTCAGGATGAGTACTGGGCTCAAAGGTGCAGCACTGAGATCTCTCCTGATCACAGTTGAGATAATCGGAATTCGTAGTTCGGCTGATTCTGAGGAAATTTTGTAAGTTTCAAAAAGGGACACTAAGAATTTTATTTTAAGCAAAAACATGCAATTATATCCAATGGAGGAAATTCAAGTTACTGGTAAGTACAGTTAAAATTCCTTTTCAGGATCAGTACTGGGCTCAAAGGTGCAGCACTGAGGTCTCTCCTTATCACATGTGAGAACATCGGAATTCGTAGTTCGCCTGAATTTAGAGGAATTTTTGTAAGTTTCAAAAATGGACACAGGATTGTTTTTTAAGCAAAAACAGGCAATGATATCCTATGGAGGAAATTCAAGTTACTGGTAACTACAGTTAAAATAACTTTTCAGGATGAGTACTGGGCTCAAAGGTGCAGCACTGAGGTCTCTCCTGATCACAGTTGAGATAATCGGAATTCGTAGTTCGGCTGATTCTGAGGAATTTTTATAATTTTCAAAAAGGGACACTTAGAATTTTTTTAAGCAAAAACAGGCAATATTATCCTATGGAGGAAATTCAAGCTACTGGTAAGTACATTTAAGTTAACTTCTCAGGACCAATATGGGGCTCAAAGGTGCAGCACTGAGGTCTCTCCTGATCACAGGTGAGAAAATCGGAATTCGTATTTCACCTGATTTTGGAAGAATTTTTGTAAGTTTCAAAAATGGACACTTAGAATTTTTTTCAGCAAAAACAGGCAATGATATCCAATGGAGGAAATTCACATTACAGGTAAGTACAGTTAAAATAACTTTTCAGGATGAGTACTGGGCTCAAAGGTGCAGCACTGAGTTCTCTCCAGATCAAAGGTGAGAAAATCGTAATTCGTATTTCACCTGATTTTAGAGGAATTTTTATATGTTTCAAAAATGGACACCAAATTTTTTTCAGCAAACACAGGCAATGATAATCAATGGAGGAAATTCAAGTTACTGGTAACTACAGTTAAAATACCTTTTCAGGATCAGTACTGGGCTCAAAGGTGCCGCACAGAGGTCTCTCCTGATCACAGGTGAGAAAAACGGAATTCTTAGTTCGGCTGATTTTAGAGGAATTTTTGTAAGTTTCAAAAATGGAAACTTGGAATTTTTGTTAAGCAAAAATATGCAATAATAGCCAATGGAGGAAATTCAAGTTACTGGTAAGTACAGTTAAAATTACTTTTCAGGATCAGTTCTGGGCTAAAAGGTGCAGCACTGAGGTCTCTCCTGATCACAGGTGAGATGATCGGAATTCGTAGTTCGGCTGATTTTAGAGGAATTTTTGTAAGGTTAAAAAATGAACAATTAAAATCTTTTTTTTTAAGCAAAAACATGCAGTGATATCATATGGAGGAAATTCAAGTTACTGGTAAGTACAGTTAAAATAACTTTTCACGATCAGTACTGGGCTCAAAGGTGCATCACTGAGATCTCTCCTGATCACAGGTGAGAAAATCGTAATTCGTAGTTCGGCTGATTCGGAGGAATTTTTGTAAGTTTAAAAAATGGACACTTGGAATTTTTTTTCAGAAAAACAGGCTCTGATATCCTATGGAGGAAATTCAAGCTACTGGTAAGTACAGTTAAGTTAACTTCTCAGAATCAATATGGGGCTCAATGATGCAGCACTGAGGTCTCTCCTGATCACAGGTGAGAAAATCGGAAGTCGTATTACGGCTGACATTAGAGGAATTTTTGTAAGTTTCACAAATGGACAGTTGGAATTTTTTTAAAGCAAAAACAGGCAATGCTATCCTATGTAGGAAATTCACATTATGGGTAAGTACAGTTAAAATAACTTTTCAGGATCAGTACTGGGCTCAAAGGTGCAGCACAGAGGTCTCTCCTGATCACAGGTGAGATAATCTGAATTCGTAGTTCGGCTGATTTTAGAGCAATTTTTGTACGTTTCAAAAATTGACACTTGGAAACATTTTTTAAGAAAAACATGCAATAATATCTAATGAAGGAAATTCAAGTTACTGGTAAGTACAGTTAAAATTACTTTTCAGGATCAGTACTGGGCTCAAAGGTGCAGCACTGAGGTCTCTCCTGATCACAGGTGAGAAAATCGGAATTCGTAGTTCATCTGATTTTAGAGGAATTTTTGTAAGTTTCAAAAATGGACACAGAATTGTTTTTAAGCAAAAACAGGCAATGCTATCCTATAGACGAAATTCAAGTTACTGGTAACTACAGTTAAAATCACTTTTCACGGTCAGTACTGGGCTCAAAGGTGCAGCACTGAGATCTCTCCTGATCAGAGGTGAGAAAATCAGAATTCGTAGTTCGGCTGATTCAGAGAAATGTTTGTAAGTTTCAAAAACGGACACTTGGAATTTTTTTTAAGCAAAAACATGCAATTATATCCAATGGAGGAAATTCAAGTTACTGGTAAGTACAGTTAAAATTCCTTTTCAGGATCAGTACTGGGCTCAAAGGTGCAGCACTGAGGTCTCTCCTTATCACAGGTGAGAACATCGGAATTCGTAGTTCGCCTGAATTTAGAGGAATTTTTGTAAGTTTCAAAAATGGACACTGGATTGTTTTTTAAGCAAAAACAGGCAATGACATCCTATGGAGGAAAATCAAGTTACTGGTCACTACAGTTAAAATACCTTTTCAGGATGAGTACTGGGCTCAAAGGTGCAGCACTGAGGTCTCTCCTGATCACAGTTGAGATAATCGGAATTCGTAGTTCGGCTGATTCTGAGGAATTTTTATAATTTTCAAAAAGGGACACTTAGAATTTTTTTAAGCAAAAACAGGCAATATTATCCTATGGAGGAAATTCAAGCTACTGGTAAGTACATTTAAGTTAACTTCTCAGGACCAATATGGGGCTCAAAGGTGCAGCACTGAGGTCTCTCCTGATCACAGGTGAGAAAATCGGAATTCGTATTTCACCTGATTTTGGAAGAATTTTTGTAAGTTTCAAAAATGGACACTTAGAATTTTTTTCAGCAAAAACAGGCAATGATATCCAATGGAGGAAATTCACATTACAGGTAAGTACAGTTAAAATAACTTTTCAGGATGAGTACTGGGCTCAAAGGTGCAGCACTGAGTTCTCTCCAGATCAAAGGTGAGAAAATCGTAATTCGTATTTCACCTGATTTTAGAGGAATTTTTATATGTTTCAAAAATGGACACCAAATTTTTTTCAGCAAACACAGGCAATGATAATCAATGGAGGAAATTCAAGTTACTGGTAACTACAGTTAAAATACCTTTTCAGGATCAGTACTGGGCTCAAAGGTGCCGCACAGAGGTCTCTCCTGATCACAGGTGAGAAAAACGGAATTCTTAGTTCGGCTGATTTTAGAGGAATTTTTGTAAGTTTCAAAAATGGAAACTTGGAATTTTTGTTAAGCAAAAATATGCAATAATAGCCAATGGAGGAAATTCAAGTTACTGGTAAGTACAGTTAAAATTACTTTTCAGGATCAGTTCTGGGCTAAAAGGTGCAGCACTGAGGTCTCTCCTGATCACAGGTGAGATGATCGGAATTCGTAGTTCGGCTGATTTTAGAGGAATTTTTGTAAGGTTAAAAAATGAACAATTAAAATCTTTTTTTTTAAGCAAAAACATGCAGTGATATCATATGGAGGAAATTCAAGTTACTGGTAAGTACAGTTAAAATAACTTTTCACGATCAGTACTGGGCTCAAAGGTGCATCACTGAGATCTCTCCTGATCACAGGTGAGAAAATCGTAATTCGTAGTTCGGCTGATTCGGAGGAATTTTTGTAAGTTTAAAAAATGGACACTTGGAATTTTTTTTCAGAAAAACAGGCTCTGATATCCTATGGAGGAAATTCAAGCTACTGGTAAGTACAGTTAAGTTAACTTCTCAGAATCAATATGGGGCTCAATGATGCAGCACTGAGGTCTCTCCTGATCACAGGTGAGAAAATCGGAAGTCGTATTACGGCTGACATTAGAGGAATTTTTGTAAGTTTCACAAATGGACAGTTGGAATTTTTTTAAAGCAAAAACAGGCAATGCTATCCTATGTAGGAAATTCACATTATGGGTAAGTACAGTTAAAATAACTTTTCAGGATCAGTACTGGGCTCAAAGGTGCAGCACAGAGGTCTCTCCTGATCACAGGTGAGATAATCTGAATTCGTAGTTCGGCTGATTTTAGAGCAATTTTTGTACGTTTCAAAAATTGACACTTGGAAACATTTTTTAAGAAAAACATGCAATAATATCTAATGAAGGAAATTCAAGTTACTGGTAAGTACAGTTAAAATTACTTTTCAGGATCAGTACTGGGCTCAAAGGTGCAGCACTGAGGTCTCTCCTGATCACAGGTGAGAAAATCGGAATTCGTAGTTCATCTGATTTTAGAGGAATTTTTGTAAGTTTCAAAAATGGACACAGAATTGTTTTTAAGCAAAAACAGGCAATGCTATCCTATAGACGAAATTCAAGTTACTGGTAACTACAGTTAAAATCACTTTTCACGGTCAGTACTGGGCTCAAAGGTGCAGCACTGAGATCTCTCCTGATCAGAGGTGAGAAAATCAGAATTCGTAGTTCGGCTGATTCAGAGAAATGTTTGTAAGTTTCAAAAACGGACACTTGGAATTTTTTTTAAGCAAAAACATGCAATTATATCCAATGGAGGAAATTCAAGTTACTGGTAAGTACAGTTAAAATTCCTTTTCAGGATCAGTACTGGGCTCAAAGGTGCAGCACTGAGGTCTCTCCTTATCACAGGTGAGAACATCGGAATTCGTAGTTCGCCTGAATTTAGAGGAATTTTTGTAAGTTTCAAAAATGGACACTGGATTGTTTTTTAAGCAAAAACAGGCAATGACATCCTATGGAGGAAAATCAAGTTACTGGTCACTACAGTTAAAATACCTTTTCAGGATGAGTACTGGGCTCAAAGGTGCAGCACTGAGATCTCTCCTGATCACAGTTGAGATAATCGGAATTCGTAGTTCGGCTGATTCTGAGGAATTTTTGTAAGTTTGAAAAAAGGACACTAAGAATTTTTTTTCAGCCAAAACAGGCAATATTATTCAATGGAGGAAAGTCAAGCTACTGGTAAGTACATTTAAGTTAACTTCTCAGGACCAATATGGGGCTCAAAGGTGCAGCACTGAGGTCTCTCCTGCTCACAGGTGAGAAAATCGGAATTCATATTTCACCTGATTTTGGAAGAATTTTTGTAAGTTTCAAAAATGGACACTTAGAATTTTTTTCAGCAAAAACAGGCAATGATATCCAATGGAGGAAATTCACATTACGGGTAAGTACAGTTAAAATAAATTTTCAGGATCAGTACTGGGCTCAAAGGTGCAGCACAGAGGTCTCTCCTGATCACAGGTGAGAAAATCAGAATTCGTAGTTCGGCTGATTTTAGAGGAATTTTTAGAAGTTTCAAAAATGGACACAGAATTTTTTTTCAGCAAAAACAGGCAATGATAATCAATGGAGGAAATTCAAGTTACTGGTAACTACAGTTAAAATAACTTTTCAGGATCAGTACTGGGCTCAAAGGTGCAGCACTGAGGTATCTCCTGATCACAGGTGAGATAATCGGAATTAGTAGTTGGCTGAATCTGAGGAATTTTTGTAAGTTTCAAAAAGGGACATTTAGAATTTTTTTCAGCAAAAACAGGCAATAATATCCTATGGAGGAAATTTAAGCTACTGGTAAGTACAGTTAAAATAACTTTTCACGATCAGTACTGGGCTCAAAGGTGCAGCACTGAGATCTCTCCTGATCACAGGTGAGAAATTCGGAATTCGTAGTTCGGCTGATTCGGAGGAATTTTTGTAAGTTTAAAAAATGGACACTTGGACATTTTTTTCAGCAAAAATAGGCCCTGATATCCTATGGAGGAAATTCAAGCTACTGGTAAGTACATTTAAGTTAACTTCTCAGGACCAATATGGGGCTCAAAGGTGCAGCACTGAGGTCTCTCCTGCTCACAGGTGAGAAAATCGGAATTCATATTTCACCTGACTTTGGAAGAATTTTTGTAAGTTTCAAAAATGGACACTTAGAATTTTTTTCAGCAAAAACAGGCAATGATATCCAATGGAGGAAATTCACATTACGGGTAAGTACAGTTAAAATAAATTTTCAGGATCAGTACTGGGCTCAAAGGTGCAGCACAGAGGTCTCTCCTGATCACAGGTGAGAAAATCAGAATTCGTAGTTCGGCTGATTTTAGAGGAATTTTTAGAAGTTTCAAAAATGGACACAGAATTTTTTTTCAGCAAAAACAGGCAATGATAATCAATGGAGGAAATTCAAGTTACTGGTAACTACAGTTAAAATAACTTTTCAGGATCAGTACTGGGCTCAAAGGTGCAGCACTGAGGTATCTCCTGATCACAGGTGAGATAATCGGAATTAGTAGTTGGCTGAATCTGAGGAATTTTTGTAAGTTTTAAAAAGGGACATTTAGAATTTTTTTCAGCAAAAACAGGCAATAATATCCTATGGAGGAAATTTAAGCTACTGGTAAGTACAGTTAAAATAACTTTTCACGATCAGTACTGGGCTCAAAGGTGCAGCACTGAGATCTCTCCTGATCACAGGTGAGAAATTCGGAATTCGTAGTTCGGCTGATTCGGAGGAATTTTTGTAAGTTTAAAAAATGGACACTTGGACATTTTTTTCAGCAAAAATAGGCCCTGATATCCTATGGAGGAAATTCAAGCTACTGGTAAGTACATTTAAGTTAACTTCTCAGGACCAATATGGGGCTCAAAGGTGCCGCACTGAGGTCTCTCCTGATCACAGGTGAGAAAATCGGAATTCGTAGTTCATCTGATTTTAGAGGAATTTTTGTAAGTTTCAAAAATGGACACAGAATTGTTTTTAAGCAAAAACAGGCAATGCTATCCTATGGACGAAATTCAAGTTACTGGTAACTACAGTTAAAATTCCTTTTCAGGATCAGTACTGGGCTCAAAGGTGCAGCACTGAGGTCTCTCCTTATCACAGGTGAGAACATCGGAATTCGTAGTTCGCCTGAATTTAGAGGAATTTTTGTACGTTTCAAAAATGGACAAAGGATTGTTTTTTAAGCAAAAACAGGCAATGATATCCTATGGAGGAAATTCAAGTTACTGGTAACTACAGTTAAAATAACTTTTCAGGATGAGTGCTGGGCTCAAAGGTGCAGCACTGAGGTCTCTCCTGATCACAGTTGAGATAATCGGAATTTGTAGTTCGGCTGATTCTGAGGAATTTTTGTACGTTTCAAAAAGGGACACTAAGAATTTTTTTAAGCAAAAACAGGCAATATTATCCTATGGAGGAAATTCAAGTTACTGGTAATGACAGTAAAAATTACTTTTCAGGATCAGTACTGGGCTCAAAGGTGCAGCACTGAGGTCTCTCCTGATCACAGGTAAGAAAATCGGAATTCGTGGTTCGGCTGATTTTAGACGACTTTTTGTAAGTTTCAAAAATGGACACTTTCAAATTTTATTTTAAGCAAAAACATGCAATTATATCCAATGGAGGAAATTCAAGTTACTGGTAAGTACAGTTAAAATTCCATTTCAGGATCAGTACTGGGCTCAAAGGTGCAGCACTGAGATCTCTCCTTATCACATGTGAGAACATCGGAATTCGTAGTTCGCCTGAATTTAGAGGAATTTTTGTAAGTTTCAAAAATGGACACAGAATTGTTTTTAGGCAAAAACAGGCAATGCTATTCAATGGACGAAATTCAAGTTACTGGTAACTACAGTTAAAATTACTTTTCACGGTCAGTACTGGGCTCAAAGGTGCAGCACTGAGATCTCTCCTGATCACAGGTGAGAAAATCAGAATTCGTAGTTCGGCTGATTCAGAGGAATTTTTGTAAGTTTCAAAAATGGACACTTTCAAATTTTATTTTAAGCAAAAACATGCAATGATATCCAATGGAGGAAATTCAAGTTACTGGTAAGTACAGTTAAAATTACTTTTCAGGATGAGTACTGGGCTCAAAGGTGCAGCACTGAGGTCTCTCCTGATCACAGTTGAGATAATCGGAATTCGTAGTTCGGCTGATTCTGCGGAATTTTTGTAAGTTTCAAAAAGGGACACTAAGAATTTTTTTAAGCAAAAACAGGCAATATTATCCTATGGAGGAAATTCAAGTTACTGGTAATGACACTAAAAATTACTTTTCAGGATAAGTACTGGGCTCAAAGGTGCAGCACTGAGGTCTCTCCTGATCACAGGTGAGAAAATCGGAAGTCGTAGTTCGGCTGATATTAGAGGAATTTATGTAAGTTTCAAAAATGGACACTTGGAATTTTTTTTAAGCAAAAACATGCAATGACATCCAATGGAGGAAATTCAAGTTACTGATAAGTACAGTTAAAACAACTTTTCAGGATCGGTACTGGGCTCAAAGGTGCAGCACTGAGGTCTCTCCTGATCACAGGTGAGAAAACCGGAATTCGTGGTTCGGCTGATTTTAGATGACTTTTTGTAAGTTTCAAAAATGGACACTTTCAAATTTTATTTTAAGCAAAAACATGCAATTATATCCAATGGAGGAAATTCAAGTTACTGGTAAGTACAGTTAAAATTCCTTTTCAGGATCAGTACTGGGCTCAAACGTGCAGCACTGAGGTCTCTCCTGATCACAGGTGAGAAGATCAGAATTCGTAGTTCGGCTGATTTTAGAGGAATTTTTGTAAGGTTCAAAAATGGACAATTGGAATCTTTTTTTAAGCAAAAACAGGCAATGCTATCCTATGTAGGAAATTCACATTATGAGTAAGTACAGTTAAAATAACTTTTCAGGATCAGTACTGGGCTCAAAGGTGCAGCACACAGGCCTCTCCTGATCACAGGTGAGATAATCGGAATTCGTAGTTCGGCTGATTTTAGAGGAATTTTTGTAAGTTTCAAAAATTGACACTTGGAATTTTTTTTAAGCAAAAACATGCAATAATATCCAATGGAGGAAATTCAAGTTACTGGTAATGACAGTTAAAATTACTTTTCAGGATCAGTACTGGGCTCAAAGGTGCAGCACTGAGGTCTCTCCTGATCACAGGTGAGAAAATCGGAATTCGTGGTTTGGCTGATTTTAGAGGAATTTTTGTAAGTTTCAAAAATGGACACTTTCAAATTTTATTTTAAGCAAAAACATGCAATGATATCCAATGGAGGAAATTCAAGTTACTGGTAAGTACAGTTAAAATTCCTTTTCAGGATCAGTACTGGGCTCAAAGGTGCAGCACTGAGGTCTCTCCTGATCACAGGTGAGAAAATCGGAAGTCGTAGTTCGGCTGATATTAGAGGAATTTTTGTAAGTTTCAAAAATGGACACTTGGAATTTATTTTAAGCAAAAACATGCAATGATATCCAATGGAGGAAATTCAAGTTCCTGGTAAGTACAGTTAAAATTCCTTTTCAGGATCAGTACTGGGCTCAAAGGTGCAGCACTGAGGTCTCTCCTGATCACAGGTGAGAAAATCGGAAGTCGTAGTTCGCCTGAATTTAGAGAAATTTTTGTAAGTTTCAAAAATGGACACAGGATTGTTTTTTAAGCAAATACAGGCAATGATATCCTATGGAGGAAATTCAAGTTACTGGTAACTACAGTTAAAATAACTTTTCAGGATGAGTACTGGGCTGAAAGGTGCAGCACTGAGGTCCCTCCTGATCACAGTTGAGATAATCCGAATTCGTAGTTCGGCTGATTCTGAGGAATTTTTGTAAGTTTCAAAAAGGGACACTAAGAATTTTTTTTAAGCAAAAACAGGCAATATTATCCTATGGAGGAAATTCAAGTTACTGGTAATGACAGAAAAAACTTACTTTTCAGGATCAGTACTGGGCTCAAAGGTGCAGCACTGAGGTCTCTCCTGATCACAGGTGAAAAAATCGGAAGTCGTAGTTCGGCTGATATTAGAGGAATTTTTGTAAGTTTCAAAAATGGACACTGGGAATTTTTTTTTAAGCAAAAACATGCAATGGTATCCAATGGAGGAAATTCAAGTTACTGATAAGTACAGTTAAAACAACTTTTCAGGATCGGTACTGGGCTCAAAGGTGCAGCACTGAGGTCTCTCCTGATCACAGGTGAGAAAATCGGAATTCGTGGTTCGGCTGATTTTAGACGACTTTTTGTAATTTTAAAAAATGGACACTTTCAAATGTTATTTTAAGCAAAAACATGCAATTATATCCAATGGAGGAAATTCAAGTTACTGGTAAGTACAGTTAAAATTCCTTTTAAGGATCAGTACTGGGCTCAAAGGTGCAGCACTGAGGTCTCTCCTTATCACAGGTGAGAACATCGGAATTCGTAGTTCGCCTGAATTTAGAGGAATTTTTGTAAGTTTCAAAAACGGACACAGGATTGTTTTTCAGCAAACACAGGCAATGATAATCAATGGAGGAAATTCAAGTTACTGGTAACTACAGTTAAAATAACTTTTCAGGATCAGTACTGGGCTCAAAGGTGCCGCACTGAGGTCTCTCCTGATCACAGGTGAGAAGATCAGAATTCGTAGTTCGGCTGATTTTAGAGGAATTTTTGTAAGGTTCAAAAATGGACAATTGGAATCTTTTTTTTAAGCAAAAACAGGCAATGCTATCCTATGTAGGAAATTCACATTATGAGTAAGTACAGTTAAAATAACTTTTCAGGATCAGTACTGGGCTCAAAGGTGCAGCACAGAGGTCTCTCCTGATCACAGGTGAGATAATCGGAATTCGTAGTTCGGCTGATTTTAGAGGAATTTTTGTAAGTTTCAAAAATTGACACGGAATTTTTTTAAGCAAAAATATGCAATAATATCCAATGGAGGAAATTCAAGTTACTGGTAATGACAGTTAAAATTACTTTTCAGGATCAGTACTGGGCTCAAAGGTGCAGCACTGAGGTCTCTCCTGATCACAGGTGAGAAGATCGGAATTCGTAGTTCATCTGATTTTAGAGGAATTTTTGTAAGTTTCAAAAATGGACACAGAATTGTTTTTAAGCAAAAAAAGGCAATGCTATCCGACGGACGAAATTCAAGTTACTGGAAACTACAGTTAAAATTACTTTTCACGGTCAGTACTGGGCTCAAAGGTGCAGCACTGAGATCTCTCCTGATCACAGGTGAGAAAATCAGAATTCGTAGTTCGGCTGATTCAGAGGAATCTTTGTAAGTTTCAAAAATGGACACTTGGAATTGTTTTTTTAAGCAAAAACATGCAATGATATCCAATGGAGGAAATTCAAGTTACTGGTAAGTACAGTTAAAATTACTTTTCAGGATCAGTACTGGGCTCAAAGGTGCAGCACTGAGGTCTCTCCTGATCACAGGTGAGAAAATCGGAAGTCGTAGTTCGGCTGATATTAGAGGAATTTTTGTAAGTTTAAAAAATGGACACTTGGAATTTTTTTTAAGCAAAAACATGCAATGATATCCAATGGAGGAAATTCAAGTTACTGATAAGTACAGTTAAAACAACTTTTCAGGATTGGTACTGGGCTCAAAGGTGCAGCACTGAGGTCTCTCCTGATAACAGGTGAGAAAATCGGAATTCGTGGTTTGGCTGATTTTAGACGACTTTTTGTAAGTTTCAAAAATGGACACTTTCAAATGTTATTTTAAGCAAAAACATGCAATTATATCCAATGGAGGAAATTCAAGTTACTGGTAAGTACAGTTAAAATTCCTTTTCAGGATCAGTACTGGGATCAAAGGTGCAGCACTGGGGTCTCTCCTTATCATAGGTGAGAACATCGGAATTCATAGTTCGCCTGAATTTAGAGGAATTTTTGTAAGTTTCAAAAATGGACACAGGATTGTTTTTCAGCAAACACCGGCAATGATAATCAATGGAGGAAATTCAAGTTACTGGTAACTACAGTTAAAATAACGTTTCAGGATCAGTACTGGGCTCAATGGTGCCGCACTGAGGTCTCTCCTGATCACAGGTGAGAAGATCAGAATTCGTAGTTCGGCTGATTTTAGAGGAATTTTTGTAAGGTTCAAAAATGGACAATTGGAATCTTTTTTTTAAGCAAAAACAGGTAATGCTATCCTATGTAGGAAATTCACATTATGAGTAAGTACAGTTAAAATAACTTTTCAGGATCAGTACTGGGCTCAAAGGTGCAGCACAGAGGTCTCTCCTGATCACAGGTGAGATAATCGGAATTCGTAGTTCGGCTGATTTTAGAAGAATTTTTGTATGTTTCAAAAATTTACACTTGGAAATTTTTTTTTAAGCAAAAACATGCAATAATAGCCAATGGAGGAAATTCAAGTTACTGGTAATGACAGTTAAAATTACTTTTCAGGATCAGTACTGGGCTCAAAGGTGCAGCACTGAGGTCTCTCCTGATCACAGGTGAGAAAATCGGAATTCGTAGTTCATCTGATTTTAGAGGAATTTTTGTAAGTTTCAAAAATGGACACAGAATTGTTTTTAAGCAAAAACAGGCAATGCTATCCGATGGACGAAATTCAAGTTACTTTTAACTACAGTTAAAATTACTTTTCACGGTCAGTACTGGGCTCAAAGGTGCAGCACTGAGATCTCTCCTGATCACAGGTGAGAAAATCAGAATTCGTAGTTCGGCTGATTCAGAGACATTTTTGTAAGTTTCAAAAATGGACACTTGGAATTGTTTTTTTAAGCAAAAACATGCAATGACATCTAATGGAGGAAATTCAAGTTACTGATAAGTACAGTTAAAACAACTTTTCAGAATCGGTACTGGGCTCAAAGGTGCAGCAGTGAGGTCTCTCCTGATCACAGGTGAGAAAATCGGAATTCGTGGTTTGGCTGATTTTAGAGGAATTTTTGTAAGTTTCAAAAATGGACACTTTCAAATTTAATTTTAAGCAAAAACATGCAATGATATCCAATGGAGGAAATTCAAGTTACTGGTAAGTACAGTAAAAATTACTTTTCAGGATCAATACTGGGCTCAAAGGTGCAGCACTGAGGTCTCTCCTGATCACAGGTCAGAAAATCGGAAGTCGTAGTTCGGCTGATATTAGAGGAATTTTTGTAAGTTTCATAAATGGACACTTGGAATTGTTTTTTTAAGCAAAAACATGCAATGATATCCAATGGAGGAAATTCAAGTTACTGATAAGTACAGTTAAAACAACTTTTCAGGATTGGTACTGGGCTCAAAGGTGCAGCACTGAGGTCTCTCCTGATCACAGGTGAGAAAATCGGAATTCGTGGTTCGGCTGATTTTAGACGACTTTTTGTAAGTTTCAAAAATGGACACTTTCAAATTTTATTTTAAGCAAAAACATGCAATTATATCCAATGGAGGAAATTCAAGTTACTAGTAAGTACAGTTAAAATTCCTTTTCAGGATCAGTACTGGGCTTATAGGTGCAGCACTGAGGTCTCTCCTTATCACAGGTGAGAACATCGGAATTCGTAGTTCGCCTGAATTTAGAGGAATTTTTGTAAGTTTCAAAAATGGACACAGGATTGTTTTTTAAGCAAAAACAGGCAATGATATCCTATGGAGGAAATTCAAGTTACTGGTAATGACAGTAAAAATTACTTTTCAGGATCAGTACTGGGCTCAAAGGTGCAGCACTGAGGTCTCTCCTGATCACAGGTGAGAAAATCGGAAGTCGTAGTTCGGCTGATATTAGAGGAGTTTTTGTAAGTTTCAAAAATGGACACTTGGAATTTTTTTTAAGCAAAAACATGCAATGATATCCAATGGAGGAAATTCAAGTTACTGATAAGTACAGTTAAAACAACTTTTCAGGATCGGTACTGGGCTCAAAGGTGCAGCACTGAGGTCTCTCCTGATCACAGGTGAGAAAATCGGAATTCGTGGTTTGGCTGATTTTAGAGGAATTTTTGTAAGTTTCAAAAATGGACACTTTCAAATTTTATTTTAAGCAAAAACATGCAATTATATCCAATGGAGGAAATTCAAGTTACTGGTAAGTACAGTTAAAATTCCTTTTCAGGATCAGTACTCGGCTCAAAGGTGCAGCACTGAGGTCTCTCCTTATCACAGGTGAGAACATCGGAATTCGTAGTTCGCCTGAATTTAGAGGAATTTTTGTAAGGTTCAAAAATGGACAATTGGAATCTTTTTTTCAAGCAAAAACAGGCAATGCTATCCTATGTAGGAAATTCACATTATGAGTAAGTACAGTTAAAATAACTTTTCAGGATCAGTACTGGGCTCAAAGGTGCAGCACAGAGGTCTCTCCTGATCACAGGTGAGATAATCGGAATTCGTAGTTCGGCTGATTTTAGAGGAATTTTTGTAAGTTTCAAAAATTGACACAGAATTGTTTTTAGGCAAAAACAGGCAATGCTATCCGATGGGTGAAATTCAAGTTACTAGTAACTACAGTTAAAATTACTTTTCACGGTCAGTACTGGGCTCAAAGGTGCAGCACTGAGATCTCTCCTGATCACAGGTGAGAAAATCAGAATTCGTAGTTCGGCTGATTCAGAGGAATTTTTATAAGTTTAAAAAATGGACACTTTCAAATTTTATTTTAAGCAAAAACATGCAATGATATCCAATGGAGGAAATTCAAGTTACTGGTAAGTACAGTTAAAATTACTTTTCAGGATCAGTACTGGGCTCAAAGGTGCAGCACTGAGGTCTCTCCTGATCACAGGTGAGAAAATCGGAAGTCGTAGTTCGGCTGATATTAGAGGAATTTTTGTAAGTTTCAAAAATGGACACTTGGAATTTTTTTTTAAGCAAAAACATGCAATGATATCCAATGGAGGAAATTCAAGTTACTAATAAGTACAGTTAAAACAACTTTTCAGGATCGGTACTGGGCTCAAAGGTGCAGCACTGAGGTCTCTCCTGATCACAGGTGAGAAAATCGGAATTCGTGGTTCGGCTGATTTTAGACGACTTTTTGTAAGTTTCAAAAATGGACACTTTCAAATTTTATTTTAAGCAAAAACATGCAATTATATCCAATGGAGGAAATTCAAGTTAGTGGTAAGTACAGTTAAAATTCCTTTTCAGGATCAGTACTGGGCTCAAAGGTGCAGCACTGAGGTCTCTCCTTATCACAGGTGAGAACATCGGAATTCATAGTTCGCCTGAATTTAGAGGAATTTTTGTAAGTTTCAAAAATGGACACAGGATTGTTTTTCAGCAAACACAGGCAATGATAATCAATGGAGGAAATTCAAGTTACTGGTAACTACAGTTAAAATAACTTTTCAGGATCAGTACTGGGCTCAAAGGTGCCGCACTGAGGTCTCTCCTGATCACAGGTGAGAAGATCAGAATTCGTAGTTCAGCTGATTTTAGAGGAATTTTTGTAAGGTTCAAAAATGGACAATTGGAATCTTTTATTTAAGCAAAAACAGGCAATGCTATCCTATGTAGAAATTCACATTATGAGTAAGTACAGTTAAAATAACTTTTCAGGATCAGTACTGGGCTCAAAGGTGCAGCACAGAGGTCTCTCCTGATCACAGGTGAGATAATCGAAATTCGTAGTTCGGCTGATTTTAGAGGAATCTTTGTATGTTTCAAAAATTGACACTTGGAATTTTTTTTTAAGCAAAAACATGCCATAATATCCAAGGAGGAAATTCAAGTTACTGGTAATGACAGTTAAAATTACTTTTCAGGATCAGTACTGGGCTCAAAGGTGCAGCACTGAGGTCTCTCCTGATCACAGGTGAGAAAATCGGAATTCGTAGTTCATCTGATTTTAGAGGAATTTTTGTAAGTTTCAAAAATGGACACAGAATTGTTTTTAAGCAAAAACAGGCAATGCTATCCGATGGACGAAATTCAAGTTACTGGTAACTACAGTTAAAATTACTTTTCACGGTCAGTACTGGGCTCAAAGGTGCAGCACTGAGATCTCTCCTGATCACAGGTGAGAAAATCAGAATTCGTAGTTCGGCTGATTCAGAGGAATTTTTGTAAGTTTCAAAAATAGACACTTGGAATTGTTTTTTTAAGCAAAAACATGCAATGACATCTAATGGAGGAAATTCAAGTTACTGATAAGTACAGTTAAAACAACTTTTCAGAATCGGTACTGGGCTCAAAGGTGCAGCAGTGAGGTCTCTCCTGATCACAGGTGAGAAAATCGGAATTCTTGGTTTGGCTGATTTTAGAGGAATTTTTGTAAGTTTCAAAAATGGACACTTTCAAATTTTATTTTAAGCAAAAACATGCAATGATATCCAATGGAGGAAATTCAAGTTACTGATAAGTACAGTTAAAACAACTTTTCAGGATCGGTACTGGGATCAAAGGTGCAGCACTGAGGTCTCTCCTGATCACAGGTGAGAAAATCGGAATTCGTGGTTCGGCTGATTTTAGACGACTTTTTGTAAGTTTCAAAAATGCACACTTTCAAATTTTATTTTAAGCAAAAACATGCAATTATATCCAATGGAGGAAATTCAAGTTACTGGTAAGTACAGTTAAAATTCCTTTTCAGTATCAGTACTGGGCTCAAAGGTGCAGCACTGAGGTCTCTCCTTATCACAGGTGAGAACATCGGAATTCGTAGTTCGCCTGAATTTAGAGGAATTTTTGTAAGTTTCAAAAATGGACACAGGATTGTTTTTTAAGCAAAAACAGGCAATGATATCCTATGGAGGAAATTCAAGTAACTGGTAACTACAGTTAAAATGACTTTTCAGGATGAGTACTGGGCTCAAAGGTGCAGCACTGAGGTCTCTCCTGATCACAGTTGAGATAATCGGAATTCGTAGTTCGGCTGATTCTGAGGAATTTTTGTAAGTTTCAAAAAGGGACACTAAGAATTTTTTTAAGCAAAAACAGGCAATATTATCCTATGGAGGAAATTCAAGTTACTGATAATGACAGTAAAAATTACTTTTCAGGATCAGTACTGGGCTCAAAGGTGCAGCACTGAGGTCTCTCCTGATCACAGGTGAGAAAATCGGAAGTCGTAGTTCGGCTGATATTAGAGGAATTTTTGTAAGTTTCAAAAATGGACACTTGGAATTTTTTTTAAGCAAAAACATGCAATGATATCCAATGGAGGAAATTCAAGTTACTGATAAGTACAGTTAAAACAACTTTTCAGGATCGGTACTGGGCTCAAAGGTGCAGCACTGAGGTCGCTCCTGATCACAGGTGAGAAAATCGGAATTCGTGGTTCGGCTGATTTTAGAGGACTTTTTGTAAGTTTCAAAAATGGACACTTTCAAATTTTATTTTAAGCAAAAACATGCAATTATATCCAATGGAGGAAATTCAAGTTGCTGGTAAGTACAGTTAAAATTCATTTTCAGGATCAGTACTGGGCTCAAAGGTGCAGCACTGAGGTCTCTCCTTATCACAGGTGAGAACATCGGAATTCGTAGTTCGCCTGAATTTAGAGGAATTTTTGTAAGTTTCAAAATGGACACAGGATTGTTTTTCAGCAAACACAGGCAATGATAATCATTGGAGGAAATTCAAGTTACTGGTAACTACAGTTAAAATAACTTTTCAGGATCAGTACTGGGCTCAAAGGTGCCGCACTGAGGTCTCTCCTGATCACAGGTGAGAAGATCAGAATTCGTAGTTCGGCTGATTTTAGAGGAATTTTTGTAAGGTTCAAAAATGGACAATTGGAATCTTTTTTTTAAGCAAAAACAGGCAATGCTATCCTATGTAGGAAATTCACATTATGAGTAAGTACAGTTAAAATAACTTTTCAGGATCAGTACTGGGCTCAAAGGTGCCGCACTGAGGTCTCTCCTGATCACAGGTGAGAAGATCAGAATTCGTAGTTCGGCTGATTTTAGAGGAATTTTTGTAAGTTTCAAAAATGGACACAGAATTGTTTTTAAGCAAAAACAGGCAATGCTATCCGATGGACGGAATTCAAGTTACTGGTAACTACAGTTAAAATTACTTTTCACGGTCAGTACTGGGCTCAAAGGTGCAGCACTGAGATCTCTCCTGATCACAGGTGAGAAAATCAGAATTCGTAGTTCGGCTGATTCAGAGGAATTTTTGTAAGCTTCAAAAATGGACACTTTCAAATTTGATTTTAAGCAAAAACATGCAATGATATCCAATGGAGGAAATTCAAGTTACTGGTAAGTACAGTTAAAATTACTTTTCAGGATCAGTACTGGGCTCAAAGGTGCAGCACTGAGGTCTCTCCTGATCACAGGTGAGAAAATCGGAAGTCGTAGTTCGGCTGATATTAGGGGAATTTTTGTAAGTTTCAAAAATGGACACTTGGAATTTTTTTTTAAGCAACAACATGCAATGATATCCAATGGAGGAAATTCAAGTTACTGATAAGTACAGTTAAAACAACTTTTCAGAATCGGTACTGGGCTCAAAGGTGCAGCACTGAGGTCTCTCCTGATCACAGGTGAGAAAATAGGAATTCGTGGTTTGGCTGAATTTAGAGGAATTTTTGTAAGTTTCAAAAATGGACACTTTCAAATTTGATTTTAAGCAAAAACATGCAATGATATCCAATGGAGGAAATTCAAGTTACTGGTAAGTACAGTTAAAATTACTTTTCAGGATCAGTACTGGGCTCAAAGGTGCAGCACTGAGGTCTCTCCTGATCACAGGTGAGAAAATCGGAAGTCGTAGTTCGGCTGATATTAGAGGAATTTTAAGTTTCAAAAATGGACACTTGGAATTTTTTTTAAGCAACAACATGCAATGATATCCAATGGAGGAAATTCAAGTTACTGATAAGTACAGTTAAAACAACTTTTCAGGTTCCACGACCAACATCATCAATCACTTTCTTGTGTGCACTACACTTCACGATCGCTACTTTCAGGGGCAACGTCAGTGATTCAAGAAGCTCATTCACCAACTGACCATGCTGAATCTTAGCTCCATGCGAAGTCAGGAACCCACGTTCTCTCCACAATCGTCCAAAACTGTGAGCCACTCCAAAAGCATACTGACTGTCGGTATAGATAGTCACTTTCATTCCTTTGGATAACACACATGCTCTCGTTAGTGCCACGAGTTCAGCGGCTTGAGCTGAACCATGTGGTATTTGCGCAGTTTCAACGATTGTGTGCAAAGTTGTGACAGCATACGCTGTAGTCACGTTACCATTTGGGAGTTTAAAGCAGGAACCATCCACCCATAATGTACCATCACACTCAGCAAGAGGAGTGTCGAATAAATCAACTCTCCCTTTTGTCTCTTCCTCTGTTCTGAGGAAACAATCGTGCTGTTCTGAAGCATCCGATTCCTCAGTAATTGGTAACAATGTGGCTATGTTCAAGGTACTGCATCTTTTGATGTGCACATGGCTCGCTAGTAGCGTCAATTCATAACTGGACAGTCGAGCACTAGTTAAATGCTGTGTCTTGGTCCTATTTAACAATGTGTCTACTGCATGTGGGACCATCACGATTAGTGTATTATTCATTACTAGACCTGCAGACTGTCGAATAGAAACAGCTGCTGCTGCTGTGGCCCTTAAACAACTTGGCAATGCTCGTGCTACCGGATCCAAAGTTGACGAAAAATAGGCGCATGGCCGCTGTCTATCTCCGTATAACTGAGTCAGCACGGACAATGCACAGCCCTCCTTCTCGTGGACATATAATGTGAAAGGCTTACTGTAGTTGGGGTTACCTAACACAGGGGCCGAACATAATGCTGTGCGTAATTCGAGAAAACTTTTCTGACACTCATCGGACCAAGGAATGGGATTGGGTGTATTTGTACACGTTAGTGCCAATGAGGGTTTGGCTAATAACGAAAAATTTGGAATCCACTGTCTACAGTACGATGTAATGCCCAAGAAAGCGCGTACTTCTCTCTGCGTTCTTGGCACATTCAATTTAGCTATTGCCTGAATTCTTTCTGGGGTGAGTTTCCTTCCCTCCTTCAATAAGAGATGACCTAAGTAGGTCACTTCTTGTCGGCAATATTGAAGCTTGGAAAGTGACACCTTGTGGTGCAGATCACATAGATGGCGCAGTAATGCCAACGTGGCCATTTTACAAATTTTCTCAGTATCCGCAGCGATGAGCAAATCGTCCACGTACTGTACGAGAGTGGAACCTTTGGGCAAAACCATTGTGTCAAGCTGACTTTTCAGAGCTTGACTATATATTGAGGGGCTTTCACAGTAGCCTTGAGGAGCGCGTTTGAAGCGGAAACTGCGACCACCTAAACTAAAGGAAAAAATATCCCTGCTTTCCTCAGCAATCGGGATACTGAAGAAAGCATTCTTCAGGTCAATTACCGAAAACCAGGATGCGGATGCTGGAATCATAGTCAATAATGTTGTAATGTCGGGGACAACTGGGAATTGTGGCACCACTATCTTATTTACTTCCCTAAGATCGATCACAAATCTATACACAGGTGGCTGAGAAGGGTCAGTTCGTTTTAAAACAGGCAGAACAGGACTATTGCAAACATTGCCTCGTGTTTCTTCAATTACGTCTTTCTCGATTAACTCGTAAACAATCGCTAGCAAAGCTTTTTCGCCTTCATTGGATATTCTGTATTGGGGAATTCGTGGCATTTTGACATTCGGTTTCAATGTTACAATATACAGTGGAATTTCTAAAAGACCTACATCATTCGGACCAGTAGCCCAAAGAATATCTGGAAGGAGTGCCAATTCTGCTGGAAGTGCATTTCTCGACAAATACATGGGAGAAACCACTTTCTTACCTAAAGTAAGTTGTACTCCTGAGGGAGAACAGTACAGAGTTGCATACAATCTTTTTAGCAAATCTAATCCTAGCAAATTTTCGCCACAACCTGTTGTCAAAATAAGGGGTGCTTCGAATTCACAAGGACCAACAGAAAGAGATAAAGGGTCAGAAATCGGATTTCTAACCGGGGCGCCAGAAAAACCTACGGAAACGTTCATTTCGCCAGACAAAGGTGCGCCAGGGAGTTTGGAGTGCATAATAGAACTCTTTGTAGCACCAGTATCCAACAGAAAAGGTTCTGACACACCCGATGTAATCCCCTCAACGTAAGGTCCACTCTGATCTACTGGAACTGAAACGACTCCCTCTCCTTGTCTAAGGCTGTCCTAGCAATCATTACTCTCCCACTGCTCATTTTCTGTGTAATACTCATCGACGTAGTATTGAGCTGTCCTGTCAGATACGTTATTTTGCTGGTCAAACCTGTTCATAGAGTTTTGTGGTGGAAGGGGACGTGCGTCCTGAGGGGCGTTTCCACGCCCTCTACCTCTAGGCGCTTGCTGACTACCACGACCTCTTACGCCAGAAAATACATTTGCCCGTTGTGGCAGGGCAGGACAGTCATATTTGTAATGACCCTCTTGTTTGCAGTATAAACACTGATTGGGACCTACGCGGTTTTGATTGTAATCCAATCTCTGCAAGTTTCTCTGAGGCTGCTGAAAAGTGTTCTGGTACTGATTCGGACCATTATTATTTCTGTTACCACCACCACGTGGCGGATAGGCTTGCTGTAGCAAAACCTTCGTTTTGAGTTCTCTAGCTTTCTTCTCTACTTTATCTTTCTCATCCTTGTCTCTATTCTCGTAGTACTGTGCGGTAGCTAATATCTGGGCTGAAGATGAGACTGCCCAAGAACTTTCTGAATCTTTTAATTTCCTACACAAGTCTGGAAGTAGATTGTGCACAAATTTATCGACAAACAATCTCTGACCACCTTCTGTGGTCATATCTTGACCGCTGTGGTCAATGAATGTTTCTTCAAATCTGGTGAAGAAATCTGAAACAGTTTCTTCTTTCTTTTGCTTGCATGCAGATAACTTATCCCAATTTACGCGTATTGCAGGCATTATTGTTTTCATGTAATCTACTATCCTACCAGGTAGTTCCGCTATCAGGGGCTCAGGCTTGGCACCACCAACTTGTCGTGCATCTGCAGCAGTAATATTAGCCCACGTGTCACCTAATTCCTGGTCATGATCTACATGACGAATTTTTCCCCATAAAGGCTGTGGAACAACGTTCCCGAATAACATATCGATATCGGCCAAATTCATTATACATGACCCAGCAGTTTGCGACAATTCTTTATAGTACCCTGCAGGATTTTTACGCGGATCTGGTAGTGTTTGTTTGAGTGCTAAAACTTCAGCTCGCTTCCATGGAACATGTACCCATACTCGGTGAAAGTGGGGCAGGACAGGTGGGACAGCTGTCGCGTCACCCTCTCTCCACTGTGGGGGAACTTCTCTCATAGGGTATTGTCGTGCCTTTTTCCTACTAGAGGCACTATATTCCGATGGTGAACCAGAACTACTTCCCTTACTTTGATATGATAATAGCATTTCAACTGCTTTTTCTACATCGGGACCTACAATCATACCCTCTCCAAACTTAAATCGTACACGACACATTTCTAACGGGATGCATTCTTGATCATTGTCTTCTAAATCCTCGCCAAGAAAGACACACATTTGTTCGAACACATATCTCTGTGTCGCTGTTTCCCATTGATGGAAAACTTCCATGACAGACTGTAAATCATATTGTGCAGTGTCCATGACCCATTTCCGAGCTAAATTATTCAGGGAATCTCTCTCTTGATAATCAGGCAGTTGACTTCGCAACTGTCTTCGTCCTATTTGAGGGGTCGCAGCAGGCGACCCAAAAAGGGGTAAAAGAAGATTAGTAACAATGCTGGCCATTTTCTGCCGAAGGGAAGGTGAAACTGAAGGACAAACAGATGAAAAAAAGGGGTGAGATAAGGCTGTGGTAGAGATGGCTGAAGAGGGATCAGTAATAATAGATGTGGTACTAGGCAAAATCGTAGAAAACACAGGAGAAACAGAAGTTGTCGGTGGGCCTGAAGGAGGCTGCACCGAAGAAGTAGGAGCCAGCTGAAGAACAGCTGGTGGGTGCTGTGGAAGAGCCGGAGGCGCAGCTTGTGCAACTAAAGGTTGCGGGGGTGCTGTAGCATTCTGCGCATAGGGGGGTGGCGAAGTTAATAATTGCGACATTAATTGGTCTTTTTCACGCTCTTTTGCTGTCCCTTGCTGAAGAGACGGCAAAACTGGATAACACTTATCTATTGCCATTTTACGTTGCCTGTGCAACTGCTCATTTATCTGCTCTTCCTCATTATCTTTAAACTGCACGGCAGCTTGCATTACTGAAAGTCCCCCTTCTCTCTTATTTTTCTTAGCTAATTTAATTTCTTTTTGTTTGGCTTCTTTTCGCCATAGGCGGAAAGAGTCAAACATCGCCGGCCGGGCTTTCTTTTTGAAGAGTTTAACTTCAAGGTTGTCTAAGGTTTCAGAATCAAAGCTACCATATTGGGGCCATTTTAAAACACCATCTTTCCTAGTGTATTTAATCCATACCTCGTTGTAAACGATGGGGCCTACCCCATGTTTAACGTATAGCTCGTAAGTCGGAGTTCCAACTGGAGGAACCGGACACGAGTCTTCCAATCGGGAGTCCCTATTATTACTACCAAGACAAAACCAATTCCCGAGTCTAAGACTAGGCATCCTCGCTCTCTAGTCTAGTTCCAAAACTTCAAAGGATTTATCGATTACGATATTTCTCGTGAATACACGAGTCCTTCGGTTATGGTGCTTGCAAGTACCAATAAAACCTTTATGTATCTCCAAGATACCACAAAGTAAGTCCAACTAAGGACTAGGAGACGCTCCACTTATACTTAACTGAAAAATATCGATGGCTTCACCAGAAGACTCGTCTCAGCGTTTCGCTCTACCGAAAATTTCAAGGGTCCAACATCAGGGCGATAGCCAGGGCAGCAGTCCTTGTAGCCGTCGGGAAGCGGGGAACCTCGTAGTAAAGACCTTCGGACCACGTCGACATGCAGGGGTCGATGAGGTGGTGGGCCCTCCTCCGGAATTTTCACACGAAGCTCCTCACGATCTTCAGGCTGATTGGTACCACTGGAATCGCCCCAACGCTGGGCGCCAAATGAGGTACTGGGTTTTTAAGAACCGGCACAGAACCGGTAACCCAGCGGTGCCAGGGGATCAACACACCAGAGACCTCGGGTTCTCCTGAGTCAGACCTACAGAAACTTCAGAGTCTTCCAGGTGAAGTCAAAGATTAGTTTATTGGCTGCAACCAAGGTGACAGGGTCCTAGAAGTACGATACAAGTATATTCAGGAGACTGCACACTTTCACAAAGTTAGGTTTCTCTTCTTATACACAATTTTCACCCTTGGGCAAAACATTCCTTGGATTCGCGGTATTACATTTATGGTTACTGATTACAAAAGAAAAGCAGAGTCATGATGACATGTACATATTTCACGTCGTGCTGCCCATAACAAATCATCCGGCAAGGCCCAACATTTCATCAGATATCGATGGACCCCTAATAAAAATGGTCACCTCCCCACCATAGAACAAGTGAGGAAAAGGAGTGGAGAGAGATGTGAGCGAGATACTATCTTGCTCGGCCACTGGGAGGGAACTGACCTAACGAGTTCGGCCTGGGGCAATGGTTCTAACTTGCACTGGGGTCGGGAAGAAGTCGATTAAGGAGTATGTGTCCTTGTGGAATCAAATTCGACTGGATTAAGGCCTATGTAGAGGGCAACATGCAGCTAAGGGTTTAGAAGGTAAATGACGATTTCGAGGTGAAATCGTCACTCGAATATGCTGAAAATACATGTACTTGATGTACTCGTCATTCTCGGTCTTTTGATACCAAATTTGTCCTATTTCGACGAAGTTTTTATTCTCGAGTCCAATACTATAATATGAATCCAGATTTTTCAGAACCACAGAAGTCGTAGTTCGGCTGATATTAGAGGAATTTTAAGTTTCAAAAATGGACACTTGGAATTTTTTTTAAGCAACAACATGCAATGATATCCAATGGAGGAAATTCAAGTTACTGATAAGTACAGTTAAAACAACTTTTCAGGATCGGTACTGGGCTCAAAGGTGCAGCACTGAGGTCTCTCCTAATCACAGGTGAGAAAATCGGAATTCGTAGTTCATCTGATTTTAGAGGAATTTTTGTAAGTTTCAAAAATGGACACAGAATTGTTTTTAAGCAAAAACAGGCAATGCTATCCGATGGACGAAATTCAAGTTACTGGTAACTACAGTTAAAATTACTTTTCACGGTCAGTACTGGGCTCAAAGGTGCAGCACAGAGGTCTCTCCTGATCACAGGTGAGATAATCGGAATTCGTAGTTCGGCTGACTTTAGAGGAATTTTTGTAAGTTTCAAAAATGGACACTTGGAATTTTTTTTAAGCAAAAACATGTAATGACATCTAATGGAGGAAATTCAAGTTACTGATAAGTACAGTTAAAATTACTTTTCAGGATCAGTACTGGGCTCAAAGGTGCAGCACTGAGGTCTCTCCTGATCACAGGTGAGAAAATCGGAATTCGTAGTTCATCTGATTTTAGAGGAATTTTTGTAAGTTTCAAAAATGGACACAGAATTGTTTTTAAGCAAAAACAGGCAATGCTATCCGATGGACGAAATTCAAGTTACTGGTAACTACAGTAAAAATTACTTTTCACGGTCAGTACTGGGCTCAAAGGTGCAGCACTGAGATCTCTCCTGATCACAGGTGAGAAAATCGGAATTCGTAGTTCATCTGATTTTAGAGGAATTTTTGTAAGTTTCAAAAATGGACACAGAATTGTTTTTAAGCAAAAACAGGCAATGCTATCCGATGGACGAAATTCAAGTTACTGGTAACTACAGTTAAAATTACTTTTCACGGTCAGTACTGGGCTCAAAGGTGCAGCACTGAGATCTCTCCTGATCACAGGTGAGAAAATCAGAATTCGTAGTTCGGCTGATTCAGAGGAATTTTTGTAAGTTTCAAAAATGGACACTTTCAAATTTGATTTTAAGCAAAAACATGCAATGATATCCAATGGAGGAAATTCAAGTTACTGGTAAGTACAGTTAAAATTACTTTTCAGGATCAGTACTGGGCTCAAAGGTGCAGCACTGAGGTCTCTCCTGATCACAGGTGAAAAAATCGGAAGTCGTAGTTCGGCTGATATTAGAGGAATTTATGTAAGTTTCAAAAATGGACACTTGGAATTTTTTTTTAAGCAACAACATGCAATGATATCCAATGGAGGAAATTCAAGTTACTGATAAGTACAGTTAAAACAACTTTTCAGAATCGGTACTGGGCTCAAAGGTGCAGCACTGAGGTCTCTCCTGATCACAGGTGAGAAAATCGGAATTCGTGGTTTGGCTGAATTTAGAGGAATTTTTGTAAGTTTCAAAAATGGACACTTTCAAATTTGATTTTAAGCAAAAACATGCAATGATATCCAATGGAGGACATTCAAGTTACTGGTAAGTACAGTTAAAATTACTTTTCAGGATCAGTACTGGGCTCAAAGGTGCAGCACTGAGGTCTCTCCTGATCACAGGTGAGAAAATCGGAAGTCGTAGTTCGGCTGATATTAGAGGAATTTTAAGTTTCAAAAATGGACACTTGGAATTTTTTTTTTTAAGCAACAACATGCAATGATATCCAATGGAGGAAATTCAAGTTACTGATAAGTACAGTTAAAACAACTTTTCAGGATCGGTACTGGGCTCAAAGGTGCAGCACTGAGGTCTCTCCTGATCACAGGTGAGAAAATCGGAATTCGTAGTTCATCTGATTTTAGAGGAATTTTTGTAAGTTTCAAAAATGGACACAGAATTGTTTTTAAGCAAAAACAGGCAATGCTATCCGATGGACGAAATTCAAGTTACTGGTAACTACAGTTAAAATTACTTTTCGCGGTCAGTACTGGGCTCAAAGGTGCAGCACTGAGATCTCTCCTGATCACAGGTGAGAAAATCAGAATTTGTAGTTCGGCTGATTCAGATGAATTTTTGTAAGTTTCAAAAATGGACACTTGGAATTTTTTTTAAGCAAAAACATGCAATGACATCTAATGGTGGAAATTCAAGTTACTGATAAGTACAATTAAAACAACTTTTCAGAATCCGTACTGGGCTCAAAGGTGCAGCACTGAGGTCTCTCCTGATCACAGGTGAGAAAATCGGAATTCGTGGTTCGGCTGATTTTAGACGACTTTTTGTAAGTTTCAAAAATGGACACTTTCAAATTTTATTTTAAGCAAAAACATGCAATTATATCCAATGGAGGAAATTCAAGTTACTGGTAAGTACAGTTAAAATTCCTTTTCAGGATCAGTACTGGGCTCAAAGGTGCAGCACTGAGGTCTCTCCTGATCACAGGTGAGAAAATCGGAATTCGTAGTTCATCTGATTTTAGAGGAATTTTTGTAAGTTTCAAAAATGGACACAGAATTGTTTTTAAGCAAACACAGGCAATGATAATCAATGGAGGAAATTCAAGTTACTGGTAACTACAGTTAAAATAACTTTTCAGGATCAGTACTGGGCTCAAAGGTGCCGCACTGAGGTCTCTCCTGATCACAGGTGAGAAGATCAGAATTCGTAGTTCGACTGATTTTAGAGGAATTTTTGTAAGGTTCAAAAATGGACAATTGGAATCTTTTTTTAAGCAAAAACAGGCAATGCTATCCTATGTAGGAAATTCACATTATGAGTAAGTACAGTTAAAATAACTTTTCAGGATCAGTACTGGGCTCAAAGGTGCAGCACAGAGGTCTCTCCTGATCACAGGTGAGAAAATCGGAATTCGTGGTTCGGCTGATTTTAGACGACTTTTTGTAAGTTTCAAAAATGGACACTTTCAAATTTTATTTTAAGCAAAAACATGCAATGACATCTAATGGTGGAAATTCAAGTTACTGATAAGTACAGTTAAAACAACTTTTCAGAATCCGTACTGGGCTCAAAGGTGCAGCACTGAGGTCTCTCCTGATCACAGGTGAGAAAATCGGAATTCGTGGTTCGGCTGATTTTAGACGACTTTTTGTAAGTTTCAAAAATGGACACTTTCAAATTTTATTTTAAGCAAAAACATGCAATTATATCCAATGGAGGAAATTCAAGTTACTGGTAAGTACAGTTAAAATTCCTTTTCAGGATCAGTACTGGGCTCAAAGGTGCAGCACTGAGGTCTCTCCTGATCACAGGTGAGAAAATCGGAATTCGTAGTTCATCTGATTTTAGAGGAATTTTTGTAAGTTTCAAAAATGGACACAGAATTGTTTTTAAGCAAACACAGGCAATGATAATCAATGGAGGAAATTCAAGTTACTGGTAACTACAGTTAAAATAACTTTTCAGGATCAGTACTGGGCTCAAAGGTGCCGCACTGAGGTCTCTCCTGATCACAGGTGAGAAGATCAGAATTCGTAGTTCGACTGATTTTAGAGGAATTTTTGTAAGGTTCAAAAATGGACAATTGGAATCTTTTTTTAAGCAAAAACAGGCAATGCTATCCTATGTAGGAAATTCACATTATGAGTAAGTACAGTTAAAATAACTTTTCAGGATCAGTACTGGGCTCAAAGGTGCAGCACAGAGGTCTCTCCTGATCACAGGTGAGATAATCGGAATTCGTAGTTCGGCTGACTTTAGAGGAATTTTTGTAAGTTTCAAAAATTGACACTTGGAAATTTTTTTTAAGCAAAAACATGCAATAATATCCAATGGAGGAAATTCAAGTTACTGGTAATGACAGTTAAAATTACTTTTCAGGATCAGTACTGGGCTCAAAGGTGCAGCACTGAGGTCTCTCCTGATCACAGGTGAGAAAATCGGAATTCGTAGTTCATCTGATTTTAGAGGAATTTTTGTAAGTTTAAAAAATGGACACAGAATTGTTTTTAAGCAAAAACAGGCAATGCTATCCGATGGACGAAATTCAAGTTACTGGTAACTACAGTAAAAATTACTTTTCACGGTCAGTACTGGGCTCAAAGGTGCAGCACTGAGATCTCTCCTGATCACAGGTGAGAAAATCGGAATTCGTAGTTCATCTGATTTTAGAGGAATTTTTGTAAGTTTCAAAAATGGACACAGAATTGTTTTTAAGCAAAAACAGGCAATGCTATCCGATGGACGAAATTCAAGTTACTGGTAACTACAGTTAAAATTACTTTTCACGGTCAGTACTGGGCTCAAAGGTGCAGCACTGAGATCTCTCCTGATCACAGGTGAGAAAATCAGAATTCGTAGTTCGGCTGATTCAGAGGAATTTTTGTAAGTTTCAAAAATGGACACTTTCAAATTTGATTTTAAGCAAAAACATGCAATGATATCCAATGGAGGAAATTCAAGTTACTGGTAAGTACAGTTAAAATTACTTTTCAGGATCAGTACTGGGCTCAAAGGTGCAGCACTGAGGTCTCTCCTGATCACAGGTGAAAAAATCGGAAGTCGTAGTTCGGCTGATATTAGAGGAATTTTTGTAAGTTTCAAAAATGGACACTTGGAATTTTTTTTTAAGCAACAACATGCAATGATATCCAATGGAGGAAATTCAAGTTACTGATAAGTACAGTTAAAACAACTTTTCAGAATCGGTACTGGGCTCAAAGGTGCAGCACTGAGGTCTCTCCTGATCACAGGTGAGAAAATCGGAATTCGTGGTTTGGCTGAATTTAGAGGAATTTTTGTAAGTTTCAAAAATGGACACTTTCAAATTTGATTTTAAGCAAAAACATGCAATGATATCCAATGGAGGACATTCAAGTTACTGGTAAGTACAGTTAAAATTACTTTTCAGGATCAGTACTGGGCTCAAAGGTGCAGCACTGAGGTCTCTCCTGATCACAGGTGAGAAAATCGGAAGTCGTAGTTCGGCTGATATTAGAGGAATTTTAAGTTTCAAAAATGGACACTTGGAATTTTTTTTTTTAAGCAACAACATGCAATGATATCCAATGGAGGAAATTCAAGTTACTGATAAGTACAGTTAAAACAACTTTTCAGGATCGGTACTGGGCTCAAAGGTGCAGCACTGAGGTCTCTCCTGATCACAGGTGAGAAAATCGGAATTCGTAGTTCATCTGATTTTAGAGGAATTTTTGTAAGTTTCAAAAATGGACACAGAATTGTTTTTAAGCAAAAACAGGCAATGCTATCCGATGGACGAAATTCAAGTTACTGGTAACTACAGTTAAAATTACTTTTCACGGTCAGTACTGGGCTCAAAGGTGCAGCACTGAGATCTCTCCTGATCACAGGTGAGAAAATCAGAATTTGTAGTTCGGCTGATTCAGATGAATTTTTGTAAGTTTCAAAAATGGACACTTGGAATTTTTTTTAAGCAAAAACATGCAATGACATCTAATGGTGGAAATTCAAGTTACTGATAAGTACAATTAAAACAACTTTTCAGAATCCGTACTGGGCTCAAAGGTGCAGCACTGAGGTCTCTCCTGATCACAGGTGAGAAAATCGGAATTCGTGGTTCGGCTGATTTTAGACGACTTTTTGTAAGTTTCAAAAATGGACACTTTCAAATTTTATTTTAAGCAAAAACATGCAATTATATCCAATGGAGGAAATTCAAGTTACTGGTAAGTACAGTTAAAATTCCTTTTCAGGATCAGTACTGGGCTCAAAGGTGCAGCACTGAGGTCTCTCCTGATCACAGGTGAGAAAATCGGAATTCGTAGTTCATCTGATTTTAGAGGAATTTTTGTAAGTTTCAAAAATGGACACAGAATTGTTTTTAAGCAAACACAGGCAATGATAATCAATGGAGGAAATTCAAGTTACTGGTAACTACAGTTAAAATAACTTTTCAGGATCAGTACTGGGCTCAAAGGTGCCGCACTGAGGTCTCTCCTGATCACAGGTGAGAAGATCAGAATTCGTAGTTCGACTGATTTTAGAGGAATTTTTGTAAGGTTCAAAAATGGACAATTGGAATCTTTTTTTAAGCAAAAACAGGCAATGCTATCCTATGTAGGAAATTCACATTATGAGTAAGTACAGTTAAAATAACTTTTCAGGATCAGTACTGGGCTCAAAGGTGCAGCACAGAGGTCTCTCCTGATCACAGGTGAGAAAATCGGAATTCGTGGTTCGGCTGATTTTAGACGACTTTTTGTAAGTTTCAAAAATGGACACTTTCAAATTTTATTTTAAGCAAAAACATGCAATGACATCTAATGGTGGAAATTCAAGTTACTGATAAGTACAGTTAAAACAACTTTTCAGAATCCGTACTGGGCTCAAAGGTGCAGCACTGAGGTCTCTCCTGATCACAGGTGAGAAAATCGGAATTCGTGGTTCGGCTGATTTTAGACGACTTTTTGTAAGTTTCAAAAATGGACACTTTCAAATTTTATTTTAAGCAAAAACATGCAATTATATCCAATGGAGGAAATTCAAGTTACTGGTAAGTACAGTTAAAATTCCTTTTCAGGATCAGTACTGGGCTCAAAGGTGCAGCACTGAGGTCTCTCCTGATCACAGGTGAGAAAATCGGAATTCGTAGTTCATCTGATTTTAGACGAATTTTTGTAAGTTTCAAAAATGGACACAGAATTGTTTTTAAGCAAACACAGGCAATGATAATCAATGGAGGAAATTCAAGTTACTGGTAACTACAGTTAAAATAACTTTTCAGGATCAGTACTGGGCTCAAAGGTGCCGCACTGAGGTCTCTCCTGATCACAGGTGAGAAGATCAGAATTCGTAGTTCGACTGATTTTAGAGGAATTTTTGTAAGGTTCAAAAATGGACAATTGGAATCTTTTTTTAAGCAAAAACAGGCAATGCTATCCTATGTAGGAAATTCACATTATGAGTAAGTACAGTTAAAATAACTTTTCAGGATCAGTACTGGGCTCAAAGGTGCAGCACTGAGGTCTCTCCTGATCACAGGTGAGAAAATCGGAATTCGTAGTTCATCTGATTTTAGAGGAATTTTTGTAAGTTTCAAAAATGGACACAGAATTGTTTTTAAGCAAAAACAGGCAATGCTATCCGATGGACGAAATTCAAGTTACTGGTAACTACAGTAAAAATTACTTTTCACGGTCAGTACTGGGCTCAAAGGTGCAGCACTGAGATCTCTCCTGATCACAGGTGAGAAAATCGGAATTCGTAGTTCATCTGATTTTAGAGGAATTTTTGTAAGTTTCAAAAATGGACACAGAATTGTTTTTAAGCAAAAACAGGCAATGCTATCCGATGGACGAAATTCAAGTTACTGGTAACTACAGTTAAAATTACTTTTCACGGTCAGTACTGGGCTCAAAGGTGCAGCACTGAGATCTCTCCTGATCACAGGTGAGAAAATCAGAATTCGTAGTTCGGCTGATTCAGAGGAATTTTTGTAAGTTTCAAAAATGGACACTTTCAAATTTGATTTTAAGCAAAAACATGCAATGATATCCAATGGAGGAAATTCAAGTTACTGGTAAGTACAGTTAAAATTACTTTTCAGGATCAGTACTGGGCTCAAAGGTGCAGCACTGAGGTCTCTCCTGATCACAGGTGAAAAAATCGGAAGTCGTAGTTCGGCTGATATTAGAGGAATTTTTGTAAGTTTCAAAAATGGACACTTGGAATTTTTTTTTAAGCAACAACATGCAATGATATCCAATGGAGGAAATTCAAGTTACTGATAAGTACAGTTAAAACAACTTTTCAGAATCGGTACTGGGCTCAAAGGTGCAGCACTGAGGTCTCTCCTGATCACAGGTGAGAAAATCTGAATTCGTGGTTTGGCTGAATTTAGAGGAATTTTTGTAAGTTTAAAAAATGGACACTTTCAAATTTGATTTTAAGCAAAAACATGCAATGATATCCAATGGAGAAAATTCAAGTTACTGGTAAGTACAGTTAAAATTACTTTTCAGGATCAGTACTGGGCTCAAAGGTGCAGCACTGAGGTCTCTCCTGATCACAGGTGAGAAAATCGGAAGTCGTAGTTCGCCTGAATTTAGAGGAATTTTTGTAAGTTTCAAAAATGGACACAGGATTGTTTTTCAGCAAACACAGGCAATGATAATCAATGGAGGAAATTCAAGTTACTGGTAACTACAGTTAAAATAACTTTTCAGGATCAGTACTGGGCTCAAAGGTGCCGCACTGAGGTCTCTCCTGATCACAAGTGAGAAGATCAGAATTCGTAGTTCAGCTGATTTTAGAGGAATTTTTGTAAGGTTCAAAAATGGACAATTGGAATCTTTTATTTAAGCAAAAACAGGCAATGCTATCCTATGTAGGAAATTCACATTATGAGTAAGTACAGTTAAAATAACTTTTCAGGATCAGTACTGGGCTCAAAGGTGCAGCACAGAGGTCTCTCCTGATCACAGGTGAGATAATCGAAATTCGTAGTTCGGCTGATTTTAGAGGAATTTTTGTATGTTTCAAAAATTGACACTTGGAATTTTTTTTTAAGCAAAAACATGCAATAATATCCAATGGAGGAAATTCAAGTTACTGGTAATGACAGTTAAAATTCCTTTTCAGGATCAGTACTGGGCTCATAGGTGCAGCACTGAGGTCTCTCCTGATCACAGGTGAGAAGATCAGAATTCGTAGTTCGGCTGATTTTAGATGACTTTTTGTAAGTTTCAAAAATGGACACTTTCAAATTTCATTTTAAGCAAAAACATGCAATTATATCCAATGGAGGAAATTCAAGTTACTGGTAAGTACAGTTAAAATTCCTTTTCAGGATCAGTACTGGGCTCAAAGGTGAAGCACTGAGGTCTCTCCTTATCACAGGTGAGAACATCGGAATTCGTAGTTCGCCTGAATTTAGAGGAATTTTTGTAAGTTTCAAAAATGGACACAGGATTGTTTTTTAAGCAAAAACAGGCAATGATATCCTATGGAGGAAATTCAAGTTACTGGTAACTACAGTTAAAATTTTCACGGTCAGTACTGGGCTCAAAGGTGCAGCACTGAGATCTCTCCTGATCACATGTGAGAAAATCAGAATTCGTAGTTCGGCTGATTCAGAGGAATTTTTGTAAGTTTCAAAAATGGACACTTGGAATTTTTTTTAAGCAAAAACATGCAATGACATCTAATGGAGGAAATTCAAGTTACTGATAAGTACAGTTAAAACAACTTTTCAGAATCGGTACTGGGCTCAAAGGTGCAGCACTGAGGTCTCTCCTGATCACAGGTGAGAAAATCGGAATTCGTGGTTTGGCTGAATTTAGAGGAATTTTTGTAAGTTTCAAAAATGGACACTTTCAAATTTTATTTTAAGCAAAAACATGCAATGATATCCAATGGAGGAAATTCAAGTTACTGGTAAGTACAGTTAAAATTACTTTTCAGGATCAGTACTGGGATCAAAGGTGCAGCACTGAGGTCTCTCCTGATCACAGGTGAGAAAATCGGAAGTCGTAGTTCGGCTGATATTAGAGGAATTTTTGTAAGTTTCAAAAATGGACACTTGGAATTTTTTTTTAAGCAACAACATGCAATGATATCCAATGGAGGAAATTCAAGTTACTGATAAGTACAGTTAAAACAACTTTTCAGGATCGGTACTGGGCTCAAAGGTGCAGCACTGAGGTCTCTCCTGATCACAGGTGAGAAAATCGGAATTCGTGGTTCGGCTGATTTTAGACGACTTTTTGTAAGTTTCAAAAATGGACACTTTCAAATTTTATTTTAAGCAAAAACATGCAATTATATCCAATGGAGGAAATTCAAGTTACTGGTAAGTACAGTTAAAATTCCTTTTCAGGATCAGTACTGGGCTCAAAGGTGCAGCACTGAGGTCTGTCCTTATCACAGGTGAGAACATCGGAATTCGTAGTTCGCCTGAATTTAGAGGAATTTTTGTAAGTTTCAAAAATGGACACAGGATTGTTTTTTAAGCAAAAACAGGCAATGATATCCTATGGAGGAAATTCAAGTTACTGGTAACTACAGTTAAAATAACTATTCAGGATGAGTACTGGGCTCAAAGGTGCAGAACTGAGGTCTCTCCTGATCACAGTTGAGATAATCGGAATTCGTAGTTCGGCTGATTCTGAGGAATTTTTATAAGTTTCAAAAAGGGACACTTAGAATTTTTTTTAAGCAAAAACAGGCAATATTATCCTATGGAGGAAATTCAAGCTACTGGTAAGTACATTTAAGTTAACTTCTCAGGACCAATATGGGGCTCAAAGGTGCAACACTGAGGTCTCTCCTGATCACAGGTGAGAAAATCGGAATTCGTATTTCACCTGACTTTGGAAGAATTTTTGTAAGTTTCAAAAATGGACACTTGAAATTTTTTTCAGCAAAAACA
Source organism: Lissotriton helveticus (assembly GCF_964261635.1). Taxonomy (NCBI): domain Eukaryota; kingdom Metazoa; phylum Chordata; class Amphibia; order Caudata; family Salamandridae; genus Lissotriton; species Lissotriton helveticus. The sequence goes on from NC_136070.1 coordinate 761,317,941, forward strand.
GGCAATGATATCCAATGGAGGAAATTCACATTACGGGTAAGTACAGTTAAAATAACTTTTCAGGATGAGTACTGGGCTCAAAGGTGCAGCACTGAGGTCTCTCCAGATCAAAGGTGAGAAAATCGGAATTCGTATTTCACCTGATTTTAGAGGAATTTTTATATGTTTCAAAAATGGACACAGCATTTTTTTTCAGCAAACACAGGCAATGATAATCAATGGAGGAAATTCAAGTTACTGGTAACTACTGTTAAAATACTTTTTCAGGATCAGTACTGGGCTCAAAGGTGCCGCACTGAGGTCTCTCCTGATCACAGGTGAGAAGATCAGAATTCGTAGTTCGGCTGATTTTAGAGGAATTTTTGTAAGGTTCAAAAATGGACAATTGGAATCTTTTTTTAAGCAAAAACATGCATTGATATCCTATAAAGGAAATTCAAGTCACTGGTAAGTACAGGTAAAACAACTTTTCAGGATCAGTACTGGGCTCAAAGGTGCAGCACTGAGGTCTCTCCTGATCACAGGTGAGAAAACCGGAATTTGTAGTTCGCCTGATTTTAGAGGAATTTTTGTAAGTTTAAAAAATGAACACAGAATTGTTTTTTAAGCAAAAACAGGCATTGCTATCCTATGGAGGAAATTCATGTTACGGGTCAGTACAGTTAAAATTACTTTTCAGGATCAGTACTGGGCTCAAAGGTGCCGCACTGAGGTCTCTCCTGATCACAGGTGAGAAGATCAGAATTCGTAGTTCAGCTGATTTTAGAGGAATTTTTGTAAGGTTCAAAAATGGACAATTGGAATCTTTTATTTAAGCAAAAACAGGCAATGCTATCCTATGTAGGAAATTCACATTATGAGTAAGTACAGTTAAAATAACTTTTCAGGATCAGTACTGGGCTCAAAGGTGCAGCACAGAGGTCTCTCCTGATCACAGGTGAGATAATCGAAATTCGTAGTTCGGCTGATTTTAGAGGAATTTTTGTATGTTTCAAAAATTGACACTTGGAATTTTTTTTTAAGCAAAAACATGCAATAATATCCAATGGAGGAAATTCAAGTTACTGGTAATGACAGTTAAAATTCCTTTTCAGGATCAGTACTGGGCTCATAGGTGCAGCACTGAGGTCTCTCCTTATCACAGGTGAGAACATCGGAATTCGTAGTTCGCCTGAATTTAGAGGAATTTTTGTAAGTTTCAAAAATGGACACAGGATTGTTTTTCAGCAAACACAGGCAATGATAATCAATGGAGGAAATTCAAGTTACTGGTAACTACAGTTAAAATAACTTTTCAGGATCAGTACTGGGCTCAAAGGTGCCGCACTGAGGTCTCTCCTGATCACAGGTGAGAAGATCAGAATTCGTAGTTCGGCTGATTTTAGACGACTTTTTGTAAGTTTCAAAAATGGACACTTTCAAATTTCATTTTAAGCAAAAACATGCAATTATATCCAATGGAGGAAATTCAAGTTACTGGTAAGTCCAGTTTAAAATTCCTTTTCAGGATCAGTACTGGGCTCAAAGGTGAAGCACTGAGGTCTCTCCTTATCACAGGTGAGAACATCGGAATTCGTAGTTCGCCTGAATTTAGAGGAATTTTTGTAAGTTTCAAAAATGGACACAGGATTGTTTTTTAAGCAAAAACAGGCAATGATATCCTATGGAGGAAATTCAAGTTACTGGTAACTACAGTTAAAATAACCTTTCAGGATGAGTACTGGGCTCAAAGGTGCAGCACTGAGGTCTCTCCTGATCACAGTTGAGATAATCGGAATTCGTAGTTCATCTGATTTTAGAGGAATTTTTGTAAGTTTCAAAAATGGACACAGAATTGTTTTTAAGCAAAAACAGGCAATGCTATCCGATGGACGAAATTCAAGTTACTGGTAACTACAGTTAAAATTACTTTTCACGGTCAGTACTGGGCTCAAAGGTGCAGCACTGAGATCTCTCCTGATCACAGGTGAGAAAATCAGAATTCGTAGTTCGGCTGATTCAGAGGAATTTTTGTAAGTTTCAAAAATGGACACTTGGAATTTTTTTTAAGCAAAAACATGCAATGACATCTAATGGAGGAAATTCAAGTTACTGATAAGTACAGTTAAAACAACTTTTCAGAATCGGTACTGGGCTCAAAGGTGCAGCACTGAGGTCTCTCCTGATCACAGGTGAGAAAATCGGAATTCGTGGTTTGGCTGAATTTAGAGGAATTTTTGTAAGTTTCAAAAATGGACACTTTCAAATTTTATTTTAAGCAAAAACATGCAATTATATCCAATGGAGGAAATTCAAGTTACTGGTAAGTACAGTTAAAATTCCTTTTCAGGATCAGTACTGGGCTCAAAGGTGCAGCACTGAGGTCTCTCCTTATCACAGGTGAGAACATCGGAATTCGTAGTTCGCCTGAATTTAGAGGAATTTTTGTAAGTTTCAAAAATGGACACAGGATTGTTTTTTAAGCAAAAACAGGCAATGATATCCTATGGAGGAAATTCAAGTTACTGGTAACTACAGTTAAAATAACTTTTCAGGATGAGTACTGGGCTCAAAGGTGCAGCACTGAGGTCTCTCCTGATCACAGTTGAGATAATCGGAATTCGTAGTTCGGCTGATTCTGAGGAATTTTTATCAGTTTCAAAAAGGGACACTTAGAATTTTTTTAAGCAAAAACAGGCAATATTATCCTATGGAGGAAATTCAAGCTACTGGTAAGTACATTTAAGTTAACTTCTCAGGACCAATATGGGGCTCAAAGGTGCAACACTGAGGGCTCTCCTGATCACAGGTGAGAAAATCGGAATTCGTATTTCACCTGATTTTGGAAGAATTTTTGTAAGTTTCAAAAATGGACACTTGGAATTTTTTTCAGCAAAAACAGGCAATGATATCCAATGGAGGAAATTCACATTACGGGTAAGTACAGTTAAAATAACTTTTCAGGATGAGTACTGGGCTCAAAGGTGCAGCACTGAGGTCTCTCCAGATCAAAGGTGAGAAAATCGAAATTTGTATTTCACCTGATTTTAGAGGAATTTTTATATGTTTCAAAAATGGACACAGAATTTTTTTCAGCAAACACAGGCAATGATAATCAATGGAGGAAATTCAAGTTACTGGTAACTACTGTTAAAATACTTTTTCAGGATCAGTACTGGGCTCAAAGGTGCCGCACTGAGGTCTCTCCTGATCACAGGTGAGAAGATCAGAATTCGTAGTTCGGCTGATTTTAGAGGAATTTTTGTAAGGTTCAAAAATGGACAATTGGAAACTTTTTTTTAAGCAACAACATGCAGTGATATCCTATAAAGGAAATTCAAGTCACTGGTAAGTACAGGTAAAACAACTTTTCAGGATCAGTACTGGGCTCAAAGGTGCAGCACTGAGGTCTCTCCTGATCACAGGTGAGAAAATCGGAATTCGTAGTTCGCCTGATTTTAGAGGAATTTTTGTAAGTTTAAAAAACTGAACACAGAATTGTTTTTTAAGCAAAAACAGGCATTGCTATCCTATGGAGGAAATTCATGTTACGGGTCAGTACAGTTAAAATAACTTTTCAGGATCAGTACTGGGCTCAAAGGTGCAGCACAGAGGTCTCTCCTGATCACAGGTAAGAAAAACGGAATTCGTAGTTCGGCTGATTTTAGGGGAATTTTTGTAAGTTTCAAAAATGGAAACTTGGAATTTTTGTTAAGCAAAAACATGCAATAATATCTAATGGAGGAAATTCAAGTTACTGGTAAGTACAGTTAAAATTACTTTTCAGGATCAGTACTGGGCTAAAAGGTGCAGCACTGAGGTCTCTCCTGATCACAGGTGAGATGATCGGAATTGGTAGTTCGGCTGATTTTAGAGGAATTTTTGTAAGGTTAAAAAATGAACAATTGAAATTTTTTTTTTAAGCAAAAACATGCAGTGATATCATATGGAGGAAATTCAAGTTACTGGTAAGTACAGTTAAAACAACTTTTCAGGATCAGTACTGGGCTCAAAGGTGCAGCACTGAGGTCTCTCCTGATCACAGGTGAGAAGATCGGAATTCGTAGTTCGGCTGATTATAGAGGAATTTTTGTAAGTTTCGAAAATGGACACAGAATTGTTTTTCAGCAAAAACAGGCAATGCTATCCTATGGACGAAATTCAAGTTACTGGTAACTACAGTTAAAATAACTTTTCAGGATCAGTACTGGGCTCAAAGGTGCAGCACTGAGGTCTCTCCTGATCACAGGTGAGATAATCGGAATTAGTAGTTGGCTGATTCTGTGGAATTTTTGTAAGTTTCAGGAAGGGACATTTAGAATTTTTTTCAGCAAAAACAGGCAATATTTTCCTAGGGAGGAAATTCAAGCTACTGGTAAGTACTGTTAAAATAACTTTTCACGATCAGTACTGGGCTCAAAGGTGCAGCACTGAGATCTCTCCTGATCACAGGTGAGAAAATCGGAATTCGTAGGTCGGCTGATTCGGAGGAATTTTTGTAAGTTTAAAAAATGGACACTTGAAATCCTATGGAGGAAATTCAAGCTACTGGTAAGTACAGTTAAGTTAACTACTCAGGATCAATATGGGGCTCAAAGGTGAAGCACTGAGGTCTCTCTTGATCACAGGTGAGAAAATCGGAATTCGTAGTTCGGCTGACATGAGAGGAATTTTTGTAAGTTTCAAAAATGGACACAGAATTGTTTTTAAGCAAAAACAGGCAATGCTATCCTATGGACGAATTTCAAGTTACTGGTAACTACAGTTAAAATACCTTTTCACGATCAGTACTGGGCTCAAAGGTGCAGCACAGAGGTCTCACCTGATCACAGGTGAGAAAATCAGAATTCGTAGTTCAGCTTATTTTAGAGGAATTTTTATAAGTTTCAAAAATGGACAAAGAAATTTTTTTCAGCAAAAACAGGCAATGATAATCAACTGAGGAAATTCAAGTTAATGGTAACTACAGTTAAAATAAATTTTCAGGATCAGTACTGGGCTCAAAGGTGCAGCACAGAGGTCTCTCCTGATCACAGGTGAGATAATAGGAATTCGTAGTCGGCTGATTTTAGAGGAATTTTTTTAAGTTTCAAAAATTGACACTTGGAATTTTTTTTTAAGCAAAAACATGCAATGATATCCAATGGAGGAAATTCAAGTTACTGGTAATTACAGTTAAAATTACATTTCAGGATCAGTACTGGGCTCAAAGGTGCAGCACTGAGGTCTCTCCTGATCACAGGTGAGAAAATCGGAAGTCGTAGTTCGGCTGATATTAGAGGAATTTTTGTAAGTTTCAAAAATGGACACTTGGAATTTTTTTAAGCAAAAACATGCAATGATATCCAATGGAGGAAATTCAAGTTACTGATAAGTACAGTTAAAACTACTTTTCAGGATCAGTACTGGGCTCAAAGGTAAAGCACTGAGGTCTCTCCTGATCACAGGTGAGAAAATCGGAATTCGTGGTTCGGCTGATTTTAGACGACTTTTTGTAAGTTTCAAAAATGGACACTTTCACATTTTATTTTAAGCAAAAACATGCAATTATATCCAATGGAGGAAATTCAAGTTACTGGTAAGTACAGTTAAAATTACTTTTCAGGATCAGTACTGGGCTCAAAGGTGCAGCACTGAGGTCTCTCCTGATCACAGGTGAGAACATCGTAATTCGTAGTTCGCCTGAATTTAGAGGAAATTTTGTAAGTTTCAAAAATGGACACTCGATTGTTTTTTAAGCAAAAACAGGCAATGATATCCAATGGAGGAAATTCAAGCTACTGGTAAGTACAGTTAAAATAACTTTTCAGGATCAGTACTGGGCTCAAAGGTGCAGCACTGAGGTCTCTCCTGATCACAGGTGAGAAAATCGGAATTCGTAGTTTATCTGATTTTAGAGGAACTTTTGTAAGTTTCAAAAATGGACAAAGAATTGTTTTTAAGCAAAAACAGGCAATGCTATCGTATGGACGAAATTCAAGTTACTGGTAACTACAGTTAAAATTCCTTTTCACGGTCAGTACTGGGCTCAAAGGTGCAGCACAGAGGTCTCCCCTGATCACAGGTGAGAAAATCGGAAGTCGTAGTTCGGCTGACATTAGAGGAATTTTTGTAAGGTTCAAAAATGGACACTTGGAATTTTTTTAAGCAAAAACAGGCAATGCTATCCTATGTAGGAAATTCACATTATGAGTAAGTACAGTTAAAATAACTTTTCAGGATCAGTACTGGGCTCAAAGGTGCAGCACAGAGGTCTCTCGTGATCACAGGTGAGATAATCGGAATTCGTAGTTCGGCTGATTTTAGAGGAATTTTTGTAAGTTTCAAAAATTGACACTTGGAATTTTTTTTTAAGCAAAAACATGCAATATTATCCAGTGAAGGAAATTCAAGTTACTGGTAATGACAGTTAAAATTACTTTTCAGGATCAGTACTGGGCTCAACGGTGCAGCACTGAGGTCTCTCCTGATCACAGGTGAGAAAATCGGAATTCGTAGTTCATCTGATTTTAGAGGAATTTTTGTACGTTTCAAAAATGGACACAGAATTGTTTTTAAGCAAAAACAGGCAATGCTATCCGATGGACGAAATTCAAGTTACTGGTAACTACAGTTAAAATTACTTTTCACGGTCAGTACTGGGCTCAAAGGTGCAGCACTGAGATCTCTCCTGATCACAGGTGAGATGATCGGAATTGGTAGTTCGGCTGATTTTAGAGGAATTTTTGAAAGGTTAAAAAATGAACAATTGAAATCTTTTTTTAAGCAAAAACATGCAGTGATATCATATGGAGGAAATTCAAGTTACTGGTAAGTACAGTTAAAACAACTTTTCAGGATCAGTACTGGGCTCAAAGGTGCAGCACTGAGGTCTCTCTTGATCACAGGTGAGAAGATCGGAATTCGTAGTTCATCTGATTTTAGAGGAATTTTTGTAAGTTTCAAAAATGGACACAGAATTGTTTTTAAGCAAAAACAGGCAATGCTATCCGATGGACGAAATTCAAGTTACTGGTAACTACAGTTAAAATTACTTTTCACGGTCAGTACTGGGCTCAAAGGTGCAGCACTGAGATCTCTCCTGATCACAGGTGAGAAAATCAGAATTTGTAGTTCGGCTGATTCAGATGAATTTTTGTAAGTTTCAAAAATGGACACTTGGAATTTTTTTTAAGCAAAAACATGCAATGACATCTAATGGTGGAAATTCAAGTTACTGATAAGTACAATTAAAACAACTTTTCAGAATCCGTACTGGGCTCAAAGGTGCAGCACTGAGGTCTCTCCTGATCACAGGTGAGAAAATCGGAATTCGTGGTTCGGCTGATTTTAGACGACTTTTTGTAAGTTTCAAAAATGGACACTTTCAAATTTTATTTTAAGCAAAAACATGCAATTATATCCAATGGAGGAAATTCAAGTTACTGGTAAGTACAGTTAAAATTCCTTTTCAGGATCAGTACTGGGCTCAAAGGTGCAGCACTGAGGTCTCTCCTGATCACAGGTGAGAAAATCGGAATTCGTAGTTCATCTGATTTTAGAGGAATTTTTGTAAGTTTCAAAAATGGACACAGAATTGTTTTTAAGCAAACACAGGCAATGATAATCAATGGAGGAAATTCAAGTTACTGGTAACTACAGTTAAAATAACTTTTCAGGATCAGTACTGGGCTCAAAGGTGCCGCACTGAGGTCTCTCCTGATCACAGGTGAGAAGATCAGAATTCGTAGTTCGACTGATTTTAGAGGAATTTTTGTAAGGTTCAAAAATGGACAATTGGAATCTTTTTTTAAGCAAAAACAGGCAATGCTATCCTATGTAGGAAATTCACATTATGAGTAAGTACAGTTAAAATAACTTTTCAGGATCAGTACTGGGCTCAAAGGTGCAGCACAGAGGTCTCTCCTGATCACAGGTGAGAAAATCGGAATTCGTGGTTCGGCTGATTTTAGACGACTTTTTGTAAGTTTCAAAAATGGACACTTTCAAATTTTATTTTAAGCAAAAACATGCAATGACATCTAATGGTGGAAATTCAAGTTACTGATAAGTACAGTTAAAACAACTTTTCAGAATCCGTACTGGGCTCAAAAGTGCAGCACTGAGGTCTCTCCTGATCACAGGTGAGAAAATCGGAATTCGTGGTTCGGCTGATTTTAGACGACTTTTTGTAAGTTTCAAAAATGGACACTTTCAAATTTTATTTTAAGCAAAAACATGCAATTATATCCAATGGAGGAAATTCAAGTTACTGGTAAGTACAGTTAAAATTCCTTTTCAGGATCAGTACTGGGCTCAAAGGTGCAGCACTGAGGTCTCTCCTGATCACAGGTGAGAAAATCGGAATTCGTAGTTCATCTGATTTTAGAGGAATTTTTGTAAGTTTCAAAAATGGACACAGAATTGTTTTTAAGCAAACACAGGCAATGATAATCAATGGAGGAAATTCAAGTTACTGGTAACTACAGTTAAAATAACTTTTCAGGATCAGTACTGGGCTCAAAGGTGCCGCACTGAGGTCTCTCCTGATCACAGGTGAGAAGATCAGAATTCGTAGTTCGACTGATTTTAGAGGAATTTTTGTAAGGTTCAAAAATGGACAATTGGAATCTTTTTTTAAGCAAAAACAGGCAATGCTATCCTATGTAGGAAATTCACATTATGAGTAAGTACAGTTAAAATAACTTTTCAGGATCAGTACTGGGCTCAAAGGTGCAGCACTGAGGTCTCTCCTGATCACAGGTGAGAAAATCGGAATTCGTAGTTCATCTGATTTTAGAGGAATTTTTGTAAGTTTCAAAAATGGACACAGAATTGTTTTTAAGCAAAAACAGGCAATGCTATCCGATGGACGAAATTCAAGTTACTGGTAACTACAGTAAAAATTACTTTTCACGGTCAGTACTGGGCTCAAAGGTGCAGCACTGAGATCTCTCCTGATCACAGGTGAGAAAATCGGAATTCGTAGTTCATCTGATTTTAGAGGAATTTTTGTAAGTTTCAAAAATGGACACAGAATTGTTTTTAAGCAAAAACAGGCAATGCTATCCGATGGACGAAATTCAAGTTACTGGTAACTACAGTTAAAATTACTTTTCACGGTCAGTACTGGGCTCAAAGGTGCAGCACTGAGATCTCTCCTGATCACAGGTGAGAAAATCAGAATTCGTAGTTCGGCTGATTCAGAGGAATTTTTGTAAGTTTCAAAAATGGACACTTTCAAATTTGATTTTAAGCAAAAACATGCAATGATATCCAATGGAGGAAATTCAAGTTACTGGTAAGTACAGTTAAAATTACTTTTCAGGATCAGTACTGGGCTCAAAGGTGCAGCACTGAGGTCTCTCCTGATCACAGGTGAAAAAATCGGAAGTCGTAGTTCGGCTGATATTAGAGGAATTTTTGTAAGTTTCAAAAATGGACACTTGGAATTTTTTTTTAAGCAACAACATGCAATGATATCCAATGGAGGAAATTCAAGTTACTGATAAGTACAGTTAAAACAACTTTTCAGAATCGGTACTGGGCTCAAAGGTGCAGCACTGAGGTCTCTCCTGATCACAGGTGAGAAAATCTGAATTCGTGGTTTGGCTGAATTTAGAGGAATTTTTGTAAGTTTCAAAAATGGACACTTTCAAATTTGATTTTAAGCAAAAACATGCAATGATATCCAATGGAGAAAATTCAAGTTACTGGTAAGTACAGTTAAAATTACTTTTCAGGATCAGTACTGGGCTCAAAGGTGCAGCACTGAGGTCTCTCCTGATCACAGGTGAGAAAATCGGAAGTCGTAGTTCGCCTGAATTTAGAGGAATTTTTGTAAGTTTCAAAAATGGACACAGGATTGTTTTTCAGCAAACACAGGCAATGATAATCAATGGAGGAAATTCAAGTTACTGGTAACTACAGTTAAAATAACTTTTCAGGATCAGTACTGGGCTCAAAGGTGCCGCACTGAGGTCTCTCCTGATCACAAGTGAGAAGATCAGAATTCGTAGTTCAGCTGATTTTAGAGGAATTTTTGTAAGGTTCAAAAATGGACAATTGGAATCTTTTATTTAAGCAAAAACAGGCAATGCTATCCTATGTAGGAAATTCACATTATGAGTAAGTACAGTTAAAATAACTTTTCAGGATCAGTACTGGGCTCAAAGGTGCAGCACAGAGGTCTCTCCTGATCACAGGTGAGATAATCGAAATTCGTAGTTCGGCTGATTTTAGAGGAATTTTTGTATGTTTCAAAAATTGACACTTGGAATTTTTTTTTAAGCAAAAACATGCAATAATATCCAATGGAGGAAATTCAAGTTACTGGTAATGACAGTTAAAATTCCTTTTCAGGATCAGTACTGGGCTCATAGGTGCAGCACTGAGGTCTCTCCTGATCACAGGTGAGAAGATCAGAATTCGTAGTTCGGCTGATTTTAGATGACTTTTTGTAAGTTTCAAAAATGGACACTTTCAAATTTCATTTTAAGCAAAAACATGCAATTATATCCAATGGAGGAAATTCAAGTTACTGGTAAGTACAGTTAAAATTCCTTTTCAGGATCAGTACTGGGCTCAAAGGTGAAGCACTGAGGTCTCTCCTTATCACAGGTGAGAACATCGGAATTCGTAGTTCGCCTGAATTTAGAGGAATTTTTGTAAGTTTCAAAAATGGACACAGGATTGTTTTTTAAGCAAAAACAGGCAATGATATCCTATGGAGGAAATTCAAGTTACTGGTAACTACAGTTAAAATTTTCACGGTCAGTACTGGGCTCAAAGGTGCAGCACTGAGATCTCTCCTGATCACATGTGAGAAAATCAGAATTCGTAGTTCGGCTGATTCAGAGGAATTTTTGTAAGTTTCAAAAATGGACACTTGGAATTTTTTTTTAAGCAAAAACATGCAATGACATCTAATGGAGGAAATTCAAGTTACTGATAAGTACAGTTAAAACAACTTTTCAGAATCGGTACTGGGCTCAAAGGTGCAGCACTGAGGTCTCTCCTGATCACAGGTGAGAAAATCGGAATTCGTGGTTTGGCTGAATTTAGAGGAATTTTTGTAAGTTTCAAAAATGGACACTTTCAAATTTTATTTTAAGCAAAAACATGCAATGATATCCAATGGAGGAAATTCAAGTTACTGGTAAGTACAGTTAAAATTACTTTTCAGGATCAGTACTGGGATCAAAGGTGCAGCACTGAGGTCTCTCCTGATCACAGGTGAGAAAATCGGAAGTCGTAGTTCGGCTGATATTAGAGGAATTTTTGTAAGTTTCAAAAATGGACACTTGGAATTTTTTTTTAAGCAACAACATGCAATGATATCCAATGGAGGAAATTCAAGTTACTGATAAGTACAGTTAAAACAACTTTTCAGGATCGGTACTGGGCTCAAAGGTGCAGCACTGAGGTCTCTCCTGATCACAGGTGAGAAAATCGGAATTCGTGGTTCGGCTGATTTTAGACGACTTTTTGTAAGTTTCAAAAATGGACACTTTCAAATTTTATTTTAAGCAAAAACATGCAATTATATCCAATGGAGGAAATTCAAGTTACTGGTAAGTACAGTTAAAATTCCTTTTCAGGATCAGTACTGGGCTCAAAGGTGCAGCACTGAGGTCTGTCCTTATCACAGGTGAGAACATCGGAATTCGTAGTTCGCCTGAATTTAGAGGAATTTTTGTAAGTTTCAAAAATGGACACAGGATTGTTTTTTAAGCAAAAACAGGCAATGATATCCTATGGAGGAAATTCAAGTTACTGGTAACTACAGTTAAAATAACTATTCAGGATGAGTACTGGGCTCAAAGGTGCAGAACTGAGGTCTCTCCTGATCACAGTTGAGATAATCGGAATTCGTAGTTCGGCTGATTCTGAGGAATTTTTATAAGTTTCAAAAAGGGACACTTAGAATTTTTTTTAAGCAAAAACAGGCAATATTATCCTATGGAGGAAATTCAAGCTACTGGTAAGTACATTTAAGTTAACTTCTCAGGACCAATATGGGGCTCAAAGGTGCAACACTGAGGTCTCTCCTGATCACAGGTGAGAAAATCGGAATTCGTATTTCACCTGACTTTGGAAGAATTTTTGTAAGTTTCAAAAATGGACACTTGAAATTTTTTTCAGCAAAAACAGGCAATGATATCCAATGGAGGAAATTCACATTACGGGTAAGTACAGTTAAAATAACTTTTCAGGATGAGTACTGGGCTCAAAGGTGCAGCACTGAGGTCTCTCCAGATCAAAGGTGAGAAAATCGGAATTCGTATTTCACCTGATTTTAGAGGAATTTTTATATGTTTCAAAAATGGACACAGCATTTTTTTTCAGCAAACACAGGCAATGATAATCAATGGAGGAAATTCAAGTTACTGGTAACTACTGTTAAAATACTTTTTCAGGATCAGTACTGGGCTCAAAGGTGCCGCACTGAGGTCTCTCCTGATCACAGGTGAGAAGATCAGAATTCGTAGTTCGGCTGATTTTAGAGGAATTTTTGTAAGGTTCAAAAATGGACAATTGGAATCTTTTTTTAAGCAAAAACATGCATTGATATCCTATAAAGGAAATTCAAGTCACTGGTAAGTACAGGTAAAACAACTTTTCAGGATCAGTACTGGGCTCAAAGGTGCAGCACTGAGGTCTCTCCTGATCACAGGTGAGAAAATCGGAATTTGTAGTTCGCCTGATTTTAGAGGAATTTTTGTAAGTTTAAAAAATGAACACAGAATTGTTTTTTAAGCAAAAACAGGCATTGCTATCCTATGGAGGAAATTCATGTTACGGGTCAGTACAGTTAAAATTACTTTTCAGGATCAGTACTGGGCTCAAAGGTGCCGCACTGAGGTCTCTCCTGATCACAGGTGAGAAGATCAGAATTCGTAGTTCAGCTGATTTTAGAGGAATTTTTGTAAGGTTCAAAAATGGACAATTGGAATCTTTTATTTAAGCAAAAACAGGCAATGCTATCCTATGTAGGAAATTCACATTATGAGTAAGTACAGTTAAAATAACTTTTCAGGATCAGTACTGGGCTCAAAGGTGCAGCACAGAGGTCTCTCCTGATCACAGGTGAGATAATCGAAATTCGTAGTTCGGCTGATTTTAGAGGAATTTTTGTATGTTTCAAAAATTGACACTTGGAATTTTTTTTTAAGCAAAAACATGCAATAATATCCAATGGAGGAAATTCAAGTTACTGGTAATGACAGTTAAAATTCCTTTTCAGGATCAGTACTGGGCTCATAGGTGCAGCACTGAGGTCTCTCCTTATCACAGGTGAGAACATCGGAATTCGTAGTTCGCCTGAATTTAGAGGAATTTTTGTAAGTTTCAAAAATGGACACAGGATTGTTTTTCAGCAAACACAGGCAATGATAATCAATGGAGGAAATTCAAGTTACTGGTAACTACAGTTAAAATAACTTTTCAGGATCAGTACTGGGCTCAAAGGTGCCGCACTGAGGTCTCTCCTGATCACAGGTGAGAAGATCAGAATTCGTAGTTCGGCTGATTTTAGACGACTTTTTGTAAGTTTCAAAAATGGACACTTTCAAATTTCATTTTAAGCAAAAACATGCAATTATATCCAATGGAGGAAATTCAAGTTACTGGTAAGTCCAGTTAAAATTCCTTTTCAGGATCAGTACTGGGCTCAAAGGTGAAGCACTGAGGTCTCTCCTTATCACAGGTGAGAACATCGGAATTCGTAGTTCGCCTGAATTTAGAGGAATTTTTGTAAGTTTCAAAAATGGACACAGGATTGTTTTTTAAGCAAAAACAGGCAATGATATCCTATGGAGGAAATTCAAGTTACTGGTAACTACAGTTAAAATAACCTTTCAGGATGAGTACTGGGCTCAAAGGTGCAGCACTGAGGTCTCTCCTGATCACAGTTGAGATAATCGGAATTCGTAGTTCATCTGATTTTAGAGGAATTTTTGTAAGTTTCAAAAATGGACACAGAATTGTTTTTAAGCAAAAACAGGCAATGCTATCCGATGGACGAAATTCAAGTTACTGGTAACTACAGTTAAAATTACTTTTCACGGTCAGTACTGGGCTCAAAGGTGCAGCACTGAGATCTCTCCTGATCACAGGTGAGAAAATCAGAATTCGTAGTTCGGCTGATTCAGAGGAATTTTTGTAAGTTTCAAAAATGGACACTTGGAATTTTTTTTAAGCAAAAACATGCAATGACATCTAATGGAGGAAATTCAAGTTACTGATAAGTACAGTTAAAACAACTTTTCAGAATCGGTACTGGGCTCAAAGGTGCAGCACTGAGGTCTCTCCTGATCACAGGTGAGAAAATCGGAATTCGTGGTTTGGCTGAATTTAGAGGAATTTTTGTAAGTTTCAAAAATGGACACTTTCAAATTTTATTTTAAGCAAAAACATGCAATTATATCCAATGGAGGAAATTCAAGTTACTGGTAAGTACAGTTAAAATTCCTTTTCAGGATCAGTACTGGGCTCAAAGGTGCAGCACTGAGGTCTCTCCTTATCACAGGTGAGAACATCGGAATTCGTAGTTCGCCTGAATTTAGAGGAATTTTTGTAAGTTTCAAAAATGGACACAGGATTGTTTTTTAAGCAAAAACAGGCAATGATATCCTATGGAGGAAATTCAAGTTACTGGTAACTACAGTTAAAATAACTTTTCAGGATGAGTACTGGGCTCAAAGGTGCAGCACTGAGGTCTCTCCTGATCACAGTTGAGATAATCGGAATTCGTAGTTCGGCTGATTCTGAGGAATTTTTATCAGTTTCAAAAAGGGACACTTAGAATTTTTTTAAGCAAAAACAGGCAATATTATCCTATGGAGGAAATTCAAGCTACTGGTAAGTACATTTAAGTTAACTTCTCAGGACCAATATGGGGCTCAAAGGTGCAACACTGAGGGCTATCCTGATCACAGGTGAGAAAATCGGAATTCGTATTTCACCTGATTTTGGAAGAATTTTTGTAAGTTTCAAAAATGGACACTTGGATTTTTTTTCAGCAAAAACAGGCAATGATATCCAATGGAGGAAATTCACATTACGGGTAAGTACAGTTAAAATAACTTTTCAGGATGAGTACTGGGCTCAAAGGTGCAGCACTGAGGTCTCTCCAGATCAAAGGTGAGAAAATCGGAATTTGTATTTCACCTGATTTTAGAGGAATTTTTATATGTTTCAAAAATGGACACAGAATTTTTTTTCAGCAAACACAGGCAATGATAATCAATGGAGGAAATTCAAGTTACTGGTAACTACTGTTAAAATACTTTTTCAGGATCAGTACTGGGCTCAAAGGTGCCGCACTGAGGTCTCTCCTGATCACAGGTGAGAAGATCAGAATTCGTAGTTCGGCTGATTTTAGAGGAATTTTTGTAAGGTTCAAAAATGGACAATTGGAAACTTTTTTTTAAGCAACAACATGCAGTGATATCCTATAAAGGAAATTCAAGTCACTGGTAAGTACAGGTAAAACAACTTTTCAGGATCAGTACTGGGCTCAAAGGTGCAGCACTGAGGTCTCTCCTGATCACAGGTGAGAAAATCGGAATTCGTAGTTCGCCTGATTTTAGAGGAATTTTTGTAAGTTTAAAAAACTGAACACAGAATTGTTTTTTAAGCAAAAACAGGCATTGCTATCCTATGGAGGAAATTCATGTTACGGGTCAGTACAGTTAAAATAACTTTTCAGGATCAGTACTGGGCTCAAAGGTGCAGCACAGAGGTCTCTCCTGATCACAGGTAAGAAAAACGGAATTCGTAGTTCGGCTGATTTTAGGGGAATTTTTGTAAGTTTCAAAAATGGAAACTTGGAATTTTTGTTAAGCAAAAACATGCAATAATATCTAATGGAGGAAATTCAAGTTACTGGTAAGTACAGTTAAAATTACTTTTCAGGATCAGTACTGGGCTAAAAGGTGCAGCACTGAGGTCTCTCCTGATCACAGGTGAGATGATCGGAATTGGTAGTTCGGCTGATTTTAGAGGAATTTTTGTAAGGTTAAAAAATGAACAATTGAAATTTTTTTTTTAAGCAAAAACATGCAGTGATATCATATGGAGGAAATTCAAGTTACTGGTAAGTACAGTTAAAACAACTTTTCAGGATCAGTACTGGGCTCAAAGGTGCAGCACTGAGGTCTCTCCTGATCACAGGTGAGAAGATCGGAATTCGTAGTTCGGCTGATTATAGAGGAATTTTTGTAAGTTTCGAAAATGGACACAGAATTGTTTTTCAGCAAAAACAGGCAATGCTATCCTATGGACGAAATTCAAGTTACTGGTAACTACAGTTAAAATAACTTTTCAGGATCAGTACTGGGCTCAAAGGTGCAGCACTGAGGTCTCTCCTGATCACAGGTGAGATAATCGGAATTAGTAGTTGGCTGATTCTGTGGAATTTTTGTAAGTTTCAGGAAGGGACATTTAGAATTTTTTTCAGCAAAAACAGGCAATATTTTCCTAGGGAGGAAATTCAAGCTACTGGTAAGTACTGTTAAAATAACTTTTCACGATCAGTACTGGGCTCAAAGGTGCAGCACTGAGATCTCTCCTGATCACAGGTGAGAAAATCGGAATTCGTAGGTCGGCTGATTCGGAGGAATTTTTGTAAGTTTAAAAAATGGACACTTGAAATCCTATGGAGGAAATTCAAGCTACTGGTAAGTACAGTTAAGTTAACTACTCAGGATCAATATGGGGCTCAAAGGTGAAGCACTGAGGTCTCTCTTGATCACAGGTGAGAAAATCGGAATTCGTAGTTCGGCTGACATGAGAGGAATTTTTGTAAGTTTCAAAAATGGACACAGAATTGTTTTTAAGCAAAAACAGGCAATGCTATCCTATGGACGAATTTCAAGTTACTGGTAACTACAGTTAAAATACCTTTTCACGATCAGTACTGGGCTCAAAGGTGCAGCACAGAGGTCTCACCTGATCACAGGTGAGAAAATCAGAATTCGTAGTTCAGCTTATTTTAGAGGAATTTTTATAAGTTTCAAAAATGGACAAAGAAATTTTTTTCAGCAAAAACAGGCAATGATAATCAACTGAGGAAATTCAAGTTAATGGTAACTACAGTTAAAATAAATTTTCAGGATCAGTACTGGGCTCAAAGGTGCAGCACAGAGGTCTCTCCTGATCACAGGTGAGATAATAGGAATTCGTAGTCGGCTGATTTTAGAGGAATTTTTTTAAGTTTCAAAAATTGACACTTGGAATTTTTTTTTAAGCAAAAACATGCAATGATATCCAATGGAGGAAATTCAAGTTACTGGTAATTACAGTTAAAATTACATTTCAGGATCAGTACTGGGCTCAAAGGTGCAGCACTGAGGTCTCTCCTGATCACAGGTGAGAAAATCGGAAGTCGTAGTTCGGCTGATATTAGAGGAATTTTTGTAAGTTTCAAAAATGGACACTTGGAATTTTTTTAAGCAAAAACATGCAATGATATCCAATGGAGGAAATTCAAGTTACTGATAAGTACAGTTAAAACTACTTTTCAGGATCAGTACTGGGCTCAAAGGTAAAGCACTGAGGTCTCTCCTGATCACAGGTGAGAAAATCGGAATTCGTGGTTCGGCTGATTTTAGACGACTTTTTGTAAGTTTCAAAAATGGACACTTTCACATTTTATTTTAAGCAAAAACATGCAATTATATCCAATGGAGGAAATTCAAGTTACTGGTAAGTACAGTTAAAATTACTTTTCAGGATCAGTACTGGGCTCAAAGGTGCAGCACTGAGGTCTCTCCTGATCACAGGTGAGAACATCGTAATTCGTAGTTCGCCTGAATTTAGAGGAAATTTTGTAAGTTTCAAAAATGGACACTCGATTGTTTTTTAAGCAAAAACAGGCAATGATATCCAATGGAGGAAATTCAAGCTACTGGTAAGTACAGTTAAAATAACTTTTCAGGATCAGTACTGGGCTCAAAGGTGCAGCACTGAGGTCTCTCCTGATCACAGGTGAGAAAATCGGAATTCGTAGTTTATCTGATTTTAGAGGAACTTTTGTAAGTTTCAAAAATGGACAAAGAATTGTTTTTAAGCAAAAACAGGCAATGCTATCGTATGGACGAAATTCAAGTTACTGGTAACTACAGTTAAAATTCCTTTTCACGGTCAGTACTGGGCTCAAAGGTGCAGCACAGAGGTCTCCCCTGATCACAGGTGAGAAAATCGGAAGTCGTAGTTCGGCTGACATTAGAGGAATTTTTGTAAGGTTCAAAAATGGACACTTGGAATTTTTTTAAGCAAAAACAGGCAATGCTATCCTATGTAGGAAATTCACATTATGAGTAAGTACAGTTAAAATAACTTTTCAGGATCAGTACTGGGCTCAAAGGTGCAGCACAGAGGTCTCTCGTGATCACAGGTGAGATAATCGGAATTCGTAGTTCGGCTGATTTTAGAGGAATTTTTGTAAGTTTCAAAAATTGACACTTGGAATTTTTTTTTAAGCAAAAACATGCAATATTATCCAGTGAAGGAAATTCAAGTTACTGGTAATGACAGTTAAAATTACTTTTCAGGATCAGTACTGGGCTCAACGGTGCAGCACTGAGGTCTCTCCTGATCACAGGTGAGAAAATCGGAATTCGTAGTTCATCTGATTTTAGAGGAATTTTTGTAAGTTTCAAAAATGGACACAGAATTGTTTTTAAGCAAAAACAGGCAATGCTATCCGATGGACGAAATTCAAGTTACTGGTAACTACAGTTAAAATTACTTTTCACGGTCAGTACTGGGCTCAAAGGTGCAGCACTGAGATCTCTCCTGATCACAGGTGAGATGATCGGAATTGGTAGTTCGGCTGATTTTAGAGGAATTTTTGAAAGGTTAAAAAATGAACAATTGAAATCTTTTTTTAAGCAAAAACATGCAGTGATATCATATGGAGGAAATTCAAGTTACTGGTAAGTACAGTTAAAACAACTTTTCAGGATCAGTACTGGGCTCTAAGGTGCAGCACTGAGGTCTCTCTTGATCACAGGTGAGAAGATCGGAATTCGTAGTTCGGCTGATTTTAGAGGAATTTTTGTAAGTTGCGAAAATGGACACAGAATTGTTTGTCAGCAAAAACAGGCAATGCTATCCTATGGACGAAATTCAAGTTACTGGTAACTACAGTTAAAATAACTTTTCAGGATCAGTACTGGGCTCAAAGGTGCAGCACTGAGGTCTCTCCTGATCACAGGTGAGATAATCGGAATTAGTAGGTGGCTGATTCTGTGGAATTTTTGTAAGTTTCAGGAAGGGACATTTAGAATTTTTTTCAGCAAAAACAGGCAATATTTTCCTAGGGAGGAAATTCAAGCTACTGGTAAGTACTGTTAAAATAACTTTTCACGATCAGTACTGGGCTCAAAGGTGCAGCACTGAGATCTCTCCTGATCACAGGTGAGAAAATCGGAATTCGTAGTTCGGCTGATTCGGAGGAATTTTTGTAAGTTTAAAAAATGGACACTTGGAATCCTATGGAGGAAATTCAAGCTACTGGTAAGTACAGTTAAGTTAACTTCTCAGGATCAATATGGGGCTCAAAGGTGCAGCGCTGAGGTCTCTCCTGATCACAGGTGAGAAAATCGGAAGTCGTAGTTCGGCTGACATTAGAGGAATTTTTGTAAGTTTCAAAAATGGACACAGGATTGTTTTTAAGCAAAAACAGGCAATGCTATCCTATGGACGAATTTCAAGTTACTGGTAACTACAGTTAAAATAACTTTTCACGATCAGTACTGGGCTCAAAGGTGCAGCACAGAGGTCTCACCTGATCAAAGGTGAGAAAATCGGAATTCGTATTTCACCTGATTTTAGAGGAATTTTTATATGTTGCAAAAATGGACACAGAATTTTTTTTCAGCAAACACAGGCAATGATAATCAATGGAGGAAATTCAAGTTACTGGTAATTACTGTTAAAATACTTTTTCAGGATCAGTACTGGGCTCAAAGGTGCCGCACTGAGGTCTCTCCTGATCACAGGTGAGAAGATCAGAATTCGTAGTTCGGCCGATTTTAGAGGAATTTTTGTAAGTTTCAAAAATGGACACTTGGAATTTTTTTTAAGCAAAAACATGCAATGATATCCAACGGAGGAAATTCAAGTTACTGATAAGTACAGTTAAAACAACTTTTCAGGATCGGTACTGGGCTCAAAGGTGCAGCACTGAGGTCTCTCCTGATCACAGGTGAGAAAATCGGAATTCGTGGTTCGGCTGATTTTAGACGACTTTTTGTAAGTTTCAAAAATGGACACTTTCAAATTTTATTTTAAGCAAAAACATGCAATTATATCCAATGGAGGAAATTCAAGTTACTGGTAAGTACAGTTAAAATTCCTTTTCAGGATCAGTACTGGGCTCAAAGGTGCAGCACTGAGGTCTCTCCTTATCACAGGTGAGAACATCGGAATTCGTAGTTCGCCTGAATTTAGAGGAATTTTTGTAAGTTTCACAAATGGACACAGGATTGTTTTTTAAGCAAAAACAGGCAATGATATCCTATGGAGGAAATTCAAATTACTGGTAACTACAGTTAAAATAACTTTTCAGGATGAGTACAGGGCTCAAAGGTGCAGCACTGAGGTCTCTCCTGATCACAGTTGAGATAATCGGAATTCGTAGTTCGGCTGATTCTGAGGAATTTTTATCAGTTTCAAAAAGGGACACTTAGAATTTTTTTTAAGCAAAAACAGGCAATATTATCCTATGGAGGAAATTCAAGCTACTGGTAAGTACATTTAAGTTAACTTCTCAGGACCAATATGCGGCTCAAAGGTGCAACACTGAGGTCTCTCATGATCACAGGTGAGAAAATCGGAATTCGTATTTCACCTGATTTTGGAAGAATTTTTGTAAGTTTCAAAAATGGACACTTGGAACTTTTTTTCAGCATAAACAAGCAATGATATCCAATGGAGGAAATTCACATTATGGGTAAGTACAGTTAAAATAACTTTTCAGGATGAGTACTGGGCTCAAAGGTGCAGCACTGAGGTCTCTCCAGATCAAAGGTGAGAAAATAGGAATTCGTATTTCACCTGATTTTAGAGGAATTTTTATATGTTGCAAAAATGGACACAGAATTTTTTTTCAGCGAACACAGGCAATGATAATCAATGGAGGAAATTCAAGTTACTGGTAACTACTGTTAAAATACTTTTTCAGGATCAGTACTGGGCTCAAAGGTGCCGCACTGAGGTGTCTCCTGATCACAGGTGAGAAGATCAGAATTCGTAGTTCGGCTGATTTTAGAGGAATTTTTGTAAGGTTCAAAAATGGACAATTGGAATTTTTTTTAAGCAAAAACATGCAGTGATATCCTATAAAGGAAATTCAAGTCACTGGTAAGTACAGGTAAAACAACTTTTCAGGATCAGTGCTGGGCTCAAAGGTGCAGCACTGAGGTCTCTCCTGATCACAGGTGAGAAAATCGGAATTCGTAGTTCGCCTGATTTTAGAGGAATTTTTGTAAGTTTAAAAAATGAACACAGAATTGTTTTTTAAGCAAAAACAGGCATTGCTATCCTATGGAGGAAATTCATGTTACGGGTCAGTACAGTTAAAATAACTTTTCAGGATCAGTACTGGGCTCAAAGGTGCAGCACAGAGGTCTCTCCTGATCACAGGTAAGAAAACGGAATTCGTAGTTCGGCTGACTTTAGGGGAATTTTTGTAAGTTTCAAAAATGGAAACTTGGAATTTTTGTTATGCAAAAACATGCAATAATATCTAATGGAGGAAATTCAAGTTACTGGTAAGTACAGTTAAAATTACTTTTCAGGATCAGTACTGGGCTAAAAGGTGCAGCACCTAGGTCTCTCCTGATCACAGGTGAGATGATCGGAATTGGTAGTTCGGCTGATTTTAGAGGAATTTTTGTAAGGTTAAAAAATGAACAATTGAAATCTTTTTTTTTAAGCAAAAACATGCAGTGATATCATATGGAGGAAATTCAAGTTACTGGTAAGTACAGTTAAAACAACTTTTCAGGATCAGTACTGGGCTCAAAGGTGCAGCACTGAGGTCTCTCCTGATCACAGGTGAGAAGATCGGAATTCGTAGTTCGGCTGATTTTAGAGGAATTTTTGTAAGTTTAAAAAATGGACACTTGGAATCCTATGGAGGAAATTCAAGCTACTGGTAAGTACAGTTAAGTTAACTTCTCAGGATCAATATGGGGCTCAAAGGTGCAGCGCTGAGGTCTCTCCTGATCACAGGTGAGAAAATCGGAAGTCGTAGTTCGGCTGACATTAGAGGAATTTTTGTAAGTTTCAAAAATGGACACAGAATTGTTTTTAAGCAAAAACAGGCAATGCTATCCTATGGACGAATTTCAAGTTACTGGTAACTACAGTTAAAATAACTTTTCACGATCAGTACTGGGCTCAAAGGTGCAGCACAGAGGTCTCACCTGATCACAGGTGAGAAAATCAGAATTCGTAGTTCGGCTGATTTTAGAGGAATTTTTATAAGTTTCAAAAATGGACAAAGAAATTTTTTTCAGCAAAAACAGGCAATGATAATCAACTGAGGAAATTCAAGTTACTGGTAACTACAGTTAAAATACATTTTCAGGATCAGTACTGGGCTCAAAGGTGCAGCACTGAGGTCTCTCCTGATCACAGGTGAGAAAATTGGAAGTCGTAGTTCTGCTGATATTAGAGGAATTTTTGTAAGTTTCAAAAATGGACACTTGGAATTTTTTTTAAGCAAAAACATGCAATGATATCCAATGGAGGAAATTCAAGTTACTGATAAGTAAAGTTAAAACAACTTTTCAGGATCAGTACTGGGCTCAAAGGTAAAGCACTGAGGTCTCTCCTGATCACAGGTGAGAAAATCGGAATTCGTGGTTCGGCTGATTTTAGACGACTTTTTGTAAGTTTAAAAAATGGACACTTTCAAATTTTATTTTAAGCAAAAACATGCAATTATATCAAATGGAGGAAATTCAAGTTACTGGTAAGTACAGTTAAAATTACTTTTCAGGATCAGTACTGGGCTCAAAGGTGCAGCACTGAGGTCTCTCCTGATCACAGGTGAGAACATCGGAATTCGTAGTTCGCCTGAATTTAGAGGAATTTTTGTAAGTTTCAAAAATGGACACTGGATTGTTTTTTAAGCAAAAACAGGCAATGATATCCAATGGAGGAAATTCAAGCTACTGGTAAGTACAGTTAAAATAACTTTTCAGGATCAGTACTGGGCTCAAAGGTGCAGCACTGAGGTCTCTCCTGAACACAGGTGAGAAAATCGGAATTCGTAGTTTATCTGATTTTAGAGGAATTTTTGTAAGTTTCAAAAATGGACACAGAATTGTTTTTAAGCAAAAACAGGCAATGCTATCCTATGGACGAAATTCAAGTTACTGGTAACTACAGTTAAAATTACTTTTCACGGTCAGTACTGGGCTCAAAGGTGCAGCACAGAGGTCTCTCCTGATCACAGGTGAGAAAATCGGAAGTCGTAGTTTGGCTGACATTAGAGGAATTTTTGTAAGGTTCAAAAATGGACACGTAATTTTTTTTAAGCAAAAACAGCCAATGCTATCCTATGTAGGAAATTCACATTATGAGTAAGTACAGTTAAAATAACTTTTCAGGATCAGTACTGGGCTCAAAGGTGCAGCACAGAGGTCTCTCGTGATCACAGGTGAGATAATCGGAATTCGTAGTTCGGCTGATTTTAGAGGAATTTTTGTAAGTTTCAAAAATTGACACTTGGAATTTTTTTTAAGCAAAAACATGCAATATTATCCAGTGGAGGAAATTCAAGTTACTGGTAATAACAGTTAAAATTACTTTTTAGGATCAGTACTGGGCTCAAAGGTGCAGCACTGAGGTCTCTCCTTATCACAGGTGAGAACATCGGAATTCGTAGTTCGCCTGAATTTAGAGGAATTTTTGTAAGTTTCACAAATGGACACAGGATTGTTTTTTAAGCAAAAACAGTCAATGATATCCTATGGAGGAAATTCAAGTTACTGGTAACTACAGTTAAAATAACTTTTCAGGATGAGTACTGGGCTCAAAGGTGCAGCACTGAGGTCTCTCCTGATCACAGTTGAGATAATCGGAATTCGTAGTTCGGCTGATTCTGAGGAATTTTTATCAGTTTCAAAAAGGGACACTTAGAATTTTTTTTAAGCAAAAACAGGCAATATTATCCTATGGAGGAAATTCAAGCTACTGGTAAGTACATTTAAGTTAACTTCTCAGGACCAATATGCGGCTCAAAGGTGCAACACTGAGGTCTCTCCTGATCACAGGTGAGAAAATCGGAATTCGTATTTCACCTGATTTTGGAAGAATTTTTGTAAGTTTCAAAAATGGACACTTGGAACTTTTTTTCAGCATAAACAGGCAATGATATCCAATGGAGGAAATTCACATTATGGGTAAGTACAGTTAAAATAACTTTTCAGGATGAGTACTGGGCTCAAAGGTGCAGCACTGAGGTCTCTCCAGATCAAAGGTGAGAAAATCGGAATTCGTATTTCACCTGATTTTAGAGGAATTTTTATATGTTGCAAAAATGGACACAGAATTTTTTTTCAGCGAACACAGGCAATGATAATCAATGGAGGAAATTCAAGTTACTGGTAACTACTGTTAACCCCTTAAGTGCTGCCGTCGGCCAACGGTCGTCACGGGCACTACCTCCCCAGTGCTGCGTGCGACCGCTGGACGTCCAGTTCAGCACCGGATAATGGACAGCGCAGCACTGGGGAGGTTTGTTTACTAGCTCCCAAGGAGTTAAAATACTTTTTCAGGATCAGTACTGGGCTCAAAGGTGCCGCACTGAGGTCTCTCCTGATCACAGGTGAGAAGATCAGAATTCGTAGTTCGGCTGATTTTAGAGGAATTTTTGTAAGGTTCAAAAATGGACAATTGGAATTTTTTTTTAAGCAAAAACATGCAGTGATATCCTATAAAGGAAATTCAAGTCACTGGTAAGTACAGGTAAAACAACTTTTCAGGATCAGTGCTGGGCTCAAAGGTGCAGCACTGAGGTCTCTCCTGATCACAGGTGAGAAAATCGGAATTCGTAGTTCGCCTGATTTTAGAGGAATTTTTGTAAGTTTAAAAAATGAACACAGAATTGTTTTTTAAGCAAAAGCAGGCATTGCTATCCTATGGAGGAAATTCATGTTACGGGTCAGTACAGTTAAAATACCTTTTCAGGATCAGTACTGGGCTCAAAGGTGCAGCACAGAGGTCTCTCCTGATCACAGGTAAGAAAACGGAATTCGTAGTTCGGCTGACTTTAGGGGAATTTTTGTAAGTTTCAAAAATGGAAACTTGGAATTTTTGTTAAGCAAAAACATGCAATAATATCTAATGGAGGAAATTCAAGTTACTGGTAAGTACAGTTAAAATTACTTTTCAGGATCAGTACTGGGCTAAAAGGTGCAGCACCTAGGTCTCTCCTGATCACAGGTGAGATGATCGGAATTGGTAGTTCGGCTGATTTTAGAGGAATTTTTGTAAGGTTAAAAAATGAACAATTTAAATCTTTTTTTTTAAGCAAAAACATGCAGTGATATCATATGGAGGAAATTCAAGTTACTGGTAACTACAGTTAAAATAACTTTTCAGGATGAGTACTGGGCTCAAAGGTGCAGCACTGAGGTCTCTCCTGATCACAGTTGAGATAATCGGAATTCGTAGTTCGGCTGATTCTGAGGAATTTTTGTAAGTTTCAAAAAGGGACACTAAGAATTTTTTCAAGCAAAAACAGGCAATATTATCCTATGGAGGAAATTCAAGTTACTGGTAATGACAGTAAAAATTACTTTTCAGGATCAGTACTGGGCTCAAAGGTGCAGCACTGAGGTCTCTCCTGATCACAGGTGAGAAAATCGGAAGTCGTAGTTCGGCTGATATTAGAGGAATTTTTGTAAGTTTCAAAAATGGACACTTGGAATTTTTTTTTAAGCAAAAACATGCAATGATATCCAACGGAGGAAATTCAAGTTACTGATAAGTACAGTTAAAACAACTTTTCAGGATCGGTACTGGGCTCAAAGGTGCAGCACTGAGGTCTCTCCTGATCAAAGGTGAGAAAATCGGAATTAGTGGTTCGGCTGATTTTAGACGACTTTTTGTAAGTTTCAAAAATGGACACTTTCAAATTTTATTTTAAGCAAAAACATGCAATTATATCCAATGGAGGAAATTCAAGTTACTGGTAAGTACAGTTAAAATTCCTTTTCAGGATCAGTACTGGGCTCAAATGTGCAGCACTGAGGTCTCTCCTTATCACAGGTGAGAACATCGGAATTCGTAGTTCGCCTGAATTTAGAGGAATTTTTGTAAGTTTCAAAAATGGACACAGGATTGTTTTTTAAGCAAAAACAGGCAATGATATCCTATGGAGGAAATTTAAGTTACTGGTAACTACAGTTAAAATAACTTTTCAGGATGAGTACTGGGCTCAAAGGTGCAGCACTGAGGTCTCTCCTGATCACAGTTGAGATAATCGGAATTCGTAGTTCGGCTGATTCTGAGGAATTTTTATACGTTTCAAAAAGGGACACTTAGAATTTTTTTTAAGCAAAAACAGGCAATATTATCCTATGGAGGAAATTCAAGCTACTGGTAAGTACATTTAAGTTAACTTCTCAGGACCAATATGGGGCTCAAAGGTGCAACACTGAGGTCTCTCCTGATCACAGGTGAGAAAATCGGAATTCGTATTTCACCTGATTTTGGAAGAATTTTTGTAAGTTTCAAAAATGGACACTTGGAATTTTTTTCAGCATAAACAGGCAATGATATCCAATGGAGGAAATTCACATTATGGGTAAGTACAGTTAAAATAACTTTTCAGGATGAGTACTGGGCTCAAAGGTGCAGCACTGAGGTCTCTCCAGATCAAAGGTGAGAAAATCGGATTTCGTATTTCACCTGATTTTAGAGGAATTTTTATATGTTTCAAAAATGGACACAGAATTTTTTTTCAGCAAACACAGGCAATGATAATCAATGGAGGAAATTCAAGTTACTGGTAACTACTGTTAAAATACTTTTTCAGGATCAGTACTGGGCTCAAAGGTGCCGCACTGAGGTCTCTCCTGATCACAGGTGAGAAGATCAGAATTCGTAGTTCGGCTGATTTTAGAGGAATTTTTGTAAGGTTCAAAAATGGACAATTGGAATCTTTTTTTAAGCAAAAACATGCAGTGATATCCTATAAAGGAAATTCAAGTCACTGGTAAGTACAGGTAAAACAACTTTTCATGATCAGTACTGGGCTCAAAGGTGCAGCACTGAGGTCTCTCCAGATCACAGGTGAGAAAATCGGAATTCGTAGATCGCCTGATTTTAGAGGAATTTTTGTAAGTTTCAAAAATGGACACAGAATTGTTTTTAAGCAAAAACAGGCAATGCTATCCGATGGACGAAATTCAAGTTACTGGTAACTACAGTTAAAATTACTTTACACGGTCAGTACTGGGCTCAAAGGTGCAGCACTGAGATCTCTCCTGATCACAGGTGAGAAAATCAGAATTCGTAGTTCGGCTGATTCAGAGGAATTTTTTTAAGTTTCAAAAATAGACACTTGGAATTTTTTTTAAGCAAAAACATGCAATGACATCTAATGGAGGAAATTCAAGTTACTGATAAGTACAGTTAAAACAACTTTTCAGAATCTGTACTGGGCTAAAAAGTGCAGCACTGAGGTCTCTCCTGATCACAGGTGAGAAAATCGGAATTCGTGGTTTGGCTGATTTTAGAGGAATTTTTGTAAGTTTCAAAAATGGACACTTTCAAATTTTATTTTAAGCAAAAACATGCAATGATATCCAATAGAGGAAATTCAAGTTACTGGTAAGTACAGTTAAAACAACTTTTCAGGATCGGTACTGGGCTCAAAGGTGCAGCACTGAGGTCTCTCCTGATCACAGGTGAGAAAATCGGAATTCGTGGTTCGGCTGATTTTAGACGACTTTTTGTAAGTTTCAAAAATGGACACTTTCAAATTTTATTTTAAGCAAAAACATGCAATTATATCCAATGGAGGAAATTCAAGTTACTGGTAAGTACAGTTAAAATTCCTTTTCAGGATCAGTACTGGGCTCAAAGGTGCAGCACTGAGGTCTCTCCTTATCCTAGGTGAGAACATCGCAATTCGTAGTTCGCCTGAATTTAGAGGAATTTTTGTAAGTTTCAAAAATGGACACAGGATTGTTTTTTAAGCAAAAACAGGCAATGATATCCTATGGAGGAAATTCAAGTTACTGGTAACTACAGTTAAAATAACTTTTCAGGATGAGTACTGGGCTCAAAGGTGCAGCACTGAGGTCTCTCCTGATCACAGTTGAGATAATCGGAATTCGTAGTTCGGCTGATTCTGAGGAATTTTTGTAAGTTTCAAAAAGGGACACTAAGATTTTTTTTCAAGCAAAAACAGGCAATATTATCCTATGGAGGAAATTCAAGTTACTGGTAATGACAGTAAAAATTACTTTTCAGGATCAGTACTGGGCTCAAAGGTGCAGCACTGAGGTCTCTCCTGATCACAGGTGAGAAAATCGGAAGTCGTAGTTCGGCTGATATTAGAGGAATTTTTGTAAGTTTCAAAAATGGACACTTGGAATTTTTTTTTAAGCAAAAACATGCAATGATATCCAACGGAGGAAATTCAAGTTACTGATAAGTACAGTTAAAACAACTTTTCAGGATCGGTACTGGGCTCAAAGGTGCAGCACTGAGGTCTCTCCTGATCACAGGTGAGAAAATCGGAATTCGTGGTTCGGCTGATTTTAGACGACTTTTTGTAATTTTCAAAAATGGACACTTTCAAATTTTATTTTAAGCAAAAACATGCAATTATATCCAATGGAGGAAATTCGAGTTACTGGTAAGTACAGTTAAAATTCCTTTTCAGGATCAGTACTGGGCTCAAAGGTGCAGCACTGAGGTCTCTCCTTATCACAGGTGAGAACATCGGAATTCGTAGTTCGCCTGAATTTAGAGGAATTTTTGTAAGTTTCACAAATGGACACAGGATTGTTTTTTAAGCAAAAACAGGCAATGATATCCTATGGAGGAAATTCAAGTTACTGGTAACTACAGTTAAAATAACTTTTCAGGATGAGTACTGGGCTCAAAGGTGCAGCACTGAGGTCTCTCCTGATCACAGTTGAGATAATCGGAATTCGTAGTTCGGCTGATTCTGAGGAATTTTTATCAGTTTCAAAAAGGGACACTTAGAATTTTTTTTAAGCAAAAACAGGCAATATTATCCTATGGAGGAAATTCAAGCTACTGGTAAGTACATTTAAGTTAACTTCTCAGGACCAATATGCGGCTCAAAGGTGCAACACTGAGGTCTCTCCTGATCACAGGTGAGAAAATCGGAATTCGTATTTCACCTGATTTTGGAAGAATTTTTGTAAGTTTCAAAAATGGACACTTGAAACTTTTTTTCAGCATAAACAGGCAATGATATCCAATGGAGGAAATTCACATTATGGGTAAGTACAGTTAAAATAACTTTTCAGGATGAGTACTGGGCTCAAAGGTGCAGCACTGAGGTCTCTCCAGATCAAAGGTGAGAAAATCGGAACTCGTATTTCACCTGATTTTAGAGGAATTTTTATATGTTGCAAAAATGGACACAGAATTTTTTTTCAGCAAACACAGGCAATGATAATCAATGGAGGAAATTCAAGTTACTGGTAACTACTGTTAAAATACTTTTTCAGGATCAGTACTGGGCTCAAAGGTGCCGCACTGAGGTCTCTCCTGATCACAGGTGAGAAGATCAGAATTCGTAGTTCGGCCGATTTTAGAGGAATTTTTGTAAGTTTCAAAAATGGACACTTGGAATTTTTTTTTAAGCAAAAACATGCAATGATATCCAACGGAGGAAATTCAAGTTACTGATAAGTACAGTTAAAACAACTTTTCAGGATCGGTACTGGGCTCAAAGGTGCAGCACTGAGGTCTCTCCTGATCACAGGTGAGAAAATCGGAATTCGTGGTTCGGCTGATTTTAGACGACTTTTTGTAAGTTTTAAAAATGGACACTTTCAAATTTTATTTTAAGCAAAAACATGCAATTATATCCAATGGAGGAAATTCAAGTTACTGGTAAGTACAGTTAAAATTCCTTTTCAGGATCAGTACTGGGCTCAAAGGTGCAGCACTGAGGTCTCTCCTTATCACAGGTGAGAACATCGGAATTCGTAGTTCGCCTGAATTTAGAGGAATTTTTGTAAGTTTCACAAATGGACACAGGATTGTTTTTTAAGCAAAAACAGGCAATGATATCCTATGGAGGAAATTCAAGTTACTGGTAACTACAGTTAAAATAACTTTTCAGGATGAGTACTGGCTCAAAGGTGCAGCACTGAGGTCTCTCCTGATCACAGTTGAGATAATCGGAATTCGTAGTTCGGCTGATTCTGAGGAATTTTTATCAGTTTCAAAAAGGGACACTTAGAATTTTTTTTAAGCAAAAACAGGCAATATTATCGGAAAATCGGAATTCGTAGTTCATCTGATTTTAGAGGAATTTTTGTAAGTTTCAAAAATGGACACAGAATTGTTTTTACCAGTAACTTGAATTTCCTCCATTAGATATTATTGCATGTTTTTGCTTAACAAAAATTCCAAGTTTCCATTTTTGAAACTTTTCAGGATCAGTACTGGGCTCAAAGGTGCAGCACTGAGGTCTCTCCTGATCACAGGTGAGAAAATCGGAATTCGTAGTTCATCTGATTTTAGAGGAATTTTTGTAAGTTTCAAAAATGGACACAGAATTGTTTTTAAGCAAAAACAGGCAATGCTATCCGATGGACGAAATTCAAGTTACTGGTAACTACAGTAAAAATTACTTTTCACGGTCAGTACTGGGCTCAAAGGTGCAGCACTGAGATCTCTCCTGATCACAGGTGAGAAAATCGGAATTCGTAGTTCATCTGATTTTAGAGGAATTTTTGTAAGTTTCAAAAATGGACACAGAATTGTTTTTAAGCAAAAACAGGCAATGCTATCCGATGGACGAAATTCAAGTTACTGGTAACTACAGTTAAAATTACTTTTCACGGTCAGTACTGGGCTCAAAGGTGCAGCACTGAGATCTCTCCTGATCACAGGTGAGAAAATCAGAATTCGTAGTTCGGCTGATTCAGAGGAATTTTTGTAAGTTTCAAAAATGGACACTTTCAAATTTGATTTTAAGCAAAAACATGCAATGATATCCAATGGAGGAAATTCAAGTTACTGGTAAGTACAGTTAAAATTACTTTTCAGGATCAGTACTGGGCTCAAAGGTGCAGCACTGAGGTCTCTCCTGATCACAGGTGAAAAAATCGGAAGTCGTAGTTCGGCTGATATTAGAGGAATTTTTGTAAGTTTCAAAAATGGACACTTGGAATTTTTTTTTAAGCAACAACATGCAATGATATCCAATGGAGGAAATTCAAGTTACTGATAAGTACAGTTAAAACAACTTTTCAGAATCGGTACTGGGCTTAAAGGTGCAGCACTGAGGTCTCTCCTGATCACAGGTGAGAAAATCTGAATTCGTGGTTTGGCTGAATTTAGAGGAATTTTTGTAAGTTTCAAAAATGGACACTTTCAAATTTGATTTTAAGCAAAAACATGCAATGATATCCAATGGAGGAAATTCAAGTTACTGGTAAGTACAGTTAAAATTACTTTTCAGGATCAGTACTGGGCTCAAAGGTGCAGCACTGAGGTCTCTCCTGATCACAGGTGAGAAAATCGGAAGTCGTAGTTCGCCTGAATTTAGAGGAATTTTTGTAAGTTTCAAAAATGGACACAGGATTGTTTTTCAGCAAACACAGGCAATGATAATCAATGGAGGAAATTCAAGTTACTGGTAACTACAGTTAAAATAACTTTTCAGGATCAGTACTGGGCTCAAAGGTGCCGCACTGAGGTCTCTCCTGATCACAAGTGAGAAGATCAGAATTCGTAGTTCAGCTGATTTTAGAGGAATTTTTGTAAGGTTCAAAAATGGACAATTGGAATCTTTTATTTAAGCAAAAACAGGCAATGCTATCCTATGTAGGAAATGCACATTATGAGTAAGTACAGTTAAAATAACTTTTCAGGATCAGTACTGGGCTCAAAGGTGCAGCACAGAGGTCTCTCCTGATCACAGGTGAGATAATCGAAATTCGTAGTTCGGCTGATTTTAGAGGAATTTTTGTATGTTTCAAAAATTGACACTTGGAATTTTTTTTTAAGCAAAAACATGCAATAATATCCAATGGAGGAAATTCAAGTTACTGGTAATGACAGTTAAAATTCCTTTTCAGGATCAGTACTGGGCTCATAGGTGCAGCACTGAGGTCTCTCCTGATCACAGGTGAGAAGATCAGAATTCGTAGTTCGGCTGATTTTAGATGACTTTTTGTAAGTTTCAAAAATGGACACTTTCAAATTTCATTTTAAGCAAAAACATGCAATTATATCCAATGGAGGAAATTCAAGTTACTGGTAAGTACAGTTAAAATTCCTTTTCAGGATCAGTACTGGGCTCAAAGGTGAAGCACTGAGGTCTCTCCTTATCACAGGTGAGAACATCGGAATTCGTAGTTCGCCTGAATTTAGAGGAATTTTTGTAAGTTTCAAAAATGGACACAGGATTGTTTTTTAAGCAAAAACAGGCAATGATATCCTATGGAGGAAATTCAAGTTACTGGTAACTACAGTTAAAATTACTTTTCACGGTCAGTACTGGGCTCAAAGGTGCAGCACTGAGATCTCTCCTGATCACAGGTGAGAAAATCAGAATTCGTAGTTCGGCTGATTCAGAGGAATTTTTGTAAGTTTCAAAAATGGACACTTGGAATTTTTTTTTAAGCAAAAACATGCAATGACATCTAATGGAGGAAATTCAAGTTACTGATAAGTACAGTTAAAACAACTTTTCAGAATCGGTACTGGGCTCAAAGGTGCAGCACTGAGGTCTCTCCTGATCACAGGTGAGAAAATCGGAATTCGTGGTTTGGCTGAATTTAGAGGAATTTTTGTAAGTTTCAAAAATGGACACTTTCAAATTTTATTTTAAGCAAAAACATGCAATGATATCCAATGGAGGAAATTCAAGTTACTGGTAAGTACAGTTAAAATTACTTTTCAGGATCAGTACTGGGCTCAAAGGTGCAGCACTGAGGTCTCTCCTGATCACAGGTGAGAAAATCGGAAGTCGTAGTTCGGCTGATATTAGAGGAATTTTTGTAAGTTTCAAAAATGGACACTTGGATTTTTTTTTTAAGCAACAACATGCAATGATATCCAATGGAGGAAATTCAAGTTACTGGTAACTACAGTTAAAATAACTGTTCAGGATCAGTACTGGGCTCAAAGGTGCCGCACTGAGGTCTCTCCTGATCACAGGTGAGAAGATCAGAATTCGTAGTTCGACTGATTTTAGAGGAATTTTTGTAAGGTTCAAAAATGGACAATTGGAATCTTTTTTTAAGCAAAAACAGGCAATGCTATCCTATGTAGGAAATTCACATTATGAGTAAGTACAGTTAAAATAACTTTTCAGGATCAGTACTGGGCTCAAAGGTGCAGCACAGAGGTCTCTCCTGATCACAGGTGAGATAATCGGAATTCGTAGTTCGGCTGACTTTAGAGGAATTTTTGTAAGTTTCAAAAATTGACACTTGGAATTTTTTTTTAAGCAAAAACATGCAATAATATCCAATGGAGGAAATTCAAGTTACTGGTAATGACAGTTAAAATTACTTTTCAGGATCAGTACTGGGCTCAAAGGTGCAGCACTGAGGTCTCTCCTGATCACAGGTGAGAAAATCGGAATTCGTAGTTCATCTGATTTTAGAGGAATTTTTGTAAGTTTCAAAAATGGACACAGAATTGTTTTTAAGCAAAAACAGGCAATGCTATCCGATGGACGAAATTCAAGTTACTGGTAACTACAGTAAAAATTACTTTTCACGGTCAGTACTGGGCTCAAAGGTGCAGCACTGAGATCTCTCCTGATCACAGGTGAGAAAATCGGAATTCGTAGTTCATCTGATTTTAGAGGAAT
Organism: Lissotriton helveticus; assembly: GCF_964261635.1. Lineage (NCBI taxonomy): Eukaryota > Metazoa > Chordata > Amphibia > Caudata > Salamandridae > Lissotriton > Lissotriton helveticus. Next base: position 761,351,971 of record NC_136070.1, read on the forward strand.
TTTTGTAAGTTTCAAAAATGGACACAGAATTGTTTTTAAGCAAAAACAGGCAATGCTATCCGATGGACGAAATTCAAGTTACTGGTAACTACAGTTAAAATTACTTTTCACGGTCAGTACTGGGCTCAAAGGTGCAGCACTGAGATCTCTCCTGATCACAGGTGAGAAAATCAGAATTCGTAGTTCGGCTGATTCAGAGGAATTTTTGTAAGTTTCATAAATGGACACTTTCAAATTTGATTTTAAGCAAAAACATGCAATGATATCCAATGGAGGAAATTCAAGTTACTGGTAAGTACAGTTAAAATTACTTTTCAGGATCAGTACTGGGCTCAAAGGTGCAGCACTGAGGTCTCTCCTGATCACAGGTGAAAAAATCGGAAGTCGTAGTTCGGCTGATATTAGAGGAATTTTTGTAAGTTTCAAAAATGGACACTTGGAAATTTTTTTTAAGCAACAACATGCAATGACATCTAATGGAGGAAATTCAAGTTACTGATAAGTACAGTTAAAACAACTTTTCAGAATCGGTACTGGGCTCAAAGGTGCAGCACTGAGGTCTCTCCTGATCACAGGTGAGAAAATCGGAATTCGTGGTTTGGCTGAATTTAGAGGAATTTTTGTAAGTTTCAAAAATGGACACTTTCAAATTTTATTTTAAGCAAAAACATGCAATGATATCCAATGGAGGAAATTCAAGTTACTGGTAAGTACAGTTAAAATTACTTTTCAGGATCAGTACTGGGCTCAAAGGTGCAGCACTGAGGTCTCTCCTGATCACAGGTGAGAAAATCGGAAGTCGTAGTTCGGCTGATATTAGAGGAATTTTTGTAAGTTTCAAAAATGGACACTTGGATTTTTTTTTTAAGCAACAACATGCAATGATATCCAATGGAGGAAATTCAAGTTACTGGTAACTACAGTTAAAATAACTGTTCAGGATCAGTACTGGGCTCAAAGGTGCCGCACTGAGGTCTCTCATGATCACAGGTGAGAAGATCAGAATTCGTAGTTCGACTGATTTTAGAGGAATTTTTGTAAGGTTCAAAAATGGACAATTGGAATCTTTTTTTAAGCAAAAACAGGCAATGCTATCCTATGTAGGAAATTCACATTATGAGTAAGTACAGTTAAAATAACTTTTCAGGATCAGTACTGGGCTCAAAGGTGCAGCACAGAGGTCTCTCCTGATCACAGGTGAGATAATCGGAATTCGTAGTTCGGCTGACTTTAGAGGAATTTTTGTAAGTTTCAAAAATTGACACTTGGAATTTTTTTTTAAGCAAAAACATGCAATAATATCCAATGGAGGAAATTCAAGTTACTGGTAATGACAGTTAAAATTACTTTTCAGGATCAGTACTGGGCTCAAAGGTGCAGCACTGAGGTCTCTCCTGATCACAGGTGAGAAAATCGGAATTCGTAGTTCATCTGATTTTAGAGGAATTTTTGTAAGTTTCAAAAATGGACACAGAATTGTTTTTAAGCAAAAACAGGCAATGCTATCCGATGGACGAAATTCAAGTTACTGGTAACTACAGTAAAAATTACTTTTCACGGTCAGTACTGGGCTCAAAGGTGCAGCACTGAGATCTCTCCTGATCACAGGTGAGAAAATCGGAATTCGTAGTTCATCTGATTTTAGAGGAATTTTTGTAAGTTTCAAAAATGGACACAGAATTGTTTTTAAGCAAAAACAGGCAATGCTATCCGATGGACGAAATTCAAGTTACTGGTAACTACAGTTAAAATTACTTTTCACGGTCAGTACTGGGCTCAAAGGTGCAGCACTGAGATCTCTCCTGATCACAGGTGAGAAAATCAGAATTCGTAGTTCGGCTGATTCAGAGGAATTTTTGTAAGTTTCATAAATGGACACTTTCAAATTTGATTTTAAGCAAAAACATGCAATGATATCCAATGGAGGAAATTCAAGTTACTGGTAAGTACAGTTAAAATTACTTTTCAGGATCAGTACTGGGCTCAAAGGTGCAGCACTGAGGTCTCTCCTGATCACAGGTGAAAAAATCGGAAGTCGTAGTTCGGCTGATATTAGAGGAATTTTTGTAAGTTTCAAAAATGGACACTTGGAATTTTTTTTTAAGCAACAACATGCAATGATATCCAATGGAGGAAATTCAAGTTACTGATAAGTACAGTTAAAACAACTTTTCAGAATCGGTACTGGGCTCAAAGGTGCAGCACTGAGGTCTCTCCTGATCACAGGTGAGAAAATCTGAATTCGTGGTTTGGCTGAATTTAGAGGAATTTTTGTAAGTTTCAAAAATGGACACTTTCAAATTTGATTTTAAGCAAAAACATGCAATGATATCCAATGGAGGAAATTCAAGTTACTGGTAAGTACAGTTAAAATTACTTTTCAGGATCAGTACTGGGCTCAAAGGTGCAGCACTGAGGTCTCTCCTGATCACAAGTGAGAAGATCAGAATTCGTAGTTCAGCTGATTTTAGAGGAATTTTTGAAAGGTTCAAAAATGGACACAGGATTGTTTTTCAGCAAACACAGGGAATGATAATCAATGGAGGAAATTCAAGTTACTGGTAACTACAGTTAAAATAACTTTTCAGGATCAGTACTGGGCTCAAAGGTGCCGCACTGAGGTCTCTCCTGATCACAAGTGAGAAGATCAGAATTCGTAGTTCAGCTGATTTTAGAGGAATTTTTGAAAGGTTCAAAAATGGACAATTGGAATCTTTTATTTAAGCAAAAACAGGCAATGCTATCCTATGTAGGAAATTCACATTATGAGTAAGTACAGTTAAAATAACTTTTCAGGATCAGTACTGGGCTCAAAGGTGCAGCACAGAGGTCTCTCCTGATCACAGGTGAGATAATCGAAATTCGTAGTTCGGCTGATTTTAGAGGAATTTTTGTATGTTTCAAAAATTGACACTTGGAATTTCTTTTTTAAGCAAAAACATGCAATAATATCCAATGGAGGAAATTCAAGTTACTGGTAATGACAGTTAAAATTCCTTTTCAGGATCAGTACTGGGCTCATAGGTGCAGCACTGAGGTCTCTCCTGATCACAGGTGAGAAGATCAGAATTCGTAGTTCGGCTGATTTTAGATGACTTTTTGTAAGTTTCAAAAATGGACACTTTCAAATTTCATTTTAAGCAAAAACATGCAATTATATCCAATGGAGGAAATTCAAGTTACTGGTAAGTACAGTTAAAATTCCTTTTCAGGATCAGTACTGGGCTCAAAGGTGAAGCACTGAGGTCTCTCCTTATCACAGGTGAGAACATCGGAATTCGTAGTTCGCCTGAATTTAGAGGAATTTTTGTAAGTTTCAAAAATGGACACAGGATTGTTTTTTAAGCAAAAACAGGCAATGATATCCTATGGAGGAAATTCAAGTTACTGGTAACTACAGTTAAAATTACTTTTCACGGTCAGTACTGGGCTCAAAGGTGCAGCACTGAGATCTCTCCTGATCACAGGTGAGAAAATCAGAATTCGTAGTTCGGCTGATTCAGAGGAATTTTTGTAAGTTTCAAAAATGGACACTTGGAATTTTTTTTAAGCAAAAACATGCAATGACATCTAATGGAGGAAATTCAAGTTACTGATAAGTACAGTTAAAACAACTTTTCAGAATCGGTACTGGGCTCAAAGGTGCAGCACTGAGGTCTCTCCTGATCACAGGTGAGAAAATCGGAATTCGTGGTTTGGCTGAATTTAGAGGAATTTTTGTAAGTTTCAAAAATGGACACTTTCAAATTTTATTTTAAGCAAAAACATGCAATGATATCCAATGGAGGAAATTCAAGTTACTGGTAAGTACAGTTAAAATTACTTTTCAGGATCAGTACTGGGCTCAAAGGTGCAGCACTGAGGTCTCTCCTGATCACAGGTGAGAAAATCGGAATTCGTAGTTCATCTGATTTTAGAGGAATTTTTGTAAGTTTCAAAAATGGACACAGAATTGTTTTTAAGCAAAAACAGGCAATGCTATCCGATGGACGAAATTCAAGTTACTGGTAACTACAGTTAAAATTACTTTTCACGGTCAGTACTGGGCTCAAAGGTGCAGCACTGAGATCTCTCCTGATCACAGGTGAGAAAATCAGAATTCGTAGTTCGGCTGATTCAGAGGAATTTTTGTAAGTTTCATAAATGGACACTTTCAAATTTGATTTTAAGCAAAAACATGCAATGATATCCAATGGAGGAAATTCAAGTTACTGGTAACTACAGTTAAAATTACTTTTCAGGATCAGTACTGGGCTCAAAGGTGCCGCACTGAGGTCTCTCCTGATCACAAGTGAGAAGATCAGAATTCGTAGTTCAGCTGATTTTAGAGGAATTTTTGAAAGGTTCAAAAATGGACAATTGGAATCCTTTATTTAAGCAAAAACAGGCAATGCTATCCTATGTAGGAAATTCACATTATGAGTAAGTACAGTTAAAATAACTTTTCAGGATCAGTACTGGGCTCAAAGGTGCAGCACAGAGGTCTCTCCTGATCACAGGTGAGATAATCGAAATTCGTAGTTCGGCTGATTTTAGAGGAATTTTTGTATGTTTCAAAAATTGACACTTGGAAAAAAATTTTAAGCAAAAACATGCAATAATATCCAATGGAGGAAATTCAAGTTACTGGTAATGACAGTTAAAATTCCTTTTCAGGATCAGTACTGGGCTCATAGGTGCAGCACTGAGGTCTCTCCTGATCACAGGTGAGAAGATCAGAATTCGTAGTTCGGCTGATTTTAGATGACTTTTTGTAAGTTTCAAAAATGGACACTTTCAAATTTCATTTTAAGCAAAAACATGCAATTATATCCAATGGAGGAAATTCAAGTTACTGGTAAGTACAGTTAAAATTCCTTTTCAGGATCAGTACTGGGCTCAAAGGTGAAGCACTGAGGTCTCTCCTTATCACAGGTGAGAACATCGGAATTCGTAGTTCGCCTGAATTTAGAGGAATTTTTGTAAGTTTCAAAAATGGACACAGGATTGTTTTTTAAGCAAAAACAGGCAATGATATCCTATGGAGGAAATTCAAGTTACTGGTAACTACAGTTAAAATTACTTTTCACGGTCAGTACTGGGCTCAAAGGTGCAGCACTGAGATCTCTCCTGATCACAGGTGAGAAAATCAGAATTCGTAGTTCGGCTGATTCAGAGGAATTTTTGTAAGTTTCAAAAATGGACACTTGGAATTTTTTTTAAGCAAAAACATGCAATGACATCTAATGGAGGAAATTCAAGTTACTGATAAGTACAGTTAAAACAACTTTTCAGAATCGGTACTGGGCTCAAAGGTGCAGCACTGAGGTCTCTCCTGATCACAGGTGAGAAAATCGGAATTCGTGGTTTGGCTGAATTTAGAGGAATTTTTGTAAGTTTCAAAAATGGACACTTTCAAATTTTATTTTAAGCAAAAACATGCAATGATATCCAATGGAGGAAATTCAAGTTACTGGTAAGTACAGTTAAAATTACTTTTCAGGATCAGTACTGGGCTCAAAGGTGCAGCACTGAGGTCTCTCCTGATCACAGGTGAGAAAATCGGAATTCGTAGTTCATCTGATTTTAGAGGAATTTTTGTAAGTTTCAAAAATGGACACAGAATTGTTTTTAAGCAAAAACAGGCAATGCTATCCGATGGACGAAATTCAAGTTACTGGTAACTACAGTTAAAATTACTTTTCACGGTCAGTACTGGGCTCAAAGGTGCAGCACTGAGATCTCTCCTGATCACAGGTGAGAAAATCAGAATTCGTAGTTCGGCTGATTCAGAGGAATTTTTGTAAGTTTCATAAATGGACACTTTCAAATTTGATTTTAAGCAAAAACATGCAATGATATCCAATGGAGGAAATTCAAGTTACTGGTAACTACAGTTAAAATTACTTTTCAGGATCAGTACTGGGCTCAAAGGTGCCGCACTGAGGTCTCTCCTGATCACAAGTGAGAAGATCAGAATTCGTAGTTCAGCTGATTTTAGAGGAATTTTTGAAAGGTTCAAAAATGGACAATTGGAATCCTTTATTTAAGCAAAAACAGGCAATGCTATCCTATGTAGGAAATTCACATTATGAGTAAGTACAGTTAAAATAACTTTTCAGGATCAGTACTGGGCTCAAAGGTGCAGCACAGAGGTCTCTCCTGATCACAGGTGAGATAATCGAAATTCGTAGTTCGGCTGATTTTAGAGGAATTTTTGTATGTTTCAAAAATTGACACTTGGAAAAAATTTTTAAGCAAAAACATGCAATAATATCCAATGGAGGAAATTCAAGTTACTGGTAATGACAGTTAAAATTCCTTTTCAGGATCAGTACTGGGCTCATAGGTGCAGCACTGAGGTCTCTCCTGATCACAGGTGAGAAGATCAGAATTCGTAGTTCGGCTGATTTTAGATGACTTTTTGTAAGTTTCAAAAATGGACACTTTCAAATTTCATTTTAAGCAAAAACATGCAATTATATCCAATGGAGGAAATTCAAGTTGCTGGTAAGTACAGTTAAAATTCCTTTTCAGGATCAGTACTGGGCTCAAAGGTGAAGCACTGAGGTCTCTCCTTATCACAGGTGAGAACATCGGAATTCGTAGTTCGCCTGAATTTAGAGGAATTTTTGTAAGTTTCAAAAATGGACACAGGATTGTTTTTTAAGCAAAAACAGGCAATGATATCCTATGGAGGAAATTCAAGTTACTGGTAACTACAGTTAAAATTACTTTTCACGGTCAGTACTGGGCTCAAAGGTGCAGCACTGAGATCTCTCCTGATCACAGGTGAGAAAATCAGAATTCGTAGTTCGGCTGATTCAGAGGAATTTTTGTAAGTTTCAAAAATGGACACTTGGAATTTTTTTTTAAGCAAAAACATGCAATGACATCTAATGGAGGAAATTCAAGTTACTGATAAGTACAGTTAAAACAACTTTTCAGAATCGGTACTGGGCTCAAAGGTGCAGCACTGAGGTCTCTCCTGATCACAGGTGAGAAAATCGGAATTCGTGGTTTGGCTGAATTTAGAGGAATTTTTGTAAGTTTCAAAAATGGACAGTTTCAAATTTGATTTTAAGCAAAAACATGCAATGATATCCAATGGAGGACATTCAAGTTACTGGTAAGTACAGTTAAAATTACTTTTCAGGATCAGTACTGGGCTCAAAGGTGCAGCACTGAGGTCTCTCCTGATCACAGGTGAGAAAATCGGAAGTCGTAGTTCGGCTGATATTAGAGGAATTTTAAGTTTCAAAAATGGACACTTGGAATTTTTTTTTTTAAGCAACAACATGCAATGATATCCAATGGAGGAAATTCAAGTTACTGATAAGTACAGTTAAAACAACTTTTCAGGATCGGTACTGGGCTCAAAGGTGCAGCACTGAGGTCTCTCCTGATCACAGGTGAGAAAATCGGAATTCGTAGTTCATCTGATTTTAGAGGAATTTTTGTAAGTTTCAAAAATGGACACAGAATTGTTTTTAAGCAAAAACAGGCAATGCTATCCGATGGACGAAATTCAAGTTACTGGTAACTACAGTTAAAATTATTTTTCACGGTCAGTACTGGGCTCAAAGGTGCAGCACTGAGATCTCTCCTGATCACAGGTGAGAAAATCAGAATTTGTAGTTCGGCTGATTCAGAGGAATTTTTGTAAGTTTCAAAAATGGACACTTGGAATTTTTTTTAAGCAAAAACATGCAATGACATCTAATGGTGGAAATTCAAGTTACTGATAAGTACAATTAAAACAACTTTTCAGAATCCGTACTGGGCTCAAAGGTGCAGCACTGAGGTCTCTCCTGATCACAGGTGAGAAAATCGGAATTCGTGGTTCGGCTGATTTTAGACGACTTTTTGTAAGTTTCAAAAATGGACACTTTCAAATTTTATTTTAAGCAAAAACATGCAATTATATCCAATGGAGGAAATTCAAGTTACTGGTAAGTACAGTTAAAATTCCTTTTCAGGATCAGTACTGGGCTCAAAGGTGCAGCACTGAGGTCTCTCCTGATCACAGGTGAGAAAATCGGAATTCGTAGTTCATCTGATTTTAGAGGAATTTTTGTAAGTTTCAAAAATGGACACAGAATTGTTTTTAAGCAAACACAGGCAATGATAATCAATGGAGGAAATTCAAGTTACTGGTAACTACAGTTAAAATAACTTTTCAGGATCAGTACTGGGCTCAAAGGTGCCGCACTGAGGTCTCTCCTGATCACAGGTGAGAAGATCAGAATTCGTAGTTCGACTGATTTTAGAGGAATTTTTGTAAGGTTCAAAAATGGACAATTGGAATCTTTTTTTAAGCAAAAACAGGCAATGCTATCTTATGTAGGAAATTCACATTATGAGTAAGTACAGTTAAAATAACTTTTCAGGATCAGTACTGGGCTCAAAGGTGCAGCACAGAGGTCTCTCCTGATCACAGGTGAGAAAATCGGAATTCGTGGTTCGGCTGATTTTAGACGACTTTTTGTAAGTTTCAAAAATGGACACTTTCAAATTTTATTTTAAGCAAAAACATGCAATGACATCTAATGGTGGAAATTCAAGTTACTGATAAGTACAGTTAAAACAACTTTTCAGAATCCGTACTGGGCTCAAAGGTGCAGCAGTGAGGTCTCTCCTGATCACAGGTGAGAAAATCGGAATTCGTGGTTCGGCTGATTTTAGACGACTTTTTGTAAGTTTCAAAAATGGACACAGAATTGTTTTTAAGCAAACACAGGCAATGATAATCAATGGAGGAAATTCAAGTTACTGGTAACTACAGTTAAAATAACTTTTCAGGATCAGTACTGGGCTCAAAGGTGCCGCACTGAGGTCTCTCCTGATCACAGGTGAGAAGATCAGAATTCGTAGTTCGACTGATTTTAGAGGAATTTTTGTAAGGTTCAAAAATGGACAATTGGAATCTTTTTTTAAGCAAAAACAGGCAATGCTATCCTATGTAGGAAATTCACATTATGAGTAAGTACAGTTAAAATAACTTTTCAGGATCAGTACTGGGCTCAAAGGTGCAGCACAGAGGTCTCTCCTGATCACAGGTGAGATAATCGGAATTCGTAGTTCGGCTGACTTTAGAGGAATTTTTGTAAGTTTCAAAAATTGACACTTGGAATTTTTTTTTAAGCAAAAACATGCAATAATATCCAATGGAGGAAATTCAAGTTACTGGTAATGACAGTTAAAATTACTTTTCAGGATCAGTACTGGGCTCAAAGGTGCAGCACTGAGGTCTCTCCTGATCACAGGTGAGAAAATCGGAATTCGTAGTTCATCTGATTTTAGAGGAATTTTTGTAAGTTTAAAAAATGGACACAGAATTGTTTTTAAGCAAAAACAGGCAATGCTATCCGATGGACGAAATTCAAGTTACTGGTAACTACAGTAAAAATTACTTTTCACGGTCAGTACTGGGCTCAAAGGTGCAGCACTGAGATCTCTCCTGATCACAGGTGAGAAAATCGGAATTCGTAGTTCATCTGATTTTAGAGGAATTTTTGTAAGTTTCAAAAATGGACACAGAATTGTTTTTAAGCAAAAACAGGCAATGCTATCCGATGGACGAAATTCAAGTTACTGGTAACTACAGTTAAAATTACTTTTCACGGTCAGTACTGGGCTCAAAGGTGCAGCACTGAGATCTCTCCTGATCACAGGTGAGAAAATCAGAATTCGTAGTTCGGCTGATTCAGAGGAATTTTTGTAAGTTTCAAAAATGGACACTTTCAAATTTGATTTTAAGCAAAAACATGCAATGATATCCAATGGAGGAAATTCAAGTTACTGGTAAGTACAGTTAAAATTACTTTTCAGGATCAGTACTGGGCTCAAAGGTGCAGCACTGAGGTCTCTCCTGATCACAGGTGAAAAAATCGGAAGTCGTAGTTCGGCTGATATTAGAGGAATTTTTGTAAGTTTCAAAAATGGACACTTGGAATTTTTTTTTAAGCAACAACATGCAATGATATCCAATGGAGGAAATTCAAGTTACTGATAAGTACAGTTAAACAGCTTTTCAGAATCGGTACTGGGCTCAAAGGTGCAGCACTGAGGTCTCTCCTGATCACAGGTGAGAAAATCTGAATTCGTGGTTTGGCTGAATTTAGAGGAATTTTTGTAAGTTTCAAAAATGGACACTTTCAAATTTGATTTTAAGCAAAAACATGCAATGATATCCAATGGAGGAAATTCAAGTTACTGGTAAGTACAGTTAAAATTACTTTTCAGGATCAGTACTGGGCTCAAAGGTGCAGCACTGAGGTCTCTCCTGATCACAGGTGAGAAAATCGGAAGTCGTAGTTCGCCTGAATTTAGAGGAATTTTTGTAAGTTTCAAAAATGGACACAGGATTGTTTTTCAGCAAACACAGGCAATGATAATCAATGGAGGAAATTCAAGTTACTGGTAACTACAGTTAAAATAACTTTTCAGGATCAGTACTGGGCTCAAAGGTGCCGCACTGAGGTCTCTCCTGATCACAAGTGAGAAGATCAGAATTCGTAGTTCAGCTGATTTTAGAGGAATTTTTGTAAGGTTCAAAAATGGACAATTAGAATCTTTTATTTAAGCAAAAACAGGCAATGCTATCCTATGTAGGAAATTCACATTATGAGTAAGTACAGTTAAAATAACTTTTCAGGATCAGTACTGGGCTCAAAGGTGCAGCACAGAGGTCTCTCCTGATCACAGGTGAGATAATCGAAATTCGTAGTTCGGCTGATTTTAGAGGAATTTTTGTATGTTTCAAAAATTGACACTTGGAATTTTTTTTTAAGCAAAAACATGCAATAATATCCAATGGAGGAAATTCAAGTTACTGGTAATGACAGTTAAAATTCCTTTTCAGGATCAGTACTGGGCTCATAGGTGCAGCACTGAGGTCTCTCCTGATCACAGGTGAGAAGATCAGAATTCGTAGTTCGGCTGATTTTAGATGACTTTTTGTAAGTTTCAAAAATGGACACTTTCAAATTTCATTTTAAGCAAAAACATGCAATTATATCCAATGGAGGAAATTCAAGTTACTGGTAAGTACAGTTAAAATTCCTTTTCAGGATCAGTACTGGGCTCAAAGGTGAAGCACTGAGGTCTCTCCTTATCACAGGTGAGAACATCGGAATTCGTAGTTCGCCTGAATTTAGAGGAATTTTTGTAAGTTTCAAAAATGGACACAGGATTGTTTTTTAAGCAAAAACAGGCAATGATATCCTATGGAGGAAATTCAAGTTACTGGTAACTACAGTTAAAATTACTTTTCACGGTCAGTACTGGGCTCAAAGGTGCAGCACTGAGATCTCTCCTGATCACAGGTGAGAAAATCAGAATTCGTAGTTCGGCTGATTCAGAGGAATTTTTGTAAGTTTCAAAAATGGACACTTGGAATTTTTTTTTAAGCAAAAACATGCAATGACATCTAATGGAGGAAATTCAAGTTACTGATAAGTACAGTTAAAACAACTTTTCAGAATCGGTACTGGGCTCAAAGGTGCAGCACTGAGGTCTCTCCTGATCACAGGTGAGAAAATCGGAATTCATGGTTTGGCTGAATTTAGAGGAATTTTTGTAAGTTTCAAAAATGGACACTTGGAATTTTTTTTTAAGCAACAACATGCAATGATATCCAACGGAGGAAATTCAAGTTACTGATAAGTACAGTTAAAACAACTTTTCAGGATCGGTACTGGGCTCAAAGGTGCAGCACTGAGGTCTCTCCTGATCACAGGTGAGAAAATCGGAATTCGTGGTTCGGCTGATTTTAGACGACTTTTTGTAAGTTTAAAAAATGGACACTTTCAAATTTTATTTTAAGCAAAAACATGCAATTATATCCAATGGAGGAAATTCAAGTTACTGGTAAGTACAGTTAAAATTCCTTTTCAGGATCAGTACTGGGCTCAAAGGTGCAGCACTGAGGTCTGTCCTTATCACAGGTGAGAACATCGGAATTCGTAGTTCGCCTGAATTTAGAGGAATTTTTGTAAGTTTCAAAAATGGACACAGGATTGTTTTTTAAACAAAAACAGGCAATGATATCCTATGGAGGAAATTCAAGTTACTGGTAACTAGAGTTAAAATAACTTTTCAGGATGAGTACTGGGCTCAAAGGTGCAGAACTGAGGTCTCTCCTGATCACAGTTGAGATAATCGGAATTCGTAGTTCGGCTGATTCTGAGGAATTTTTATAAGTTTCAAAAAGGGACACTTAGAATTTTTTTTAAGCAAAAACAGGCAATATTATCCTATGGAGGAAATTCAAGCTACTGGTAAGTACATTTAAATTAACTTCTCAGGACCAATATGGGGCTCAAAGGTGCAACACTGAGGTCTCTCCTGATCACAGGTGAGAAAATCGGAATTCGTATTTCACCTGATTTTGGAAGAATTTTTGTAAGTTTCAAAAATGGACACTTGAAATTTTTTTCAGCAAAAACAGGCAATGATATCCAATGGAGGAAATTCACATTACGGGTAAGTACAGTTAAAATAACTTTTCAGGATGAGTACTGGGCTCAAAGGTGCAGCACTGAGGTCTCTCCAGATCAAAGGTGAGAAAATCGGAATTCGCATTTCACCTGATTTTAGAGGAATTTTTATATGTTTCAAAAATGGACACAGCATTTTTTTTCAGCAAACACAGGCAATGATAATCAATGGAGGAAATTCAAGTTACTGGTAACTACTGTTAAAATACTTTTTCAGGATCAGTACTGGGCTCAAAGGTGCCGCACTGAGGTCTCTCCTGATCACAGGTGAGAAGATCAGAATTCGTAGTTCGGCTGATTTTAGAGGAATTTTTGTAAGGTTAAAAAATGGACAATTGGAAACTTTTTTTAAGCAAAAACATGCAGTGATATCCTATAAAGGAAATTCAAGTCACTGGTAAGTACAGGTAAAACAACTTTTCAGGATCAGTACTGGGCTCAAAGGTGCAGCACTGAGGTCTCTCCTGATCACAGGTGAGAAAATCGGAATTCGTAGTTCGCCTGATTTTAGAGGAATTTTTGTAAGTTTAAAAAACTGAACACAGAATTGTTTTTTAAGCAAAAACAGGCATTGCTATCCTATGGAGGAAATTCATGTTACGGGTCAGTACAGTTAAAATAACTTTTCAGGATCAGTACTGGGCTCAAAGGTGCAGCACAGAGGTCTCTCCTGATCACAGGTAAGAAAAACGGAATTCGTAGTTCGGCTGATTTTAGGGGAATTTTTGTAAGTTTCAAAAATGGAAACTTGGAATTTTTGTTAAGCAAAAACATGCAATAATATCTAATGGAGGAAATTCAAGTTACTGGTAAGTACAGTTAAAATTACTTTTCAGGATCAGTACTGGGCTAAAAGGTGCAGCACTGAGGTCTGTCCTGATCACAGGTGAGATGATCGGAATTGGTAGTTCGGCTGATTTTAGAGGAATTTTTGTAAGGTTAAAAAATGAACAATTGAAATCTTTTTTTTTAAGCAAAAACATGCAGTGATATCATATGGAGGAAATTCAAGTTACTGGTAAGTACAGTTAAAACAACTTTTCAGGATCAGTACTGGGCTCAAAGGTGCAGCACTGAGGTCTCTCTTGATCACAGGTGAGAAGATCGGAATTCGTAGTTCGGCTGATTTTAGAGGAATTTTTGTAAGTTGCGAAAATGGACACAGAATTGTTTGTCAGCAAAAACAGGCAATGCTATCCTATGGACGAAATTCAAGTTACTGGTAACTACAGTTAAAATAACTTTTCAGGATCAGTACTGGGCTCAAAGGTGCAGCACTGAGGTCTCTCCTGATCACAGGTGAGATAATCGGAATTAGTAGGTGGCTGATTCTGTGGAATTTTTGTAAGTTTCAGGAAGGGACATTTAGAATTTTTTTCAGCAAAAACAGGCAATATTTTCCTAGGGAGGAAATTCAAGCTACTGGTAAGTACTGTTAAAATAACTTTTCACGATCAGTACTGGGCTCAAAGGTGCAGCACTGAGATCTCTCCTGATCACAGGTGAGAAAATCGGAATTCGTAGTTCGGCTGATTCGGAGGAATTTTTGTAAGTTTAAAAAATGGACACTTGAAATCCTATGGAGGAAATTCAAGCTACTGGTAAGTACAGTTAAGTTAACTAATCAGGATCAATATGGGGCTCAAAGGTGAAGCACTGAGGTCTCTCTTGATCACAGGTGACAAAATCGGAATTCGTAGTTCGGCTGACATGAGAGGAATTTTTGTAAGTTTCAAAAATGGACACAGAATTGTTTTTAAGCAAAAACAGGCAATGCTATCCTATGGACGAATTTCAAGTTACTGGTAACTACAGTTAAAATAACTTTTCACGATCAGTACTGGGCTCAAAGGTGCAGCACAGAGGTCTCACCTGATCACAGGTGAGAAAATCAGAATTCGTAGTTCAGCTGATTTTAGAGGAATTTTTTTAAGTTTCAAAAATGGACAAAGAAATTTTTTTCAGCAAAAACAGGCAATGATAATCAACTGAGGAAATTCAAGTTACTGGTAACTACAGTTAAAATACATTTTCAGGATCAGTACTGGGCTCAAAGGTGCAGCACAGAGGTCTCTCCTGATCACAGGTGAGATAATAGGAATTCGTGGTTTGGCTAAATTTAGAGGAATTTTTGTAAGTTTCAAAAATGGACACTTTCAAATTTGATTTTAAGCAAAAACATGCAATGATATCCAATGGAGGAAATTCAAGTTACTGGTAAGTACAGTTAAAATTACTTTTCAGGATCAGTACTGGGCTCAAAGGTGCAGCACTGAGGTCTCTCCTGATCACAGGTGAGAAAATCGGAAGTCGTAGTTCGCCTGAATTTAGAGGAATTTTTGTAAGTTTCAAAAATGGACACAGGATTGTTTTTCAGCAAACACAGGCAATGATAATCAATGGAGGAAATTCAAGTTACTGGTAACTACAGTTAAAATAACTTTTCAGGATCAGTACTGGGCTCAAAGGTGCCGCACTGAGGTCTCTCCTGATCACAAGTGAGAAGATCAGAATTCGTAGTTCAGCTGATTTTAGAGGAATTTTTGTAAGGTTCAAAAATGGACAATTAGAATCTTTTATTTAAGCAAAAACAGGCAATGCTATCCTATGTAGGAAATTCACATTATGAGTAAGTACAGTTAAAATAACTTTTCAGGATCAGTACTGGGCTCAAAGGTGCAGCACAGAGGTCTCTCCTGATCACAGGTGAGATAATCGAAATTCGTAGTTCGGCTGATTTTAGAGGAATTTTTGTATGTTTCAAAAATTGACACTTGGAATTTTTTTTTAAGCAAAAACATGCAATAATATCCAATGGAGGAAATTCAAGTTACTGGTAATGACAGTTAAAATTCCTTTTCAGGATCAGTACTGGGCTCATAGGTGCAGCACTGAGGTCTCTCCTGATCACAGGTGAGAAGATCAGAATTCGTAGTTCGGCTGATTTTAGATGACTTTTTGTAAGTTTCAAAAATGGACACTTTCAAATTTCATTTTAAGCAAAAACATGCAATTATATCCAATGGAGAAAATTCAAGTTACTGGTAAGTACAGTTAAAATTCCTTTTCAGGATCAGTACTGGGCTCAAAGGTGAAGCACTGAGGTCTCTCCTTATCACAGGTGAGAACATCGGAATTCGTAGTTCGCCTGAATTTAGAGGAATTTTTGTAAGTTTCAAAAATGGACACAGGATTGTTTTTTAAGCAAAAACAGGCAATGATATCCTATGGAGGAAATTCAAGTTACTGGTAACTACAGTTAAAATTACTTTTCACGGTCAGTACTGGGCTCAAAGGTGCAGCACTGAGATCTCTCCTGATCACAGGTGAGAAAATCAGAATTCGTAGTTCGGCTGATTCAGAGGAATTTTTGTAAGTTTCAAAAATGGACACTTGGAATTTTTTTTTAAGCAAAAACATGCAATGACATCTAATGGAGGAAATTCAAGTTACTGATAAGTACAGTTAAAACAACTTTTCAGAATCGGTACTGGGCTCAAAGGTGCAGCACTGAGGTCTCTCCTGATCACAGGTGAGAAAATCGGAATTCATGGTTTGGCTGAATTTAGAGGAATTTTTGTAAGTTTCAAAAATGGACACTTGGAATTTTTTTTTAAGCAACAACATGCAATGATATCCAACGGAGGAAATTCAAGTTACTGATAAGTACAGTTAAAACAACTTTTCAGGATCGGTACTGGGCTCAAAGGTGCAGCACTGAGGTCTCTCCTGATCACAGGTGAGAAAATCGGAATTCGTGGTTCGGCTGATTTTAGACGACTTTTTGTAAGTTTAAAAAATGGACACTTTCAAATTTTATTTTAAGCAAAAACATGCAATTATATCCAATGGAGGAAATTCAAGTTACTGGTAAGTACAGTTAAAATTCCTTTTCAGGATCAGTACTGGGCTCAAAGGTGCAGCACTGAGGTCTGTCCTTATCACAGGTGAGAACATCGGAATTCGTAGTTCGCCTGAATTTAGAGGAATTTTTGTAAGTTTCAAAAATGGACACAGGATTGTTTTTTAAACAAAAACAGGCAATGATATCCTATGGAGGAAATTCAAGTTACTGGTAACTACAGTTAAAATAACTTTTCAGGATGAGTACTGGGCTCAAAGGTGCAGAACTGAGGTCTCTCCTGATCACAGTTGAGATAATCGGAATTCGTAGTTCGGCTGATTCTGAGGAATTTTTATAAGTTTCAAAAAGGGACACTTAGAATTTTTTTTAAGCAAAAACAGGCAATATTATCCTATGGAGGAAATTCAAGCTACTGGTAAGTACATTTAAGTTAACTTCTCAGGACCAATATGGGGCTCAAAGGTGCAACACTGAGGTCTCTCCTGATCACAGGTGAGAAAATCGGAATTCGTATTTCACCTGATTTTGGAAGAATTTTTGTAAGTTTCAAAAATGGACACTTGAAATTTTTTTCAGCAAAAACAGGCAATGATATCCAATGGAGGAAATTCACATTACGGGTAAGTACAGTTAAAATAACTTTTCAGGATGAGTACTGGGCTCAAAGGTGCAGCACTGAGGTCTCTCCAGATCAAAGGTGAGAAAATCGGAATTCGCATTTCACCTGATTTTAGAGGAATTTTTATATGTTTCAAAAATGGACACAGCATTTTTTTTCAGCAAACACAGGCAATGATAATCAATGGAGGAAATTCAAGTTACTGGTAACTACTGTTAAAATACTTTTTCAGGATCAGTACTGGGCTCAAAGGTGCCGCACTGAGGTCTCTCCTGATCACAGGTGAGAAGATCAGAATTCGTAGTTTGGCTGATTTTAGAGGAATTTTTGTAAGGTTAAAAAATGGACAATTGGAAACTTTTTTTAAGCAAAAACATGCAGTGATATCCTATAAAGGAAATTCAAGTCACTGGTAAGTACAGGTAAAACAACTTTTCAGGATCAGTACTGGGCTCAAAGGTGCAGCACTGAGGTCTCTCCTGATCACAGGTGAGAAAATCGGAATTCGTAGTTCGCCTGATTTTAGAGGAATTTTTGTAAGTTTAAAAAACTGAACACAGAATTGTTTTTTAAGCAAAAACAGGCATTGCTATCCTATGGAGGAAATTCATGTTACGGGTCAGTACAGTTAAAATAACTTTTCAGGATCAGTACTGGGCTCAAAGGTGCAGCACAGAGGTCTCTCCTGATCACAGGTAAGAAAAACGGAATTCGTAGTTCGGCTGATTTTAGGGGAATTTTTGTAAGTTTCAAAAATGGAAACTTGGAATTTTTGTTAAGCAAAAACATGCAATAATATCTAATGGAGGAAATTCAAGTTACTGGTAAGTACAGTTAAAATTACTTTTCAGGATCAGTACTGGGCTAAAAGGTGCAGCACTGAGGTCTGTCCTGATCACAGGTGAGATGATCGGAATTGGTAGTTCGGCTGATTTTAGAGGAATTTTTGTAAGGTTAAAAAATGAACAATTGAAATCTTTTTTTTTAAGCAAAAACATGCAGTGATATCATATGGAGGAAATTCAAGTTACTGGTAAGTACAGTTAAAACAACTTTTCAGGATCAGTACTGGGCTCAAAGGTGCAGCATTGAGGTCTCTCTTGATCACAGGTGAGAAGATCGGAATTCGTAGTTCGGCTGATTTTAGAGGAATTTTTGTAAGTTGCGAAAATGGACACAGAATTGTTTGTCAGCAAAAACAGGCAATGCTATCCTATGGACGAAATTCAAGTTACTGGTAACTACAGTTAAAATAACTTTTCAGGATCAGTACTGGGCTCAAAGGTGCAGCACTGAGGTCTCTCCTGATCACAGGTGAGATAATCGGAATTAGTAGGTGGCTGATTCTGTGGAATTTTTGTAAGTTTCAGGAAGGGACATTTAGAATTTTTTTCAGCAAAAACAGGCAATATTTTCCTAGGGAGGAAATTCAAGCTACTGGTAAGTACTGTTAAAATAACTTTTCACGATCAGTACTGGGCTCAAAGGTGCAGCACTGAGATCTCTCCTGATCACAGGTGAGAAAATCGGAATTCGTAGTTCGGCTGATTCGGAGGAATTTTTGTAAGTTTAAAAAATGGACACTTGAAATCCTATGGAGGAAATTCAAGCTACTGGTAAGTACAGTTAAGTTAACTACTCAGGATCAATATGGGGCTCAAAGGTGAAGCACTGAGGTCTCTCTTGATCACAGGTGAGAAAATCGGAATTCGTAGTTCGGCTGACATGAGAGGAATTTTTGTAAGTTTCAAAAATGGACACAGAATTGTTTTTAAGCAAAAACAGGCAATGCTATCCTATGGACGAATTTCAAGTTACTGGTAACTACAGTTAAAATAACTTTTCACGATCAGTACTGGGCTCAAAGGTGCAGCACAGAGGTCTCACCTGATCACAGGTGAGAAAATCAGAATTCGTAGTTCAGCTGATTTTAGAGGAATTTTTTTAAGTTTCAAAAATGGACAAAGAAATTTTTTTCTGCAAAAACAGGCAATGATAATCAACTGAGGAAATTCAAGTTACTGGTAACTACAGTTAAAATACATTTTCAGGATCAGTACTGGGCTCAAAGGTGCAGCACAGAGGTCTCTCCTGATCACAGGTGAGATAATAGGAATTCGTAGTTCGGCTGATTTTAGAGGAATTTTTTTAAGTTTCAAAAATTGACACTTGGAATTTTTTTTTAAGCAAAAACATGCAATGATATCCAATGGAGGAAATTCAAGTTACTGGTAATTACAGTTAAAACAACTTTTCAGGATCAGTACTGGGCTCAAAGGTAAAGCACTGAGGTCTCTCCTGATCACAGGTGAGAAAATCGGAATTCGTGGTTCGGCTGATTTTAGACGACTTTTTGTAAGTTTCAAAAATGGACACTTTCAAATTTTATTTTAAGCAAAAACATGCAATTATATCCAATGGAGGAAATTCAAGTTACTGGTAAGTACAGTTAAATTTACTTTTCAGGATCAGTACTGGGCTCAAAGGTGCAGCACTGAGGTCTCTCCTGATCACAGGTTAGAACATCGGAATTCGTAGTTCGCCTGAATTTAGAGGAAATTTTGTAAGTTTCAAAAATGGACACTCGATTGTTTTTTAAGCAAAAACAGGCAATGATATCCCATGGAGGAAATTCAAGTTACTGGTAAGTACATTTAAGTTAACTTCTCAGGACCAATGTGGGGCTCAAAGGTGCAGCACTGAGGTCTCTCCTGATCACAGGTGAGAAAATCCGAATTCGTATTTCACCTGATTTTGGAAGAATTTTTGTAAGTTTCAAAATGGACACAGAATTTTTTTTCAGCAAAAACAGGCAATGATATTCAATGGAGGAAATTCAAGTTACTTGTAACTACAGTTAAAATAACTTTTCAGGATCAGTACTGGGCTCAAAGGTGCAGCACTGAGGTCTCTCCAGATCACAGGTGAGATAATAGGAATTCGTAGTTCGGCTGATTTTAGAGGAATTTTTTTAAGTTTCAAAAATTGACACTTGGAATTTTTTTTTAAGCAAAAACATGCAATGATATCCAATGGAGGAAATTCAAGTTACTGGTAATTACAGTTAAAATTACATTTCAGGATCAGTACTGGGCTCAAAGGTGCAGCACTGAGGTCTCTCCTGATCACAGGTGAGAAAATCGGAAGTCGTAGTTCGGCTGATATTAGAGGAATTTTTGTAAGTTTCAAAAATGGACACTTGGAATTTTTTTAAGCAAAAACATGCAATGATATCCAATGGAGGAAATTCAAGTTACTGATAAGTACAGTTAAAACAACTTTTCAGGATCAGTACTGGGCTCAAAGGTAAAGCACTGAGGTCTCTCCTGATCACAGGTGAGAAAATCGGAATTCGTGGTTCGGCTGATTTTAGACGACTTTTTGTAAGTTTCAAAAATGGACACTTTCAAATTTTATTTTAAGCAAAAACATGCAATTATATCCAATGGAGGAAATTCAAGTTACTGGTAAGTACAGTTAAAATTACTTTTCAGGATCAGTACTGGGCTCAAAGGTGCAGCACTGAGGTCTCTCCTGATCACAGGTGAGAACATCGGAATTCGTAGTTCGCCTGAATTTAGAGGAAATTTTGTAAGTTTAAAAAATGGACACTCGATTGTTTTTTAAGCAAAAACAGGCAATGATATCCAATGGAGGAAATTCAAGCTACTGGTAAGTACAGTTAAAATAACTTTTCAGGATCAGTACTGGGCTCAAAGGTGCAGCACTGAGGTCTCTCCTGATCACAGGTGAGAAAATCGGAATTCGTAGTTTATCTGATTTTAGAGGAACTTTTGTAAGTTTCAAAAATGGACAAAGAATTGTTTTTAAGCAAAAACAGGCAATGCTATCGTATGGACGAAATTCAAGTTACTGGTAACTACAGTTAAAATTACTTTTCACGGTCAGTACTGGGCTCAAAGGTGCAGCACAGAGGTCTCCCCTGATCACAGGTGAGAAAATCGGAAGTCGTAGTTCGGCTGACATTAGAGGAATTTTTGTAAGGTTCAAAAATGGACACTTGGAATTTTTTTAAGCAAAAACAGGCAATGCTATCCTATGTAGGAAATTCACATTATGAGTAAGTACAGTTAAAATAACTTTTCAGGATCAGTACTGGGCTCAAAGGTGCAGCACAGAGGTCTCTCGTGATCACAGGTGAGATAATCGGAATTCGTAGTTCGGCTGATTTTAGAGGAATTTTTGTAAGTTTCAAAAATTGACACTTGGAATTTTTTTTTAAGCAAAAACATGCAATATTATCCAGTGAAGGAAATTCAAGTTACTGGTAATGACAGTTAAAATTACTTTTCAGGATCAGTACTGGGCTCAACGGTGCAGCACTGAGGTCTCTCCTGATCACAGGTGAGAAAATCGGAATTCGTAGTTCATCTGATTTTAGAGGAATTTTTGTAAGTTTCAAAAATGGACACAGAATTGTTTTTAATCAAAAACAGGCAATGCTATCCGATGGACGAAATTCAAGTTACTGGTAACTACAGTTAAAATTACTTTTCACGGTCAGTACTGGGCTCAAAGGTGCAGCACTGAGATCTCTCCTGATCACAGGTGAGATGATCGGAATTGGTAGTTCGGCTGATTTTAGAGGAATTTTTGTAAGGTTAAAAAATGAACAATTGAAATCTTTTTTTTTAAGCAAAAACATGCAGTGATATCATATGGAGGAAATTCAAGTTACTGGTAAGTACAGTTAAAACAACTTTTCAGGATCAGTACTGGGCTCAAAGGTGCAGCACTGAGGTCTCTCTTGATCACAGGTGAGAAGATCGGAATTCGTAGTTCGGCTGATTTTAGAGGAATTTTTGTAAGTTGCGAAAATGGACACAGAATTGTTTGTCAGCAAAAACAGGCAATGCTATCCTATGGACGAAATTCAAGTTACTGGTAACTACAGTTAAAATAACTTTTCAGGATCAGTACTGGGCTCAAAGGTGCAGCACTGAGGTCTCTCCTGATCACAGGTGAGATAATCGGAATTAGTAGGTGGCTGATTCTGTGGAATTTTTGTAAGTTTCAGGAAGGGACATTTAGAATTTTTTTCAGCAAAAACAGGCAATATTTTCCTAGGGAGGAAATTCAAGCTACTGGTAAGTACTGTTAAAATAACTTTTCACGATCAGTACTGGGCTCAAAGGTGCAGCACTGAGATCTCTCCTGATCACAGGTGAGAAAATCGGAATTCGTAGTTCGGCTGATTCGGAGGAATTTTTGTAAGTTTAAAAAATGGACACTTGGAATCCTATGGAGGAAATTCAAGCTACTGGTAAGTACAGTTAAGTTAACTTCTCAGGATCAATATGGGGCTCAAAGGTGCAGCGCTGAGGTCTCTCCTGATCACAGGTGAGAAAATCGGAAGTCGTAGTTCGGCTGACATTAGAGGAATTTTTGTAAGTTTCAAAAATGGACACAGGATTGTTTTTAAGCAAAAACAGGCAATGCTATCCTATGGACGAATTTCAAGTTACTGGTAACTACAGTTAAAATAACTTTTCACGATCAGTACTGGGCTCAAAGCTGCAGCACTGAGGTCTCACCTGATCACAGGTGAGAAAATCAGAATTCGTAGTTCGGCTGATTTTAGAGGAATTTTTATAAGTTTCAAAAATGGACAAAGAAATTTTTTTCAGCAAAAACAGGCAATGATAATCAACTGAGGAAATTCAAGTTACTGGTAACTACAGTTAAAAATACATTTTCAGGATCAGTGCTGGGCTCAAAGGTGCAGCACAGAGGTCTCTCCTGATCACAGGTGAGATAATAGGAATTCGTAGTTCGGCTGATTTTAGAGGAATTTTTTTAAGTTTCAAAAATTGACACTTGGAATTTTTTTTTAAGCAAAAACATGCAATTATATCCAATGGAGGAAATTCAAGTTACTGGTAATTACAGTTAAAATTACTTTTCAGGATCAGTACTGGGCTCAAAGGTGCAGCACTGAGGTCTCTCCTGATCACAGGTGAGAAAATTGGAAGTCGTAGTTCGGCTGATATTAGAAGAATTTTTGTAAGTTTCAAAAATGGACACTTGGAATTTTTTTTAAGCAAAAACATGCAATGATATCCAATGGAGGAAATTCAAGTTACTGATAAGTACAGTTAAAACAACTTTTCAGGATCAGTACTGGGCTCAAAGGTAAAGTACTGAGGTCTCTCCTGATCACAGGTGAGAAAATCGGAATTCGTGGTTCAGCTGATTTTAGACGACTTCTTGTAAGTTTCAAAAATGGACACTTTCAAATTTTATTTTAAGCAAAAACATGCAAGTATATCCAATGGAGGAAATTCAAGTTACTGGTAAGTACAGTTAAAATTACTTTTCAGGATCAGTACTGGGCTCAAAGGTGCAGCACTGAGGTCTCTCCTGATCACAGGTGAGAACATTGGAATTCGTAGTTCGCCTGAATTTAGAGGAATTTTTGTAAGTTTCAAAAATGGACACTGGATTGTTTTTTAAGCAAAAACAGGCAATGATATCCAATGGAGGAAATTCAAGCTACTGGTAAGTACAGTTAAAATAACTTTTCAGGATCAGTACTGGGCTCAAAGGTGCAGCACAGAGGTCTCTCGTGATCACAGGTCAGATAATCGGAATTCGTAGTTCGGCTGATTTTAGAGGAATTTTTGTAAGTTTCAAAAATTGACACTTGGAATTTGTTTTTTAAGCAAAAACATGCAATATTATCCAGTGGAGGAAATTCAAGTTACTGGTAATGACAGTTAAAATTACTTTTCAGGATCAGTACTGGGCTCAACGGTGCAGCACCGAGGTCTCTCCTGATCACAGGTGAGAAAATCGGAATTCGTAGTTCATCTGATTTTAGAGAAATTTTTGTAAGTTTCAAAAATGGACACAGAATTGTTTTTAAGCAAAAACAGGCAATGCTATCCGATGGACGAAATTCAAGTTACTGGTAACTACAGTTAAAATTACTTTTCACGGTCAGTACTGGGCTCAAAGGTGCAGCACTGAGATCTCTCCTGATCACAGGTGAGAAAATCAGAATTCGTAGTTCGGCTGATTCAGAGGAATTTTTGTAAGTTTCAAAAATAGACACTTGGAATTTTTTTTTTAAGCAAAAACATGCAATGACATCTAATGGAGGAAATTCAAGTTACTGATAAAACAACTTTTCAGAATCGGTACTGGGCTCAAAGGTGCAGCACTGAGGTCTCTCCTGATCACAGGTGAGAAAATCAGAATTCGTGGTTCGGCTGATTTTAGACGACTTTTTGTAAGTTTCAAAAATGGACACTTTCAAATTTTATTTTAAGCAAAAACATGCAATTATATCCAATGGAGGAAATTCAAGTTACTGGTAAGTACAGTTAAAATTCCTTTTCAGGATCAGTACTGGGTTCAAAGGTGCAGCACTGAGGTCTCTCCTTATCACAGGTGAGAACATCGGAATTCGTAGTTCGCCTGAATTTAGAGGAATTTTTGTAAGTTTCAAAAATGGACACAGGTTTGTTTTTTAAGCAAACACAGGCAATGATAGCCCATGGAGGAAATTCAAGTTACTGGTAAGTACATTTAAGTTAACTTCTCAGGACCAATGTGGGGCTCAAAGGTGCAGCACTGAGGTCTCTCCTGATCACAGGTGAGAAAATCCGAATTCGTATTTCACCTGATTTTGGAAGAATTTTTGTAAGTTTCAAAAATGGACACAGAATTTTTTTTCAGCAAAAACAGGCAATGATATTCAATGGAGGAAATTCAAGTTACTGGTAACTACAGTTAAAATAACTTTTCAGGATCAGTACTGGGCTCAAAGGTGCAGCACTGAGGTCTCTCCTGATCACAGGTGAGATAATCGGAATTAGTAGTTGGCTGATTCTGAGGAATTTTTGTAAGTTTCAAAAAGGGACGTTTAGAAGTTTTTTTTTCAGCAAAAACAGGCAATAATATCCTATGGAGGAAATTCAAGCTACTGGTAAGTACAGTTAAAATAACTTTTCACGATCAGTACTGGGCTCAAAGGTGCAGCACTGAGATCTCTCCTGATCACAGGTGAGAAAATCGGAATTCGTAGTTCGGCTGATTCGAAGGAATTTTTGTAAGTGTAAAAAATGGACACTTGGAATTTTTTTTATGCAAAAACAGGCCCTGATATCCTATGGAGGAAAGTCAAGCTACTGGTAAGTACAGTTATGTTAACTTCTCAGAATCAATATGGGGCTCAAAGGTGCAGCACTGAGGTCTCTCCTGATCACAGGTGAGAAAATCGGAAGTCGTAGTTCGGCTGACATTAGAGGAATTTTTGTAAGTTTCAAAAATGGACAATTGGAATCTTTTTTTAAGCAAAAACAGGCAATGCTATCCTATGTAGGAAATTCACATTATGAGTAAGTACAGTTAAAATAACTTTTCAGGATCAGTACTGGGCTCAAAGGTGCAGCACAGAGGTCTCTCCTGATCACAGGTGAGATAATCGGAATTCGTAGTTCGGCTGATTTTAGAGGAATTTTTGTAAGTTTCAAAAATTGACACTTGGAATTTTTTTTTAAGCAAAAACATGCAATATTATCCAATAGAGGAAATTCAAGTTACTGGTAATGACAGTTAAAATTACTTTTCAGGATCAGTACTGGGCTCAACGGTGCAGCACTAAGGTCTCTCCTGATCACAGGTGAGAAAATCGGAATTCGTAGTTCATCTGATTTTAGAGGAATTTTTGTAAGTTTCAAAAATGGACACAGAATTGTTTTTAAGCAAAAACAGGCAATGCTATCCGATGGACGAAATTCAAGTTACTGGTAACTTCAGTTAAAATTACTTTTCACGGTCAGTACTGGGCTCAAAGGTGCAGCACTGAGATCTCTCCTGATCACAGGTGAGAAAATCAGAATTCGTAGTTCGGCTGATTCAGAGGAATTTTTGTAAGTTTCAAAAATAGACACTTGGATTTTTTTTTTAAGCAAAAACATGCAATGACATCTAATGGAGGAAATTCAAGTTACTGATAAGTACAGTTAAAACAACTTTTCAGAATCGGTACTGGGCTCAAAGGTGCAGCACTGAGGTCTCTCCTGATCACAGGTGATAAAATCGGAATTCGTGGTTTGGCTGATTTTAGAGGAATTTTTGTAAGTTTAAAAAATGGCCACTTTCAAATTTTATTTTAAGCAAAAACATGCAATGATATCCAATAGAGGAAATTCAAGCTACTGGTAAGTACAGTTAAAATAACTTTTCACGATCAGTACTGGGCTCAAAGGTGCAGCACTGAGATCTCTCCTGATCACAGGTGAGAAAATCGAAATTCGCAGTTCGGCTGATTCGGAGGAATTTTTGTAAGTGTAAAAAATGGACACTTGGAAAAAAATTTCAGCAAAAACAGGCAATGCTATCCTATGTAGGAAATTCACATTATGAGTAAGTACAGTTAAAATAACTTTAAAGGATCAGTACTGGGCTCAAAGGTGCAGCACAGAGGTCTCTCCTGATCACAGGTGAGAAAATCAGAATTCGTAGTTCGGCTGATTTTAGAGAAATTTTTGTAAGTTTCAAAAATGGACACAGAATTATTTTTTTTGCAAAAACAGGCAATGATAATCAATGGAGGAAATTAAAGTTACTGGTAACTACAGTTAAAATAACTTTTCAGGATCAGTACTGGGCTCAAAGGTGCAGCACTGAGGTCTCTCCTGATCACAGGTGAGATAATTGGAATTAGTAGTTGGCTGATTCTGAGGAATTTTTGTAAGTTTCAAAAAGGGACATTTAGAATTTTTTCCAGCAAAAACAGGCAATAATATCCTATGGAGGAAATTCAAGCTACTGGTAAGTACAGTTAAAATAACTTTTCACGATCAGTACTGGGCTCAAAGGTGCAGCACTGAGGTCTCTCCTGATCACAGGTGAGAAAATCGGAATTCGTATTTCACCTGATTTTGGAAGAATTTTTGTAAGTTTCAAAAATGGACACTTGGAATTTTTTTTAAGCAAAAACAGGCAATGATATCCAATGGAGGAAATTCAAGTTACTGATAAGTACAGTTAAAACAACTTTTCAGGATCAGTACTGGGCTCAAAGGTAAAGCACTGAGGTCTCTCCTGATCACAGGTGAGAACATCGGAATTCGTAGTTCGCCTGAATTTAGAGGAATTTTTGTAAGTTTCAAAAATGGACACTGGATTGTTTTTAAGCAAAAACAGGCAATGCTATCCGATGGACGAAATTCAAGTTACTGGTAACTTCAGTTAAAATTACTTTTCACGGGCAGTACTGGGCTCAAAGGTGCAGCACTGAGATCTCTCCTGATCACAGGTGAGAAAATCAGAATTCGTAGTTCGGCTGATTCAGAGGAATTTTTGTAAGTTTCAAAAATAGACACTTGGATTTTTTTTTTAAGCAAAAACATGCAATGACATCTAATGGAGGAAATTCAAGTTACTGATAAGTACAGTTAAAACAACTTTTCAGAATCGGTACTGGGCTCAAAGGTGCAGCACTGAGGTCTCTCCTGATCACAGGTGAAAAAATCGGAATTCGTGGTTTGGCTGATTTTAGAGGAATTTTTGTAAGTTTCAAAAATGGACACTTTCAAATTTTATTTTAAGCAAAAACATGCAATGATATCCAATAGAGGAAATTCAAGCTACTGGTAAGTACAGTTAAAATAACTTTTCACGATCAGTACTGGGCTCAAAGGTGCAGCACTGAGATCTCTCCTGATCACAGGTGAGAAAATCGAAATTCGCAGTTCGGCTGATTCGGAGGAATTTTTGTAAGTGTAAAAAATGGACACTTGGAAAAAAATTTCAGCAAAAACAGGCAATGCTATCCTATGTAGGAAATTCACATTATGAGTAAGTACAGTTAAAATAACTTTAAAGGATCAGTACTGGGCTCAAAGGTGCAGCACAGAGGTCTCTCCTGATCACAGGTGAGAAAATCAGAATTCGTAGTTCGGCTGATTTTAGAGAAATTTTTGTAAGTTTCAAAAATGGACACAGAATTATTTTTTTAGCAAAAACAGGCAATGATAATCAATGGAGGAAATTAAAGTTACTGGTAACTACAGTTAAAATAACTTTTCAGGATCAGTACTGGGCTCAAAGGTGCAGCACTGAGGTCTCTCCTGATCACAGGTGAGATAATTGGAATTAGTAGTTGGCTGATTCTGAGGAATTTTTGTAAGTTTCAAAAAGGGACATTTAGAATTTTTTTCAGCAAAAACAGGCAATAATATCCTATGGAGGAAATTCAAGCTACTGGTAAGTACAGTTAAAATAACTTTTCACGATCAGTACTAGGCTCAAAGGTGCAGCACTGAGGTCTCTCCTGATCACAGGTGAGAAAATCGGAATTCGTATTTCACCTGATTTTGGAAGAATTTTTGTAAGTTTCAAAAATGGACACTTGGAATTTTTTTTAAGCAAAAACAGGCAATGATATCCAATGGAGGAAATTCAAGTTACTGATAAGTACAGTTAAAACAACTTTTCAGGATCAGTACTGGGCTCAAAGGTAAAGCACTGAGGTCTCTCCTGATCACAGGTGAGAAAATCGGAATTCGTGGTTCGGCTGATTTTAGACGACTTTTTGTAAGTTTCAAAAATGGACACTTTCAAATTTTATTTTAAGCAAAAACATGCAATTATATCCAATGGAGGAAATTCAAGTTACTGGTAAGTACAGTTAAAATTACTTTTCAGGATCAGTACTGGGCTCAAAGGTGCAGCACTGAGGTCTCTCCTGATCACAGGTGAGAACATCGGAATTCGTAGTTCGCCTGAATTTAGAGGAATTTTTGTAAGTTTAAAAAATGGACACTGGATTGTTTTTTAAGCAAAAACAGGCAATGATATCCAATGGAGGAAATTCAAGCTACTGGTAAGTACAGTTAAAATAACTTTTCAGGATCAGTACTGGGCTCAAAGGTGCAGCACTGAGGTCTCTCCTGAACACAGGTGAGAAAATCGGAATTCGTAGTTTATCTGATTTTAGAGGATTTTTTGTAAGTTTCAAAAATGGACACAGAATTGTTTTTAAGCAAAAACAGGCAATGCTATCCGATGGACGAAATTCAAGTTACTGGTAACTACAGTTAAAATTACTTTTCACGGTCAGTACTGGGCTCAAAGGTGCAGCACTGAGATCTCTCCTGATCACAGGTGAGAAATTCAGAATTCATAGTTCGGCTGATTCAGAGGAATTTTTGTAAGTTTCAAAAATAGACACTTGGAATTTTTTTTTTAAGCAAAAACATGCAATGACATCTAATGGAGGAAATTCAAGTTACTGATAAGTACAGTTAAAACAACTTTTCAGAATCGGTACTGGGCTCAAAGGTGCAGCACTGAGGTCTCTCCTGATCACAGGTGAGAAAGTCGGAATTCGTGGTTTGGCTGATTTTAGAGGAATTTTTGTAAGTTTCAAAAATGGACACTTTCAAATTTTGGGGTATATTATCAACAACTAGCGATAATTTTTTTCTCTAACTTGTTTAGAGACAAAAATTATCGCCGCACATCGGCGATTTTTATCGCAGATAAACCTTGCTATTAGCAAGGTTTATCACAAATGCGATAAAAAACGCCCGCAATGCATGAATATCGCTGAAAAGTCAGCGATATTCATGCATTCTCGAGCAAATGCTCTTAGCCATGTTATCCACCTCCCATTGGATAACATGGCTAAGAACTGCTCAGGGCAGGTGTTAGCTTTTGGAGATATTCGCCCTTAGCGCAAATATCTCCAAAAGTTGGTAATAGGAGATAGCGATGTTAGCGACTGTTTCCAGTCGCTAACATCTTGGCACGCCCACTTTGCATATCATTAGTGATAAATATCACTGACATGCAAAGTGGGGCCCATGATGGTCGCTATCTCCTATTAGCTGTCGCTAACTGGTGTTAGCGACAGCTTGGTAATAGGGAGATAATTTTATCTCCGCTTTCTTGGCTTTTAAAGCCAAAAAAGCGGAGATAAAACCCCTTGATAATATACCCCTTTATTTTAAGCAAAAACATGCAATGATATCCAATAGAGGAAATTCAAGTTACTGGTAAGTACAGTTAAAACAACTTTTCAGGATCGGTACTGGGCTCAAAGGTGCAGCACTGAGGTCTCTCCTGATCACAGGTGAGAAAATCGGAATTCGTGGTTCGGCTGATTTTAGACGACTTTTTGTAAGTTTCAAAAATGGACACAGGATTGTTTTTTAAGCAAAAACAGGCAATGATATCCCATGGAGGAAATTCAAGTTACTGGTAAGTACATTTAAGTTAACTTCTCAGGACCAATGTGGGGCTCAAAGGTGCAGCACTGAGGTGTCTCCTGATCACAGGTGAGAAAATCCGAATTCGTATTTCACCTGACTTTGGAAGAATTTTTGTAAGTTTCAAAAATGGACACAGAATTTTTTTTAGCAAAAACAGGCAATGATATTCAATGGAGGAAATTCAAGTTACTGGTAACTACAGTTAAAAGAACTTTTCAGGATCAGTACTAGGCTCATAGGTGCAGCACTGAGGTCTCTCCTGATCACAGGTGAGATAATCGGAATTAGTAGTTGGCTGATTCTGAGGAATTTTTGTAAGTTTCAAAAAGGGACATTTAGAATTTTTTTCAGCAAAAACAGGCAATAATATCCTATGGAGGAAATTCAAGCTACTGGTAAGTACAGTTAAAATAACTGTTCACGATCAGTACTGGGCTCAAAGGTGCAGCACTGAGATCTCTCCTGATCACAGGTGAGAAAATCGGAATTCGTAGTTCGGCTGATTCGGAGGAATTTTTGTAAGTGTAAAAAATGGACACTTGGAAATTTTTTTCAGCAAAAACAGGCCCTGATATCCTATGGAGGAAAGTCAAGCTACTGGTAAGTACAGTTATGTTAACTTCTCAGAATCAATATGGGGCTCAAAGGTGCAGCACTGAGGTCTCTCCTGATCACAGGTGAGAAAATCGGAAGTCGTAGTTCGGCTGACATTAGAGGAATTTTTGTAAGTTTCAAAAATGGACACTTGGAATTTTTTTTAAGCAAAAACAGGCAATGCTATCCTATGTAGGATATTCACATTATGAGTAAGTACAGTTAAAATAACTTTTCAGGATCAGTACTGGGCTCAAAGGTGCAGCACAGAGGTCTCTCCTGATCACAGGTGAGATAATCGAAATTCGTAGTTCGGCTGATTTTAGAGGAATTTTTGTAAGTTTCAAAAATTGACACTTGGAATTTTTTTTTAAGCAAAAACATGCAATATTATCCAATGGAGGAAATTCAAGTTACTGGTAATGAGAGTTAAAATTACTTTTCAGGATCAGTACTGGGCTCAACGGTGCAGCACTGAGGTCTCTCCTGATCACAGGTGAGAAAATCGGAATTCGTAGTTCGGCTGATTCGGAGGAATTTTTGTAATTGTAAAAAATGGACACTTGGAATTTTTTTTCAGCAAAAACAGGCCCTGATATCCTATGGAGGAAAGTCAAGCTACTGGTAAGTACAGTTATGTTAACTTCTCAGAATCAATATGGGGCTCAAAGGTGCAGCACTGAGGTCTCTCCTGATCACAGGTGAGAAAATCGGAAGTCGTAGTTCGGCTGACATTAGAGGAATTTTTGTAAGTTTCAAAAATGGACAATTGGAATCTTTTTTTAAGCAAAAACAGGCAATGCTATCCTATGTAGGAAATTCACATTATGAGTAAGTACAGTTAAAATAACTTTTCAGGATCAGTACTGGGCTCAAAGGTGCAGCACAGAGGTCTCTCCTGATCACAGGTGAGATAATCGAAATTCGTAGTTCGGCTGATTTTAGAGGAATTTTTGTAAGTTTCAAAAATTGACACTTGGAATTTTTTTTAAGCAAAAACATGCAATATTATCCAATGGAGGAAATTCAAGTTACTGGTAATGAGAGTTAAAATTACTTTTCAGGATCAGTACTGGGCTCAACGGTGCAGCACTGAGGTCTCTCCTGATCACAGGTGAGAAAATCGGAATTCGTAGTTCATCTGATTTTAGAGGAATTTTTGTAAGTTTAAAAAATGGACACAGAATTGTTTTTAAGCAAAAACAGGCAATGCTATCCGATGGACGAAATTCAAGTTACTGGTAACTACAGTTAAAATTACTTTTCACGGTCAGTACTGGGCTCAAAGGTGCAGCACTGAGATCTCTCCTGATCACAGGTGAGAAAATCAGAATTCGTAGTTCGGCTGATTCAGAGGAATTTTTGTAAGTTTCAAAAATAGACCCTTAAGTTTTTTTTTAAGCAAAAACATGCAATGACATCTAATGGAGGAAATTCAAGTTACTGATAAGTACATTAAAACAACTTTTCAGAATCGGTACTGGGCTCAAAGGTGCAGCACTGAGGTCTCTCCTGATCACAGGTGAGAAAATCGGAATTCGTGGTTTGGCTGATTTTAGAGGAATTTTTGTAAGTTTCAAAAATGGACACTTTCAAATTTTATTTTAAGCAAAAACATGCAATGATATCCAATAGAGGAAATTCAAGCTACTGGTAAGTACAGTTAAAATAACTTTTCACGATCAGTACTGGGCTCAAAGGTGCAGCACTGAGATCTCTCCTGATCACAGGTGAGAAAATCAAAATTCGCAGTTCGGCTGATTCGGAGGAATTTTTGTAAGTGTAAAAAATGGACACTTGGAAAAAAATTTCAGCAAAAACAGGCAATGCTATCCTATGTAGGAAAGTCACATTATGAGTAAGTACAGTTAAAATAACTTTAAAGGATCAGTACTGGGCTCAAAGGTGCAGCACAGAGGTCTCTCCTGATCACAGGTGAGAAAATCAGAATTCGTAGTTCGGCTGATTTTAGAGGAATTTTTGTAAGTTTCAAAAATGGACCCAGAATTTTTTTAGCAAAAACAGGCAATGATAATCAATGGAGGACATTAAAGTTACTGGTAACTACAGTTAAAATAACTTTTCAGGATCAGTACTGGGCTCAAAGGTGCAGCACTGAGGTCTCTCCTGATCACAGGTGAGATAGTTGGAATTAGTAGTTGGCTGATTCTGAGGAATTTTTGTAAGTTTCAAAAAGGGACATTTAGAATTTTTTTCAGCAAAAACAGGCAATAATATCCTATGGAGGAAATTCAAGCTACTGGTAAGTACAGTTAAAATGACTTTTCACGATCAGTACTGGGCTCAAAGGTGCAGCACTGAGATCTCTCCTGATCACAGGTGAGAATATCGGAATTCGTGGTTTGGCTGATTTTAGAGGAATTTTTGTAAGTTTCAAAAATGGACACTTTCAAATTTTATTTTAAGCAAAAACATGCAATGATATCCAATAGAGGAAATTCAAGTTACTGGTAAGTACAGTTAAAACAACTTTTCAGGATCGGTACTGGGCTCAAAGGTGCAGCACTGAGGTCTCTCCTGATCACAGGTGAGAAAATCGGAATTCGTGGTTCGGCTGATTTTAGACGACTTTTTGTAAGTTTCAAAAATGGACAGAGGATTGTTTTTAAGCAAAAACAGGCAAAGATATCCCATGGAGGAAATTCAAGTTACTGGTAAGTACATTTAAGTTAACTTCTCAGGACCAATGTGGGGCTCAAAGGTGCAGCACTGAGGTCTCTCCTGATCACAGGTGAGAAAATCGGAATTCGTATTTCACCTGATTTTGGAAGAATTTTAGTAAGTTTCAAAAATGGACACAGAATTTTTTTTCAGCAAAAACAGGCAATGATATTCAATGGAGGAAATTCAAGTTACTGGTAACTACAGTTAAAATAACTTTTCAGGATCAGTACTGGGCTCAAAGGTGCAGCACTGAGGTCTCTCCTGATCACAGGTGAGATAATCGGAATTAGTAGTTGGCTGATTCTGAGGAATTTTTGTAAGTTTCAAAAAGGGACATTTAGAATTTTTTTCAGCAAAAACAGGCAATAATATCCTATGGAGGAAATTCAAGCTACTGGTAAGTACAGTTAAAATAACTTTTCACGATCAGTACTGGGCTCAAAGGTGCAGCACTGAGATCTCTCCTGATCACAGGTGAGACAATCGGAATTCGCAGTTCGGCTGATTCGGAGGAATTTTTGTAAGTGTAAAAAATGGACACTTGGAATTTTTTTTAGCAAAAACAGGCCCTGATATCCTATGGAGGAAAGTCAAGCTACTGTTAAGTACAGTTATGTTAACTTCTCAGAATCAATATGGGGCTCAAAGGTGCAGCGCTGAGGTCTCTCCTGATCACAGGTGAGAAAATCGGAAGTCGTAGTTCGGCTGACATTAGAGGAATTTTTGTAAGTTTCAAAAATGGACACAGAATTGTTTTTAAGCAAAAACAGGCAATGCTATCCTATGGACGAATTTCAAGTTACTGGTAACTACAGTTAAAATAACTTTTCACGATCAGTACTGGGCTCAAAGGTGCAGCACAGAGGTCTCACCTGATCACAGGTGAGAAAATCAGAATTCGTAGTTCGGCTGATTTTAGAGGAATTTTTATAAGTTTCAAAAATGGACAAAGAAACTTTTTTTCAGCAAAAACAGGCAATGATAATCAACTGAGGAAATTCAAGTTACTGGTAACTACAGTTAAAATACATTTTCAGGATCAGTACTGGGCTCAAAGGTGCAGCACAGAGGTCTCTCCTGATCACAGGTGAGATAATAGGAATTCGTAGTTCGGCTGATTTTAGAGGAATTTTTTTAAGTTTCAAAAATTGACACTTGGAATTTTTTTTTAAGCAAAAACATGCAATGATATCCAATGGAGGAAATTCAAGTTACTGGTAATTACAGTTAAAATTACTTTTCAGGATCAGTACTGGGCTCAAAGGTGCAGCACTGAGGTCTCTCCTGATCACAGGTCAGAAAATTGGAAGTCGTAGTTCGGCTGATATTAGAGGAATTTTTGTAAGTTTCAAAAATGGACACAGAATTGTTTTTAAGCAAAAATATGCAATGATATCCAATGGAGGAAATTCAAGTTACTGGTAAGTACAGTTAAAATAACTTTTCAGGATCAGTACTGGGCTCAAAGGTGCAGCACAGAGGTATCTCCTGATCACAGGTGAGAAAATCGGAATTCGTGGTTCGGCTGATTTTAGACAACTTTTTGTAAGTTTAAAAAATGGACACTTTCAAATTTTATTTTAAGCAAAAACATGCAATTATATCCAATGGAGGAAATTCAAGTTACTGGTAAGTACAGTTAAAACAACTTTTCAGAATCAGTACTGGGCTCAAAGGTGCAGCACTGAGGTCTCTCCTGATCACAGGTGAGAAAATCAGAATTCGTGATTCGGCTGATTTTAGACGACTTTTTGTAAGTTTCAAAAATGGACACTTTCAAATTTTATTTTAAGCAAAAACATGCAATTATATCCAATGGAGGAAATTCAAGTTACTGGTAAGTACAGTTAAAATTCCTTTTCAGGATCAGTAATGGGCTCAAAGGTGCAGCACTGAGGTCTCTCCTTATCACAGGTGAGAACATCGGAATTCGTAGTTCGCCTGAATTTAGAGGACTTTTTGTAAGTTTCAAAAATGGACACAGGATTGTTTTTTAAGCAAAAACAGGCAATGATATCCCATGGAGGAAATTCAAGTTACTGGTAAGTACATTTAAGTTAACTTCTCAGGACCAATGTGGGGCACAAAGGTGCAGCACTGAGGTCTCTCCTGATCACAGGTGAGAAAATCCGAATTCGTATTTCACCTGATTTTGGACGAATTTTTGTAAGTTTCAAAAATGGACACAGAATTTTTTTTCAGCAAAAACAGGCAATGATATTCAATGGAGGAAATTCAAGTTACTGGTAACTACAGTTAAAATAACTTTTCAGGATCAGTACTGGGCTCAAAGGTGCA
Source organism: Lissotriton helveticus (assembly GCF_964261635.1). Lineage (NCBI taxonomy): Eukaryota > Metazoa > Chordata > Amphibia > Caudata > Salamandridae > Lissotriton > Lissotriton helveticus. The sequence goes on from NC_136070.1 coordinate 761,387,758, forward strand.
GCACTGAGGTCTCTCCTGATCACAGGTGAGATAATCGGAATTAGTAGTTGGCTGATTCTGAGGAATTTTTGTAAGTTTCAAAAAGGGACATTTAGAATTTTTTTCAGCAAAAACAGGCAATAATATCCTATGGAGGAAATTCAAGCTACTGGTAAGTACAGTTAAAATAACTTTTCACGATCAGTACTGGGCTCAAAGGTGCAGCACTGAGATCTCTCCTGATCACAGGTGAGAAAATCGGAATTCATAATTCGGCTGATTCGGAGGAATTTTTGTAAGTGTAAAAAATGGACACTTGGACATTTTTTTCAGCAAAAACAGGCCCTGATATCCTATGGAGGAAAGTCAAGCTACTGGTAAGTACAGTTATGTTAACTTCTCAGAATCAATATGGGGCTCAAAGGTGCAGCACTGAGGTCTTTCCTGATCACAGGTGAAAAAATCGGAAGTCGTAGTTCGGCTGACATTAGAGGAATTTTTGTAAGTTTCAAAAATGGACACTTGGAATTTTTTTTAAGCAAAAACAGGCAATGCTATCCTATGTAGGATATTCACATTATGAGTAAGTACAGTTAAAATAACTTTTCAGGATCAGTACTGGGCTCAAAGGTGCAGCACAGAGGTCTCTCCTGATCACAGGTGAGAAAAATAGGAATTCGTAGTTCGGCTGATTTTAGAGGAATTTTTGTAAGTTTCAAAAATGGACACAGAATTTTTTTTCAGCAAAAACAGGCAATGATAATCAATGGAGGAAATTCAAGTTACTGGTAACTACAGTTAAAATAACTTTTCAGGATCAGTACTGGGCTCAAAGGTGCAGCGCTGAGGTCTCTCCTGATCACAGGTGAGATAATCGGAATTAGTAGTTGGCTGATTCTGAGGAATTTTTATAAGTTTCAAAAATGGACAAAGAAACTTTTTTTCAGCAAAAACAGGCAATGATAATCAACTGAGGAAATTCAAGTTACTGGTAACTACAGTTAAAATACATTTTCAGGATCAGTACTGGGCTCAAAGGTGCAGCACAGAGGTCTCTCCTGATCACAGGTGAGATAATAGGAATTCGTAGTTCGGCTGATTTTAGAGGAATTTTTGTAAGTTTCAAAAATTGACACTTGGAATTTTTTTTAAGCAAAAACATGCAATGATATCCAATGGAGGAAATTCAAGTTACTGGTAATTACAGTTAAAATTACTTTTCAGGATCAGTACTGGGCTCAAAGGTGCAGCACTGAGGTCTCTCCTGATCACAGGTCAGAAAATTGGAAGTCGTAGTTCGGCTGATATTAGAGGAATTTTTGTAAGTTTCAAAAATGGACACAGAATTGTTTTTAAGCAAAAATATGCAATGATATCCAATGGAGGAAATTCAAGTTACTGGTAAGTACAGTTAAAATAACTTTTCAGGATCAGTACTGGGCTCAAAGGTGCAGCACAGAGGTATCTCCTGATCACAGGTGAGAAAATCGGAATTCGTGGTTCGGCTGATTTTAGACGACTTTTTGTAAGTTTAAAAAATGGACACTTTCAAATTTTATTTTAAGCAAAAACATGCAATTATATCCAATGGAGGAAATTCAAGTTACTGGTAAGTACAGTTAAAACAACTTTTCAGAATCAGTACTGGGCTCAAAGGTGCAGCACTGAGGTCTCTCCTGATCACAGGTGAGAAAATCAGAATTCGTGGTTCGGCTGATTTTAGACGACTTTTTGTAAGTTTCAAAAATGGACACTTTCAAATTTTATTTTAAGCAAAAACATGAAATTATATCCAATGGAGGAAATTCAAGTTACTGGTAAGTACAGTTAAAATTCCTTTTCAGGATCAGTAATGGGCTCAAAGGTGCAGCACTGAGGTCTCTCCTTATCACAGGTGAGAACATCGGAATTCGTAGTTCGCCTGAATTTAGAGGACTTTTTGTAAGTTTCAAAAATGGACACAGGATTGTTTTTTAAGCAAAAACAGGCAATGATATCCCATGGAGGAAATTCAAGTTACTGGTAAGTACATTTAAGTTAACTTCTCAGGACCAATGTGGGGCACAAAGGTGCAGCACTGAGGTCTCTCCTGATCACAGGTGAGAAAATCCGAATTCGTATTTCACCTGATTTTGGACGAATTTTTGTAAGTTTCAAAAATGGACACAGAATTTTTTTTCAGCAAAAACAGGCAATGATATTCAATGGAGGAAATTCAAGTTACTGGTAACTACAGTTAAAATAACTTTTCAGGATCAGTACTGGGCTCAAAGGTGCAGCACTGAGGTCTCTCCTGATCACAGGTGAGATAATCGGAATTAGTAGTTGGCTGATTCTGAGGAATTTTTGTAAGTTTCAAAAAGGGACATTTAGAATTTTTTTCAGCAAAAACAGGCAATAATATCCTATGGAGGAAATTCAAGCTACTGGTAAGTACAGTTAAAATAACTTTTCACGATCAGTACTGGGCTCAAAGGTGCAGCACTGAGATCTCTCCTGATCACAGGTGAGAAAATCGGAATTCATAATTCGGCTGATTCGGAGGAATTTTTGTAAGTGTAAAAAATGGACACTTGGACATTTTTTTCAGCAAAAACAGGCCCTGATATCCTATGGAGGAAAGTCAAGCTACTGGTAAGTACAGTTATGTTAACTTCTCAGAATCAATATGGGGCTCAAAGGTGCAGCACTGAGGTCTTTCCTGATCACAGGTGAAAAAATCGGAAGTCGTAGTTCGGCTGACATTAGAGGAATTTTTGTAAGTTTCAAAAATGGACACTTGGAATTTTTTTTAAGCAAAAACAGGCAATGCTATCCTATGTAGGATATTCACATTATGAGTAAGTACAGTTAAAATAACTTTTCAGGATCAGTACTGGGCTCAAAGGTGCAGCACAGAGGTCTCTCCTGATCACAGGTGAGAAAAATAGGAATTCGTAGTTCGGCTGATTTTAGAGGAATTTTTGTAAGTTTCAAAAATGGACACAGAATTTTTTTTCAGCAAAAACAGGCAATGATAATCAATGGAGGAAATTCAAGTTACTGGTAACTACAGTTAAAATAACTTTTCAGGATCAGTACTGGGCTCAAAGGTGCAGCGCTGAGGTCTCTCCTGATCACAGGTGAGATAATCGGAATTAGTAGTTGGCTGATTCTGAGGAATTTTTGTAAGTTTCAAAAAGGGACATTTAGAATTTTTTTCAGCAAAAACAGGCAATAATATCCTATGGAGGAAATTCAAGCTACTGGTAAGTACAGTTATGTTAACTTCTCAGAATAAATATGGGGCTCAAAGCTGCAGCACTGAGGTCTCTCCTGATCACAGGTGAGAAAATCGGGAGTCGTAGTTCGGCTGACATTAGAGGAATTTTTGTAAGTTTCAAAAATGGACAATTGGAATCTGTTTTTTAAGCAAAAACAGGCAATGCTATCCTATGTAGGAAATTCACAGTATGAGTAAGTGCAGTTAAAATAACTTTTCAGGATCAGTACTGGGCTCAAAGGTGTAGCACAGAGGTCTCTCCTGATCACAGGTGAGATAATCGGAATTCGTAGTTCGGCTGATTTTAGAGGAATTTTTGTAAGTTTTAAAAATTGACACTTGGAAAAAAATTTTAAGCAAAAACATGCAATAATATCCAATGGAGGAAATTCAAGTTACTGGTAATGACAGTTAAAATTACTTTTCAGGATCTGTACTGGGCTCAAAGGTGCAGCACTGAGGTCTCTCCTGATCACAGGTGAGAAAATCGGAATTCGTAGTTTATCTGATTTTAGAGGAATTTTTGTAAGTTTCAAAAATGGACACAGAATTGTTTTTAAGCAAAAACAGGCAATGCTATCCTATGGACGAAATTCAAGTTACTGGTAACTACAGTTAAAATTACTTTTCACGGTCAGTACTGGGCTCAAAGGTGCAGCACAGAGGTCTCTCCTGATCACAGGTGAGAAAATCGGAAGTCGTAGTTCGGCTGACATTAGAGGAATTTTTGTAAGGTTCAAAAATGGACACTTGGAATTTTTTTTAAGCAAAAACAGGCAATGCTATCCTATGTAGGAAATTCACATTATGAGTAAGTACAGTTAAAATAACTTTTCAGGATCAGTACTGGGCTCAAAGGTGCAGCACAGAGGTCTCTCCTGATCACAGGTGAGATAATCGGAATTCGTAGTTCGGCTGATTTTAGAGGAATTTTTGTAAGTTTCAAAAATTGACACTTGGAATTTTTTTTAAGCAAAAACATGTAATATTATCCAATGGAGGAAATTCAAGTTACTGGTAATGACAGTTAAAATTACTTTTCAGGATCAGTACTGGGCTCAACGGTGCAGCACTGAGGTCTCTCCTGATCACAGGTGAGAAAGTCGGAATTCGTAGTTCATCTGATTTTAGAGGAATTTTTGTAAGTTTCAAAAATGGACACAGAATTGTTTTTAAGCAAAAACAGGCGATGCTATCCGATGGACGAAATTCAAGTTACTGGTAACTACAGTTAAAATTACTTTTCACGGTCAGTACTGGGCTCAAAGGTGCAGCACTGAGATCTCTCCTGATCACAGGTGAGAAAATCAGAATTCGTAGTTCGGCTGATTCAGAGGAATTTTTGTAAGTTTCAAAAATAGACACTTGGATTTTTTTTAAGCAAAAACAGGCAATGATATCCCATGGAGCAGCACGAAGGTCTCTCCTGATCACAGGTGAGAACATCGGAATTCGTAGTTCATCTGATTTTAGAGGAATTTTTGTAAGTTTCAAAAATGGACACAGATTTGTTTTTAAGCAAAAACATGCAATGACATCTAATGGAGGAAATTCAAGTTACTGATAAGTACAGTTAAAACAACTTTTCAGAATTGGTACTGGGCTCAAAGGTGCAGCACTGAGGTCTCTCCTGATCACAGGTGAGAAAATCGGAATTCGTAGTTCGGCTGATTCGGAGGAATTTTTGTACGTTTAAAAAATGGACACTTGGAAACCTATGGAGGAAATTCAAGCTACTGGTAAGTACAGTTAAGTTAACTTCTCAGGATCAATATGGGGCTCAAAGGTGCAGCACTGAGGTCTCTCCTGATCACAGGTGAGAAAATCGGAAGTCGTAGTTCGGCTGACATTAGAGGAATTTTTGTAAGTTTCAAAAATGGACACAGGATTGTTTTTAAGCAAAAACAGGCAATGCTATCCTATGGACGAATTTCAAGTTACTGGTAACTACAGTTAAAATAACTTTTCACGATCGGTACTGGGCTCAAAGGTGCAGCACAGAGGTCTCACCTGATCACAGGTGAGAAAATCAGAATTCGAAGTCCGGCTGATTTTAGAGGAATTTTTATAAGTTTCAAAAATGGACAAAGAAATTTTTTTCAGCAAAAACAGGCAATGATAATCAACGGAGGAAATTCAAGTTACTGGTAACTACAGTTAAAATACATTTTCAGGATCAGTACAGGGTTCAAAGGTGCAGCACAGAGGTCTCTCCTGATCACAGGTGAGAAAATCAGAATTCGTAGTTCGGCTGATTTTAGAGGAATTTTTGTAAGTTTCAAAAATGGACACTTTCAAATTTTATTTTAAGCAAAAACATGCAATGATATCCAATGGAGGAAATTCAAGTTACTGGTAATTACAGTTAAAATTACTTTTCAGGATCAGTACTGGGCTCAAAGGTGCAGCACTGAGGTCTCTCCTGATCACAGGTGAGAAAATCGGAAGTCGTAGTTTGGCTGATATTAGAGGAATTTTTGTAAGTTTCAAAAATGGACACTTGGATTTTTTTAAGCAAAAACATGCAATGATATCCAATGGAGGAAATTCAAGTTACTGATAAGTACAGTTAAAACAACTTTTCAGGATCAGTACTGGGCTCAAAGGTAAAGCACTGAGGTCTCTCCTGATCACAGGTGAGATAATCGGAATTCGTGGTTCGGCTGATTTTAGACGACTTTTTGTAAGTTTAAAAAATGGACACTTTCAAATTTTATTTTAAGCAAAAACATGCATTTATATCCAATGGAGGAAATTCAAGTTACTGGTAAGTACAGTTAAAACAACTTTTCAGGATCGGTACTGGGCTCAAAGGTGCAGCACTGAGGTCTCTTCTGATCACAGTTGAGAAAATCGGAATTCGTGGTTCGGCTGATTTTAGACGACTTTTTGTAAGTTTCGAAAATGGACACTTTCAAATTTTATTTTAAGCAAAAACATGCAATTATATCCAATGGAGGAAATTCAAGTTACTGTTAAGTACAGTTAAAATTCCTTTTCAGGATCAGTACTGGGCTCAAAGGTGCAGCACTGAGGTCTCTCCTTATCACAGGTGAGAACATCGGAATTCGTAGTTCGCCTGAATTTAGAGGAATTTTTGTAAGTTTCAAAAATGGACACAGGATTGTTTTTTAAGCAAAAACAGGCAATGATATCCTATGGAGGAAATTCAAGTTACTGGTAACTACAGTTAAAATTACTTTTCAGGATGAGTACTGGGCTCAAAGGTGCAGCACTGAGGTCTCTCCTGATCACAGTTGAGATAATCGGAATTCGTAGTACGGCTGATTCTGAGGAATTTTTATAAGTTTCAAAAAGGGACACTTAGAATTTTTTTTAAGCAAAAACAGGCAATATTATCCTATGGAGGAAATTCAAGCTACTGGTAAGTACATTTAAGTTAACTTCTCAGGACCAATATGGGGCTCAAAGGTGCATCACTGAGGTCTCTCCTGATCACAGGTGAGAAGATCAGAATTCGTATTTCGGCTGATTTTAGAGGAATTTTTGTAAGGTTCAAAAATGGACAATTGGAATCTTTTTTTTAAGCAAAAACATGCAGTGATGTCCTATAAAGGAAATTCAAGTCACTGGTAAGTACAGTTAAAACAACTTTTCAGGATCAGTACTGGGCTCAAAGGTGCAGCACTGAGGTCTCTCCTGATCACAGGTGAGAAAATCGGAATTCGTAGTTCGCCTGATTTTAGAGGAATTATTGTATGTTTAAAAAACTAACACAGAATTGTTTTTTAAGCAAAAACAGGCATTGCTATCCTATGGAGGAAATTCATGTTTAGGGTCAGTACAGTTAAAATAAATTTTCAGGATCAGTACTGGGCTCAAAGGTGCAGCACAGAGGTCTCTCCTGATCACAGGTGAGAAAAACAGAATTCGAAGTTCGGCTGATTTTAGAGGAATTTTTGTAAGTTTCAAAAATGGAAACTTGGAATTTTTGTTAAGCAAAAACATGCAATAATATCCAATGGAGGAAATTCAAGTTACTGGTAAGTACAGTTAAAATTACTTTTCAGGATCAGTACTGGGCTAAAAGGTGCAGCACTGAGGTCTCTCCTGATCACAGGTGAGATGATCGAAATTCGTAGTTCGGCTGATTTTAGAGGAATTTTTGTAAGGTTAAAAAATGAACAATTGAAATCTTTTTTTTAAGCAAAAACATGCAGTGATATCATATGGAGGAAATTCAAGTTACTGGTAAGAACAGTTAAAACAACTTTTCAGGATCAGTACTGGGCTCAAAGGTGCAGCACTGAGGTCTCTCCTGATCAGAGGTGAGAAGATCGGAATTCGTAGTTCGGCTGATTTTAGAGGAATTTTTGTACGTTTCGAAAATGGACACAGAATTGTTTTTCAGCAAAAACAGGCAATGCTATCCTATGGACGAAATTCAAGTTAGTGGTAACTACAGTTAAAATAACTTTTCAGGATCAGTACTGGGCTCAAAGGTGCAGCACTGAAGTCTCTCCTGATCACAGGTGAGATAATCGGAATTAGTAGTTGGCTGATTCTGAGGAATTTTTGTAAGTTTCAGGTAGGGACATTTAGAATTTTTTTCAGCAAAAACAGGCAATAATAACCTAGGGAGGAAATTCAAGCTACTGGTAAGTACTGTTAAAATACCTTTTCACGATCAGTACTGGGCTCAAAGGTGCAGCACTGAGATCTCTCCTGATCACAGGTGAGATAATCGGAATTCGTGGTTCGGCTGATTTTAGACGACTTTTTGTAAGTTTAAAAAATGGACACTTTCAAATTTTATTTTAAGCAAAAACATGCATTTATATCCAATGGAGGAAATTCAAGTTACTGGTAAGTACAGTTAAAACAACTTTTCAGGATCGGTACTGGGCTCAAAGGTGCAGCACTGAGGTCTCTTCTGATCACAGTTGAGAAAATCGGAATTCGTGGTTCGGCTGATTTTAGACGACTTTTTGTAAGTTTCGAAAATGGACACTTTCAAATTTTATTTTAAGCAAAAACATGCAATTATATCCAATGGAGGAAATTCAAGTTACTGTTAAGTACAGTTAAAATTCCTTTTCAGGATCAGTACTGGGCTCAAAGGTGCAGCACTGAGGTCTCTCCTTATCACAGGTGAGAACATCGGAATTCGTAGTTCGCCTGAATTTAGAGGAATTTTTGTAAGTTTCAAAAATGGACACAGGATTGTTTTTTAAGCAAAAACAGGCAATGATATCCTATGGAGGAAATTCAAGTTACTGGTAACTACAGTTAAAATTACTTTTCAGGATGAGTACTGGGCTCAAAGGTGCAGCACTGAGGTCTCTCCTGATCACAGTTGAGATAATCGGAATTTGTAGTACGGCTGATTCTGAGGAATTTTTATAAGTTTCAAAAAGGGACACTTAGAATTTTTTTTAAGCAAAAACAGGCAATATTATCCTATGGAGGAAATTCAAGCTACTGGTAAGTACATTTAAGTTAACTTCTCAGGACCAATATGGGGCTCAAAGGTGCATCACTGAGGTCTCTCCTGATCACAGGTGAGAAGATCAGAATTCGTATTTCGGCTGATTTTAGAGGAATTTTTGTAAGGTTCAAAAATGGACAATTGGAATCTTTTTTTTAAGCAAAAACATGCAGTGATGTCCTATAAAGGAAATTCAAGTCACTGGTAAGTACAGTTAAAACAACTTTTCAGGATCAGTACTGGGCTCAAAGGTGCAGCACTGAGGTCTCTCCTGATCACAGGTGAGAAAATCGGAATTCGTAGTTCGCCTGATTTTAGAGGAATTATTGTATGTTTAAAAAACTAACACAGAATTGTTTTTTAAGCAAAAACAGGCATTGCTATCCTATGGAGGAAATTCATGTTTAGGGTCAGTACAGTTAAAATACATTTTCAGGATCAGTACTGGGCTCAAAGGTGCAGCACAGAGGTCTCTCCTGATCACAGGTGAGAAAAACAGAATTCGAAGTTCGGCTGATTTTAGAGGAATTTTTGTAAGTTTCAAAAATGGAAACTTGGAATTTTTGTTAAGCAAAAACATGCAATAATATCCAATGGAGGAAATTCAAGTTACTGGTAAGTACAGTTAAAATTACTTTTCAGGATCAGTACTGGGCTAAAAGGTGCAGCACTGAGGTCTCTCCTGATCACAGGTGAGATGATCGAAATTCGTAGTTCGGCTGATTTTAGAGGAATTTTTGTAAGGTTAAAAAATGAACAATTGAAATCTTTTTTTTAAGCAAAAACATGCAGTGATATCATATGGAGGAAATTCAAGTTACTGGTAAGAACAGTTAAAACAACTTTTCAGGATCAGTACTGGGCTCAAAGGTGCAGCACTGAGGTCTCTCCTGATCAGAGGTGAGAAGATCGGAATTCGTAGTTCGGCTGATTTTAGAGGAATTTTTGTACGTTTCGAAAATGGACACAGAATTGTTTTTCAGCAAAAACAGGCAATGCTATCCTATGGACGAAATTCAAGTTAGTGGTAACTACAGTTAAAATAACTTTTCAGGATCAGTACTGGGCTCAAAGGTGCAGCACTGAAGTCTCTCCTGATCACAGGTGAGATAATCGGAATTAGTAGTTGGCTGATTCTGAGGAATTTTTGTAAGTTTCAGGTAGGGACATTTAGAATTTTTTTCAGCAAAAACAGGCAATAATAACCTAGGGAGGAAATTCAAGCTACTGGTAAGTACTGTTAAAATACCTTTTCACGATCAGTACTGGGCTCAAAGGTGCAGCACTGAGATCTCTCCTGATCACAGGTGAGAAAATCGGAATTCGTAGTTCGGCTGATTCGGAGGAATTTTTGTACGTTTAAAAAATGGACACTTGGAATCCTATGGAGGAAATTCAAGCTACTGGTAAGTACAGTTAAGTTAACTTCTCAGGATCAATATGGGGCTCAAAGGTGCAGCACTGAGGTCTCTCCTGATCACAGGTGAGAAAATCGGAAGTCGTAGTTCGGCTGACATTAGAGGAATTTTTGTAAGTTTCAAAAATGGACACAGGATTGTTTTTAAGCAAAAACAGGCAATGCTATCCTATGACGAATTTCAAGTTACTGGTAACTACAGTTAAAATAACTTTTCACGATCGGTACTGGGCTCAAAGGTGCAGCACAGAGGTCTCACCTGATCACAGGTGAGAAAATCAGAATTCGAAGTCCGGCTGATTTTAGAGGAATTTTTATAAGTTTCAAAAATGGACAAAGAAATTTTTTTCAGCAAAAACAGGCAATGATAATCAACGGAGGAAATTCAAGTTACTGGTAACTACAGTTAAAATACATTTTCAGGATCAGTACAGGGTTCAAAGGTGCAGCACAGAGGTCTCTCCTGATCACAGGTGAGAAAATCAGAATTCGTAGTTCGGCTGATTTTAGAGGAATTTTTGTAAGTTTCAAAAATGGACACTTTCAAATTTTATTTTAAGCAAAAACATGCAATGATATCCAATGGAGGAAATTCAAGTTACTGGTAATTACAGTTAAAATTACTTTTCAGGATCAGTACTGGGCTCAAAGGTGCAGCACTGAGGTCTCTCCTGATCACAGGTGAGAAAATCGGAAGTCGTAGTTTGGCTGATATTAGAGGAATTTTTGTAAGTTTCAAAAATGGACACTTGGATTTTTTTAAGCAAAAACATGCAATGATATCCAATGGAGGAAATTCAAGTTACTGATAAGTACAGTTAAAACAACTTTTCAGGATCAGTACTGGGCTCAAAGGTAAAGCACTGAGGTCTCTCCTGATCACAGGTGAGATAATCGGAATTCGTGGTTCGGCTGATTTTAGACGACTTTTTGTAAGTTTAAAAAATGGACACTTTCAAATTTTATTTTAAGCAAAAACATGCAATGATATCCAATAGAGGAAATTCAAGTTACTGGTAAGTACAGTTAAAACAACTTTTCAGGATCGGTACTGGGCTCAAAGGTGCAGCACTGAGGTCTCTCCTGATCACAGGTGAGAAAATCGGAATTCGTGGTTCGGCTGATTTTAGACGACTTTTTGTAAGTTTCAAAAATGGACAGAGGATTGTTTTTAAGCAAAAACAGGCAAAGATATCCCATGGAGGAAATTCAAGTTACTGGTAAGTACATTTAAGTTAACTTCTCAGGACCAATGTGGGGCTCAAAGGTGCAGCACTGAGGTCTCTCCTGATCACAGGTGAGAAAATCGGAATTCGTATTTCACCTGATTTTGGAAGAATTTTAGTAAGTTTCAAAAATGGACACAGAATTTTTTTTCAGCAAAAACAGGCAATGATATTCAATGGAGGAAATTCAAGTTACTGGTAACTACAGTTAAAATAACTTTTCAGGATCAGTACTGGGCTCAAAGGTGCAGCACTGAGGTCTCTCCTGATCACAGGTGAGATAATCGGAATTAGTAGTTGGCTGATTCTGAGGAATTTTTGTAAGTTTCAAAAAGGGACATTTAGAATTTTTTTCAGCAAAAACAGGCAATAATATCCTATGGAGGAAATTCAAGCTACTGGTAAGTACAGTTAAAATAACTTTTCACGATCAGTACTGGGCTCAAAGGTGCAGCACTGAGATCTCTCCTGATCACAGGTGAGACAATCGGAATTCGCAGTTCGGCTGATTCGGAGGAATTTTTGTAAGTGTAAAAAATGGACACTTGGAATTTTTTTTAGCAAAAACAGGCCCTGATATCCTATGGAGGAAAGTCAAGCTACTGTTAAGTACAGTTATGTTAACTTCTCAGAATCAATATGGGGCTCAAAGGTGCAGCGCTGAGGTCTCTCCTGATCACAGGTGAGAAAATCGGAAGTCGTAGTTCGGCTGACATTAGAGGAATTTTTGTAAGTTTCAAAAATGGACACAGAATTGTTTTTAAGCAAAAACAGGCAATGCTATCCTATGGACGAATTTCAAGTTACTGGTAACTACAGTTAAAATAACTTTTCACGATCAGTACTGGGCTCAAAGGTGCAGCACAGAGGTCTCACCTGATCACAGGTGAGAAAATCAGAATTCGTAGTTCGGCTGATTTTAGAGGAATTTTTATAAGTTTCAAAAATGGACAAAGAAACTTTTTTTCAGCAAAAACAGGCAATGATAATCAACTGAGGAAATTCAAGTTACTGGTAACTACAGTTAAAATACATTTTCAGGATCAGTACTGGGCTCAAAGGTGCAGCACAGAGGTCTCTCCTGATCACAGGTGAGATAATAGGAATTCGTAGTTCGGCTGATTTTAGAGGAATTTTTTTAAGTTTCAAAAATTGACACTTGGAATTTTTTTTTAAGCAAAAACATGCAATGATATCCAATGGAGGAAATTCAAGTTACTGGTAATTACAGTTAAAATTACTTTTCAGGATCAGTACTGGGCTCAAAGGTGCAGCACTGAGGTCTCTCCTGATCACAGGTCAGAAAATTGGAAGTCGTAGTTCGGCTGATATTAGAGGAATTTTTGTAAGTTTCAAAAATGGACACAGAATTGTTTTTAAGCAAAAATATGCAATGATATCCAATGGAGGAAATTCAAGTTACTGGTAAGTACAGTTAAAATAACTTTTCAGGATCAGTACTGGGCTCAAAGGTGCAGCACAGAGGTATCTCCTGATCACAGGTGAGAAAATCGGAATTCGTGGTTCGGCTGATTTTAGACGACTTTTTGTAAGTTTAAAAAATGGACACTTTCAAATTTTATTTTAAGCAAAAACATGCAATTATATCCAATGGAGGAAATTCAAGTTACTGGTAAGTACAGTTAAAACAACTTTTCAGAATCAGTACTGGGCTCAAAGGTGCAGCACTGAGGTCTCTCCTGATCACAGGTGAGAAAATCAGAATTCGTGATTCGGCTGATTTTAGACGACTTTTTGTAAGTTTCAAAAATGGACACTTTCAAATTTTATTTTAAGCAAAAACATGCAATTATATCCAATGGAGGAAATTCAAGTTACTGGTAAGTACAGTTAAAATTCCTTTTCAGGATCAGTAATGGGCTCAAAGGTGCAGCACTGAGGTCTCTCCTTATCACAGGTGAGAACATCGGAATTCGTAGTTCGCCTGAATTTAGAGGACTTTTTGTAAGTTTCAAAAATGGACACAGGATTGTTTTTTAAGCAAAAACAGGCAATGATATCCCATGGAGGAAATTCAAGTTACTGGTAAGTACATTTAAGTTAACTTCTCAGGACCAATGTGGGGCACAAAGGTGCAGCACTGAGGTCTCTCCTGATCACAGGTGAGAAAATCCGAATTCGTATTTCACCTGATTTTGGACGAATTTTTGTAAGTTTCAAAAATGGACACAGAATTTTTTTTCAGCAAAAACAGGCAATGATATTCAATGGAGGAAATTCAAGTTACTGGTAACTACAGTTAAAATAACTTTTCAGGATCAGTACTGGGCTCAAAGGTGCAGCACTGAGGTCTCTCCTGATCACAGGTGAGATAATCGGAATTAGTAGTTGGCTGATTCTGAGGAATTTTTGTAAGTTTCAAAAAGGGACATTTAGAATTTTTTTCAGCAAAAACAGGCAATAATATCCTATGGAGGAAATTCAAGCTACTGGTAAGTACAGTTAAAATAACTTTTCACGATCAGTACTGGGCTCAAAGGTGCAGCACTGAGATCTCTCCTGATCACAGGTGAGAAAATCGGAATTCATAATTCGGCTGATTCGGAGGAATTTTTGTAAGTGTAAAAAATGGACACTTGGACATTTTTTTCAGCAAAAACAGGCCCTGATATCCTATGGAGGAAAGTCAAGCTACTGGTAAGTACAGTTATGTTAACTTCTCAGAATCAATATGGGGCTCAAAGGTGCAGCACTGAGGTCTTTCCTGATCACAGGTGAAAAAATCGGAAGTCGTAGTTCGGCTGACATTAGAGGAATTTTTGTAAGTTTCAAAAATGGACACTTGGAATTTTTTTTAAGCAAAAACAGGCAATGCTATCCTATGTAGGATATTCACATTATGAGTAAGTACAGTTAAAATAACTTTTCAGGATCAGTACTGGGCTCAAAGGTGCAGCACAGAGGTCTCTCCTGATCACAGGTGAGAAAAATAGGAATTCGTAGTTCGGCTGATTTTAGAGGAATTTTTGTAAGTTTCAAAAATGGACACAGAATTTTTTTTCAGCAAAAACAGGCAATGATAATCAATGGAGGAAATTCAAGTTACTGGTAACTACAGTTAAAATAACTTTTCAGGATCAGTACTGGGCTCAAAGGTGCAGCGCTGAGGTCTCTCCTGATCACAGGTGAGATAATCGGAATTAGTAGTTGGCTGATTCTGAGGAATTTTTATAAGTTTCAAAAATGGACAAAGAAACTTTTTTTCAGCAAAAACAGGCAATGATAATCAACTGAGGAAATTCAAGTTACTGGTAACTACAGTTAAAATACATTTTCAGGATCAGTACTGGGCTCAAAGGTGCAGCACAGAGGTCTCTCCTGATCACAGGTGAGATAATAGGAATTCGTAGTTCGGCTGATTTTAGAGGAATTTTTGTAAGTTTCAAAAATTGACACTTGGAATTTTTTTTAAGCAAAAACATGCAATGATATCCAATGGAGGAAATTCAAGTTACTGGTAATTACAGTTAAAATTACTTTTCAGGATCAGTACTGGGCTCAAAGGTGCAGCACTGAGGTCTCTCCTGATCACAGGTCAGAAAATTGGAAGTCGTAGTTCGGCTGATATTAGAGGAATTTTTGTAAGTTTCAAAAATGGACACAGAATTGTTTTTAAGCAAAAATATGCAATGATATCCAATGGAGGAAATTCAAGTTACTGGTAAGTACAGTTAAAATAACTTTTCAGGATCAGTACTGGGCTCAAAGGTGCAGCACAGAGGTATCTCCTGATCACAGGTGAGAAAATCGGAATTCGTGGTTCGGCTGATTTTAGACGACTTTTTGTAAGTTTAAAAAATGGACACTTTCAAATTTTATTTTAAGCAAAAACATGCAATTATATCCAATGGAGGAAATTCAAGTTACTGGTAAGTACAGTTAAAACAACTTTTCAGAATCAGTACTGGGCTCAAAGGTGCAGCACTGAGGTCTCTCCTGATCACAGGTGAGAAAATCAGAATTCGTGGTTCGGCTGATTTTAGACGACTTTTTGTAAGTTTCAAAAATGGACACTTTCAAATTTTATTTTAAGCAAAAACATGCAATTATATCCAATGGAGGAAATTCAAGTTACTGGTAAGTACAGTTAAAATTCCTTTTCAGGATCAGTAATGGGCTCAAAGGTGCAGCACTGAGGTCTCTCCTTATCACAGGTGAGAACATCGGAATTCGTAGTTCGCCTGAATTTAGAGGACTTTTTGTAAGTTTCAAAAATGGACACAGGATTGTTTTTTAAGCAAAAACAGGCAATGATATCCCATGGAGGAAATTCAAGTTACTGGTAAGTACATTTAAGTTAACTTCTCAGGACCAATGTGGGGCACAAAGGTGCAGCACTGAGGTCTCTCCTGATCACAGGTGAGAAAATCCGAATTCGTATTTCACCTGATTTTGGACGAATTTTTGTAAGTTTCAAAAATGGACACAGAATTTTTTTTCAGCAAAAACAGGCAATGATATTCAATGGAGGAAATTCAAGTTACTGGTAACTACAGTTAAAATAACTTTTCAGGATCAGTACTGGGCTCAAAGGTGCAGCACTGAGGTCTCTCCTGATCACAGGTGAGATAATCGGAATTAGTAGTTGGCTGATTCTGAGGAATTTTTGTAAGTTTCAAAAAGGGACATTTAGAATTTTTTTCAGCAAAAACAGGCAATAATATCCTATGGAGGAAATTCAAGCTACTGGTAAGTACAGTTAAAATAACTTTTCACGATCAGTACTGGGCTCAAAGGTGCAGCACTGAGATCTCTCCTGATCACAGGTGAGAAAATCGGAATTCATAATTCGGCTGATTCGGAGGAATTTTTGTAAGTGTAAAAAATGGACACTTGGACATTTTTTTCAGCAAAAACAGGCCCTGATATCCTATGGAGGAAAGTCAAGCTACTGGTAAGTACAGTTATGTTAACTTCTCAGAATCAATATGGGGCTCAAAGGTGCAGCACTGAGGTCTTTCCTGATCACAGGTGAAAAAATCGGAAGTCGTAGTTCGGCTGACATTAGAGGAATTTTTGTAAGTTTCAAAAATGGACACTTGGAATTTTTTTTAAGCAAAAACAGGCAATGCTATCCTATGTAGGATATTCACATTATGAGTAAGTACAGTTAAAATAACTTTTCAGGATCAGTACTGGGCTCAAAGGTGCAGCACAGAGGTCTCTCCTGATCACAGGTGAGAAAAATAGGAATTCGTAGTTCGGCTGATTTTAGAGGAATTTTTGTAAGTTTCAAAAATGGACACAGAATTTTTTTTCAGCAAAAACAGGCAATGATAATCAATGGAGGAAATTCAAGTTACTGGTAACTACAGTTAAAATAACTTTTCAGGATCAGTACTGGGCTCAAAGGTGCAGCGCTGAGGTCTCTCCTGATCACAGGTGAGATAATCGGAATTAGTAGTTGGCTGATTCTGAGGAATTTTTGTAAGTTTCAAAAAGGGACATTTAGAATTTTTTTCAGCAAAAACAGGCAATAATATCCTATGGAGGAAATTCAAGCTACTGGTAAGTACAGTTATGTTAACTTCTCAGAATAAATATGGGGCTCAAAGCTGCAGCACTGAGGTCTCTCCTGATCACAGGTGAGAAAATCGGGAGTCGTAGTTCGGCTGACATTAGAGGAATGTTTGTAAGTTTCAAAAATGGACAATTGGAATCTGTTTTTTAAGCAAAAACAGGCAATGCTATCCTATGTAGGAAATTCACAGTATGAGTAAGTGCAGTTAAAATAACTTTTCAGGATCAGTACTGGGCTCAAAGGTGTAGCACAGAGGTCTCTCCTGATCACAGGTGAGATAATCGGAATTCGTAGTTCGGCTGATTTTAGAGGAATTTTTGTAAGTTTTAAAAATTGACACTTGGAAAAAAATTTTAAGCAAAAACATGCAATAATATCCAATGGAGGAAATTCAAGTTACTGGTAATGACAGTTAAAATTACTTTTCAGGATCTGTACTGGGCTCAAAGGTGCAGCACTGAGGTCTCTCCTGATCACAGGTGAGAAAATCGGAATTCGTAGTTTATCTGATTTTAGAGGAATTTTTGTAAGTTTCAAAAATGGACACAGAATTGTTTTTAAGCAAAAACAGGCAATGCTATCCTATGGACGAAATTCAAGTTACTGGTAACTACAGTTAAAATTACTTTTCACGGTCAGTACTGGGCTCAAAGGTGCAGCACAGAGGTCTCTCCTGATCACAGGTGAGAAAATCGGAAGTCGTAGTTCGGCTGACATTAGAGGAATTTTTGTAAGGTTCAAAAATGGACACTTGGAATTTTTTTTAAGCAAAAACAGGCAATGCTATCCTATGTAGGAAATTCACATTATGAGTAAGTACAGTTAAAATAACTTTTCAGGATCAGTACTGGGCTCAAAGGTGCAGCACAGAGGTCTCTCCTGATCACAGGTGAGATAATCGGAATTCGTAGTTCGGCTGATTTTAGAGGAATTTTTGTAAGTTTCAAAAATTGACACTTGGAATTTTTTTTAAGCAAAAACATGTAATATTATCCAATGGAGGAAATTCAAGTTACTGGTAATGACAGTTAAAATTACTTTTCAGGATCAGTACTGGGCTCAACGGTGCAGCACTGAGGTCTCTCCTGATCACAGGTGAGAAAGTCGGAATTCGTAGTTCATCTGATTTTAGAGGAATTTTTGTAAGTTTCAAAAATGGACACAGAATTGTTTTTAAGCAAAAACAGGCGATGCTATCCGATGGACGAAATTCAAGTTACTGGTAACTACAGTTAAAATTACTTTTCACGGTCAGTACTGGGCTCAAAGGTGCAGCACTGAGATCTCTCCTGATCACAGGTGAGAAAATCAGAATTCGTAGTTCGGCTGATTCAGAGGAATTTTTGTAAGTTTCAAAAATAGACACTTGGATTTTTTTTAAGCAAAAACAGGCAATGATATCCCATGGAGCAGCACGAAGGTCTCTCCTGATCACAGGTGAGAACATCGGAATTCGTAGTTCATCTGATTTTAGAGGAATTTTTGTAAGTTTCAAAAATGGACACAGATTTGTTTTTAAGCAAAAACATGCAATGACATCTAATGGAGGAAATTCAAGTTACTGATAAGTACAGTTAAAACAACTTTTCAGAATTGGTACTGGGCTCAAAGGTGCAGCACTGAGGTCTCTCCTGATCACAGGTGAGAAAATCGGAATTCGTAGTTCGGCTGATTCGGAGGAATTTTTGTACGTTTAAAAAATGGACACTTGGAAACCTATGGAGGAAATTCAAGCTACTGGTAAGTACAGTTAAGTTAACTTCTCAGGATCAATATGGGGCTCAAAGGTGCAGCACTGAGGTCTCTCCTGATCACAGGTGAGAAAATCGGAAGTCGTAGTTCGGCTGACATTAGAGGAATTTTTGTAAGTTTCAAAAATGGACACAGGATTGTTTTTAAGCAAAAACAGGCAATGCTATCCTATGGACGAATTTCAAGTTACTGGTAACTACAGTTAAAATAACTTTTCACGATCGGTACTGGGCTCAAAGGTGCAGCACAGAGGTCTCACCTGATCACAGGTGAGAAAATCAGAATTCGAAGTCCGGCTGATTTTAGAGGAATTTTTATAAGTTTCAAAAATGGACAAAGACATTTTTTTCAGCAAAAACAGGCAATGATAATCAACGGAGGAAATTCAAGTTACTGGTAACTACAGTTAAAATACATTTTCAGGATCAGTACAGGGTTCAAAGGTGCAGCACAGAGGTCTCTCCTGATCACAGGTGAGAAAATCAGAATTCGTAGTTCGGCTGATTTTAGAGGAATTTTTGTAAGTTTCAAAAATGGACACTTTCAAATTTTATTTTAAGCAAAAACATGCAATGATATCCAATGGAGGAAATTCAAGTTACTGGTAATTACAGTTAAAATTACTTTTCAGGATCAGTACTGGGCTCAAAGGTGCAGCACTGAGGTCTCTCCTGATCACAGGTGAGAAAATCGGAAGTCGTAGTTTGGCTGATATTAGAGGAATTTTTGTAAGTTTCAAAAATGGACACTTGGATTTTTTTAAGCAAAAACATGCAATGATATCCAATGGAGGAAATTCAAGTTACTGATAAGTACAGTTAAAACAACTTTTCAGGATCAGTACTGGGCTCAAAGGTAAAGCACTGAGGTCTCTCCTGATCACAGGTGAGATAATCGGAATTCGTGGTTCGGCTGATTTTAGACGACTTTTTGTAAGTTTAAAAAATGGACACTTTCAAATTTTATTTTAAGCAAAAACATGCATTTATATCCAATGGAGGAAATTCAAGTTACTGGTAAGTACAGTTAAAACAACTTTTCAGGATCGGTACTGGGCTCAAAGGTGCAGCACTGAGGTCTCTTCTGATCACAGTTGAGAAAATTGGAATTCGTGGTTCGGCTGATTTTAGACGACTTTTTGTAAGTTTCGAAAATGGACACTTTCAAATTTTATTTTAAGCAAAAACATGCAATTATATCCAATGGAGGAAATTCAAGTTACTGTTAAGTACAGTTAAAATTCCTTTTCAGGATCAGTACTGGGCTCAAAGGTGCAGCACTGAGGTCTCTCCTTATCACAGGTGAGAACATCGGAATTCGTAGTTCGCCTGAATTTAGAGGAATTTTTGTAAGTTTCAAAAATGGACACAGGATTGTTTTTTAAGCAAAAACAGGCAATGATATCCTATGGAGGAAATTCAAGTTACTGGTAACTACAGTTAAAATTACTTTTCAGGATGAGTACTGGGCTCAAAGGTGCAGCACTGAGGTCTCTCCTGATCACAGTTGAGATAATCGGAATTCGTAGTACGGCTGATTCTGAGGAATTTTTATAAGTTTCAAAAAGGGACACTTAGAATTTTTTTTAAGCAAAAACAGGCAATATTATCCTATGGAGGAAATTCAAGCTACTGGTAAGTACATTTAAGTTAACTTCTCAGGACCAATATGGGGCTCAAAGGTGCATCACTGAGGTCTCTCCTGATCACAGGTGAGAAGATCAGAATTCGTATTTCGGCTGATTTTAGAGGAATTTTTGTAAGGTTCAAAAATGGACAATTGGAATCTTTTTTTTAAGCAAAAACATGCAGTGATGTCCTATAAAGGAAATTCAAGTCACTGGTAAGTACAGTTAAAACAACTTTTCAGGATCAGTACTGGGCTCAAAGGTGCAGCACTGAGGTCTCTCCTGATCACAGGTGAGAAAATCGGAATTCGTAGTTCGCCTGATTTTAGAGGAATTATTGTATGTTTAAAAAACTAACACAGAATTGTTTTTTAAGCAAAAACAGGCATTGCTATCCTATGGAGGAAATTCATGTTTAGGGTCAGTACAGTTAAAATAAATTTTCAGGATCAGTACTGGGCTCAAAGGTGCAGCACAGAGGTCTCTCCTGATCACAGGTGAGAAAAACAGAATTCGAAGTTCGGCTGATTTTAGAGGAATTTTTGTAAGTTTCAAAAATGGAAACTTGGAATTTTTGTTAAGCAAAAACATGCAATAATATCCAATGGAGGAAATTCAAGTTACTGGTAAGTACAGTTAAAATTACTTTTCAGGATCAGTACTGGGCTAAAAGGTGCAGCACTGAGGTCTCTCCTGATCACAGGTGAGATGATCGAAATTCGTAGTTCGGCTGATTTTAGAGGAATTTTTGTAAGGTTAAAAAATGAACAATTGAAATCTTTTTTTTAAGCAAAAACATGCAGTGATATCATATGGAGGAAATTCAAGTTACTGGTAAGAACAGTTAAAACAACTTTTCAGGATCAGTACTGGGCTCAAAGGTGCAGCACTGAGGTCTCTCCTGATCAGAGGTGAGAAGATCGGAATTCGTAGTTCGGCTGATTTTAGAGGAATTTTTGTACGTTTCGAAAATGGACACAGAATTGTTTTTCAGCAAAAACAGGCAATGCTATCCTATGGACGAAATTCAAGTTAGTGGTAACTACAGTTAAAATAACTTTTCAGGATCAGTACTGGGCTCAAAGGTGCAGCACTGAAGTCTCTCCTGATCACAGGTGAGATAATCGGAATTAGTAGTTGGCTGATTCTGAGGAATTTTTGTAAGTTTCAGGTAGGGACATTTAGAATTTTTTTCAGCAAAAACAGGCAATAATAACCTAGGGAGGAAATTCAAGCTACTGGTAAGTACTGTTAAAATACCTTTTCACGATCAGTACTGGGCTCAAAGGTGCAGCACTGAGATCTCTCCTGATCACAGGTGAGATAATCGGAATTCGTGGTTCGGCTGATTTTAGACGACTTTTTGTAAGTTTAAAAAATGGACACTTTCAAATTTTATTTTAAGCAAAAACATGCATTTATATCCAATGGAGGAAATTCAAGTTACTGGTAAGTACAGTTAAAACAACTTTTCAGGATCGGTACTGGGCTCAAAGGTGCAGCACTGAGGTCTCTTCTGATCACAGTTGAGAAAATCGGAATTCGTGGTTCGGCTGATTTTAGACGACTTTTTGTAAGTTTCGAAAATGGACACTTTCAAATTTTATTTTAAGCAAAAACATGCAATTATATCCAATGGAGGAAATTCAAGTTACTGTTAAGTACAGTTAAAATTCCTTTTCAGGATCAGTACTGGGCTCAAAGGTGCAGCACTGAGGTCTCTCCTTATCACAGGTGAGAACATCGGAATTCGTAGTTCGCCTGAATTTAGAGGAATTTTTGTAAGTTTCAAAAATGGACACAGGATTGTTTTTTAAGCAAAAACAGGCAATGATATCCTATGGAGGAAATTCAAGTTACTGGTAACTACAGTTAAAATTACTTTTCAGGATGAGTACTGGGCTCAAAGGTGCAGCACTGAGGTCTCTCCTGATCACAGTTGAGATAATCGGAATTTGTAGTACGGCTGATTCTGAGGAATTTTTATAAGTTTCAAAAAGGGACACTTAGAATTTTTTTTAAGCAAAAACAGGCAATATTATCCTATGGAGGAAATTCAAGCTACTGGTAAGTACATTTAAGTTAACTTCTCAGGACCAATATGGGGCTCAAAGGTGCATCACTGAGGTCTCTCCTGATCACAGGTGAGAAGATCAGAATTCGTATTTCGGCTGATTTTAGAGGAATTTTTGTAAGGTTCAAAAATGGACAATTGGAATCTTTTTTTTAAGCAAAAACATGCAGTGATGTCCTATAAAGGAAATTCAAGTCACTGGTAAGTACAGTTAAAACAACTTTTCAGGATCAGTACTGGGCTCAAAGGTGCAGCACTGAGGTCTCTCCTGATCACAGGTGAGAAAATCGGAATTCGTAGTTCGCCTGATTTTAGAGGAATTATTGTATGTTTAAAAAACTAACACAGAATTGTTTTTTAAGCAAAAACAGGCATTGCTATCCTATGGAGGAAATTCATGTTTAGGGTCAGTACAGTTAAAATACATTTTCAGGATCAGTACTGGGCTCAAAGGTGCAGCACAGAGGTCTCTCCTGATCACAGGTGAGAAAAACAGAATTCGAAGTTCGGCTGATTTTAGAGGAATTTTTGTAAGTTTCAAAAATGGAAACTTGGAATTTTTGTTAAGCAAAAACATGCAATAATATCCAATGGAGGAAATTCAAGTTACTGGTAAGTACAGTTAAAATTACTTTTCAGGATCAGTACTGGGCTAAAAGGTGCAGCACTGAGGTCTCTCCTGATCACAGGTGAGATGATCGAAATTCGTAGTTCGGCTGATTTTAGAGGAATTTTTGTAAGGTTAAAAAATGAACAATTGAAATCTTTTTTTTAAGCAAAAACATGCAGTGATATCATATGGAGGAAATTCAAGTTACTGGTAAGAACAGTTAAAACAACTTTTCAGGATCAGTACTGGGCTCAAAGGTGCAGCACTGAGGTCTCTCCTGATCAGAGGTGAGAAGATCGGAATTCGTAGTTCGGCTGATTTTAGAGGAATTTTTGTACGTTTCGAAAATGGACACAGAATTGTTTTTCAGCAAAAACAGGCAATGCTATCCTATGGACGAAATTCAAGTTAGTGGTAACTACAGTTAAAATAACTTTTCAGGATCAGTACTGGGCTCAAAGGTGCAGCACTGAAGTCTCTCCTGATCACAGGTGAGATAATCGGAATTAGTAGTTGGCTGATTCTGAGGAATTTTTGTAAGTTTCAGGTAGGGACATTTAGAATTTTTTTCAGCAAAAACAGGCAATAATAACCTAGGGAGGAAATTCAAGCTACTGGTAAGTACTGTTAAAATACCTTTTCACGATCAGTACTGGGCTCAAAGGTGCAGCACTGAGATCTCTCCTGATCACAGGTGAGAAAATCGGAATTCGTAGTTCGGCTGATTCGGAGGAATTTTTGTACGTTTAAAAAATGGACACTTGGAATCCTATGGAGGAAATTCAAGCTACTGGTAAGTACAGTTAAGTTAACTTCTCAGGATCAATATGGGGCTCAAAGGTGCAGCACTGAGGTCTCTCCTGATCACAGGTGAGAAAATCGGAAGTCGTAGTTCGGCTGACATTAGAGGAATTTTTGTAAGTTTCAAAAATGGACACAGGATTGTTTTTAAGCAAAAACAGGCAATGCTATCCTATGACGAATTTCAAGTTACTGGTAACTACAGTTAAAATAACTTTTCACGATCGGTACTGGGCTCAAAGGTGCAGCACAGAGGTCTCACCTGATCACAGGTGAGAAAATCAGAATTCGAAGTCCGGCTGATTTTAGAGGAATTTTTATAAGTTTCAAAAATGGACAAAGAAATTTTTTTCAGCAAAAACAGGCAATGATAATCAACGGAGGAAATTCAAGTTACTGGTAACTACAGTTAAAATACATTTTCAGGATCAGTACAGGGTTCAAAGGTGCAGCACAGAGGTCTCTCCTGATCACAGGTGAGAAAATCAGAATTCGTAGTTCGGCTGATTTTAGAGGAATTTTTGTAAGTTTCAAAAATGGACACTTTCAAATTTTATTTTAAGCAAAAACATGCAATGATATCCAATGGAGGAAATTCAAGTTACTGGTAATTACAGTTAAAATTACTTTTCAGGATCAGTACTGGGCTCAAAGGTGCAGCACTGAGGTCTCTCCTGATCACAGGTGAGAAAATCGGAAGTCGTAGTTTGGCTGATATTAGAGGAATTTTTGTAAGTTTCAAAAATGGACACTTGGATTTTTTTAAGCAAAAACATGCAATGATATCCAATGGAGGAAATTCAAGTTACTGATAAGTACAGTTAAAACAACTTTTCAGGATCAGTACTGGGCTCAAAGGTAAAGCACTGAGGTCTCTCCTGATCACAGGTGAGATAATCGGAATTCGTGGTTCGGCTGATTTTAGACGACTTTTTGTAAGTTTAAAAAATGGACACTTTAAAATTTTATTTTAAGCAAAAACATGCATTTATATCCAATGGAGGAAATTCAAGTTACTGGTAAGTACAGTTAAAATTACTTTTTAGGATCAGTACTGGGCTCAAAGGTGCAGCACTGAGGTCTCTCCTGATCACAGGTGAGAAAATCGGAATTTGTATTTCACCTGATTTTGGAAGAATTTTTGTAAGTTTCCAAAATGGACACAGAATTTTTTTTCAGCAAAAACAGGCAATGATAATCAATGGAGGAAATTCAAGTTACTGGTAACTACAGTTAAAATAACTTTTCAGGATCAGTACTGGGCTCAAAGGTGCAGCACTGAGGTCTCTCCTGATCACAGGTGAGAAAATCGGAAGTCGTAGTTCGGCTGACATTAGAGGAATTTTTGTAAGTTTCAAAAATGGACACTTGGTATTATTTTTTAAGCAAAAACAGGCAATGCTATTCTATGTAGGAAATTCACATTATGGGTAAGTACAGTTAAAATAACTTTCAAGGATCAGTACTGGGCTCAAAGGTGCAGCACAGAGGTCTCTCCTGACCACAGGTGAGATAATCGGAATTCGTAGTTCGGCTGATTTTAGAGGAATTTTTGTAAGTTTCAAAAATTGACACTTGGAATTTGTTTTTTAAGCAAAAACATGCAATAATATCCAATGGAGGAAATTCAAGTTACTGGTAATGACAGTTAAAATTACTTTTCAGGATCAGTACTTGGCTCAAAGGTGCAGCACTGAGGTCTCTCCTGATCACAGGTTAGAAAATCGGAATTCGTAGTTCATCTGATTTTAGAGGAATTTTTGTAAGTTTCAAAAATGGACACATAATTGTTTTTAAGCAAAAACAGGCAATGCTATCCTGTGGACGAAATTCAAGTTACTGGTAACTACAGTTAAAATTACTTTTCACGGTCAGTACTGGGCTCAAAGGTGCAGCACTGAGATCTCTCCTGATCACAGGTGAGAAAATCAGAATTCGTAGTTCGGCTGATTCAGAGAAATTTTTGTAAGTTTCAAAAATGGACACATGGAATTTTTTTAAGCAAAAGCATGCAATTATATACAATGGAGGAAATTCAAGTTACTGGTAAGTACAGTTAAAATTACTTTTCAGGATCAGTACTGGGCTCAAAGGTGCAGCACTGAGGTCTCTCCTGATCACAGGTGAGAACATCAGAATTCGTAGTTCGCCTGAATTTAGAGGAATTTTTGTAAGTTTCCAAAATGGACACTGGATTGTTTTTTAAGCAAAAACAGGCAATGATATCCTATGGAGGAAATTCAAGTTACTGGTAACTACAGTTAAAATAACTTTTTTCAGGATGAGTACTGGGCTCAAAGGTGCAGCACTGAGGTCTCTACTGATCACAGTTGAGAAAATCGGAATTCATAGTTAGGCTGATTCTGAGGAATTTTTGTAAGTTTGAAAAAGGGACACTAAGAATTTTTTTTCAGCCAAAACAGGCAATATTATCCAATGGAGGAAATTCAAGCTACTGGTAAGTACATTTAAATTAACTTCTCAGGACCAATATGGGGCTCAAATGTGCAGCACTGAGGTCTCTCCTGATCACAGGTGAGAAAATCGGAATTCGTATTTCACCTGATTTTGGAAGAATTTTTGTAAGTTTCAAAAATGGACACTTAGAATTTTTTTCAGCAAAAACAGGCAATAATATCCAAAGGAGGAAATTCACATTACGGGTAAGTACAGTTAAAATACATTTTCAGGATCAGTACTGGGCTCAAAGGTGCAGCACAGAGGTCTCTCCTGATCACAGGTGAGAAAATCAGAATTCGTAGTTCGGCTGATTTTAGAGGAATTTTTATAAGTTTCAAAAATGGACACAGAATTTTTTTTCAGCAAAAACAGGCAATGATAATCAATGGAGGAAATTCAAGTTACTGGTAACTACAGTTAAAATAACTTTTCAGGATCAGTACTGGGCTCAAAGGTGCAGCGCTGAGGTCTCTCCTGATCACAGGTGAGATAATCGGAATTAGTAGTTGGCTGATTCTGAGGAATTTTTGTAAGTTTCAAAAAGGGACATTTAGAATTTATTTACAGCAAAAACAGGCAATAATATCCTATGGAGGAAATTTAAGCTACTGCTAAGTACAGTTAAATAACTTTTCACGATCAGTACTGGGCTCAAAGGTGCAGCACTGAGATCTCTCCTGATCACAGGTGAGAAAATCGGAATTCGTAGTTCGGCTGATTCGGAGGAATTTTTGTACGTTTAAAAAATGGACACTTTCAAATTTTATTTTAAGCAAAAACATGCAATGATATCCAATGGAGGAAATTCAAGTTACTGGTAATTACAGTCAAAATTACTTTTCAGGATCAGTACTGGGCTCAAAGGTGCAGCACAGAGGTCTCTCCTGATCACAGGTGAGAAAATCGGAAGTCGTAGTTCGGCTGATATTAGAGAAATTTTTGTAAGTTTCAAAAATGGACACTTGGAATTTTTTTTAAGCAAAAACATGCAATGATATCCAATGGAGGAAATTCAAGTTACTGATAAGTACAGTTAAAACAACTTTTCAGGATCAGTACTGGGCTCAAAGGTAAAGCACTGAGGTCTCTCCTGATCACAGGTGAGAAAATCGGAATTCGTGGTTCGGCTGATTTTAGACGACTTTTTGTAAGTTTTAAAAATGGACACTTTCAAATTTTATTTTAAGCAAAAACATGCAATTATATCCAATGGAGGAAATTCAAGTTACTGGTAAGTACAGTTAAAATTACTTTTCAGGATCAGTACTGGGCTGAAAAATGAAGCAGATAACATCTTGTTCTTTTTATAAGGATTTCTTATGAGAACCCAATCACCCACATGCACCACCGTGTGTTTCACAGAATTCCTCAAATCATGAATCCTTTTCCTATCTTGTAATTTTTTCTCCTGAGCTGCTTTCCACTCCCCATTATCAGTTGAACCTTTCAGATGTAAATCATTAACTCAAGGCGGGGTAACCAAAGTGTTGGGACACCTACATATGAAGAGCTCAAAGGGTGTTTTTCCCGTAGTGGCATGCGGTGATAATCTGTAAAGCTTAACCTTTTCAAAAACATCTGATCTCCAATCTGAACCTGCAGATTTAGACATTCTAATTGTCTCCTTGAGCACACGGTTAAATCTCTCCACGGTGCCATTTGTCTCTGGGTGGTACAGAGAAGACTTTTTTATGTTTCACACCATGTTTAGACAAGAATAATTCCATCTCCCTAGAGACAAGTTGACTTCCATTGTCCGTCAAAATGATGCTGGGAATACCCTCCCTAGCAAAAGGTTTCTCCAAAAAGAGTATTACATGCTTTGATTCTATGCCACGAGTGATGGCAATCTCTGGCCACCTAGAAAAGAAATCTACTAAAACTAGAACATACCATTCAGACCCTGCAGAGTATATAGGCCCAAGGATGTCCAGGCCAACTTCTTCCCAAGGGCTGTTAGGAAGTGTTCTAATAATCATGGGCTGGATTTTGGGTTTCGCTACCTTCTCACTCAAAGCACACTCCATGCAGTCTCTAACTTTTCTCTCGATTTCCAAATCCATGCTGGGCCACCAGTACGACATCCTCAGATTCTCCTTTGTCTTTGAAATACCCATATGCCCGCTATGAGCCAGTGAAATGAGCTCACTCCTAATAGATGCCGGAGGAACCAACCTAGTACCTCTTACAAGCAAACCGTCATGTTCAGATAATTGATCCTTAACATGCCAACATTTTCCCAAAATGTCACCATCTTTTGGCTTGACCTTCCATCCAATTTTGATCAATCTCAAAATTTCCACAAGGGCCAAATCTTCCTGTGAAGCCTCCAACCATTTGCACTTATCTATGACACTCTCACCAACTGAACAAACCATTTCATCTTCACCTTCCAAATCATCCTCCAGATCTAAATCTTCCTGAGAGACAAGACGAGATAAGGCATCAGCTACCTTATTCTCAACACCTGGTAAATATTTAACCTCAAAGTTATAATCTTGTAAACCTACAACCCATCTTGTGATTCTACTGGAAACAGCATCTATCCCTTTGGTTTTTAAGATCTCACATAACGGTTTGTGGTCAGTCCTCACTTCAAAAGTACTTCCCCACAAAAAGTTTTTCAATTTCTTTACGGCCCAAAAGACCGCTAGCGCTTCATGCTCTACAACAGAATATCTTAGTTCTGGACCCCTCAAACTTCTTGATAAAAACAAATTGACTACCTCGCTCCCTTCAATCTTCTGTGTTAATACTGCCCCTAACCCTTTTAGACTTGCATCTGTTATTAGAATAGATTCTCTCTCAGGGTCAAAACTATTCAACTTGGGGGCATTGTTCAATTTTCTTTTAAGTGCAATGAATTCTTTTTCACATTCATTACTCCATACAAAGTCAGATCCTTTTTTTAATAACGATCTCATGCTAACACACAATGAAGCAAAACCACATATAAACTTGTTATAGTACTCCGCCATACCTAGAAATCTAATCAATTCCTCCTTGTTCTTAGGGGAAGACATCTTCATCATAGTGTTAATCAGACCAGCTTTCGGTGAAATACCACCCTCTGAGATTGTGTGCCCCAGATAATCTATGGAGTTTTTCTTGAATTTGCATTTTTCCAATTTTATTGTTAGACCTGATTCACACAAACGCTGCAAAACACCAATCAATCTCAGATCATGTTCCTTATCACAACTTCCAAAAATCAGGATGTCATCCTGATACACTCTCACACCTTCCAAACCCTTCAAGACACCCTCCATTGCTCTTTGAAAAACTGAGGCAGCCGATACTAGCCCAAATGGAAGCCTCACAAAGCGAAAAGTGCCAAATGGTGTTACAAATGCAGTTAGATCCTTGGAATCTTCATCAAGTCTTATTTGGTGGTAGGCGGATCTTAAATCCACCGTGCTAAAGACCTTCGCCCCTTTTAATAACATTAACATGTCTGCAATTTTAGGTAACGGGTAGTGATCTACCACCACATTTTTATTCAACTCTCTAAGGTCTATGCATAAACGAAGAGAGCCATCCGATTTCTTGGCTGCTACAATTGGAGCGACCCATAGGGTAGCTTCAACTTCTTCTATGATGCCCTCCTTAACCAATTTCTCCAACTCTGTTTTAACTTGATCCCTAACAGTAATGGGGACATTACGCACCTTACAACAAACAGGTACAGCGTCCTTCTTCAACTTAATGTGATGATCATAGTTCTTCAAACAACCCAACTTTTCAGTAAAGACAGTGGGAAAACTCTTTTTTAAGTTATCTGAAAAGGACTCATCACAATTCTGGTTTATATTGACCGAATCAGTGTTATTAAAGGGCAAATCCTTTAAGATGATGGGAGGAGAGGAATTCGGATCTAACATTACTCCTAAATCTTTTTGAACAAACCAACTCAAAATATTGTCCCCCTTTTGTGAAATATAAATCTTCGAGTCGGTAAGTCTCTCTTTGTAATTAATGTTTCCCACGAAGTATCCTAAAATTTCTATAGGTTTCCTACCATATGCAAGTGGTTTTATATCTGGACGAAACATCTTAATTCTACCTTGCAAATACTTGAGATAAAATTCTTTAGCAACAATGGTGATTTTGGCACCTGAATCAAACAACACTTTAACAGGATGACCATTGACCAAAATCTCATCAATAGGTCAATTCTTTGGTTGTGGACCGAAAACTATTTGAACCAAAACTTGGCCACAATCAACATTTTCATCAAAATCATTTGTGTCATCAAAATCATAATGAATCTCATTAACTTTGCCTTTATACTCCTTCCCTTTGCAAACAATGGTAAAATGCCCCTTTCTCCTGCACTTGCCACAGGTAGCTTTCCATCCAGGGCATTGTCTATCATTTGCAAAATGTCCCATTTTGCCACATCTAAAACATTTCACTTGCGTAAAATCAAATTTCTTATCTGGTTTAGCATTGAGAGGTTTGCTAGTGGTTACATCTCTCATACCACTTCTCTGGTTGGCATTTTCTTTAGTTGTATTCGGAGTTTTGACAAGATTAACAGTACTACTGTTCTTAGTTTCACCATTCTTCTTGATGACTTCTACACATTTAATAGAATGTTCAATTCTTTTGGCTATGGTAATCACATCATCTAAATCAGGTTCATCTTTTTGCCATAATTCCTCTCTAACACGTTCAATGCTACAACCTAGCATGAACTGATCCCTTATTCTTTCATCAGTAGAGGCAGCAAACTTGCAAGATGATGCTAATTTTCTTAGCGCAGTTATATAATTCTCTATGCTTTCTTCTTCATGTTGTAATCTGCGGCCAAAATGATACCTTTCTAAAATAGTAGATACTTTCGGAAGGTAATGTTTATCTAACATAGCAATACAAATTTCATATTCATTAAGATTCCTATCTTGTATTTCTGGCAAATGATCAAATACTTCCTGGCCCTCTGATCCTAAACAGTGTAATAATAAAGCTGTTTTCCTTTCCGCACTCAAATTGGCACCACAAACTTTTGCATATCTTTCAAAGACTTTACACCACTTTTTCCACCTAATGGGAGGATCCCCAGGAGATTGTAAGAAGAACGGAGGAGCTGTGACATTCTGCATTGTGTGAACTGAGACAACTGAGACACCTTTACATAAAATATACACTGGTTTTCACTAAAAATGAATGGCTACAGTAATTTGTATAACATACAATATTATGAAAACACTTTAGAAAGTAGACATATAGTAAGGATTAAAATATTGTGTTTTTTCCAGTGTCTCTTGTCTTTCTTAAAATAGTTTGAGAAAAGAGAAAATAAAAAAAACCAGTCTCAGTCCTTTCTTCTGAATATAAAATGAATTACCCAGTTTAGTATCTGTATCACTTGTTGTCCTCTTGTTGCACGATATTTCTGTGGAGAAAAGCACTTTGGATTGAAGTTCTAACTGAATCTGAATCGTGACGAATGTGCTGCTGTAGAAAGGAAATTAAAAGGAAATTACTTGAATCTGCTGTTTTGAAATTGAAACGAAAATGGTTGCCACGCAATTATGTCATGACGCTCAGGCGTGATGACGCTTAAGGAGAAGATTGTCCGTGAAGAAGCTGGAGCCGTGGCATCGGTGAGGAAGAACGCCGTGTTCGAGTAGCTGTGGCGTCTGTGAAGAAGAACGTGGTGCTCGAGCGGTGGGAACAGTAAGCTTTTTCAAAAGATGCCAATGTGAAGCCACGGACAGGGTGCGCTCAAAATGCCAATGTGAAGCCACGGACAGGGTGCGCTTAAAATGTCAATGTGGAGCCACGGGCAGGGAGCACTTAAGGTGAAAGTAAATAAACGAGGGCTGCCACTGCACATCAGCTCGTATAATTATGTTGATGACATGCTGGGAGTCCCAAATAGTGTTGCGCAGAGAGGAACACCAGATAAGTTGTCAAGAGACGCTTTTGACAAACGGTGTTGCGCAGGGAAACTATCACCAATGTAAAATAAAGCGCATGTAAAATAAAGCGCCCCTTCTTCAAAACTCCACCGAGTAGCAATCAGCCCAAGACTTTTCTCCTTGGATGAAGAGAGCACAATTTATAAAGGGCTGAATGTTTTCAAAATAAAAGTTTGAAAGTACAGTACCTTTCATGGAGTTTCAAAATGAAATAATAGGAGAAGACTTTATCCTTGTTGAGATCCTTTCTTCTTTTGTTGAGAAATCCCGTCCCGTCGCCAATGTAAAGAAGTTCAAAGGTGGATTTCAAGTAGAATAAGTATTTATTGTATAATAGGATCCCATCCACAGGATAAGCAGTCACCAGTAGTAAGGTCCAGGATCAACTGCCTCTATACTCTAAACATCACAAACACAGAATCTGTACAGAGCATTCCAATGCATGTGGCAACCTGGCAACAGGCTGCATAACCAGGATGCCACAGTGAGAAAATCGGAATTCGTATTTCACCTGATTTTGGAAGAATTTTTGTAAGTTTCAAAAATGGACACTGAATTTTTTTCAGCAAAAACAGGCAATGATATCCAATGGAGGAAATTCACATTACGGGTAAGTACAGTTAAAATAAATTTTCAGGATCAGTACTGGGCTCAAAGGTGCAGCACAGAGGTCTCTCCTGATCACAGGTGAGAAAATCAGAATTCGTAGTTCGGCTGCTTTTAGAGGAATTTTTATAAGT
Source organism: Lissotriton helveticus (assembly GCF_964261635.1). Classification (NCBI taxonomy): domain Eukaryota; kingdom Metazoa; phylum Chordata; class Amphibia; order Caudata; family Salamandridae; genus Lissotriton; species Lissotriton helveticus. The sequence continues at coordinate 761,420,624 of NC_136070.1, forward strand.
TTCAAAAATGGACACAGAAATTTTTTTCAGCAAAAACAGGCAATGATAATCAATGGAGGAAATTCAATTTACTGGTAACTACAGTTAAAATAACTTTTCAGGATCAGTACTGGGGTAAAAGGTGCAGCACTGAGGTCTCTCCTGATCACAGGTGAGATAATCGGAATTAGTAGTTGGCTGATTCTGAGGAATTTTTGTAAGTTTCAAAAAGGGAATTTAGAATTTTTTACAGCAAAAACAGGCAATAATATCCAATGGAGGAAATTCAAGTTACTGGTAATTACAGTTAAAATTACTTTTCAGGATCAGTACTGGGCTCAAAGGTGCAGCACAGAGGTCTCTCCTGATCACAGGTGTGAAAATCAGAATTCGTAGTTCGCCTGATTTTAGAGGAATTTTTGTAAGTTTCAAAAATGGACACTTTCAAATTTTATTTTAAGCAAAAACATGCAATGATATCCAATGGAGGAAATTCAAGTTACTGGTAATTACAGTTAAAATTACTTTTCAGGATCAGTACTGGGCTCAAAGGTGCAGCACAGAGGTCTCTCCTGATCACAGGTGTGAAAATCAGAATTCGTAGTTCGGCTGATTTTAGAGGAATTTTTGTAAGTTTCAAAAATGGACACTTTCAAATTTTATTTTAAGCAAAAACATGCAATGATATCCAATGGAGGAAATTCAAGTTACTGGTAATTACAGTTAAAATTACTTTTCAGGATCAGTACTGGGCTCAAAGGTGCAGCACTGAGGTCTCTCCTGATCACAGGTGAGAAAATCGGAAGTCGTAGTTCGGCTGATATTAGAGGAATTTTTGTAAGTTTCAAAAATGGACACTTGGAATTTTTTTTAAGCAAAAACATGCAATGATATCAAATGGAGGAAATTCAAGTTACTGATAAGTACAGTTAAAACAACTTTTCAGGATCAGTACTAGGCTCAAAGGTAAAGCACTGAGGTCTCTCCTGATCACAGGTGAGAAAATCGGAATTCGTGGTTCGGCTGATTTTAGACGACTTTTTGTAAGTTTCAAAAATGGACACTTTCAAATTTTGTTTTAAGAAAAAACATGCAATTATATCCAATGGAGGAAATTCAAGTTACTGGTAAGTACAGTTAAAATTACTTTTCAGGATCAGTACTGGGCTCAAAGGTGCAGCACTGAGGTCTCTCCTGATCACAGGTGAGAACATCGGAATTCGTAGTTCGCCTGAATTTAGAGGAATTCTTGTAAGTTTCCAAAATGGACACTGGATTGTTTTTTAAGCAAAAACAGGCAATGATATCCTATGGAGGAAATTCAAGTTACTGGTAACTACAGTTAAAATAACTTTTCAGGATGAGTACTGGGCTCAAAGGTGCAGCACTGAGGTCTCTCCTGATCACAGTTGATATAATCGGAATTCGTAGTTAGGCTGATTCTGAGGGATTTTTGTAAGTTTGAAAAAGGGACACTAAGAATTTTTTTTCAGCAAAAACAGGCAATATTATCCAATGGAGGAAATTCAAGCTACTGGTAAGTACATTTAAGTTAACTTCTCAGGACCAATATGGGGCTCAAAGATGCAGCACTGAGGTCTCTCCTGATCACAGGTGAGAAAATCGGAATTCGTATTTCACCTGATTTTGGAAGAACTTTTGTAAGTTTCAAAAATGGACACAGAATTTTTTTTCAGCAAAAACAGGCAATGATAATCAATGGAGGACATTCAAGTTACTAGTAACTACAGTTAAAATAACTTTTCAGGATCAGTACTGGGCTCAAAGGTACAACACTGAGGTCTCTCCTGATCACAGGTGAGAAAATCGGAAGTCGTAGTTCGGCTGACATTAGAGGAATTTTTGTAAGTTTCAAAAATGGACACTTGGAATTTTTTTTAAGCAAAAATAGGCAATGCTATCCTATGTAGGAAATTCACATTATGGGTAAGTACAGTTAAAATAACTTTTCAGGATCAGTACTGGGCTCAAAGGTGCAGCACAGAGGTCTCTCCTGATCACAGGTGAGATATTCGGAATTCGTAGTTCGGCTGATTTTAGAGGAATTTTTGTAAGTTTCAAAAATTGACACTTGGAATTTTTTTTTAAGCAAAAACATGCAATAATATCCAATGGAGGAAATTCAAGTTACTGGTAATGACAGTTAAAATTACTTTTCAGGATCAGTACTGGGCTCAAAGGTGCAGCACTGAGGTCTCTCCTGATCACAGGTGAGAAAATCGGAATTCGTAGTTCATCTGATTTTAGAGGAATTTTTGTAAGTTTCAAAAATAGACACAGAATTGTTTTTAAGCAAAAACAGGCAATGATATCCAATGGAGGAAATTCAAGTTACTGGTAATTACAGTTAAAATTACTTTTCAGGATCAGTACTGGGCTCAAAGGTGCAGCACAGAGGTCTCTCCTGATCACAGGTGTGAAAATCAGAATTCGTAGTTCGGCTGATTTTAGAGGAATTTTTGTAAGTTTCAAAAATGGACACTTTCAAATTTTATTTTAAGCAAAAACATGCAATGATATCCAATGGAGGAAATTCAAGTTACTGGTAATTACAGTTAAAATTACTTTTCAGGATCAGTACTGGGCTCAAAGGTGCAGCACTGAGGTCTCTCCTGATCACAGGTGAGAAAATCGGAAGTCGTAGTTCGGCTGATATTAGAGGAATTTTTGTAAGTTTCAAAAATGGACACTTGGAATTTTTTTTAAGCAAAAACATGCAATGATATCAAATGGAGGAAATTCAAGTTACTGATAAGTACAGTTAAAACAACTTTTCAGGATCAGTACTAGGCTCAAAGGTAAAGCACTGAGGTCTCTCCTGATCACAGGTGAGAAAATCGGAATTCGTGGTTCGGCTGATTTTAGACGACTTTTTGTAAGTTTCAAAAATGGACACTTTCAAATTTTGTTTTAAGAAAAAACATGCAATTATATCCAATGGAGGAAATTCAAGTTACTGGTAAGTACAGTTAAAATTACTTTTCAGGATCAGTACTGGGCTCAAAGGTGCAGCACTGAGGTCTCTCCTGATCACAGGTGAGAACATCGGAATTCGTAGTTCGCCTGAATTTAGAGGAATTCTTGTAAGTTTCCAAAATGGACACTGGATTGTTTTTTAAGCAAAAACAGGCAATGATATCCTATGGAGGAAATTCAAGTTACTGGTAACTACAGTTAAAATAACTTTTCAGGATGAGTACTGGGCTCAAAGGTGCAGCACTGAGGTCTCTCCTGATCACAGTTGATATAATCGGAATTCGTAGTTAGGCTGATTCTGAGGGATTTTTGTAAGTTTGAAAAAGGGACACTAAGAATTTTTTTTCAGCAAAAACAGGCAATATTATCCAATGGAGGAAATTCAAGCTACTGGTAAGTACATTTAAGTTAACTTCTCAGGACCAATATGGGGCTCAAAGATGCAGCACTGAGGTCTCTCCTGATCACAGGTGAGAAAATCGGAATTCGTATTTCACCTGATTTTGGAAGAACTTTTGTAAGTTTCAAAAATGGACACAGAATTTTTTTTCAGCAAAAACAGGCAATGATAATCAATGGAGGACATTCAAGTTACTAGTAACTACAGTTAAAATAACTTTTCAGGATCAGTACTGGGCTCAAAGGTGCAGCACTGAGGTCTCTCCTGATCACAGGTGAGAAAATCGGAAGTCGTAGTTCGGCTGACATTAGAGGAATTTTTGTAAGTTTCAAAAATGGACACAGAATTGTTTTTAAGCAAAAACAGGCAATGCTATCCTATGGAGGAAATTCAAGTTACTGGTAACTACAGTTAAAATTACTTTTCACGGTCAGTACTGGGCTCAAAGGTGCAGCACTGAGATCTCTCCTGATCACAGGTGAGAAAATCAGAATTCGTAGTTCGGCTGATTCAGAGAAATTTTTGTAAGTTTCAAAAATGGACACATGGAATTTTTTTAAGCAAAAACATGCAATTATATACAATGGAGGAAATTCAAGTTACAGGTAAGTACAGTTAAAATTACTTTTCAGGATCAGTACTGGGCTCAAAGGTGCAGCACAGAGGTCTCTCCTGATCACAGGTGAGATAATCGGAATTCGTAGTTCGGCTGATTTTAGAGGAATTTTTGTAAGTTTCAAAAATTGACACTTGGAATTTTTTTTTAAGCAAAAACATGCAATAATATCCAATGGAGGAAATTCAAGTTACTGGTAATGACAGTTAAAATTACTTTTCAGGATCAGTACTGGGCTCAAAGGTGCAGCACTGAGGTCTCTCCTGATCACAGGTGAGAAAATCGGAATTCGTAGTTCATCTGATTTTAGAGGAATTTTTGTAAGTTTCAAAAATAGACACAGAATTGTTTTTAAGCAAAAACAGGCAATGCTATCCTATGGACGAAATTCAAGTTACTGGTAACTACAGTTAAAATTACTTTTCACGGTCAGTACTGGGCTCAAAGGTGCAGCACTGAGATCTCTCCTGATCACAGGTGAGAAAATCAGAATTCGTAGTTCGGCTGATTCAGAGAAATTTTTTAAGTTTCAAAAATGGACACATGGAATTTTTTTAAGCAAAAACATGCAATTATATACAATGGAGGAAATTCAAGTTACAGGTAAGTACAGTTAAAATTACTTTTCAGGATCAGTACTGGGCTCAAAGGTGCAGCACTGAGGTCTCTCCTGATCACAGGTGAGCAAATCAGAATTCGTAGATCGGCTGATTCAGAGAAATTTTTGTAAGTTTCAAAAATGGACACATGGAATTTTTTTAAGCAAAAACATGCAATTATATACAATGGAGGAAATTCAAGTTACTGGTAAGTACAGTTAAAATTACTTTTCAGGATCAGTACTGGGCTCAAAGGTGCAGCACTAAGGTCTCTCCTGATCACAGGTGAGAACATCGGAATTCGTAGTTCGCCTGAATTTAGAGGAATTTTTGTAAGTTTCCAAAATGGACACTGGATTGTTTTTTAAGCAAAAACAGGCAATGATATCCTATGGAGGAAATTCAAGTTACTGGTAACTACAGTTAAAATAACTTTTTTCAGGATGCGTACTGGGCTCAAAGGTGCAGCACTGAGATCTCTACTGATCACAGTTGAGATAATCGGAATTCATAGTTAGGCTGATTCTGAGATTTTTTTTCCAGCCAAAACAGGCAATATTATCCAATGGAGGAAATTCAAGCTACTGGTAAGTACATTTAAATTAACTTCTCAGGACCAATATGGGGCTCAAATGTGCAGCACTGAGGTCTCTCCTGATCACAGGTAAGAAAATCGGAATTCGTATTTCACCTGATTTTGGAAGAATTTTTGTAAGTTTCAAAAATGGACACTTAGAATTTTTTTCAGCAAAAACAGGCAATGATATCCAATGGAGGAAATTCACATTACGGGTAAGTACAGTTAAAATAAATTTTCAGGATCAGTACTGGGCTCAAAGGTGCAGCACAGAGGTCTCTCCTGATCACAGGTGAGAAAATCAGAATTCGTAGTTCGGCTGATTTTAGAGGAATTTTTATAAGTTTCAAAAATGGACACAGAAATTTTTTTCAGCAAAAACAGGCAATGATAATCAATGGAGGAAATTCAATTTACTGGTAACTACAGTTAAAATAACTTTTCAGGATCAGTACTGGGCTCAAAGGTGCAGCACTGAGGTCTCTCCTGATCACAGGTGAGATAATCGGAATTAGTAGTTGGCTGATTCTGAGGAATTTTTGTAAGTTTCAAAAAGGGAATTTAGAATTTTTTACAGCAAAAACAGGCAATAATATCCTATGGAGGAAATTCAAGCTACTGGTAAGTACAGTTAAATAACTTTTCACGATCAGTACTGGGCTCAAAGGTGCAGCACTGAGATCTCTCCTGATCACAGGTGAGAAAATCGGAATTCGTAGTTCGGCTGATTCGGAGGAATTTTTGTAAGTTTAAAAAATGGACACTTTCAAATTTTATTTTAAGCAAAAACATGCAATGATATCCAATGGAGGAAATTCAAGTTACTGGTAATTACAGTTAAAATTACTTTTCAGGATCAGTACGGGCTCAAAAGTGCAGCACAGAGGTCTCTCCTGATCACAGGTGTGAAAATCAGAATTCGTAGTTCGGCTGATTTTAGAGGAATTTTTGTAAGTTTCAAAAATGGACACTTTCAAATTTTATTTTAAGCAAAAACATGCAATGATATCCAATGGAGGAAATTCAAGTTACTGGTAATTACAGTTAAAATTACTTTTCAGGATCAGTACTGGGCTCAAAGGTGCAGCACAGAGGTCTCTCCTGATCACAGGTGTGAAAATCAGAATTCGTAGTTCGGCTGATTTTAGAGGAATTTTTGTAAGTTTCAAAAATTGACACTTTCAGATTTTATTTTAAGCAAAAACATGCAATGATATCCAATGGAGGAAATTCAAGTTACTGGTAATTACAGTTAAAATTACTTTTCAGGATCAGTTCTGGGCTCAAAGGTGCAGCACTGAGGTCTCTCCTGATCACAGGTGAGAAAATCAGAATTCGTAGATCGGCTGATTCAGAGAAATTTTTGTAAGTTTCAAAAATGGACACATGGAATTTTTTTAAGCAAAAACATGCAATTATATACAATGGAGGAAATTCAAGTTACTGGTAAGTACAGTTAAAATTACTTTTCAGGATCAGTACTAGGCTCAAAGGTAAAGCACTGAGGTCTCTCCTGATCACAGGTGAGAAAATCGGAATTCGTGGTTCGGCTGATTTTAGACGACTTTTTGTAAGTTTCAAAAATGGACACTTTCAAATTTTGTTTAAAGCAAAAACATGCAATTATATCCAATGGAGGAAATTCAAGTTACTGGTAAGTACAGTTAAAATTACCTTTCAGGATCAGTACTGGGCTCAAAGGTGCAGCACTGAGGTCTCTCCTGATCACAGGTGAGAACATCGGAATTCGTAGTTCGCCTGAATTTAGAGGAATTTTTGTAAGTTTCCAAAATGGACACTGGATTGTTTTTTTAGCAAAAACAGGCAATGATATCCTATGGAGGAAATTCAAGTTACTGGTAACTACAGTTAAAATAACTTTTCAGGATGAGTACTGGGCTCAAAGGTGCAGCACTGAGGTCTCTCCTGATCACAGTTGATATAATCGGAATTCGTAGTTAGGCTGATTCTGAGGGATTTTTGTAAGTTTGAAAAAGGGACACTAAGAATTTTTTTCAGCAAAAACAGGCAATATTATCCAATGGAGGAAATTCAAGCTACTGGTAAGTACATTTAAGTTAACTTCTCAGGACCAATATGGGGCTCAAAGATGCAGCACTGAGGTCTCTCCTGATCACAGGTGAGAAAATCGGAATTAGTATTTCACCTGATTTTGGAAGAATTTTTGTAAGTTTCAAAAATGGACACAGAAATTTTTTTCAGCAAAAACAGGCAATGATAATCAATGGAGGACATTCAAGTTACTAGTAACTACAGTTAAAATAACTTTTCAGGATCAGTACTGGGCTCAAAGGTGCAGCACTGAGGTCTCTCCTGATCACAGGTGAGAAAATCGGAAGTCGTAGTTCGGCTGACATTAGAGGAATTTTTGTAAGTTTCAAAAATGGACACTTGGAATTTTTTTTAAGCAAAAATAGGCAATGCTATCCTATGTAGGAAATTCACATTATGGGTAAGTACAGTTAAAATAACTTTTCAGGATCAGTACTGGGCTCAAAGGTGCAGCACAGAGGTCTCTCCTGATCACAGGTGAGATAATCGGAATTCGTAGTTCGGCTGATTTTAGAGGAATTTTTGTAAGTTTCAAAAATTGGCACTTGGAAATTTTTTTTAAGCAAAAACATGCAATAATATCCAATGGAGGAAATTCAAGTTACTGGTAATGACAGTTAAAATTACTTTTCAGGATCAGTACTGGGCTCAAAGGTGCAGCACTGAGGTCTCTCCTGATCACAGGTGAGAAAATCGGAATTCGTAGTTCATCTGATTTTAGAGGAATTTTTGTAAGTTTCAAAAATAGACACAGAATAGTTTTTAAGCAAAAACAGGCAATGCTATCCTATGGACGAAATTCAAGTTACTGGTAACTACAGTTAAAATTACTTTTCACGGTCAGTACTGGGCTCAAAGGTGCAGCACTGAGATCTCTCCTGATCACAGGTGAGAAAATCAGAATTCGTAGTTCGGCTGATTCAGAGACATTTTTGTACGTTTCAAAAATGGACACATGGAATTTTTTTAAGCAAAAACATGCAATTATATACAATGGAGGAAATTCAAGTTACTGGTAAGTACAGTTAAAATTACTTTTCAGGATCAGTACTGGGCTCAAAGGTGCAGCACTGAGGTCTCTCCTGATCACAGGTGAGAACATCGGAATTCGTAGTTCGCCTGAATTTAAAGGAATTTTTGTAAGTTTCCAAAATGGACACTGGATTGTTTTTTAAGCAAAAACAGGCAATGTTATCCTATGGAGGAAATTCAAGTTACTGGTAACTACAGTTAAAATAACTTTTTTCAGGATGAGTACTGGGCTCAAAGGTGCAGCACTGAGGTCTCTACTGATCACAGTTGAGATAATCGAAATTCAAAGTTAGGCTGATTCTGAGAATTTTTTTTCAGCCAAAACAGGCAATATTATCCAATGAAGGAAATTCAAGCTACTGGTAAGTACATTTAAATTAACTTCTCAGGACCAATATGGGGCTCAAATGTGCAGCACTAAGGTCTCTCCTGATCACAGGTGAGAAAATCGGAATTCGTATTTCACCTGATTTTGGAAGAATTTTTGTAAGTTTCAAAAATGGACACTTAGAATTTTTTTCAGCAAAAACAGGCAATGATATCCAATGGAGGAAATTCACATTACGGGTAAGTACAGTTAAAATACATTTTCAGGATCAGTACTCGGCTCAAAGGTGCAGCACAGAGGTCTCTCCTGATCACAGGTGAGAAAATCAGAATTCGTAGTTCGGCTGATTCAGAGAAATTTTTGTAAGTTTCAAAAATGGACACATGGAATTTTTTTAAGCAAAAACATGCAATTATATACAATGGAGGAAATTCAAGTTACTGGTAAGTACAGTTAAAATTAATTTTCAGGATCAGTACTGGGCTCAAAGGTGCAGCACTGAGGTCTCTCCTGATCACAGGTGAGAACATCGGAATTCGTAGTTCGCCTGAATTTAGAGGAATTTTTGTAAGTTTCCAAAATGGACACTGGATTGTTTTTTAAGCAAAAACAGGCAATGTTATCCTATGGAGGAAATTCAAGTAACTGGTAACTACAGTTAAAATAACTTTTTTCAGGATGAGTACTGGGCTCAAAGGTACAGCACTGAGGTCTCTACTGATCAGAGTTGAGATAATCGGAATTCATAGTTAGGCTGATTCTGAGAATTTTTTTTCAGCCAAAACAGGCAATATCATCCAATGGAGGAAATTCAAGCTACTGGTAAGTACATTTAAATTAACTTCTCAGGACCAATATGGGGCTCAAATGTGCAGCACTGAGGTCTCTCCTGATCACAGGTGAGAAAATTGGAATTCGTATTTCACCTGATTTTGGAAGAATTTTTGTAAGTTTCAAAAAGGGAATTTAGAATTTTTTACATCAAAAACAGGCAATAATATCCTATGGAGGAAATTCAACCTACTGGTAAGTACAGTTAAATAACTTTTCACGATCAGTACTGGGCTCAAAGATGCAGCACTGAGATCTCTCCTGATCACAGGTGAGAAAATCGGAATTCGTAGTTCGGCTGATTCGGAGGAATTTTTGTAAGTTTAAAAAATGGACACTTGGAAATTTTTTTCAGTAAAAATAGGCCCTGATATCCTATGGAGGAAATTCAAGCTACTGGTAAGTACATTTAAGTTAACTTCTCAGGACCAATGTGGGGCTCAAGGTGCAGCACTGAGGTCTCTCCTGATCACAGGTGAGAAAATCGGAATTCGTATTTCACCTGATTTTTGAAGAATTTTTGTAAGTTTCAAAAATGGACACTTAGAATTTTTTTTCAGCAAAAACAGGCAATGATATCCAATGGAGGAAATTCACATTACGGGTAAGTACAGTTAAAATACATTTTCACGATAAGTACTGGGATCAAAGGTGCAGCACTGAGGTCTCTCCTGATCACAGGTGAGAAAATCGGAATTCGTATTTCACCTGATTTTGGAAGAATTTTTGTAAGTTTCAAAAATGGACACAGAAATTTTTTTTCAGCAAAAACAGGCAATGTTAATCAATGGAGGAAATTAAAGTTGCTGGTAACTACAGTTAAAATAACTTTTCAGGATCAGTACTGGTCTCAAAGGTGCTGCACTGAGGTCTCTCCTGATCACAGGTGAGATAATCGGAATTAGTAGTTGGCTGATTCTGAGGAATTTTTGTAAGTTTCAAAAAGGGACATTTAGAATTTTTTTCAGCAAAAACAGGCCCTGATATCCTATGGAGGAAAGTCAAGCTACTGGTAAGTACAGTTAAAATAACTTTTCACAATCAGTCCTGGGCTCAAAGGTGCAGCACTGAGATCTCTCCTGATCACAGGTGAGAAAATCGGAATTCGTAGTTCGGCTGATTCGGAGGAATTTTTGTAAGTTTAAAAAATGGACACTTGGAATTCTTTTTTCAGCAAAAACAGGCCCTGATATCCTATGGAGGAAAGTCAAGCTACTGGTAAGTACAGTTAAGTTAACTTCTCAGAATCAATATGGGGCTCAAAGGTGCAGCACTGAGGTCTCTCCTGATCACAGGTGAGAAAATCGGAAGTCGTAGTTCGGCTGACATTAGAGGAATTTTTGTAAGTTTCAAAAATGGACACTTGGAATTTTTTTTAAGCAAAAACAGGCAATGCTATCCTATGTAGGAAATTCACATTATGAGTAAGTACAGTTAAAATAACTTTTCAGGATCAGTACTGGGCTCAAAGGTGCAGCACAGAGGTCTCTCCTGATCACAGGTGAGATAATCGGAATTCGTAGTTCGGCTGATTTTAGAGGAATTTTTTTAAGTTTCAAAAATTGACACTTGGTATTTTTTTAAGCAAAAACATGCAATAATATCCACTGGAGGAAATTCAAGTTACAGGTAATGACAGTTAAAATTACTTTTCGGGATCAGTACTGGGCTCAAAGGTGCAGCACTGAGGTCTCTCCTGATCACAGGTGAGAAAATCGGAATTCGTAGTTCATCTGATTTTAGAGGAATTTTTGTAAGTTTAAAAAATGGACACAGAATTGTTTTTAAGCAAAAACAGGCAATGCTATCCTATGGACGAAATTCAAGTTACTGGTAACTACAGTTAAAATACTTTTCACGGTCAGTACTGGGCTCAAAGGTGCAGCACTGAGATCTCTCCTGATCACAGGTGAGAAAATCAGAATTCGTAGTTCGGCTGATTCAGAGGAATTTTTGTAAGTTTCAAATATGGACACTTGGAATTTTTTTAAGCAAAAACATGCAATGACATCTAATGGAGGAAATTCAAGTTACTGATAAGTACAGTTAAAACAAATTTTCAGAATCGGTACTGGGCTCAAAGGTGCAGCACTGAGGTCTCTCCTGATCACAGGTGAGAAAATCGGAATTCGTGGTTCGCCTGATTTTAGAGGAATTTTTGTAAGTTTAAAAAATGAACACAGAATAGTTTTTTAAGCAAAAACAGGCAATGCTATCCTATGGAGGAAATTCATGTTACGGGTCAGTACAGTTAAAATAACTTTTCAGGATCAGTACTGGGCTCAAAGGTGCAGCACAGAGGTCTCTCCTGATCACAGGTGAGAAAAACGGAATTCGTAGTTCGGCTGATTTTAGAGGAATTTTTGTAAGTTTCAAAAATGGACACTTGGATTTTTTTTTTAAGCAAAAACATGCAATAATATCCAATGGAGGATATTCAAGTTACTGGTAAGTACAGTTAAAATTACTTTTCACGATCAGTACTGGGCTCAAAGGTGCAGCACTGAGATCTCTCCTGATCACAGATGACAAAATCGGAATTTGTAGTCCGGCTGATTCGGAGGAATTTTTGTAAGTTTCAAAAATGGACACTTAGAACTTTTTTTTCGCAAAAACAGGCACTGATATCCTATGGAGGAAATTCAAGCTTCTGGTAAGTACAGTTAAGTTAACTTCTCAGGATCAATATGGGGCTCTAAGGTGCAGCACTGAGGTCTCTCCTGATCACAGGTGAGAAAATCGGAAGTCGTAGTTTGGCTGATATTAGAGGAATTTTTGTAAGTTTCAAAAATGGACATTTTGAAAAAAAAATTAAGCAAAAACATGCAATGATTTCCAATGGAGGAAATTAAAGTTACTGAAAAGTACAGTTAAAATTACTTTTCAGGATCGGTACTGTGCTCAAAGGTGCAGCACTGAGGTGTCTCCTGATCACAGGTGACAAAATCGGAATTCGTGGTTCGGCTGATTTTAGAGGAATTTTTGTAAGTTTCAAAAATGGACACTTTCAAATTTTATTTTAAGCAAAAAAATGCAATGATATCCAATAGAGGAAATTCAAGTTACTGGTAAGTACAGTTAAAATTACTTTTCAGGATCAGTACTGGGCTCAAAGGTGCAGCACTGAGGTATCTCCTGATCACAGGTGAGAACATCGGAATTCGTAGTTCGCCTGAATTTAGAGGAATTTTTGTAAGTTTCAAAAATGGACACAGAATTGTTTTTTAAGCAAAAACAGGCAGTGATATCCTATGGAGGAAATTCAAGTTACTGGTAACTACAGTTAAAATATTTTTCAGGATGAGTACTGGACTCAAAGGTGCAGCACTGAGGTCTCTCCTGATCACAGGTGAGATAATCGGAATTCGCAGTTCGGCTGATTCTGAGGAATTTTTGTAAGTTTCAAAAAGGGACACTAAGAATTTTTTTTCAGCAAAAACAGCCAATATTATCCTATGGAGGAAATTCAAGCTACTGGTTAGTACAATCAATTTATTTATTTATTTATTTATTTGGGGCGATTTTTAGAGCGCGCAAATACCCGAGGGTGTCTCGGCGCTGTGTCAACAGAACTCTCCGTAGGAAAGAAAACTAGGCATGGAATAGCCATGTTTTCAGATTTTTTCTGAACTTAAGCAGGGTAGGTGCACACTTAAGGTGGAGAGGGAGAGTATTCCACAGTCTAGCTGTGGCAACGGTGAAACGTTTGTCTCCCCAGTTAGCCCTTCTTGTGCGAGGGACTGTTAGCAGATGGGCAGAAGATGAACGCAATGTTCTTTGCTGTTCAGGTGGACGAAAGGCTTGTTTTAGAAATAGGGGGCCCTGGTTATGAATGGCTTTGTACGCTATGCACAAGGCCTTAAATTTGATGCGGCTCCTTACCGGCAACCAATGCAGCTGTTGGATGTAGGGGGAGACAGATGCAAATTTAGGAATGCGTAGCAGGGTCCTAGCTGCTGCATTCTGTACAGTCTGTAATTTATTAAGGACCTTTTGTTGTGCATTTAGGAGTAAGGCATTACAATAGTCAGTCTTGGAGAAGACTAGCGTGCTGACTAAAGTTTTGCCTGCGGAAGATGGTAGGTACGGAATGAGTTTTTTGATTTTTTTTAAGGTGTGGAAGGCAGATGAGACCACTGAGTTTGCGTGTTGCTGGAAGGACAGTTTGTTGTCGAAGATGACCCCCAAGTTTCGTACCTTGATCACTGGTACTGGAGGTTGTCCCAGTTGTTGGGGCCACCATTGAGGAGACCAAGTTGGTTGTAGTCTCCCGAATGTCATCACTTCTGTTTTATCAGAATTTAGTTTGAGGCAGTTTGATGACATCCAGGAGCTTATTGCTTCCATGCCAGATTGGAAGTTTGACGCTACTGTTTGGCCATCATCGAATACGGACAACACCAGCTGTGTGTCGTCTGCGTATGTAGTGAGAGAGATACCATGGGACTTGATGACCCTCGCTAAGTCAGACACATATATATTGAACAGTGTCGGGCTTAGCGAGGATCCCTGTGGTACCCCGCAAGGCAGGGAGAAGGTCTGGGAAGTGTATTGTCCCAGCTTCACCGTTTGTAGGCGATTTGACAAGAATGAGGCCAGAAGCTCCTTAGCCTTGTCCCTTACTCCTATGGCCGCGACACGGTCGATCAGAGTGGCATGATCGACCGTGTCGAAGGCTGCGGACAGGTCTAAGAGTATGAGGATTGCAGCTCCTCCATTGTCCATAGTGGATCGAATCTCGTCCGCTGCCTTCAGGAGAGCTGTCTCTGTGCCATGTCCCTGACGGAACCCGAACTGGGTATCATCCAGTAAGTTGTTGTTGTGGATGTATGTTGCCAGTTGCTGGTTCATGATCTTTTCAAAGATTTTGGCCGGAAAAGGAAGGCATGCAATGGGCCTGTAGCTGGATGGAAGAGACGGGTCTAGACTGGGTTTTTTGAGTAGTAATCAATCAATCAATCAGAGCATTTATATAGCGCACTACTCACCCGGAGGGTCTCAAGGCGCTGGGGGGAGGGGGTCCGCTACTGCTCGAACAGCCAGGTCTTGAGCTGCTTCCTGAAGGCGAGGTGGTCCTGGGTCAGGCGGAGGTGGGTCGGAAGGGAGTTCCAAGTCTTGGCGGCCAGGTAGGAGAAGGACCTTCCTCCTGTGGTGGCTCTTCGGATGCGGGGGACGGCGGCGAGGGCGTGGCTGGTCGATCGAAGCTGGCGTTTGGGAGCGTAGAAGTTGAGGCGGCTGTTGAGGTATCCTGGTCCTTGGTTGTGTAGGGCTTTGTGTGCGTGGGTGAGGAGCCGGAAGGTGATTCTCTTGTTGACCGGGAGCCAGTGCAGGTCTCTCAGGTGTCCGGAGATGTGGCTGCGGCGGGGGATGTCCAGGATGAGTCGTGCTGAGGTGTTCTGGATCCGCTGGAGTCTCTTCTGGAGTTTGGCGGTGGTTCCGGCGTAGAGGGAGTTGCCGTAGTCCAGACGGCTGGTGACGAGGGCCTGGGTGACCGTCTTCCTGGTCTCGTGGGGATCCATCGGAAGATCTTACGTAGCATGCGCAGCATGTTGAAGCACGACGAGGAGACGGCGTTGACTTGTCAGGTCATGGAGAGGGAGGAGTCCAGGATGAAGCCCAGGTTGCGTGCGTGGTCTGTTGGTTTGGGTGCGCTGCCCAGGGCGGGGGGCCACCAGGAGTCGTCCCAGGCGGAGGGTGAGGATCCCAGGATGAGGACTTCCGTCTTGTCCGAGTACAGTTTCAGGCGGCTGTTCGACATCCATTTGGCTACGTCTGTCATCCCTTCGTGCAGGTTGGCTCTGGCGGTGGCGGGGTCGTTAGTGAGGGAGAGGATCAGCTGGGTGTCGTCGGCGTAGGAGATGATGTTCAGGTTGTGCTGGTGTGCGATGGCTGCGAGGGGGCTCATGTAGACGTTGAAGAGTGTTGGGCTGAGCGAGGAACCTTGTGGAACGCCGCAGACGACTTCGGTGGCCTCCGATCTGAACGGGGGGAGGCGGACTCTCTGTGTCCTTCCGGCGAGGAAGGAGGTGATCCACTCCAGTGTCTTCTCCTGGATTCCGACGTTGCTGAGGCACTGTACTAGGGTACGGTGGCAGACAGTGTCGAAGGCCGCGGAGAGGTCCAGGAGGATGAGGGCCGCTGTTTCTCCGTTGTCGAGCAGGGCTCGGATGTCATCGGTAGCTGCGATCAGGGCGGTCTCGGTGCTGTTGTTGGCCCGGAAGCCAGACTACGAGAGGTCGAGGGAACCGTTCGTCTTGAGGAAGGCGGCCAGTTGCTTGTTGACGGTCTTCTCGATGACTTTGGCTGGAAACGGGAGCAGCGAGATGGGGCGGTAGTTCTTGAGGTCGGTTGGGTCTGCTGATGGTTTCTTGAGTAGAGCGCTGAGTTCGGCGTGCTTCCAGCTCTCCGGGAAGGTGGCGATGTTGAAGGAGGTGTTGATGATGTCCCGCAGGTGGGGTGCGGTGACAGCGTCGGCCTTGTTGAAGACGTGGTGAGGGCAGGGGTCTGTCGGAGATCCGGAGTGGATGGAGTTCATCGTGCGGATGGTGTCTTCGGTGCTGATTGGGGTCCAGGCGCTGAGGGTGGTGGTGGGGGGCAGTGGTTCGGTCGTGGCGTGCGTCGGTTGAGTGCTGAAGCTGTTGTGTATGTCCGCGATCTTGTTGTGGAAGTAGGAGGTGAGGGAGTTGCAGAGGTCTTGCGAAGGGGTGATGTCGTTGTTTCCGGCGTTGGGGTTGGAGAGCTCTTTCACGATGTTGAAGAGTTCCTTGCTGTTGTGTGCGTTGTTGTCCAGTCGTTCCTTGAATGCGGTTTTCTTGGTGGCGTGGATCAGCTGGTGGTGTTTTCGGGTGGCGAGCTTGAGGGCAGTCATGTTGTCCGGTGTTGGGTCTCTGCGCCAGGTTTTCTCGAGTGCTCTGCAGTTCTTCTTGGAGCTCTTGAGTTCGTCGTTACCATGGGGCTTTCTTGCTGCCGGGTCTGCTCGGCGGGGTCTTCAGCGGGGCGAGGTCGTCTGCGCAGTCGCTGATCCATTTTGTGAGGTTGGTGGCTGCTTGGCTGGGGTTTGTTGTGCTGGTGGGAGGGTTCTTGCTCAGGGAAGTAGCGAGCTGGTCTGCAGTGATCTTGTTCCAGCTTCTGCGGGGAGCCTGTTGCTGGTGATGGTGGAGCGTGGTCCTTCTGAAGCTGAAGTGGACGCAGCTGTGGTCCGTCCAGTGGAGTCCCGTGGCGTGGCTGAAGGCGATGTCCTTGCTGGAAGAGAAGATCGGGTCGAGTGTGTGTCCAGCGTAGTGGGTGGGGGTGGTCACCAGTTGCTTGAGTCCGAGGTTGGCGAGGTCGTCCAGCAGGGTGGTGGTGTTGCGGTCGTTGTTGTTCTCCAGGTGGAAGTTGAGGTCCCCGAGGAGGATGTAGTCGGCGGAGGGGAGGGCGTGTGGGCTGATGAAGTCGGCGATGTCCTCGCTGAATTGTGTGCGTGGTCCCGGGGGTCTGTAGATGAGGGTGCCTCTGAGGGTGGTCTTGGGGTTGACGTGGATCTGGAAGTGCAGGTGTTCGGCGGGTGCGAGGGTGTCGTCGGTGTTGGTCGTGATGCGGATGGTGTTCCTGTGGATGATGGCGATGCCTCCTCCAGTCTGGTTGATGCGGTCCCTCCGGATGATCTTGTAGCCGTCTGGGATGGCTATGTCGGGCGCTGAGGAGGCGTTCAACCAGGTTTCCGTGAGGAAGGCGACGTCTGGGTCTGTGGTGTCGAGCAGGTTCCAGAGCTCGACGGCGTGTCTGTGGACGGAGCGGGTGTTGAGCAGGATGCACTTCAGGTGGGTGCTGCTGGAGTTCGGCTTGGTGGGTGCTGGTGTGGCGTGGGTCTGGTTGCAGGTGAACTTGCAGGAGTGGCAGCTGAAGGGTTCGTGGGTGCATCTCGGTGTGGCTCGGTAGCAGCCTGGGGTTCGGCCGGTGTTGAGTGCGTTGAGTTTGGTGGCGTTGTAGGTCCGTCGGGTCGGCTTCCGGCGGTGGGGGCCAGGGATCCGGGCACTGGGCGCGGTCCAGGCGCGGACGGGCGTAGACGGGCTTACCTTTGGCGCACCTTTGGCACTCAATCGGTGCTCCCGCTGCGCGCGTCCGCTGCGCGGTCGCTCTGGGGGTGTCATAAGAAGGGAGCCGGGAGGGAGGGTCCGCTGGGAGGCGGGGAGCGCGTGGGCCAATCGGCAAGCGGGGGGGCGGGGTCGCGGCAGGAAGGGCGGGAAAAAACGGCGAGCTTGGTGGGCGGCCCTGCGGCGGCTGGGGCACCGGATCGGCGTCTGGCAGGCAGCAGGTAGAGGTAGGCAGGCAGAGCAGGCGGGGAGCGTGGGGGCGACCAGGCCGTGGAGGGTGCAGTACAGTGAAAACAACTTTTCAGGATCAGTACTGGGCTCAAAGGTGCAGCACTGAGGTCTCTCGGGTTCACAGGTGAGAAAATTGGAATTCGTAGTTCGCCTGATTTTAGAGGAATTTTTGTAAGTTTAAAAAATGAACACAGAATTGTTTTTTAAGCAAAAACAGGCAATGCTATCCTATGGAGGAAATTCATTTTACGGGTCAGTACAGTTAAAATAACTTTTCAGGATCAGTACTGGGCTCAAAGGTGCAGCACAGAGGTCTCTCCTGATCACAGGTGAGAAAAACGGAATTCGTAGTTCGGCTGATTCGGAGGAATTTTTGTAAGTTTCAAAAATGGACACTTAGAATTTTTTTTTCACAAAAACAGGCACTGATATCCTATGGAGGAAATTCAAGCTTCTGGTAAGTACAGTTAAGTTAACTTCTCAGGATCAATATGGGGCTCTAAGGTGCAGCACTGAGGTCTCTCCTGATCACAGGTGAGAAAATCGGAAGTCGTAGTTTGGCTGATATTAGAGGAATTTTTGTAAGTTTCAAAAATGGACACTTTGAATTTTTTTTAAGCAAAAACATGCAATGATATCCAATGGAGGAAATTAAAGTTACTGATAAGTACAGTTAAAATTACTTTTCAGGATCGGTACTGTGCTCAAAGGTGCAGCACTGAGGTCTCTCCTGATCACAGGTGAGAAAATCGGAATTCGTGGTTCGGCTGATTTTAGAGGAATTTTTGTAAGTTTCAAAAATGGACACTTTCAAATTTTATTTTAAGCAAAAAAATGCAATGATATCCAATAGAGGAAATTCAAGTTACTGGTAAGTACAGTTAAAATTACTTTTCAGGATCAGTACTGGGCTCAAAGGTGCAGCACTGAGGTCTCTCCTGATCACAGGTGAGAACATCGGAATTTGTAGTTCGCCTGAATTTAGAGGAATTTTTGTAAGTTTCAAAAATGGACACAGAATTGTTTTTTAAGCAAAAACAGGCAGTGATATCCTATGGAGGAAATTCAAGCTACTGGTTAGTACATTTAAGTTAACTTCTCAGAACCAATATGGGGCTCAAAGGTGCAGCACTGAGGTCTCCCCTGATCACAGGTGAGAAAATCGGAATTCGTATTTCACCTGATTTTGGAAGAATTTTTGTACGTTTCAAAAATGGACACTTAGAATTTTTTTCAGCAAAAACAGGCAATGATATCCAATGGAGGAAATTCACATTACGAGTAAGTACAGTTAAAATACATTTTCAGGATCAGTACTGGGCTCAAAGGTGCAGCACAGAGGTCTCACCTGGTCACAGGTGAGAAAATCAGAATTCGTAGTTCGGCTGATTTTAGTGGAATTTTTATAAGTTTCAAAAATGGACACAAATTTTTTTCAGCAAAAACAGGCAATGATAATCAACGGAGGATATTCAAGTTACTGGTAACTACAGTTAAAATAACTTTTCAGGATCAGTACTGGGCTCAAAGGTGCAGCACTGAGGTCTCTCCTGATCACAGGTAAGATAATCGGAATTAGTAGTTGGCTGATTCTGAGAAATTTTTGTAAGTTTCAAAAAGGGACATTTAGAATTTTTTTCAGCAAAAACAGGCAATAATATCCTATGGAGGAAATTCAAGCTACTGGTAAGTACATTTAAGTTAACTTCTCAGGATCAATATGGGGCTCAAAGGTGCCGCACTGAGGTCTCTCCTGATCACAGGTGACAAGATCGGAATTCGTAGTTCGGCTGATTTTAGAGGAATTTTTGTAAGGTTCAAAAATGAACAATTGGAATCTTTTTTTAAGCAAAAACATGCAGTGATATCCTATAAAGGAAATTCAAGTCACTGGTAAGTACAGTTAAAACAACTTTTCAGGATCAGTACTGGGCTCAAAGGTGCAGCACTGAGGTCTCTCCTGATCACAGGTGAGAAAATCGGAATTCGTAGTTCGCCTGATTTTAGAGGAATTTTTGTAAGTTTCAAAAATGAACACAGAATTGTTTTTTAAGCAAAAACAGGCAATGCTATCCTATGGAGGAAATTCACATTACGGGTAAGTACAGTTAAAATAACTTGGCTGATTCTGAGGAATTTTTGTAAGCTTCAAAAATGGACACTTAGACATTTTTTTCAGTAAAAACATGCAATGATATCCTAAGGATGAAAATCAAATTACTAGTAAGTACAGTTAAAATTACATTTCAGGATCAGTACTGGGCTCAAAGGTGCAGCACTGAGGTCTCTCCTGATCACAGGTGAGAAAATCGGAATTTGTGGTTCGGCTGATTTTAGAGGAATTTTTGTAAGTTTCAAAAATGGACAAATGGAATTTTTTTTAAGCAAAAACAGGCAATGCTATCCTATGGAGGAAATTCACATTACGGGTAAGTACAGTTAAAATAACTTGGCTGATTCTGAGGAATTTTTGTAAGCTTCAAAAATGGACACTTAGACATTTTTTTCAGTAAAAACATGCAATGATATCCTAAGGATGAAAATCAAATTACTAGTAAGTACAGTTAAAATTACATTTCAGGATCAGTACTGGGCTCAAAGGTGCAGCACTGAGGTCTCTCCTGATCACAGGTGAGAAAATCGGAAGTCGTAGTTCGCCTGAATTTAGAGGATTTTTTGTAAGTTTCAAAAATGGACACAATTGTTTTTTAAGCAAAAACAGGCAATGATATCCTATGGAGAAAATTCAAGTTACTGGTAACTACAGTTAAAATAACTTTTCAGGATGAGTACTGGGCTCAAAGGTGCAGCACTGAGGTCTCTCCTGATCACAGTTGAGATAATCGGAATTCGTAGTTCGGCTGATTCTGATGAATTTTTGTAAGTTTCAAAAAAGGGACACTAAGAATTTTTTTTCAGCAAAAACAGGCAATATTATCCTATGGAGGAAATTCAAGTTACTGGTAAGTACATTTAAGTTAACTTCTCAGGACCAATATGGGGCTCAAAGGAGCAGCACTGAGGTCTCTCCTGATCACAGGTGAGAAAATCAGAATTCGTAGTTCACCTGATTTTGGAAGAATTTTTGTAAGTTTCAAAAATGGACACTTAGAATTTTTTTTCAGCAAAAACAGGCAATGATATCCAATGGAGGAAATTCACGTTACGGGTAAGAACAGTTAAAAGAACTTTTCAGGATCAGTACTGGGCTCAAAGGTGCAGCACAGAGGTCTCTCCTGATCACAGGTGAGAAAATCAGAATTCATAGTTTGGCTGATTTTACAGGAATATTTGTAAGTTTAAAAAATTGACACAGACATTTTTTTAAGCAAAAACAGGCAATGATAATCAATGGAGGAAATTCAAGTTACTGGTAACTACAGTTAAAATAACTTTTCAGGATCAGTACTGGGCTCAAAGGTGCAGCACTGAGGTCTCTCCTGATCACAGGTGAGATAATCAGAATTAGTAGTTGGCTGATTCTGAGGAATTTTTGTAAGTTTCAAAAAGGGACATTTAGAAAAAAAAAATCAGCAAAAACAGGCAATAATATCCTATGGAGGAAATTTAAGCTACTGGTAAGTACATTTAAGGTAATTTCTCAGGATCAATATGGGGCTCAAAGGTGCCGCACTGAGGTCTCTCCTGATCACAGGTGAGAAGATCGGAATTTGTAGTACGGCTGATTTTAGAGACATTTTTGTAAGGTTCAAAAATGAAGAATTGGAATCTTTTTTTTAAGCAAAAACATGCAGTGATATCCTATGAATGAAATTCAAGTCACTGTTAAGTACAGTTAAAATAACTTTTCAGGATCAGTACTGGGCTCAAAGGTGCAGTACTGAGGTCTGTCTTGATCACGGGTGAGATAATTGGAATTCGTGGTTTGGCTGATTCTGAGGAATTTTTGTAAGTTTCAAAAATGGACACTTAGACATTTTTTTCAGTAAAAACATGCAATGATATCCTAAGGATGAAAATCAAATTACTAGTACGTACAGTTAAAATTACTTTTCAGGATCAGTACTGGGCTAAAAGGTGCAGCACTGAGGTCTCTGTTGATCACAGGTGAGAAAATCGGAATTCGTGGTTCGGCTGATTTTAGAGGAATTTTTGTAAGTTTCAAAAATGGACACTTGGAATTTTTTTTTTAAGCAAAAACATGCAATAATATCCAATGGAGGAAATTCAAGTTACTGATAAGTACAGTTAAAACAATTTTTCAGGATCGGTACTGGGCTTAAAGGTGCAGCACTGAGGTCTCTCCTGATCCCATGTGAGATAATCGGAATTCGTGTTTTGGCTGATTTTAGAGGAATTTTTGTAAGTTTCAAAAATGGACACTATCAAATTTTATTTTAAGCAAAAACATGCAATGATATCCAATGGAGGAAATTCAAGTTACTGATAAGTACAGTTACAATTACTTTTCAGGATCAGTACTGGGCTCAAAGGTGCAGCACTGTGGTCTCTCCTGATCACAGGTGAGAAAATCGGAAGTCGTAGTCCGGCTGATATTAGAGGAATTTTTGTAAGTTTAAAAAATGGACACTTGGAATTTTTTTTAAGCAAAAACATGCAATGATATCCAATGGAGGAAATTCAAGTTACTGATAAGTACAGTTAAAGCAACTTTTCAGGATCAGTACTGGGCTCAAAGGTGCAGCACTGATGTCTCTCCTGATCACAGGTGAGAAAATCGGAATTTGTGGTTCGGCTGATTTTAGACGACTTTTTATAAGTTTCAAAAATTGACACTTTAAAATTTTATTTTAAGCAAAAAAATACAATTATATCCAATGGAGGAAATTCAAGTTACTGGTAAGTACAGTTAAAATTACTTTTCAGGATCAGTACTGGGCTCAAAGGTGCAGCACTGAGGTCTCTCCTGATCACAGGTGAGAACATCGAATTCGTAGTTCGCCTGAATTTAGAGGAATTTTTGTAAGTTTCAAAAATGGACACAGGATTGTTTTTTAAGCAAAAACAGGCAATGATATCCTATGGAGGAAATTCAATTTACTGGTAACTACAGTTAAAATACCTTTTCAGGATGAGTACTGGGCTCAAAGGTGCAGCACTGAGGTCTCTCCTGATCACAGTTGAGATAATCAGAATTCGTAGTTCGGCTGAATCTGAGGAATTTTTGTAAGTTTGAAAAAGGGACACTAAGAATTTTTTTTCAGCAAAAACAGGCAATATTATCCTATGGAGGAAACTCAAGCTACTGGTAAGTACATTTAAGTTAACTTCTCAGGACCAATATGGGGCTCAAAGGTGCAGCACTGAGGTCTCTCCTGATCACAGGTGAGAAAATCGGAATTCGTATTTCACCTGATTTTGAAAGGAATTTTTGTAAGTTTCAAAAATGGACTCTTAGAATTTTTTTCATCAAAAACAGGCAATGATATCCAATGGAGGAAATTCACATTACGGGTAAGTACAGTTAAAATAACTTTTCAGGATTAGTACTGGGCTCAAAAGTGCAGCACAGAGGTCTCTCCTGATCACAGTTGAGATAATCGGAAGTCGTAGTTCGGCTGATTTTAGAGGAATTTTTGTAAGTTTCAAAAATGGACGCTTGGAATTTATTTTTAAGCAAAAACATGCAATAATATCCAATGGAGGAAATTCAAGTTACTGGTAAGTACAGTTAAAATGACTTTTCAGTATCAGTACTGGGCTCAAAGGTGGAGCACTGAGGACTCTCCTGATCACAGGTGAGAAAATCGGAATTCGTAGTTCATGTGATTTTAGAGGTCTTTTTTTAAGTTTCAAAAATTAACGCAGAATTGTTTTTAAAGCAAAAACAGGCAATGCTATCCTTTGCAGGAAATTCACGTTACGGGTAAGTACAGTTAAAATAACTTTTCAGGATCAGTACTGGGCTCAAAGGTGCAGCACAGAGGTCTCTCCTGATCACAGGTGAGAAAAACGGAATTCGTAGTTCGGCTGATTTTAGAGGAATTTTTGTAAGTTTCAAAAATGGACACTTGGATTTTTTTGAAGCAAAAACATGCAATAATATTCAATGGAGGATATTCAAGTTACTGGTAAGTACAGTTAAAATTACTTTTCATGATCAGTACTGGGCTCAAAGGTGCAGCACTGAGATCTCTCCTGATCACAGATGGGAAAATCGGAATTTGTAGTCCGGCTGATTCGGAGGAATTTTTGTAAGTTTCAAAAATGGACACTTAGAATTTTTTTTCGCAAAAACAGGCACTGATATCCTATGGAGGAAATTCAAGCTTCTGGTAAGTACAGTTAAGTTAACTTCTCAGGATCAATATGGGGCTCTAAGGTGCAGCACTGAGGTCTCTCCTGATCACAGGTGAGAAAATCGGAAGTCGTAGTTTGGCTGATATTAGAGGAATTTTTGTAAGTTTCAAAAATGGACACTTTGAATTTTTTTTTAAGCAAAAACATGCAATGATATCCAATGGAGGAAATTAAGGTTACTGATAAGTACAGTTAAAATTACTTTTCAGGATCGGTACTGTGCTCAAAGGTGCAGCACTGAGGTCTCTCCTGATCACAGGTGAGAAAATCGGAATTCGTGGTTCGGCTGATTTTAGAGGAATTTTTGTAAGTTTCAAAAATGGACACTTTCAAATTTTATTTTAAGCAAAAAAATGCAATGATGTCCAATAGAGGAAATTCAAGTTACTGGTAAGTACAGTTAAAATTACTTTTCAGGATCAGTACTGGGCTCAAAGGTGCAGCACTGAGGTCTCTCCTGATCACAGGTGAGAACATCGGAATTCGTAGTTCGCCTGAATTTAGAGGAATTTTTGTAAGTTTCAAAAATGGACACAGAATTGTTTTTTAAGCAAAAACAGGCAGTGATATCCTATGGAGGAAATTCAAGTTACTGGTAACTACAGTTAAAATATTTTTCAGGATGAGTACTGGACTCAAAGGTGCAGCACTGAGGTCTCTCCTGATCACAGGTGAGATAATCGGAGTTCGTAGTTCGGCTGATTCTGAGGAATTTTTGTAAGTTTCAAAAAGGGACACTAAGAATTGTTTTTTAAGTAAAAACAGGCAGTGATATCCTATGGAGGAAATTCAAGTTACTGGTAACTACAGTTAAAATATTTTTCAGAATGAGTACTGGACTCAAAGGTGCAGCACTGAGGTCTCTCCTGATCACAGGTGAGATAATCGGAATTCGTAGTTCGGCTGATTCTGAGGAATTTTTGTAAGTTTCAAAAAGGGACACTAAGAATGTTTTTTTTCAGCAAAAACAGGCAATATTATCCTAAGGAGGAAATTCAAGCTACTGGTTAGTACATTTAAGTTAACTTCTCAGAACCAATATGGGGCTCAAAGGTGCAGCACTGAGGTCTCCCCTGATCACAGGTGAGAAAATCGGAATTCGTATTTCACCTGATTTTGGAAGAATTTTTGTACGTTTCAAAAATGGACACTTAGAATTTTTTTCAGCAAAAACAGGCAATGATATCCAATGGAGGAAATTCACATTACGGGTAAGTACAGTTTAAATAAATTTTCAGGATCAGTACTGGGCTCAAAGGTGCAGCACAGAGGTCTCACCTGGTCACAGGTGAGAAAATCAGAATTCGTAGTTCGGCTGATTTTAGTGGAATTTTTATAAGTTTCAAAAATGGACACAAATTTTTTTCGCAAAAACAGGCAATGATAATCAACTGAGGAAATTCAAGTTACTGGTAACTACAGTTAAAATAACTTTTCAGGATCAGTACTGGGCTCAAAGGTGCAGCACTGAGGTCTCTCCTGATCACAGGTGAGATAATCGGAATTAGTAGTTGGCTCATTCTGAGGAATTTTTGTAAGTTTCAAAAAGGGACATTTAGAATTTTTTTCAGCAAAAACAGGCAATAATATCCTATGGAGGAAATTCAAGCTACTGGTAAGTACATTTAAGTTAACTTCTCAGGATCAATATGGGGCTCAAAGGTGCCGCACTGAGGTCTCTCCTGATCACAGGTGACAAGATCGGAATTCGTAGTTCGGCTGATTTTAGAGGAATTTTTGTAAGGTTCAAAAATGAACAATTGGAATCTTTTTTAAGCAAAAACATGCAGTGATATCCTATAAAGGAAATTCAAGTCACTGGTAAGTACAGTTAAAACAACTTTTCAGGATCAGTACTGGGCTCAAAGATGCAGCACTGAGGTCTCTCCTGATCACAGTGTAGTGTAGTTCCTATTATCCCAATAGGCTCTGCGCATTAGAATAATACCTTCAATAGTATAGGCCTAGACCAGACGTTAACTAGGTCTTCTATTGTCGATATTAAACTTAAAGTTTTGGGTTTGCCAGCTAGCTCAGAGTTCACTAGAAACTTTCTCGAATAGGCAAGGAGGAGTTGAACCTCCCTGGATAGACAAGAAGGGATTTAGTTTCTGACAACTATGGAACATGACAACTTTGCTCTCCCCTAATCAAGAGTGTATCTCTAGAGTCGTGTGAAAACAAAAGACAACTTATTTTACTCAGTCAGTACGTGCATTCTTAGTCTCACCAGATTGTAGAGAAAAGGAAGAGACGGGCGTGTTCAATAAAAGATGGTATTTATTGATCAGTCTCTTTTCTCATACAAGAGAAATTAATCGATATTATCGCAATACTTATGGTTAAGTAAAGTGCATACAATAAAAGCAGAAGTATAAAATAATACTGTAAAAACATTTATATGGTTTCTAAGCCATATGGTGGTTTAAAATGGATGAAATAGATACATACACATATACATTTGACTAATCGTACTGGTGTTTCTAACTACGCCTACCCCGGTGTACCTGACCTAAGCCTAATACGTGGGCGGGAATAGAAAGTAGCAGTTTAAGTTAAGTTTGTTTTGCCAAGTGACTGACTCAAGAATTCTCTGCAAGGGGTTATTCAGTTCTGTACCTGGAATCTAGGATGGTTGAGGGATGGTATCTCTCGTCTTTGGTCTCGATATTCCAGGCTGCCTGCAAGGGCTGCCCGGAAGCGCCGGAGCTGGATTTCTCGGCAGGAGAAAGCAGCGTCTCGTTCTCAGCGCGTCAGGAAGGCGGGGCTGCGCCAGCGGGGTCTGCTCTGCTCTGGGCTTCGGCAAGTCTGGCTGCTCCGATCTCGTCACCACCGCGTGTGTTTGCTTAAGGCAATACCGGTAATATTTATACCTGTAAGGTGCCGAGATTGACGTAAGGATGGACATAGATACGTCAATAAGGATGTCATACGAACTGGTCGTTAGCACATTCTTTTGCTGAAGTTCTCGGTGAAATCAAAACAATGGCCGCAAGGTTTTTCCCAGGTTGTCATAGGTTTGATTTGTTTTGAGAACTCCGTATGCCTTATCAGGGGCTGGAGGAATATTGCTTTGCCTAATTAGATGGCAAGCGTTATGACCTAATCAGATAACGCGCTCCTGTGCCGTGGTCTGGCGTAATCAGATAACGGTTTCTGCATCATGGGATGGCTGCTAGTTAACTTGTTAACCAGAATAGGGTCAGGAATAGGGGGATCGATACAGAACCTATAGGAATACATCACAACAGGTGAGAAAATCGTAATTCGTAGTTCGCCTGATTTTAGAGGAATTTTTGTAAGTTTCAAAAATGAACACAGAATTGTTTTTTAAGCAAAAACAGGCAATGCTATCCTATTGAGGAAATTCACATTATGAATAAGTACAGTTAAAATAACTTTTCAGGATCAGTACTGGGCTCCAAGGTGCAGCACAAAGGTCTCTCCTGATCACAGGTGAGATAATCGGAATTCGTAGTTCGGCTGATTTTAGAGGAATTTTTGTAAGTTTCAAAAATTGACACTTGGATTTTTTTTTAAGCAAAAACATGCAATAATATCCACTGGAGGAAATTCAAGTTACTGGTAATGACAGTTAAAATTACTTTTCGGGATCAGTACTGGGCTCAAAGGTGCAGCACTGAGGTCTCTCCTGATCACAGGTGAGAAAATCGGAATTCGTAGTTCATCTGATTTTAGAGGAATTTTTGTAAGGTTCAAAAATGGACACAGAATTGTTTTTAAGCAAAAACATGCAATGACATCTAATGGAGCAAATTCAAGTTACTGATAAGTACAGTTAAAACAACTTTTCAGAATCGGTACAGGGCTCAAAGGTGCAGCACTGAGGTCTCTCCTGATCACAGGTGAGAAAATCGGAATTCCTGGTTTGGCTGATTTTAGAGGAATTTTTGTAAGTTTCAAAAATGGACACTTTCAAATTTTATTTTAAGCAAAAACATGCAATGATATCCTATAAAGGAAATTCAAGTCACTGGTAAGTACAATCAATCAATCAATCAATCAGAGCATTTATATAGCGCACTACTCACCCGGAGGGTCTCAAGGCGCTGGGGGGAGGGGGTCCGTTACTGCTCGAACAGCCAGGTCTTGAGCTGCTTCCTGAAGGCGAGGTGGTCCTGGGTCAGGCGGAGGTGGGTCGGAAGGGAGTTCCAAGTCTTGGCGGCCAGGTAGGAGAAGGACCTTCCTCCTGTGGTGGCTCTTCGGATGCGGGGGACGGCGGCGAGGGCGTGGCTGGTTCATCGAAGCTGGCGTTTGGGAGCGTAGAAGTTGAGGCGGCTGTTGAGGTATCCTGGTCCTTGGTTGTGTAGGGCTTTGTGTGCGTGGGTGAGGAGCCGGAAGGTGATTCTCTTGTTGACCGGTAGCCAGTGCAGGTCTCTCAGGTGTCCGGACATGTGGCTGTGGCGGGGGATGTCCAGGATGAGTCGTGCTGAGGTGTTCTGGATCCGCTGGAGTCTCTTCTGGAGTTTGGCGGTGGTTCCGGCGTAGAGGGAGTTGCCGTAGTCCAGACAGCTGGTGACGAGGGCCTGGGTGACCGTCTTCCTGGTCTCGGTGGGGATCCATCGGAAGATCTTACGTAGCATGCGCAGGATGTTGAAGCACGACGAGGAGATGGCGTTGACATGTCTGGTCATGGAGAGGGAGGAGTCCAGGATGAAGCCCAGGTTGCGTGCGTGGTCTGTTGGTTTGGGTGCGCTGCCCAGGGCGGGGGGCCACCAGGAGTGGTCCCAGGCAGAGGGTGAGGATCCCAGGATGAGGACTTCCGTCTTGTCCGAGTTCAGTTTCAGGCGGCTGTTCGACATCCATTTGGCTACGTCTGTCATCCCTTCGTGCAGGTTGGCTCTCATGGTGGCGGGGTCGTTAGTGAGGGAGAGGATCAGCTGGGTGTCGTCGGCGTAGGAGATGATGTTCAGGTTGTGCTGGCATGCGATGGCTGCGAGGAGGCTCATGTAGACGTTGAAGAGTGTTGGGCTGAGCGAGGAGCCTTGAGGAACGCCGCAGATGACTTCGGTGGCCTCCGATCTGAACGGGGGGAGGCGGACTCTCTGTGTCCTTCCGGCGAGGAAGGAGGTGATCCACTCCAGTGTCTTCTCCTGGATTCCGACGTTGCTGAGGCGCTGTACTAGGGTACGGTGGCAGACAGTGTTGAAGGCCGCAGAGAGGTCCAGGAGGATGAGGGCCGCTGTTTCTCCGTTGTCGAGCAGGGCTCGGATGTCATCGGTAGCTGCGATCAGGGCGGTCTCGGTGCTGTGGTTGGCACGGAAGCCAGACTGCGAGAGGTCGAGGGAACCGTTCGTCTCGAGGAAGCAGTTGCTTGTTGACGGTCTTCTCGATGACTTTGGCTGGAAACGGGAGCAGCGAGATGGGGCGGTAGTTCTTGAGGTCGGTTGGGTCTGCTGATGGTTTCTTGAGTAGAGCGCTGAGTTCGGCGTGCTTCCAGCTCTCCGGGAAGGTGGCGATGTCGAAGGAGGTGTTGATGATGTCCCGCAGGTGGGGTGCGATGACAGCGTCGGCCTTGTTGAAGACGTGGTGAGGGCAGGGGTCTGTCGGAGATCCGGAGTGGATGGAGTTCATCGTGCGGATGGTGTCTTCGGTGCTGATCGGGGTCCAGGCACGGAGGGTGGTGGTGGGGGGCAGTGGTTCGGTCGTGGCGTGCGTCGGTTGAGTGCTGAAGCTGTTGTGTATGTCCGCGATCTTGTTGTGGAAGTAGGAGGCGAGGGAGTTGCAGAGGTCTTGCGAAGGGGTGATGTCGTTGTTTCCGGCGTTGGGGTTGGAGAGCTCTTTCACGATGTTGAAGAGTTCCTTGCTGTTGTGTGCGTTGTTGTCCAGTCGTTCCTTGAATGCGGTTTTCTTGGTGGCGTGGATCAGCTGATGGTGTTTTCGGGTGGCGAGCTTGAGGGCAGTCATGTTGTCCGGTGTTGGGTCTCTGCGCCAGGTTTTCTCGAGTGCTCTGCAGTTCTTCTTGGAGCTCTTGAGTTCGTCGTTACCATGGGGCTTTCTTGCTGCCGGGTCTGCTCGGCGGGGTCTTCAGCGGGGCGAGGTCGTCTGCGCAGTCGCTGATCCATTTCGTGAGGTTGGTGGCTGCTTGGCTGGGGTTTGTTGTGCTGGTGGGAGGGTTCTTGCTCAGAGAAGTAGCAAGCTGGTCTGCAGTGATCTTGTTCCAGCTTCTGCGGGGAGCCTGTTGCTGGTGATGGTGGAGCGTGGTCCTTCTGAAGCTGAAGTGGACGCAGCTGTGGTCCGTCCAGTGGAGTCCTGTGGCGTGGCTGAAGGCGATGTCCTTGCTGGAAGAGAAGATCGGGTCGAGTGTGTGTTCGGCATAGTGGGTGGGGGTGGTCACCAGTTGCTTGAGTCCGAGGTTGGCGAGGTTGTCCAGCAGGGTGGTGGTGTTGCGGTTGTTGTTGTTCTCCAGGTGGAAGTTGAGGTCCCCGAGGAGGATGTAGTCGGCGGAGGGGAGGGCGTGTGGGCTGATGAAGTCGGCGATGTCCTCGCTGAATTGTGTGCGTGGTCCCGGGGGTCTGTAGAAGAGGGTGCCTCTGAGGGTGGTCTTGGGGTTGACGTGGATCTGGAAGTGCAGGTGTTCGGCGGGTGCGAGGGTGTCGTCGGTGTTGGTCGTGATGCGGATGGTGTTCCTGTGGATGATGGCGATGCCTCCTCCAGTCTGGTTGATGCGGTCCCTCCGGATGATCTTGTAGCCGTCTGGGATGGCGATGGCGATGTCGGGCGCTGAGGAGGCGTTCATCCAGGTTTCCGTGAGGAAGGCGACGTCTGGGTCTGTGGTGTCGAGCAGGTTCCAGAGCTCGACGGCATGTCTGTGGACGGAGCGGGTGTTGAGCAGGATGCACTTCAGGTGGGTGCTGCTGGAGTTCGGCTTGGTGGGTGCTGGTGTGGCGTGGGTCCGGTTGCAGGTGAACTTGCAGGAGTGGCAGCTGAAGGGTCCGTGGGTGCGTCTCTGTGTGGCTCGGTAGCAGCCCGGGGTTCGGCCGGTGTTGAGTGCGTTGAGTTCGGTGGCATCGTAGGTCCGTCGGGTCAGCTTCCGGCGGTGGGGGCCAGGGGTCCGGGCACTGGGCGCGGTCCAGGCACGGACGGGCGTAGACGGGCTTACCTTTGGCGCACCTTCGGCGCTCAATCGGTGCTCCCGCTGCGCGCGTCCGCTGCGCGGTCGCTCTGGGGGCGTCATAAGAAGGGAGCCGGGAGGGAGGGTCCGCTGGGAGGCGGGGAGCGCGTGGGCCAATCGGCAAGCAGGGGGGGTGGGGTCGCGGCAGGAATGGCGGGAAAAAACGGCGGGCTTGGTGGGCGGCCCTGCGGCGGCTGGGGCGCCGGATCGGCGTCTGGCAGGCAGCAGGTAGAGGTAGGCAGGCAGAGCAGGCGGGGAGCGTGGGGGCGACCAGGCCGTGGAGGGCACAGTACAGTTAAAAAAACTTTTCAGGATCAGTACTGGGCTCAAAGGTGCAGCACTGAGGTCTCTCCTGATCACAGGTGAGAAAATCGGAATTCGTAGTTCGCCTGATTTTAGAGGAATTTTTGTAAGTTTAAAAAATGAACACAGAATTGTTTTTTAAGCAAAAACATGCAATAATATCCAATGGAGGAAATTCAAGTTACTGGTAAGTACAGTTAAAATTACTTTTCACGATCAGTACTGGGCTCAAAGGTGCAGCACTGAGATCTCTCCTGATCACAGAGGAGAAAATCGGAATTTGTAGTCCGGCTGATTCGGAGGAATTTTTGTAAGTTTCAAAAATGGACACTTAGAATTTTTTTTTGCAAAAACAGGCACTGATATCCTATGGAGGAAATTCAAGCTTCTGGTAAGTACAGTTAAGTTAACTTCTCAGGATCAATATGGGGCTCTAAGGTGCAGCACTGAGGTCTCTCCTGATCACAGGTGAGAAAATCGGAAGTCGTAGTTTGGCTGATATTAGAGGAATTTTTGTAAGTTTCAAAAATGGACACTGAATTTTTTTTTAAGCAAAAGCATGCAATGATATCCAATGGAGGAAATTAAAGTTACTGATAAGTACAGTTAAAATTACTTTTCAGGATCGGTACTGTGCTCAAAGGTGCAGCACTGAGGTCTCTCCTGATCACAGGTGAGAAAATCGGAATTCGTGGTTCGGCTGATTTTAGAGGAATTTTTGTAAGTTTCAAAATTGAACACAGAATTGTTTTTTAAGCAAAAACAGGCAATGCTATCCTATGGAGGAAATTCACATTATGGGTAAGTACAGTTAAAATAACTTTTCAGGATCAGTACTGGGCTCAAAGGTGCAGTACTGAGGTCTCTCCTGATCACGGGTGAGATAATTGGAATTCATGGTTTGGCTGATTCTGAGGAATTTTTGTAAGTTTCAAAAATGGACACTTAGACATTTTTTTCAGTAAAAACATGTAATGATATCCTAAGGATGAAAATCAAATTACTACTAAGTACAGTTAAAATAACTTTTCAGGATCAGTACTGCGCTCAAAGGTGCAGCACTGAGGTCTCTCCTGATCACAGGTGAGAAAATCGGAATTTGTGGTTCGGCTGATTTTAGAGGAATTTTTGTAAGTTTCAAAAAGGGACATTTAGAAAATAAAATTCAGCAAAAACAGGCAATAATATCCTATGGAGGAAATTTAAGCTACTGGTAAGTACATTTAAGGTAATTTCTCAGGATCAATATGGGGCTCAAAGGTGCCGCACTGAGGTCTCTCCTGATCACAGGTGAGAAGATCGGAATTTGTAGTACGGCTGATTTTAGAGGAATTTTTGTAAGGTTCAAAAATGAAGAATTGGAATCTTTTTTTAAGCAAAAACATGCAGTGATATCCTATGAAGGAAATTCAAGTCACTGTTAAGTACAGTTAAAATAACTTTTCTGGATCAGTACTGGGCTCAAAGGTGCAGTACTGAGGTCTCTCTTGATCACGGGTGAGATAATTGGAATTCGTGGTTTGGCTGATTCTGAGGAATTTTTGTAAGTTTCAAAAATGGACACTTAGACATTTTTTTCAGTAAAAACATGCAATGATATCCTAAGGATGAAAATCAAATTACTAGTACGTACAGTTAAAATTACTTTTCAGGATCAGTACTGGGCTAAAAGGTGCAGCACTGAGGTCTCTCCTGATCACAGGTGAGAAAATCGGAATTCGTGTTTTGGCTGATTTTAGAGGAATTTTTGTAAGTTTCAAAAATGGACACTATCAAATTTTTTTTAAGCAAAAACATGCAATGATATCCAATGGAGGAAATTCAA
The DNA here is from genome assembly GCF_964261635.1 of Lissotriton helveticus. NCBI lineage: Eukaryota > Metazoa > Chordata > Amphibia > Caudata > Salamandridae > Lissotriton > Lissotriton helveticus. Next base: position 761,453,907 of record NC_136070.1, read on the forward strand.
GTTACTGGTAAGTACAGTTAAAACAATTTTTCAGGATCGGTACTGGGCTCAAAGGTGCAGCACTGAGGTCTCTCCTGATCCCATGTGAGATAATCGGAATTCGTGTTTTGGCTGATTTTAGAGAAATTTTTGTAAGTTTAAAAAATGGACACTATCAAATTTTATTTTAAGCAAAAACATGCAATGATATCCAATGGAGGAAATTCAAGTTACTGGTAAGTACAGTTACAATTACTTTTCAGGATCAGTACTGGGCTCAAAGGTGCAGCACTGTGGTCTCTCCTGATCACAGGTGAGAAAATCGGAAGTCGTAGTCCGGCTGATATTAGAGGAATTTTTGTATGTTTCAAAAATGGACACTTGGAATTTTTTTGTTAAGCAAAAACATGCAATGATATTCAATGGAGGAAATTCAAGTTACTGATAAGTACAGTTAAAACAACTTTTCAGGATCAGTACTGGGCTCAAAGGTGCAGCACTGATGTCTCTCCTGATCACAGGTGAGAAAATCGGAAGTCGTAGTTCGGCTGATATTAGAAGAATTTTTGTACGTTTCAAAAATGGACACTTAGAATTTTTTTCAGCAAAAACAGGTAATGATATCCAATGGAGGAAATTCACATTACGGGTAAGTACAGTTAAAATAAATTTTCAGGATCAGTACTGGGCTCAAAGGTGCAGCACTGAGGTCTCTCCTGATCACAGGTGAGAAAATTGGAATTCGTAGTTCGCCTGATTTTAGAGGAATTTTTGTAAGTTTAAAAAATGAACACAGAATTGTTTTTTAAGCAAAAACAGGCAATGCTATCCTATGGACGAAATTCAAGTTACTGGTAACTACAGTTAAAATTACTTTTCACGATCAGTACTGGGCTCAAAGGTGCAGCACAGAGGTCTCTCCTGATCACAGGTGAGAAAAACGGAATTCGTAGTTCGGCTGATTTTAGAGGAATTTTTGTAAGTTTCAAAAATGGACACTTGGATTTTTTTTTAAGCAAAAACATGCAATAATATCCAATGGAGGAAATTCAAGTTACTGGTAAGTACAGTTAAAATTACTTTTCACGATCAGTACTGGGCTCAAAGGTGCAGCACTGAGATCTCTCCTGATCACAGAGGAGAAAATCGGAATTTGTAGTCCGGCTGATTCGGAGGAATTTTTGTAAGTTTCAAAAATGGACACTTAGAATTTTTTTTCGCAAAAACAGGCACTGATATCCTATGGAGGAAATTCAAGCTTCTGGTAAGTACAGTTAAGTTAACTTCTCAGGATCAATATGGGGCTCTAAGGTGCAGCACTGAGGTCTCTCCTGATCACAGGTGAGAAAATCGGAAGTCGTAGTTTGGCTGATATTAGAGGAATTTTTGTAAGTTTCAAAAATGGACACTTTGAATTTTTTTTAAGCAAAAGCATGCAATGATATCCAATGGAGGAAATTAAAGTTACTGATAAGTACAGTTAAAATTACTTTTCAGGATCGGTACTGTGCTCAAAGGTGCAGCACTGAGGTCTCTCCTGATCACAGGTGAGAAAATCAGAATTCGTGGTTCGGCTGATTTTAGAGGAATTTTTGTAAGTTTCAAAAATGGACACTATCAAATTTTTTTAAGCAAAAACATGCAATGATATCCAATGGAGGAAATTCAAGTTACTGGTAAGTACAGTTAAAACAATTTTTCAGGATCGGTACTGGGCTCAAAGGTGCAGCACTGAGGTCTCTCCTGATCCCATGTGAGATAATCGGAATTCGTGTTTTGGCTGATTTTAGAGGAATTTTTGTAAGTTTAAAAAATGGACACTATCAAATTTTATTTTAAGCAAAAACATGCAATGATATCCAATGGAGGAAATTCAAGTTACTGGTAAGTACAGTTACAATTACTTTTCAGGATCAGTACTGGGCTCAAAGGTGCAGCACTGTGGTCTCTCCTGATCACAGGTGAGAAAATCGGAAGTCGTAGTCCGGCTGATATTAGAGGAATTTTTGTAAGTTTCAAAAATGGACACTCGGAATTTTTTTGTTAAGCAAAAACATGCAATGATATTCAATGGAGGAAATTCAAGTTACTGATAAGTACAGTTAAAACAACTTTTCAGGATCAGTACTGGGCTCAAAGGTGCAGCACTGATGTCTCTCCTGATCACAGGTGAGAAAATCGGAAGTCGTAGTTCGGCTGATATTAGAAGAATTTTTGTACGTTTCAAAAATGGACACTTAGAATTTTTTTCAGCAAAAACAGGTAATGATATCCAATGGAGGAAATTCACATTACGGGTAAGTACAGTTAAAATAAATTTTCAGGATCAGTACTGGGCTCAAAGGTGCAGCACAGAGGTCTCTCCTGATCACAGGTGAGAAAAACGGAATTCGTAGTTCGGCTGATTTTAGAGGAATTTTTGTAAGTTTCAAAAATGGACACTTGGATTTTTTTTTAAGCAAAAACATGCAATAATAGCCAATGGAGGAAATTCAAGTTACTGGTAAGTACAGTTAAAAATACTTTTCACGATCAGTACTGGGCTCAAAGGTGCAGCACTGAGATCTCTCCTGATCACAGAGGAGAAAATCGGAATTTGTAGTCCGGCTGATTCGGAGGAATTTTTGTAAGTTTCAAAAATGGACACTTAGAATTTTTTTTCGCAAAAACAGGCACTGATATCCTATGGAGGAAATTCAAGCTTCTGGTAAGTACAGTTAAGTTAACTTCTCAGGATCAATATGGGGCTCTAAGGTGCAGCACTGAGGTCTCTCCTGATCACAGGTGAGAAAATCGGAAGTCGTAGTTTGGCTGATATTAGAGGAATTTTTGTAAGTTTCAAAAATGGACACTTTGAATTTTTTTTAAGCAAAAGCATGCAATGATATCCAATGGAGGAAATTAAAGTTACTGATAAGTACAGTTAAAATTACTTTTCAGGATCGGTACTGTGCTCAAAGGTGCAGCACTGAGGTCTCTCCTGATCACAGGCGAGAAAATCGGAATTCGTGGTTCGGCTGATTTTAGAGGAATTTTTGTAAGTTTCAAAAATGGACACTATCAAATTTTTTTAAGCAAAAACATGCAATGATATCCAATGGAGGAAATTCAAGTTACTGGTAAGTACAGTTAAAACAATTTTTCAGGATCGGTACTGGGCTCAAAGGTGCAGCACTGAGGTCTCTCCTGATCCCATGTGAGATAATCGGAATTTGTGTTTTGGCTGATTTTAGAGGAATTTTTGTAAGTTTAAAAAATGGACACTATCAAATTTTATTTTAAGCAAAAACATGCAATGATATCCAATGGAGGAAATTCAAGTTACTGGTAAGTACAGTTACAATTACTTTTCAGGATCAGTACTGGGCTCAAAGGTGCAGCACTGTGGTCTCTCCTGATCACAGGTGAGAAAATCGGAAGTCGTAGTCCGGCTGATATTAGAGGAATTTTTGTAAGTTTCAAAAATGGACACTTGGAATTTTTTTGTTAAGCAAAAACATGCAATGATATTCAATGGAGGAAATTCAAGTTACTGATAAGTACAGTTAAAACAACTTTTCAGGATCAGTACTGGGCTCAAAGGTGCAGCACTGATGTCTCTCCTGATCACAGGTGAGAAAATCGGAAGTCGTAGTTCGGCTGATATTAGAAGAATTTTTGTACGTTTCAAAAATGGACACTTAGAATTTTTTTCAGCAAAAACAGGTAATGATATCCAATGGAGGAAATTCACATTACGGGTAAGTACAGTTAAAATAAATTTTCAGGATCAGTACTGGGCTCAAAGGTGCAGCACTGAGGTCTCTCCTGATCACAGGTGAGAAAATCGGAATTCGTAGTTCGCCTGATTTTAGAGGAATTTTTGTAAGTTTAAAAAATGAACACAGAATTGTTTTTTAAGCAAAAACAGGCAATGCTATCCTATGGACGAAATTCAAGTTACTGGTAACTACAGTTAAAATTACTTTTCACGATCAGTACTGGGCTCAAAGGTGCAGCACAGAGGTCTCTCCTGATCACAGGTGAGAAAAACGGAATTCGTAGTTCGGCTGATTTTAGAGGAATTTTTGTAAGTTTCAAAAATGGACACTTGGATTTTTTTTTAAGCAAAAACATGCAATAATAGCCAATGGAGGAAATTCAAGTTACTGGTAAGTACAGTTAAAATTACTTTTCACGATCAGTACTGGGCTCAAAGGTGCAGCACTGAGATCTCTCCTGATCACAGAGGAGAAAATCGGAATTTGTAGTCCGGCTGATTCGGAGGAATTTTTGTAAGTTTCAAAAATGGACACTTAGAATTTTTTTTCGCAAAAACAGGCACTGATATCCTATGGAGGAAATTCAAGCTTCTGGTAAGTACAGTTAAGTTAACTTCTCAGGATCAATATGGGGCTCTAAGGTGCAGCACTGAGGTCTCTCCTGATCACAGGTGAGAAAATCGGAAGTCGTAGTTTGGCTGATATTAGAGGAATTTTTGTAAGTTTCAAAAATGGACACTTTGAATTTTTTTTTAAGCAAAAGCATGCAATGATATCCAATGGAGGAAATTAAAGTTACTGATAAGTACAGTTAAAATTACTTTTCAGGATCGGTACTGTGCTCAAAGGTGCAGCACTGAGGTCTCTCCTGATCACAGGTGAGAAAATCGGAATTCGTGGTTCGGCTGATTTTAGAGGAATTTTTGTAAGTTTCAAAAATGGACACTATCAAATTTTTTTTAAGCAAAAACATGCAATGATATCCAATGGAGGAAATTCAAGTTACTGGTAAGTACAGTTAAAACAATTTTTCAGGATCGGTACTGGGCTCAAAGGTGCAGCACTGAGGTCTCTCCTGATCCCATGTGAGATAATCGGAATTCGTGTTTTGGCTGATTTTAGAGGAATTTTTGTAAGTTTAAAAAATGGACACTATCAAATTTTATTTTAAGCAAAAACATGCAATGATATCCAATGGAGGAAATTCAAGTTACTGGTAAGTACAGTTACAATTACTTTTCAGGATCAGTACTGGGCTCAAAGGTGCAGCACTGTGGTCTCTCCTGATCACAGGTGAGAAAATCGGAAGTCGTAGTCCGGCTGATATTAGAGGAATTTTTGTAAGTTTCAAAAATGGACACTTGGAATTTTTTTGTTAAGCAAAAACATGCAATGATATTCAATGGAGGAAATTCAAGTTACTGATAAGTACAGTTAAAACAACTTTTCAGGATCAGTACTGGGCTCAAAGGTGCAGCACTGATGTCTCTCCTGATCACAGGTGAGAAAATCGGAAGTCGTAGTTCGGCTGATATTAGAAGAATTTTTGTACGTTTCAAAAATGGACACTTAGAATTTTTTTCAGCAAAAACAGGTACTGATATCCAATGGAGGAAATTCACATTACGGGTAAGTACAGTTAAAATAAATTTTCAGGATCAGTACTGGGCTCAAAGGTGCAGCACTGAGGTCTCTCCTGATCACAGGTGAGAAAATCGGAATTCGTAGTTCGCCTGATTTTAGAGGAATTTTTGTAAGTTTAAAAAATGAACACAGAATTGTTTTTTAAGCAAAAACAGGCAATGCTATCCTATGGACGAAATTCAAGTTACTGGTAACTACAGTTAAAATTACTTTTCACGATCAGTACTGGGCTCAAAGGTGCAGCACAGAGGTCTCTCCTGATCACAGGTGAGAAAAACGGAATTCGTAGTTCGGCTGATTTTAGAGGAATTTTTGTAAGTTTCAAAAATGGACACTTAGAATTTTTTTTCGCAAAAACAGGCACTGATATCCTATGGAGGAAATTCAAGCTTCTGGTAAGTACAGTTAAGTTAACTTCTCAGGATCAATATGGGGCTCTAAGGTGCAGCACTGAGGTCTCTCCTGATCACAGGTGAGAAAATCGGAAGTCGTAGTTTGGCTGATATTAGAGGAATTTTTGTAAGTTTCAAAAATGGACACTTTGAATTTTTTTTTAAGCAAAAGCATGCAATGATATCCAATGGAGGAAATTAAAGTTACTGATAAGTACAGTTAAAATTACTTTTCAGGATCGGTACTGTGCTCAAAGGTGCAGCACTGAGGTCTCTCCTGATCACAGGTGAGAAAATCGGAATTCGTGGTTCGGCTGATTTTAGAGGAATTTTTGTAAGTTTCAAAAATGGACACTATCAAATTTTTTTTAAGCAAAAACATGCAATGATATCCAATGGAGGAAATTCAAGTTACTGGTAAGTACAGTTAAAACAATTTTTCAGGATCGGTACTGGGCTCAAAGGTGCAGCACTGAGGTCTCTCCTGATCCCATGTGAGATAATCGGAATTCGTGTTTTGGCTGATTTTAGAGGAATTTTTGTAAGTTTAAAAAATGGACACTATCAAATTTTATTTTAAGCAAAAACATGCAATGATATCCAATGGAGGAAATTCAAGTTACTGGTAAGTACAGTTACAATTACTTTTCAGGATCAGTACTGGGCTCAAAGGTGCAGCACTGTGGTCTCTCCTGATCACAGGTGAGAAAATCGGAAGTCGTAGTCCGGCTGATATTAGAGGAATTTTTGTAAGTTTCAAAAATGGACACTTGGAATTTTTTTGTTAAGCAAAAACATGCAATGATATTCAATGGAGGAAATTCAAGTTACTGATAAGTACAGTTAAAACAACTTTTCAGGATCAGTACTGGGCTCAAAGGTGCAGCACTGATGTCTCTCCTGATCACAGGTGAGAAAATCGGAAGTCGTAGTTCGGCTGATATTAGAAGAATTTTTGTACGTTTCAAAAATGGACACTTAGAATTTTTTTCAGCAAAAACAGGTAATGATATCCAATGGAGGAAATTCACATTACGGGTAAGTACAGTTAAAATAAATTTTCAGGATCAGTACTGGGCTCAAAGGTGCAGCACTGAGGTCTCTCCTGATCACAGGTGAGAAAATCGGAATTCGTAGTTCGCCTGATTTTAGAGGAATTTTTGTAAGTTTAAAAAATGAACACAGAATTGTTTTTTAAGCAAAAACAGGCAATGCTATCCTATGGACGAAATTCAAGTTACTGGTAACTACAGTTAAAATTACTTTTCACGATCAGTACTGGGCTCAAAGGTGCAGCACAGAGGTCTCTCCTGATCACAGGTGAGAAAAACGGAATTCGTAGTTCGGCTGATTTTAGAGGAATTTTTGTAAGTTTCAAAAATGGACACTTGGATTTTTTTTTAAGCAAAAACATGCAATAATATCCAATGGAGGAAATTCAAGTTACTGGTAAGTACAGTTAAAATTACTTTTCACGATCAGTACTGGGCTCAAAGGTGCAGCACTGAGATCTCTCCTGATCACAGAGGAGAAAATCGGAATTTGTAGTCCGGCTGATTCTGAGGAATTTTTGTAAGTTTCAAAAATGGACACTTAGAATTTTTTTTCGCAAAAACAGGCACTGATATCCTATGGAGGAAATTCAAGCTTCTGGTAAGTACAGTTAAGTTAACTTCTCAGGATCAATATGGGGCTCTAAGGTGCAGCACTGAGGTCTCTCCTGATCACAGGTGAGAAAATCGGAAGTCGTAGTTTGGCTGATATTAGAGGAATTTTTGTAAGTTTCAAAAATGGACACTTTGAATTTTTTTTTAAGCAAAAGCATGCAATGATATCCAATGGAGGAAATTAAAGTTACTGATAAGTACAGTTAAAATTACTTTTCAGGATCGGTACTGTGCTCAAAGGTGCAGCACTGAGGTCTCTCCTGATCACAGGTGAGAAAATCGGAATTCGTGGTTCGGCTGATTTTAGAGGAATTTTTGTAAGTTTCAAAAATGAACACAGAATTGTTTTTTAAGCAAAAACAGGCAATGCTATCCTATGGAGGAAATTCACATTATGGGTAAGTACAGTTAAAATAACTTTTCAGGATCAGTACTGGGCTCAAAGGTGCAGTACTGAGGTCTCTCCTGATCACGGGTGAGATAATTGGAATTCATGGTTTGGCTGATTCTGAGGAATTTTTGTAAGTTTCAAAAATGGACACTTAGACATTTTTTTCAGTAAAAACATGTAATGATATCCTAAGGATGAAAATCAAATTACTACTAAGTACAGTTAAAATAACTTTTCAGGATCAGTACTGCGCTCAAAGGTGCAGCACTGAGGTCTCTCCTGATCACAGGTGAGAAAATCGGAATTTGTGGTTCGGCTGATTTTAGAGGAATTTTTGTAAGTTTCAAAAAGGGACATTTAGAAAATAAAATTCAGCAAAAACAGGCAATAATATCCTATGGAGGAAATTTAAGCTACTGGTAAGTACATTTAAGGTAATTTCTCAGGATCAATATGGGGCTCAAAGGTGCCGCACTGAGGTCTCTCCTGATCACAGGTGAGAAGATCGGAATTTGTAGTACGGCTGATTTTAGAGGAATTTTTGTAAGGTTCAAAAATGAAGAATTGGAATCTTTTTTTAAGCAAAAACATGCAGTGATATCCTATGAAGGAAATTCAAGTCACTGTTAAGTACAGTTAAAATAACTTTTCTGGATCAGTACTGGGCTCAAAGGTGCAGTACTGAGGTCTCTCTTGATCACGGGTGAGATAATTGGAATTCGTGGTTTGGCTGATTCTGAGGAATTTTTGTAAGTTTCAAAAATGGACACTTAGACATTTTTTTCAGTAAAAACATGCAATGATATCCTAAGGATGAAAATCAAATTACTAGTACGTACAGTTAAAATTACTTTTCAGGATCAGTACTGGGCTAAAAGGTGCAGCACTGAGGTCTCTCCTGATCACAGGTGAGAAAATCGGAATTCGTGTTTTGGCTGATTTTAGAGGAATTTTTGTAAGTTTCAAAAATGGACACTATCAAATATTTTTTTAAGCAAAAACATGCAATGATATCCAATGGAGGAAATTCAAGTTACTGGTAAGTACAGTTAAAACAATTTTTCAGGATCGGTACTGGGCTCAAAGGTGCAGCACTGAGGTCTCTCCTGATCCCATGTGAGATAATCGGAATTCGTGTTTTGGCTGATTTTAGAGGAATTTTTGTAAGTTTAAAAAATGGACACTTGGAATTTTTTTGTTAAGCAAAAACATGCAATGATATTCAATGGAGGAAATTCAAGTTACTGATAAGTACAGTTAAAACAACTTTTCAGGATCAGTACTGGGCTCAAAGGTGCAGCACTGATGTCTCTCCTGATCACAGGTGAGAAAATCGGAAGTCGTAGTTCGGCTGATATTAGAAGAATTTTTGTACGTTTCAAAAATGGACACTTAGAATTTTTTTCAGCAAAAACAGGTAATGATATCCAATGGAGGAAATTCACATTACGGGTAAGTACAGTTAAAATAAATTTTCAGGATCAGTACTGGGCTCAAAGGTGCAGCACAGAGGTCTCACCTGGTCACAGGTGAGAAAATCAGAATTCGTAGTTCGGCTGATTTTAGTGGAATTTTTATAAGTTTCAAAAATGGACACACATTTTTTTCAGCAAAAACAGGCAATGATAATCAACGGAGGAAATTCAAGTTACTGGTAACTACAGTTAAAATAACTTTTCAGGATCAGTACTGGGCTCAAAGGTGCAGCACTGAGGTCTCTCCTGATCAAAGGTGAGATAATCAGAATTAGTAGTTGGCTGATTCTGAGGAATTTTTGTAAGTTTCAAAAAGGGACATTTAGAATTTTTTTCAGCAAAAACAGGCAATAATATCCTATGGAGGAAATTCAAGCTACTGGTAAGTACATTTAAGTTAACTTCTCAGGATCAATATGGGGCTCAAAGGTGCCGCACTGAGGTCTCTCCTGATCACAGGTGACAAGATCGGAATTCGTAGTTCGGCTGATTTTAGAGGAATTTTTGTAAGGTTCAAAAATGAACAATTGGAATCTTTTTTTAAGCAAAAACATGCAGTGATATCCTATAAAGGAAATTCAAGTCACTGGTAAGTACAGTTAAAACAACTTTTCAGGATCAGTACTGGGCTCAAAGGTGCAGCACTGAGGTCTCTCCTGATCACAGGTGAGAAAATCGGAATTCGTAGTTCGCCTGATTTTAGAGGAATTTTTGTAAGTTTCAAAAATGAACACAGAATTGTTTTTTAAGCAAAAACAGGCAATGCCATCCTATGGAGGAAATTCACATTACGGGTAAGTACAGTTAAAATAACTTTTCAGGATCAGTACTGGGCTCAAAGGTGCAGTACTGAGGTCTCTCCTGATCACGGGTGAGATAATTGGAATTCGTGGTTTGGTTGATTCTGAGGAATTTTTGTAAGTTTCAAAAATGGACACTTAGACATTTTTTCAGTAAAAACATGCAATGATATCCTAAGGATGAAAATCAAATTACTAGTAAGTACAGTTGAAATTACATTTCAGGATCAGTACTGGGCCCAAAGGTGCAGCACTGAGGTCTCTCCTGATCACAGGTGAGAAAATCGGAATTTGTGGTTCGGCTGATTTTAGAGGAATTTTTGTAAGTTTCAAAAATGGACACATGGAATTTTTTTTAAGCAAAAACAGGCAATAATATCCTATGGAGGAAATTCAAGCTACTGGTAAGTACAGTTTAGTTAACTTCTCAGGATCAATATGGGGTTCAAAGGTGCAGCACTGAGGTCTCTCCTGATCACAGGTGAGAAAATCGGAAGTCGTAGTTCGCCTGAATTTAGAGGATTTTTTGTAAGTTTCAAAAATGGACACAGAATTGTTTTTTAAGCAAAAACAGGCAATGATATCCTATGGAGGAAATTCAAGTTACTGGTAACTACAGTTAAAATAACTTTTCAGGATGAGTACTGGGCTCAAAGGTGCAGCACTGAGGTCTCTCCTTATCACAGTTGAGATAATCGGAATTCGTAGTTCGGCTGATTCTGATGAATTTTTGTAAGTTTCAAAAAGGGACACTAAGAATTATTTTAGCAAAAACAGGCAATATTATCCTATGGAGGAAATTCAAGCTACTGGTAAGTACATTTAAGTTAACTTCTCAGGACCAATATGGGGCTCAAAGGCGCAGCACTGAGGTCTCTCCTGATCACAGGTGAGAAAATCAGAATTCGTAGTTCACCTGATTTTGGAAGAATTTTTGTAAGTTTCAAAAATGGACACTTAGAATTTTTTTTCAGCAAAAACATGCAATGATATCCAATGGAGGAAATTCACGTTACGGGTAAGAACTTTTCAGGATCAGTACTGGGCTCAAAGGTGCAGCACAGAGGTCTCTCCTGTTCACAGGTGAGAAAATCAGAATTCGTTGTTTGGCTGATTTTAGAGGAATATTTGTAAGTTTCAAAAATTGACACAGAAATTTTTTTAAGCAAAAACAGGCAATGATAATCAATGGAGGAAATTCAAGTTACTGGTAACTACAGTTAAAATAACTTTTCAGGATCAGTACTGGGCTCAAAGGTGCAGCACTGAGGTCTCTCCTGATCACAGGTGAGATAATCAGAATTAGTAGTTGGCTGATTCTGAGGAATTTTTGTAAGTTTCAAAAAGGGACATTTAGAAAAAAAAATCAGCAAAAACAGGCAATAATATCCTATGGAGGAAATTTAAGCTACTGGGAAGTACATTTAAGGTAATTTCTCAGGATCAATATGGGGCTCAAAGGTGCCGCACTGAGGTCTCTCCTGATCACAGGTGAGAAGATCGGAATTTGTAGTACGGCTGATTTTAGAGGAATTTTTGTAAGGTTCAAAAATGAAGAATTGGAATCTTTTTTTTAAGCAAAAACATGCAGTGATATCCTTTGAAGGAAATTCAAGTCACTGTTAAGTACAGTTAAAATTACTTTTCAGGATCAGTACTGGGCTCAAAGGTGCAGCACTGAGGTCTCTCCTGATCACAGGTGAGAACATCGGAATTCGTAGTTCGCCTGAATTTAGAGGAATTTTTGTAAGTTTCAAAAATGGACACTGGATTGTTTTTTAAGCAAAAACAGGCAATGATATCCTATGGAGGAAGTGCAAGTTACTGGTAACTACAGTTAAAATAACTTTTCAGGATGAGTACTGGGCTCAAAGGTGCAGCACTGAGGTCTCTCCTGATCACAGTTGAGATAATCGGAATTCGTAGTTCGGCTGATTCTGAGGAATTTTTGTAAGTTTGAAAAAGGGACACTAAGAACTTTTTTTTCAGCAAAAACAGGCAATATTATCCAATGGAGGAAATTCAAGCTACTGGTAAGTAAATTTAATTTAACTTCTCAGGACCAATATGGGGCTCAAAGGTGCAGCACTGAGGTCTCTCCTGATCACAGGTGAGAAAATCGGAATTCGTATTTCACCTGATTTTGGAAGAATTTTTGTAAGTTTCAAAAATGGACTCTTAGAATTTTTTTCATCAAAAACAGGCAATGATATCCAATGGAGGAAATTCACATTACGGGTAAGTACAGTTAAAATAACTTTTCAGGATTAGTACTGGGCTCAAAAGTGCAGCACAGAGGTCTCTCCTGATCACAGGTGAGAAAATCAGAATTCGTAGTTCGGCTGATTTTAGAGGAATTTTTATAAGTTTCAAAAATGGACACAGAAATTTTTTTCAGCAAAAACAGGCAATGATAATTGTGAGAGGTTGGCCTGATATATAGTGCTCACTATTCTAGTGATCACTTTGTATCATACCAAACAACCCTTATTGATGATTGGTTGTAAGTCAACCTTATTAGACCAGCTATCCTAGTAGCGAGGAGAAGAGCAGTCTTTAGGCTAAACTCTAGAGGGCGTGTTAAGCCAGCTGTTTTACCATCACATATACCCCTTGAACACCAAGTGAAAGGACACCACACAAGTTGTTATAAAAATATAGGATATTTATTACTAACAAGTCTACCCTGAACTCTTTATGAGTCAGGGAGCTAAGCACAATACAAAACTCTTATGAAAATACTTCAAGTTGCACAATTTACACAAATGCCCGAGGGGCACGAAAAACCATATACACAAAAAGTGGAATGCGAAATACTAGCAGGTAAGTAACAAGATCCAGAGGCTTCAGGATCGCTAGAACTACACTACTGAACCCTAAGGTTAGGAGCAGGAGGCCTAGGGAGATCGGGTGCAGAGTGTGCACTCTCACGCGGGATGCGGGAAGAAGTCTATGGATGCTAGCGTTTCTAAAGTTACTGTTTCCGGACGAATCCGACTAGGTAGACTAAAAACGAAAAAGGATCTGGACACTAGGAGAGTGAACCTGTGCTGGAGCACCGAAATACTCGAGTTACCTAGTCCAAGGGCTGCGGCTGCATAGGGTTCAAATGACGTCGGGAATCCTCGTTGTAGTCTATGGAGCCTGAAAGAAGAAGTTGCTGGCAGGCGACCAGTGAAGAAGTTCGGTGTGATCCAAGGCTGGATCAGTGAAGGAGACGACCTGAAAGCAGAGGGGACTTAGTTCTTAATCACTAGCCAGTGATTATGTGGAGTAGTGTGGCTCACTGGTTAGAGGCGGCAGACCCGAGAGCAGAGGACGGCCCGGGACCAGGGTTCGATTTCCGACGCGGCAGGTTTCTGGACCAGGGTCAGCGGACTCGATAATTCTCTCGCCTCGGTGCCCACTCTGATCAGCGATCACACTCGGCAACTCTGGGCACTAGCTTGCCTCATCTTCACTAACGGCCCCACCAGACCGCCGGGGATGCCTGGTCTCACCCTGGAGATACCCATTAAGGGACCATCTCTCAGGGAAGCCAGGAAGGGTTTCGCAGCGGTCGAAGCGCGGAGGTACCCCTTCGGGAGTGATTCCAGCGCTATATAAGCACATAATTAATTAATTAATTAATGTGGGCACCAGGATGGCACCGGATGAAGTCACCTCGACCAGGTGAGTGGGCGACGCTGGACTCCGCAGTCACACGGGCCAGGAGGCGTTGTCGGCGTCCAGGCTGGAGGTGCGAGCTGTCCCACGAGGCTGTCGGCGATGCTGGACTCTGGATTTGAGCAACAAACCTTGGCAAAAGCAAGCCCACGTGGTGGAGTCAAGATGGCGTCTGGAGTGGACCAGGAGGGTCCAGGGCACTTCTTGTTGGACAAGAAGCAAGGGCCACTCTAGGGGACCTAGACCAGCGGTGAAAACGTCGTGGTACGTCGTCAAGAGGGTCACTAGCCAACGGGCAAGTGACCAGACAACGTGGCAAGCAGCAAAGAAGCAGAAGGGCCCCACGCAGACCTCATGGATGCTGGGGGGCTGGACTTCCGTGCTGGAGCTGCTTAGGGTTAGGGCTTCTCAAACCCCAGTGCACTTACTCGAGGGTCACTCGGGGGTCATGCTGGTGAAGCGTCCTGCAGGTCTTGAAGATGGCCAGTCCCACGGGTCTCGTCACACCCACGAATCTCAGCTGGGCTGGATGATGTAGGTAGAGGTCAGAGATGGCAGGGAATCCGGGTCTCGTCGAGCTGGGCAGTCTTGATCCGGAGGATGGACATGCAGCGAACCGCAAGAGCTTCGATGGTGCCTGCTGGTGCAGGGTGGCTACTCCTTAGCCACAAGGGAGAGTCTTCAGAGAAAGTCAAGAGTTCCTTTCGTGGAAAGTAGTTCAAGATTCAAGATTATCTAATTTGGGAAGGGGGCCTGCTCCTACCTTTATCCTAAGAAAAGGGGCTGGCACGCGACTAGGTCCTGCCCTATGGGTGGGACCAGGAGGGGGGTGGTTACACCCCTCTCCTTTGTCCGGTCTCTCCCCAGCTCAGGGGCTGGGGTGCCCCAGGAACCGGTTTGAGCCGACATATGCACAGTTAGCACTGGGGTGCCACTTGCAGTCACCTTCCTTTCAGCCCTGCCTACCTGGGATACACAAAATCCTGTCTGGGATGGTGCTAGCACCGCCCCTGACAGGAAACCCTTTGACCAGGCCTCTGTTGCTGGAAGGACTCCCAGCAGCAGGAGGGCAGACTTGTGTCTCGGTGGCAGCATCCATTTTGTGGAGCTGAGGCTGTGTCTGACTTTAACCGGGGTTCACAGTTACATACATGTCGTGTCCCTCTAGAAGGGTGGAATGCTAACCCCGTCGCCAGAATTGGCGAGGGGTTAGTATTCCAATTCGTATGACACCTTACTCGACATGTTTTGATAATGCTATGCCAAAGTTAGCATTTAACCGCAAGGATTATAATGCACTTAAGAGTATATGGTATAGCGTTATCATGGAACAGCTATTTGGACTTGGTTCCGCAAGCTGCAAACGGGATCAGCTCATGCCAGAGCACCATCTCACATAATTCCAAGCACTCTGCCTTCAGGATTGGTAAGGCCTGCCATAGGAGTGACTGATAGGAATATATGTGTCCATTTTAGGGTTAGATATAGGAATACTATATCTAAAGCAAAGGGTGTTTACACCACCTTGCCCCAGCTGTCGTGCAGCCAGTTGTGTCTAATTTGGATGGCCAGCCAGGGGTGGCATAAAACATGCTCCAGCCCCTGGTAGGCCCTGGGTACACCTATGCCCTGGATACCTAAGGTAAGCTGTACAGGGACTGATAAGGTGGCCCAGTACCAATTGGTAAAATGCACCGAAGGTACATGGTTGTAATTTAGAGAGAGAACAGCTAGGCTGTGGGTCTGATTAGCAGGCCCACAGCCAGGGAAAGTCGTAAATCAGTGAAGCAAAAAGCAAAAATCTGGGGTGGCCATGGGATTGCAGACCCCACTCTCCTACATAACCCCCCCCAAACTTAGGGACATTAAACTAACCTTGACCAGGTGAGTCTTCTTGCTCTAAGTGGAAGTACCTGGAGAGACCATCTGCATTTCCATGGTCAGTCCCTGGGCGGTGCTCCACTGTAAAGTCCATCCCCTGTAGGGAAATGGACCACCTAAGATGTTTGGGGTTTTCACCCTTCATTTGATTTAGCCATAAGAGGGGCTTATGGTCGGTCTGAACTTTGAAGTGAGTACCAAACAAGTATGGCCTCAACTTCTTCAGGGCCCAAACCACAGCAAAGGCCTCCCTCTCAATAGCTGACCAACGTTTCTCTCTAGGGGTCAGCCTTCTGCTTATAGAAGCAATGGGCTGGTCATGACCATCAATATTCAGCTGAGATAGAACAGCTCCCTCACCCAACTCAGAAGCATCTGTTTGGACAATGAAAGGTTTGGAGTAGTCTGGACTCTTGAGAATAGGTGCAGTGCACATGGCCTGCTTTAGGTCATCGAATGCCTTCTGACAGCTGACTGTCCACTGAACTTTCTTTGGCATTTTCTTACTTGTCAGGTCATTAAGTGGAGTCACAATGGTTCCATAATTTCTGACAAATTTTCTGTAATAACCAGACAGGCCCAAGAAAGCTCTGACCTGTGTCTAGGTGGTTAGAGGAGCCCAGTCCTTTATGGCCTGTATCTTGCTCTCCAGAGGTTGAACCTGGCCTCCACCTACAAGGTGGCCCAAGTATACAACTTGACTCTGCCCTATCTGGCACTTAGTGGCCTTGATAGTGAGGCCTGCCTTTTGCAGGGCCTCTAAAACTTTCCTCAGGTGGATCAGGTGATCCTCCCAGGTGGAGCTAAAGACAGCAATATCATCTAGATATGCTGCACAAAAGTCATCCAACCCCGTGAGAACTTGGTTCACCAACCTTTGAAAAGTGGCAGGTGCATTTTTCAAACCAAAGGGCATCACCACAAATTGGTAATGACCTCCTGGGGTAGAAAATGCTGTCTTGGCCTTGGCATCCTCAGCTAACCTGATTTGCCAATAACCAGCTGTTAGGTCAAATGTACTTAAGAAAGTTGCTGAAGCCAACTAATCTATCAGTTCATCTGCCCTGGGTATTGGATGGGCATCTGTCTTAGTGACAGCATTGAGACCCCTGTAGTCTACGCAAAACCTCATCTCTCTCTTACCATCCTGAGGTACTGGGTTTTTAAGAACCGGCACAGAACCGGTAACCCAGCGGTGCCAGGGGATCAACACCCAGAGACCTCGGGTTCTCCTGAGTCAGACCGACAGAAACTCAGAGTCTTCCAGGTGAAGTCAAAGATTAGTTTATTGGCTGCAACCAAGGTGACAGGGTCCTAGAAGTACAATACGAGTATATTCAGGAGACTGCACACTTTCACGAAGTTAGGCTTCTCTTCTTATACATAATATTCAGCCTTGGGCAAAACATTCCTTGGATTCGTGGTATTTCATTTATGGTTACTGTTTACAAAAGAAAAGCAGAGTCATGATGACATGTACATATTTCACGTCGTGCTGCCCATAACAAATCATCCGGCAAAGCCCAACATTTCATCAGATATCGCTGGACCCCTAATAAAAATGGTCACCTCCCCATCATAAAGCAAGTGAAGAATAGGAGTGGAGAAAGATGTGAGCGAGATATGGCAGGTGTGCGCGCTGAAACGGTTTTATGGCTGGTTGGGCCTAGATGCTATCTTGCTCGGCCACTGGGAGGGAACTGACCTAACGAGTTCGGCCTGGGGCAATGGTTCTAACTTGTACTGGGGTCAGGGAGAAGTCGATTAAGGAGTATGTGTCCTTGTGGAATCAAATTCAACTGGATTAAGGCCTATGTAAAGGGCAACATGCAGCTAAGGGTTTAGAAGGTAAATGACGATTTCGAGGTAAAATCGTCACTCGAATATGCCGAAAATACATGTACTTGATGTACTCGTCATTCTCGGTCTTTTGATACCAAATTCGTCCTATTTCGACAAAGTTTTTATTCTAGGGTCCAGAACTTAATATGGATCCAGATTTTTCAGAACCACAGGCCCTCCTTTTGCCCTTTCATAGGCAATTAATCTATCCTCATGTTAATCTGAGTCCAGATCTATATTCCTAAAGTCATTGAGATGTTGCTGCAACATCATTCTAGTGCTGAGCTCATGTCTTGACACATGCTTCCTTACACATGATGTAACACAGAGGCCACATATTGCAGGAGCACACTGTATGCATAGACAGAACAGGAAAAGAATGGCTAAGACCATCCCAATGACCATCAGAATTTTCCATCCCCAGGCAGATATCAGTTCCCAGAACCATCCCATTAACGACCAATCTCCTTTATCTACATGAATAGATTCGGAAATCTTATGTAGTTTGGAGATGGCCCCGTACACTGTCGGAGCATTATCTGGAATAAAAATGCAACAACTGGACTGGATCAATTTGCATACTCCACCTCGGTCCGCAAGTATTACATCCAAAGCGACCCGGTTCTGAAGGGTCATCAGTCGATCCGACTGGAGCTCAGCAGTCAGGTTACTAAGGGCACCAGCAGTTTCAATCACGGTGGATTCAACTACCCTTGTCAATTGCCTTATGTTTCTGCTGTTAGCCATGGCTCCCCAGAACGGCAGAACACCCATTGCAAAGTCACCAAATTTTTGACCTGCAGTGTCTTCTTTACTCAAAACACCTCTAACTACCCTTGTCCGATGGTAATCCGCCGCTGCTGTGTAGGTGGGAGGTAACAGGAATGAAACAAAACATGAGCCCGAGAAGTCAGGGGGCAACCATGTATAGGCTCTATCATGGCAGATGAAATAAGTACCCTTAGCGGCTAAAAAGGCAGGGGAAGTCTGAGATCCAAAAACGTACGTTTCTGTACAGACACTCTTCCCTAGCTGAGCTCTGGGATTCCTACCAATACCTTGCAGACACAGGTGACCTTGATGGGGTACGATCCAGATAGGGGACGATCTCTTGGCTTGCTGTTTCTCACTTAATGTAATGCCATATCCGGTCACATTCCAACCTACATATGCAAGTATCTCATCATCCGGGGTATCTTCGTAAGAAGTTACTTCCTTGATCATGTCAACTATACCCTTGACTAGGGCGCTAGTCTTGAGGTTGTCTTTTACAGAACGTAGGGGTTGGATTTCTCGTGCATATATGAACATTGTCCTATATGCCCATACTGACCCATTGCGACTAAATGGCAGGACCAAATAGGGGATACCTCTATCCGTGGTGTGGGGCATGAGACCACACACCCAACAGTTGGTTGTGTTCATTACAAGTTGGTGTTGGTGTAATAACTGAACGAAGGAGTTATTAATGAACTCTAATCTCCTATTTGATTCGTGGTCAGGCAAAGGGTGGAAAGAATGAGAGGAAACAGTAGGAGGAGGTATGGGTGATGTAGTGGGCGCAAATGTCACATGAAAAGAGAATAAAACATAGCTTATCAAAAAGACCATTACGCTAAATAGCATAAAAATACACATTATTATAAAAATTTTCTTCGTCATTGTTTTCAAAAGTCTCTGCTTAAAGTTCATTTGTTTGGCAGGCCTCTCCACATCAGGAAACTCCATCCTCTCTAAGGTGCTGCCCGCGGTGGTAGGTTGTTTCTGCTAAAGGATGCTTCCGTCAGTCTAGGGCAGCTCCCTTGGACCAACTGGAACCAGCGACCTATCGTCGTCAGCTGCACCCAAAAGTCTTTAATCAACCGCGACCCTAGCAGCGGAACCCGGATGGCGGTTCGAGAAAAACAAAAATAAGCAAGTTACCTAGATGGGAGAATCTGCACTTTCAAAAATAGGATTTGGGGAAAAACACATTTTTTATTAGTCCACAGGTTTTTCTCTCGGATCATAAAATAAATCACTTTTACTTTAGTCTGTTTTTCTTGGTCGCAACTTGTAGCGTCTTTTCCCGGGTACTGTCTGGTCCAGAAATAGTAGCTCAGGTTCCACAAAGTTCAATTGTTCTGGTGGTGGCGCAGTTTCTTGAAAAATGTTCCCACTTTCACAATCAGGATTGGCTTCTCTTACACGTTCATCAGTTGTGCGCTCTGAGTCAGTGCCTCCTTTTCGGACCCATTGGTCATGTGGCAGAGGGAAGGGTATTTTCTTACAATGGATCCCGTGGACCCAATTGGCCTTCCCCTCCACCCTAACAGCCGACCTTGTAGACAGGAGGACGAGGTGAGGCCCGGTCCATCTGGGCTGGTCGTTTCTTGTTCTTTGGAAGTTTCTGACAAGCACCCAGGAACCGGGGTCAATGGAGTGACCCGGTGTCTCAGAGATCGGAGGCAAGGTGTTGTGGACCTGTTGATATAAAACACGCAATTTAGCCGTCAATTCATACAAATAGTCAAGCAAAATAGGGTGTTGCAGCTCGCTAAACTTCATGGGCCTAGGCACTCCCCATATGTTGGCTGGCCGACCAAAGATTATTTCATAGGGGCTGAGTTTCATTCGCGAATGCACAGTCATTCTGGTGGATAGGAGTGCTAAGGGTAGAGCGTCAGGCCATTTAAGACCTGTGCTCGCTTGGATTTTGGCCAATTTAAGTTTAAGCGTGCCATTGTAACATTCCACTAATCCAGCTGATTGGGGTGATTTGCAGCGTGGAACTTCTGCCTAATGCCTAGCCCTTCACACACTCTTTTCATCACACAACCCACAAATTCACTTCCGTTGTCAGACCAGACCATTCTAGGCATTCCGAACCTGGGGAAGAACTCTTTCACAAGGGCTTTCGCTGTGGACAAGGCAGTATTGTCCCTTAGGGGATAGGCTTCTACCCATCTTGAGAAGGCACAAACAACCACGAGCACGTATTTTAAGTTGTTGCACCTCTCCATGTGTATGAAATCTAGCTGCAAAACCTCGAACGGATACGTAGGAGGTGCAAAATGACCAGCTGGAGTTGGGGTTCCCCTACCAGGATTGTGCTTCAGACATACCATGCAATTCTTGACAACATTCTCTGCACACTTGGGAATCCCTGAATTCTTCCACACTGGGGCCAACAACTCGCAAATCCCTTTCGCGCTGATATGGGCCATCCCATGAGCCATTGTAACCACTGCAGGCACATATGCATCGGGTAACAACCATCTCTGTTGCTCTGTCGATTCAATCCAACAACCATTTGCATCCATTCTCCCTGTACTTTCTCTCCACATGCTTAACTCTTTCTCCGTGGCCTCAGCTTGGATGGACTTCACACTTTCTATCGTGTCTTCACATATTCCAACATCACCAGTCCATCTTTCTGGGCTCACAACATACATTCGGCTCATCATATTCTTTGCAGTTTCCTTAGCAGTTTCATCAGCAAATGCATTTCCACGACCAACATCATCAATCACTTTCTTGTGTGCACTACATTTCACGATCGCTACTTTCAGGGGCAACGTCAGTGATTCAAGAAGCTCATTCACCAACTGACCATGGTGAATCTTAGCTCCATGCGAAGTCAGGAACCCACGTTCTCTCCACAATCGTCCAAAACTGTGAGCCACTCCAAAAGCATACTGACTGTCGGTATAGACAGTCACTTTCATTCCTTTAGATAACACACATGCTCTCGTCAGTGCCACGAGTTCAGCGGCTTGAGCTGAACCATGTGGTATTCGCGCAGTTTCAATGATTGTGTGCAAAGTTGTGACAGCATATGCTGTAGTCACGTTACCATTTGGGAGTTTAAAGCAGGAACCATCCACCCATAATGTACCATCACATTCAGCAAGAGGAGTGTCGAACAAATCAACTCTCCCTTTCGTCTCTTCCTCTGTTCTGAGGAAACAATTGTGCTGTTCTGAAGCATCCGATTCCTCTGTAATTGGTAACAATGTGGCTATGTTCAAGGTACTGCACCTTTTTATGTGCACATGGCTCGCTAGTAGCGTCAATTCATAACTGGACAGTCGAGCACTAGTTAAGTGCTGTGTCTTGGTCCTATTTAACAACGTGTCTACTGCATGCGGGACCATCACGATTAGTGTATTATTCATTACTAGACCTGCAGACTGTCGAATAGAAACAGCTGCTGCTGCTGTGGCCCTTAAACAACTTGGCAATGCTCGTGCCACCGGATCCAAAGTTGACGAAAAATAGGCGCATGGCCGCTGTCTATCTCCGTATAACTGAGTCAGTACAGACAATGCACAGCCCTCCTTCTCGTGGACATATAATGTGAAAGGTTTACTGTAGTTGGGGTTACCTAACACAGGGGCCGAACATAATGCTGTGCGTAATTCGAGAAAACTTTTCTGACACTCATCAGACCAAGGAATGGGATTGGGTGTATTTGTACACGTTAGTGCCAATAAGGGTTTGGCTAATAACGAAAAATTTGGAATCCACTGTCTACAGTACGATGTAATGCCCAAGAAAGCGCGTACTTCTCTCTGCGTTCTTGGCACATTCAATTTAGCTATTGCCTGAATTCTTTCTGGGGTCAGTTTCCTTCCCTCCTTCGATAAGAGATGACCTAAGTAGGTCACTTCTTGTCGGCAATATTGAAGCTTGGAAAGTGACACCTTGTGACGCAGATCACATAGATGACGCAGTAATTCCAACGTGGCCATTTTACATATTTTCTCAGTATCCGCAGCTATGAGCAAATCGTCCACGTACTGTACGAGAGTGGCACCTTTGGGCAAAACCATTGTGTCAAGCTGACTTTTCAGAGCTTGACTATATATTGAGGGGCTTTCACAGTAGCCTTGAGGGGCGCGTTTAAAGCGGAAGCTGCGACCACCTAAACTAAAGGAAAAAATATCCCTGCTTTCCTCAGCAATCGGGATACTGAAGAAAGCATTCTTCAGGTCAATCACCGAAAACCAGGAGGCAGAGGCTGGAATCATAGTCAATAATGTTGTAATGTCGGGGACAACTGGGAATTGTGGCACCACTATCTTATTTACTTCCCTAAGATCAATCAAGAATCTATACACAGGTGGCTGAGAAGGGTCAGTTCGTTTTAAAACAGGCAGAACAGGACTATTGCAAACATTGCCTCGTGTTTCTTCAATTACGTCTTTTTCAATCAACTCGTAAACAATCGCTAGCAAAGCTTTTTCGCCCTCATTGGATATCCTGTATTGGGGAATTCGTGGCATTTTGACATTCGGCTTCAATGTTACAACATACGGTGGAATTTCTAAAAGACCTACATCATTCGGACCAGTAGCCCAAAGAATATCTGGTAGAAGTGCCAATTCTGCTGGAAGTGTATTTCTCGACAAATACATGGGAGAAACCACTTTCTTACCTAAAGTAAGTTGTACTCCTGAGGGAGAACAGTACAAAGTCGCATACAATCTTTTTAGCAAATCTAATCCTAGCAAATTTTCACCACAACCTGTTGTCAAAATAAGGGGTGCTTCGAATTCACAAGGACCAACAGAAAGAGATAAAGGGTCAGAAATCGGATTTCTAACCGGGGCGCCAGAAAAACCTACGGAAACGTTCATTTCGCCAGACAAAGGTGCGCCAGGGAGTTTGGAGTGCATAATAGAACTCTTTGTAGCACCAGTATCCAACAGAAAAGGTTCTGACACACCCGATGTAATCACCTCAACGTAAGGTCCACTCTGATCTACTGGAACTGAAACAACTCCCTCTCCTTGTCTAAGGCTGTCCTAGCAATCATTACTCTCCCACTGCTCATTTTCTGTGTAATACTCGTCAACGTAGTATTGAGCTGTCCTGTCAGATACGTTATTTTGCTGGTCAAACCTGTTCATAGAGTTTTGTGGTGGAAGGGGACGCGCGTCCTGAGGGGCGTTTCCACGCCCTCTACCTCTAGGCGCTTGCTGACTACCACGACCTCTTACGCCAGAAATTCCATTTGCACGTTGTGGTAGGGCAGGACAGTCATATTTGTAATGACCCTCTTGTTTGCAGTATAAACACTGGTTGGGACCTACGCGGTTTTGATTGTAATCGAATCTTTGCAAGTTTCTCTGATATTGTTGAGGCTGCTGAAAAGTGTTCTGGTAGTTATTCTGACCATTATTATTTTTATTACCACCACCACGTGGCGGATAGGCTTGCTGTAGTAAAACCTTCGTTTTGAGTTCTCTAGTTTTCTTCTCTACTTTATCTTTCTCATCTTTGTCTCTATTCTCGTAGTACTGTGCGGTAGCTAATATCTGGGCTGAAGATGAGACTGCCCAAGAACTTTCCGAATCTTTCAATTTCCTACACAAGTCTGGAAGTAGATTGTGCACAAATTTATCGACAAACAATCTCTGACCACCTTCTGTGGTCATATCTTGACCGCTGTGGTCAATGAATGTTTCTTCAAATCTGGTGAAGAAATCTGACACAGTTTCTTCTTTCTTTTGCTTGCATGCAGATAACTTATCCCAATTTACGCGTATTGCAGGCATTATCGTTTTCATGTAATCTACTATTCTACCAGGTAGTTCTGCTATCAGAGGCTCAGGCTTGGCACCACCAACTTGTCGTGCATCTGCAGCAGTAATATTAACCCACGTGTCACCTAATTCCTGGTCATGATCTACATGGCGAATTTTTCCCCATAAAGGCTGTGGAACAACGTTCCCGAATAACATATCGATATCGGCCAAATTCATTATACATGACCCAGCAGTTTGCGACAATTCTTTATAGTACCCTGCAGGATTTTTACGCGGATCTGGTAGTGTTTGTTTGAGTGCTAAAACTTCAGCTCGCTTCCATGGAACATGTACCCATACACGGTGAAAGTGGGGCAGGACAGGTGGGACAGCTGTCGCGTCACCCTCTCTCCACTGTGGGGGAACTTCTCTCATAGGGTATTGTCGTGCCTTTTTCCTACTAGATGCACTGGATTCCGATGGTGACCCAGAACTGCTTCCCTTACTTCGATATGATAATAGCATTTCAACTGCTTTTTCCACATCGGGACCTACAATCATACCCTCTCCAAACTTAAATCGTATACGACACATCTCTCGCGGGATGCATTCTTGATCATTGTCTTCTAAATCCTCGCCAAGAAAGACACACATTTGTTCGAACACATATCTCTGTGTCGCTGCTTCCCATTGATGGAAAACTTCCATGACAGACTGTAAATCATATTTTGCAGTGTCCATGACCCATTTCCGAGCTAAACTATTCAGGGAATCTCTCTCTTGATAATCAGGCAGTTGACTTCGCAACTGTCTTCGTCCTATGTTAGGGGTCGTAGCAGGCGACCCAAAAAGAGGTAAAAGAAGATTAGTAACAGTGCTGGCCATTTTCTGCCGAATGGAAGGTGAAACTGAAGGACAAACAGATGAAAAAACGGGGTGAGATAAGGCGGGGGTAGAGATGGCAGAAGAGGTATCAGGAATAATAGATGTGGTACTAGGCAAAATCATAGAGGGGGCATTAGGAGATGTAGAAAGCACTGTAGGCAAAATCGTAGAAAACACAGGTGAAACAGAAGTGGTCGGTGGGCCTGGAGGAGGCTGCACCGAAGAAGTAGGAGCCAGCTGAAGAACAGCTGGTGGGTGCTGTGGAAGAGCCGGAGGCGCAGCTTGTGCAACTAAAGATTGCGGGGGTGCTGTAGCATTCTGCGCATAGGGGGGTGGTGAAGTTAATAATTGCGACATTAATTGGTCTTTTTCACGCTCTTTTGCTGTCCCTTGCTGAAGAGACGGCAAAACTGGATAACATTTATCTATTGCCATTTTACGTTGCCTGTGCAACTGCTCATTTATCTGCTCTTCCTCA
This sequence comes from Lissotriton helveticus, assembly GCF_964261635.1. Lineage (NCBI taxonomy): Eukaryota > Metazoa > Chordata > Amphibia > Caudata > Salamandridae > Lissotriton > Lissotriton helveticus. Next base: position 761,479,280 of record NC_136070.1, read on the forward strand.
TTATCTTTAAACTGCACGGCAGCTTGCATTACTGAAAGTCCCCCTTCTCTCTTATTTTTCTTAGCTAATTTAATTTCTTTTTGTTTGGCTTCTTTGCGCCATAAGCAGAAAGAGTCAAACATCGCCGGCCGGGCTTTCTTTTTGAAGAGTTTAACTTCAAGGTTGTCTAAGATTTCAGAATCAAAGCTACCATATTGGGGCCATTTTAAAACACCATCTTTCCTAGTGTATTTAATCCATACCTCGTTGTAAACGATGGGGCCTACCCCATGTTTAACGTATAGCTCGTAAGTCGGAGTTCCAACTGGAGGAACCGGACATGAGTCCTCCAATCGGGAGTCCCTATTATTACTACCAAGACAAAACCAATTCCCGAGTCTAAGACTAGGCATCCTCGCTCTCTAGTCTAGTTATAAAACTTCAAAGGATTTATCGATTACGATATTTCTCGTGAATACACGAGTCCTTCGGTTATGGTGCTTGCAAGAACCAATAAAAACCTTTTGTATCTCCAAGATACCACAAAGTAAGTCCAACTAAGGACTGGGAGACTCTCCACTTATACTTAACTGAAAATATCGATGGCGTCACCAGAAGACTCGTCTCAGCGTTTCGCTCTACCGAAAACTTCAAGGGTCCAACATCAGGGCGATAGCCAGGGCAGCAGTCCTTGTAGCCGTCGGGAAGCGGGGAACCTCGCAGCAAAGACCTTCGGACCACGTCGACATGCAGGGGTCGATGAGGTGGTGGGCCCTCCTCCGGAATTTCCACACGAAGCTCCTCACGATCTTCAGGCTGATTGGTACCACTGGAATCGCCCCACGTTGGGCGCCAACTGAGGTATTGGGTTTTTAAGAACCGGCACAGAACCGGTAACCCAGCGGTGCCAGGGGATCAACACCCAGAGACCTCGGGTTCTCCTGAGTCAGACCGACAGAAACTCAGAGTCTTCCAGGTGAAGTCAAAGATTAGTTTATTGGCTGCAACCAAGGTGACAGGGTCCTAGAAGTACAATACGAGTATATTCAGGAGACTGCACACTTTCACGAAGTTAGGCTTCTCTTCTTATACATAATATTCAGCCTTGGGCAAAACATTCCTTGGATTCGTGGTATTTCATTTATGGTTACTGTTTACAAAAGAAAAGCAGAGTCATGATGACATGTACATATTTCACGTCGTGCTGCCCATAACAAATCATCCGGCAAGGCCCAACATTTCTTCAGATATCGCTGGACCCCTAATAAAAATGGTCACCTCCCCATCATAAAGCAAGTGAAGAAAAGGAGTGGAGAAAGATGTGAGCGAGATATGGCAGGTGTGCGCGCTGAAACGGTTTTATGGCTGGTTGGGCCTAGATGCTATCTTGCTCGGCCACTGGGAGGGAACTGACCTAACGAGTTCGGCCTGGGGCAATGGTTCTAACTTGTACTGGGGTCAGGGAGAAGTCGATTAAGGAGTATGTGTCCTTGTGGAATCAAATTCAACTGGATTAAGGCCTATGTAAAGGGCAACATGCAGCTAAGGGTTTAGAAGGTAAATGACGATTTCGAGGTAAAATCGTCACTCGAATATGCCGAAAATACATGTACTTGATGTACTCGTCATTCTCGGTCTTTTGATACCAAATTCGTCCTATTTCGACAAAGTTTTTATTCTCGGGTCCAGAACTTAATATGGATCCAGATTTTTCAGAACCACAATCCTGGGTGTGAGGTTTAGGCACTAGAACTACAGGACTAGCCCAAGGGCTCTCTGAGGGTTCAATGACTCCCAATTCCAACATCTTTTGTACTTCAGTTTTTATGCAGTCCCTGACGTGGTCAGGTTGCCTGTAGATTTTACTCTTTAAAGGCAGACTGTCTCCAGTGTCCACCTCATGTGTGCACCAGTTTGTCTGACTGGGGGTCAGAGAAAACATTTGTCTGAAGGATTGAAGGACTTGCCTACAATCCTGTTGCTGAGGCTCAGAGAGGCTGTCAGAAAAGACTACACCATCTACTGACTCATCATCAGGGTTCTGAGTGAGCAGGTCTGGGAGAGGGTCACTCTCTTCCTCCTGTCCCTCATCTGTGGCCATGAGCAAGCCCATGTCCTCCCTGTCAACAAAGGCTTTGAGCCTATTCACATGAAGTACTCTGTGAGGGCTCCTGGGAGTTCCCATGTCAACCAAGTAGGTGACTTCTCCCTTTTGTTCAATGATGATGTGGGGTCCAGACCATTTGTCTTGGAGAGCTGCTGGGGCCACTGGCTCCAACACCCACACCTTCTGTCCTGCATGGTATACAGTTAGGACAGCCTTTTGGTCATGCCAAGCTTTTTGAAGTTCCTGGCTGGCCTCAAGGTTTTTAGATGCCTTCTCCATGTACTCTGCCATCCTGGAGCGGAGACCAAGTACATAGTCCACTATGTCAAGCTTAGGCTTTTTGAGAGGTAACTCCCATCCTTCCTTCACAAGACATAGGGGTCCTCTTACAGGATGTCCAAACAAAAGCTCAAAAGGGCTGTAACCAACCCCCTTCTGTGGGACCTCTCTGTAAGCAAACAGAAGGCAGGGTAAAAGGATGTCCCATCTTCGCCTAAGCTTTTCTGGTAACCCTTTTTTTCATCCCTTTGAGGGTCTTGTTGAATCTTTCAACAAGCCCATTGCATTGTGGGTGATAGGGTGTGGTATATTTGTAATTGACACCACATTCCTTCCACATAGCAGTCAAGTATCCTGACATGAAGTTTGCACCTCTGTTAGAGATCACCTCCTTAGGGAACCCCACTCTGGAGAAAACTCCAACCAGGGCCCTTGCCACAACAGAAGCTGTAGTGGTTATAAGGGGAATAGCTTCTGGATACCTGGTGGCATGATCCACTACCACCAGTATAAATCTGTGCCCAGATGCTGTTGGGGGGTCCATTGGTCCAACAATGTCAATCCCCACTCTTTCAAAGGGAACCCCCACCACAGGTAGTGGTATAAGGGGGGGCCTTTGTTGTGCCACCTGATTTGCCACTGGCTTGGCAGGTGACACATGAACGACAAAAGTACTTAGTGTCCTCAGACATATGGCCCAGTGAAAGTGTGGGGCAAGCCTGTCCCAAGTCTTATTCTGGCCTAAGTGACCTGCAAGGGGAATTTCATGGGCCAAGGTGAGAAGGAAACCTCTCAGAGACAAGGGGATGACCAGCCTCCTGGTAGCACCAGGCTTGGGGTCTCTTGCCTCAGAGTAAAGGAGTCCATTGTCCCAGTACACTTTATGGGCACCTGTGGCATTCCCTGCAGCCTCAGCAGCAGCCTGCTGTCTGAGGGGTTCAAGAGAGGAACAGTCTAACTGTGCCTGCCTCAAGTCTGCCCTGGAAGGGCCCCCTGTCCCAAGAAACTCAACCTGTTCAGGCTCAAGCTCTTCTAGGACAGTTCCTTCTGGGGTCTTGGGGTCAGTCTCCTGAGAGAGCTGATCCATCACCTGAGGCAGGGGGGAAGAGTCAATCTTACCCCTACTGCTCTTTCTCTTGGGTAGTGTCTGGTCCATTGTTCCAGGATCCAGCACTAGTTCAGCTGGGCATTTCTTGGCCTGTGACCTAGTCACAGCAAGGACATGTGCTGACAAACCTAACATTTCCACATGAGTCCTATACTCCACATCTGACCATAAGGAGGATTCCAAATCATTGCCCAAAAGACAGTCCACAGGGAGGTCTGAACTAACAACAACCCTTTTGAGGCCATTTACCCCTCCCCAGGAGAAGTTAACAAGTGCCATACTATGGGAGGTAGTGGCATTGCTAGCATTGGTCACCAGGTAGTCTGCTCCCAGTATTACCTGGTCAGGGTCCACAAAGTTATGTGTCACCATGGTGACACTGGCACAAGTGTCCCTGTAGGCCTGAGCCATTTTTCCATTAATCAAAGGCGTCTGCCTGTACTTGCCCAGAGTACTGGGACTTATTGTAGGGGTCATATCCATGTCCCCAGTACAATCAAGAACAGCCTGAGTAGGTGTTCTGACTAAGTCAGAGCCCGCCTCAGTTCCCAGGGTTAACCCCACTATAGCCTTAGGAGGATTACTACCACTACTAACTGTACTAGGGGGTGCAGGTGCCTTAGGGGCAGAAGTTGTAGGAGTTGGGCCTTTCTTGGTGCACTCACTAAACCAGTGAGTATTACTTTTGCAGTATTGGCACCATGGTTTCTTCTGACCATTCTTCTTCTTTTGTGAATTCTGGGAATTCTGGGACCCCCTCTTTAGATTGTTGGGGCCCTGTTGAAGACTTCTGGTCGTTTTGCTTATTCTCATTACCCTTGGGATCTGCTTTCTTCTGGCCACCACCCTGGTTCTGGTTCTGCTGCTTGACCCTTGTCTTGACCCATCTGTCTGCCTTCTTTCCCAATTCTTGGGGAGAGGTCAGATCTGAGTCAATAAGGTGCTGATGCAACAACTGATTTTGACAATTACTTAAGATTTGTTCTCTCATAATTAGATTATACAATCCTGTGTAATCAGTAACTTTTCTTCCCAGTAACCAGCCTTCAAAAGCCTTAGTGGCACAATCTACAAAGTCAGTCCAATCTTGAGACTGAATTTTCTGGGTGTCTCTGAACAGTAACCTGTACTGTTCAGTGGTTAAGCCAAACCCATCAATCAGTGTATTTTTCAAGACTTGGTAATTGTTAGCATCCTCAGCTCTAGTAGTGAGGAGCTTATCTCTACCTTTGCCTTCAAAGGAGAGCCACAAAATAGCTGCCCACTGACTCTGGGGGATGCACTGGACAGTGCAGGGACTCTCCAAAGCAGTCATCCATTTGTGGATGTCATCCCCTTGTTTAAAGGGTGGCACTATTTTACTCAGGTGTCTAGTATCAAAACTCCTGTCTTTATCCTTAGGGATATTGCTGCCACCAGTGGGGACTACCCCACTTAACTGTTGCTCTCTAGCAAAGGCAAGCTTCTCCTTGGCAAGGGCAAGTTCTTCCCTCTGAATCCTCAGATTAGCCTGTTTCATCCTTGCTTCATGTTCTCTCCTCTGAGGGGAAGTTATTCTTCTCTGAGCAGAGCCATGAGAGTGCACAGATCTATTGGAGTCCCTAGAATGAGACCTATCTCTTCTAACTCCAAAGTTAGGCCTGCTTAGGGTCAGTACTGGGGGTCCCCCAGATCCTTCCCTATGTAGGTCTAAGTTGGCCCTAGTAAGTCTGCTGACTAGCTCAGGACCATTGTCTGCCTCATCCCCAGAAATAACCTCTTCATCCTCTTCCTCCTCTACTTCCTCAGTTTCAAGGAGGTCAGGATCACCAAGGGTACCTTCTAAGGGGGGCATGTTCCCATCTGTATGAGAAGCCTTTCTAGCATCATAAGTCTCTAAGAGACCTAACAGAAAAGGAGTGGTAGGGTTAGAACCCTGTTTTAGTTTCCTGGAGGTACACAATTGTCTCATCTCCTGGAAGCTAAGGGCTGCATATCTGGAAGTGACCTGTGGAGGGTCAACAGCCACAAGGGGAGTCTCTGAAGACTCTCCATGGGTAGACATGCTTCTAGTGTGGTGTAAGTGATGCACCTACCTACACTATGGGTTTACCTACTGATCCTTTGCTAAGAGTTGTAGTCAGGGTGTGCTAAGCCCTGTTACACTACAACAGCTGGTTCAGTAGAACTCAGAGTATTCTAAGTTAAGTTATATGTACCTGGGTACTTATGTGATCTTTCAAATGATATTCTTAGGATACGTGCGAGGTAAAACAACAGCAAGCTCAAATCCCAACCGCTGCACACCAATGTGAGAGGTTGGCCTGATATATAGTGCTCACTATTCTAGTGATCACTTTGTATCATACCAAACAACCCTTATTGATGATTGGTTGTAAGTCAACCTTATTAGACCAGCTATCCTAGTAGCGTGGACAAGAGCAGTCTTTAGGCTAAACTCTAGAGGGCGTGTTAAGCCAGCTGTTTTACCATCACATATACCCCTTGAACATCAAGTGAAAGGACACCACACAAGTTGTTATAAAAATATAGGATATTTATTAATAACAAGTTTACCCTGAACTCTTTATGAGTCAGGGAGCTAAGCACAATACAAAACTCTTATGAAAATACTTCAAGTTGCACAATTTACACAAATGCCCGAGGGGCACGAAAAACCATATACACAAAAAGTGGAATGCGAAATACTAGCAGGTAAGTAACAAGATCCAGAGGCTTCAGGATCGCTAGGGCCACACTAATGAACCCTAAGGTTAGGAGCAGGAGGCCTGGGGAGATCGGGTGCAGAGTGTGCACTCTCACGCGGGATGCGGGAAGAAGTCTATGGATGCTAGCGTTTCTAAAGTTACTGTTTCCGGACTAATCCGACTAGGTAGACTAAAAACGAAAAAGGATCTGGACACTAGGAGAGTGAACCTGTGCTGGAGCACCGAAATGCTCGAGTTACCTAGCCCAGGGGCTGCGGCTGCATAGGGTTCAAATGACGTCGGGAATCCTCGTTATAGTCTATGGAGCCTGAAAGAAGAAGTTGCTGGCAGGCGACCAGTGAAGAAGTTCGGTGTGATCCAAGGCTGGATCAGTGAAGGAGACGACCTGAAAGCAGAGGGGACTTTGTTCTTAATCACTAGCCAGTGATTATGTGGGCACCAGGATGGCACCAGATGAAGTCACCTCGACCAGGTGAGTGGGCGACGCTGGACTCTGCAGTCACACGGGCCAGGAGGCGTTGTCGGCGTCCAGGCTGGAGGTGCGAGCTGTCCCACGAGGCTGTCGGCTGTCGGCGATGCTGGACTCAGCATTTGAGCAACAAACCTTGGCAAAAGCAAGCCCACGCGGTGGAGTCAAGATGGCGTCTGGAGTGGACCAGGAGGGTCCAGGGCACTTCTCGTTGGACAAGAAGCAAGGGCCAGTCTAGGGGACCTAGACCAGCGGTGAAAACGTTTTGGTACGTCGTCAAGAGGTCACTAGCCAACGGGAAAGTGACCGGACAACGTGGCAAGCAGCAAAGAAGCAGAAGGGCCCCACGCAGACCTCGTGGATGCTGGGTGGCTGGACTTCGGTGCTGGAGCTGCTTAGGGTTAGGGCTTCTCAAACCCCAGTGCACTTACTCGAGGGTCACTCGGGGGTTGTGCTGGTGAAGCGTTGTGCAGGTCTTGAAGATGGCCGGTCCCACGGGTCTCGTCACACCCACGAATATCAGCTGGGCTGGATGATGTAGGTAGAGGTCAGAGATGGCAGCGAATCCGGGTCTCGTCGAGCTGGGCAGTCTTGATCCGGAGGATAGACGTGCAGCGAACCGCAAGAGCTTCGATGGTGCCTGCTGGTGCAGGGTGGCTACTCCTTAGCCACAAGGGAGAGTCTTCAGAGAAAGTCAAGAGTTCCTTTCGTGGAAAGTAGTTAAAGGTTCAAGATGATCTAATTTGGGAAGTGGGCCTTCTCCTACCTTTATCCTAAGAAAAGGGGCTGGCACGCGACTAGGTCCTGCCCTATGGGTGGGACCAGGAGGGGGTGGTTACACCCCTCTCCTTTGTCCGGTCTCTCCCCAGCTCAGGGGCTGGGGTGCCCCAGGAACTGGTTTGAGCCGGCATATGCACAGTGAGCACCGGGGTGCCACTTGCAGTCACCTTCCTTTCAGCCCTGCCTACCTGGGATACACAAAATCCTGTCTGGGATGGTGCTAGCACCGCCCCTGACAGGAAACCCTTTGTCCAGGCCTCCATTGCTGGAAGGACTCCCAGCAGCAGGAGGGCAGACTTGTGTCTCGTGGCAGCATCCATTTTGTGGAGCTGAGGCTGTGTCTGACTTTAACCGGGGTTCACAGTTACATACATGTCGTGTCCCACTAGAAGGGTGGAATGCTAACCCCGTCGCCAGAATTGGCGAGGGGTTAGTATTCCAATTCGTATGACACCTTACTCGACATATTTTGATAATGCTATGCCAAAGTTAGCATTTAACCGCGAGGATTATAATGCACTTAAGAGTATATGGTATAGCGTTATCATGGAACAGCTATTTGGACTTGGTTCCGCAAGCTGCAAACGGGCTCAGCTCATGTCAGAGCACCATCTCACATAATTCCAAGCACTCTGCCTTCAGGATTGGTAAGGCCTGCCATAGGAGTGACTGATAGGAATATATGTGTCCATTTTAGGGTTAGATATAGGAATACTATATCCAAAGCAAAGGGTGTTTACACCACCTTGCCCCAGCTGTCGTGCAGCCAGTTGTGTCTAATTTGGATGGCCAGCCAGGGGTGGCATAATACTTGCTTCAGTCCCTGGTAGGCCCTGGGTACACCTATGCCCTGGATACCTAAGGTATGCTGTACAGGGACTGATAAGGTGGCCCAGTACCAATTAGTAAAATGCACCTAAGGTACATGGTTGTAATTTAGAGAGAGAACAGCTAGGCTGTGGGTCTGATTAGCAGGCCCACAGCCAGGGAAAGTCATAAATCAGTGAAGCAAAAAGCAAAAATCTGGGGTGGCCATGGGATTGCAGACCCCACTCTCCTACAATAATCAATGGAGGAAATTCAAGTTACTGGTAACTACAGTTAAAATAACTTTTTAGGATCAGTACTGGGCTCAAAGGTGCAGCACTGAGGTCTCTCCTGATCACAGGTGAGATAATCGGAATTAGTAGTTCGGCTGATTCGGAGGAATTTTTGTAAGTTTAAAAAATGGACACTTGGAATTTTTTTTCAGCAAAAACAGGCCCTGATATCCTATGGAGGAAATTCAAGCTACTGGTAAGTACAGTTAAGTTAACTTCTCAGGATCAATATGGGTCTCAAAGGTGCAGCACTGAGGTCTCTCCTGATAAGAGGTGAGAAAATCGGAAGTCGTAGTTCGCCTGAATTTAGAGGATTTTTTGTAAGTTTGAAAAATGGACACAGAATTGTTTTTTAAGCAAAAACAGGCAATGATATCCCATGGAGGAAATTCAAGTTACTGGTAACTACAGTTAAATTAACTTTTCAGGATGAGTACTGGGCTCAAAGGTGCAGCACTGAGGTCTCTCCTGATCACAGGCGAGAAAATCGGAATTCGTGGTTCGGCTGATTTTAGAGGAATTTTTGTAAGTTTCAAAAATGGACACTTACAAATTTTATTTTAAGCAAAAAATGCAATGATATCCATTGGAGGAAATTCAAGTTACTGGTAAGTACAGTTAAAATTACTTTTCAGGATCATGACTGGGCTCAAAGGTGCAGCACTGAGGTCTCTCCTGATCACAGGTGAGAACATCGGAATTCGTAGTTCGCCTGAATTTAGAGGAATTTTTGTAAGTTTCAAAAATGGACACAGAATTGTTTTTTAAACAAAAACAGGCAGTAATATCCTATGGAGGAAATTCAAGTTACTGGGAACTACAGTTAAAATATTTTTCAGGATGAGTACTGGACTCAAAGGTGCAGCACTGAGGTCTCTCCTGATCACAGGTGAGAAAATCGGAATTCGTATTTCACCTGATTTTGGAAGAATTTTTGTAAGTTTCAAAAATGGACACTTAAAAATGTTTTCAGCAAGAACAGGCAATGATATCCAATGGAGGAAATTCACATTACGGGGAAGTACAGTTAAAATAAATTTTCAGGATCAGTACTGGGCTCAAAGGTGCAGCACAGAGGTCTCACCTGATCACAGGTGAGAAAATCAGAATTCGTTGTTCGGCTGATTTTAATGGAATTTTTATAAGTTTAAAAAATGGACACAAATTTTTTTCAGCAAAAACAGGCAATGATAATCAACGGAGGAAATTCAAGTTACTGGTAACTACAGTTAAAATAACTTTTCAGGATCAGTACTGGGCTCAAAGGTGCAGCACTGAGGTCTATCCTGATCACAGGTGAGATAATCAGAATTAGTAGTTGGCTGATTCTGAGGAATTTTTGTAAGTTTCAAAAAGGGACATTTAGAACTTTTTTCAGCAAAAACAGGCAATAATATCCTATGGAGGAAATTCAAGCTACTGGTAAGTACATTTAAGTTAACTTCTCAGGATCAATATGGGGCTCAAAGGTGCCGCACTGAGGTCTCTCCTGATCACAGGTGACAAGATCAGAATTCGTAGTTCGGCTGATTTTAGAGGAATTTTTGTAAGGTTCAAAAATGAACAATTGGAAACTTATTTTTAAGCAAAAACATGCAGTGATATCCTATAAAGGAAATTCAAGTCACTGGTAAGTACAGTTAAAACAACTTTTCAGGATCAGTACTGGGCTCAAAGGTGCAACACTGAGGTCTCTCCTGATCACAGGTTGGAAAATCAGAATTCGTAGTTCGCCTGATTTTAGAGGAATTTTTGTAAGTTTCAAAAATGAACACAGAATTGTTTTTTAAGCAAAAACAGGCAATGCTATCTTATGGAGGAAATTCACGTTACGGGTAAGTACAGTTAAAATAACTTTTCAGGATCAGTACTGGGCTCAAAGGTGCAGTACTGAGGTCTCTCCTGATCACGGGTGAGATAATTGGAATTTGTGTTTGGCTGATTCTGAGGAATTTTTGTAAGTTTCAAAAATGGACACTTAGACATTTTTTTCAGTAAAAACATGCAATGATATCCTAAGGATGAAAATCAAATTACTAGTAAGTACAGTTAAAATTATTTTTCAGGATCAGTACTGGGCTCAAAGGTGCAGCACTGAGGTCTCTCCTGATCACAGTTGAGAAAATCGGAATTCGTGGTTCGGCTGATTTTAGAGGAATTTTTGTAAGTTTCAAAAATGGACACATGGAATTTTTTTAAGCAAAAACAGGCAATAATATCCTTTGGAGGAAATTCAAGCAACTGGTAAGTACAGTTAAGTTAACTTCTCAGGATCAATATGGGGCTCAAAGGTGCAGCACTGAGGTCTCTCCTGATCACAGGTGAGAAAATCGGTAGTCGTAGTTCGCCTGAATTTAGAGGATTTTTTGTAAGTTTCAAAAATGGACACAGAATTGTTTTTTAAGCAAAAACCGGCAATGATATCCTATGGAGGAAATTCAAGTTACTGGTAACTACAGTTAAAATAACTTTTCAGGATGAGTACTGGGCTCAAAGGTGCAGCACTGAGGTCTCTCCTGATCACAGTTGAGATAATCGGAATTCGTAGTTCGGCTGATTCTGAGGAATTTTTGTAAGTTTCAAAAATGGACACTAAGAATTTTTTTTCAGCAAAAACAGGCAATATTATCCTATGGAGGAAATTCAAGCTACTGGTAAGTACATTTAAGTTAACTTCTCAGGACCAATATGGGGCTCAAAGGTGCAGCACTGAGGTCTCTCCTGATCACAGGTGAGAAAATCAGAATTCGTAGTTCACCTGATTTTGGAAGAATTTTTGTAAGTTTCAAAAATGGACACTTAGATTATTTTTGCAGCAAAAACAGGCAATGATATCCAATGGAGGAAATTCATGTTATGGGTAAGAGCAGTTAAAATAACTTTTCAGGATCAGTACTGGGCTCAAAGGTGCAGCACAGAGGTCTCTCCTGATCACAGGTGAGAAAATCAGAATTCGTAGTTCGGCTGATTTTAGAGGAATATTTGTAAGTTTTAAAAATTGACAAAGACATTTTTTTCAGCAAAAACAGGCAATGATAATCAATGGAGGAAATTCAAGTTACTGGTAACTACAGTTAAAATAACTTTTCAGGATCATTACTGGGCTCAAAGATGCAGCACTGAGGTCTCTCCTGATCATAGGTGAGATAATCAGAATTAGTAGTTGGCTGATTCTGAGGAATTTTTGTAAGTTTCAAAAATGGACATTTAGAATTTTTTTTCAGCAAAAACAGGCAATAATATCCTATGGAGGAAATTTAAGCTACTGGTAAGTACATTTAAGTTAACTTTTCAGGATCAATATGGGGCTCAAAGGTGCCGCACTGAGGTCTCTCCTGATCACAGGTGAGAAGATCGGAATTCGTAGTTCGGCTGATTTTAGAGGAATTTTTGTAAGGTTCAAAAATGGACAATTGGAATCTTTTTTTTAAGCAAAAACATGCAGTGATATCCTATAAAGGAAATTCAAGTCACTGGTAAGTACAGTTAAAACAACTTTTCAGGATCAGTACTGGGCTCAAAGGTGCAGCACTGAGGTCTCTCCTGATCATAGGTGAGAAAATCGGAATTCGTAGTTCGCCTGATTTTAGAGGAATTTTTGTAAGTTTAAAAAATGAACACAGAATTGTTTTTTAAGCAAAAACAGGCAATGCTATCCTATGGAGGAAATTCACGTTACTGGTAAGTACAGTTAAAATTACTTTTCAGTATCAGTACTGGGCTCAAAGGTGCAGCACTGAGGACTCTCCTGATCACAGGTGAGAAAATCGGAATTCGTAGTTCATGTGATTTCAGAGGAATTTTTGTAAGTTTCAAAAATGAACGCAGGATAGTTTTTTAAGCAAAAACAGGCAATGCTATCCTATGGAGGAAATTCACGTTACGGGTAAGTACAGTTAAAATAACTTTTCAGGATCAGTACTGGCTCAAAGGTGCAGCACAGAGGTCTCTCCTGATCACTGTAAAAATGGCAATTTTGGTCACTGTGAGGGTTTAAAAAGTGGTTATTCAACATGAGGCACAATCCAATTGACATTTTGAATCATTTTAAGTACAGTCCAAAAAATCAATTTTCTACGGAAAAACGATGACCGCGGAGCTGTCGAACGTTCCCAAAATGGTCAATTTCGATGAAATTTTAACATTGAATCTTTTGGCTGTCAATTAATGTTGGATGTGAATTATTACTTTTTCAACTAAAATAAATGTGTTTAAAGTCATTTCTGTGCCTGAAATTGGTCAAAATTGAAGCTTCTGAGTAAGCAAATCTCTGTAAAAATGGAAATTTGGTCCCTGTGAGGGTTTAAAAAGTGGTTATTCAACATGAGGCACGATCCAATTGACATTTTGAATCATTTTTGGTACAGTCCAAAAAAATCAATTATCTGAGGAAAAACGATGACCGTGGAGCTGTTAAACGTTCCCCAAATGGTCAATTTCGATGAAATTTTAACATTTAATCTTTTGGCTGTAAATTTCTGTTGGATGTGAATTATTACTCTTTCAACTAAAATAAATGTGTTTAAAGTCATTTCTGTGCCTGGGATTGGTCCAAATTAAAGCTTCTTAGTAAGTAAATCTCTGTAAAAATGGCAATTTTGGTCACTGTGACGGTTTAAAAAGTGTTTATTCAACATGAGGCACGATCCAATATACATTTTGAATCATTTTAATTACAGTCCAAAAAATCAATTTTCTGCCGAAAAACAATGACCGCAGAGCTGTCGAACGTTCCCAAAATGGTCAATTTCGATGAAATTTTAACATTGAATCTTTTGGCTGTAAATTAATGTTGGATGTGAATTATTACTTTTTCAACTAAAATAAATGTGTTTAAATTCATTTCTGTGCCTGAAATTGGTCAAAATTGAAGCTTCTGAGTAATCATAACTCTGTAAAAATGGCAATTTCGGTCACTGTGAGAGTTTAAAAAGTGGTTATTCAACATGAGGCACGATCCAATTGACATTTTGAATTATTTTAGGTAGAGTCCAAAAAATCAATTTTTTGCCGAAAAACGATGACCGCGGAGCTGTCGAACGTTCCCAAAATGGTCAATTTCTATGAAATTTTAACATTGAATCTTTTGGCTGTAAAATAATGTTGGGTGTGAATTATTACTTTTGCAACTAAAATAAATGTGTTTAAAGTCTTTTCTGTGTCTGAAATTGGTCAAAATTGAAGTTTCTGAGTAAGCAAAACTCTGTAAAAATGGCAATTTTGGTCCCTTTGAGGGTTTAAAAAGTGGTTATTCAACATGAGGCACGATTCAATTGACATTTTGTATCATTGTAGGTACAGTCCAAAAAATCCATTTTCTGACGAAAAACGATGACCGCGGAGCTGTCGAACGTTCCCAAAATGGTCAATTTAGATGAAATTTTTAACATTTAATCTTTTGGCTGTAAATTGCTGTTGGATGTGAATTATTACTTTATCAACTAAAATAAATGTGTTTAAAGTCATTTCTGTGCCTCAAATTGGTCAAAATTAAAGCTTCTGAGTAAGCAAAACTCTGTAAAAAAAAGCAATTTTGGTCCCGGTGAGGGTTTAAAAAGTGGTTATTCAACATGAGGCACGATCTAATTGACATTTTGAATCATTTTAGGTACAGTCCAAAAAATCAATTTTCTGCCGAAAAACGATGACCGCGGAGCTGTCGAACGTCCCCAAAATGGTCAATTTCGATGATATTTTAACTTTGAATCTTTTGGCTGTAAATTAATGTTGGATGTGAATTATTACTTTTTCAACTAAAATAAATGTGTTTAAAGTCATTTCTGTGCCTGAAATTCGTCAAAATTGAAGCTTCTGAGTAGGCAAAATTCTGTAAAAATGGCAATTTTGGTCACTGTGAGAGTTTAAAAAGTGGTTATTCAACATAAGGCACGATCCAATTGACATGTTGCATCATTTTAGGTACAGTCCAAAAAATCAATTTTCTGCAGAAAAACGATGACCGCTGAGCTGTCGAACGTTCCCAAAATGGTCAATTTCGATGAAATTTTAACCTTGAATCTTTTGGCTGTAAATTAATTTTGGATGTGAATTATTACTTTTTCAACTAAAATAAATGTGTTTAAAGTCATTTCTGTGCCTGAAATTGGTCAAAATCGAAGCTTCTGAGTAGCAAAACTCTGTAAAAATGGCAATTTTGGTCCCTGTGAGGGTTTAAAAAGTGGTTATTCAACATGAGGCACGATCCAATTGACATTTTGAATCATTTTAGGTACAGTCCATAAAACTCAATTTTCTCCCGAAAAACGATGACCGCAGAGCTGTCGAACGTTCCCAAAATGGTCAATTTCGATGAAATTTTAACATTGAATCTTTTGGATGTAAATTAATGTTGGATGAGAATTATTACTTTTTCAACTAAAATAAATGTGTTTAAAGTCATTTCTGTGCCTGAAATTGGTCAAAATTGAAGCTTCTGAGTAAGCAAAACTCTGTAAAAATGGCAATTTTGGTCCCTGTGAGGGTTTAAAAAGTGGTTATTCAACATGAGGCACGATCCAATTGACATTTTGAATCATTTTAAGTACAGTCCAAAAAAATCAATTTTCTGCCGAAAAACAATGACCGCGGAGATATCGAACGTTCCCAAAATGGTCAATTTCGATGACATTTTAACATTTAAATCTTTTGGCTGTAAATTGCGGTTGGATGTGAATTATTACTTTTTCAACTAAAATAAATGTGTTTAAAGTCATTTCTGTGCCTAAAATTGGTCAAAATTGAAGCTTCTGAGTAAGCAGAACTCTGTAAAAATGGCAATTTTGTTCCCTGTGAGGGTTTAAAAAGTGGATATTCAACATGAGGCACGATCCAATTGACATTTTGAATCATTTTAGGTACAGTCCAAAAAATTAATTTTCTGCCGAAAAACGATGACCGCAGAGCTGTCGAACGTTCCCAAAATGGTCAATTTCGATGAAATTTTAACATTTAATCTTTTGGCTGTAAATTAATGTTGGATGTGAATTATTACTTTTTCAACCACAATAAATGTGTTTAAAGTCATTTCTGTGCCTGAAATTGGTCAAAATTGAAGCTTCTGAGTAAGCAAAACTCTGTAAAAATGGCAATTTTGGTCACTGTGAGAGTTTAAAAAGTGGTTATTCAACATAAGGCACGATCCAATTGACATTTTGAATCATTTTAGGTACAGTCCAAAAAATCAATTTTCTGCCGAAAAACGATTACCGCGGAGCTGTTGAACGTTCCCAAAATGGTCAATTTCAATGAAATTTTTAAATTGAATCTTTTGGCTGTAAATTAATGTTGGATGTGAATTATTACTTATCCAACTAAAATAAATGTATTTGAAGTAATTTCTGTGCGTGAAATTGGTCAAAATTAAAGCTTCTGAGTAAGCAAAACTCTGTAAAAATTGCAATTTTGGTCCCTGTGAGGGTTTAAAAAGTGGTTATTCAACATGAGGCACAATCCAATTGACATTTTGAATCATTTTAGGTACAGTCCAAAAAATCAATTTTCTCCCGAAAAACGATAACCGCGGAGCTGTCGAACGTTCCCAAAATGGTCAATTTCGATGAAATTTTAACATTGAATCTTTTGGCTGTAAATTAATGTTGGATGTGAATTATTACTTTTTCAACTAAAATAAATGTGTTTAAAGTAATTTCTGTGCCTGGGATGGGTCAAAATTAAAGCTTCTAAGTAAGCAAAACTCTGTAAAAATGGCAATTTTGGTCCCTGTTAGGGTTTAAAAAGTGGTTATTCAACATGAGGCACGATCCAATTGACATGTTGAATAATTTTAGGTACAGTCCAAAAAATCAATTTTCTGTAGAAAAACGATGACCGCGGAGCTGTTGAACGTTCCCAAAATGGTCAATTTCGATGAAATTTTAACATTGAATCTTTTGACTGTAAATTAATGTTGGATGTGAATTATTACTTTTTCAACTACAATAAATGTGTTTAAAGTCATTTCTGTGCCTGAAATTGGTCAAAATTGAAGCTTCTGAGTAAGCAAAACTCTGTAAAAATGGCAATTTTGGTCACTGTGAGAGTTTAAAAAGTGGTTATTCAACATAAGGCACGATCCAATTGACATTTTGAATCATTTTAGGTAGTGTCCAAAAAATCAATTTTCTGCCGAAAAACGATTACCGCGGAGCTGTCGAACGTTCCCAAAATGGTCAATTTCGATGAAATTTTAACATTGAATCTTTTGGCTGTAAATTAATGTTGGATGTGAATTATTACTTTTTCAACTAAAATAAATGTGTTTAAAGTCATTTCTGTGCCTGAAATTGGTCAAAATTGAAGCTTCTGAGTAAGCAAAACTCTTCAAAAATGGCAATTTTGGTCCCTGTGAGGGTTTAAAAAGTGGTTATTCAACATGAGGCATGATCCAATTGACATTTTGAATCATTTTAGGTACACTCCAAAAAATCAATTTTCTGCCGAAAAACGATGACCGCGGAGCTGTCGAACGTTCCCAAAATGGTCAATTTCGATGAAATTTTAACATTGAATCTTTTGGCTGTAAATTAATGTTGGATGTGAATTATTACTTTTTCAACTAAAATAAATGTGTTTAAAGTCATTTCTGTACCTGAAATTGGTCAAAATTGAAGCTTCTGAGTAAGCAAAACTCTGTAAAAATCGCAATTTTGGTCCCTGTGAAGGTTTAAAAAGTGGTTATTCAACATGAGGCACGATCCAATTGACATTTTGAATCATTTTAAGTACAGTCCAAAAAATCTATTTTCTGCCGAAAAACAATGACCGCGGAGATGTCGAACGTTCCGAAAATGGTCAATTTCGATGGAATTTTAACATTTAATCTTTTGGCTGTAAATTGCGGTTGGATGTGAATTATCACTTTTTCAACTAAAATAAATGTGTTTAAAGTCATTTCTGTGCCTGGGATGGGTCAAAATTAAAACTTCTGAGTAAGCAAAACTCTGTAAAAATGGCAATTTTGTTCCCTGTGAGAGTTTAAAAAGTGGGTATTCAACATAAGGCACGATCCAATTGACATGTTGCATCATTTTAGGTACAGTCCAAAAAATCAATTTTCTGCAGAAAAACGATGACCGCGGAGCTGTCGAACGTTCCCAAAATGGTCAATTTCGATGAAATTTTAACATTGAATCTTTTGGCTGTAAATTAATGTTGGATGTGAATTATTACTTTTTCAACTAAAATAAATGTGTTTAAAGTCATTTCTGTGCCTGAAATTGGTCAAAATCGAAGCTTCTGAGTAAGCAAAACTCTGTAAAAATGGCAATTTTGGTCCCTGTGAGGGTTTAAAAAGTGGTTATTCAACATGAGGCACGATCCAATTGACATTTTGAATCATTTTAGGTACAGTCCATAAAACTCAATTTTCTCCCGAAAAACGATGACCGCAGAGCTGTCGAACGTTCCCAAAATGGTCAATTTCGATGAAATTTTAACATTGAATCTTTTGGATGTAAATTAATGTTGGATGAGAATTATTACTTTTTCAACTAAAATAAATGTGTTTAAAGTCATTTCTGTGCCTGAAATTGGTCAAAATTGAAGCTTCAGAGTAAGCAAAACTCTGTAAAAATGGCAATTTTGGTCCCTGTGAGGGTTTAAAAAGTGGTTATTCAACATGAGGCACGATCCAATTGACATTTTGAATCATTTTAAGTACAGTCCAAAAAAATCAATTTTCTGCCGAAAAACAATGACCGCGGAGATATCGAACGTTCCCAAAATGGTCAATTTCGATGACATTTTAACATTTAATCTTTTGGCTGTAAATTAATGTTGGATGTGAATTATTACTTTTTCAACTAAAATAAATGTGTTTAAAGTCATTTCTGTGCCTGAAATTGGTCAAAATTGAAGCTTCTGAGTAAGCAAAACTCTGTAAAAATGGCAATTTTGCTCACTGTGAGAGTTTAAAAAGTGGTTATTCAACATGAGGCACGATCCAATTGACATTTTGAATCATTTTAGGTACAGTCCAAATAATCAATTTTCAGCCGAAAAACGATGACCGCGGAGCTGTCGAACGTTCCCAAAATGGTCAATTTTTATGAAATTTTAACATTGAATCTTTTGACTGTAAATTAATGTTGGATGTGAATTATTACTTTTTCAACTAAAATAAATGTTTTTAAAGTCATTTCTGTGCCTGAAATTGGTCAAAATTGAAGCTTCTGAGTAAGCAAAACTCTGTAAAAATGGCAATTTTGGTCCCTGTGAGGGTTTAAAAAGTGGTTATTCAACATGATTCACGATCCAATTGACATTTTGAATCATTGTAGGTACAGCCCAAAAAAATCAATTTTCTGCCGAAAAACGATGACCGCGGAGCTGTCGAACGTTCCCAAAATGGTCAATTTCGATGAAATTTTAACATTTAATCTTTTGGCTGTAAATTGCGGTTGGATGTTAATTATCACTTTTTCAACTAAAATAAATGTGTTTAAAGTCATTTCTGTGCCTGGGATGGGTCAAAATTAAAGCTTCTGAGTAAGCAAAACTCTGTAAAAATGGCAATTTTGTTCCCTGTGAGGGTTTAAAAAGTGGATATTCAACATGAGGCACGATCCAATTGACATTTTGAATCATTTTAGGTACAGTCCAAAAAATTAATTTTCTGCCGAAAAACGATGACCGCAGAGCTGTCGAACGTTCCCAAAATGGTCAATTTCGATGAAATTTTAACATTTAATCTTTTGGCTGTAAATTAATGTTGGATGTGAATTATTACTTTTTCAACCACAATAAATGTGTTTAAAGTCATTTCTGTGCCTGAAATTGGTCAAAATTGAAGCTTCTGAGTAAGCAAAACTCTGTAAAAATGGCAATTTTGGTCACTGTGAGAGTTTAAAAAGTGGTTATTCAACATAAGGCACGATCCAATTGACATTTTGAATCATTTTAGGTACAGTCCAAAAAATCAATTTTCTGCCGAAAAACGATTACCGCGGAGCTGTTGAACGTTCCCAAAATGGTCAATTTCGATGAAATTTTAAAATTGAATCTTTTGGCTGTAAATTAATGTTGGATGTGAATTATTACTTATCCAACTAAAATAAATGTATTTGAAGTAATTTCTGTGCGTGAAATTGGTCAAAATTAAAGCTTCTGAGTAAGCAAAACTCTGTAAAATTGCAATTTTGGTCCCTGTGAGGGTTTAAAAAGTGGTTATTCAACATGAGGCACAATCCAATTGACATTTTGAATCATTTTAGGTACAGTCCAAAAAATCAATTTTCTCCCGAAAAACGATAACCGCGGAGCTGTCGAACATTCCCAAAATGGTCAATTTCGATGAAATTTTAACATTGAATCTTTTGGCTGTAAATTAATGTTGGATGTGAATTATTACTTTTTCAACTAAAATAAATGTGTTTAAAGTAATTTCTGTGCCTGGGATGGGTCAAAATTAAAGCTTCTAAGTAAGCAAAACTCTGTAAAAATGGCAATTTTGGTCCCTGTTAGGGTTTAAAAAGTGGTTATTCAACATGAGGCACGATCCAATTGACATGTTGAATAATTTTAGGTACAGTCCAAAAAATCAATTTTCTGTAGAAAAACGATGACCGCGGAGCTGTCGAACGTTCCCAAAATGGTCAATTTCGATGAAATTTTAACATTGAATCTTTTGGCTGTAAATTAATGTTGGATGTGAATTATTACTTTTTCAACTAAAATAAATGTATTTGAAGTAATTTCTGTGCGTGAAATTGGTCAAAATTAAAGCTTCTGAGTAAGCAAAACTCTGTAAAAATTGCAATTTTGGTCCCTGTGAGGGTTTAAAAAGTGGTTATTCAACATGAGGCACAATCCAATTGACATTTTGAATCATTTTAGGTACAGTCCAAAAAATCAATTTTCTCCCGAAAAACGATAACCGCGGAGCTGTCGAACGTTCCCAAAATGGTCAATTTCGATGAAATTTTAACATTGAATCTTTTGGCTGTAAATTAATGTCGGATGTGAATTATTACTTTTTCAACTAAAATAAATGTGTTTAAAGTAATTTCTGTGCCTGGGATGGGTCAAAATCAAAGCTTCTGAGTAAGCAAAACTCTGTAAAAATGGCAATTTTGGTCCCTGTTAGGGTTTAAAAAGTGGTTATTCAACATGAGGCACGATCCAATTGACATGTTGAATCATTTTAGGTACAGTCCAAAAAATCAATTTTCTGTAGAAAAACGATGACCGCGCGGGGCTGTCGAACGTTCCCAAAATGGTCAATTTCGATGAAATTTTAACATTGAATCTTTTGGCTGTAAATTAATGTTGGATGTGAATTATTACTTTTTCAACTAAAATAAATGTGTTTAAAGTCATTTCTGTGCCTGAAATTGGTCAAAATTGAAGCTTCTGAGTAAGCAAAACTCTTCAAAAATGGCAATTTTGGTCCCTGTGAGGGTTTAAAAAGTGGTTATTCAACATGAGGCATGATCCAATTGACATTTTGAATCATTTTAGGTACACTCCAAAAAATCAATTTTCTGCCGAAAAACGATGACCGCGGAGCTGTCGAACGTTCCCAAAATGGTCAATTTCGATGAAATTTTAACATTGAATCTTTTGGCTGTAAATTAATGTTGGATGTGAATTATTACTTTTTCAACTAAAATAAATGTGTTTAAAGTCATTTCTGTACCTGAAATTGGTCAAAATTGAAGCTTCTGAGTAAGCAAAACTCTGTAAAAATCGCAATTTTGGTCCCTGTGAAGGTTTAAAAAGTGGTTATTCAACATGAGGCACTATCCAATTGACATTTTGAATCATTTTAAGTACAGTCCAAAAAATCTATTTTCTGCCGAAAAACAATGACCGCGGAGATGTCGAACGTTCCGAAAATGGTCAATTTCGATGGAATTTTAACATTTAATCTTTTGGCTGTAAATTGCGGTTGGATGTGAATTATCACTTTTTCAACTAAAATAAATGTGTTTAAAGTCATTTCTGTGCCTGGGATGGGTCAAAATTAAAACTTCTGAGTAAGCAAAACTCTGTAAAAATGGCAATTTTGTTCCCTGTGAGGGTTTTAAAAGTGGATATTCAACATGAGGCACGATCCAATTGACATTTTGAATCATTTTAGGTACAGTCCAAAAAATTAATTTTCTGCCGAAAAACGATGACCGCAGAGCTGTCGAACGTTCCCAAAATGGTCACTTTCGATGAAATTTTAACATTGAATCTTTTGGCTGTAAATTAATGTTGGATGTGAATTATTACTTTTTCAACTAAAATAAATGTGTTTAAAGTCATTTCTGTGCCTGAAATTGGTCAAAATTGAAGCTTCTGAGTAAGCAAAACTCTGTAAAAATGGCAATTTTGTTCCCTGTGAGGGTTTAAAAAGTGGATATTCAACATGAGGCACGATCCAATTGACATTTTGAATCATTTTAGGTACAGTCCAAAAAATTAATTTTCTGCCGAAAAACGATGACCGCAGAGCTGTCGAACGTTCCCAAAATGGTCAATTTCGATGAAATTTTAACATTGAATCTTTTGGCTGTAAATTAATGTTGGATGTGAATTATTACTTTTTCAACTAAAATAAATGTGTTTAAAGTCATTTCTGTGCCTGAAATTGGTCAAAATTGATCCTTCTGAGTAAGCAAAACTCTGTAAAAATGGCAATTTTGGTCACGTGAGAGTTTAAAAAGTGGTTATTCAACATGAGGCACGATCCAATCGACATTTTGAATCATTTTAGGTACAGTCCAAAAGATCAATTTTCTGCCAAAAACGATTACCGCGAAGCTGTTGAACGTTCCCAAAATGGTCAATTTCGATGAAATTTTAACATTTAATCTTTTGGCTGTAAATTAATGTTGGATGTGAATTATTACTTTTTCAACCACAATAAATGTGTTTAAAGTCATTTCTGTGCCTGAAATTGGTCAAAATTGAAGCTTCTGAGTAAGCAAAACTCTGTAAAAATGGCAATTTTGGTCACTGTGAGAGTTTAAAAAGTGGTTATTCAACATAAGACACGATCCAATTGACATTTTGAATCATTTTAGGTACAGTCCAAAAAATCAATTTTCTGCCGAAAACGATTACCGCGGAGCTGTTGAACGTTCCCAAAATGGTCAATTTCGATGAAATTTTAACATTGAATCTTTTGGCTGTAAATTAATGTTGGATGTGAATTATTACTTTTTCAACTAAAATAAATGTATTTGAAGTGATTTCTGTGCGTGAAATTGGTCAAAATTAAAGCTTCTGAGTAAGCAAAACTCAGTAAAAATGGCAATTTTGGTCACTGTGAGGGTTTAAAAAGTGGTTATTCAACATGAGGCACAATCCAATTGACATTTTGAATCATTTTAGGTACAGTCCAAAAAATCAATTTTCTCCCGAAAAACGATAACCGCGGAGCTGTCGAACGTTCCCAAAATGGTCAATTTCGATGAAATTTTAACATTGAATCTTTTGGCTGTAAATTAATGTTGGATGTGAATTATTACTTTTTCAACTAAAATAAATGTGTTTAAAGTAATTTCTGTGCCTGGGATGGGTCAAAATTAAAGCTTCTGAGTAAGCAAAACTCTGTAAAAATGGCAATTTTGGTCCCTGTTAGGGTTTAAAAAGTGGTTATTCAACATGAGGCACGATCCAATTGACATGTTGAATCATTTTAGGTACATTCCAAAAAATCAATTTTCTGCCGAAAAACGATGACCGCGGAGCTGTCGAACGTTCCCAAAATGGTCAATTTCGATGAAATTTTAACATTGAATCTTTTGGCTGTAAGTTAATGTTGGATGTGAATTATTAATTTTTCAACTAAAATAAATGTGTTTAAAGTCATTTCTGTACCTGAAATTGGTCAAAATTGAAGCTTCTGAGTAAGCAAAACTCTGTAAAAAATGGCAATTTGGTCCCTGTGAGGGTTTAAAAAGTGGTTATTCAACATGAGGCACGATCCAATTGACATTTTGAATCATTTTAGGTACAGTCCAAAAAACTCAATTTTCTCCCGAAAAACGATGACCGCGGAGCTGTCGAACGTTCCCAAAATGGTCAATTTCGATGAAATTTTAACATTGCATCTTTTGGCTGTAAATTAATGTTGGATGTGAATTATTACTTTTTCAACTAAAATAAATGTGTTTAAAGTCATTTCTGTGCCTGAAATTGGTCAAAATTGAAGATTCTGAGTAAGCAAAACTCTGTAAAAAATGGCAATTTTGGTCCCTGTGAGGGTTTAAAAAGTGATTATTCAACATGAGGCACGATCCAATTGACATTTTGAATCATTTTAGGTACAGTCCAAAAAATCAATTTTCTGCCGAAAACGATTACCGCGGAGCTGTTGAGCGTTCCCAAAATGGTCAATTTCGATGAAATTTTAACATTGAATCTTTTGGCTGTAAATTAATGTTGGATGTGAATTATTACTTTTTCAACTAAAATAAATGTATTTGAAGTAATTTCTGTGCGTGAAATTGGTCAAAATTAAAGCTTCTGAGTAAGCAAAACTCTGTAAAAATGGCAATTTTGGTCACTGTGAGGGTTTAAAAAGTGGTTATTCAACATGAGGCACAATCCAATTGAAATTTTGAATCATTTTAGGTACAGTCCAAAAAATCAATTTTCTCCCGAAAAACGATAACCGCGGAGCTGTCGAACGTTCCCAAAATGGTCAATTTCGATGAAATTTTAACATTGAATCTTTTGGCCGTAAATTAATGTTGGATGTGAATTATTACTTTTTCAACTAAAATAAATGTGTTTAAAGTAATTTCTGTGCCTGGGATGGGTCAAAATTAAAGCTTCTGAGTAAGCAAAACTCTGTAAAAATGGCAATTTTGGTCCCTGTTAGGGTTTAAAAAGTGGTTATTCAACATGAGGCACGATCCAATTGACATGTTGAATCATTTTAGGTACAGTCCAAAAAAATCAATTTTCTGTAGAAAAACGATGACCGCGGAGCTGTCGAACGTTCCCAAAATGGTCAATTTCGATGAAATTTTAACATTGAATCTTTTGGCTGTAAATTATTGTTGGATGTGAATTATTACTTTTTCATCTAAAATAAATGTGTTTAAAGTCATTTCTGTATCTGAAATTGGTCAAAATTGAAGCTTCTGAGTAAGCAAAACTCTTCAAAAATGGCAATTTTGGTCCCTGTGAGGGTTTAAAAAGTGGTTATTCAACATGAGGCATGTTCCAATTGACATTTTGAATCATTTTAGGTACATTCCAAAAAATCAATTTTCTGCCGAAAAACGATGAGGAGCTGTTGAACGTTCCCAAAATGGTCAATTTCGATGAAATTTTAACATTGAATCTTTTGGCTGTAAATTAATGTTGGATGTGAATTATTACTTTTTCAACTAAAATAAATGTGTTTAAAGTAATTTCTGTGCCTGAAATTGGTCAAAATTGAAGCTTCTGAGTAAGCAAAACTCTTCAAAAATGGCAATTTTGGTCCCTGTGAGGGTTTAAAAAGTTGTTATTCAACATGAGGCACGATCCAATTGACATTTTGAATCATTTTAGGCACAGTCCAAAAAACTAAATTTTCTCCCGAAAAACGATGACCGCGGAGCTGTCGAACCTTCCCAAAATGGTCAATTTCGATGAAATTTTAACATTGAATCTTTTGGCTGTAAATTAATGTTGGATGTGAATTATTACTTTTTCAACTAAAATAAATGTGTTTAAAGTCATTTCTGTACCTGAAATTGGTCAAAATTGAAGCTTCTGAGTAAGCAAAACTCTGTAAAAAATGGCAATTTTGGTCCCTGTTAGGGTTTAAAAAGTGGTTATTCAACATGAGGCACGATCCAATTGACATTTTGAATCATTTTAGGTACAGTCCAAAAAACTCAATTTTCTCCCGAAAAACGATGACCGCGGAGCTGTCGAACGTTCCCAAAATGGTCAATTTCGATGAAATTTTAACATTGAATCTTTTGGCTGTAAATTAATGTTGGATGTGAATTATTACTTTTTCAACTAAAATAAATGTGTTTAAAGTCATTTCTGTGCCTGAAATTGGTCAAAATTGAAGCTTCTGAGTAAGCAAAACTCTGTAAAAAATGGCAATTTTGGTCCCTGTGAGGGTTTAAAAAGTGGTTATTCAACATGAGGCACGATCCAATTGACATTTTGAATCATTTTAGGTACAGTCCAAAAAACTCAATTTTCTCCCGAAAAACGATGACCGCGGAGCTGTCGAACGTTCCCAAAATGGTCAATTTCGATGAAATTTTAACATTGAATCTTTTGGCTGTAAATTAATGTTGGATGTGAATTATTACTTTTTCAACTAAAATAAATGTGTTTAAAGTCATTTCTGTACCTGAAATTGGTCAAAATTGAAGCTTCTGAGTAAGCAAAACTCTGTAAAAAATGGCAATTTTGGTCCCTGTGAGGGTTTAAAAAGTGGTTATTCAACATGAGGCACGATCCAATTGACATTTTGAATCATTTTAGGTACAGTCCAAAAAACTCAATTTTCTCCCGAAAAACGATGACCGCGGAGCTGTCGAACGTTCCCAAAATGGTCAATTTCGATGAAATTTTAACATTGAATCTTTTGGCTGTAAATTAATGTTGGATGTGAATTATTACTTTTTCAACTAAAATAAATGTGTTTAAAGTCATTTCTGTGCCTGAAATTGGTCAAAATTGAAGCTTCTGAGTAAGCAAAACTCTGTAAAAAATGGCAATTTTAGTCCCTGTGAGGGTTTAAAAAGTGGTTATTCAACATGAGGCACGATCCAATTGACATTTTGAATCATTTTAGGTACAGTCCAAAAAATCAATTTTCTGCCGAAAACGATTACCGCGGAGCTGTTGAACGTTCCCAAAATGGTAAATTTCAATGACATTTTAACATTGAATCTTTTGGCTGTAAATTAATGTTGGATGTGAATTATTACTTTTTCAACTAAAATAAATGTATTTGAAGTAATTTCTGTGCGTGAAATTGGTCAAAATTAAAGCTTCTGAGTAAGCAAAACTCTGTAAAAATGGCAATTTTGGTCACTGTGAGGGTTTAAAAAGTGGTTATTCAACATGAGGCACAATCCAATTGACATTTTGAATCATTTGAGGTACAGTCCAAAAAATCAATTTTCTCCCGAAAAACGATAACCGCGGAGCTGTCGAACGTTCCCAAAATGGTCAATTTTGATGAAATTTTAACATTGAATCTTTTGGCCGTAAATTAATGTTGGATGTGAATTATTACTTTTTCAACTAAAATAAATGTGTTTAAAGTAATTTCTGTGCCTGGGATGGGTCAAAATTAAAGCTTCTGAGTAAGCAAAACTCTGTAAAAATGGCAATTTTGGTCCCTGTTAGGGTTTAAAAAGTGGTTATTCAACATGAGGCATGATCCAATTGACATTTTGAATCATTTTAGGTACATTCCAAAAAATTAATTTTCTGCCGAAAAACGATGACCGCGGAGCTGTCGAACGTTCCCAAAATGGTCAATTTCGATGAAATTTTAACATTGAATCTTTTGGATGTAAATTAATGTTGGATGAGAATTATTACTTTTTCAACTAAAATAAATGTGTTTAAAGTCATTTCTGTGCCTGAAATTGGTCAAAATTGAAGCTTCGGAGTAAGCAAAACTCTGTAAAAATGGCAATTTTGGTCCCTGTGAGGGTTTAAAAAGTGGTTATTCAACATGAGGCACGATCCAATTGACATTTTGAATCATTTTAAGTACAGTCCAAAAAAATCAATTTTCTGCCGAAAAACAATGACCGCGGTGATATCGAACGTTCCCAAAATGGTCAATTTCGATAACATTTTAACATTTAATCTTTTGGCTGTAAATTAATTTTGGATGTGAATTATTACTTTTTCAACTAAAATAAATGTGTTTAAAGTCATTTCTGTGCCTGAAATTGGTCAAAATTGAAGCTTCTGAGTAAGCAAAACTCTGTAAAAATGGCAATTTTGGTCACTGTGAGAGTTTAAAAAGTGGTTATTCAACATGAGGCACGATCCAATTGACATTTTGAATCATTTTAGGTACAGTCCAAAAAATCAATTTTCTACGGAAAAACGATGACCGCGGAGCTGTCGAACGTTCCCAAAATGGTCAATTTCGATGAAATTTTAACATTGAATCTTTTGGCTGTCAATTAATGTTGGATGTGAATTATTACTTTTTCAACTAAAATAAATGTGTTTAAAGTCATTTCTGTGCCTGAAATTGGTCAAAATTGAAGCTTCTGAGTAAGCAAATCTCTGTAAAAATGGAAATTTGGTCCCTGTGAGGGTTTAAAAAGTGGTTATTCAACATGAGGCACGATCCAATTGACATTTTGAATCATTTTTGGTACAGTCCAAAAAAATCAATTATCTGAGGAAAAACGATGACCGCGGAGCTGTTAAACGTTCCCCAAATGGTCAATTTCGATGAAATTTTAACATTTAATCTTTTGGCTGTAAATTTCTGTTGGATGTGAATTATTACTCTTTCAACTAAAATAAATGTGTTTAAAGTCATTTCTGTGCCTGGGATTGGTCCAAATTAAAGCTTCTTAGTAAGCAAATCTCTGTAAAAATGGCAATTTTGGTCACTGTGACGGTTTAAAAAGTGTTTATTCAACATGAGGCACGATCCAATATACATTTTGAATCATTTTAATTACAGTCCAAAAAATCAATTTTCTGCCGAAAAACAATGACCGCAGAGCTGTCGAACGTTCCCAAAATGGTCAATTTCGATGAAATTTTAACATTGAATCTTTTGGCTGTAAATTAATGTTGGATGTGAATTATTACTTTTTCAACTAAAATAAATGTGTTTAAATTCATTTCTGTGCCTGAAATTGGTCAAAATTGAAGCTTCTGAGTAATCATAACTCTGTAAAAATGGCAATTTCGGTCACTGTGAGAGTTTAAAAAGTGGTTATTCAACATGAGGCACGATCCAATTGACATTTTGAATTATTTTAGGTAGAGTCCAAAAAATCAATTTTTTGCCGAAAAACGATGACCGCGGAGCTGTCGAACGTTCCCAAAATGGTCAATTTCTATGAAATTTTACCATTGAATCTTTTGGCTGTAAAATAATGTTGGGTGTGAATTATTACTTTTGCAACTAAAATAAATGTGTTTAAAGTCTTTTCTGTGTCTGAAATTGGTCAAAATTGAAGTTTCTGAGTAAGCAAAACTCTGTAAAAATGGCAATTTTGGTCCCTTTGAGGGTTTAAAAAGTGGTTATTCAACATGAGGCACGATTCAATTGACATTTTGTATCATTGTAGGTACAGTCCAAAAAATCCATTTTCTGACGAAAAACGATGACCGCGGAGCTGTCGAACGTTCCCAAAATGGTCAATTTAGATGACATTTTTAACATTTAATCTTTTGGCTGTAAATTGCTGTTGGATGTGAATTATTACTTTATCAACTAAAATAAATGTGTTTAAAGTCATTTCTGTGCCTAAAATTGGTCAAAATTAAAGCTTCTGAGTAAGCAAAACTCTGTAAAAAAAAGCAATTTTGGTCCCGGTGAGGGTTTAAAAAGTGGTTATTCAACATGAGGCACGATCTAATTGACATTTTGAATCATTTTAGGTACAGTCCAAAAAATCAATTTTCTGCCGAAAAACGATGACCGCGGAGCTGTCGAACGTCCCCAAAATGGTCAATTTCGATGATATTTTAACTTTGAATCTTTTGGCTGTAAATTAATGTTGGATGTGAATTATTACTTTTTCAACTAAAATAAATGTGTTTAAAGTCATTTCTGTGCCTGAAATTCGTCAAAATTGAAGCTTCTGAGTAAGCAAAATTCTGTAAAAATGGCAATTTTGGTCACTGTGAGAGTTTAAAAAGTGGTTATTCAACATAAGGCACGATCCAATTGACATGTTGCATCATTTTAGGTACAGTCCAAAAAATCAATTTTCTGCAGAAAAACGATGACCGCGGAGCTGTCGAACGTTCCCAAAATGGTCAATTTCGATGAAATTTTAACATTGAATCTTTTGGCTGTAAATTAATGTTGGATGTGAATTATTACTTTTTCAACTAAAATAAATGTGTTTAAAGTCATTTCTGTGCCTGAAATTGGTCAAAATCGAAGCTTCTGAGTAAGCAAAACTCTGTAAAAATGGCAATTTTGGTCCCTGTGAGGGTTTAAAAAGTGGTTATTCAACATGAGGCACGATCCAATTGACATTTTGAATCATTTTAGGTACAGTCCATAAAACTCAATTTTCTCCCGAAAAACGATGACCGCAGAGCTGTCGAACGTTCCCAAAATGGTCAATTTCGATGAAATTTTAACATTGAATCTTTTGGATGTAAATTAATGTTGGATGTGAATTATTACTTTTTCAACTAAAATAAATGTGTTTAAAGTCATTTCTGTGCCTAAAATTGGTCAAAATTGAAGCTTCTGAGTAAGCAGAACTCTGTAAAAATGGCAATTTTGTTCCCTGTGAGGGTTTAAAAAGTGGATATTCAACATGAGGCACGATCCAATTGACATTTTGAATCATTTTAGGTACAGTCCAAAAAATTAATTTTCTGCCGAAAAACGATGACCGCAGAGCTGTCGAACGTTCCCAAAATGGTCAATTTCGATGAAATTTTAACATTTAATCTTTTGGCTGTAAATTAATGTTGGATGTGAATTATTACTTTTTCAACCACAATAAATGTGTTTAAAGTCATTTCTGTGCCTGAAATTGGTCAAAATTGAAGCTTCTGAGTAAGCAAAACTCTGTAAAAATGGCAATTTTGGTCACTGTGAGAGTTTAAAAAGTGGTTATTCAACATAAGGCACGATCCAATTGACATTTTGAATCATTTTAGGTACAGTCCAAAAAATCAATTTTCTGCCGAAAAACGATTACCGCGGAGCTGTTGAACGTTCCCAAAATGGTCAATTTCAATGAAATTTTAAAATTGAATCTTTTGGCTGTAAATTAATGTTGGATGTGAATTATTACTTATCCAACTAAAATAAATGTATTTGAAGTAATTTCTGTGCGTGAAATTGGTCAAAATTAAAGCTTCTGAGTAAGCAAAACTCTGTAAAAATTGCAATTTTGGTCCCTGTGAGGGTTTAAAAAGTGGTTATTCAACATGAGGCACAATCCAATTGACATTTTGAATCATTTTAGGTACAGTCCAAAAAATCAATTTTCTCCCGAAAAACGATAACCGCGGAGCTGTCGAACGTTCTCAAAATGGTCAATTTCGATGAAATTTTAACATTGAATCTTTTGGCTGTAAATTAATGTTGGATGTGAATTATTACTTTTTCAACTAAAATAAATGTGTTTAAAGTAATTTCTGTGCCTGGGATGGGTCAAAATTAAAGCTTCTAAGTAAGCAAAACTCTGTAAAAATGGCAATTTTGGTCCCTGTTAGGGTTTAAAAAGTGGTTATTCAACATGAGGCACGATCCAATTGACATGTTGAATAATTTTAGGTACAGTCCAAAAAATCAATTTTCTGTAGAAAAACGATGACCGCGGAGCTGTTGAACGTTCCCAAAATGGTCAATTTCGATGAAATTTTAACATTGAATCTTTTGACTGTAAATTAATGTTGGATGTGAATTATTACTTTTTCAACTACAATAAATGTGTTTAAAGTCATTTCTGTGCCTGAAATTGGTCAAAATTGAAGCTTCTGAGTAAGCAAAACTCTGTAAAAATGGCAATTTTGGTCACTGTGAGAGTTTAAAAAGTGGTTATTCAACATAAGGCACGATCCAATTGACATTTTGAATCATTTTAGGTAGTGTCCAAAAAATCAATTTTCTGCCGAAAAACGATTACCGCGGAGCTGTCGAACGTTCCCAAAATGGTCAATTTCGATGAAATTTTAACATTGAATCTTTTGGCTGTAAATTAATGTTGGATGTGAATTATTACTTTTTCAACTAAAATAAATGTGTTTAAAGTAATTTCTGTGCCTGGGATGGGTCAAAATCAAAGCTTCTGAGTAAGCAAAACTCTGTAAAAAATGGCAATTTTGGTCCCTGTTAGGGTTTAAAAAGTGGTTATTCAACATGAGGCACGATCCAATTGACATGTTGAATCATTTTAGGTACAGTCCAAAAAATCAATTTTCTGTAGAAAAACGATGACCGCGCGGGGCTGTCGAACGTTCCCAAAATGGTCAATTTCGATGAAATTTTAACATTGAATCTTTTGGCTGTAAATTAATGTTGGATGTGAATTATTACTTTTTCAACTAAAATAAATGTGTTTAAAGTCATTTCTGTGCCTGAAATTGGTCAAAATTGAAGCTTCTGAGTAAGCAAAACTCTTCAAAAATGGCAATTTTGGTCCCTGTGAGGGTTTAAAAAGTGGTTATTCAACATGAGGCATGATCCAATTGACATTTTGAATCATTTTAGGTACACTCCAAAAAATCAATTTTCTGCCGAAAAACGATGACCGCGGAGCTGTCGAACGTTCCCAAAATGGTCAATTTCGATGAAATTTTAACATTGAATCTTTTGGCTGTAAATTAATGTTGGATGTGAATTATTACTTTTTCAACTAAAATAAATGTGTTTAAAGTCATTTCTGTACCTGAAATTGGTCAAAATTGAAGCTTCTGAGTAAGCAAAACTCTGTAAAAATCGCAATTTTGGTCCCTGTGAAGGTTTAAAAAGTGGTTATTCAACATGAGGCACGATCCAATTGACATTTTGAATCATTTTAAGTACAGTCCAAAAAATCTATTTTCTGCCGAAAAACAATGACCGCGGAGATGTCGAACGTTCCGAAAATGGTCAATTTCGATGGAATTTTAACATTTAATCTTTTGGCTGTAAATTGCGGTTGGATGTGAATTATCACTTTTTCAACTAAAATAAATGTGTTTAAAGTCATTTCTGTGCCTGGGATGGGTCAAAATTAAAACTTCTGAGTAAGCAAAACTCTGTAAAAATGGCAATTTTGTTCCCTGTGAGAGTTTAAAAAGTGGGTATTCAACATAAGGCACGATCCAATTGACATGTTGCATCATTTTAGGTACAGTCCAAAAAATCAATTTTCTGCAGAAAAACGATGACCGCGGAGCTGTCGAACGTTCCCAAAATGGTCAATTTCGATGAAATTTTAACATTGAATCTTTTGGCTGTAAATTAATGTTGGATGAGAATTATTACTTTTTCAACTAAAATAAATGTGTTTAAAGTCATTTCTGTGCCTGAAATTGGTCAAAATCGAAGCTTCAGAGTAAGCAAAACTCTGTAAAAATGGCAATTTTGGTCCCTGTGAGGGTTTAAAAAGTGGTTATTCAACATGAGGCACGATCCAATTGACATTTTGAATCATTTTAGGTACAGTCCATAAAACTCAATTTTCTGCAGAAAAACGATGACCGCGGAGCTGTCGAACGTTCCCAAAATGGTCAATTTAGATGACATTTTTAACATTTAATCTTTTGGCTGTAAATTGCTGTTGGATGTGAATTATTACTTTATCAACTAAAATAAATGTGTTTAAAGTCATTTCTGTGCCTAAAATTGGTCAAAATTAAAGCTTCTGAGTAAGCAAAACTCTGTAAAAAAAAGCAATTTTGGTCCCGGTGAGGGTTTAAAAAGTGGTTATTCAACATGAGGCACGATCTAATTGACATTTTGAATCATTTTAGGTACAGTCCAAAAAATCAATTTTCTGCCGAAAAACGATGACCGCGGAGCTGTCGAACGTCCCCAAAATGGTCAATTTCGATGATATTTTAACTTTGAATCTTTTGGCTGTAAATTAATGTTGGATGTGAATTATTACTTTTTCAACTAAAATAAATGTGTTTAAAGTCATTTCTGTGCCTGAAATTCGTCAAAATTGAAGCTTCTGAGTAAGCAAAATTCTGTGTAAAAATGGCAATTTTGGTCACTGTGAGAGTTTAAAAAGTGGTTATTCAACATAAGGCACGATCCAATTGACATGTTGCATCATTTTAGGTACAGTCCAAAAAATCAATTTTCTGCAGAAAAACGATGACCGCGGAGCTGTCGAACGTTCCCAAAATGGTCAATTTCGATGAAATTTTAACATTGAATCTTTTGGCTGTAAATTAATGTTGGATGTGAATTATTACTTTTTCAACTAAAATAAATGTGTTTAAAGTCATTTCTGTGCCTGAAATTGGTCAAAATCGAAGCTTCTGAGTAAGCAAAACTCTGTAAAAATGGCAATTTTGGTCCCTGTGAGGGTTTAAAAAGTGGTTATTCAACATGAGGCACGATCCAATTGACATTTTGAATCATTTTAGGTACAGTCCATAAAACTCAATTTTCTCCCGAAAAACGATGACCGCAGAGCTGTCGAACGTTCCCAAAATGGTCAATTTCGATGAAATTTTAACATTGAATCTTTTGGATGTAAATTAATGTTGGATGTGAATTATTACTTTTTCAACTAAAATAAATGTGTTTAAAGTCATTTCTGTGCCTAAAATTGGTCAAAATTGAAGCTTCTGAGTAAGCAGAACTCTGTAAAAATGGCAATTTTGTTCCCTGTGAGGGTTTAAAAAGTGGATATTCAACATGAGGCACGATCCAATTGACATTTTGAATCATTTTAGGTACAGTCCAAAAAATTAATTTTCTGCCGAAAAACGATGACCGCAGAGCTGTCGAACGTTCCCAAAATGGTCAATTTCGATGAAATTTTAACATTTAATCTTTTGGCTGTAAATTAATGTTGGATGTGAATTATTACTTTTTCAACCACAATAAATGTGTTTAAAGTCATTTCTGTGCCTGAAATTGGTCAAAATTGAAGCTTCTGAGTAAGCAAAACTCTGTAAAAATGGCAATTTTGGTCACTGTGAGAGTTTAAAAAGTGGTTATTCAACATAAGGCACGATCCAATTGACATTTTGAATCATTTTAGGTACAGTCCAAAAAATCAATTTTCTGCCGAAAAACGATTACCGCGGAGCTGTTGAACGTTCCCAAAATGGTCAATTTCAATGAAATTTTAAAATTGAATCTTTTGGCTGTAAATTAATGTTGGATGTGAATTATTACTTATCCAACTAAAATAAATGTATTTGAAGTAATTTCTGTGCGTGAAATTGGTCAAAATTAAAGCTTCTGAGTAAGCAAAACTCTGTAAAAATTGCAATTTTGGTCCCTGTGAGGGTTTAAAAAGTGGTTATTCAACATGAGGCACAATGCAATTGACATTTTGAATCATTTTAGGTACAGTCCAAAAAATCAATTTTCTCCCGAAAAACGATAACCGCGGAGCTGTCGAACGTTCTCAAAATGGTCAATTTCGATGAAATTTTAACATTGAATCTTTTGGCTGTAAATTAATGTTGGATGTGAATTATTACTTTTTCAACTAAAATAAATGTGTTTAAAGTAATTTCTGTGCCTGGGATGGGTCAAAATTAAAGCTTCTAAGTAAGCAAAACTCTGTAAAAATGGCAATTTTGGTCCCTGTTAGGGTTTAAAAAGTGGTTATTCAACATGAGGCACGATCCAATTGACATGTTGAATAATTTTAGGTACAGTCCAAAAAATCAATTTTCTGTAGAAAAACGATGACCGCGGAGCTGTTGAACGTTCCCAAAATGGTCAATTTCGATGAAATTTTAACATTGAATCTTTTGACTGTAAATTAATGTTGGATGTGAATTATTACTTTTTCAACTACAATAAATGTGTTTAAAGTCATTTCTGTGCCTGAAATTGGTCAAAATTGAAGCTTCTGAGTAAGCAAAACTCTGTAAAAATGGCAATTTTGGTCACTGTGAGAGTTTAAAAAGTGGTTATTCAACATAAGGCACGATCCAATTGACATTTTGAATCATTTTAGGTAGTGTCCAAAAAATCAATTTTCTGCCGAAAAACGATTACCGCGGAGCTGTCGAACGTTCCCAAAATGGTCAATTTCGATGAAATTTTAACATTGAATCTTTTGGCTGTAAATTAATGTTGGATGTGAATTATTACTTTTTCAACTAAAATAAATGTGTTTAAAGTAATTTCTGTGCCTGGGATGGGTCAAAATCAAAGCTTCTGAGTAAGCAAAACTCTGTAAAAAATGGCAATTTTGGTCCCTGTTAGGGTTTAAAAAGTGGTTATTCAACATGAGGCACGATCCAATTGACATGTTGAATCATTTTAGGTACAGTCCAAAAAATCAATTTTCTGTAGAAAAACGATGACCGCGCGGGGCTGTCGAACGTTCCCAAAATGGTCAATTTCGATGAAATTTTAACATTGAATCTTTTGGCTGTAAATTAATGTTGGATGTGAATTATTACTTTTTCAACTAAAATAAATGTGTTTAAAGTCATTTCTGTGCCTGAAATTGGTCAAAATTGAAGCTTCTGAGTAAGCAAAACTCTTCAAAAATGGCAATTTTGGTCCCTGTGAGGGTTTAAAAAGTGGTTATTCAACATGAGGCATGATCCAATTGACATTTTGAATCATTTTAGGTACACTCCAAAAAATCAATTTTCTGCCGAAAAACGATGACCGCGGAGCTGTCGAACGTTCCCAAAATGGTCAATTTCGATGAAATTTTAACATTGAATCTTTTGGCTGTAAATTAATGTTGGATGTGAATTATTACTTTTTCAACTAAAATAAATGTGTTTAAAGTCATTTCTGTACCTGAAATTGGTCAAAATTGAAGCTTCTGAGTAAGCAAAACTCTGTAAAAATCGCAATTTTGGTCCCTGTGAAGGTTTAAAAAGTGGTTTTTCAACATGAGGCACGATCCAATTGACATTTTGAATCATTTTAAGTACAGTCCAAAAAATCTATTTTCTGCCGAAAAACAATGACCGCGGAGATGTCGAACGTTCCGAAAATGGTCAATTTCGATGGAATTTTAACATTTAATCTTTTGGCTGTAAATTGCGGTTGGATGTGAATTATCACTTTTTCAACTAAAATAAATGTGTTTAAAGTCATTTCTGTGCCTGGGATGGGTCAAAATTAAAGCTTCTAAGTAAGCAAAACTCTGTAAAAATGGCAATTTTGGTCCCTGTTAGGGTTTAAAAAGTGGTTATTCAACATGAGGCACGATCCAATTGACATGTTGAATAATTTTAGGTACAGTCCAAAAAATCAATTTTCTGTAGAAAAACGATGACCGCGGAGCTGTTGAACGTTCCCAAAATGGTCAATTTCGATGAAATTTTAACATTGAATCTTTTGACTGTAAATTAATGTTGGATGTGAATTATTACTTTTTCAACTACAATAAATGTGTTTAAAGTCATTTCTGTGCCTGAAATTGGTCAAAATTGAAGCTTCTGAGTAAGCAAAACTCTGTAAAAATGGCAATTTTGGTCACTGTGAGAGTTTAAAAAGTGGTTATTCAACATAAGGCACGATCCAATTGACATTTTGAATCATTTTAGGTAGTGTCCAAAAAATCAATTTTCTGCCGAAAAACGATTACCGCGGAGCTGTCGAACGTTCCCAAAATGGTCAATTTCGATGAAATTTTAACATTGAATCTTTTGGCTGTAAATTAATGTTGGATGTGAATTATTACTTTTTCAACTAAAATAAATGTGTTTAAAGTAATTTCTGTGCCTGGGATGGGTCAAAATCAAAGCTTCTGAGTAAGCAAAACTCTGTAAAAAATGGCAATTTTGGTCCCTGTTAGGGTTTAAAAAGTGGTTATTCAACATGAGGCACGATCCAATTGACATGTTGAATCATTTTAGGTACAGTCCAAAAAATCAATTTTCTGTAGAAAAACGATGACCGCGCGGGGCTGTCGAACGTTCCCAAAATGGTCAATTTCGATGAAATTTTAACATTGAATCTTTTGGCTGTAAATTAATGTTGGATGTGAATTATTACTTTTTCAACTAAAATAAATGTGTTTAAAGTCATTTCTGTACCTGAAATTGGTCAAAATTGAAGCTTCTGAGTAAGCAAAACTCTGTAAAAATCGCAATTTTGGTCCCTGTGAAGGTTTAAAAAGTGGTTATTCAACATGAGGCACGATCCAATTGACATGTTGAATAATTTTAGGTACAGTCCAAAAAATCAATTTTCTGTAGAAAAACGATGACCGCGGAGCTGTTGAACGTTCCCAAAATGGTCAATTTCGATGAAATTTTAACATTGAATCTTTTGACTGTAAATTAATGTTGGATGTGAATTATTACTTTTTCAACTACAATAAATGTGTTTAAAGTCATTTCTGTGCCTGAAATTGGTCAAAATTGAAGCTTCTGAGTAAGCAAAACTCTGTAAAAATGGCAATTTTGGTCACTGTGAGAGTTTAAAAAGTGGTTATTCAACATAAGGCACGATCCAATTGACATTTTGAATCATTTTAGGTAGTGTCCAAAAAATCAATTTTCTGCCGAAAAACGATTACCGCGGAGCTGTCGAACGTTCCCAAAATGGTCAATTTCGATGAAATTTTAACATTGAATCTTTTGGCTGTAAATTAATGTTGGATGTGAATTATTACTTTTTCAACTAAAATAAATGTGTTTAAAGTAATTTCTGTGCCTGGGATGGGTCAAAATCAAAGCTTCTGAGTAAGCAAAACTCTGTAAAAAATGGCAATTTTGGTCCCTGTTAGGGTTTAAAAAGTGGTTATTCAACATGAGGCACGATCCAATTGACATGTTGAATCATTTTAGGTACAGTCCAAAAAATCAATTTTCTGTAGAAAAACGATGACCGCGCGGGGCTGTCGAACGTTCCCAAAATGGTCAATTTCGATGAAATTTTAACATTGAATCTTTTGGCTGTAAATTAATGTTGGATGTGAATTATTACTTTTTCAACTAAAATAAATGTGTTTAAAGTCATTTCTGTACCTGAAATTGGTCAAAATTGAAGCTTCTGAGTAAGCAAAACTCTGTAAAAATCGCAATTTTGGTCCCTGTGAAGGTTTAAAAAGTGGTTATTCAACATGAGGCACGATCCAATTGACATTTTGAATCATTTTAAGTACAGTCCAAAAAATCTATTTTCTGCCGAAAAACAATGACCGCGGAGATGTCGAACGTTCCGAAAATGGTCAATTTCGATGGAATTTTAACATTTAATCTTTTGGCTGTAAATTGCGGTTGGATGTGAATTATCACTTTTTCAACTAAAATAAATGTGTTTAAAGTCATTTCTGTGCCTGGGATGGGTCAAAATTAAAACTTCTGAGTAAGCAAAACTCTGTAAAAATGGCAATTTTGTTCCCTGTGAGAGTTTAAAAAGTGGGTATTCAACATAAGGCACGATCCAATTGACATGTTGCATCATTTTAGGTACAGTCCAAAAAATCAATTTTCTGCAGAAAAACGATGACCGCGGAGCTGTCGAACGTTCCCAAAATGGTCAATTTCGATGAAATTTTAACATTGAATCTTTTGGCTGTAAATTAATGTTGGATGTGAATTATTACTTTTTCAACTAAAATAAATGTGTTTAAAGTCATTTCTGTGCCTGAAATTGGTCAAAATCGAAGCTTCTGAGTAAGCAAAACTCTGTAAAAATGGCAATTTTGGTCCCTGTGAGGGTTTAAAAAGTGGTTATTCAACATGAGGCAC
This sequence comes from Lissotriton helveticus, assembly GCF_964261635.1. Classification (NCBI taxonomy): domain Eukaryota; kingdom Metazoa; phylum Chordata; class Amphibia; order Caudata; family Salamandridae; genus Lissotriton; species Lissotriton helveticus. The sequence goes on from NC_136070.1 coordinate 761,518,299, forward strand.
GATCCAATTGACATTTTGAATCATTTTAAGTACAGTCCATAAAACTCAATTTTCTGCCGAAAAACAATGACCGCGGAGATATCGAACGTTCCCAAAATGGTCAATTTCGATGACATTTTAACATTTAATCTTTTGGCTGTAAATTAATGATGTTGGATGTGAATTATTACTTTTTCAACTAAAATAAATGTGTTTAAAGTCATTTCTGTGCCTGAAATTGGTCAAAATTGAAGCTTCTGAGTAAGCAAAACTCTGTAAAAATGGCAATTTTGCTCACTGTGAGAGTTTAAAAAGTGGTTATTCAACATGAGGCACGATCCAATTGACATTTTGAATCATTTTAGGTACAGTCCAAATAATCAATTTTCAGCCGAAAAACGATGACCGCGGAGCTGTCGAACGTTCCCAAAATGGTCAATTTTTATGAAATTTTAACATTGAATCTTTTGACTGTAAATTAATGTTGGATGTGAATTATTACTTTTTCAACTAAAATAAATGTTTTTAAAGTCATTTCTGTGCCTGAAATTGGTCAAAATTGAAGCTTCTGAGTAAGCAAAACTCTGTAAAAATCGCAATTTTGGTCCCTGTGAAGGTTTAAAAAGTGGTTATTCAACATGAGGCACGATCCAATTGACATTTTGAATCATTTTAAGTACAGTCCAAAAAATCTATTTTCTGCCGAAAAACAATGACCGCGGAGATGTCGAACGTTCCGAAAATGGTCAATTTCGATGGAATTTTAACATTTAATCTTTTGGCTGTAAATTGCGGTTGGATGTGAATTATCACTTTTTCAACTAAAATAAATGTGTTTAAAGTCATTTCTGTGCCTGGGATGGGTCAAAATTAAAGCTTCTAAGTAAGCAAAACTCTGTAAAAATGGCAATTTTGGTCCCTGTTAGGGTTTAAAAAGTGGTTATTCAACATGAGGCACGATCCAATTGACATGTTGAATAATTTTAGGTACAGTCCAAAAAATCAATTTTCTGTAGAAAAACGATGACCGCGGAGCTGTTGAACGTTCCCAAAATGGTCAATTTCGATGAAATTTTAACATTGAATCTTTTGACTGTAAATTAATGTTGGATGTGAATTATTACTTTTTCAACTACAATAAATGTGTTTAAAGTCATTTCTGTGCCTGAAATTGGTCAAAATTGAAGCTTCTGAGTAAGCAAAACTCTGTAAAAATGGCAATTTTGGTCACTGTGAGAGTTTAAAAAGTGGTTATTCAACATAAGGCACGATCCAATTGACATTTTGAATCATTTTAGGTAGTGTCCAAAAAATCAATTTTCTGCCGAAAAACGATTACCGCGGAGCTGTCGAACGTTCCCAAAATGGTCAATTTCGATGAAATTTTAACATTGAATCTTTTGGCTGTAAATTAATGTTGGATGTGAATTATTACTTTTTCAACTAAAATAAATGTGTTTAAAGTAATTTCTGTGCCTGGGATGGGTCAAAATCAAAGCTTCTGAGTAAGCAAAACTCTGTAAAAAATGGCAATTTTGGTCCCTGTTAGGGTTTAAAAAGTGGTTATTCAACATGAGGCACGATCCAATTGACATGTTGAATCATTTTAGGTACAGTCCAAAAAATCAATTTTCTGTAGAAAAACGATGACCGCGCGGGGCTGTCGAACGTTCCCAAAATGGTCAATTTCGATGAAATTTTAACATTGAATCTTTTGGCTGTAAATTAATGTTGGATGTGAATTATTACTTTTTCAACTAAAATAAATGTGTTTAAAGTCATTTCTGTGCCTGAAATTGGTCAAAATTGAAGCTTCTGAGTAAGCAAAACTCTTCAAAAATGGCAATTTTGGTCCCTGTGAGGGTTTAAAAAGTGGTTATTCAACATGAGGCATGATCCAATTGACATTTTGAATCATTTTAGGTACACTCCAAAAAATCAATTTTCTGCCGAAAAACGATGACCGCGGAGCTGTCGAACGTTCCCAAAATGGTCAATTTCGATGAAATTTTAACATTGAATCTTTTGGCTGTAAATTAATGTTGGATGTGAATTATTACTTTTTCAACTAAAATAAATGTGTTTAAAGTCATTTCTGTACCTGAAATTGGTCAAAATTGAAGCTTCTGAGTAAGCAAAACTCTGTAAAAATCGCAATTTTGGTCCCTGTGAAGGTTTAAAAAGTGGTTATTCAACATGAGGCACGATCCAATTGACATTTTGAATCATTTTAAGTACAGTCCAAAAAATCTATTTTCTGCCGAAAAACAATGACCGCGGAGATGTCGAACGTTCCGAAAATGGTCAATTTCGATGGAATTTTAACATTTAATCTTTTGGCTGTAAATTGCGGTTGGATGTGAATTATCACTTTTTCAACTAAAATAAATGTGTTTAAAGTCATTTCTGTGCCTGGGATGGGTCAAAATTAAAACTTCTGAGTAAGCAAAACTCTGTAAAAATGGCAATTTTGTTCCCTGTGAGAGTTTAAAAAGTGGGTATTCAACATAAGGCACGATCCAATTGACATGTTGCATCATTTTAGGTACAGTCCAAAAAATCAATTTTCTGCAGAAAAACGATGACCGCGGAGCTGTCGAACGTTCCCAAAATGGTCAATTTCGATGAAATTTTAACATTGAATCTTTTGGCTGTAAATTAATGTTGGATGTGAATTATTACTTTTTCAACTAAAATAAATGTGTTTAAAGTCATTTCTGTGCCTGAAATTGGTCAAAATCGAAGCTTCTGAGTAAGCAAAACTCTGTAAAAATGGCAATTTTGGTCCCTGTGAGGGTTTAAAAAGTGGTTATTCAACATGAGGCACGATCCAATTGACATTTTGAATCATTTTAGGTACAGTCCATAAAACTCAATTTTCTCCCGAAAAACGATGACCGCAGAGCTGTCGAACGTTCCCAAAATGGTCAATTTCGATGAAATTTTAACATTGAATCTTTTGGATGTAAATTAATGTTGGATGAGAATTATTACTTTTTCAACTAAAATAAATGTGTTTAAAGTCATTTCTGTGCCTGAAATTGGTCAAAATTGAAGCTTCAGAGTAAGCAAAACTCTGTAAAAATGGCAATTTTGGTCCCTGTGAGGGTTTAAAAAGTGGTTATTCAACATGAGGCACGATCCAATTGACATTTTGAATCATTTTAAGTACAGTCCAAAAAAATCAATTTTCTGCCGAAAAACAATGACCGCGGAGATATCGAACGTTCCCAAAATGGTCAATTTCGATGACATTTTAACATTTAATCTTTTGGCTGTAAATTAATGTTGGATGTGAATTATTACTTTTTCAACTAAAATAAATGTGTTTAAAGTCATTTCTGTGCCTGAAATTGGTCAAAATTGAAGCTTCTGAGTAAGCAAAACTCTGTAAAAATGGCAATTTTGCTCACTGTGAGAGTTTAAAAAGTGGTTATTCAACATGAGGCACGATCCAATTGACATTTTGAATCATTTTAGGTACAGTCCAAATAATCAATTTTCAGCCGAAAAACGATGACCGCGGAGCTGTCGAACGTTCCCAAAATGGTCAATTTTTATGAAATTTTAACATTGAATCTTTTGACTGTAAATTAATGTTGGATGTGAATTATTACTTTTTCAACTAAAATAAATGTTTTTAAAGTCATTTCTGTGCCTGAAATTGGTCAAAATTGAAGCTTCTGAGTAAGCAAAACTCTGTAAAAATGGCAATTTTGGTCCCTGTGAGGGTTTAAAAAGTGGTTATTCAACATGATTCACGATCCAATTGACATTTTGAATCATTGTAGGTACAGCCCAAAAAAATCAATTTTCTGCCGAAAAACGATGACCGCGGAGCTGTCGAACGTTCCCAAAATGGTCAATTTCGATGAAATTTTAACATTTAATCTTTTGGCTGTAAATTGCGGTTGGATGTTAATTATCACTTTTTCAACTAAAATAAATGTGTTTAAAGTCATTTCTGTGCCTGGGATGGGTCAAAATTAAAGCTTCTGAGTAAGCAAAACTCTGTAAAAATGGCAATTTTGTTCCCTGTGAGGGTTTAAAAAGTGGATATTCAACATGAGGCACGATCCAATTGACATTTTGAATCATTTTAGGTACAGTCCAAAAAATTAATTTTCTGCCGAAAAACGATGACCGCAGAGCTGTCGAACGTTCCCAAAATGGTCAATTTCGATGAAATTTTAACATTTAATCTTTTGGCTGTAAATTAATGTTGGATGTGAATTATTACTTTTTCAACCACAATAAATGTGTTTAAAGTCATTTCTGTGCCTGAAATTGGTCAAAATTGAAGCTTCTGAGTAAGCAAAACTCTGTAAAAATGGCAATTTTGGTCACTGTGAGAGTTTAAAAAGTGGTTATTCAACATAAGGCACGATCCAATTGACATTTTGAATCATTTTAGGTACAGTCCAAAAAATCAATTTTCTGCCGAAAAACGATTACCGCGGAGCTGTTGAACGTTCCCAAAATGGTCAATTTCGATGAAATTTTAAAATTGAATCTTTTGGCTGTAAATTAATGTTGGATGTGAATTATTACTTATCCAACTAAAATAAATGTATTTGAAGTAATTTCTGTGCGTGAAATTGGTCAAAATTAAAGCTTCTGAGTAAGCAAAACTCTGTAAAATTGCAATTTTGGTCCCTGTGAGGGTTTAAAAAGTGGTTATTCAACATGAGGCACAATCCAATTGACATTTTGAATCATTTTAGGTACAGTCCAAAAAATCAATTTTCTCCCGAAAAACGATAACCGCGGAGCTGTCGAACATTCCCAAAATGGTCAATTTCGATGAAATTTTAACATTGAATCTTTTGGCTGTAAATTAATGTTGGATGTGAATTATTACTTTTTCAACTAAAATAAATGTGTTTAAAGTAATTTCTGTGCCTGGGATGGGTCAAAATTAAAGCTTCTAAGTAAGCAAAACTCTGTAAAAATGGCAATTTTGGTCCCTGTTAGGGTTTAAAAAGTGGTTATTCAACATGAGGCACGATCCAATTGACATGTTGAATAATTTTAGGTACAGTCCAAAAAATCAATTTTCTGTAGAAAAACGATGACCGCGGAGCTGTCGAACGTTCCCAAAATGGTCAATTTCGATGAAATTTTAACATTGAATCTTTTGGCTGTAAATTAATGTTGGATGTGAATTATTACTTTTTCAACTAAAATAAATGTGTTTAAAGTCATTTCTGTGCCTGAAATTGGTCAAAATTGAAGCTTCTGAGTAAGCAAAACTCTTCAAAAATGGCAATTTTGGTCCCTGTGAGGGTTTAAAAAGTGGTTATTCAACATGAGGCATGATCCAATTGACATTTTGAATCATTTTAGGTACACTCCAAAAAATCAATTTTCTGCCGAAAAACGATGACCGCGGAGCTGTCGAACGTTCCCAAAATGGTCAATTTCGATGAAATTTTAACATTGAATCTTTTGGCTGTAAATTAATGTTGGATGTGAATTATTACTTTTTCAACTAAAATAAATGTGTTTAAAGTCATTTCTGTACCTGAAATTGGTCAAAATTGAAGCTTCTGAGTAAGCAAAACTCTGTAAAAATCGCAATTTTGGTCCCTGTGAAGGTTTAAAAAGTGGTTATTCAACATGAGGCACTATCCAATTGACATTTTGAATCATTTTAAGTACAGTCCAAAAAATCTATTTTCTGCCGAAAAACAATGACCGCGGAGATGTCGAACGTTCCGAAAATGGTCAATTTCGATGGAATTTTAACATTTAATCTTTTGGCTGTAAATTGCGGTTGGATGTGAATTATCACTTTTTCAACTAAAATAAATGTGTTTAAAGTCATTTCTGTGCCTGGGATGGGTCAAAATTAAAACTTCTGAGTAAGCAAAACTCTGTAAAAATGGCAATTTTGTTCCCTGTGAGGGTTTTAAAAGTGGATATTCAACATGAGGCACGATCCAATTGACATTTTGAATCATTTTAGGTACAGTCCAAAAAATTAATTTTCTGCCGAAAAACGATGACCGCAGAGCTGTCGAACGTTCCCAAAATGGTCACTTTCGATGAAATTTTAACATTGAATCTTTTGGCTGTAAATTAATGTTGGATGTGAATTATTACTTTTTCAACTAAAATAAATGTGTTTAAAGTCATTTCTGTGCCTGAAATTGGTCAAAATTGAAGCTTCTGAGTAAGCAAAACTCTGTAAAAATGGCAATTTTGTTCCCTGTGAGGGTTTAAAAAGTGGATATTCAACACGAGGCACGATCCAATTGACATTTTGAATCATTTTAGGTACAGTCCAAAAAATTAATTTTCTGCCGAAAAACGATGACCGCAGAGCTGTCGAACGTTCCCAAAATGGTCAATTTCGATGAAATTTTAACATTGAATCTTTTGGCTGTAAATTAATGTTGGATGTGAATTATTACTTTTTCAACTAAAATAAATGTGTTTAAAGTAATTTCTGTGCCTGGGATGGGTCAAAATTAAAGCTTCTAAGTAAGCAAAACTCTGTAAAAATGGCAATTTTGGTCCCTGTTAGGGTTTAAAAAGTGGTTATTCAACATGAGGCACGATCCAATTGACATGTTGAATAATTTTAGGTACAGTCCAAAAAATCAATTTTCTGTAGAAAAACGATGACCGCGGAGCTGTTGAACGTTCCCAAAATGGTCAATTTCGATGAAATTTTAACATTGAATCTTTTGACTGTAAATTAATGTTGGATGTGAATTATTACTTTTTCAACTACAATAAATGTGTTTAAAGTCATTTCTGTGCCTGAAATTGGTCAAAATTGAAGCTTCTGAGTAAGCAAAACTCTGTAAAAATGGCAATTTTGGTCACTGTGAGAGTTTAAAAAGTGGTTATTCAACATAAGGCACGATCCAATTGACATTTTGAATCATTTTAGGTAGTGTCCAAAAAATCAATTTTCTGCCGAAAAACGATTACCGCGGAGCTGTCGAACGTTCCCAAAATGGTCAATTTCGATGAAATTTTAACATTGAATCTTTTGGCTGTAAATTAATGTTGGATGTGAATTATTACTTTTTCAACTAAAATAAATGTGTTTAAAGTAATTTCTGTGCCTGGGATGGGTCAAAATCAAAGCTTCTGAGTACAAAACTCTGTAAAAAATGGCAATTTTGGTCCCTGTTAGGGTTTAAAAAGTGGTTATTCAACATGAGGCACGATCCAATTGACATGTTGAATCATTTTAGGTACAGTCCAAAAAATCAATTTTCTGTAGAAAAACGATGACCGCGCGGGGCTGTCGAACGTTCCCAAAATGGTCAATTTCGATGAAATTTTAACATTGAATCTTTTGGCTGTAAATTAATGTTGGATGTGAATTATTACTTTTTCAACTAAAATAAATGTGTTTAAAGTCATTTCTGTGCCTGAAATTGGTCAAAATTGAAGCTTCTGAGTAAGCAAAACTCTTCAAAAATGGCAATTTTGGTCCCTGTGAGGGTTTAAAAAGTGGTTATTCAACATGAGGCATGATCCAATTGACATTTTGAATCATTTTAGGTACACTCCAAAAAATCAATTTTCTGCCGAAAAACGATGACCGCGGAGCTGTCGAACGTTCCCAAAATGGTCAATTTCGATGAAATTTTAACATTGAATCTTTTGGCTGTAAATTAATGTTGGATGTGAATTATTACTTTTTCAACTAAAATAAATGTGTTTAAAGTCATTTCTGTACCTGAAATTGGTCAAAATTGAAGCTTCTGAGTAAGCAAAACTCTGTAAAAATCGCAATTTTGGTCCCTGTGAAGGTTTAAAAAGTGGTTATTCAACATGAGGCACGATCCAATTGACATTTTGAATCATTTTAAGTACAGTCCAAAAAATCTATTTTCTGCCGAAAAACAATGACCGCGGAGATGTCGAACGTTCCGAAAATGGTCAATTTCGATGGAATTTTAACATTTAATCTTTTGGCTGTAAATTGCGGTTGGATGTGAATTATCACTTTTTCAACTAAAATAAATGTGTTTAAAGTCATTTCTGTGCCTGGGATGGGTCAAAATTAAAACTTCTGAGTAAGCAAAACTCTGTAAAAATGGCAATTTTGTTCCCTGTGAGGGTTTTAAAAGTGGATATTCAACATGAGGCACGATCCAATTGACATTTTGAATCATTTTAGGTACAGTCCAAAAAATTAATTTTCTGCCGAAAAACGATGACCGCAGAGCTGTCGAACGTTCCCAAAATGGTCACTTTCGATGAAATTTTAACATTGAATCTTTTGGCTGTAAATTAATGTTGGATGTGAATTATTACTTTTTCAACTAAAATAAATGTGTTTAAAGTCATTTCTGTGCCTGAAATTGGTCAAAATTGAAGCTTCTGAGTAAGCAAAACTCTGTAAAAATGGCAATTTTGTTCCCTGTGAGGGTTTAAAAAGTGGATATTCAACATGAGGCACGATCCAATTGACATTTTGAATCATTTTAGGTACAGTCCAAAAAATCAATTTTCTGTAGAAAAACGATGACCGCGCGGGGCTGTCGAACGTTCCCAAAATGGTCAATTTCGATGAAATTTTAACATTGAATCTTTTGGCTGTAAATTAATGTTGGATGTGAATTATTACTTTTTCAACTAAAATAAATGTGTTTAAAGTCATTTCTGTGCCTGAAATTGGTCAAAATTGAAGCTTCTGAGTAAGCAAAACTCTGTAAAAATGGCAATTTTGTTCCCTGTGAGGGTTTAAAAAGTGGATATTCAACATGAGGCACGATCCAATTGACATTTTGAATCATTTTAGGTACAGTCCAAAAAATTAATTTTCTGCCGAAAAACGATGACCGCAGAGCTGTCGAACGTTCCCAAAATGGTCAATTTCGATGAAATTTTAACATTGAATCTTTTGGCTGTAAATTAATGTTGGATGTGAATTATTACTTTTTCAACTAAAATAAATGTATTTGAAGTAATTTCTGTGCGTGAAATTGGTCAAAATTAAAGCTTCTGAGTAAGCAAAACTCTGTAAAAATTGCAATTTTGGTCCCTGTGAGGGTTTAAAAAGTGGTTATTCAACATGAGGCACGATCCAATTGACATGTTGAATAATTTTAGGTACAGTCCAAAAAATCAATTTTCTGTAGAAAAACGATGACCGCGGAGCTGTCGAACGTTCCCAAAATGGTCAATTTCGATGAAATTTTAACATTGAATCTTTTGGCTGTAAATTAATGTTGGATGTGAATTATTACTTTTTCAACTAAAATAAATGTGTTTAAAGTCATTTCTGTGCCTGAAATTGGTCAAAATTGAAGCTTCTGAGTAAGCAAAACTCTTCAAAAATGGCAATTTTGGTCCCTGTGAGGGTTTAAAAAGTGGTTATTCAACATGAGGCATGATCCAATTGACATTTTGAATCATTTTAGGTACACTCCAAAAAATCAATTTTCTGCCGAAAAACGATGACCGCGGAGCTGTCGAACGTTCCCAAAATGGTCAATTTCGATGAAATTTTAACATTGAATCTTTTGGCTGTAAATTAATGTTGGATGTGAATTATTACTTTTTCAACTAAAATAAATGTGTTTAAAGTCATTTCTGTACCTGAAATTGGTCAAAATTGAAGCTTCTGAGTAAGCAAAACTCTGTAAAAATCGCAATTTTGGTCCCTGTGAAGGTTTAAAAAGTGGTTATTCAACATGAGGCACTATCCAATTGACATTTTGAATCATTTTAAGTACAGTCCAAAAAATCTATTTTCTGCCGAAAAACAATGACCGCGGAGATGTCGAACGTTCCGAAAATGGTCAATTTCGATGGAATTTTAACATTTAATCTTTTGGCTGTAAATTGCGGTTGGATGTGAATTATCACTTTTTCAACTAAAATAAATGTGTTTAAAGTCATTTCTGTGCCTGGGATGGGTCAAAATTAAAACTTCTGAGTAAGCAAAACTCTGTAAAAATGGCAATTTTGTTCCCTGTGAGGGTTTTAAAAGTGGATATTCAACATGAGGCACGATCCAATTGACATTTTGAATCATTTTAGGTACAGTCCAAAAAATTAATTTTCTGCCGAAAAACGATGACCGCAGAGCTGTCGAACGTTCCCAAAATGGTCACTTTCGATGAAATTTTAACATTGAATCTTTTGGCTGTAAATTAATGTTGGATGTGAATTATTACTTTTTCAACTAAAATAAATGTGTTTAAAGTCATTTCTGTGCCTGAAATTGGTCAAAATTGAAGCTTCTGAGTAAGCAAAACTCTGTAAAAATGGCAATTTTGTTCCCTGTGAGGGTTTAAAAAGTGGATATTCAACATGATGCACGATCCAATTGACATTTTGAATCATTTTAGGTACAGTCCAAAAAATCAATTTTCTGTAGAAAAACGATGACCGCGCGGGGCTGTCGAACGTTCCCAAAATGGTCAATTTCGATGAAATTTTAACATTGAATCTTTTGGCTGTAAATTAATGTTGGATGTGAATTATTACTTTTTCAACTAAAATAAATGTGTTTAAAGTCATTTCTGTGCCTGAAATTGGTCAAAATTGAAGCTTCTGAGTAAGCAAAACTCTGTAAAAATGGCAATTTTGTTCCCTGTGAGGGTTTAAAAAGTGGATATTCAACATGAGGCACGATCCAATTGACATTTTGAATCATTTTAGGTACAGTCCAAAAAATTAATTTTCTGCCGAAAAACGATGACCGCAGAGCTGTCGAACGTTCCCAAAATGGTCAATTTCGATGAAATTTTAACATTGAATCTTTTGGCTGTAAATTAATGTTGGATGTGAATTATTACTTTTTCAACTAAAATAAATGTGTTTAAAGTCATTTCTGTGCCTGAAATTGGTCAAAATTGATCCTTCTGAGTAAGCAAAACTCTGTAAAAATGGCAATTTTGGTCACGTGAGAGTTTAAAAAGTGGTTATTCAACATGAGGCACGATCCAATCGACATTTTGAATCATTTTAGGTACAGTCCAAAAGATCAGTTTTCTGCCAAAAACGATTACCGCGAAGCTGTTGAACGTTCCCAAAATGGTCAATTTCGATGAAATTTTAACATTTAATCTTTTGGCTGTAAATTAATGTTGGATGTGAATTATTACTTTTTCAACCACAATAAATGTGTTTAAAGTCATTTCTGTGCCTGAAATTGGTCAAAATTGAAGCTTCTGAGTAAGCAAAACTCTGTAAAAATGGCAATTTTGGTCACTGTGAGAGTTTAAAAAGTGGTTATTCAACATAAGACCCGATCCAATTGACATTTTGAATCATTTTAGGTACAGTCCAAAAAATCCATTTTCTGCCGAAAACGATTACCGCGGAGCTGTTGAACGTTCCCAAAATGGTCAATTTCGATGAAATTTTAACATTGAATCTTTTGGCTGTAAATTAATGTTGGATGTGAATTATTACTTTTTCAACTAAAATAAATGTATTTGAAGTGATTTCTGTGCGTGAAATTGGTCAAAATTAAAGCTTCTGAGTAAGCAAAACTCAGTAAAAATGGCAATTTTGGTCACTGTGAGGGTTTAAAAAGTGGTTATTCAACATGAGGCACAATCCAATTGACATTTTGAATCATTTTAGGTACAGTCCAAAAAACTCAATTTTCTCCCGAAAAACGATGACCGCGGAGCTGTCGAACGTTCCCAAAATGGTCAATTTCGATGAAATTTTAACATTGAATCTTTTGGCTGTAAATTAATGTTGGATGTGAATTATTACTTTTTCAACTAAAATAAATGTGTTTAAAGTCATTTCTGTGCCTGAAATTGGTCAAAATTGAACTTCTGAGTAAGCAAAACTCTGTAAAAATGGCAATTTTGTTCCCTGTGAGGGTTTAAAAAGTGGATATTCAACATGAGGCACGATCCAATTGACATTTTGAATCATTTTAGGTACAGTCCAAAAAATTAATTTTCTGCCGAAAAACGATGACCGCAGAGCTGTCGAACGTTCCCAAAATGGTCAATTTCGATGAAATTTTAACATTGAATCTTTTGGCTGTAAATTAATGTTGGATGTGAATTATTACTTTTTCAACTAAAATAAATGTGTTTAAAGTCATTTCTGTGCCTGAAATTGGTCAAAATTGATCCTTCTGAGTAAGCAAAACTCTGTAAAAATGGCAATTTTGGTCACGTGAGAGTTTAAAAAGTGGTTATTCAACATGAGGCACGATCCAATCGACATTTTGAATCATTTTAGGTACAGTCCAAAAGATCAATTTTCTGCCAAAAACGATTACCGCGAAGCTGTTGAACGTTCCCAAAATGGTCAATTTCGATGAAATTTTAACATTTAATCTTTTGGCTGTAAATTAATGTTGGATGTGAATTATTACTTTTTCAACCACAATAAATGTGTTTAAAGTCATTTCTGTGCCTGAAATTGGTCAAAATTGAAGCTTCTGAGTAAGCAAAACTCTGTAAAAATGGCAATTTTGGTCACTGTGAGAGTTTAAAAAGTGGTTATTCAACATAAGACACGATCCAATTGACATTTTGAATCATTTTAGGTACAGTCCAAAAAATCAATTTTCTGCCGAAAACGATTACCGCGGAGCTGTTGAACGTTCCCAAAATGGTCAATTTCGATGAAATTTTAACATTGAATCTTTTGGCTGTAAATTAATGTTGGATGTGAATTATTACTTTTTCAACTAAAATAAATGTATTTGAAGTGATTTCTGTGCGTGAAATTGGTCAAAATTAAAGCTTCTGAGTAAGCAAAACTCTGTAAAAATGGCAATTTTGGTCACTGTGAGAGTTTAAAAAGTGGTTATTCAACATGAGGCACAATCCAATTGACATTTTGAATCATTTTAGGTACAGTCCAAAAAATCAATTTTCTGCCGAAAACGATTACCGCGGAGCTGTCGAACGTTCCCAAAATGGTAAATTTCGATGAAATTTTAACATTGAATCTTTTGGCTGTAAATTAATGTTGGATGTGAATTATTACTTTTTCAACTAAAATAAATGTGTTTAAAGTAATTTCTGTGCCTGGGATGGGTCAAAATTAAAGCTTCTGAGTAAGCAAAACTCTGTAAAAATGGCAATTTTGGTCCCTGTTAGGGTTTAAAAAGTGGTTATTCAACATGAGGCACGATCCAATTGACATGTTGAATCATTTTAGGTACATTCCAAAAAATCAATTTTCTGCCGAAAAACGATGACCGCGGAGCTGTCGAACGTTCCCAAAATGGTCAATTTCGATGAAATTTTAACATTGAATCTTTTGGCTGTAAGTTAATGTTGGATGTGAATTATTACTTTTTCAACTAAAATAAATGTGTTTAAAGTCATTTCTGTACCTGAAATTGGTCAAAATTGAAGCTTCTGAGTAAGCAAAACTCTGTAAAAAATGGCAATTTGGTCCCTGTGAGGGTTTAAAAAGTGGTTATTCAACATGAGGCACGATCCAATTGACATTTTGAATCATTTTAGGTACAGTCCAAAAAACTCAATTTTCTCCCGAAAAACGATGACTGCGGAGCTGTCGAACGTTCCCAAAATGGTCAATTTCGATGAAATTTTAACATTGAATCTTTTGGCTGTAAATTAATGTTGGATGTGAATTATTACTTTTTCAACTAAAATAAATGTGTTTAAAGTCATTTCTGTGCCTGAAATTGGTCAAAATTGAAGATTCTGAGTAAGCAAAACTCTGTAAAAAATGGCAATTTTGGTCCCTGTGAGGGTTTAAAAAGTGATTATTCAACATGAGGCACGATCCAATTGACATTTTGAATCATTTTAGGTACAGTCCAAAAAATCAATTTTCTGCCGAAAACGATTACCGCGGAGCTGTTGAGCGTTCCCAAAATGGTCAATTTCGATGAAATTTTAACATTGAATCTTTTGGCTGTAAATTAATGTTGGATGTGAATTATTACTTTTTCAACTAAAATAAATGTATTTGAAGTAATTTCTGTGCGTGAAATTGGTCAAAATTAAAGCTTCTGAGTAAGCAAAACTCTGTAAAAATGGCAATTTTGGTCACTGTGAGGGTTTAAAAAGTGGTTATTCAACATGAGGCACAATCCAATTGAAATTTTGAATCATTTTAGGTACAGTCCAAAAAATCAATTTTCTCCCGAAAAACGATAACCGCGGAGCTGTCGAACGTTCCCAAAATGGTCAATTTCGATGAAATTTTAACATTGAATCTTTTGGCCGTAAATTAATGTTGGATGTGAATTATTACTTTTTCAACTAAAATAAATGTGTTTAAAGTAATTTCTGTGCCTGGGATGGGTCAAAATTAAAGCTTCTGAGTAAGCAAAACTCTGTAAAAATGGCAATTTTGGTCCCTGTTAGGGTTTAAAAAGTGGTTATTCAACATGAGGCACGATCCAATTGACATGTTGAATCATTTTAGGTACAGTCCAAAAAAATCAATTTTCTGTAGAAAAACGATGACCGCGGAGCTGTCGAACGTTCCCAAAATGGTCAATTTCGATGAAATTTTAACATTGAATCTTTTGGCTGTAAATTAATGTTGGATGTGAATTATTACTTTTTCATCTAAAATAAATGTGTTTAAAGTCATTTCTGTATCTGAAATTGGTCAAAATTGAAGCTTCTGAGTAAGCAAAACTCTTCAAAAATGGCAATTTTGGTCCCTGTGAGGGTTTAAAAAGTGGTTATTCAACATGAGGCATGTTCCAATTGACATTTTGAATCATTTTAGGTACATTCCAAAAAATCAATTTTCTGCCGAAAAACGATGAGGAGCTGTCGAACGTTCCCAAAATGGTCAATTTCGATGAAATTTTAACATTGAATCTTTTGGCTGTTAATTAATGTTGGATGTGAATTATTACTTTTTCAACTAAAATAAATGTGTTTAAAGTAATTTCTGTGCCTGAAATTGGTCAAAATTGAAGCTTCTGAGTAAGCAAAACTCTTCAAAAATGGCAATTTTGGTCCCTGTGAGGGTTTAAAAAGTTGTTATTCAACATGAGGCACGATCCAATTGACATTTTGAATCATTTTAGGCACAGTCCAAAAAACTAAATTTTCTCCCGAAAAACGATGACCGCGGAGCTGTCGAACCTTCCCAAAATGGTCAATTTCGATGAAATTTTAACATTGAATCTTTTGGCTGTAAATTAATGTTGGATGTGAATTATTACTTTTTCAACTAAAATAAATGTGTTTAAAGTCATTTCTGTACCTGAAATTGGTCAAAATTGAAGCTTCTGAGTAAGCAAAACTCTGTAAAAAATGGCAATTTTGGTCCCTGTGAGGGTTTAAAAAGTGGTTATTCAACATGAGGCACGATCCAATTGACATTTTGAATCATTTTAGGTACAGTCCAAAAAACTCAATTTTCTCCCGAAAAACGATGACCGCGGAGCTGTCGAACGTTCCCAAAATGGTCAATTTCGATGAAATTTTAACATTGAATCTTTTGGCTGTAAATTAATGTTGGATGTGAATTATTACTTTTTCAACTAAAATAAATGTGTTTAAAGTCATTTCTGTGCCTGAAATTGGTCAAAATTGAAGCTTCTGAGTAAGCAAAACTCTGTAAAAAATGGCAATTTTGGTCCCTGTGAGGGTTTAAAAAGTGGTTATTCAACATGAGGCACGATCCAATTGACATTTTGAATCATTTTAGGTACAGTCCAAAAAATCAATTTTCTCCCGAATAACGATAACCGCAGAGCTGTCGAACGTTCCCAAAATGGTCAATTTCGATGAAATTTTAACATTGAATCTTTTGGCCGTAAATTAATGTTGGATGTGAATTATTACTTTTTCAACTAAAATAAATGTGTTTAAAGTAATTTCTGTGCCTGGGATGGGTCAAAATTAAAGCTTCTGAGTAAGCAAAACTCTGTAAAAATGGCAATTTTGGTCCCTGTTAGGGTTTAAAAAGTGGTTATTCAACATGAGGCACGATCCAATTGACATGTTGAATCATTTTAGGTACAGTCCAAAAAAATCAATTTTCTGTAGAAAAACGATGACCGCGGAGCTGTCGAACGTTCCCAAAATGGTCAATTTCGATGAAATTTTAACATTGAATCTTTTGGCTGTAAATTAATGTTGGATGTGAATTATTACTTTTTCATCTAAAATAAATGTGTTTAAAGTCATTTCTGTATCTGAAATTGGTCAAAATTGAAGCTTCTGAGTAAGCAAAACTCTTCAAAAATGGCAATTTTGGTCCCTGTGAGGGTTTAAAAAGTGGTTATTCAACATGAGGCATGTTCCAATTGACATTTTGAATCATTTTAGGTACATTCCAAAAAATCAATTTTCTGCCGAAAAACGATGAGGAGCTGTCGAACGTTCCCAAAATGGCCAATTTCGATGAAATTTTAACATTGAATCTTTTGGCTGTAAATTAATGTTGGATGTGAATTATTACTTTTTCAACTAAAATAAATGTGTTTAAAGTAATTTCTGTGCCTGAAATTGGTCAAAATTGAAGCTTCTGAGTAAGCAAAACTCTTCAAAAATGGCAATTTTGGTCCCTGTGAGGGTTTAAAAAGTTGTTATTCAACATGAGGCACGATCCAATTGACATTTTGAATCATTTTAGGCACAGTCCAAAAAACTAAATTTTCTCCCGAAAAACGATGACCGCGGAGCTGTCGAACCTTCCCAAAATGGTCAATTTCGATGAAATTTTAACATTGAATCTTTTGGCTGTAAATTAATGTTGGATGTGAATTATTACTTTTTCAACTAAAATAAATGTGTTTAAAGTCATTTCTGTACCTGAAATTGGTCAAAATTGAAGCTTCTGAGTAAGCAAAACTCTGTAAAAAATGGCAATTTTGGTCCCAGTGAGGGTTTAAAAAGTGGTTATTCAACATGAGGCACGATCCAATTGACATTTTGAATCATTTTAGGTACAGTCCAAAAAACTCAATTTTCTCCCGAAAAACGATGACCGCGGAGCTGTCGAACGTTCCCAAAATGGTCAATTTCGATGAAATTTTAACATTGAATCTTTTGGCTGTAAATTAATGTTGGATGTGAATTATTACTTTTTCAACTAAAATAAATGTGTTTAAAGTCATTTCTGTGCCTGAAATTGGTCAAAATTGAAGCTTCTGAGTAAGCAAAACTCTGTAAAAAATGGCAATTTTGGTCCCTGTGAGGGTTTAAAAAGTGGTTATTCAACATGAGGCACGATCCAATTGACATTTTGAATCATTTTAGGTACAGTCCAAAAAATCAATTTTCTGCCGAAAACGATTACCGCGGAGCTGTTGAACGTTCCCAAAATGGTAAATTTCAATGACATTTTAACATTGAATCTTTTGGCTGTAAATTAATGTTGGATGTGAATTATTACTTTTTCAACTAAAATAAATGTGTTTAAAGTAATTTCTGTGCCTGGGATGGGTCAAAATTAAAGCTTCTGAGTAAGCAAAACTCTGTAAAAATGGCAATTTTGGTCCCTGTTAGGGTTTAAAAAGTGGTTATTCAACATGAGGCACGATCCAATTGACATGTTGAATCATTTTAGGTACAGTCCAAAAAAATCAATTTTCTGTAGAAAAACGATGACCGCGGAGCTGTCGAACGTTCCCAAAATGGTCAATTTCGATGAAATTTTAACATTGAATCTTTTGGCTGTAAATTAATGTTGGATGTGAATTATTACTTTTTCATCTAAAATAAATGTGTTTAAAGTCATTTCTGTATCTGAAATTGGTCAAAATTGAAGCTTCTGAGTAAGCAAAACTCTTCAAAAATGGCAATTTTGGTCCCTGTGAGGGTTTAAAAAGTGGTTATTCAACATGAGGCATGTTCCAATTGACATTTTGAATCATTTTAGGTACATTCCAAAAAATCAATTTTCTGCCGAAAAACGATGAGGAGCTGTCGAACGTTCCCAAAATGGCCAATTTCGATGAAATTTTAACATTGAATCTTTTGGCTGTAAATTAATGTTGGATGTGAATTATTACTTTTTCAACTAAAATAAATGTGTTTAAAGTAATTTCTGTGCCTGAAATTGGTCAAAATTGAAGCTTCTGAGTAAGCAAAACTCTTCAAAAATGGCAATTTTGGTCCCTGTGAGGGTTTAAAAAGTTGTTATTCAACATGAGGCACGATCCAATTGACATTTTGAATCATTTTAGGCACAGTCCAAAAAACTAAATTTTCTCCCGAAAAACGATGACCGCGGAGCTGTCGAACCTTCCCAAAATGGTCAATTTCGATGAAATTTTAACATTGAATCTTTTGGCTGTAAATTAATGTTGGATGTGAATTATTACTTTTTCAACTAAAATAAATGTGTTTAAAGTCATTTCTGTACCTGAAATTGGTCAAAATTGAAGCTTCTGAGTAAGCAAAACTCTGTAAAAAATGGCAATTTTGGTCCCAGTGAGGGTTTAAAAAGTGGTTATTCAACATGAGGCACGATCCAATTGACATTTTGAATCATTTTAGGTACAGTCCAAAAAACTCAATTTTCTCCCGAAAAACGATGACCGCGGAGCTGTCGAACGTTCCCAAAATGGTCAATTTCGATGAAATTTTAACATTGAATCTTTTGGCTGTAAATTAATGTTGGATGTGAATTATTACTTTTTCAACTAAAATAAATGTGTTTAAAGTCATTTCTG
The DNA here is from genome assembly GCF_964261635.1 of Lissotriton helveticus. Lineage (NCBI taxonomy): Eukaryota > Metazoa > Chordata > Amphibia > Caudata > Salamandridae > Lissotriton > Lissotriton helveticus. Next base: position 761,536,861 of record NC_136070.1, read on the forward strand.
TGCCTGAAATTGGTCAAAATTGAAGCTTCTGAGTAAGCAAAACTCTGTAAAAAATGGCAATTTTGGTCCCTGTGAGGGTTTAAAAAGTGGTTATTCAACATGAGGCACGATCCAATTGACATTTTGAATCATTTTAGGTACAGTCCAAAAAATCAATTTTCTGCCGAAAACGATTACCGCGGAGCTGTTGAACGTTCCCAAAATGGTAAATTTCAATGACATTTTAACATTGAATCTTTTGGCTGTAAATTAATGTTGGATGTGAATTATTACTTTTTCAACTAAAATAAATGTATTTGAAGTAATTTCTGTGCGTGAAATTGGTCAAAATTAAAGCTTCTGAGTAAGCAAAACTCTGTAAAAATGGCAATTTTGGTCACTGTGAGGGTTTAAAAAGTGGTTATTCAACATGAGGCACAATCCAATTGACATTTTGAATCATTTGAGGTACAGTCCAAAAAATCAATTTTCTCCCGAAAAACGATAACCGCGGAGCTGTCGAACGTTCCCAAAATGGTCAATTTTGATGAAATTTTAACATTGAATCTTTTGGCCGTAAATTAATGTTGGATGTGAATTATTACTTTTTCAACTAAAATAAATGTGTTTAAAGTAATTTCTGTGCCTGGGATGGGTCAAAATTAAAGCTTCTGAGTAAGCAAAACTCTGTAAAAATGGCAATTTTGGTCCCTGTTAGGGTTTAAAAAGTGGTTATTCAACATGAGGCATGATCCAATTGACATTTTGAATCATTTTAGGTACATTCCAAAAAATTAATTTTCTGCCGAAAAACGATGACCGCGGAGCTGTCGAACGTTCCCAAAATGGTCAATTTCGATGAAATTTTAACATTGAATCTTTTGGATGTAAATTAATGTTGGATGAGAATTATTACTTTTTCAACTAAAATAAATGTGTTTAAAGTCATTTCTGTGCCTGAAATTGGTCAAAATTGAAGCTTCGGAGTAAGCAAAACTCTGTAAAAATGGCAATTTTGGTCACTGTGAGAGTTTAAAAAGTGGTTATTCAACATGAGGCACGATCCAATTGACATTTTGAATCATTTTAGGTACAGTCCAAAAAATCAATTTTCTACGGAAAAACGATGACCGCGGAGCTGTCGAACGTTCCCAAAATGGTCAATTTCGATGAAATTTTAACATTGAATCTTTTGGCTGTCAATTAATGTTGGATGTGAATTATTACTTTTTCAACTAAAATAAATGTGTTTAAAGTCATTTCTGTGCCTGAAATTGGTCAAAATTGAAGCTTCTGAGTAAGCAAATCTCTGTAAAAATGGAAATTTGGTCCCTGTGAGGGTTTAAAAAGTGGTTATTCAACATGAGGCACGATCCAATTGACATTTTGAATCATTTTTGGTACAGTCCAAAAAAATCAATTATCTGAGGAAAAACGATGACCGCGGAGCTGTTAAACGTTCCCCAAATGGTCAATTTCGATGAAATTTTAACATTTAATCTTTTGGCTGTAAATTTCTGTTGGATGTGAATTATTACTCTTTCAACTAAAATAAATGTGTTTAAAGTCATTTCTGTGCCTGGGATTGGTCCAAATTAAAGCTTCTTAGTAAGCAAATCTCTGTAAAAATGGCAATTTTGGTCACTGTGACGGTTTAAAAAGTGTTTATTCAACATGAGGCACGATCCAATATACATTTTGAATCATTTTAATTACAGTCCAAAAAATCAATTTTCTGCCGAAAAACAATGACCGCAGAGCTGTCGAACGTTCCCAAAATGGTCAATTTCGATGAAATTTTAACATTGAATCTTTTGGCTGTAAATTAATGTTGGATGTGAATTATTACTTTTTCAACTAAAATAAATGTGTTAAATTCATTTCTGTGCCTGAAATTGGTCAAAATTGAAGCTTCTGAGTAATCATAACTCTGTAAAAATGGCAATTTCGGTCACTGTGAGAGTTTAAAAAGTGGTTATTCAACATGAGGCACGATCCAATTTACATTTTGAATTATTTTAGGTAGAGTCCAAAAAATCAATTTTTTGCCGAAAAACGATGACCGCGGAGCTGTCGAACGTTCCCAAAATGGTCAATTTCTATGAAATTTTAACATTGAATCTTTTGGCTGTAAAATAATGTTGGGTGTGAATTATTACTTTTGCAACTAAAATAAATGTGTTTAAAGTCTTTTCTGTGTCTGAAATTGGTCAAAATTGAAGTTTCTGAGTAAGCAAAACTCTGTAAAAATGGCAATTTTGGTCCCTTTGAGGGTTTAAAAAGTGGTTATTCAACATGAGGCACGATTCAATTGACATTTTGTATCATTGTAGGTACAGTCCAAAAAATCCATTTTCTGACGAAAAACGATGACCGCGGAGCTGTCGAACGTTCCCAAAATGGTCAATTTAGATGAAATTTTTAACATTTAATCTTTTGGCTGTAAATTGCTGTTGGATGTGAATTATTACTTTATCAACTAAAATAAATGTGTTTAAAGTCATTTCTGTGCCTAAAATTGGTCAAAATTAAAGCTTCTGAGTAAGCAAAACTCTGTAAAAAAAAGCAATTTTGGTCCCGGTGAGGGTTTAAAAAGTGGTTATTCAACATGAGGCACGATCTAATTGACATTTTGAATCATTTTAGGTACAGTCCAAAAAATCAATTTTCTGCAGAAAAACGATGACCGCGGAGCTGTCGAACGTTCCCAAAATGGTCAATTTCGATGAAATTTTAACATTGAATCTTTTGGCTGTAAATTAATGTTGGATGTGAATTATTACTTTTTCAACTAAAATAAATGTGTTTAAAGTCATTTCTGTGCCTGAAATTGGTCAAAATCGAAGCTTCTGAGTAAGCAAAACTCTGTAAAAATGGCAATTTTGGTCCCTGTGAGGGTTTAAAAAGTGGTTATTCAACATGAGGCACGATCCAATTGACATTTTGAATCATTTTAGGTACAGTCCAAAAAATCAATTTTCTACGGAAAAACGATGACCGCGGAGCTGTCGAACGTTCCCAAAATGGTCAATTTCGATGAAATTTTAACATTGAATCTTTTGGCTGTCAATTAATGTTGGATGTGAATTATTACTTTTTCAACTAAAATAAATGTGTTTAAAGTCATTTCTGTGCCTGAAATTGGTCAAAATTGAAGCTTCTGAGTAAGCAAATCTCTGTAAAAATGGAAATTTGGTCCCTGTGAGGGTTTAAAAAGTGGTTATTCAACATGAGGCACGATCCAATTGACATTTTGAATCATTTTTGGTACAGTCCAAAAAAATCAATTATCTGAGGAAAAACGATGACCGCGGAGCTGTGAAACGTTCCCCAAATGGTCAATTTCGATGAAATTTTAACATTTAATCTTTTGGCTGTAAATTTCTGTTGGATGTGAATTATTACTCTTTCAACTAAAATAAATGTGTTTAAAGTCTTTTCTGTGCCTGGGATTGGTCCAAATTAAAGCTTCTTAGTAAGCAAATCTCTGTAAAAATGGCAATTTTGGTCACTGTGACGGTTTAAAAAGTGTTTATTCAACATGAGGCACGATCCAATATACATTTTGAATCATTTTAATTACAGTCCAAAAAATCAATTTTCTGCCGAAAAACAATGACCGCAGAGCTGTCGAACGTTCCCAAAATGGTCAATTTCGATGAAATTTTAACATTGAATCTTTTGGCTGTAAATTAATGTTGGATGTGAATTATTACTTTTTCAACTAAAATAAATGTGTTTAAATTCATTTCTGTGCCTGAAATTGGTCAAAATTGAAGCTTCTGAGTAATCATAACTCTGTAAAAATGGCAATTTCGGTCACTGTGAGAGTTTAAAAAGTGGTTATTCAACATGAGGCACGATCCAATTGACATTTTGAATTATTTTAGGTAGAGTCCAAAAAATCAATTTTTTGCCGAAAAACGATGACCGCGGAGCTGTCGAACGTTCCCAAAATGGTCAATTTCTATGAAATTTTAACATTGAATCTTTTGGCTGTAAAATAATGTTGGGTGTGAATTATTACTTTTGCAACTAAAATAAATGTGTTTAAAGTCTTTTCTGTGTCTGAAATTGGTCAAAATTGAAGTTTCTGAGTAAGCAAAACTCTGTAAAAATGGCAATTTTGGTCCCTTTGAGGGTTTAAAAAGTGGTTATTCAACATGAGGCACGATTCAATTGACATTTTGTATCATTGTAGGTACAGTCCAAAAAATCCATTTTCTGACGAAAAACGATGACCGCGGAGCTGTCGAACGTTCCCAAAATGGTCAATTTAGATGAAATTTTTAACATTTAATCTTTTGGCTGTAAATTGCTGTTGGATGTGAATTATTACTTTATCAACTAAAATAAATGTGTTTAAAGTCATTTCTGTGCCTGAAATTCGTCAAAATTGAAGCTTCTGAGTAAGCAAAATTCTGTAAAAATGGCAATTTTGGTCACTGTGAGAGTTTAAAAAGTGGTTATTCAACATAAGGCACGATCCAATTGACATGTTGCATCATTTTAGGTACAGTCCAAAAAATCAATTTTCTGCAGAAAAACGATGACCGCGGAGCTGTCGAACGTTCCCAAAATGGTCAATTTCGATGAAATTTTAACATTGAATCTTTTGGCTGTAAATTAATGTTGGATGTGAATTATTACTTTTTCAACTAAAATAAATGTGTTTAAAGTCATTTCTGTGCCTGAAATTGGTCAAAATCGAAGCTTCTGAGTAAGCAAAACTCTGTAAAAATGGCAATTTTGGTCCCTGTGAGGGTTTAAAAAGTGGTTATTCAACATGAGGCACGATCCAATTGACATTTTGAATCATTTTAGGTACAGTCCATAAAACTCAATTTTCTCCCGAAAAACGATGACCGCAGAGCTGTCGAACGTTCCCAAAATGGTCAATTTCGATGAAATTTTAACATTGAATCTTTTGGATGTAAATTAATGTTGGATGAGAATTATTACTTTTTCAACTAAAATAAATGTGTTTAAAGTCATTTCTGTGCCTGAAATTGGTCAAAATTGAAGCTTCTGAGTAAGCAAAACTCTGTAAAAATGGCAATTTTGGTCCCTGTGAGGGTTTAAAAAGTGGTTATTCAACATGAGGCACGATCCAATTGACATTTTGAATCATTTTAAGTACAGTCCAAAAAAATCAATTTTCTGCCGAAAAACAATGACCGCGGAGATATCGAACGTTCCCAAAATGGTCAATTTCGATGACATTTTAACATTTAATCTTTTGGCTGTAAATTGCGGTTGGATGTGAATTATTACTTTTTCAACTAAAATAAATGTGTTTAAAGTCATTTCTGTGCCTGGGATGGGTCAAAATTAAAGCTTCTGAGTAAGCAAAACTCTGTAAAAATGGCAATTTTGTTCCCTGTGAGAGTTTAAAAAGTGGATATTCAACATGAGGCACGATCCAATTGACATTTTGAATCATTTTAGGTACAGTCCAAAAAATTAATTTTCTGCCGAAAAACGATGACCGCAGAGCTGTCGAACGTTCCCAAAATGGTCAATTTCGATGAAATTTTAACATTGAATCTTTTGGCTGTAAATTAATGTTGGATGTGAATTATTACTTTTTCAACTAAAATAAATGTGTTTAAAGTCATTTCTGTGCCTGAAATTGGTCAAAATTGAAGCTTCTGAGTAAGCAAAACTCTGTAAAAATGGCAATTTTGTTCCCTGTGAGGGTTTAAAAAGTGGATATTCAACATGAGGCACGATCCAATTGACATTTTAAATCATTTTAGGTACAGTCCAAAAAATTAATTTTCTGCCGAAAAACGATGACCGCAGAGCTGTCGAACGTTCCCAAAATGGTCAATTTCGATGAAATTTTAACATTTAATCTTTTGGCTGTAAATTAATGTTGGATGTGAATTATTACTTTTTCAACCACAATAAATGTGTTTAAAGTCATTTCTGTGCCTGAAATTGGTCAAAATTGAAGCTTCTGAGTAAGCAAAACTCTGTAAAAATGGCAATTTTGGTCACTGTGAGAGTTTAAAAAGTGGTTATTCAACATAAGGCACGATCCAATTGACATTTTGAATCATTTTAGGTACAGTCCAAAAAATCAATTTTCTGCCGAAAAACGATTACCGCGGAGCTGTTGAACGTTCCCAAAATGGTCAATTTCGATGAAATTTTAAAATTGAATCTTTTGGCTGTAAATTAATGTTGGATGTGAATTATTACTTATCCAACTAAAATAAATGTATTTGAAGTAATTTCTGTGCGTGAAATTGGTCAAAATTAAAGCTTCTGAGTAAGCAAAACTCTGTAAAAACTTGCAATTTTGGTCCCTGTGAGGGTTTAAAAAGTGGTTATTCAACATGAGGCACAATCCAATTGACATTTTGAATGTACAGTCCAAAAAATCAATTTTCTCCCGAAAAACGATAACCGCGGAGCTGTCGAACGTTCCCAAAATGGTCAATTTCGATGAAATTTTAACATTGAATCTTTTGGCTGTAAATTAATGTTGGATGTGAATTATTACTTTTTCAACTAAAATAAATGTGTTTAAAGTCATTTCTGTGCCTGGGATGGGTCAAAATCAAAGCTTCTAAGTAAGCAAAACTCTGTAAAAATGGCAATTTTGGTCCCTGTTAGGGTTTAAAAAGTGGTTATTCAACATGAGGCACGATCCAATTGACATTTTGAATCATTTTAAGTACAGTCCAAAAAATCTATTTTCTTCCGAAAAACAATGACCGCAGAGCTGTCGAACGTTCCCAAAATGGTCAATTTCGATGAAATTTTAACATTGAATCTTTTGGCTGTAAATTAATGTTGGATGTGAATTATTACTTTTTCAACTAAAATAAATGTGTTTAAGTCATTTCTGTGCCTGAAATTGGTCAAAATTGAAGCTTCTGAGTAAGCAAAACTCTGTAAAAATGGCAATTTTGTTCCCTGTGAGGGTTTAAAAAGTGGATATTCAACATGAGGCACGATCCAATTGACATTTTGAATCATTTTAGGTACAGTCCAAAAAATTAATTTTCTGCCGAAAAACGATGACCGCAGAGCTGTCGAACGTTCCCAAAATGGTCAATTTCGATGAAATTTTAACATTTAATCTTTTGGCTGTAAATTAATGTTGGATGTGAATTATTACTTTTTCAACCACAATAAATGTGTTTAAAGTCATTTCTGTGCCTGAAATTGGTCAAAATTGAAGCTTCTGAGTAAGCAAAACTCTGTAAAAATGGCAATTTTGGTCACTGTGAGAGTTTAAAAAGTGGTTATTCAACATAAGGCACGATCCAATTGACATTTTGAATCATTTTAGGTACAGTCCAAAAAATCAATTTTCTGCCGAAAAACGATTACCGCGGAGCTGTTGAACGTTCCCAAAATGGTCAATTTCGATGAAATTTTAAAATTGAATCTTTTGGCTGTAAATTAATGTTGGATGTGAATTATTACTTATCCAACTAAAATAAATGTATTTGAAGTAATTTCTGTGCGTGAAATTGGTCAAAATTAAAGCTTCTGAGTAAGCAAAACTCTGTAAAAATTGCAATTTTGGTCCCTGTGAGGGTTTAAAAAGTGGTTATTCAACATGAGGCACAATCCAATTGACATTTTGAATCATTTTAGGTACAGTCCAAAAAATCAATTTTCTCCCGAAAAACGATAACCGCGGAGCTGTCGAACGTTCCCAAAATGGTCAATTTCGATGAAATTTTAACATTGAATCTTTTGGCTGTAAATTAATGTTGGATGTGAATTATTACTTTTTCAACTAAAATAAATGTGTTTAAAGTAATTTCTGTGCCTGGGATGGGTCAAAATTAAAGCTTCTAAGTAAGCAAAACTCTGTAAAAATGGCAATTTTGGTCCCTGTTAGGGTTTAAAAAGTGGTTATTCAACATGAGGCACGATCCAATTGACATGTTGAATAATTTTAGGTACAGTCCAAAAAATCAATTTTCTGTAGAAAAACGATGACCGCGGAGCTGTCGAACGTTCCCAAAATGGTCAATTTCGATGAAATTTTAACATTGAATCTTTTGGCTGTAAATTAATGTTGGATGTGAATTATTACTTTTTCAACTACAATAAATGTGTTTAAAGTCATTTCTGTGCCTGAAATTGGTCAAAATTGAAGCTTCTGAGTAAGCAAAACTCTGTAAAAATGGCAATTTTGGTCACTGTGAGAGTTTAAAAAGTGGTTATTCAACATAAGGCACGATCCAATTGACATTTTGAATCATTTTAGGTACAGTCCAAAAAATCAATTTTCTGCCGAAAAACGATTACCGCGGAGCTGTTGAACGTTCCCAAAATGGTCAATTTCGATGAAATTTTAACATTGAATCTTTTGGCTGTAAATTAATGTTGGATGTGAATTATTACTTTTTCAACTAAAATAAATGTATTTGAAGTAATTTCTGTGCGTGAAATTGGTCAAAATTAAAGCTTCTGAGTAAGCAAAACTCTGTAAAAATTGCAATTTTGGTCCCTGTGAGGGTTTAAAAAGTGGTTATTCAACATGAGGCACAATCCAATTGACATTTTGAATCATTTTAGGTACAGTCCAAAAAATCAATTTTCTGCCGAAAAACGATTACCGCGGAGCTGTTGAACGTTCCCAAAATGGTCAATTTCGATGAAATTTTAACATTGAATCTTTTGGCTGTAAATTAATGTTGGATGTGAATTATTACTTTTTCAACTAAAATAAATGTGTTTAAAGTAATTTCTGTGCCTGGGATGGGTCAAAATCAAAGCTTCTGAGTAAGCAAAACTCTGTAAAAATGGCAATTTTGGTCCCTGTTAGGGTTTAAAAAGTGGTTATTCAACATGAGGCACGATCCAATTGACATGTTGAATCATTTTAGGTACAGTCCAAAAAATCAATTTTCTTTAGAAAAACGATGACCGCGCGGGGCTGTCGAACGTTCCCAAAATGGTCAATTTCGATGAAATTTTAACATTGAATCTTTTGGCTGTAAATTAATGTTGGATGTGAATTATTACTTTTTCAACTAAAATAAATGTGTTTAAAGTCATTTCTGTGCCTGAAATTGGTCAAAATTGAAGCTTCTGAGTAAGCAAAACTCTTCAAAAATGGCAATTTTGGTCCCTGTGAGGGTTTAAAAAGTGGTTATTCAACATGAGGCATGATCCAATTGACATTTTGAATCATTTTAGGTACACTCCAAAAAATCAATTTTCTGCCGAAGAACGATGAATGCGGAGCTGTCGAACGTTCCCAAAATGGTCAATTTCGATGAAATTTTAACATTGAATCTTTTGGCTGTAAATTAATGTTGGATGTGAATTATTACTTTTTCAACTAAAATAAATGTGTTTAAAGTCATTTCTGTACCTGAAATTGGTCAAAATTGAAGCTTCTGAGTAAGCAAAACTCTGTAAAAATCGCAATTTTGGTCCCTGTGAAGGTTTAAAAAGTGGTTATTCAACATGAGGCACGATCCAATTGACATTTTGAATCATTTTAAGTACAGTCCAAAAAATCTATTTTCTGCCGAAAAACAATGACCGCGGAGATGTCGAACGTTCCGAAAATGGTCAATTTCGATGGAATTTTAACATTTAATCTTTTGGCTGTAAATTGCGGTTGGATGTGAATTATCACTTTTTCAACTAAAATAAATGTGTTTAAAGTCATTTCTGTGCCTGGGATGGGTCAAAATTAAAACTTCTGAGTAAGCAAAACTCTGTAAAAATGGCAATTTTGTTCCCTGTGAGGGTTTTAAAAGTGGATATTCAACATGAGGCACGATCCAATTGACATTTTGAATCATTTTAGGTACAGTCCAAAAAATTAATTTTCTGCCGAAAAACGATGACCGCAGAGCTGTCGAACGTTCCCAAAATGGTCACTTTCGATGAAATTTTAACATTGAATCTTTTGGCTGTAAATTAATGTTGGATGTGAATTATTACTTTTTCAACTAAAATAAATGTGTTTAAAGTCATTTCTGTGCCTGAAATTGGTCAAAATTGAAGCTTCTGAGTAAGCAAAACTCTGTAAAAATGGCAATTTTGTTCCCTGTGAGGGTTTAAAAAGTGGATATTCAACATGAGGCACGATCCAATTGACATTTTGAATCATTTTAGGTACAGTCCAAAAAATCAATTTTCTGTAGAAAAACGATGACCGCGCGGGGCTGTCGAACGTTCCCAAAATGGTCAATTTCGATGAAATTTTAACATTGAATCTTTTGGCTGTAAATTAATGTTGGATGTGAATTATTACTTTTTCAACTAAAATAAATGTGTTTAAAGTCATTTCTGTGCCTGAAATTGGTCAAAATTGAAGCTTCTGAATAAGCAAAACTCTTCAAAAATGGCAATTTTGGTCCCTGTGAGGGTTTAAAAAGTGGTTATTCAACATGAGGCATGATCCAATTGACATTTTGAATCATTTTAGGTACACTCCAAAAAATCAATTTTCTGCCGAAAAACGATGACCGCGGAGCTGTCGAACGTTCCCAAAATGGTCAATTTCGATGAAATTTTAACATTGAATCTTTTGGCTGTAAATTAATGTTGGATGTGAATTATTACTTTTTCAACTAAAATAAATGTGTTTAAAGTCATTTCTGTACCTGAAATTGGTCAAAATTGAAGCTTCTGAGTAAGCAAAACTCTGTAAAAATCGCAATTTTGGTCCCTGTGAAGGTTTAAAAAGTGGTTATTCAACATGAGGCACGATCCAATTGACATTTTGAATCATTTTAAGTACAGTCCAAAAAATCTATTTTCTGCCGAAAAACAATGACCGCGGAGATGTCGAACGTTCCGAAAATGGTCAATTTCGATGGAATTTTAACATTTAATCTTTTGGCTGTAAATTGCGGTTGGATGTGAATTATCACTTTTTCAACTAAAATAAATGTGTTTAAAGTCATTTCTGTGCCTGGGATGGGTCAAAATTAAAACTTCTGAGTAAGCAAAACTCTGTAAAAATGGCAATTTTGTTCCCTGTGAGGGTTTTAAAAGTGGATATTCAACATGAGGCACGATCCAATTGACATTTTGAATCATTTTAGGTACAGTCCAAAAAATTAATTTTCTGCCGAAAAACGATGACCGCAGAGCTGTCGAACGTTCCCAAAATGGTCACTTTCGATGAAATTTTAACATTGAATCTTTTGGATGTAAATTAATGTTGGATGAGAATTATTACTTTTTCAACTAAAATAAATGTGTTTAAAGTCATTTCTGTGCCTGAAATTGGTCAAAATTGAAGCTTCGGAGTAAGCAAAACTCTGTAAAAATGGCAATTTTGGTCCCTGTGAGGGTTTAAAAAGTGGTTATTCAACATGAGGCACGATCCAATTGACATTTTGAATCATTTTAAGTACAGTCCAAAAAAATCAATTTTCTGCCGAAAAACAATGACCGCGGTGATATCGAACGTTCCCAAAATGGTCAATTTCGATAACATTTTAACATTTAATCTTTTGGCTGTAAATTAATTTTGGATGTGAATTATTACTTTTTCAACTAAAATAAATGTGTTTAAAGTCATTTCTGTGCCTGAAATTGGTCAAAATTGAAGCTTCTGAGTAAGCAAAACTCTGTAAAAATGGCAATTTTGGTCACTGTGAGAGTTTAAAAAGTGGTTATTCAACATGAGGCACGATCCAATTGACATTTTGAATCATTTTAGGTACAGTCCAAAAAATCAATTTTCTACGGAAAAACGATGACCGCGGAGCTGTCGAACGTTCCCAAAATGGTCAATTTCGATGAAATTTTAACATTGAATCTTTTGGCTGTAAATTAATGTTGGATGTGAATTATTACTTTTTCATCTAAAATAAATGTGTTTAAAGTCATTTCTGTATCTGAAATTGGTCAAAATTGAAGCTTCTGAGTAAGCAAAACTCTTCAAAAATGGCAATTTTGGTCCCTGTGAGGGTTTAAAAAGTGGTTATTCAACATGAGGCATGTTCCAATTGACATTTTGAATCATTTTAGGTACATTCCAAAAAATCAATTTTCTGCCGAAAAACGATGAGGAGCTGTCGAACGTTCCCAAAATGGTCAATTTCGATGAAATTTTAACATTGAATCTTTTGGCTGTAAATTAATGTTGGATGTGAATTATTACTTTTTCAACTAAAATAAATGTGTTTAAAGTAATTTCTGTGCCTGAAATTGGTCAAAATTGAAGCTTCTGAGTAAGCAAAACTCTTCAAAAATGGCAATTTTGGTCCCTGTGAGGGTTTAAAAAGTTGTTATTCAACATGAGGCACGATCCAATTGACATTTTGAATCATTTTAGGCACAGTCCAAAAAACTAAATTTTCTCCCGAAAAACGATGACCGCGGAGCTGTCGAACCTTCCCAAAATGGTCAATTTCGATGAAATTTTAACATTGAATCTTTTGGCTGTAAATTAATGTTGGATGTGAATTATTACTTTTTCAACTAAAATAAATGTGTTTAAAGTCATTTCTGTACCTGAAATTGGTCAAAATTGAAGCTTCTGAGTAAGCAAAACTCTGTAAAAAATGGCAATTTTGGTCCCAGTGAGGGTTTAAAAAGTGGTTATTCAACATGAGGCACGATCCAATTGACATTTTGAATCATTTTAGGTACAGTCCAAAAAACTCAATTTTCTCCCGAAAAACGATGACCGCGGAGCTGTCGAACGTTCCCAAAATGGTCAATTTCGATGAAATTTTAACATTGAATCTTTTGGCTGTAAATTAATGTTGGATGTGAATTATTACTTTTTCAACTAAAATAAATGTGTTTAAAGTCATTTCTGTGCCTGAAATTGGTCAAAATTGAAGCTTCTGAGTAAGCAAAACTCTGTAAAAAATGGCAATTTTGGTCCCTGTGAGGGTTTAAAAAGTGGTTATTCAACATGAGGCACGATCCAATTGACATTTTGAATCATTTTAGGTACAGTCCAAAAAATTAATTTTCTGCCGAAAACGATTACCGCGGAGCTGTCGAACGTTCCCAAAATGGTAAATTTCAATGACATTTTAACATTGAATCTTTAGGCTGTAAATTAATGTTGGATGTGAATTATTACTTTTTCAACTAAAATAAATGTGTTTAAAGTAATTTCTGTGCCTGGGATGGGTCAAAATTAAAGCTTCTGAGTAAGCAAAACTCTGTAAAAATGGCAATTTTGGTCCCTGTTAGGGTTTAAAAAGTGGTTATTCAACATGAGGCATGATCCAATTGACATTTTGAATCATTTTAGGTACATTCCAAAAAATTAATTTTCTGCCGAAAAACGATGACCGCGGAGCTGTCGAACGTTCCCAAAATGGTCAATTTCGATGAAATTTTAACATTGAATCTTTTGGATGTAAATTAATGTTGGATGAGAATTATTACTTTTTCAACTAAAATAAATGTGTTTAAAGTCATTTCTGTGCCTGAAATTGGTCAAAATTGAAGCTTCGGAGTAAGCAAAACTCTGTAAAAATGGCAATTTTGGTCCCTGTGAGGGTTTAAAAAGTGGTTATTCAACATGAGGCACGATCCAATTGACATTTTGAATCATTTTAAGTACAGTCCAAAAAAATCAATTTTCTGCCGAAAAACAATGACCGCGGTGATATCGAACGTTCCCAAAATGGTCAATTTCGATAACATTTTAACATTTAATCTTTTGGCTGTAAATTAATTTTGGATGTGAATTATTACTTTTTCAACTAAAATAAATGTGTTTAAAGTCATTTCTGTGCCTGAAATTGGTCAAAATTGAAGCTTCTGAGTAAGCAAAACTCTGTAAAAATGGCAATTTTGGTCCCTTTGAGGGTTTAAAAAGTGGTTATTCAACATGAGGCACGATTCAATTGACATTTTGTATCATTGTAGGTACAGTCCAAAAAATCCATTTTCTGACGAAAAACGATGACCGCGGAGCTGTCGAACGTTCCCAAAATGGTCAATTTAGATGAAATTTTTAACATTTAATCTTTTGGCTGTAAATTGCTGTTGGATGTGAATTATTACTTTATCAACTAAAATAAATATGTTTAAAGTCATTTCTGTGCCTAAAATTGGTCAAAATTAAAGCTTCTGAGTAAGCAAAACTCTGTAAAAAAAAGCAATTTTGGTCCCGGTGAGGGTTTAAAAAGTGGTTATTCAACATGAGGCACGATCTAATTGACATTTTGAATCATTTTAGGTACAGTCCAAAAAATCAATTTTCTGCAGAAAAACGATGACCGCGGAGCTGTCGAACGTTCCCAAAATGGTCAATTTCGATGAAATTTTAACATTGAATCTTTTGGCTGTAAATTAATGTTGGATGTGAATTATTACTTTTTCAACTAAAATAAATGTGTTTAAAGTCATTTCTGTGCCTGAAATTGGTCAAAATCGAAGCTTCTGAGTAAGCAAAACTCTGTAAAAATGGCAATTTTGGTCCCTGTGAGGGTTTAAAAAGTGGTTATTCAACATGAGGCACGATCCAATTGACATTTTGAATCATTTTAGGTACAGTCCAAAAAATCAATTTTCTACGGAAAAACGATGACCGCGGAGCTGTCGAACGTTCCCAAAATGGTCAATTTCGATGAAATTTTAACATTGAATCTTTTGGCTGTCAATTAATGTTGGATGTGAATTATTACTTTTTCAACTAAAATAAATGTGTTTAAAGTCATTTCTGTGCCTGAAATTGGTCAAAATTGAAGCTTCTGAGTAAGCAAATCTCTGTAAAAATGGAAATTTGGTCCCTGTGAGGGTTTAAAAAGTGGTTATTCAACATGAGGCACGATCCAATTGACATTTTGAATCATTTTTGGTACAGTCCAAAAAAATCAATTATCTGAGGAAAAACGATGACCGCGGAGCTGTTAAACGTTCCCCAAATGGTCAATTTCGATGAAATTTTAACATTTAATCTTTTGGCTGTAAATTTCTGTTGGATGTGAATTATTACTCTTTCAACTAAAATAAATGTGTTTAAAGTCATTTCTGTGCCTGGGATTGGTCCAAATTAAAGCTTCTTAGTAAGCAAATCTCTGTAAAAATGGCAATTTTGGTCACTGTGACGGTTTAAAAAGTGTTTATTCAACATGAGGCACGATCCAATATACATTTTGAATCATTTTAATTACAGTCCAAAAAATCAATTTTCTGCCGAAAAACAATGACCGCAGAGCTGTCGAACGTTCCCAAAATGGTCAATTTCGATGAAATTTTAACATTGAATCTTTTGGCTGTAAATTAATGTTGGATGTGAATTATTACTTTTTCAACTAAAATAAATGTGTTTAAATTCATTTCTGTGCCTGAAATTGGTCAAAATTGAAGCTTCTGAGTAATCATAACTCTGTAAAAATGGCAATTTCGGTCACTGTGAGAGTTTAAAAAGTGGTTATTCAACATGAGGCACGATCCAATTGACATTTTGAATTATTTTAGGTAGAGTCCAAAAAATCAATTTTTTGCCGAAAAACGATGACCGCGGAGCTGTCGAACGTTCCCAAAATGGTCAATTTCTATGAAATTTTAACATTGAATCTTTTGGCTGTAAAATAATGTTGGGTGTGAATTATTACTTTTGCAACTAAAATAAATGTGTTTAAAGTCTTTTCTGTGTCTGAAATTGGTCAAAATTGAAGTTTCTGAGTAAGCAAAACTCTGTAAAAATGGCAATTTTGGTCCCTTTGAGGGTTTAAAAAGTGGTTATTCAACATGAGGCACGATTCAATTGACATTTTGTATCATTGTAGGTACAGTCCAAAAAATCCATTTTCTGACGAAAAACGATGACCGCGGAGCTGTCGAACGTTCCCAAAATGGTCAATTTAGATGAAATTTTTAACATTTAATCTTTTGGCTGTAAATTGTTGTTGGATGTGAATTATTACTTTATCAACTAAAATAAATGTGTTTAAAGTCATTTCTGTGCCTGAAATTCGTCAAAATTGAAGCTTCTGAGTAAGCAAAATTCTGTAAAAATGGCAATTTTGGTCACTGTGAGAGTTTAAAAAGTGGTTATTCAACATAAGGCACGATCCAATTGACATGTTGCATCATTTTAGGTACAGTCCAAAAAATCAATTTTCTGCAGAAAAACGATGACCGCGGAGCTGTCGAACGTTCCCAAAATGGTCAATTTCGATGAAATTTTAACATTGAATCTTTTGGCTGTAAATTAATGTTGGATGTGAATTATTACTTTTTCAACTAAAATAAATGTGTTTAAAGTCATTTTCTGTGCCTGAAATTGGTCAAAATCGAAGCTTCTGAGTAAGCAAAACTCTGTAAAAATGGCAATTTTGGTCCCTGTGAGGGTTTAAAAAGTGGTTATTCAACATGAGGCACGATCCAATTGACATTTTGAATCATTTTAGGTACAGTCCATAAAACTCAATTTTCTCCCGAAAAACGATGACCGCAGAGCTGTCGAACGTTCCCAAAATGGTCAATTTCGATGAAATTTTAACATTGAATCTTTTGGATGTAAATTAATGTTGGATGAGAATTATTACTTTTTCAACTAAAATAAATGTGTTTAAAGTCATTTCTGTGCCTGAAATTGGTCAAAATTGAAGCTTCTGAGTAAGCAAAACTCTGTAAAAATGGCAATTTTGGTCCCTGTGAGGGTTTAAAAAGTGGTTATTCAACATGAGGCACGATCCAATTGACATTTTGAATCATTTTAAGTACAGTCCAAAAAAATCAATTTTCTGCCGAAAAACAATGACCGCGGAGATATCGAACGTTCCCAAAATGGTCAATTTCGATGACATTTTAACATTTAATCTTTTGGCTGTAAATTGCGGTTGGATGTGAATTATTACTTTTTCAACTAAAATAAATGTGTTTAAAGTCATTTCTGTGCCTGGGATGGGTCAAAATTAAAGCTTCTGAGTAAGCAAAACTCTGTAAAAATGGCAATTTTGTTCCCTGTGAGAGTTTAAAAAGTGGATATTCAACATGAGGCACGATCCAATTGACATTTTGAATCATTTTAGGTACAGTCCAAAAAATTAATTTTCTGCCGAAAAACGATGACCGCAGAGCTGTCGAACGTTCCCAAAATGGTCAATTTCGATGAAATTTTAACATTGAATCTTTTGGCTGTAAATTAATGTTGGATGTGAATTATTACTTTTTCAACTAAAATAAATGTGTTTAAAGTCATTTCTGTGCCTGAAATTGGTCAAAATCGAAGCTTCTGAGTAAGCAAAACTCTGTAAAAATGGCAATTTTGGTCCCTGTGAGGGTTTAAAAAGTGGTTATTCAACATGAGGCACGATCCAATTGACATTTTGAATCATTTTAGGTACAGTCCATAAAACTCAATTTTCTCCCGAAAAACGATGACCGCAGAGCTGTCGAACGTTCCCAAAATGGTCAATTTCGATGAAATTTTAACATTGAATCTTTTGGATGTAAATTAATGTTGGATGAGAATTATTACTTTTTCAACTAAAATAAATGTGTTTAAAGTCATTTCTGTGCCTGAAATTGGTCAAAATTGAAGCTTCTGAGTAAGCAAAACTCTGTAAAAATGGCAATTTTGGTCCCTGTGAGGGTTTAAAAAGTGGTTATTCAACATGAGGCACGATCCAATTGACATTTTGAATCATTTTAAGTACAGTCCAAAAAAATCAATTTTCTGCCGAAAAACAATGACCGCGGAGATATCGAACGTTCCCAAAATGGTCAATTTCGATGACATTTTAACATTTAATCTTTTGGCTGTAAATTGCGGTTGGATGTGAATTATTACTTTTTCAACTAAAATAAATGTGTTTAAAGTCATTTCTGTGCCTGGGATGGGTCAAAATTAAAGCTTCTGAGTAAGCAAAACTCTGTAAAAATGGCAATTTTGTTCCCTGTGAGGGTTTAAAAAGTGGATATTCAACATGAGGCACGATCCAATTGACATTTTAAATCATTTTAGGTACAGTCCAAAAAATTAATTTTCTGCCGAAAAACGATGACCGCAGAGCTGTCGAACGTTCCCAAAATGGTCAATTTCGATGAAATTTTAACATTTAATCTTTTGGCTGTAAATTAATGTTGGATGTGAATTATTACTTTTTCAACCACAATAAATGTGTTTAAAGTCATTTCTGTGCCTGAAATTGGTCAAAATTGAAGCTTCTGAGTAAGCAAAACTCTGTAAAAATGGCAATTTTGGTCACTGTGAGAGTTTAAAAAGTGGTTATTCAACATAAGGCACGATCCAATTGACATTTTGAATCATTTTAGGTACAGTCCAAAAAATCAATTTTCTGCCGAAAAACGATTACCGCGGAGCTGTTGAACGTTCCCAAAATGGTCAATTTCGATGAAATTTTAAAATTGAATCTTTTGGCTGTAAATTAATGTTGGATGTGAATTATTACTTATCCAACTAAAATAAATGTATTTGAAGTAATTTCTGTGCGTGAAATTGGTCAAAATTAAAGCTTCTGAGTAAGCAAAACTCTGTAAAAACTTGCAATTTTGGTCCCTGTGAGGGTTTAAAAAGTGGTTATTCAACATGAGGCACAATCCAATTGACATTTTGAATGTACAGTCCAAAAAATCAATTTTCTCCCGAAAAACGATAACCGCGGAGCTGTCGAACGTTCCCAAAATGGTCAATTTCGATGAAATTTTAACATTGAATCTTTTGGCTGTAAATTAATGTTGGATGTGAATTATTACTTTTTCAACTAAAATAAATGTGTTTAAAGTCATTTCTGTGCCTGGGATGGGTCAAAATCAAAGCTTCTAAGTAAGCAAAACTCTGTAAAAATGGCAATTTTGGTCCCTGTTAGGGTTTAAAAAGTGGTTATTCAACATGAGGCACGATCCAATTGACATTTTGAATCATTTTAAGTACAGTCCAAAAAATCTATTTTCTTCCGAAAAACAATGACCGCAGAGCTGTCGAACGTTCCCAAAATGGTCAATTTCGATGAAATTTTAACATTGAATCTTTTGGCTGTAAATTAATGTTGGATGTGAATTATTACTTTTTCAACTAAAATAAATGTGTTTAAGTCATTTCTGTGCCTGAAATTGGTCAAAATTGAAGCTTCTGAGTAAGCAAAACTCTGTAAAAATGGCAATTTTGTTCCCTGTGAGGGTTTAAAAAGTGGATATTCAACATGAGGCACGATCCAATTGACATTTTGAATCATTTTAGGTACAGTCCAAAAAATTAATTTTCTGCCGAAAAACGATGACCGCAGAGCTGTCGAACGTTCCCAAAATGGTCAATTTCGATGAAATTTTAACATTTAATCTTTTGGCTGTAAATTAATGTTGGATGTGAATTATTACTTTTTCAACCACAATAAATGTGTTTAAAGTCATTTCTGTGCCTGAAATTGGTCAAAATTGAAGCTTCTGAGTAAGCAAAACTCTGTAAAAATGGCAATTTTGGTCACTGTGAGAGTTTAAAAAGTGGTTATTCAACATAAGGCACGATCCAATTGACATTTTGAATCATTTTAGGTACAGTCCAAAAAATCAATTGTCTGCCGAAAAACGATTACCGCGGAGCTGTTGAACGTTCCCAAAATGGTCAATTTCGATGAAATTTTAAAATTGAATCTTTTGGCTGTAAATTAATGTTGGATGTGAATTATTACTTATCCAACTAAAATAAATGTATTTGAAGTAATTTCTGTGCGTGAAATTGGTCAAAATTAAAGCTTCTGAGTAAGCAAAACTCTGTAAAAATTGCAATTTTGGTCCCTGTGAGGGTTTAAAAAGTGGTTATTCAACATGAGGCACAATCCAATTGACATTTTGAATCATTTTAGGTACAGTCCAAAAAATCAATTTTCTCCCGAAAAACGATAACCGCGGAGCTGTCGAACGTTCCCAAAATGGTCAATTTCGATGAAATTTTAACATTGAATCTTTTGGCTGTAAATTAATGTTGGATGTGAATTATTACTTTTTCAACTAAAATAAATGTGTTTAAAGTAATTTCTGTGCCTGGGATGGGTCAAAATTAAAGCTTCTAAGTAAGCAAAACTCTGTAAAAATGGCAATTTTGGTCCCTGTTAGGGTTTAAAAAGTGGTTATTCAACATGAGGCACGATCCAATTGACATGTTGAATAATTTTAGGTACAGTCCAAAAAATCAATTTTCTGTAGAAAAACGATGACCGCGGAGCTGTCGAACGTTCCCAAAATGGTCAATTTCGATGAAATTTTAACATTGAATCTTTTGGCTGTAAATTAATGTTGGATGTGAATTATTACTTTTTCAACTACAATAAATGTGTTTAAAGTCATTTCTGTGCCTGAAATTGGTCAAAATTGAAGCTTCTGAGTAAGCAAAACTCTGTAAAAATGGCAATTTTGGTCACTGTGAGAGTTTAAAAAGTGGTTATTCAACATAAGGCACGATCCAATTGACATTTTGAATCATTTTAGGTACAGTCCAAAAAATCAATTTTCTGCCGAAAAACGATTACCGCGGAGCTGTTGAACGTTCCCAAAATGGTCAATTTCGATGAAATTTTAACATTGAATCTTTTGGCTGTAAATTAATGTTGGATGTGAATTATTACTTTTTCAACTAAAATAAATGTATTTGAAGTAATTTCTGTGCGTGAAATTGGTCAAAATTAAAGCTTCTGAGTAAGCAAAACTCTGTAAAAATTGCAATTTTGGTCCCTGTGAGGGTTTAAAAAGTGGTTATTCAACATGAGGCACAATCCAATTGACATTTTGAATCATTTTAGGTACAGTCCAAAAAATCAATTTTCTGCCGAAAAACGATTACCGCGGAGCTGTTGAACGTTCCCAAAATGGTCAATTTCGATGAAATTTTAACATTGAATCTTTTGGCTGTAAATTAATGTTGGATGTGAATTATTACTTTTTCAACTAAAATAAATGTGTTTAAAGTAATTTCTGTGCCTGGGATGGGTCAAAATCAAAGCTTCTGAGTAAGCAAAACTCTGTAAAAATGGCAATTTTGGTCCCTGTTAGGGTTTAAAAAGTGGTTATTCAACATGAGGCACGATCCAATTGACATGTTGAATCATTTTAGGTACAGTCCAAAAAATCAATTTTCTTTAGAAAAACGATGACCGCGCGGGGCTGTCGAACGTTCCCAAAATGGTCAATTTCGATGAAATTTTAACATTGAATCTTTTGGCTGTAAATTAATGTTGGATGTGAATTATTACTTTTTCAACTAAAATAAATGTGTTTAAAGTCATTTCTGTGCCTGAAATTGGTCAAAATTGAAGCTTCTGAGTAAGCAAAACTCTTCAAAAATGGCAATTTTGGTCCCTGTGAGGGTTTAAAAAGTGGTTATTCAACATGAGGCATGATCCAATTGACATTTTGAATCATTTTAGGTACACTCCAAAAAATCAATTTTCTGCCGAAAAACGATGAATGCGGAGCTGTCGAACGTTCCCAAAATGGTCAATTTCGATGAAATTTTAACATTGAATCTTTTGGCTGTAAATTAATGTTGGATGTGAATTATTACTTTTTCAACTAAAATAAATGTGTTTAAAGTCATTTCTGTACCTGAAATTGGTCAAAATTGAAGCTTCTGAGTAAGCAAAACTCTGTAAAAATCGCAATTTTGGTCCCTGTGAAGGTTTAAAAAGTGGTTATTCAACATGAGGCACGATCCAATTGACATTTTGAATCATTTTAAGTACAGTCCAAAAAATCTATTTTCTGCCGAAAAACAATGACCGCGGAGATGTCGAACGTTCCGAAAATGGTCAATTTCGATGGAATTTTAACATTTAATCTTTTGGCTGTAAATTGCGGTTGGATGTGAATTATCACTTTTTCAACTAAAATAAATGTGTTTAAAGTCATTTCTGTGCCTGGGATGGGTCAAAATTAAAACTTCTGAGTAAGCAAAACTCTGTAAAAATGGCAATTTTGTTCCCTGTGAGGGTTTTAAAAGTGGATATTCAACATGAGGCACGATCCAATTGACATTTTGAATCATTTTAGGTACAGTCCAAAAAATTAATTTTCTGCCGAAAAACGATGACCGCAGAGCTGTCGAACGTTCCCAAAATGGTCACTTTCGATGAAATTTTAACATTGAATCTTTTGGCTGTAAATTAATGTTGGATGTGAATTATTACTTTTTCAACTAAAATAAATGTGTTTAAAGTCATTTCTGTGCCTGAAATTGGTCAAAATTGAAGCTTCTGAGTAAGCAAAACTCTGTAAAAATGGCAATTTTGTTCCCTGTGAGGGTTTAAAAAGTGGATATTCAACATGAGGCACGATCCAATTGACATTTTGAATCATTTTAGGTACAGTCCAAAAAATCAATTTTCTGTAGAAAAACGATGACCGCGCGGGGCTGTCGAACGTTCCCAAAATGGTCAATTTCGATGAAATTTTAACATTGAATCTTTTGGCTGTAAATTAATGTTGGATGTGAATTATTACTTTTTCAACTAAAATAAATGTGTTTAAAGTCATTTCTGTGCCTGAAATTGGTCAAAATTGAAGCTTCTGAATAAGCAAAACTCTTCAAAAATGGCAATTTTGGTCCCTGTGAGGGTTTAAAAAGTGGTTATTCAACATGAGGCATGATCCAATTGACATTTTGAATCATTTTAGGTACACTCCAAAAAATCAATTTTCTGCCGAAAAACGATGACCGCGGAGCTGTCGAACGTTCCCAAAATGGTCAATTTCGATGAAATTTTAACATTGAATCTTTTGGCTGTAAATTAATGTTGGATGTGAATTATTACTTTTTCAACTAAAATAAATGTGTTTAAAGTCATTTCTGTACCTGAAATTGGTCAAAATTGAAGCTTCTGAGTAAGCAAAACTCTGTAAAAATCGCAATTTTGGTCCCTGTGAAGGTTTAAAAAGTGGTTATTCAACATGAGGCACGATCCAATTGACATTTTGAATCATTTTAAGTACAGTCCAAAAAATCTATTTTCTGCCGAAAAACAATGACCGCGGAGATGTCGAACGTTCCGAAAATGGTCAATTTCGATGGAATTTTAACATTTAATCTTTTGGCTGTAAATTGCGGTTGGATGTGAATTATCACTTTTTCAACTAAAATAAATGTGTTTAAAGTCATTTCTGTGCCTGGGATGGGTCAAAATTAAAACTTCTGAGTAAGCAAAACTCTGTAAAAATGGCAATTTTGTTCCCTGTGAGGGTTTTAAAAGTGGATATTCAACATGAGGCACGATCCAATTGACATTTTGAATCATTTTAGGTACAGTCCAAAAAATTAATTTTCTGCCGAAAAACGATGACCGCAGAGCTGTCGAACGTTCCCAAAATGGTCACTTTCGATGAAATTTTAACATTGAATCTTTTGGATGTAAATTAATGTTGGATGAGAATTATTACTTTTTCAACTAAAATAAATGTGTTTAAAGTCATTTCTGTGCCTGAAATTGGTCAAAATTGAAGCTTCGGAGTAAGCAAAACTCTGTAAAAATGGCAATTTTGGTCCCTGTGAGGGTTTAAAAAGTGGTTATTCAACATGAGGCACGATCCAATTGACATTTTGAATCATTTTAAGTACAGTCCAAAAAAATCAATTTTCTGCCGAAAAACAATGACCGCGGTGATATCGAACGTTCCCAAAATGGTCAATTTCGATAACATTTTAACATTTAATCTTTTGGCTGTAAATTAATTTTGGATGTGAATTATTACTTTTTCAACTAAAATAAATGTGTTTAAAGTCATTTCTGTGCCTGAAATTGGTCAAAATTGAAGCTTCTGAGTAAGCAAAACTCTGTAAAAATGGCAATTTTGGTCACTGTGAGAGTTTAAAAAGTGGTTATTCAACATGAGGCACGATCCAATTGACATTTTGAATCATTTTAGGTACAGTCCAAAAAATCAATTTTCTACGGAAAAACGATGACCGCGGAGCTGTCGAACGTTCCCAAAATGGTCAATTTCGATGAAATTTTAACATTGAATCTTTTGGCTGTCAATTAATGTTGGATGTGAATTATTACTTTTTCAACTAAAATAAATGTGTTTAAAGTCATTTCTGTGCCTGAAATTGGTCAAAATTGAAGCTTCTGAGTAAGCAAATCTCTGTAAAAATGGAAATTTGGTCCCTGTGAGGGTTTAAAAAGTGGTTATTCAACATGAGGCACGATCCAATTGACATTTTGAATCATTTTTGGTACAGTCCAAAAAAATCAATTATCTGAGGAAAAACGATGACCGCGGAGCTGTTAAACGTTCCCCAAATGGTCAATTTCGATGAAATTTTAACATTTAATCTTTTGGCTGTAAATTTCTGTTGGATGTGAATTATTACTCTTTCAACTAAAATAAATGTGTTTAAAGTCATTTCTGTGCCTGGGATTGGTCCAAATTAAAGCTTCTTAGTAAGCAAATCTCTGTAAAAATGGCAATTTTGGTCACTGTGACGGTTTAAAAAGTGTTTATTCAACATGAGGCACGATCCAATATACATTTTGAATCATTTTAATTACAGTCCAAAAAATCAATTTTCTGCCGAAAAACAATGACCGCAGAGCTGTCGAACGTTCCCAAAATGGTCAATTTCGATGAAATTTTAACATTGAATCTTTTGGCTGTAAATTAATGTTGGATGTGAATTATTACTTTTTCAACTAAAATAAATGTGTTTAAATTCATTTCTGTGCCTGAAATTGGTCAAAATTGAAGCTTCTGAGTAATCATAACTCTGTAAAAATGGCAATTTCGGTCACTGTGAGAGTTTAAAAAGTGGTTATTCAACACGAGGCACGATCCAATTGACATTTTGCATTATTTTAGGTAGAGTCCAAAAAATCAATTTTTTGCCGAAAAACGATGACCGCGGAGCTGTCGAACGTTCCCAAAATGGTCAATTTCTATGAAATTTTAACATTGAATCTTTTGGCTGTAAAATAATGTTGGGTGTGAATTATTACTTTTGCAACTAAAATAAATGTGTTTAAAGTCTTTTCTGTGTCTGAAATTGGTCAAAATTGAAGTTTCTGAGTAAGCAAAACTCTGTAAAAATGGCAATTTTGGTCCCTTTGAGGGTTTAAAAAGTGGTTATTCAACATGAGGCACGATTCAATTGACATTTTGTATCATTGTAGGTACAGTCCAAAAAATCAATTTTCTGACGAAAAACGATGACCGCGGAGCTGTCGAACGTTCCCAAAATGGTCAATTTAGATGAAATTTTTAACATTTAATCTTTTGGCTGTAAATTGCTGTTGGATGTGAATTATTACTTTATCAACTAAAATAAATGTGTTTAAAGTCATTTCTGTGCCTAAAATTGGTCAAAATTAAAGCTTCTGAGTAAGCAAAACTCTGTAAAAAAAAGCAATTTTGGTCCCGGTGAGGGTTTAAAAAGTGGTTATTCAACATGAGGCACGATCTAATTGACATTTTGAATCATTTTAGGTACAGTCCAAAAAATCAATTTTCTGCCGAAAAACGATGACCGCGGAGCTGTCGAACGTCCCCAAAATGGTCAATTTCGATGATATTTTAACTTTGAATCTTTTGGCTGTAAATTAATGTTGGATGTGAATTATTACTTTTTCAACTAAAATAAATGTGTTTAAAGTCATTTCTGTGCCTGAAATTCGTCAAAATTGAAGCTTCTGAGTAAGCAAAATTCTGTAAAAATGGCAATTTTGGTCACTGTGAGAGTTTAAAAAGTGGTTATTCAACATAAGGCACGATCCAATTGACATGTTGCATCATTTTAGGTACAGTCCAAAAAATCAATTTTCTGCAGAAAAACGATGACCGCGGAGCTGTCGAACGTTCCCAAAATGGTCAATTTCGATGAAATTTTAACATTGAATCTTTTGGCTGTAAATTAATGTTGGATGTGAATTATTACTTTTTCAACTAAAATAAATGTGTTTAAAGTCATTTCTGTGCCTGAAATTGGTCAAAATCGAAGCTTCTGAGTAAGCAAAACTCTGTAAAAATGGCAATTTTGGTCCCTGTGAGGGTTTAAAAAGTGGTTATTCAACATGAGGCACGATCCAATTGACATTTTGAATCATTTTAGGTACAGTCCAAAAAATCAATTTTCTACGGAAAAACGATGACCGCGGAGCTGTCGAACGTTCCCAAAATGGTCAATTTCGATGAAATTTTAACATTGAATCTTTTGGCTGTCAATTAATGTTGGATGTGAATTATTACTTTTTCAACTAAAATAAATGTGTTTAAAGTCATTTCTGTGCCTGAAATTGGTCAAAATTGAAGCTTCTGAGTAAGCAAATCTCTGTAAAAATGGAAATTTGGTCCCTGTGAGGGTTTAAAAAGTGGTTATTCAACATGAGGCACGATCCAATTGACATTTTGAATCATTTTTGGTACAGTCCAAAAAAATCAATTATCTGAGGAAAAACGATGACCGCGGAGCTGTTAAACGTTCCCCAAATGGTCAATTTCGATGAAATTTTTACATTTAATCTTTTGGCTGTAAATTTCTGTTGGATGTGAATTATTACTCTTTCAACTAAAATAAATGTGTTTAAAGTCATTTCTGTGCCTGGGATTGGTCCAAATTAAAGCTTCTTAGTAAGCAAATCTCTGTAAAAATGGCAATTTTGGTCACTGTGACGGTTTAAAAAGTGTTTATTCAACATGAGGCACGATCCAATATACATTTTGAATCATTTTAATTACAGTCCAAAAAATCAATTTTCTGCCGAAAAACAATGACCGCAGAGCTGTCGAACGTTCCCAAAATGGTCAATTTCGATGAAATTTTAACATTGAATCTTTTGGCTGTAAATTAATGTTGGATGTGAATTATTACTTTTTCAACTAAAATAAATGTGTTTAAATTCATTTCTGTGCCTGAAATTGGTCAAAATTGAAGCTTCTGAGTAATCATAACTCTGTAAAAATGGCAATTTCGGTCACTGTGAGAGTTTAAAAAGTGGTTATTCAACATGAGGCACGATCCAATTGACATTTTGAATTATTTTAGGTAGAGTCCAAAAAATCAATTTTTTGCCGAAAAACGATGACCGCGGAGCTGTCGAACGTTCCCAAAATGGTCAATTTCTATGAAATTTTAACATTGAATCTTTTGGCTGTAAAATAATGTTGGGTGTGAATTATTACTTTTGCAACTAAAATAAATGTGTTTAAAGTCTTTTCTGTGTCTGAAATTGGTCAAAATTGAAGTTTCTGAGTAAGCAAAACTCTGTAAAAATGGCAATTTTGGTCCCTTTGAGGGTTTAAAAAGTGGTTATTCAACATGAGGCACGATTCAATTGACATTTTGTATCATTGTAGGTACAGTCCAAAAAATCAATTTTCTGACGAAAAACGATGACCGCGGAGCTGTCGAACGTTCCCAAAATGGTCAATTTAGATGAAATTTTTAACATTTAATCTTTTGGCTGTAAATTGCTGTTGGATGTGAATTATTACTTTATCAACTAAAATAAATGTGTTTAAAGTCATTTCTGTGCCTGAAATTCGTCAAAATTGAAGCTTCTGAGTAAGCAAAATTCTGTAAAAATGGCAATTTTGGTCACTGTGAGAGTTTAAAAAGTGGTTATTCAACATAAGGCACGATCCAATTGACATGTTGCATCATTTTAGGTACAGTCCAAAAAATCAATTTTCTGCAGAAAAACGATGACCGCGGAGCTGTCGAACGTTCCCAAAATGGTCAATTTCGATGAAATTTTAACATTGAATCTTTTGGCTGTAAATTAATGTTGGATGTGAATTATTACTTTTTCAACTAAAATAAATGTGTTTAAAGTCATTTCTGTGCCTGAAATTGGTCAAAATCGAAGCTTCTGAGTAAGCAAAACTCTGTAAAAATGGCAATTTTGGTCCCTGTGAGGGTTTAAAAAGTGGTTATTCAACATGAGGCACGATCCAATTGACATTTTGAATCATTTTAAGTACAGTCCAAAAAAATCAATTTTCTGCCGAAAAACAATGACCGCGGAGATATCGAACGTTCCCAAAATGGTCAATTTCGATGACATTTTAACATTTAATCTTTTGGCTGTAAATTGCGGTTGGATGTGAATTATTACTTTTTCAACTAAAATAAATGTGTTTAAAGTCATTTCTGTGCCTGGGATGGGTCAAAATTAAAGCTTCTGAGTAAGCAAAACTCTGTAAAAATGGCAATTTTGTTCCCTGTGAGAGTTTAAAAAGTGGATATTCAACATGAGGCACGATCCAATTGACATTTTGAATCATTTTAGGTACAGTCCAAAAAATTAATTTTCTGCCGAAAAACGATAACCGCAGAGCTGTCGAACGTTCCCAAAATGGTCAATTTCGATGAAATTTTAACATTGAATCTTTTGGCTGTAAATTAATGTTGGATGTGAATTATTACTTTTTCAACTAAAATAAATGTGTTTAAAGTCATTTCTGTGCCTGAAATTGGTCAAAATTGAAGCTTCTGAGTAAGCAAAACTCTGTAAAAATGGCAATTTTGTTCCCTGTGAGGGTTTAAAAAGTGGATATTCAACATGAGGCACGATCCAATTGACATTTTAAATCATTTTAGGTACAGTCCAAAAAATTAATTTTCTGCCGAAAAACGATGACCGCAGAGCTGTCGAACGTTCCCAAAATGGTCAATTTCGATGAAATTTTAACATTTAATCTTTTGGCTGTAAATTAATGTTGGATGTGAATTATTACTTTTTCAACCACAATAAATGTGTTTAAAGTCATTTCTGTGCCTGAAATTGGTCAAAATTGAAGCTTCTGAGTAAGCAAAACTCTGTAAAAATGGCAATTTTGGTCACTGTGAGAGTTTAAAAAGTGGTTATTCAACATAAGGCACGATCCAATTGACATTTTGAATCATTTTAGGTACAGTCCAAAAAATCAATTTTCTGCCGAAAAACGATTACCGCGGAGCTGTTGAACGTTCCCAAAATGGTCAATTTCGATGAAATTTTAAAATTGAATCTTTTGGCTGTAAATTAATGTTGGATGTGAATTATTACTTATCCAACTAAAATAAATGTATTTGAAGTAATTTCTGTGCGTGAAATTGGTCAAAATTAAAGCTTCTGAGTAAGCAAAACTCTGTAAAAACTTGCAATTTTGGTCCCTGTGAGGGTTTAAAAAGTGGTTATTCAACATGAGGCACAATCCAATTGACATTTTGAATGTACAGTCCAAAAAATCAATTTTCTCCCGAAAAACGATAACCGCGGAGCTGTCGAACGTTCCCAAAATGGTCAATTTCGATGAAATTTTAACATTGAATCTTTTGGCTGTAAATTAATGTTGGATGTGAATTATTACTTTTTCAACTAAAATAAATGTGTTTAAAGTAATTTCTGTGCCTGGGATGGGTCAAAATTAAAGCTTCTAAGTAAGCAAAACTCTGTAAAAATGGCAATTTTGGTCCCTGTTAGGGTTTAAAAAGTGGTTATTCAACATGAGGCACGATCCAATTGACATGTTGAATAATTTTAGGTACAGTCCAAAAAATCAATTTTCTGTAGAAAAACGATGACCGCGGAGCTGTTGAACGTTCCCAAAATGGTCAATTTCGATGAAATTTTAACATTGAATCTTTTGGCTGTAAATTAATGTTGGATGTGAATTATTACTTTTTCAACTACAATAAATGTGTTTAAAGTCATTTCTGTGCCTGAAATTGGTCAAAATTGAAGCTTCTGAGTAAGCAAAACTCTGTAAAAATGGCAATTTTGGTCACTGTGAGAGTTTAAAAAGTGGTTATTCAACATAAGGCACGATCCAATTGACATTTTGAATCATTTTAGGTAGTGTCCAAAAAATCAATTTTCTGCCGAAAAACGATTACCGCGGAGCTGTCGAA
The DNA here is from genome assembly GCF_964261635.1 of Lissotriton helveticus. NCBI lineage: Eukaryota > Metazoa > Chordata > Amphibia > Caudata > Salamandridae > Lissotriton > Lissotriton helveticus. Next base: position 761,566,601 of record NC_136070.1, read on the forward strand.
CGTTCCCAAAATGGTCAATTTCGATGAAATTTTAACATTGAATCTTTTGGCTGTAAATTAATGTTGGATGTGAATTATTACTTTTTCAACTAAAATAAATGTGTTTAAAGTAATTTCTGTGCCTGGGATGGGTCAAAATCAAAGCTTCTGAGTAAGCAAAACTCTGTAAAAATGGCAATTTTGGTCCCTGTTAGGGTTTAAAAAGTGGTTATTCAACATGAGGCACGATCCAATTGACATGTTGAATCATTTTAGGTACAGTCCAAAAAATCCATTTTCTGTAGAAAAACGATGACCGCGCGGGGCTGTCGAACGTTCCCAAAATGGTCAATTTCGATGAAATTTTAACATTGAATCTTTTGGCTGTAAATTAATGTTGGATGTGAATTATTACTTTTTCAACTAAAATAAATGTGTTTAAAGTCATTTCTGTGCCTGAAATTGGTCAAAATTGAAGCTTCTGAGTAAGCAAAACTCTTCAAAAATGGCAATTTTGGTCCCTGTGAGGGTTTAAAAAGTGGTTATTCAACATGAGGCATGATCCAATTGACATTTTGAATCATTTTAGGTACACTCCAAAAAATCAATTTTCTGCCGAAAAACGATGACCGCGGAGCTGTCGAACGTTCCCAAAATGGTCAATTTCCATGAAATTTTAACATTGAATCTTTTGGCTGTAAATTAATGTTGGATGTGAATTATTACTTTTTCAACTAAAATAAATGTGTTTAAAGTCATTTCTGTACCTGAAATTGGTCAAAATTGAAGCTTCTGAGTAAGCAAAACTCTGTAAAAATCGCAATTTTGGTCCCTGTGAAGGTTTAAAAAGTGGTTATTCAACATGAGGCACGATCCAATTGACATTTTGAATCATTTTAAGTACAGTCCAAAAAATCTATTTTCTTCCGAAAAACAATGACCGCAGAGCTGTCGAACGTTCCCAAAATGGTCAATTTCGATGAAATTTTAACATTGAATCTTTTGGCTGTAAATTAATGTTGGATGTGAATTATTACTTTTTCAACTAAAATAAATGTGTTTAAGTCATTTCTGTGCCTGAAATTGGTCAAAATTGAAGCTTCTGAGTAAGCAAAACTCTGTAAAAATGGCAATTTTGTTCCCTGTGAGGGTTTAAAAAGTGGATATTCAACATGAGGCACGATCCAATTGACATTTTGAATCATTTTAGGTACAGTCCAAAAAATTAATTTTCTTTAGAAAAACGATGACCGCGCGGGGCTGTCGAACGTTCCCAAAATGGTCAATTTCGATGAAATTTTAACATTGAATCTTTTGGCTGTAAATTAATGTTGGATGTGAATTATTACTTTTTCAACTAAAATAAATGTGTTTAAAGTCATTTCTGTGCCTGAAATTGGTCAAAATTGAAGCTTCTGAGTAAGCAAAACTCTTCAAAAATGGCAATTTTGGTCCCTGTGAGGGTTTAAAAAGTGGTTATTCAACATGAGGCATGATCCAATTGACATTTTGAATCATTTTAGGTACACTCCAAAAAATCAATTTTCTGCCGAAAAACGATGAATGCGGAGCTGTCGAACGTTCCCAAAATGGTCAATTTCGATGAAATTTTAACATTGAATCTTTTGGCTGTAAATTAATGTTGGATGTGAATTATTACTTTTTCAACTAAAATAAATGTGTTTAAAGTCATTTCTGTGCCTGAAATTGGTCAAAATTGATCCTTCTGAGTAAGCAAAACTCTGTAAAAATGGCAATTTTGGTCACTTGAGAGTTTAAAAAGTGGTTATTCAACATGAGGCACGATCCAATCGACATTTTGAATCATTTTAGGTACAGTCCAAAAGATCAATTTTCTGCCAAAAACGATTACCGCGAAGCTGTTGAACGTTCCCAAAATGGTCAATTTCGATGAAATTTTAACATTTAATCTTTTGGCTGTAAATTAATGTTGGATGTGAATTATTACTTTTTCAACCACAATAAATGTGTTTAAAGTCATTTCTGTGCCTGAAATTGGTCAAAATTGAAGCTTCTGAGTAAGCAAAACTCTGTAAAAATGGCAATTTTGGTCACTGTGAGAGTTTAAAAAGTGGTTATTCAACATAAGGCACGATCCAATTGACATTTTGAATCATTTTAGGTACAGTCCAAAAAATCAATTTTCTGCCGAAAACGATTACCGCGGAGCTGTTGAACGTTCCCAAAATGGTCAATTTCGATGAAATTTTAACATTGAATCTTTTGGCTGTAAATTAATGTTGGATGTGAATTATTACTTTTTCAACTAAAATAAATGTATTTGAAGTGATTTCTGTGCGTGAAATTGGTCAAAATTAAAGCTTCTGAGTAAGCAAAACTCAGTAAAAATGGCAATTTTGGTCACTGTGAGGGTTTAAAAAGTGGTTATTCAACATGAGGCACAATCCAATTGACATTTTGAATCATTTTAGGTACAGTCCAAAAAATCAATTTTCTCCCGAAAAACGATAACCGCGGAGCTGTCGAACGTTCCCAAAATGGTCAATTTCGATGAAATTTTAACATTGAATCTTTTGGCTGTAAATTAATGTTGGATGTGAATTATTACTTTTTCAACTAAAATAAATGTGTTTAAAGTAATTTCTGTGCCTGGGATGGGTCAAAATTAAAGCTTCTGAGTAAGCAAAACTCTGTAAAAATGGCAATTTTGGTCCCTGTTAGGGTTTAAAAAGTGGTTATTCAACATGAGGCACGATCCAATTGACATGTTGAATCATTTTAGGTACAGTCCAAAAAACTCAATTTTCTGTAGAAAAACGATGACCGCGGAGCTGTCGAACGTTCCCAAAATGGTCAATTTCGATGAAATTTTAACATTGAATCTTTTGGATGTAAATTAATGTTGGATGAGAATTATTACTTTTTCAACTAAAATAAATGTGTTTAAAGTCATTTCTGTGCCTGAAATTGGTCAAAATTGAAGCTTCTGAGTAAGCAAAACTCTTCAAAAATGGCAATTTTGGTCCCTGTGAGGGTTTAAAAAGTGGTTATTCAACATGAGGCATGATCCAATTGACATTTTGAATCATTTTAGGTACACTCCAAAAAATCAATTTTCTGCCGAAAAACGATGACCGCGGAGCTGTCGAACGTTCCCAAAATGGTCAATTTCCATGAAATTTTAACATTGAATCTTTTGGCTGTAAATTAATGTTGGATGTGAATTATTACTTTTTCAACTAAAATAAATGTGTTTAAAGTCATTTCTGTACCTGAAATTGGTCAAAATTGAAGCTTCTGAGTAAGCAAAACTCTGTAAAAATCGCAATTTTGGTCCCTGTGAAGGTTTAAAAAGTGGTTATTCAACATGAGGCACGATCCAATTGACATTTTGAATCATTTTAAGTACAGTCCAAAAAATCTATTTTCTTCCGAAAAACAATGACCGCAGAGCTGTCGAACGTTCCCAAAATGGTCAATTTCGATGAAATTTTAACATTGAATCTTTTGGCTGTAAATTAATGTTGGATGTGAATTATTACTTTTTCAACTAAAATAAATGTGTTTAAGTCATTTCTGTGCCTGAAATTGGTCAAAATTGAAGCTTCTGAGTAAGCAAAACTCTGTAAAAATGGCAATTTTGTTCCCTGTGAGGGTTTAAAAAGTGGATATTCAACATGAGGCACGATCCAATTGACATTTTGAATCATTTTAGGTACAGTCCAAAAAATTAATTTTCTTTAGAAAAACGATGACCGCGCGGGGCTGTCGAACGTTCCCAAAATGGTCAATTTCGATGAAATTTTAACATTGAATCTTTTGGCTGTAAATTAATGTTGGATGTGAATTATTACTTTTTCAACTAAAATAAATGTGTTTAAAGTCATTTCTGTGCCTGAAATTGGTCAAAATTGAAGCTTCTGAGTAAGCAAAACTCTTCAAAAATGGCAATTTTGGTCCCTGTGAGGGTTTAAAAAGTGGTTATTCAACATGAGGCATGATCCAATTGACATTTTGAATCATTTTAGGTACACTCCAAAAAATCAATTTTCTGCCGAAAAACGATGAATGCGGAGCTGTCGAACGTTCCCAAAATGGTCAATTTCGATGAAATTTTAACATTGAATCTTTTGGCTGTAAATTAATGTTGGATGTGAATTATTACTTTTTCAACTAAAATAAATGTGTTTAAAGTCATTTCTGTGCCTGAAATTGGTCAAAATTGATCCTTCTGAGTAAGCAAAACTCTGTAAAAATGGCAATTTTGGTCACTTGAGAGTTTAAAAAGTGGTTATTCAACATGAGGCACGATCCAATCGACATTTTGAATCATTTTAGGTACAGTCCAAAAGATCAATTTTCTGCCAAAAACGATTACCGCGAAGCTGTTGAACGTTCCCAAAATGGTCAATTTCGATGAAATTTTAACATTTAATCTTTTGGCTGTAAATTAATGTTGGATGTGAATTATTACTTTTTCAACCACAATAAATGTGTTTAAAGTCATTTCTGTGCCTGAAATTGGTCAAAATTGAAGCTTCTGAGTAAGCAAAACTCTGTAAAAATGGCAATTTTGGTCACTGTGAGAGTTTAAAAAGTGGTTATTCAACATAAGGCACGATCCAATTGACATTTTGAATCATTTTAGGTACAGTCCAAAAAATCAATTTTCTGCCGAAAACGATTACCGCGGAGCTGTTGAACGTTCCCAAAATGGTCAATTTCGATGAAATTTTAACATTGAATCTTTTGGCTGTAAATTAATGTTGGATGTGAATTATTACTTTTTCAACTAAAATAAATGTATTTGAAGTGATTTCTGTGCGTGAAATTGGTCAAAATTAAAGCTTCTGAGTAAGCAAAACTCAGTAAAAATGGCAATTTTGGTCACTGTGAGGGTTTAAAAAGTGGTTATTCAACATGAGGCACAATCCAATTGACATTTTGAATCATTTTAGGTACAGTCCAAAAAATCAATTTTCTCCCGAAAAACGATAACCGCGGAGCTGTCGAACGTTCCCAAAATGGTCAATTTCGATGAAATTTTAACATTGAATCTTTTGGCTGTAAATTAATGTTGGATGTGAATTATTACTTTTTCAACTAAAATAAATGTGTTTAAAGTAATTTCTGTGCCTGGGATGGGTCAAAATTAAAGCTTCTGAGTAAGCAAAACTCTGTAAAAATGGCAATTTTGGTCCCTGTTAGGGTTTAAAAAGTGGTTATTCAACATGAGGCACGATCCAATTGACATGTTGAATCATTTTAGGTACAGTCCAAAAAACTCAATTTTCTGTAGAAAAACGATGACCGCGGAGCTGTCGAACGTTCCCAAAATGGTCAATTTCGATGAAATTTTAACATTGAATCTTTTGGATGTAAATTAATGTTGGATGAGAATTATTACTTTTTCAACTAAAATAAATGTGTTTAAAGTCATTTCTGTGCCTGAAATTGGTCAAAATTGAAGCTTCTGAGTAAGCAAAACTCTGTAAAAATGGCAATTTTGGTCCCTGTGAGGGTTTAAAAAGTGGTTATTCAACATGAGGCACGATCCAATTGACATTTTGAATCATTTTAAGTACAGTCCAAAAAAATCAATTTTCTGCCGAAAAACAATGACCGCGGAGATATCGAACGTTCCCAAAATGGTCAATTTCGATGACATTTTAACATTTAATCTTTTGGCTGTAAATTGCGGTTGGATGTGAATTATTACTTTTTCAACTAAAATAAATGTGTTTAAAGTCATTTCTGTGCCTGGGATGGGTCAAAATTAAAGCTTCTGAGTAAGCAAAACTCTGTAAAAATGGCAATTTTGTTCCCTGTGAGAGTTTAAAAAGTGGATATTCAACATGAGGCACGATCCAATTGACATTTTGAATCATTTTAGGTACAGTCCAAAAAATTAATTTTCTGCCGAAAAACGATGACCGCAGAGCTGTCGAACGTTCCCAAAATGGTCAATTTCGATGAAATTTTAACATTTAATCTTTTGGCTGTAAATTAATGTTGGATGTGAATTATTACTTTTTCAACCACAATAAATGTGTTTAAAGTCATTTCTGTGCCTGAAATTGGTCAAAATTGAAGCTTCTGAGTAAGCAAAACTCTGTAAAAATGGCAATTTTGGTCACTGTGAGAGTTTAAAAAGTGGTTATTCAACATAAGGCACGATCCAATTGACATTTTGAATCATTTTAGGTACAGTCCAAAAAATCAATTTTCTCCCGAAAAACGATAACCGCGGAGCTGTCGAACGTTCCCAAAATGGTCAATTTCGATGAAATTTTAACATTGAATCTTTTGGCTGTAAATTAATGTTGGATGTGAATTATTACTTTTTCAACTAAAATAAATGTGTTTAAAGTAATTTCTGTGCCTGAAATTGGTCAAAATTGAAGCTTCTGAGTAAGCAAAACTCTGTAAAAATCGCAATTTTGGTCCCTGTGAAGGTTTAAAAAGTGGTTATTCAACATGAGGCACGATCCAATTGACATTTTGAATCATTTTAAGTACAGTCCAAAAAATCTATTTTCTGCCGAAAAACAATGACCGCAGAGCTGTCGAACGTTCCCAAAATGGTCAATTTCGATGAAATTTTAACATTGAATCTTTTGGCTGTAAATTAATGTTGGATGTGAATTATTACTTTTTCAACTAAAATAAATGTGTTTAAGTCATTTCTGTGCCTGAAATTGGTCAAAATTGAAGCTTCTGAGTAAGCAAAACTCTGTAAAAATGGCAATTTTGTTCCCTGTGAGGGTTTAAAAAGTGGATATTCAACATGAGGCACGATCCAATTGACATTTTGAATCATTTTAGGTACAGTCCAAAAAATTAATTTTCTGCCGAAAAACGATGACCGCAGAGCTGTCGAACGTTCCCAAAATGGTCAATTTCGATGAAATTTTAACATTTAATCTTTTGGCTGTAAATTAATGTTGGATGTGAATTATTACTTTTTCAACCACAATAAATGTGTTTAAAGTCATTTCTGTGCCTGAAATTGGTCAAAATTGAAGCTTCTGAGTAAGCAAAACTCTGTAAAAATGGCAATTTTGGTCACTGTGAGAGTTTAAAAAGTGGTTATTCAACATAAGGCACGATCCAATTGACATTTTGAATCATTTTAGGTACAGTCCAAAAAATCAATTTTCTACGGAAAAACGATGACCGCGGAGCTGTCGAACGTTCCCAAAATGGTCAATTTCGATGAAATTTTAACATTGAATCTTTTGGCTGTCAATTAATGTTGGATGTGAATTATTACTTTTTCAACTAAAATAAATGTGTTTAAAGTCATTTCTGTGCCTGAAATTGGTCAAAATTGAAGCTTCTGAGTAAGCAAATCTCTGTAAAAATGGAAATTTGGTCCCTGTGAGGGTTTAAAAAGTGGTTATTCAACATGAGGCACGATCCAATTGACATTTTGAATCATTTTTGGTACAGTCCAAAAAAATCAATTATCTGAGGAAAAACGATGACCGCGGAGCTGTTAAACGTTCCCCAAATGGTCAATTTCGATGAAATTTTAACATTTAATCTTTTGGCTGTAAATTTCTGTTGGATGTGAATTATTACTCTTTCAACTAAAATAAATGTGTTTAAAGTCATTTCTGTGCCTGGGATTGGTCCAAATTAAAGCTTCTTAGTAAGCAAATCTCTGTAAAAATGGCAATTTTGGTCACTGTGACGGTTTAAAAAGTGTTTATTCAACATGAGGCACGATCCAATATACATTTTGAATCATTTTAATTACAGTCCAAAAAATCAATTTTCTGCCGAAAAACAATGACCGCAGAGCTGTCGAACGTTCCCAAAATGGTCAATTTCGATGAAATTTTAACATTGAATCTTTTGGCTGTAAATTAATGTTGGATGTGAATTATTACTTTTTCAACTAAAATAAATGTGTTTAAATTCATTTCTGTGCCTGAAATTGGTCAAAATTGAAGCTTCTGAGTAATCATAACTCTGTAAAAATGGCAATTTCGGTCACTGTGAGAGTTTAAAAAGTGGTTATTCAACATGAGGCACGATCCAATTGACATTTTGAATTATTTTAGGTAGAGTCCAAAAAATCAATTTTTTGCCGAAAAACGATGACCGCGGAGCTGTCGAACGTTCCCAAAATGGTCAATTTCTATGAAATTTTAACATTGAATCTTTTGGCTGTAAAATAATGTTGGGTGTGAATTATTACTTTTGCAACTAAAATAAATGTGTTTAAAGTCTTTTCTGTGTCTGAAATTGGTCAAAATTGAAGTTTCTGAGTAAGCAAAACTCTGTAAAAATGGCAATTTTGGTCCCTTTGAGGGTTTAAAAAGTGGTTATTCAACATGAGGCACGATTCAATTGACATTTTGTATCATTGTAGGTACAGTCCAAAAAATCAATTTTCTGACGAAAAACGATGACCGCGGAGCTGTCGAACGTTCCCAAAATGGTCAATTTAGATGAAATTTTTAACATTTAATCTTTTGGCTGTAAATTGCTGTTGGATGTGAATTATTACTTTATCAACTAAAATAAATGTGTTTAAAGTCATTTCTGTGCCTGAAATTCGTCAAAATTGAAGCTTCTGAGTAAGCAAAATTCTGTAAAAATGGCAATTTTGGTCACTGTGAGAGTTTAAAAAGTGGTTATTCAACATAAGGCACGATCCAATTGACATGTTGCATCATTTTAGGTACAGTCCAAAAAATCAATTTTCTGCAGAAAAACGATGACCGCGGAGCTGTCGAACGTTCCCAAAATGGTCAATTTCGATGAAATTTTAACATTGAATCTTTTGGCTGTAAATTAATGTTGGATGTGAATTATTACTTTTTCAACTAAAATAAATGTGTTTAAAGTCATTTCTGTGCCTGAAATTGGTCAAAATCGAAGCTTCTGAGTAAGCAAAACTCTGTAAAAATGGCAATTTTGGTCCCTGTGAGGGTTTAAAAAGTGGTTATTCAACATGAGGCACGATCCAATTGACATTTTGAATCATTTTAGGTACAGTCCATAAAACTCAATTTTCTCCCGAAAAACGATGACCGCAGAGCTGTCGAACGTTCCCAAAATGGTCAATTTCGATGAAATTTTAACATTGAATCTTTTGGATGTAAATTAATGTTGGATGAGAATTATTACTTTTTCAACTAAAATAAATGTGTTTAAAGTCATTTCTGTGCCTGAAATTGGTCAAAATTGAAGCTTCTGAGTAAGCAAAACTCTGTAAAAATGGCAATTTTGGTCCCTGTGAGGGTTTAAAAAGTGGTTATTCAACATGAGGCACGATCCAATTGACATTTTGAATCATTTTAAGTACAGTCCAAAAAAATCAATTTTCTGCCGAAAAACAATGACCGCGGAGATATCGAACGTTCCCAAAATGGTCAATTTCGATGACATTTTAACATTTAATCTTTTGGCTGTAAATTGCGGTTGGATGTGAATTATTACTTTTTCAACTAAAATAAATGTGTTTAAAGTCATTTCTGTGCCTGGGATGGGTCAAAATTAAAGCTTCTGAGTAAGCAAAACTCTGTAAAAATGGCAATTTTGTTCCCTGTGAGAGTTTAAAAAGTGGATATTCAACATGAGGCACGATCCAATTGACATTTTGAATCATTTTAGGTACAGTCCAAAAAATTAATTTTCTGCCGAAAAACGATGACCGCAGAGCTGTCGAACGTTCCCAAAATGGTCAATTTCGATGAAATTTTAACATTGAATCTTTTGGCTGTAAATTAATGTTGGATGTGAATTATTACTTTTTCAACTAAAATAAATGTGTTTAAAGTCATTTCTGTGCCTGAAATTGGTCAAAATTGAAGCTTCTGAGTAAGCAAAACTCTGTAAAAATGGCAATTTTGTTCCCTGTGAGGGTTTAAAAAGTGGATATTCAACATGAGGCACGATCCAATTGACATTTTAAATCATTTTAGGTACAGTCCAAAAAATTAATTTTCTGCCGAAAAACGATGACCGCAGAGCTGTCGAACGTTCCCAAAATGGTCAATTTCGATGAAATTTTAACATTTAATCTTTTGGCTGTAAATTAATGTTGGATGTGAATTATTACTTTTTCAACCACAATAAATGTGTTTAAAGTCATTTCTGTGCCTGAAATTGGTCAAAATTGAAGCTTCTGAGTAAGCAAAACTCTGTAAAAATGGCAATTTTGGTCACTGTGAGAGTTTAAAAAGTGGTTATTCAACATAAGGCACGATCCAATTGACATTTTGAATCATTTTAGGTACAGTCCAAAAAATCAATTTTCTGCCGAAAAACGATTACCGCGGAGCTGTTGAACGTTCCCAAAATGGTCAATTTCGATGAAATTTTAAAATTGAATCTTTTGGCTGTAAATTAATGTTGGATGTGAATTATTACTTATCCAACTAAAATAAATGTATTTGAAGTAATTTCTGTGCGTGAAATTGGTCAAAATTAAAGCTTCTGAGTAAGCAAAACTCTGTAAAAACTTGCAATTTTGGTCCCTGTGAGGGTTTAAAAAGTGGTTATTCAACATGAGGCACAATCCAATTGACATTTTGAATGTACAGTCCAAAAAATCAATTTTCTCCCGAAAAACGATAACCGCGGAGCTGTCGAACGTTCCCAAAATGGTCAATTTCGATGAAATTTTAACATTGAATCTTTTGGCTGTAAATTAATGTTGGATGTGAATTATTACTTTTTCAACTAAAATAAATGTGTTTAAAGTAATTTCTGTGCCTGGGATGGGTCAAAATTAAAGCTTCTAAGTAAGCAAAACTCTGTAAAAATGGCAATTTTGGTCCCTGTTAGGGTTTAAAAAGTGGTTATTCAACATGAGGCACGATCCAATTGACATGTTGAATAATTTTAGGTACAGTCCAAAAAATCAATTTTCTGTAGAAAAACGATGACCGCGGAGCTGTTGAACGTTCCCAAAATGGTCAATTTCGATGAAATTTTAACATTGAATCTTTTGGCTGTAAATTAATGTTGGATGTGAATTATTACTTTTTCAACTAAAATAAATGTGTTTAAAGTAATTTCTGTGCCTGGGATGGGTCAAAATTAAAGCTTCTAAGTAAGCAAAACTCTGTAAAAATGGCAATTTTGGTCCCTGTTAGGATTTAAAAAGTGGTTATTCAACATGAGGCACGATCCAATTGACATGTTGAATCATTTTAGGTACAGTCCAAAAAATCCATTTTCTGTAGAAAAACGATGACCGCGCGGGGCTGTCGAACGTTCCCAAAATGGTCAATTTCGATGAAATTTTAACATTGAATCTTTTGGCTGTAAATTAATGTTGGATGTGAATTATTACTTTTTCAACTAAAATAAATGTGTTTAAAGTCATTTCTGTGCCTGAAATTGGTCAAAATTGAAGCTTCTGAGTAAGCAAAACTCTTCAAAAATGGCAATTTTGGTCCCTGTGAGGGTTTAAAAAGTGGTTATTCAACATGAGGCATGATCCAATTGACATTTTGAATCATTTTAGGTACACTCCAAAAAATCAATTTTCTGCCGAAAAACGATGACCGCGGAGCTGTCGAACGTTCCCAAAATGGTCAATTTCCATGAAATTTTAACATTGAATCTTTTGGCTGTAAATTAATGTTGGATGTGAATTATTACTTTTTCAACTAAAATAAATGTGTTTAAAGTCATTTCTGTACCTGAAATTGGTCAAAATTGAAGCTTCTGAGTAAGCAAAACTCTGTAAAAATCGCAATTTTGGTCCCTGTGAAGGTTTAAAAAGTGGTTATTCAACATGAGGCACGATCCAATTGACATTTTGAATCATTTTAAGTACAGTCCAAAAAATCTATTTTCTTCCGAAAAACAATGACCGCAGAGCTGTCGAACGTTCCCAAAATGGTCAATTTCGATGAAATTTTAACATTGAATCTTTTGGCTGTAAATTAATGTTGGATGTGAATTATTACTTTTTCAACTAAAATAAATGTGTTTAAGTCATTTCTGTGCCTGAAATTGGTCAAAATTGAAGCTTCTGAGTAAGCAAAACTCTGTAAAAATGGCAATTTTGTTCCCTGTGAGGGTTTAAAAAGTGGATATTCAACATGAGGCACGATCCAATTGACATTTTGAATCATTTTAGGTACAGTCCAAAAAATTAATTTTCTGCCGAAAAACGATGACCGCAGAGCTGTCGAACGTTCCCAAAATGGTCAATTTCGATGAAATTTTAACATTTAATCTTTTGGCTGTAAATTAATGTTGGATGTGAATTATTACTTTTTCAACCACAATAAATGTGTTTAAAGTCATTTCTGTGCCTGAAATTGGTCAAAATTGAAGCTTCTGAGTAAGCAAAACTCTGTAAAAATGGCAATTTTGGTCACTGTGAGAGTTTAAAAAGTGGTTATTCAACATAAGGCACGATCCAATTGACATTTTGAATCATTTTAGGTACAGTCCAAAAAATCAATTTTCTGCCGAAAAACGATGACCGCGGAGCTGTCGAACGTTCCCAAAATGGTCAATTTCCATGAAATTTTAACATTGAATCTTTTGGCTGTAAATTAATGTTGGATGTGAATTATTACTTTTTCAACTAAAATAAATGTGTTTAAAGTCATTTCTGTACCTGAAATTGGTCAAAATTGAAGCTTCTGAGTAAGCAAAACTCTGTAAAAATCGCAATTTTGGTCCCTGTGAAGGTTTAAAAAGTGGTTATTCAACATGAGGCACGATCCAATTGACATTTTGAATCATTTTAAGTACAGTCCAAAAAATCTATTTTCTTCCGAAAAACAATGACCGCAGAGCTGTCGAACGTTCCCAAAATGGTCAATTTCGATGAAATTTTAACATTGAATCTTTTGGCTGTAAATTAATGTTGGATGTGAATTATTACTTTTTCAACTAAAATAAATGTGTTTAAGTCATTTCTGTGCCTGAAATTGGTCAAAATTGAAGCTTCTGAGTAAGCAAAACTCTGTAAAAATGGCAATTTTGTTCCCTGTGAGGGTTTAAAAAGTGGATATTCAACATGAGGCACGATCCAATTGACATTTTGAATCATTTTAGGTACAGTCCAAAAAATTAATTTTCTGCCGAAAAACGATGACCGCAGAGCTGTCGAACGTTCCCAAAATGGTCAATTTCGATGAAATTTTAACATTTAATCTTTTGGCTGTAAATTAATGTTGGATGTGAATTATTACTTTTTCAACCACAATAAATGTGTTTAAAGTCATTTCTGTGCCTGAAATTGGTCAAAATTGAAGCTTCTGAGTAAGCAAAACTCTGTAAAAATGGCAATTTTGGTCACTGTGAGAGTTTAAAAAGTGGTTATTCAACATAAGGCACGATCCAATTGACATTTTGAATCATTTTAGGTACAGTCCAAAAAATCAATTTTCTGCCGAAAAACGATGACCGCGGAGCTGTCGAACGTTCCCAAAATGGTCAATTTCCATGAAATTTTAACATTGAATCTTTTGGCTGTAAATTAATGTTGGATGTGAATTATTACTTTTTCAACTAAAATAAATGTGTTTAAAGTCATTTCTGTACCTGAAATTGGTCAAAATTGAAGCTTCTGAGTAAGCAAAACTCTGTAAAAATCGCAATTTTGGTCCCTGTGAAGGTTTAAAAAGTGGTTATTCAACATGAGGCACGATCCAATTGACATTTTGAATCATTTTAAGTACAGTCCAAAAAATCTATTTTCTTCCGAAAAACAATGACCGCAGAGCTGTCGAACGTTCCCAAAATGGTCAATTTCGATGAAATTTTAACATTGAATCTTTTGGCTGTAAATTAATGTTGGATGTGAATTATTACTTTTTCAACTAAAATAAATGTGTTTAAGTCATTTCTGTGCCTGAAATTGGTCAAAATTGAAGCTTCTGAGTAAGCAAAACTCTGTAAAAATGGCAATTTTGTTCCCTGTGAGGGTTTAAAAAGTGGATATTCAACATGAGGCACGATCCAATTGACATTTTGAATCATTTTAGGTACAGTCCAAAAAATTAATTTTCTGCCGAAAAACGATGACCGCAGAGCTGTCGAACGTTCCCAAAATGGTCAATTTCGATGAAATTTTAACATTTAATCTTTTGGCTGTAAATTAATGTTGGATGTGAATTATTACTTTTTCAACCACAATAAATGTGTTTAAAGTCATTTCTGTGCCTGAAATTGGTCAAAATTGAAGCTTCTGAGTAAGCAAAACTCTGTAAAAATGGCAATTTTGGTCACTGTGAGAGTTTAAAAAGTGGTTATTCAACATAAGGCACGATCCAATTGACATTTTGAATCATTTTAGGTACAGTCCAAAAAATCAATTTTCTGCCGAAAAACGATTACCGCGGAGCTGTTGAACGTTCCCAAAATGGTCAATTTCGATGAAATTTTAAAATTGAATCTTTTGGCTGTAAATTAATGTTGGATGTGAATTATTACTTATCCAACTAAAATAAATGTATTTGAAGTAATTTCTGTGCGTGAAATTGGTCAAAATTAAAGCTTCTGAGTAAGCAAAACTCTGTAAAAATTGCAATTTTGGTCCCTGTGAGGGTTTAAAAAGTGGTTATTCAACATGAGGCACAATCCAATTGACATTTTGAATCATTTTAGGTACAGTCCAAAAAATCAATTTTCTCCCGAAAAACGATAACCGCGGAGCTGTCGAACGTTCCCAAAATGGTCAATTTCGATGAAATTTTAACATTGAATCTTTTGGCTGTAAATTAATGTTGGATGTGAATTATTACTTTTTCAACTACAATAAATGTGTTTAAAGTCATTTCTGTGCCTGAAATTGGTCAAAATTGAAGCTTCTGAGTAAGCAAAACTCTGTAAAAATGGCAATTTTGGTCACTGTGAGAGTTTAAAAAGTGGTTATTCAACATAAGGCACGATCCAATTGACATTTTGAATCATTTTAGGTACAGTCCAAAAAATCAATTTTCTGCCGAAAAACGATTACCGCGGAGCTGTTGAACGTTCCCAAAATGGTCAATTTCGATGAAATTTTAACATTGAATCTTTTGGCTGTAAATTAATGTTGGATGTGAATTATTACTTTTTCAACTAAAATAAATGTATTTGAAGTAATTTCTGTGCGTGAAATTGGTCAAAATTAAAGCTTCTGAGTAAGCAAAACTCTGTAAAAATTGCAATTTTGGTCCCTGTGAGGGTTTAAAAAGTGGTTATTCAACATGAGGCACAATCCAATTGACATTTTGAATCATTTTAGGTACAGTCCAAAAAATCAATTTTCTCCCGAAAAACGATAACCGCGGAGCTGTCGAACGTTCCCAAAATGGTCAATATCGATGAAATTTTAACATTGAATCTTTTGGCTGTAAATTAATGTTGGATGTGAATTATTACTTTTTCAACTAAAATAAATGTGTTTAAAGTAATTTCTGTGCCTGGGATGGGTCAAAATCAAAGCTTCTGAGTAAGCAAAACTCTGTAAAAATGGCAATTTTGGTCCCTGTTAGGGTTTAAAAAGTGGTTATTCAACATGAGGCACGATCCAATTGACGTTGAATCATTTTAGGTACAGTCCAAAAAATCAATTTTCTTTAGAAAAACGATGACCGCGCGGGGCTGTCGAACGTTCCCAAAATGGTCAATTTCGATGAAATTTTAACATTGAATCTTTTGGCTGTAAATTAATGTTGGATGTGAATTATTACTTTTTCAACTAAAATAAATGTGTTTAAAGTCATTTCTGTGCCTGAAATTGGTCAAAATTGAAGCTTCTGAGTAAGCAAAACTCTTCAAAAATGGCAATTTTGGTCCCTGTGAGGGTTTAAAAAGTGGTTATTCAACATGAGGCATGATCCAATTGACATTTTGAATCATTTTAGGTACACTCCAAAAAATCAATTTTCTGCCGAAAAACGATGAATGCGGAGCTGTCGAACGTTCCCAAAATGGTCAATTTCGATGAAATTTTAACATTGAATCTTTTGGCTGTAAATTAATGTTGGATGTGAATTATTACTTTTTCAACTAAAATAAATGTGTTTAAAGTCATTTCTGTGCCTGAAATTGGTCAAAATTGATCCTTCTGAGTAAGCAAAACTCTGTAAAAATGGCAATTTTGGTCACTTGAGAGTTTAAAAAGTGGTTATTCAACATGAGGCACGATCCAATCGACATTTTGAATCATTTTAGGTACAGTCCAAAAGATCAATTTTCTGCCAAAAACGATTACCGCGAAGCTGTTGAACGTTCCCAAAATGGTCAATTTCGATGAAATTTTAACATTTAATCTTTTGGCTGTAAATTAATGTTGGATGTGAATTATTACTTTTTCAACCACAATAAATGTGTTTAAAGTCATTTCTGTGCCTGAAATTGGTCAAAATTGAAGCTTCTGAGTAAGCAAAACTCTGTAAAAATGGCAATTTTGGTCACTGTGAGAGTTTAAAAAGTGGTTATTCAACATAAGGCACGATCCAATTGACATTTTGAATCATTTTAGGTACAGTCCAAAAAATCAATTTTCTGCCGAAAACGATTACCGCGGAGCTGTTGAACGTTCCCAAAATGGTCAATTTCGATGAAATTTTAACATTGAATCTTTTGGCTGTAAATTAATGTTGGATGTGAATTATTACTTTTTCAACTAAAATAAATGTGTTTAAAGTAATTTCTGTGCCTGGGATGGGTCAAAATTAAAGCTTCTGAGTAAGCAAAACTCAGTAAAAATGGCAATTTTGGTCACTGTGAGGGTTTAAAAAGTGGTTATTCAACATGAGGCACAATCCAATTGACATTTTGAATCATTTTAGGTACAGTCCAAAAAATCAATTTTCTCCCGAAAAACGATAACCGCGGAGCTGTCGAACGTTCCCAAAATGGTCAATTTCGATGAAATTTTAACATTGAATCTTTTGGCTGTAAATTAATGTTGGATGTGAATTATTACTTTTTCAACTAAAATAAATGTGTTTAAAGTAATTTCTGTGCCTGGGATGGGTCAAAATTAAAGCTTCTGAGTAAGCAAAACTCTGTAAAAATGGCAATTTTGGTCCCTGTTAGGGTTTAAAAAGTGGTTATTCAACATGAGGCACGATCCAATTGACATGTTGAATCATTTTAGGTACAGTCCAAAAAACTCAATTTTCTGTAGAAAAACGATGACCGCGGAGCTGTCGAACGTTCCCAAAATGGTCAATTTCGATGAAATTTTAACATTGAATCTTTTGGATGTAAATTAATGTTGGATGAGAATTATTACTTTTTCAACTAAAATAAATGTGTTTAAAGTCATTTCTGTGCCTGAAATTGGTCAAAATTGAAGCTTCTGAGTAAGCAAAACTCTGTAAAAATGGCAATTTTGGTCCCTGTGAGGGTTTAAAAAGTGGTTATTCAACATGAGGCACGATCCAATCGACATTTTGAATCATTTTAAGTACAGTCCAAAAAAATCAATTTTCTGCCGAAAAACAATGACCGCGGAGATATCGAACGTTCCCAAAATGGTCAATTTCGATGACATTTTAACATTTAATCTTTTGGCTGTAAATTGCGGTTGGATGTGAATTATTACTTTTTCAACTAAAATAAATGTGTTTAAAGTCATTTCTGTGCCTGGGATGGGTCAAAATTAAAGCTTCTGAGTAAGCAAAACTCTGTAAAAATGGCAATTTTGTTCCCTGTGAGAGTTTAAAAAGTGGATATTCAACATGAGGCACGATCCAATTGACATTTTGAATCATTTTAGGTACAGTCCAAAAAATTAATTTTCTGCCGAAAAACGATGACCGCAGAGCTGTCGAACGTTCCCAAAATGGTCAATTTCGATGAAATTTTAACATTTAATCTTTTGGCTGTAAATTAATGTTGGATGTGAATTATTACTTTTTCAACCACAATAAATGTGTTTAAAGTCATTTCTGTGCCTGAAATTGGTCAAAATTGAAGCTTCTGAGTAAGCAAAACTCTGTAAAAATGGCAATTTTGGTCACTGTGAGAGTTTAAAAAGTGGTTATTCAACATAAGGCACGATCCAATTGACATTTTGAATCATTTTAGGTACAGTCCAAAAAATCAATTTTCTCCCGAAAAACGATAACCGCGGAGCTGTCGAACGTTCCCAAAATGGTCAATTTCGATGAAATTTTAACATTGAATCTTTTGGCTGTAAATTAATGTTGGATGTGAATTATTACTTTTTCAACTAAAATAAATGTGTTTAAAGTAATTTCTGTGCCTGGGATGGGTCAAAATTAAAGCTTCTAAGTAAGCAAAACTCTGTAAAAATGGCAATTTTGGTCCCTGTTAGGGTTTAAAAAGTGGTTATTCAACATGAGGCACGATCCAATTGACATGTTGAATAATTTTAGGTACAGTCCAAAAAATCAATTTTCTGTAGAAAAACGATGACCGCGGAGCTGTTGAACGTTCCCAAAATGGTCAATTTCGATGAAATTTTAACATTGAATCTTTTGGCTGTAAATTAATGTTGGATGTGAATTATTACTTTTTCAACTACAATAAATGTGTTTAAAGTCATTTCTGTGCCTGAAATTGGTCAAAATTGAAGCTTCTGAGTAAGCAAAACTCTGTAAAAATGGCAATTTTGGTCACTGTGAGAGTTTAAAAAGTGGTTATTCAACATAAGGCACGATCCAATTGACATTTTGAATCATTTTAGGTAGTGTCCAAAAAATCAATTTTCTGCCGAAAAACGATTACCGCGGAGCTGTCGAACGTTCCCAAAATGGTCAATTTCGATGAAATTTTAACATTGAATCTTTTGGCTGTAAATTAATGTTGGATGTGAATTATTACTTTTTCAACTAAAATAAATGTGTTTAAAGTAATTTCTGTGCCTGGGATGGGTCAAAATCAAAGCTTCTGAGTAAGCAAAACTCTGTAAAAATGGCAATTTTGGTCCCTGGTAGGGTTTAAAAAGTGGTTATTCAACATGAGGCACGATCCAATTGACATGTTGAATCATTTTAGGTACAGTCCAAAAAATCCATTTTCTGTAGAAAAACGATGACCGCGCGGGGCTGTCGAACGTTCCCAAAATGGTCAATTTCGATGAAATTTTAACATTGAATCTTTTGGCTGTAAATTAATGTTGGATGTGAATTATTACTTTTTCAACTAAAATAAATGTGTTTAAAGTCATTTCTGTGCCTGAAATTGGTCAAAATTGAAGCTTCTGAGTAAGCAAAACTCTTCAAAAATGGCAATTTTGGTCCCTGTGAGGGTTTAAAAAGTGGTTATTCAACATGAGGCATGATCCAATTGACATTTTGAATCATTTTAGGTACACTCCAAAAAATCAATTTTCTGCCGAAAAACGATGACCGCGGAGCTGTCGAACGTTCCCAAAATGGTCAATTTCGATGAAATTTTAACATTGAATCTTTTGGCTGTAAATTAATGTTGGATGTGAATTATTACTTTTTCAACTAAAATAAATGTGTTTAAAGTCATTTCTGTACCTGAAATTGGTCAAAATTGAAGCTTCTGAGTAAGCAAAACTCTGTAAAAATCGCAATTTTGGTCCCTGTGAAGGTTTAAAAAGTGGTTATTCAACATGAGGCACGATCCAATTGACATTTTGAATCATTTTAAGTACAGTCCAAAAAATCTATTTTCTGCCGAAAAACAATGACCGCAGAGCTGTCGAACGTTCCCAAAATGGTCAATTTCGATGAAATTTTAACATTGAATCTTTTGGCTGTAAATTAATGTTGGATGTGAATTATTACTTTTTCAACTAAAATAAATGTGTTTAAGTCATTTCTGTGCCTGAAATTGGTCAAAATTGAAGCTTCTGAGTAAGCAAAACTCTGTAAAAATGGCAATTTTGTTCCCTGTGAGGGTTTAAAAAGTGGATATTCAACATGAGGCACGATCCAATTGACATTTTGAATCATTTTAGGTACAGTCCAAAAAATTAATTTTCTGCCGAAAAACGATGACCGCAGAGCTGTCGAACGTTCCCAAAATGGTCAATTTCGATGAAATTTTAACATTTAATCTTTTGGCTGTAAATTAATGTTGGATGTGAATTATTACTTTTTCAACCACAATAAATGTGTTTAAAGTCATTTCTGTGCCTGAAATTGGTCAAAATTGAAGCTTCTGAGTA
Source organism: Lissotriton helveticus (assembly GCF_964261635.1). Lineage (NCBI taxonomy): Eukaryota > Metazoa > Chordata > Amphibia > Caudata > Salamandridae > Lissotriton > Lissotriton helveticus. The sequence goes on from NC_136070.1 coordinate 761,586,654, forward strand.
AGCAAAACTCTGTAAAAATGGCAATTTTGGTCACTGTGAGAGTTTAAAAAGTGGTTATTCAACATAAGGCACGATCCAATTGACATTTTGAATCATTTTAGGTACAGTCCAAAAAATCAATTTTCTGCCGAAAAACGATTACCGCGGAGCTGTTGAACGTTCCCAAAATGGTCAATTTCGATGAAATTTTAAAATTGAATCTTTTGGCTGTAAATTAATGTTGGATGTGAATTATTACTTATCCAACTAAAATAAATGTATTTGAAGTAATTTCTGTGCGTGAAATTGGTCAAAATTAAAGCTTCTGAGTAAGCAAAACTCTGTAAAAATTGCAATTTTGGTCCCTGTGAGGGTTTAAAAAGTGGTTATTCAACATGAGGCACAATCCAATTGACATTTTGAATCATTTTAGGTACAGTCCAAAAAATCAATTTTCTCCCGAAAAACGATAACCGCGGAGCTGTCGAACGTTCCCAAAATGGTCAATTTCGATGAAATTTTAACATTGAATCTTTTGGCTGTAAATTAATGTTGGATGTGAATTATTACTTTTTCAACTAAAATAAATGTGTTTAAAGTAATTTCTGTGCCTGGGATGGGTCAAAATTAAAGCTTCTGAGTAAGCAAAACTCTGTAAAAATGGCAATTTTGGTCCCTGTTAGGGTTTAAAAAGTGGTTATTCAACATGAGGCACGATCCAATTGACATGTTGAATCATTTTAGGTACAGTCCAAAAAACTCAATTTTCTGTAGAAAAACGATGACCGCGGAGCTGTCGAACGTTCCCAAAATGGTCAATTTCGATGAAATTTTAACATTGAATCTTTTGGATGTAAATTAATGTTGGATGAGAATTATTACTTTTTCAACTAAAATAAATGTGTTTAAAGTCATTTCTGTGCCTGAAATTGGTCAAAATTGAAGCTTCTGAGTAAGCAAAACTCTGTAAAAATGGCAATTTTGGTCCCTGTGAGGGTTTAAAAAGTGGTTATTCAACATGAGGCACGATCCAATCGACATTTTGAATCATTTTAAGTACAGTCCAAAAAAATCAATTTTCTGCCGAAAAACAATGACCGCGGAGATATCGAACGTTCCCAAAATGGTCAATTTCGATGACATTTTAACATTTAATCTTTTGGCTGTAAATTGCGGTTGGATGTGAATTATTACTTTTTCAACTAAAATAAATGTGTTTAAAGTCATTTCTGTGCCTGGGATGGGTCAAAATTAAAGCTTCTGAGTAAGCAAAACTCTGTAAAAATGGCAATTTTGTTCCCTGTGAGAGTTTAAAAAGTGGATATTCAACATGAGGCACGATCCAATTGACATTTTGAATCATTTTAGGTACAGTCCAAAAAATTAATTTTCTGCCGAAAAACGATGACCGCAGAGCTGTCGAACGTTCCCAAAATGGTCAATTTCGATGAAATTTTAACATTTAATCTTTTGGCTGTAAATTAATGTTGGATGTGAATTATTACTTTTTCAACCACAATAAATGTGTTTAAAGTCATTTCTGTGCCTGAAATTGGTCAAAATTGAAGCTTCTGAGTAAGCAAAACTCTGTAAAAATGGCAATTTTGGTCACTGTGAGAGTTTAAAAAGTGGTTATTCAACATAAGGCACGATCCAATTGACATTTTGAATCATTTTAGGTACAGTCCAAAAAATCAATTTTCTCCCGAAAAACGATAACCGCGGAGCTGTCGAACGTTCCCAAAATGGTCAATTTCGATGAAATTTTAACATTGAATCTTTTGGCTGTAAATTAATGTTGGATGTGAATTATTACTTTTTCAACTAAAATAAATGTGTTTAAAGTAATTTCTGTGCCTGGGATGGGTCAAAATTAAAGCTTCTAAGTAAGCAAAACTCTGTAAAAATGGCAATTTTGGTCCCTGTTAGGGTTTAAAAAGTGGTTATTCAACATGAGGCACGATCCAATTGACATGTTGAATAATTTTAGGTACAGTCCAAAAAATCAATTTTCTGTAGAAAAACGATGACCGCGGAGCTGTTGAACGTTCCCAAAATGGTCAATTTCGATGAAATTTTAACATTGAATCTTTTGGCTGTAAATTAATGTTGGATGTGAATTATTACTTTTTCAACTACAATAAATGTGTTTAAAGTCATTTCTGTGCCTGAAATTGGTCAAAATTGAAGCTTCTGAGTAAGCAAAACTCTGTAAAAATGGCAATTTTGGTCACTGTGAGAGTTTAAAAAGTGGTTATTCAACATAAGGCACGATCCAATTGACATTTTGAATCATTTTAGGTAGTGTCCAAAAAATCAATTTTCTGCCGAAAAACGATTACCGCGGAGCTGTCGAACGTTCCCAAAATGGTCAATTTCGATGAAATTTTAACATTGAATCTTTTGGCTGTAAATTAATGTTGGATGTGAATTATTACTTTTTCAACTAAAATAAATGTGTTTAAAGTAATTTCTGTGCCTGGGATGGGTCAAAATCAAAGCTTCTGAGTAAGCAAAACTCTGTAAAAATGGCAATTTTGGTCCCTGGTAGGGTTTAAAAAGTGGTTATTCAACATGAGGCACGATCCAATTGACATGTTGAATCATTTTAGGTACAGTCCAAAAAATCCATTTTCTGTAGAAAAACGATGACCGCGCGGGGCTGTCGAACGTTCCCAAAATGGTCAATTTCGATGAAATTTTAACATTGAATCTTTTGGCTGTAAATTAATGTTGGATGTGAATTATTACTTTTTCAACTAAAATAAATGTGTTTAAAGTCATTTCTGTGCCTGAAATTGGTCAAAATTGAAGCTTCTGAGTAAGCAAAACTCTTCAAAAATGGCAATTTTGGTCCCTGTGAGGGTTTAAAAAGTGGTTATTCAACATGAGGCATGATCCAATTGACATTTTGAATCATTTTAGGTACACTCCAAAAAATCAATTTTCTGCCGAAAAACGATGACCGCGGAGCTGTCGAACGTTCCCAAAATGGTCAATTTCGATGAAATTTTAACATTGAATCTTTTGGCTGTAAATTAATGTTGGATGTGAATTATTACTTTTTCAACTAAAATAAATGTGTTTAAAGTCATTTCTGTACCTGAAATTGGTCAAAATTGAAGCTTCTGAGTAAGCAAAACTCTGTAAAAATCGCAATTTTGGTCCCTGTGAAGGTTTAAAAAGTGGTTATTCAACATGAGGCACGATCCAATTGACATTTTGAATCATTTTAAGTACAGTCCAAAAAATCTATTTTCTGCCGAAAAACAATGACCGCAGAGCTGTCGAACGTTCCCAAAATGGTCAATTTCGATGAAATTTTAACATTGAATCTTTTGGCTGTAAATTAATGTTGGATGTGAATTATTACTTTTTCAACTAAAATAAATGTGTTTAAGTCATTTCTGTGCCTGAAATTGGTCAAAATTGAAGCTTCTGAGTAAGCAAAACTCTGTAAAAATGGCAATTTTGTTCCCTGTGAGGGTTTAAAAAGTGGATATTCAACATGAGGCACGATCCAATTGACATTTTGAATCATTTTAGGTACAGTCCAAAAAATTAATTTTCTGCCGAAAAACGATGACCGCAGAGCTGTCGAACGTTCCCAAAATGGTCAATTTCGATGAAATTTTAACATTTAATCTTTTGGCTGTAAATTAATGTTGGATGTGAATTATTACTTTTTCAACCACAATAAATGTGTTTAAAGTCATTTCTGTGCCTGAAATTGGTCAAAATTGAAGCTTCTGAGTAAGCAAAACTCTGTAAAAATGGCAATTTTGGTCACTGTGAGAGTTTAAAAAGTGGTTATTCAACATAAGGCACGATCCAATTGACATTTTGAATCATTTTAGGTACAGTCCAAAAAATCAATTTTCTGCCGAAAAACGATTACCGCGGAGCTGTTGAACGTTCCCAAAATGGTCAATTTCGATGAAATTTTAAAATTGAATCTTTTGGCTGTAAATTAATGTTGGATGTGAATTATTACTTATCCAACTAAAATAAATGTATTTGAAGTAATTTCTGTGCGTGAAATTGGTCAAAATTAAAGCTTCTGAGTAAGCAAAACTCTGTAAAAATTGCAATTTTGGTCCCTGTGAGGGTTTAAAAAGTGGTTATTCAACATGAGGCACAATCCAATTGACATTTTGAATCATTTTAGGTACAGTCCAAAAAATCAATTTTCTCCCGAAAAACGATAACCGCGGAGCTGTCGAACGTTCCCAAAATGGTCAATTTCGATGAAATTTTAACATTGAATCTTTTGGCTGTAAATTAATGTTGGATGTGAATTATTACTTTTTCAACTAAAATAAATGTGTTTAAAGTAATTTCTGTGCCTGGGATGGGACAAAATTAAAGCTTCTAAGTAAGCAAAACTCTGTAAAAATGGCAATTTTGGTCCCTGTTAGGGTTTAAAAAGTGGTTATTCAACATGAGGCACGATCCAATTGACATGTTGAATCATTTTAGGTACAGTCCAAAAAACTCAATTTTCTGTAGAAAAACGATGACCGCGGAGCTGTCAAACGTTCCCAAAATGGTCAATTTCGATGAAATTTTAACATTGAATCTTTTGGATGTAAATTAATGTTGGATGAGAATTATTACTTTTTCAACTAAAATAAATGTGTTTAAAGTCATTTCTGTGCCTGAAATTGGTCAAAATTGAAGCTTCTGAGTAAGCAAAACTCTGTAAAAATGGCAATTTTGGTCCCTGTGAGAGTTTAAAAAGTGGATATTCAACATGAGGCACGATCCAATTGACATTTTGAATCATTTTAGGTACAGTCCAAAAAATTAATTTTCTGCCGAAAAACGATGACCGCAGAGCTGTCGAACGTTCCCAAAATGGTCAATTTCGATGAAATTTTAACATTGAATCTTTTGGCTGTATAATGTTGGATGTGAATTATTACTTTTTCAACTAAAATAAATGTGTTTAAAGTCATTTCTGTGCCTGAAATTGGTCAAAATTGAAGCTTCTGAGTAAGCATAACTCTGTAAAAATGGCAATTTTGTTCCCTGTGAGGGTTTAAAAAGTGGATATTCAACATGAGGCACGATCCAATTGACATTTTGAATCATTTCAGGTACAGTCCAAAAAATTAATTTTCTGCCGAAAAACGATGACCGCAGAGCTGTCGAACGTTCCCAAAATGGTCAATTTCGATGAAATTTTAACATTTAATCTTTTGGCTGTAAATTAATGTTGGATGTGAATTATTACTTTTTCAACCACAATAAATGTGTTTAAAGTCATTTCTGTGCCTGAAATTGGTCAAAATTGAAGCTTCTGAGTAAGCAAAACTCTGTAAAAAATGGCAATTTTGGTCCCTGTGAGGGTTTAAAAAGTGGTTATTCAACATGAGGCACGATCCAATTGACATTTTGAATCATTTTAGGTACAGTCCAAAAAATCAATTTTCTCCTGAAAAACGATAACCGCGGAGCTGTCGAACGTTCCCAAAATGGTCAATTTCGATGAAATTTTAACATTGAATCTTTTGGCTGTAAATTAATGTTGGATGTGAATTATTACTTTTTCAACTAAAATAAATGTGTTTAAAGTAATTTCTGTGCCTGGGATGGGTCAAAATTAAAGCTTCTAAGTAAGCAAAACTCTGTAAAAATGGCAATTTTGGTCCCTGTTAGGGTTTAAAAAGTGGTTATTCAACATGAGGCACGATCCAATTGACATGTTGAATAATTTTAGGTACAGTCCAAAAAATCAATTTTCTGTAGAAAAACGATGACCGCGGAGCTGTTGAACGTTCCCAAAATGGTCAATTTCGATGAAATTTTAACATTGAATCTTTTGGCTGTAAATTAATGTTGGATGTGAATTATTACTTTTTCAACTACAATAAATGTGTTTAAAGTCATTTCTGTGCCTGAAATTGGTCAAAATTGAAGCTTCTGAGTAAGCAAAACTCTGTAAAAATGGCAATTTTGGTCACTGTGAGAGTTTAAAAAGTGGTTATTCAACATAAGGCACGATCCAATTGACATTTTGAATCATTTTAGGTAGTGTCCAAAAAATCTATTTTCTGCCGAAAAACGATTACCGCGGAGCTGTCGAACGTTCCCAAAATGGTCAATTTCGATGAAATTTTAACATTGAATCTTTTGGCTGTAAATTAATGTTGGATGTGAATTATTACTTTTTCAACTAAAATAAAGTGTTTAAAGTAATTTCTGTGCCTGGGATGGGTCAAAATCAAAGCTTCTGAGTAAGCAAAACTCTGTAAAAATGGCAATTTTGGTCCCTGTTAGGGTTTAAAAAGTGGTTATTCAACATGAGGCACGATCCAATTGACATGTTGAATCATTTTAGGTACAGTCCAAAAAATCCATTTTCTGTAGAAAAACGATGACCGCGCGGGGCTGTCGAACGTTCCCAAAATGGTCAATTTCAATGAAATTTTAACATTGAATCTTTTGGCTGTAAATTAATGTTGGATGTGAATTATTACTTTTTCAACTAAAATAAATGTGTTTAAAGTCATTTCTGTGCCTGAAATTGGTCAAAATTGAAGCTTCTGAGTAAGCAAAACTCTTCAAAAATGGCAATTTTGGTCCTTGTGAGGGTTTAAAAAGTGGTTATTCAACATGAGGCATGATCCAATTGACATTTTGAATCATTTTAGGTACACTCCAAAAAATCAATTTTCTGCCGAAAAACGATGACCGCGGAGCTGTCGAACGTTCCCAAAATGGTCAATTTCGATGAAATTTTAACATTGAATCTTTTGGCTGTAAATTAATGTTGGATGTGAATTATTACTTTTTCAACTAAAATAAATGTGTTTAAAGTCATTTCTGTACCTGAAATTGGTCAAAATTGAAGCTTCTGAGTAAGCAAAACTCTGTAAAAATCGCAATTTTGGTCCCTGTGAAGGTTTAAAAAGTGGTTATTCAACATGAGGCACGATCCAATCGACATTTTGAATCATTTTAGGTACAGTCCAAAAGATCAATTTTCTGCCAAAAACGATTACCGCGAAGCTGTTGAACGTTCCCAAAATGGTCAATTTCGATGAAATTTTAACATTTAATCTTTTGGCTGTAAATTAATGTTGGATGTGAATTATTACTTTTTCAACCACAATAAATGTGTTTAAAGTCATTTCTGTGCCTGAAATTGGTCAAAATTGAAGCTTCTGAGTAAGCAAAACTCTGTAAAAATGGCAATTTTGGTCACTGTGAGAGTTTAAAAAGTGGTTATTCAACATAAGGCACGATCCAATTGACATTTTGAATCATTTTAGGTACAGTCCAAAAAATCAATTTTCTGCCGAAAACGATTACCGCGGAGCTGTTGAACGTTCCCAAAATGGTCAATTTCGATGAAATTTTAACATTGAATCTTTTGGCTGTAAATTAATGTTGGATGTGAATTATTACTTTTTCAACTAAAATAAATGTATTTGAAGTGATTTCTGTGCGTGAAATTGGTCAAAATTAAAGCTTCTGAGTAGGCAAAACTCAGTAAAAATGGCAATTTTGGTCACTGTGAGGGTTTAAAAAGTGGTTATTCAACATGAGGCACAATCCAATTGACATTTTGAATCATTTTAGGTACAGTCCAAAAAATCAATTTTCTCCCGAAAAACGATAACCGCGGAGCTGTCGAACGTTCCCAAAATGGTCAATTTCGATGAAATTTTAACATTGAATCTTTTGGCTGTAAATTAATGTTGGATGTGAATTATTACTTTTTCAACTAAAATAAATGTGTTTAAAGTAATTTCTGTGCCTGGGATGGGTCAAAATTAAAGCTTCTGAGTAAGCAAAACTCTGTAAAAATGGCAAGTTTGGTCCCTGTTAGGGTTTAAAAAGTGGATATTCAACATGAGGCACGATCCAATTGACATTTTGAATCATTTTAGGTACAGTCCAAAAAATTCATTTTCTGCCGAAAAACGATGACCGCAGAGCTGTCGAACGTTCCCAAAATGGTCAATTTCGATGAAATTTTAACATTGAATCTTTTGGCTGTAAATTAATGTTGGATGTGAATTATTACTTTTTCAACTAAAATAAATGTGTTTAAAGTCATTTCTGTGCCTGAAATTGGTCAAAATTGAAGCTTCTGAGTAAGCATAACTCTGTAAAAATGGCAATTTTGTTCCCTGTGAGGGTTTAAAAAGTGGATATTCAACATGAGGCACGATCCAATTGACATTTTGAATCATTTCAGGTACAGTCCAAAAAATTAATTTTCTGCCGAAAAACGATGACCGCAGAGCTGTCGAACGTTCCCAAAATGGTCAATTTCGATGAAATTTTAACATTTAATCTTTTGGCTGTAAATTAATGTTGGATGTGAATTATTACTTTTTCAACCACAATAAATGTGTTTAAAGTCATTTCTGTGCCTGAATTGGTCAAAATTGAAGCTTCTGAGTAAGCAAAACTCTGTAAAAATGGCAATTTTGGTCACTGTGAGAGTTTAAAAAGTGGTTATTCAACATAAGGCACGATCCAATTGACATTTTGAATCATTTTAGGTACAGTCCAAAAAATCAATTTTCTCCCGAAAAACGATAACCGCGGAGCTGTCGAACGTTCCCAAAATGGTCAATTTCGATGAAATTTTAACATTGAATCTTTTGGCTGTAAATTAATGTTGGATGTGAATTATTACTTTTTCAACTAAAATAAATGTGTTTAAAGTAATTTCTGTGCCTGGGATGGGTCAAAATTAAAGCTTCTAAGTAAGCAAAACTCTGTAAAAATGGCAATTTTGGTCCCTGTTAGGGTTTAAAAAGTGGTTATTCAACATGAGGCACGATCCAATTGACATGTTGAATAATTTTAGGTACAGTCCAAAAAATCAATTTTCTGTAGAAAAACGATGACCGCGGAGCTGTTGAACGTTCCCAAAATGGTCAATTTCGATGAAATTTTAACATTGAATCTTTTGGCTGTAAATTAATGTTGGATGTGAATTATTACTTTTTCAACTACAATAAATGTGTTTAAAGTCATTTCTGTGCCTGAAATTGGTCAAAATTGAAGCTTCTGAGTAAGCAAAACTCTGTAAAAATGGCAATTTTGGTCACTGTGAGAGTTTAAAAAGTGGTTATTCAACATAAGGCACGATCCAATTGACATTTTGAATCATTTTAGGTAGTGTCCAAAAAATCAATTTTCTGCCGAAAAACGATTACCGCGGAGCTGTCGAACGTTCCCAAAATGGTCAATTTCGATGAAATTTTAACATTGAATCTTTTGGCTGTAAATTAATGTTGGATGTGAATTATTACTTTTTCAACTAAAATAAATGTGTTTAAAGTAATTTCTGTGCCTGGGATGGGTCAAAATCAAAGCTTCTGAGTAAGCAAAACTCTGTAAAAATGGCAATTTTGGTCCCTGTTAGGGTTTAAAAAGTGGTTATTCAACATGAGGCACGATCCAATTGACATGTTGAATCATTTTAGGTACAGTCCAAAAAATCCATTTTCTGCAGAAAAACGATGACCGCGCGGGGCTGTCGAACGTTCCCAAAATGGTCAATTTCGATGAAATTTTAACATTGAATCTTTTGGCTGTAAATTAATGTTGGATGTGAATTATTACTTTTTCAACTAAAATAAATGTGTTTAAAGTCATTTCTGTGCCTGAAATTGGTCAAAATTGAAGCTTCTGAGTAAGCAAAACTCTTCAAAAATGGCAATTTTGGTCCTTGTGAGGGTTTAAAAAGTGGTTATTCAACATGAGGCATGATCCAATTGACATTTTGAATCATTTTAGGTACACTCCAAAAAATCAATTTTCTGCCGAAAAACGATGACCGCGGAGCTGTCGAACGTTCCCAAAATGGTCAATTTCGATGAAATTTTAACATTGAATCTTTTGGCTGTAAATTAATGTTGGATGTGAATTATTACTTTTTCAACTAAAATAAATGTGTTTAAAGTCATTTCTGTACCTGAAATTGGTCAAAATTGAAGCTTCTGAGTAAGCAAAACTCTGTAAAAATCGCAATTTTGGTCCCTGTGAAGGTTTAAAAAGTGGTTATTCAACATGAGGCACGATCCAATTGACATTTTGAATCATTTTAAGTACAGTCCAAAAAATCTATTTTCTGCCGAAAAACAATGACCGCAGAGCTGTCGAACGTTCCCAAAATGGTCAATTTCGATGAAATTTTAACATTGAATCTTTTGGCTGTAAATTAATGTTGGATGTGAATTATTACTTTTTCAACTAAAATAAATGTGTTTAAGTCATTTCTGTGCCTGAAATTGGTCAAAATTGAAGCTTCTGAGTAAGCAAAACTCTGTAAAAATGGCAATTTTGTTCCCTGTGAGGGTTTAAAAAGTGGATATTCAACATGAGGCACGATCCAATTGACATTTTGAATCATTTTAGGTACAGTCCAAAAAATTAATTTTCTGCCGAAAAACGATGGCCGCAGAGCTGTCGAACGTTCCCAAAATGGTCAATTTCGATGAAATTTTAACATTTAATCTTTTGGCTGTAAATTAATGTTGGATGTGAATTATTACTTTTTCAACCACAATAAATGTGTTTAAAGTCATTTCTGTGCCTGAAATTGGTCAAAATTGAAGCTTCTGAGTAAGCAAAACTCTGTAAAAATGGCAATTTTGTTCCCTGTGAGGGTTTAAAAAGTGGATATTCAACATGAAGCACGATCCAATTGACATTTTGAATCATTTTAGGTACAGTCCAAAAAATTAATTTTCTGCCGAAAAACGATGACCGCAGAGCTGTCGAACGTTCCCAAAATGGTCAATTTCGATGAAATTTTAACATTGAATCTTTTGGCTGTAAATTAATGTTGGATGTGAATTATTACTTTTTCAACTAAAATAAATGTGTTTAAAGTCATTTCTGTGCCTGAAATTGGTCAAAATTGATCCTTCTGAGTAAGCAAAACTCTGTAAAAATGGCAATTTTGGTCACGTGAGAGTTTAAAAAGTGGTTATTCAACATGAGGCACGATCCAATCGACATTTTGAATCATTTTAGGTACAGTCCAAAAGATCAATTTTCTGCCAAAAACGATTACCGCGAAGCTGTTGAACGTTCCCAAAATGGTCAATTTCGATGAAATTTTAACATTTAATCTTTTGGCTGTAAATTAATGTTGGATGTGAATTATTACTTTTTCAACCACAATAAATGTGTTTAAAGTCATTTCTGTGCCTGAAATTGGTCAAAATTGAAGCTTCTGAGTAAGCAAAACTCTGTAAAAATGGCAATTTTGGTCACTGTGAGAGTTTAAAAAGTGGTTATTCAACATAAGGCACGATCCAATTGACATTTTGAATCATTTTAGGTACAGTCCAAAAAATCCATTTTCTGCCGAAAACGATTACCGCGGAGCTGTTGAACGTTCCCAAAATGGTCAATTTCGATGAAATTTTAACATTGAATCTTTTGGCTGTAAATTAATGTTGGATGTGAATTATTACTTTTTCAACTAAAATAAATGTATTTGAAGTGATTTCTGTGCGTGAAATTGGTCAAAATTAAAGCTTCTGAGTAGGCAAAACTCAGTAAAAATGGCAATTTTGGTCACTGTGAGGGTTTAAAAAGTGGTTATTCAACATGAGGCACAATCCAATTGACATTTTGAATCATTTTAGGTACAATCCAAAAAATCAATTTTCTCCCGAAAAACGATAACCGCGGAGCTGTCGAACGTTCCCAAAATGGTCAATTTCGATGAAATTTTAACATTGAATCTTTTGGCTGTAAATTAATGTTGGATGTGAATTATTACTTTTTCAACTAAAATAAATGTGTTTAAAGTAATTTCTGTGCCTGGGATGGGTCAAAATTAAAGCTTCTAAGTAAGCAAAACTCTGTAAAAATGGCAATTTTGGTCCCTGTTAGGGTTTAAAAAGTGGTTATTCAACATGAGGCACGATCCAATTGACATGTTGAATAATTTTAGGTACAGTCCAAAAAAATCAATTTTCTGTAGAAAAACGATGACCGCGGAGCTGTTGAACGTTCCCAAAATGGTCAATTTCGATGAAATTTTAACATTGAATCTTTTGGCTGTAAATTAATGTTGGATGTGAATTATTACTTTTTCAACTACAATAAATGTGTTTAAAGTCATTTCTGTGCCTGAAATTGGTCAAAATTGAAGCTTCTGAGTAAGCAAAACTCTGTAAAAATGGCAATTTTGGTCACTGTGAGAGTTTAAAAAGTGGTTATTCAACATAAGGCACGATCCAATTGACATTTTGAATCATTTTAGGTAGTGTCCAAAAAATCAATTTTCTGCCGAAAAACGATTACCGCGGAGCTGTCGAACGTTCCCAAAATGGTCAATTTCGATGAAATTTTAACATTGAATCTTTTGGCTGTAAATTAATGTTGGATGTGAATTATTACTTTTTCAACTAAAATAAATGTGTTTAAAGTAATTTCTGTGCCTGGGATGGGTCAAAATCAAAGCTTCTGAGTAAGCAAAACTCTGTAAAAATGGCAATTTTGGTCCCTGTTAGGGTTTAAAAAGTGGTTATTCAACATGAGGCACGATCCAATTGACATGTTGAATCATTTTAGGTACAGTCCAAAAAATCCATTTTCTGTAGAAAAACGATGACCGCGCGGGGCTGTCGAACGTTCCCAAAATGGTCAATTTCGATGAAATTTTAACATTGAATCTTTTGGCTGTAAATTAATGTTGGATGTGAATTATTACTTTTTCAACTAAAATAAATGTGTTTAAAGTCATTTCTGTGCCTGAAATTGGTCAAAATTGAAGCTTCTGAGTAAGCAAAACTCTTCAAAAATGGCAATTTTGATCCTTGTGAGGGTTTAAAAAGTGGTTATTCAACATGAGGCATGATCCAATTGACATTTTGAATCATTTTAGGTACACTCCAAAAAATCAATTTTCTGCCGAAAAACGATGACCGCGGAGCTGTCGAACGTTCCCAAAATGGTCAATTTCGATGAAATTTTAACATTGAATCTTTTGGCTGTAAATTAATGTTGGATGTGAATTATTACTTTTTCAACTAAAATAAATGTGTTTAAAGTCATTTCTGTACCTGAAATTGGTCAAAATTGAAGCTTCTGAGTAAGCAAAACTCTGTAAAAATCGCAATTTTGGTCCCTGTGAAGGTTTAAAAAGTGGTTATTCAACATGAGGCACGATCCAATTGACATTTTGAATCATTTTAAGTACAGTCCAAAAAATCTATTTTCTGCCGAAAAACAATGACCGCAGAGCTGTCGAACGTTCCCAAAATGGTCAATTTCGATGAAATTTTAACATTGAATCTTTTGGCTGTAAATTAATGTTGGATGTGAATTATTACTTTTTCAACTAAAATAAATGTGTTTAAGTCATTTCTGTGCCTGAAATTGGTCAAAATTGAAGCTTCTGAGTAAGCAAAACTCTGTAAAAATGGCAATTTTGTTCCCTGTGAGGGTTTAAAAAGTGCATATTCAACATGAGGCACGATCCAATTGACATTTTGAATCATTTTAGGTACAGTCCAAAAAATTAATTTTCTGCCGAAAAACGATGACCGCAGAGCTGTCGAACGTTCCCAAAATGGTCAATTTCGATGAAATTTTAACATTTAATCTTTTGGCTGTAAATTAATGTTGGATGTGAATTATTACTTTTTCAACCACAATAAATGTGTTTAAAGTCATTTCTGTGCCTGAAATTGGTCAAAATTGAAGCTTCTGAGTAAGCAAAACTCTGTAAAAATGGCAATTTTGTTCCCTGTGAGGGTTTAAAAAGTGGATATTCAACATGAGGCACGATCCAATTGACATTTTGAATCATTTTAGGTACAGTCCAAAAAATTAATTTTCTGCCGAAAAACGATGACCGCAGAGCTGTCGAACGTTCCCAAAATGGTCAATTTCGATGAAATTTTAACATTGAATCTTTTGGCTGTAAATTAATGTTGGATGTGAATTATTACTTTTTCAACTAAAATAAATGTGTTTAAAGTCATTTCTGTGCCTGAAATTGGTCAAAATTGATCCTTCTGAGTAAGCAAAACTCTGTAAAAATGGCAATTTTGGTCACGTGAGAGTTTAAAAAGTGGTTATTCAACATGAGGCACGATCCAATCGACATTTTGAATCATTTTAGGTACAGTCCAAAAGATCAATTTTCTGCCAAAAACGATTACCGCGAAGCTGTTGAACGTTCCCAAAATGGTCAATTTCGATGAAATTTTAACATTTAATCTTTTGGCTGTAAATTAATGTTGGATGTGAATTATTACTTTTTCAACCACAATAAATGTGTTTAAAGTCATTTCTGTGCCTGAAATTGGTCAAAATTGAAGCTTCTGAGTAAGCAAAACTCTGTAAAAATGGCAATTTTGGTCACTGTGAGAGTTTAAAAAGTGGTTATTCAACATAAGGCACGATCCAATTGACATTTTGAATCATTTTAGGTACAGTCCAAAAAATCAATTTTCTGCCGAAAACGATTACCGCGGAGCTGTTGAACGTTCCCAAAATGGTCAATTTCGATGAAATTTTAACATTGAATCTTTTGGCTGTAAATTAATGTTGGATGTGAATTATTACTTTTTCAACTAAAATAAATGTATTTGAAGTGATTTCTGTGCGTGAAATTGGTCAAAATTAAAGCTTCTGAGTAGGCAAAACTCAGTAAAAATGGCAATTTTGGTCACTGTGAGGGTTTAAAAAGTGGTTATTCAACATGAGGCACAATCCAATTGACATTTTGAATCATTTTAGGTACAGTCCAAAAAATCAATTTTCTCCCGAAAAACGATAACCGCGGAGCTGTCGAACGTTCCCAAAATGGTCAATTTCGATGAAATTTTAACATTGAATCTTTTGGCTGTAAATTAATGTTGGATGTGAATTATTACTTTTTCAACTAAAATAAATGTGTTTAAAGTAATTTCTGTGCCTGGGATGGGTCAAAATTAAAGCTTCTGAGTAAGCAAAACTCTGTAAAAATGGCAATTTTGGTCCCTGTTAGGGTTTAAAAAGTGGTTATTCAACATGAGGCACGATCCAATTGACATGTTGAATCATTTTAGGTACAGTCCAAAAAACTCAATTTTCTGTAGAAAAACGATGACCGCGGAGCTGTCGAACGTTCCCAAAATGGTCAATTTCGATGAAATTTTAACATTGAATCTTTTGGATGTAAATTAATGTTGGATGAGAATTATTACTTTTTCAACTAAAATAAATGTGTTTAAAGTCATTTCTGTGCCTGAAATTGGTCAAAATTGAAGCTTCTGAGTAAGCAAAACTCTGTAAAAATGGCAATTTTGGTCCCTGTGAGGGTTTAAAAAGTGGTTATTCAACATGAGGCACGATCCAATTGACATTTTGAATCATTTTAAGTACAGTCCAAAAAAATCAATTTTCTGCCGAAAAACAATGACCGCGGAGATATCGAACGTTCCCAAAATGGTCAATTTCGATGACATTTTAACATTTAATCTTTTGGCTGTAAATTGCGGTTGGATGTGAATTATTACTTTTTCAACTAAAATAAATGTGTTTAAAGTCATTTCTGTGCCTGGGATGGGTCAAAATTAAAGCTTCTGAGTAAGCAAAACTCTGTAAAAATGGCAATTTTGTTCCCTGTGAGAGTTTAAAAAGTGGATATTCAACATGAGGCACGATCCAATTGACATTTTGAATCATTTTAGGTACAGTCCAAAAAATTAATTTTCTGCCGAAAAACGATGACCGCAGAGCTGTCGAACGTTCCCAAAATGGTCAATTTCGATGAAATTTTAACATTGAATCTTTTGGCTGTAAATTAATGTTGGATGTGAATTATTACTTTTTCAACTAAAATAAATGTGTTTAAAGTCATTTCTGTGCCTGAAATTGGTCAAAATTGAAGCTTCTGAGTAAGCATAACTCTGTAAAAATGGCAATTTTGTTCCCTGTGAGGGTTTAAAAAGTGGATATTCAACATGAGGCACGATCCAATTGACATTTTGAATCATTTCAGGTACAGTCCAAAAAATTAATTTTCTGCCGAAAAACGATGACCGCAGAGCTGTCGAACGTTCCCAAAATGGTCAATTTCGATGAAATTTTAACATTTAATCTTTTGGCTGTAAATTAATGTTGGATGTGAATTATTACTTTTTCAACCACAATAAATGTGTTTAAAGTCATTTCTGTGCCTGAAATTGGTCAAAATTGAAGCTTCTGAGTAAGCAAAACTCTGTAAAAATGGCAATTTTGGTCACTGTGAGAGTTTAAAAAGTGGTTATTCAACATAAGGCACGATCCAATTGACATTTTGAATCATTTTAGGTACAGTCCAAAAAATCAATTTTCTCCCGAAAAACGATAACCGCGGAGCTGTCGAACGTTCCCAAAATGGTCAATTTCGATGAAATTTTAACATTGAATCTTTTGGCTGTAAATTAATGTTGGATGTGAATTATTACTTTTTCAACTAAAATAAATGTGTTTAAAGTAATTTCTGTGCCTGGGATGGGTCAAAATTAAAGCTTCTAAGTAAGCAAAACTCTGTAAAAATGGCAATTTTGGTCCCTGTTAGGGTTTAAAAAGTGGTTATTCAACATGAGGCACGATCCAATTGACATGTTGAATAATTTTAGGTACAGTCCAAAAAAATCAATTTTCTGTAGAAAAACGATGACCGCGGAGCTGTTGAACGTTCCCAAAATGGTCAATTTCGATGAAATTTTAACATTGAATCTTTTGGCTGTAAATTAATGTTGGATGTGAATTATTACTTTTTCAACTACAATAAATGTGTTTAAAGTCATTTCTGTGCCTGAAATTGGTCAAAATTGAAGCTTCTGAGTAAGCAAAACTCTGTAAAAATGGCAATTTTGGTCACTGTGAGAGTTTAAAAAGTGGTTATTCAACATAAGGCACGATCCAATTGACATTTTGAATCATTTTAGGTAGTGTCCAAAAAATCAATTTTCTGCCGAAAAACGATTACCGCGGAGCTGTCGAACGTTCCCAAAATGGTCAATTTCGATGAAATTTTAACATTGAATCTTTTGGCTGTAAATTAATGTTGGATGTGAATTATTACTTTTTCAACTAAAATAAATGTGTTTAAAGTAATTTCTGTGCCTGGGATGGGTCAAAATCAAAGCTTCTGAGTAAGCAAAACTCTGTAAAAATGGCAATTTTGGTCCCTGTTAGGGTTTAAAAAGTGGTTATTCAACATGAGGCACGATCCAATTGACATGTTGAATCATTTTAGGTACAGTCCAAAAAATCCATTTTCTGTAGAAAAACGATGACCGCGCGGGGCTGTCGAACGTTCCCAAAATGGTCAATTTCGATGAAATTTTAACATTGAATCTTTTGGCTGTAAATTAATGTTGGATGTGAATTATTACTTTTTCAACTAAAATAAATGTGTTTAAAGTCATTTCTGTGCCTGAAATTGGTCAAAATTGAAGCTTCTGAGTAAGCAAAACTCTTCAAAAATGGCAATTTTGATCCTTGTGAGGGTTTAAAAAGTGGTTATTCAACATGAGGCATGATCCAATTGACATTTTGAATCATTTTAGGTACACTCCAAAAAATCAATTTTCTGCCGAAAAACGATGACCGCGGAGCTGTCGAACGTTCCCAAAATGGTCAATTTCGATGAAATTTTAACATTGAATCTTTTGGCTGTAAATTAATGTTGGATGTGAATTATTACTTTTTCAACTAAAATAAATGTGTTTAAAGTCATTTCTGTACCTGAAATTGGTCAAAATTGAAGCTTCTGAGTAAGCAAAACTCTGTAAAAATCGCAATTTTGGTCCCTGTGAAGGTTTAAAAAGTGGTTATTCAACATGAGGCACGATCCAATTGACATTTTGAATCATTTTAAGTACAGTCCAAAAAATCTATTTTCTGCCGAAAAACAATGACCGCAGAGCTGTCGAACGTTCCCAAAATGGTCAATTTCGATGAAATTTTAACATTGAATCTTTTGGCTGTAAATTAATGTTGGATGTGAATTATTACTTTTTCAACTAAAATAAATGTGTTTAAGTCATTTCTGTGCCTGAAATTGGTCAAAATTGAAGCTTCTGAGTAAGCAAAACTCTGTAAAAATGGCAATTTTGTTCCCTGTGAGGGTTTAAAAAGTGCATATTCAACATGAGGCACGATCCAATTGACATTTTGAATCATTTTAGGTACAGTCCAAAAAATTAATTTTCTGCCGAAAAACGATGACCGCAGAGCTGTCGAACGTTCCCAAAATGGTCAATTTCGATGAAATTTTAACATTTAATCTTTTGGCTGTAAATTAATGTTGGATGTGAATTATTACTTTTTCAACCACAATAAATGTGTTTAAAGTCATTTCTGTGCCTGAAATTGGTCAAAATTGAAGCTTCTGAGTAAGCAAAACTCTGTAAAAATGGCAATTTTGTTCCCTGTGAGGGTTTAAAAAGTGGATATTCAACATGAGGCACGATCCAATTGACATTTTGAATCATTTTAGGTACAGTCCAAAAAATTAATTTTCTGCCGAAAAACGATGACCGCAGAGCTGTCGAACGTTCCCAAAATGGTCAATTTCGATGAAATTTTAACATTGAATCTTTTGGCTGTAAATTAATGTTGGATGTGAATTATTACTTTTTCAACTAAAATAAATGTGTTTAAAGTCATTTCTGTGCCTGAAATTGGTCAAAATTGATCCTTCTGAGTAAGCAAAACTCTGTAAAAATGGCAATTTTGGTCACGTGAGAGTTTAAAAAGTGGTTATTCAACATGAGGCACGATCCAATCGACATTTTGAATCATTTTAGGTACAGTCCAAAAGATCAATTTTCTGCCAAAAACGATTACCGCGAAGCTGTTGAACGTTCCCAAAATGGTCAATTTCGATGAAATTTTAACATTTAATCTTTTGGCTGTAAATTAATGTTGGATGTGAATTATTACTTTTTCAACCACAATAAATGTGTTTAAAGTCATTTCTGTGCCTGAAATTGGTCAAAATTGAAGCTTCTGAGTAAGCAAAACTCTGTAAAAATGGCAATTTTGGTCACTGTGAGAGTTTAAAAAGTGGTTATTCAACATAAGGCACGATCCAATTGACATTTTGAATCATTTTAGGTACAGTCCAAAAAATCAATTTTCTGCCGAAAACGATTACCGCGGAGCTGTTGAACGTTCCCAAAATGGTCAATTTCGATGAAATTTTAACATTGAATCTTTTGGCTGTAAATTAATGTTGGATGTGAATTATTACTTTTTCAACTAAAATAAATGTATTTGAAGTGATTTCTGTGCGTGAAATTGGTCAAAATTAAAGCTTCTGAGTAGGCAAAACTCAGTAAAAATGGCAATTTTGGTCACTGTGAGGGTTTAAAAAGTGGTTATTCAACATGAGGCACAATCCAATTGACATTTTGAATCATTTTAGGTACAGTCCAAAAAATCAATTTTCTCCCGAAAAACGATAACCGCGGAGCTGTCGAACGTTCCCAAAATGGTCAATTTCGATGAAATTTTAACATTGAATCTTTTGGCTGTAAATTAATGTTGGATGTGAATTATTACTTTTTCAACTAAAATAAATGTGTTTAAAGTAATTTCTGTGCCTGGGATGGGTCAAAATTAAAGCTTCTGAGTAAGCAAAACTCTGTAAAAATGGCAATTTTGGTCCCTGTTAGGGTTTAAAAAGTGGTTATTCAACATGAGGCACGATCCAATTGACATGTTGAATCATTTTAGGTACAGTCCAAAAAACTCAATTTTCTGTAGAAAAACGATGACCGCGGAGCTGTCGAACGTTCCCAAAATGGTCAATTTCGATGAAATTTTAACATTGAATCTTTTGGATGTAAATTAATGTTGGATGAGAATTATTACTTTTTCAACTAAAATAAATGTGTTTAAAGTCATTTCTGTGCCTGAAATTGGTCAAAATTGAAGCTTCTGAGTAAGCAAAACTCTGTAAAAATGGCAATTTTGGTCCCTGTGAGGGTTTAAAAAGTGGTTATTCAACATGAGGCACGATCCAATTGACATTTTGAATCATTTTAAGTACAGTCCAAAAAAATCAATTTTCTGCCGAAAAACAATGACCGCGGAGATATCGAACGTTCCCAAAATGGTCAATTTCGATGACATTTTAACATTTAATCTTTTGGCTGTAAATTGCGGTTGGATGTGAATTATTACTTTTTCAACTAAAATAAATGTGTTTAAAGTCATTTCTGTGCCTGGGATGGGTCAAAATTAAAGCTTCTGAGTAAGCAAAACTCTGTAAAAATGGCAATTTTGTTCCCTGTGAGAGTTTAAAAAGTGGATATTCAACATGAGGCACGATCCAATTGACATTTTGAATCATTTTAGGTACAGTCCAAAAAATTAATTTTCTGCCGAAAAACGATGACCGCAGAGCTGTCGAACGTTCCCAAAATGGTCAATTTCGATGAAATTTTAACATTGAATCTTTTGGCTGTAAATTAATGTTGGATGTGAATTATTACTTTTTCAACTAAAATAAATGTGTTTAAAGTCATTTCTGTGCCTGAAATTGGTCAAAATTGAAGCTTCTGAGTAAGCATAACTCTGTAAAAATGGCAATTTTGTTCCCTGTGAGGGTTTAAAAAGTGGATATTCAACATGAGGCACGATCCAATTGACATTTTGAATCATTTCAGGTACAGTCCAAAAAATTAATTTTCTGCCGAAAAACGATGACCGCAGAGCTGTCGAACGTTCCCAAAATGGTCAATTTCGATGAAATTTTAACATTTAATCTTTTGGCTGTAAATTAATGTTGGATGTGAATTATTACTTTTTCAACCACAATAAATGTGTTTAAAGTCATTTCTGTGCCTGAAATTGGTCAAAATTGAAGCTTCTGAGTAAGCAAAACTCTGTAAAAATGGCAATTTTGGTCACTGTGAGAGTTTAAAAAGTGGTTATTCAACATAAGGCACGATCCAATTGACATTTTGAATCATTTTAGGTACAGTCCAAAAAATCAATTTTCTCCCGAAAAACGATAACCGCGGAGCTGTCGAACGTTCCCAAAATGGTCAATTTCGATGAAATTTTAACATTGAATCTTTTGGCTGTAAATTAATGTTGGATGTGAATTATTACTTTTTCAACTAAAATAAATGTGTTTAAAGTAATTTCTGTGCCTGGGATGGGTCAAAATTAAAGCTTCTAAGTAAGCAAAACTCTGTAAAAATGGCAATTTTGGTCCCTGTTAGGGTTTAAAAAGTGGTTATTCAACATGAGGCACGATCCAATTGACATGTTGAATAATTTTAGGTACAGTCCAAAAAATCAATTTTCTGTAGAAAAACGATGACCGCGGAGCTGTTGAACGTTCCCAAAATGGTCAATTTCGATGAAATTTTAACATTGAATCTTTTGGCTGTAAATTAATGTTGGATGTGAATTATTACTTTTTCAACTACAATAAATGTGTTTAAAGTCATTTCTGTGCCTGAAATTGGTCAAAATTGAAGCTTCTGAGTAAGCAAAACTCTGTAAAAATGGCAATTTTGGTCACTGTGAGAGTTTAAAAAGTGGTTATTCAACATAAGGCACGATCCAATTGACATTTTGAATCATTTTAGGTAGTGTCCAAAAAATCAATTTTCTGCCGAAAAACGATTACCGCGGAGCTGTCGAACGTTCCCAAAATGGTCAATTTCGATGAAATTTTAACATTGAATCTTTTGGCTGTAAATTAATGTTGGATGTGAATTATTACTTTTTCAACTAAAATAAATGTGTTTAAAGTAATTTCTGTGCCTGGGATGGGTCAAAATCAAAGCTTCTGAGTAAGCAAAACTCTGTAAAAATGGCAATTTTGGTCCCTGTTAGGGTTTAAAAAGTGGTTATTCAACATGAGGCACGATCCAATTGACATGTTGAATCATTTTAGGTACAGTCCAAAAAATCCATTTTCTGTAGAAAAACGATGACCGCGCGGGGCTGTCGAACGTTCCCAAAATGGTCAATTTCAATGAAATTTTAACATTGAATCTTTTGGCTGTAAATTAATGTTGGATGTGAATTATTACTTTTTCAACTAAAATAAATGTGTTTAAAGTCATTTCTGTGCCTGAAATTGGTCAAAATTGAAGCTTCTGAGTAAGCAAAACTCTTCAAAAATGGCAATTTTGGTCCTTGTGAGGGTTTAAAAAGTGGTTATTCAACATGAGGCATGATCCAATTGACATTTTGAATCATTTTAGGTACACTCCAAAAAATCAATTTTCTGGCGAAAAACGATGACCGCGGAGCTGTCGAACGTTCCCAAAATGGTCAATTTCGATGAAATTTTAACATTGAATCTTTTGGCTGTAAATTAATGTTGGATGTGAATTATTACTTTTTCAACTAAAATAAATGTGTTTAAAGTCATTTCTGTACCTGAAATTGGTCAAAATTGAAGCTTCTGAGTAAGCAAAACTCTGTAAAAATCGCAATTTTGGTCCCTGTGAAGGTTTAAAAAGTGGTTATTCAACATGAGGCACGATCCAATTGACATTTTGAATCATTTTAAGTACAGTCCAAAAAATCTATTTTCTGCCGAAAAACAATGACCGCAGAGCTGTCGAACGTTCCCAAAATGGTCAATTTCGATGAAATTTTAACATTGAATCTTTTGGCTGTAAATTAATGTTGGATGTGAATTATTACTTTTTCAACTAAAATAAATGTGTTTAAGTCATTTCTGTGCCTGAAATTGGTCAAAATTGAAGCTTCTGAGTAAGCAAAACTCTGTAAAAATGGCAATTTTGTTCCCTGTGAGGGTTTAAAAAGTGGATATTCAACATGAGGCACGATCCAATTGACATTTTGAATCATTTTAGGTACAGTCCAAAAAATTAATTTTCTGCCGAAAAACGATGACCGCAGAGCTGTCGAACGTTCCCAAAATGGTCAATTTCGATGAAATTTTAACATTTAATCTTTTGGCTGTAAATTAATGTTGGATGTGAATTATTACTTTTTCAACCACAATAAATGTGTTTAAAGTCATTTCTGTGCCTGAAATTGGTCAAAATTGAAGCTTCTGAGTAAGCAAAACTCTGTAAAAATGGCAATTTTGGTCACTGTGAGAGTTTAAAAAGTGGTTATTCAACATAAGGCACGATCCAATTGACATTTTGAATCATTTTAGGTACAGTCCAAAAAATCAATTTTCTGCCGAAAAACGATTACCGCGGAGCTGTTGAACGTTCCCAAAATGGTCAATTTCGATGAAATTTTAACATTGAATCTTTTGGCTGTAAATTAATGTTGGATGTGAATTATTACTTTTTCAACTAAAATAAATGTACTTGAAGTAATTTCTGTGCGTGAAATTGGTCAAAATTAAAGCTTCTGAGTAAGCAAAACTCTGTAAAAATTGCAATTTTGGTCCCTGTGAGGGTTTAAAAAGTGGTTATTCAACATGAGGCACAATCCAATTGACATTTTGAATCATTTTAGGTACAGTCCAAAAAATCAATTTTCTCCCGAAAAACGATAACCGCGGAGCTGTCGAACGTTCCCAAAATGGTCAATTTCGATGAAATTTTAACATTGAATCTTTTGGCTGTAAATTAATGTTGGATGTGAATTATTACTTTTTCAACTAAAATAAATGTGTTTAAAGTAATTTCTGTGCCTGGGATGGGTCAAAATCAAAGCTTCTGAGTAAGCAAAACTCTGTAAAAATGGCAATTTTGGTCCCTGTTAGGGTTTAAAAAGTGGTTATTCAACATGAGGCACGATCCAATTGACATGTTGAATCATTTTAGGTACAGTCCAAAAAATCAATTTTCTGTAGAAAAACGATGACCGCGCGGGGCTGTCGAACGTTCCCAAAATGGTCAATTTCGATGAAATTTTAACATTGAATCTTTTGGCTGTAAATTAATGTTGGATGTGAATTATTACTTTTTCAACTAAAATAAATGTGTTTAAAGTCATTTCTGTGCCTGAAATTGGTCAAAATTGAAGCTTCCGAGTAAGCAAAACTCTGTAAAAATCGCAATTTTGGTCCCTGTGAAGGTTTAAAAAGTGGTTATTCAACATGAGGCACGATCCAATTGACATTTTGAATCATTTTAAGTACAGTCCAAAAAATCTATTTTCTGCCGAAAAACAATGACCGCGGAGATGTCGAACGTTCCGAAAATGGTCAATTTCGATGGAATTTTAACATTTAATCTTTTGGCTGTAAATTGCGGTTGGATGTGAATTATCACTTTTTCAACTAAAATAAATGTGTTTAAAGTCATTTCTGTGCCTGGGATGGGTCAAAATTAAAACTTCTGAGTAAGCAAAACTCTGTAAAAATGGCAATTTTGTTCCCTGTGAGGGTTTTAAAAGTGGATATTCAACATGAGGCACGATCCAATTGACATTTTGAATCATTTTAGGTACAGTCCAAAAAATTAATTTTCTGCCGAAAAACGATGACCGCAGAGCTGTCGAACGTTCCCAAAATGGTCACTTTCGATGAAATTTTAACATTGAATCTTTTGGCTGTAAATTAATGTTGGATGTGAATTATTACTTTTTCAACTAAAATAAATGTGTTTAAAGTCATTTCTGTGCCTGAAATTGGTCAAAATTGAAGCTTCTGAGTAAGCAAAACTCTGTAAAAATCGCAATTTTGGTCCCTGTGAAGGTTTAAAAAGTGGTTATTCAACATGAGGCACGATCCAATTGACATTTTGAATCATTTTAAGTACAGTCCAAAAAATCTATTTTCTGCCGAAAAACAATGACCGCGGAGATGTCGAACGTTCCGAAAATGGTCAATTTCGATGGAATTTTAACATTTAATCTTTTGGCTGTAAATTGCGGTTGGATGTGAATTATCACTTTTTCAACTAAAATAAATGTGTTTAAAGTCATTTCTGTGCCTGGGATGGGTCAAAATTAAAACTTCTGAGTAAGCAAAACTCTGTAAAAATGGCAATTTTGTTCCCTGTGAGGGTTTTAAAAGTGGATATTCAACATGAGGCACGATCCAATTGACATTTTGAATCATTTTAGGTACAGTCCAAAAAATTAATTTTCTGCCGAAAAACGATGACCGCAGAGCTGTCGAACGTTCCCAAAATGGTCACTTTCGATGAAATTTTAACATTGAATCTTTTGGCTGTAAATTAATGTTGGATGTGAATTATTACTTTTTCAACTAAAATAAATGTGTTTAAAGTCATTTCTGTGCCTGAAATTGGTCAAAATTGAAGCTTCTGAGTAAGCAAAACTCTGTAAAAATGGCAATTTTGTTCCCTGTGAGGGTTTAAAAAGTGGATATTCAACATGAGGCACGATCCAATTGACATTTTGAATCATTTTAGGTACAGTCCAAAAAATTAATTTTCTGCCGAAAAACGATGACCGCAGAGCTGTCGAACGTTCCCAAAATGGTCAATTTCGATTAAATTTTAACATTGAATCTTTTGGCTGTAAATTAATGTTGGATGTGAATTATTACTTTTTCAACTAAAATAAATGTGTTTAAAGTCATTTCTGTGCCTGAAATTGGTCAAAATTGATCCTTCTGAGTAAGCAAAACTCTGTAAAAATGGCAATTTTGGTCACGTGAGAGTTTAAAAAGTGGTTATTCAACATGAGGCACGATCCAATCGACATTTTGAATCATTTTAGGTACAGTCCAAAAGATCAATTTTCTGCCAAAAACGATTACCGCGAAGCTGTTGAACGTTCCCAAAATGGTCAATTTCGATGAAATTTTAACATTTAATCTTTTGGCTGTAAATTAATGTTGGATGTGAATTATTACTTTTTCAACCACAATAAATGTGTTTAAAGTCATTTCTGTGCCTGAAATTGGTAAAAATTGAAGCTTCTGAGTAAGCAAAACTCTGTAAAAATGGCAATTTTGGTCACTGTGAGAGTTTAAAAAGTGGTTATTCAGCATAAGGCACGATCCAATTGACATTTTGAATCATTTTAGGTACAGTCCAAAAAATCAATTTTCTGCCGAAAACGATTACCGCGGAGCTGTTGAACGTTCCCAAAATGGTCAATTTCGATGAAATTTTAACATTGAATCTTTTGGCTGTAAATTAATGTTGGATGTGAATTATTACTTTTTCAACTAAAATAAATGTATTTGAAGTGATTTCTGTGCGTGAAATTGGTCAAAATTAAAGCTTCTGAGTAAGCAAAACTCAGTAAAAATGGCAATTTTGGTCACTGTGAAGGTTTAAAAAGTGGTTATTCAACATGAGGCACAATCCAATTGACATTTTGAATCATTTGAGGTACAGTCCAAAAAATCAATTTTCTCCCGAAAAACGATAACCGCGGAGCTGTCGAACGTTCCCAAAATGGTCAATTTCGATGAAATTTTAACATTGAATCTTTTGGATGTAAATTAATGTTCGATGAGAATTATTACTTTTTCAACTAAAATAAATGTGTTTAAAGTCATTTCTGTGCCTGAAATTGGTCAAAATTGAAGCTTCGGAGTAAGCAAAACTCTGTAAAAATGGCAATTTTGGTCCCTGTTAGGGTTTAAAAAGTGGTTATTCAACATGAGGCACGATCCAATTGACATTTTGAATCATTTTAAGTACAGTCCAAAAAAATCAATTTTCTGCCGAAAAACAATGACCGCGGAGATATCGAACGTTCCCAAAATGGTCAATTTCGATGACATTTTAACATTTAATCTTTTGGCTGTAAATTAATGTTGGATGTGAATTATTACTTTTTCAACTAAAATAAATGTGTTTAAAGTCATTTCTGTGCCTGAAATTGGTCAAAATTGAAGCTTCTGAGTAAGCAAAACTCTGTAAAAATGGCAATTTTGGTCACTGTGAGAGTTTAAAAAGTGGTTATTCAACATGAGGCACGATCCAATTGACATTTTGAATCATTTTAGGTACAGTCCAAATAATCAATTTTCAGCCGAAAAACGATGACCACGGAGCTGTCGAACGTTCCCAAAATGGTCAATTTTTATGAAATTTTAACATTGAATCTTTTGGCTGTAAATTAATGTTGGATGTGAATTATTACTTTTTCAACTACAATAAATGTTTTTAAAGTCATTTCTGTGCCTGAAATTGGTCAAAATTGAAGCTTCTGAGTAAGCAAAACTCTGTAAAAATGGCAATTATGGTCCCTGTGAGGGTTTAAAAAGTGGTTATTCAACATGATTCACGATCCAATTGACATTTTGAATCATTGTAGGTACAGCCCAAAAAAATCAATTTTCTGCCGAAAAACGATGACCGCGGAGCTGTCGAACGTTCCCAAAATGGTCAATTTCGATGAAATTTTAACATTGAATCTTTTGGCTGTAAATTAATGTTGGATGTGAATTATTACTTTTTCAACTAAAATAAATGTGTTTAAAGTCATTTCTGTGCCTGAAATTGGTCAAAATTGAAGCTTCTGAGTAAGCAAAACTCTGTAAAAATGGCAATTTTGGTCACTGTGAGAGTTTAAAAAGTGGTTATTCAGCATAAGGCACGATCCAATTGACATTTTGAATCATTTTAGGTACAGTCCAAAAAATCAATTTTCTGCCGAAAACGATTACCGCGGAGCTGTTGAACGTTCCCAAAATGGTCAATTTCGATGAAATTTTAACATTGAATCTTTTGGCTGTAAATTAATGTTGGATGTGAATTATTACTTATCCAACTAAAATAAATGTATTTGAAGTAATTTCTGTGCGTGAAATTGGTCAAAATTAAAGCTTCTGAGTAAGCAAAACTCTGTAAAAATGGCAATTTTGGTCCCTGTGAGGGTTTAAAAAGTGGTTATTCAACATGAGGCACAATCCAATTGACATTTTGAATCATTTTAGGTACAGTCCAAAAAATCAATTTTCTCCCGAAAAACGATAACCGCGGAGCTGTCGAACATTCCCAAAATGGTCAATTTCGATGAAATTTTAACATTGAATCTTTTGGCTGTAAATTAATGTTGGATGTGAATTATTACTTTTTCAACTAAAATAAATGTGTTTAAAGTAATTTCTGTGCCTGGGATGGGTCAAAATTAAAGCTTCTAAGTAAGCAAAACTCTGTAAAAATGGCAATTTTGGTCCCTGTTAGGGTTTAAAAAGTGGTTATTCAACATGAGGCACGATCCAATTGACATGTTGAATAATTTTAGGTACAGTCCAAAAAATCAATTTTCTGTAGAAAAACGATGACCGCGGAGCTGTCGAACGTTCCCAAAATGGTCAATTTCGATGAAATTTTAACATTGAATCTTTTGGCTGTAAATTAATGTTGGATGTGAATTATTACTTTTTCAACTACAATAAATGTGTTTAAAGTCATTTCTGTGCCTGAAATTGGTCAAAATTGAAGCTTCTGAGTAAGCAAAACTCTGTAAAAATGGCAATTTTGGTCACTGTGAGAGTTTAAAAAGTGGTTATTCAACATGAGGCACGATCCAATTGACATTTTGAATCATTGTAGGTACAGTCCAAATAATCAATTTTCAGCCGAAAAACGATGACCACGGAGCTGTCGAACGTTCCCAAAATGGTCAATTTTTATGAAATTTTAACATTGAATCTTTTGGCTGTAAATTAATGTTGGATGTGAATTATTACTTTTTCAACTACAATAAATGTTTTTAAAGTCATTTCTGTGCCTGAAATTGGTCAAAATTGAAGCTTCTGAGTAAGCAAAACTCTGTAAAAATGGCAATTTTGGTCACTGTGAGAGTTTAAAAAGTGGTTATTCAACATAAGGCACGATCCAATTGACATTTTGAATCATTTTAGGTACAGTCCAAAAAATCAATTTTCTGCCGAAAAACGATTACCGCGGAGCTGTTGAACGTTCCCAAAATGGTCAATTTCGATGAAATTTTAAAATTGAATCTTTTGGCTGTAAATTAATGTTGGATGTGAATTATTACTTATCCAACTAAAATAAATGTATTTGAAGTAATTTCTGTGCGTGAAATTGGTCAAAATTAAAGCTTCTGAGTAAGCAAAACTCTGTAAAAATGGCAATTTTGGTCCCTGTGAGGGTTTAAAAAGTGGTTATTCAACATGAGGCACAATCCAATTGACATTTTGAATCATTTTAGGTACAGTCCAAAAAATCAATTTTCTCCCGAAAAACGATAACCGCGGAGCTGTCGAACGTTCCCAAAATGGTCAATTTCGATGAAATTTTAACATTGAATCTTTTGGCTGTAAATTAATGTTGGATGTGAATTATTACTTTTTCAACTAAAATAAATGTGTTTAAAGTAATTTCTGTGCCTGGGATGGGTCAAAATTAAAGCTTCTAAGTAAGCAAAACTCTGTAAAAATGGCAATTTTGGTCCCTGTTAGGGTTTAAAAAGTGGTTATTCAACATGAGGCACGATCCAATTGACATTTTGAATCATTTTAGGTACAGTCCAAATAATCAATTTTCAGCCGAAAAACGATGACCGCGGAGCTGTCGAACGTTCCCAAAATGGTCAATTTTTATGAAATTTTAACATTGAATCTTTTGGCTGTAAATTAATGTTGGATGTGAATTATTACTTTTTCAACTACAATAAATGTTTTTAAAGTCATTTCTGTGCCTGAAATTGGTCAAAATTGAAGCTTCTGAGTAAGCAAAACTCTGTAAAAATGGCAATTATGGTCCCTGTGAGGGTTTAAAAAGTGGTTATTCAACATGATTCACGATCCAATTGACATTTTGAATCATTGTAGGTACAGCCCAAAAAAATCAATTTTCTGCCGAAAAACGATGACCGCGGAGCTGTCGAACGTTCCCAAAATGGTCAATTTCGATGAAATTTTAACATTGAATCTTTTGGCTGTAAATTAATGTTGGATGTGAATTATTACTTTTTCAACTAAAATAAATGTGTTTAAAGTCATTTCTGTGCCTGAAATTGGTCAAAATTGAAGCTTCTGAGTAAGCAAAACTCTGTAAAAATGGCAATTTTGGTCACTGTGAGAGTTTAAAAAGTGGTTATTCAACATAAGGCACGATCCAATTGACATTTTGAATCATTTTAGGTACAGTCCAAAAAATCAATTTTCTGCCGAAAAACGATTACCGCGGAGCTGTTGAACGTTCCCAAAATGGTCAATTTCGATGAAATTTTAAAATTGAATCTTTTGGCTGTAAATTAATGTTGGATGTGAATACTTATCCAACTAAAATAAATGTATTTGAAGTAATTTCTGTGCGTGAAATTGGTCAAAATTAAAGCTTCTGAGTAAGCAAAACTCTGTAAAAATGGCAATTTTGGTCCCTGTGAGGGTTTAAAAAGTGGTTATTCAACATGAGGCACAATCCAATTGACATTTTGAATCATTTTAGGTACAGTCCAAAAAATCAATTTTCTCCCGAAAAACGATAACCGCGGAGCTGTCGAACGTTCCCAAAATGGTCAATTTCGATGAAATTTTAACATTGAATCTTTTGGCTGTAAATTAATGTTGGATGTGAATTATTACTTTTTCAACTAAAATAAATGTGTTTAAAGTAATTTCTGTGCCTGGGATGGGTCAAAATTAAAGCTTCTAAGTAAGCAAAACTCTGTAAAAATGGCAATTTTGGTCCCTGTTAGGGTTTAAAAAGTGGTTATTCAACATGAGGCACGATCCAATTGACATTTTGAATCATTTTAGGTACAGTCCAAAAAATCAATTTTCTGCCGAAAAACGATTACCGCGGAGCTGTTGAACGTTCCCAAAATGGTCAATTTCGATGAAATTTTAAAATTGAATCTTTTGGCTGTAAATTAATGTTGGATGTGAATTATTACTTATCCAACTAAAATAAATGTATTTGAAGTAATTTCTGTGCGTGAAATTGGTCAAAATTAAAGCTTCTGAGTAAGCAAAACTCTGTAAAAATGGCAATTTTGGTCCCTGTGAGGGTTTAAAAAGTGGTTATTCAACATGAGGCACAATCCAATTGACATTTTGAATCATTTTAGGTACAGTCCAAAAAATCAATTTTCTCCCGAAAAACGATAACCGCGGAGCTGTCGAACGTTCCCAAAATGGTCAATTTCGATGAAATTTTAACATTGAATCTTTTGGCTGTAAATTAATGTTGGATGTGAATTATTACTTTTTCAACTAAAATAAATGTGTTTAAAGTAATTTCTGTGCCTGGGATGGGTCAAAATTAAAGCTTCTAAGTAAGCAAAACTCTGTAAAAATGGCAATTTTGGTCCCTGTTAGGGTTTAAAAAGTGGTTATTCAACATGAGGCACGATCCAATTGACATGTTGAATAATTTTAGGTACAGTCCAAAAAATCAATTTTCTGTAGAAAAACGATGACCGCGGAGCTGTCGAACGTTCCCAAAACGGTCAATTTCGATGAAATTTTAACATTGAATCTTTTGGCTGTAAATTAATGTTGGATGTGAATTATTACTTATCCAACTAAAATAAATGTATTTGAAGTAATTTCTGTGCGTGAAATTGGTCAAAATTAAAGCTTCTGAGTAAGCAAAACTCTGTAAAAATGGCAATTTTGGTCCCTGTGAGGGTTTAAAAAGTGGTTATTCAACATGAGGCACAATCCAATTGACATTTTGAATCATTTTAGGTACAGTCCAAAAAATCAATTTTCTCCCGAAAAACGATAACCGCGGAGCTGTCGAACGTTCCCAAAATGGTCAATTTCGATGAAATTTTAACATTGAATCTTTTGGCTGTAAATTAATGTTGGATGTGAATTATTACTTTTTCAACTAAAATAAATGTGTTTAAAGTAATTTCTGTGCCTGGGATGGGTCAAAATTAAAGCTTCTAAGTAAGCAAAACTCTGTAAAAATGGCAATTTTGGTCCCTGTTAGGGTTTAAAAAGTGGTTATTCAACATGAGGCACGATCCAATTGACATGTTGAATAATTTTAGGTACAGTCCAAAAAATCAATTTTCTGTAGAAAAACGATGACCGCGGAGCTGTCGAACGTTCCCAAAATGGTCAAATTCGATGAAATTTTAACATTGAATCTTTTGGCTGTAAATTAATGTTGGATGTGAATTATTACTTTTTCAACTACAATAAATGTGTTTAAAGTCATTTCTGTGCCTGAAATTGGTCAAAATTGAAGCTTCTGAGTAAGCAAAACTCTGTAAAAATGGCAATTTTGGTCACTGTGAGAGTTTAAAAAGTGGTTATTCAACATGAGGCACGATCCAATTGACATTTTGAATCATTTTAGGTACAGTCCAAATAATCAATTTTCAGCCGAAAAACGATGACCACGGAGCTGTCGAACGTTCCCAAAATGGTCAATTTTTATGAAATTTTAACATTGAATCTTTTGGCTGTAAATTAATGTTGGATGTGAATTATTACTTTTTCAACTACAATAAATGTTTTTAAAGTCATTTCTGTGCCTGAAATTGGTCAAAATTGAAGCTTCTGAGTAAGCAAAACTCTGTAAAAATGGCAATTATGGTCCCTGTGAGGGTTTAAAAAGTGGTTATTCAACATGATTCACGATCCAATTGACATTTTGAATCATTGTAGGTACAGCCCAAAAAAATCAATTTTCTGCCGAAAAACGATGACCGCGGAGCTGTCGAACGTTCCCAAAATGGTCAATTTCGATGAAATTTTAACATTGAATCTTTTGGCTGTAAATTAATGTTGGATGTGAATTATTACTTTTTCAACTAAAATAAATGTGTTTAAAGTCATTTCTGTGCCTGAAATTGGTCAAAATTGAAGCTTCTGAGTAAGCAAAACTCTGTAAAAATGGCAATTTTGGTCACTGTGAGAGTTTAAAAAGTGGTTATTCAACATAAGGCACGATCCAATTGACATTTTGAATCATTTTAGGTACAGTCCAAAAAATCAATTTTCTGCCGAAAAACGATTACCGCGGAGCTGTTGAACGTTCCCAAAATGGTCAATTTCGATGAAATTTTAAAATTGAATCTTTTGGCTGTAAATTAATGTTGGATGTGAATACTTATCCAACTAAAATAAATGTATTTGAAGTAATTTCTGTGCGTGAAATTGGTCAAAATTAAAGCTTCTGAGTAAGCAAAACTCTGTAAAAATGGCAATTTTGGTCCCTGTGAGGGTTTAAAAAGTGGTTATTCAACATGAGGCACAATCCAATTGACATTTTGAATCATTTTAGGTACAGTCCAAAAAATCAATTTTCTCCCGAAAAACGATAACCGCGGAGCTGTCGAACGTTCCCAAAATGGTCAATTTCGATGAAATTTTAACATTGAATCTTTTGGCTGTAAATTAATGTTGGATGTGAATTATTACTTTTTCAACTAAAATAAATGTGTTTAAAGTAATTTCTGTGCCTGGGATGGGTCAAAATTAAAGCTTCTAAGTAAGCAAAACTCTGTAAAAATGGCAATTTTGGTCCCTGTTAGGGTTTAAAAAGTGGTTATTCAACATGAGGCACGATCCAATTGACATGTTGAATAATTTTAGGTACAGTCCAAAAAATCAATTTTCTGTAGAAAAACGATGACCGCGGAGCTGTCGAACGTTCCCAAAATGGTCAATTTCGATGAAATTTTAACATTGAATCTTTTGGCTGTAAATTAATGTTGGATGTGAATTATTACTTTTTCAACTACAATAAATGTGTTTAAAGTCATTTCTGTGCCTGAAATTGGTCAAAATTGAAGCTTCTGAGTAAGCAAAACTCTGTAAAAATGGCAATTTTGGTCACTGTGAGAGTTTAAAAAGTGGTTATTCAACATGAGGCACGATCCAATTGACATTTTGAATCATTTTAGGTACAGTCCAAATAATCAATTTTCAGCCGAAAAACGATGACCACGGAGCTGTCGAACGTTCCCAAAATGGTCAATTTTTATGAAATTTTAACATTGAATCTTTTGGCTGTAAATTAATGTTGGATGTGAATTATTACTTTTTCAACTACAATAAATGTTTTTAAAGTCATTTCTGTGCCTGAAATTGGTCAAAATTGAAGCTTCTGAGTAAGCAAAACTCTGTAAAAATGGCAATTATGGTCCCTGTGAGGGTTTAAAAAGTGGTTATTCAACATGATTCACGATCCAATTGACATTTTGAATCATTGTAGGTACAGCCCAAAAAAATCAATTTTCTGCCGAAAAACGATGACCGCGGAGCTGTCGAACGTTCCCAAAATGGTCAATTTCGATGAAATTTTAACATTGAATCTTTTGGCTGTAAATTAATGTTGGATGTGAATTATTACTTTTTCAACTAAAATAAATGTGTTTAAAGTCATTTCTGTGCCTGAAATTGGTCAAAATTGAAGCTTCTGAGTAAGCAAAACTCTGTAAAAATGGCAATTTTGGTCACTGTGAGAGTTTAAAAAGTGGTTATTCAACATAAGGCACGATCCAATTGACATTTTGAATCATTTTAGGTACAGTCCAAAAAATCAATTTTCTGCCGAAAAACGATTACCGCGGAGCTGTTGAACGTTCCCAAAATGGTCAATTTCGATGAAATTTTAAAATTGAATCTTTTGGCTGTAAATTAATGTTGGATGTGAATTATTACTTATCCAACTAAAATAAATGTATTTGAAGTAATTTCTGTGCGTGAAATTGGTCAAAATTAAAGCTTCTGAGTAAGCAAAACTCTGTAAAAATGGCAATTTTGGTCCCTGTGAGGGTTTAAAAAGTGGTTATTCAACATGAGGCACAATCCAATTGACATTTTGAATCATTTTAGGTACAGTCCAAAAAATCAATTTTCTCCCGAAAAACGATAACCGCGGAGCTGTCGAACGTTCCCAAAATGGTCAATTTCGATGAAATTTTAACATTGAATTTTTGGCTGTAAATTAATGTTGGATGTGAATTATTACTTTTTCAACTAAAATAAATGTGTTTAAAGTAATTTCTGTGCCTGGGATGGGTCAAAATTAAAGCTTCTAAGTAAGCAAAACTCTGTAAAAATGGCAATTTTGGTCCCTGTTAGGGTTTAAAAAGTGGTTATTCAACATGAGGCACGATCCAATTGACATGTTGAATAATTTTAGGTACAGTCCAAAAAAATCAATTTTCTGTAGAAAAACGATGACCGCGGAGCTGTCGAACGTTCCCAAAATGGTCAATTTCGATGAAATTTTAACATTGAATCTTTTGGCTGTAAATTAATGTTGGATGTGAATTATTACTTTTTCAACTACAATAAATGTGTTTAAAGTCATTTCTGTGCCTGAAATTGGTCAAAATTGAAGCTTCTGAGTAAGCAAAACTCTGTAAAAATGGCAATTTTGGTCACTGTGAGAGTTTAAAAAGTGGTTATTCAACATGAGGCACGATCCAATTGACATTTTGAATCATTTTAGGTACAGTCCAAATAATCAATTTTCAGCCGAAAAACGATGACCACGGAGCTGTCGAACGTTCCCAAAATGGTCAATTTTTATGAAATTTTAACATTGAATCTTTTGGCTGTAAATTAATGTTGGATGTGAATTATTACTTTTTCAACTACAATAAATGTTTTTAAAGTCATTTCTGTGCCTGAAATTGGTCAAAATTGAAGCTTCTGAGTAAGCAAAACTCTGTAAAAATGGCAATTATGGTCCCTGTGAGGGTTTAAAAAGTGGTTATTCAACATGATTCACGATCCAATTGACATTTTGAATCATTGTAGGTACAGCCCAAAAAAATCAATTTTCTGCCGAAAAACGATGACCGCGGAGCTGTCGAACGTTCCCAAAATGGTCAATTTCGATGAAATTTTAACATTGAATCTTTTGGCTGTAAATTAATGTTGGATGTGAATTATTACTTATCCAACTAAAATAAATGTATTTGAAGTAATTTCTGTGCGTGAAATTGGTCAAAATTAAAGCTTCTGAGTAAGCAAAACTCTGTAAAAATGGCAATTTTGGTCCCTGTGAGGGTTTAAAAAGTGGTTATTCAACATGAGGCACAATCCAATTGACATTTTGAATCATTTTAGGTACAGTCCAAAAAATCAATTTTCTCCCGAAAAACGATAACCGCGGAGCTGTCGAACGTTCCCAAAATGGTCAATTTCGATGAAATTTTAACATTGAATTTTTGGCTGTAAATTAATGTTGGATGTGAATTATTACTTTTTCAACTAAAATAAATGTGTTTAAAGTAATTTCTGTGCCTGGGATGGGTCAAAATTAAAGCTTCTAAGTAAGCAAAACTCTGTAAAAATGGCAATTTTGGTCCCTGTTAGGGTTTAAAAAGTGGTTATTCAACATGAGGCACGATCCAATTGACATGTTGAATAATTTTAGGTACAGTCCAAAAAATCAATTTTCTGTAGAAAAACGATGACCGCGGAGCTGTCGAACGTTCCCAAAATGGTCAATTTCGATGAAATTTTAACATTGAATCTTTTGGCTGTAAATTAATGTTGGATGTGAATTATTACTTTTTCAACTACAATAAATGTGTTTAAAGTCATTTCTGTGCCTGAAATTGGTCAAAATTGAAGCTTCTGAGTAAGCAAAACTCTGTAAAAATGGCAATTTTGGTCACTGTGAGAGTTTAAAAAGTGGTTATTCAACATGAGGCACGATCCAATTGACATTTTGAATCATTTTAGGTACAGTCCAAATAATCAATTTTCAGCCGAAAAACGATGACCACGGAGCTGTCGAACGTTCCCAAAATGGTCAATTTCGATGAAATTTTAACATTGAATCTTTTGGCTGTAAATTAATGTTGGATGTGAATTATTACTTTTTCAACTAAAATAAATGTGTTTAAAGTCATTTCTGTGCCTGAAATTGGTCAAAATTGAAGCTTCTGAGTAAGCAAAACTCTGTAAAAATGGCAATTTTGGTCACTGTGAGAGTTTAAAAAGTGGTTATTCAACATAAGGCACGATCCAATTGACATTTTGAATCATTTTAGGTACAGTCCAAAAAATCAATTTTCTGCCGAAAAACGATTACCGCGGAGCTGTTGAACGTTCCCAAAATGGTCAATTTCGATGAAATTTTAAAATTGAATCTTTTGGCTGTAAATTAATGTTGGATGTGAATTATTACTTATCCAACTAAAATAAATGTATTTGAAGTAATTTCTGTGCGTGAAATTGGTCAAAATTAAAGCTTCTGAGTAAGCAAAACTCTGTAAAAATGGCAATTTTGGTCCCTGTGAGGGTTTAAAAAGTGGTTATTCAACATGAGGCACAATCCAATTGACATTTTGAATCATTTTAGGTACAGTCCAAAAAATCAATTTTCTCCCGAAAAACGATAACCGCGGAGCTGTCGAACGTTCCCAAAATGGTCAATTTCGATGAAATTTTAACATTGAATCTTTTGGCTGTAAATTAATGTTGGATGTGAATTATTACTTTTTCAACTAAAATAAATGTGTTTAAAGTAATTTCTGTGCCTGGGATGGGTCAAAATTAAAGCTTCTAAGTAAGCAAAACTCTGTAAAAATGGCAATTTTGGTCCCTGTTAGGGTTTAAAAAGTGGTTATTCAACATGAGGCACGATCCAATTGACATGTTGAATAATTTTAGGTACAGTCCAAAAAATCAATTTTCTGTAGAAAAACGATGACCGCGGAGCTGTCGAACGTTCCCAAAATGGTCAATTTCGATGAAATTTTAACATTGAATCTTTTGGCTGTAAATTAATGTTGGATGTGAATTATTACTTTTTCAACTACAATAAATGTGTTTAAAGTCATTTCTGTGCCTGAAATTGGTCAAAATTGAAGCTTCTGAGTAAGCAAAACTCTGTAAAAATGGCAATTTTGGTCACTGTGAGAGTTTAAAAAGTGGTTATTCAACATGAGGCACGATCCAATTGACATTTTGAATCATTGTAGGTACAGCCCAAAAAAATCAATTTTCTGCCGAAAAACGATGACCGCGGAGCTGTCGAACGTTCCCAAAATGGTCAATTTCGATGAAATTTTAACATTGAATCTTTTGGCTGTAAATTAATGTTGGATGTGAATTATTACTTTTTCAACTAAAATAAATGTGTTTAAAGTCATTTCTGTGCCTGAAATTGGTCAAAATTGAAGCTTCTGAGTAAGCAAAACTCTGTAAAAATGGCAATTTTGGTCACTGTGAGAGTTTAAAAAGTGGTTATTCAACATAAGGCACGATCCAATTGACATTTTGAATCATTTTAGGTACAGTCCAAAAAATCAATTTTCTGCCGAAAAACGATTACCGCGGAGCTGTTGAACGTTCCCAAAATGGTCAATTTCGATGAAATTTTAAAATTGAATCTTTTGGCTGTAAATTAATGTTGGATGTGAATTATTACTTATCCAACTAAAATAAATGTATTTGAAGTAATTTCTGTGCGTGAAATTGGTCAAAATTAAAGCTTCTGAGTAAGCAAAACTCTGTAAAAATGGCAATTTTGGTCCCTGTGAGGGTTTAAAAAGTGGTTATTCAACATGAGGCACAATCCAATTGACATTTTGAATCATTTTAGGTACAGTCCAAAAAATCAATTTTCTCCCGAAAAACGATAACCGCGGAGCTGTCGAACGTTCCCAAAATGGTCAATTTTTATGAAATTTTAACATTGAATCTTTTGGCTGTAAATTAATGTTGGATGTGAATTATTACTTTTTCAACTACAATAAATGTTTTTAAAGTCATTTCTGTGCCTGAAATTGGTCAAAATTGAAGCTTCTGAGTAAGCAAAACTCTGTAAAAATGGCAATTATGGTCCCTGTGAGGGTTTAAAAAGTGGTTATTCAACATGATTCACGATCCAATTGACATTTTGAATCATTGTAGGTACAGCCCAAAAAAATCAATTTTCTGCCGAAAAACGATGACCGCGGAGCTGTCGAACGTTCCCAAAATGGTCAATTTCGATGAAATTTTAACATTGAATCTTTTGGCTGTAAATTAATGTTGGATGTGAATTATTACTTTTTCAACTAAAATAAATGTGTTTAAAGTCATTTCTGTGCCTGAAATTGGTCAAAATTGAAGCTTCTGAGTAAGCAAAACTCTGTAAAAATGGCAATTTTGGTCACTGTGAGAGTTTAAAAAGTGGTTATTCAACATGAGGCACGATCCAATTGACATTTTGAATCATTTTAGGTACAGTCCAAAAAATCAATTTTCTGCCGAAAAACGATTACCGCGGAGCTGTTGAACGTTCCCAAAATGGTCAATTTCGATGAAATTTTAAAATTGAATCTTTTGGCTGTAAATTAATGTTGGATGTGAATTATTACTTATCCAACTAAAATAAATGTATTTGAAGTAATTTCTGTGCGTGAAATTGGTCAAAATTAAAGCTTCTGAGTAAGCAAAACTCTGTAAAAATGGCAATTTTGGTCCCTGTGAGGGTTTAAAAAGTGGTTATTCAACATGAGGCACAATCCAATTGACATTTTGAATCATTTTAGGTACAGTCCAAAAAATCAATTTTCTCCCGAAAAACGATAACCGCGGAGCTGTCGAACGTTCCCAAAATGGTCAATTTCGATGAAATTTTAACATTGAATCTTTTGGCTGTAAATTAATGTTGGATGTGAATTATTACTTTTTCAACTAAAATAAATGTGTTTAAAGTAATTTCTGTGCCTGGGATGGGTCAAAATTAAAGCTTCTAAGTAAGCAAAACTCTGTAAAAATGGCAATTTTGGTCCCTGTTAGGGTTTAAAAAGTGGTTATTCAACATGAGGCACGATCCAATTGACATGTTGAATAATTTTAGGTACAGTCCAAAAAATCAATTTTCTGTAGAAAAACGATGACCGCGGAGCTGTCGAACGTTCCCAAAATGGTCAATTTCGATGAAATTTTAACATTGAATCTTTTGGCTGTAAATTAATGTTGGATGTGAATTATTACTTTTTCAACTACAATAAATGTGTTTAAAGTCATTTCTGTGCCTGAAATTGGTCAAAATTGAAGCTTCT
The DNA here is from genome assembly GCF_964261635.1 of Lissotriton helveticus. NCBI lineage: Eukaryota > Metazoa > Chordata > Amphibia > Caudata > Salamandridae > Lissotriton > Lissotriton helveticus. The sequence continues at coordinate 761,626,455 of NC_136070.1, forward strand.
GAGTAAGCAAAACTCTGTAAAAATGGCAATTTTGGTCACTGTGAGAGTTTAAAAAGTGGTTATTCAACATGAGGCACGATCCAATTGACATTTTGAATCATTTTAGGTACAGTCCAAATAATCAATTTTCAGCCGAAAAACGATGACCACGGAGCTGTCGAACGTTCCCAAAATGGTCAATTTTTATGAAATTTTAACATTGAATCTTTTGGCTGTAAATTAATGTTGGATGTGAATTATTACTTTTTCAACTACAATAAATGTTTTTAAAGTCATTTCTGTGCCTGAAATTGGTCAAAATTGAAGCTTCTGAGTAAGCAAAACTCTGTAAAAATGGCAATTATGGTCCCTGTGAGGGTTTAAAAAGTGGTTATTCAACATGATTCACGATCCAATTGACATTTTGAATCATTGTAGGTACAGCCCAAAAAAATCAATTTTCTGCCGAAAAACGATGACCGCGGAGCTGTCGAACGTTCCCAAAATGGTCAATTTCGATGAAATTTTAACATTGAATCTTTTGGCTGTAAATTAATGTTGGATGTGAATTATTACTTTTTCAACTAAAATAAATGTGTTTAAAGTCATTTCTGTGCCTGAAATTGGTCAAAATTGAAGCTTCTGAGTAAGCAAAACTCTGTAAAAATGGCAATTTTGGTCACTGTGAGAGTTTAAAAAGTGGTTATTCAACATAAGGCACGATCCAATTGACATTTTGAATCATTTTAGGTACAGTCCAAAAAATCAATTTTCTGCCGAAAAACGATTACCGCGGAGCTGTTGAACGTTCCCAAAATGGTCAATTTCGATGAAATTTTAAAATTGAATCTTTTGGCTGTAAATTAATGTTGGATGTGAATTATTACTTATCCAACTAAAATAAATGTATTTGAAGTAATTTCTGTGCGTGAAATTGGTCAAAATTAAAGCTTCTGAGTAAGCAAAACTCTGTAAAAATGGCAATTTTGGTCCCTGTGAGGGTTTAAAAAGTGGTTATTCAACATGAGGCACAATCCAATTGACATTTTGAATCATTTTAGGTACAGTCCAAAAAATCAATTTTCTCCCGAAAAACGATAACCGCGGAGCTGTCGAACGTTCCCAAAATGGTCAATTTCGATGAAATTTTAACATTGAATCTTTTGGCTGTAAATTAATGTTGGATGTGAATTATTACTTTTTCAACTAAAATAAATGTGTTTAAAGTAATTTCTGTGCCTGGGATGGGTCAAAATTAAAGCTTCTAAGTAAGCAAAACTCTGTAAAAATGGCAATTTTGGTCCCTGTTAGGGTTTAAAAAGTGGTTATTCAACATGAGGCACGATCCAATTGACATGTTGAATAATTTTAGGTACAGTCCAAAAAATCAATTTTCTGTAGAAAAACGATGACCGCGGAGCTGTCGAACGTTCCCAAAATGGTCAATTTCGATGAAATTTTAACATTGAATCTTTTGGCTGTAAATTAATGTTGGATGTGAATTATTACTTTTTCAACTACAATAAATGTGTTTAAAGTCATTTCTGTGCCTGAAATTGGTCAAAATTGAAGCTTCTGAGTAAGCAAAACTCTGTAAAAATGGCAATTTTGGTCACTGTGAGAGTTTAAAAAGTGGTTATTCAACATGAGGCACGATCCAATTGACATTTTGAATCATTTTAGGTACAGTCCAAATAATCAATTTTCAGCCGAAAAACGATGACCACGGAGCTGTCGAACGTTCCCAAAATGGTCAATTTTTATGAAATTTTAACATTGAATCTTTTGGCTGTAAATTAATGTTGGATGTGAATTATTACTTTTTCAACTACAATAAATGTTTTTAAAGTCATTTCTGTGCCTGAAATTGGTCAAAATTGAAGCTTCTGAGTAAGCAAAACTCTGTAAAAATGGCAATTATGGTCCCTGTGAGGGTTTAAAAAGTGGTTATTCAACATGATTCACGATCCAATTGACATTTTGAATCATTGTAGGTACAGCCCAAAAAAATCAATTTTCTGCCGAAAAACGATGACCGCGGAGCTGTCGAACGTTCCCAAAATGGTCAATTTCGATGAAATTTTAACATTGAATCTTTTGGCTGTAAATTAATGTTGGATGTGAATTATTACTTTTTCAACTAAAATAAATGTGTTTAAAGTCATTTCTGTGCCTGAAATTGGTCAAAATTGAAGCTTCTGAGTAAGCAAAACTCTGTAAAAATGGCAATTTTGGTCACTGTGAGAGTTTAAAAAGTGGTTATTCAACATAAGGCACGATCCAATTGACATTTTGAATCATTTTAGGTACAGTCCAAAAAATCAATTTTCTGCCGAAAAACGATTACCGCGGAGCTGTTGAACGTTCCCAAAATGGTCAATTTCGATGAAATTTTAAAATTGAATCTTTTGGCTGTAAATTAATGTTGGATGTGAATTATTACTTATCCAACTAAAATAAATGTATTTGAAGTAATTTCTGTGCGTGAAATTGGTCAAAATTAAAGCTTCTGAGTAAGCAAAACTCTGTAAAAATGGCAATTTTGGTCCCTGTGAGGGTTTAAAAAGTGGTTATTCAACATGAGGCACAATCCAATTGACATTTTGAATCATTTTAGGTACAGTCCAAAAAATCAATTTTCTCCCGAAAAACGATAACCGCGGAGCTGTCGAACGTTCCCAAAATGGTCAATTTCGATGAAATTTTAACATTGAATCTTTTGGCTGTAAATTAATGTTGGATGTGAATTATTACTTTTTCAACTAAAATAAATGTGTTTAAAGTAATTTCTGTGCCTGGGATGGGTCAAAATTAAAGCTTCTAAGTAAGCAAAACTCTGTAAAAATGGCAATTTTGGTCCCTGTTAGGGTTTAAAAAGTGGTTATTCAACATGATTCACGATCCAATTGACATTTTGAATCATTGTAGGTACAGCCCAAAAAAATCAATTTTCTGCCGAAAAACGATGACCGCGGAGCTGTCGAACGTTCCCAAAATGGTCAATTTCGATGAAATTTTAACATTGAATCTTTTGGCTGTAAATTAATGTTGGATGTGAATTATTACTTTTTCAACTAAAATAAATGTGTTTAAAGTCATTTCTGTGCCTGAAATTGGTCAAAATTGAAGCTTCTGAGTAAGCAAAACTCTGTAAAAATGGCAATTTTGGTCACTGTGAGAGTTTAAAAAGTGGTTATTCAACATAAGGCACGATCCAATTGACATTTTGAATCATTTTAGGTACAGTCCAAAAAATCAATTTTCTGCTGAAAAACGATTACCGCGGAGCTGTTGAACGTTCCCAAAATGGTCAATTTCGATGAAATTTTAAAATTGAATCTTTTGGCTGTAAATTAATGTTGGATGTGAATTATTACTTATCCAACTAAAATAAATGTATTTGAAGTAATTTCTGTGCGTGAAATTGGTCAAAATTAAAGCTTCTGAGTAAGCAAAACTCTGTAAAAATGGCAATTTTGGTCCCTGTGAGGGTTTAAAAAGTGGTTATTCAACATGAGGCACAATCCAATTGACATTTTGAATCATTTTAGGTACAGTCCAAAAAATCAATTTTCTCCCGAAAAACGATAACCGCGGAGCTGTCGAACGTTCCCAAAATGGTCAATTTCGATGAAATTTTAACATTGAATCTTTTGGCTGTAAATTAATGTTGGATGTGAATTATTACTTTTTCAACTAAAATAAATGTGTTTAAAGTAATTTCTGTGCCTGGGATGGGTCAAAATTAAAGCTTCTAAGTAAGCAAAACTCTGTAAAAATGGCAATTTTGGTCCCTGTTAGGGTTTAAAAAGTGGTTATTCAACATGAGGCACGATCCAATTGACATGTTGAATAATTTTAGGTACAGTCCAAAAAATCAATTTTCTGTAGAAAAACGATGACCGCGGAGCTGTCGAACGTTCCCAAAATGGTCAATTTCGATGAAATTTTAACATTGAATCTTTTGGCTGTAAATTAATGTTGGATGTGAATTATTACTTTTTCAACTACAATAAATGTGTTTAAAGTCATTTCTGTGCCTGAAATTGGTCAAAATTGAAGCTTCTGAGTAAGCAAAACTCTGTAAAAATGGCAATTTTGGTCACTGTGAGAGTTTAAAAAGTGGTTATTCAACATGAGGCACGATCCAATTGACATTTTGAATCATTTTAGGTACAGTCCAAATAATCAATTTTCAGCCGAAAAACGATGACCACGGAGCTGTCGAACGTTCCCAAAATGGTCAATTTTTATGAAATTTTAACATTGAATCTTTTGGCTGTAAATTAATGTTGGATGTGAATTATTACTTTTTCAACTACAATAAATGTTTTTAAAGTCATTTCTGTGCCTGAAATTGGTCAAAATTGAAGCTTCTGAGTAAGCAAAACTCTGTAAAAATGGCAATTATGGTCCCTGTGAGGGTTTAAAAAGTGGTTATTCAACATGATTCACGATCCAATTGACATTTTGAATCATTGTAGGTACAGCCCAAAAAAATCAATTTTCTGCCGAAAAACGATGACCGCGGAGCTGTCGAACGTTCCCAAAATGGTCAATTTCGATGAAATTTTAACATTGAATCTTTTGGCTGTAAATTAATGTTGGATGTGAATTATTACTTTTTCAACTAAAATAAATGTGTTTAAAGTCATTTCTGTGCCTGAAATTGGTCAAAATTGAAGCTTCTGAGTAAGCAAAACTCTGTAAAAATGGCAATTTTGGTCACTGTGAGAGTTTAAAAAGTGGTTATTCAACATAAGGCACGATCCAATTGACATTTTGAATCATTTTAGGTACAGTCCAAAAAATCAATTTTCTGCCGAAAAACGATTACCGCGGAGCTGTTGAACGTTCCCAAAATGGTCAATTTCGATGAAATTTTAAAATTGAATCTTTTGGCTGTAAATTAATGTTGGATGTGCATTATTACTTATCCAACTAAAATAAATGTATTTGAAGTAATTTCTGTGCGTGAAATTGGTCAAAATTAAAGCTTCTGAGTAAGCAAAACTCTGTAAAAATGGCAATTTTGGTCCCTGTGAGGGTTTAAAAAGTGGTTATTCAACATGAGGCACAATCCAATTGACATTTTGAATCATTTTAGGTACAGTCCAAAAAATCAATTTTCTCCCGAAAAACGATAACCGCGGAGCTGTCGAACGTTCCCAAAATGGTCAATTTCGATGAAATTTTAACATTGAATCTTTTGGCTGTAAATTAATGTTGGATGTGAATTATTACTTTTTCAACTAAAATAAATGTGTTTAAAGTAATTTCTGTGCCTGGGATGGGTCAAAATTAAAGCTTCTAAGTAAGCAAAACTCTGTAAAAATGGCAATTTTGGTCCCTGTTAGGGTTTAAAAAGTGGTTATTCAACATGAGGCACGATCCAATTGACATGTTGAATAATTTTAGGTACAGTCCAAAAAATCAATTTTCTGTAGAAAAACGATGACCGCGGAGCTGTCGAACGTTCCCAAAATGGTCAATTTCGATGAAATTTTAACATTGAATCTTTTGGCTGTAAATTAATGTTGGATGTGAATTATTACTTTTTCAACTACAATAAATGTGTTTAAAGTCATTTCTGTGCCTGAAATTGGTCAAAATTGAAGCTTCTGAGTAAGCAAAACTCTGTAAAAATGGCAATTTTGGTCACTGTGAGAGTTTAAAAAGTGGTTATTCAACATGAGGCACGATCCAATTGACATTTTGAATCATTTTAGGTACAGTCCAAATAATCAATTTTCAGCCGAAAAACGATGACCACGGAGCTGTCGAACGTTCCCAAAATGGTCAATTTTTATGAAATTTTAACATTGAATCTTTTGGCTGTAAATTAATGTTGGATGTGAATTATTACTTTTTCAACTACAATAAATGTTTTTAAAGTCATTTCTGTGCCTGAAATTGGTCAAAATTGAAGCTTCTGAGTAAGCAAAACTCTGTAAAAATGGCAATTATGGTCCCTGTGAGGGTTTAAAAAGTGGTTATTCAACATGATTCACGATCCAATTGACATTTTGAATCATTGTAGGTACAGCCCAAAAAAATCAATTTTCTGCCGAAAAACGATGACCGCGGAGCTGTCGAACGTTCCCAAAATGGTCAATTTCGATGAAATTTTAACATTGAATCTTTTGGCTGTAAATTAATGTTGGATGTGAATTATTACTTTTTCAACTAAAATAAATGTGTTTAAAGTCATTTCTGTGCCTGAAATTGGTCAAAATTGAAGCTTCTGAGTAAGCAAAACTCTGTAAAAATGGCAATTTTGGTCACTGTGAGAGTTTAAAAAGTGGTTATTCAACATAAGGCACGATCCAATTGACATTTTGAATCATTTTAGGTACAGTCCAAAAAATCAATTTTCTGCCGAAAAACGATTACCGCGGAGCTGTTGAACGTTCCCAAAATGGTCAATTTCGATGAAATTTTAAAATTGAATCTTTTGGCTGTAAATTAATGTTGGATGTGAATTATTACTTATCCAACTAAAATAAATGTATTTGAAGTAATTTCTGTGCGTGAAATTGGTCAAAATTAAAGCTTCTGAGTAAGCAAAACTCTGTAAAAATGGCAATTTTGGTCCCTGTGAGGGTTTAAAAAGTGGTTATTCAACATGAGGCACAATCCAATTGACATTTTGAATCATTTTAGGTACAGTCCAAAAAATCAATTTTCTCCCGAAAAACGATAACCGCGGAGCTGTCGAACGTTCCCAAAATGGTCAATTTCGATGAAATTTTAACATTGAATCTTTTGGCTGTAAATTAATGTTGGATGTGAATTATTACTTTTTCAACTAAAATAAATGTGTTTAAAGTAATTTCTGTGCCTGGGATGGGTCAAAATTAAAGCTTCTAAGTAAGCAAAACTCTGTAAAAATGGCAATTTTGGTCCCTGTTAGGGTTTAAAAAGTGGTTATTCAACATGAGGCACGATCCAATTGACATGTTGAATAATTTTAGGTACAGTCCAAAAAATCAATTTTCTGTAGAAAAACGATGACCGCGGAGCTGTCGAACGTTCCCAAAATGGTCAATTTCGATGAAATTTTAACATTGAATCTTTTGGCTGTAAATTAATGTTGGATGTGAATTATTACTTTTTCAACTACAATAAATGTGTTTAAAGTCATTTCTGTGCCTGAAATTGGTCAAAATTGAAGCTTCTGAGTAAGCAAAACTCTGTAAAAATGGCAATTTTGGTCACTGTGAGAGTTTAAAAAGTGGTTATTCAACATGAGGCACGATCCAATTGACATTTTGAATCATTTTAGGTACAGTCCAAATAATCAATTTTCAGCCGAAAAACGATGACCACGGAGCTGTCGAACGTTCCCAAAATGGTCAATTTTTATGAAATTTTAACATTGAATCTTTTGGCTGTAAATTAATGTTGGATGTGAATTATTACTTTTTCAACTACAATAAATGTTTTTAAAGTCATTTCTGTGCCTGAAATTGGTCAAAATTGAAGCTTCTGAGTAAGCAAAACTCTGTAAAAATGGCAATTATGGTCCCTGTGAGGGTTTAAAAAGTGGTTATTCAACATGATTCACGATCCAATTGACATTTTGAATCATTGTAGGTACAGCCCAAAAAAATCAATTTTCTGCCGAAAAACGATGACCGCGGAGCTGTCGAACGTTCCCAAAATGGTCAATTTCGATGAAATTTTAACATTGAATCTTTTGGCTGTAAATTAATGTTGGATGTGAATTATTACTTTTTCAACTAAAATAAATGTGTTTAAAGTCATTTCTGTGCCTGAAATTGGTCAAAATTAAAGCTTCTGAGTAAGCAAAACTCTGTAAAAATGGCAATTTTGGTCCCTGTGAGGGTTTAAAAAGTGGTTATTCAACATGAGGCACAATCCAATTGACATTTTGAATCATTTTAGGTACAGTCCAAAAAATCAATTTTCTGCCGAAAAACGATTACCGTGGAGCTGTCGAACGTTCCCAAAATGGTCAATTTCGATGAAATTTTAACATTGAATCTTTTGGCTGTAAATTAATGTTGGATGTGAATTATTACTTTTTCAACTAAAATAAATGTGTTTAAAGTAATTTCTGTGCCTGGGATGGGTCAAAATTAAAGCTTCTAAGTAAGCAAAACTCTGTAAAAATGGCAATTTTGGTCCCTGTTAGGGTTTAAAAAGTGGTTATTCAACATGAGGCACGATCCAATTGACATGTTGAATAATTTTAGGTACAGTCCAAAAAATCAATTTTCTGTAGAAAAACGATGACCGCGGAGCTGTCGAACGTTCCCAAAATGGTCAATTTCGATGAAATTTTAACATTGAATCTTTTGGCTGTAAATTAATGTTGGATGTGAATTATTACTTTTTCAACTACAATAAATGTGTTTAAAGTCATTTCTGTGCCTGAAATTGGTCAAAATTGAAGCTTCTGAGTAAGCAAAACTCTGTAAAAATGGCAATTTTGGTCACTGTGAGAGTTTAAAAAGTGGTTATTCAACATGAGGCACGATCCAATTGACATTTTGAATCATTTTAGGTACAGTCCAAATAATCAATTTTCAGCCGAAAAACGATGACCACGGAGCTGTCGAACGTTCCCAAAATGGTCAATTTTTATGAAATTTTAACATTGAATCTTTTGGCTGTAAATTAATGTTGGATGTGAATTATTACTTTTTCAACTACAATAAATGTTTTTAAAGTCATTTCTGTGCCTGAAATTGGTCAAAATTGAAGCTTCTGAGTAAGCAAAACTCTGTAAAAATGGCAATTATGGTCCCTGTGAGGGTTTAAAAAGTGGTTATTCAACATGATTCACGATCCAATTGACATTTTGAATGTAGGTACAGCCCAAAAAAATCAATTTTCTGCCGAAAAACGATGACCGCGGAGCTGTCGAACGTTCCCAAAATGGTCAATTTCGATGAAATTTTAACATTGAATCTTTTGGCTGTAAATTAATGTTGGATGTGAATTATTACTTTTTCAACTAAAATAAATGTGTTTAAAGTCATTTCTGTGCCTGAAATTGGTCAAAATTGAAGCTTCTGAGTAAGCAAAACTCTGTAAAAATGGCAATTTTGGTCACTGTGAGAGTTTAAAAAGTGGTTATTCAACATAAGGCACGATCCAATTGACATTTTGAATCATTTTAGGTACAGTCCAAAAAATCAATTTTCTGCCGAAAAACGATTACCGCGGAGCTGTTGAACGTTCCCAAAATGGTCAATTTCGATGAAATTTTAAAATTGAATCTTTTGGCTGTAAATTAATGTTGGATGTGCATTATTACTTATCCAACTAAAATAAATGTATTTGAAGTAATTTCTGTGCGTGAAATTGGTCAAAATTAAAGCTTCTGAGTAAGCAAAACTCTGTAAAAATGGCAATTTTGGTCCCTGTGAGGGTTTAAAAAGTGGTTATTCAACATGAGGCACAATCCAATTGACATTTTGAATCATTTTAGGTACAGTCCAAAAAATCAATTTTCTCCCGAAAAACGATAACCGCGGAGCTGTCGAACGTTCCCAAAATGGTCAATTTCGATGAAATTTTAACATTGAATCTTTTGGCTGTAAATTAATGTTGGATGTGAATTATTACTTTTTCAACTAAAATAAATGTGTTTAAAGTAATTTCTGTGCCTGGGATGGGTCAAAATTAAAGCTTCTAAGTAAGCAAAACTCTGTAAAAATGGCAATTTTGGTCCCTGTTAGGGTTTAAAAAGTGGTTATTCAACATGAGGCACGATCCAATTGACATGTTGAATAATTTTAGGTACAGTCCAAAAAATCAATTTTCTGTAGAAAAACGATGACCGCGGAGCTGTCGAACGTTCCCAAAATGGTCAATTTCGATGAAATTTTAACATTGAATCTTTTGGCTGTAAATTAATGTTGGATGTGAATTATTACTTTTTCAACTACAATAAATGTGTTTAAAGTCATTTCTGTGCCTGAAATTGGTCAAAATTGAAGCTTCTGAGTAAGCAAAACTCTGTAAAAATGGCAATTTTGGTCACTGTGAGAGTTTAAAAAGTGGTTATTCAACATGAGGCACGATCCAATTGACATTTTGAATCATTTTAGGTACAGTCCAAATAATCAATTTTCAGCCGAAAAACGATGACCACGGAGCTGTCGAACGTTCCCAAAATGGTCAATTTTTATGAAATTTTAACATTGAATCTTTTGGCTGTAAATTAATGTTGGATGTGAATTATTACTTTTTCAACTACAATAAATGTTTTTAAAGTCATTTCTGTGCCTGAAATTGGTCAAAATTGAAGCTTCTGAGTAAGCAAAACTCTGTAAAAATGGCAATTATGGTCCCTGTGAGGGTTTAAAAAGTGGTTATTCAACATGATTCACGATCCAATTGACATTTTGAATCATTGTAGGTACAGCCCAAAAAAATCAATTTTCTGCCGAAAAACGATGACCGCGGAGCTGTCGAACGTTCCCAAAATGGTCAATTTCGATGAAATTTTAACATTGAATCTTTTGGCTGTAAATTAATGTTGGATGTGAATTATTACTTTTTCAACTAAAATAAATGTGTTTAAAGTCATTTCTGTGCCTGAAATTGGTCAAAATTGAAGCTTCTGAGTAAGCAAAACTCTGTAAAAATGGCAATTTTGGTCACTGTGAGAGTTTAAAAAGTGGTTATTCAACATAAGGCACGATCCAATTGACATTTTGAATCATTTTAGGTACAGTCCAAAAAATCAATTTTCTGCCGAAAAACGATTACCGCGGAGCTGTTGAACGTTCCCAAAATGGTCAATTTCGATGAAATTTTAAAATTGAATCTTTTGGCTGTAAATTAATGTTGGATGTGAATTATTACTTATCCAACTAAAATAAATGTATTTGAAGTAATTTCTGTGCGTGAAATTGGTCAAAATTAAAGCTTCTGAGTAAGCAAAACTCTGTAAAAATGGCAATTTTGGTCCCTGTGAGGGTTTAAAAAGTGGTTATTCAACATGAGGCACAATCCAATTGACATTTTGAATCATTTTAGGTACAGTCCAAAAAATCAATTTTCTCCCGAAAAACGATAACCGCGGAGCTGTCGAACGTTCCCAAAATGGTCAATTTCGATGAAATTTTAACATTGAATCTTTTGGCTGTAAATTAATGTTGGATGTGAATTATTACTTTTTCAACTAAAATAAATGTGTTTAAAGTAATTTCTGTGCCTGGGATGGGTCAAAATTAAAGCTTCTAAGTAAGCAAAACTCTGTAAAAATGGCAATTTTGGTCCCTGTTAGGGTTTAAAAAGTGGTTATTCAACATGAGGCACGATCCAATTGACATGTTGAATAATTTTAGGTACAGTCCAAAAAATCAATTTTCTGTAGAAAAACGATGACCGCGGAGCTGTCGAACGTTCCCAAAATGGTCAATTTCGATGAAATTTTAACATTGAATCTTTTGGCTGTAAATTAATGTTGGATGTGAATTATTACTTTTTCAACTACAATAAATGTGTTTAAAGTCATTTCTGTGCCTGAAATTGGTCAAAATTGAAGCTTCTGAGTAAGCAAAACTCTGTAAAAATGGCAATTTTGGTCACTGTGAGAGTTTAAAAAGTGGTTATTCAACATGAGGCACGATCCAATTGACATTTTGAATCATTTTAGGTACAGTCCAAATAATCAATTTTCAGCCGAAAAACGATGACCACGGAGCTGTCGAACGTTCCCAAAATGGTCAATTTTTATGAAATTTTAACATTGAATCTTTTGGCTGTAAATTAATGTTGGATGTGAATTATTACTTTTTCAACTACAATAAATGTTTTTAAAGTCATTTCTGTGCCTGAAATTGGTCAAAATTGAAGCTTCTGAGTAAGCAAAACTCTGTAAAAATGGCAATTATGGTCCCTGTGAGGGTTTAAAAAGTGGTTATTCAACATGATTCACGATCCAATTGACATTTTGAATCATTGTAGGTACAGCCCAAAAAAATCAATTTTCTGCCGAAAAACGATGACCGCGGAGCTGTCGAACGTTCCCAAAATGGTCAATTTCGATGAAATTTTAACATTGAATCTTTTGGCTGTAAATTAATGTTGGATGTGAATTATTACTTTTTCAACTAAAATAAATGTGTTTAAAGTCATTTCTGTGCCTGAAATTGGTCAAAATTAAAGCTTCTGAGTAAGCAAAACTCTGTAAAAATGGCAATTTTGGTCCCTGTGAGGGTTTAAAAAGTGGTTATTCAACATGAGGCACAATCCAATTGACATTTTGAATCATTTTAGGTACAGTCCAAAAAATCAATTTTCTGCCGAAAAACGATTACCGTGGAGCTGTCGAACGTTCCCAAAATGGTCAATTTCGATGAAATTTTAACATTGAATCTTTTGGCTGTAAATTAATGTTGGATGTGAATTATTACTTTTTCAACTAAAATAAATGTGTTTAAAGTAATTTCTGTGCCTGGGATGGGTCAAAATTAAAGCTTCTAAGTAAGCAAAACTCTGTAAAAATGGCAATTTTGGTCCCTGTTAGGGTTTAAAAAGTGGTTATTCAACATGAGGCACGATCCAATTGACATGTTGAATAATTTTAGGTACAGTCCAAAAAATCAATTTTCTGTAGAAAAACGATGACCGCGGAGCTGTCGAACGTTCCCAAAATGGTCAATTTCGATGAAATTTTAACATTGAATCTTTTGGCTGTAAATTAATGTTGGATGTGAATTATTACTTTTTCAACTACAATAAATGTGTTTAAAGTCATTTCTGTGCCTGAAATTGGTCAAAATTGAAGCTTCTGAGTAAGCAAAACTCTGTAAAAATGGCAATTTTGGTCACTGTGAGAGTTTAAAAAGTGGTTATTCAACATGAGGCACGATCCAATTGACATTTTGAATCATTTTAGGTACAGTCCAAATAATCAATTTTCAGCCGAAAAACGATGACCACGGAGCTGTCGAACGTTCCCAAAATGGTCAATTTTTATGAAATTTTAACATTGAATCTTTTGGCTGTAAATTAATGTTGGATGTGAATTATTACTTTTTCAACTACAATAAATGTTTTTAAAGTCATTTCTGTGCCTGAAATTGGTCAAAATTGAAGCTCTGAGTAAGCAAAACTCTGTAAAAATGGCAATTATGGTCCCTGTGAGGGTTTAAAAAGTGGTTATTCAACATGATTCACGATCCAATTGACATTTTGAATCATTGTAGGTACAGCCCAAAAAAATCAATTTTCTGCCGAAAAACGATGACCGCGGAGCTGTCGAACGTTCCCAAAATGGTCAATTTCGATGAAATTTTAACATTGAATCTTTTGGCTGTAAATTAATGTTGGATGTGAATTATTACTTTTTCAACTAAAATAAATGTGTTTAAAGTCATTTCTGTGCCTGAAATTGGTCAAAATTGAAGCTTCTGAGTAAGCAAAACTCTGTAAAAATGGCAATTTTGGTCACTGTGAGAGTTTAAAAAGTGGTTATTCAACATAAGGCACGATCCAATTGACATTTTGAATCATTTTAGGTACAGTCCAAAAAATCAATTTTCTGCCGAAAAACGATTACCGCGGAGCTGTTGAACGTTCCCAAAATGGTCAATTTCGATGAAATTTTAAAATTGAATCTTTTGGCTGTAAATTAATGTTGGATGTGAATTATTACTTATCCAACTAAAATAAATGTATTTGAAGTAATTTCTGTGCGTGAAATTGGTCAAAATTAAAGCTTCTGAGTAAGCAAAACTCTGTAAAAATGGCAATTTTGGTCCCTGTGAGGGTTTAAAAAGTGGTTATTCAACATGAGGCACAATCCAATTGACATTTTGAATCATTTTAGGTACAGTCCAAAAAATCAATTTTCTCCCGAAAAACGATAACCGCGGAGCTGTCGAACGTTCCCAAAATGGTCAATTTCGATGAAATTTTAACATTGAATCTTTTGGCTGTAAATTAATGTTGGATGTGAATTATTACTTTTTCAACTAAAATAAATGTGTTTAAAGTAATTTCTGTGCCTGGGATGGGTCAAAATTAAAGCTTCTAAGTAAGCAAAACTCTGTAAAAATGGCAATTTTGGTCCCTGTTAGGGTTTAAAAAGTGGTTATTCAACATGAGGCACGATCCAATTGACATGTTGAATAATTTTAGGTACAGTCCAAAAAATCAATTTTCTGTAGAAAAACGATGACCGCGGAGCTGTCGAACGTTCCCAAAATGGTCAATTTCGATGAAATTTTAACATTGAATCTTTTGGCTGTAAATTAATGTTGGATGTGAATTATTACTTTTTCAACTACAATAAATGTGTTTAAAGTCATTTCTGTGCCTGAAATTGGTCAAAATTGAAGCTTCTGAGTAAGCAAAACTCTGTAAAAATGGCAATTTTGGTCCCTGTGAGGGTTTAAAAAGTGGTTATTCAACATGAGGCACGATCCAATTGACATTTTGAATCATTTTAGGTACAGTCCAAAAAACTCAATTTTCTCCCGAAAAACGATGACCGCGGAGCTGTCGAACGTTCCCAAAATGGTCAATTTCGATGAAATTTTAACATTGAATCTTTTGGCTGTAAATTAATGTTGGATGTGAATTATTACTTTTTCAACTAAAATAAATGTGTTTAAAGTCATTTCTGTGCCTGAAATTGGTCAAAATTGAAGCTTCTGAGTAAGCAAAACTCTGTAAAAATGGCAATTTTGGTCACTGTGAGGGTTTAAAAAGTGGTTATTCAACATGAGGCACAATCCAATTGACATTTTGAATCATTTGAGGTACAGTCCAAAAAATCAATTTTCTCCCGAAAAACGATAACCGCGGAGCTGTCGAACGTTCCCAAAATGGTCAATTTCGATGAAATTTTAACATTGAATCTTTTGGCCGTAAATTAATGTTGGATGTGAATTATTACTTTTTCAACTAAAATAAATGTGTTTAAAGTAATTTCTGTGCCTGGGATGGGTCAAAATTAAAGCTTCTGAGTAAGCAAAACTCTGTAAAAATGGCAATTTTGGTCCCTGTTAGGGTTTAAAAAGTGGTTATTCAACATGAGGCATGATCCAATTGACATTTTGAATCATTTTAGGTACATTCCAAAAAATCAATTTTCTGCCGAAAAACGATGACCGCGGAGCTGTCGAACGTTCCCAAAATGGTCAATTTCGATGAAATTTTAACATTGAATCTTTTGGATGTAAATTAATGTTGGATGAGAATTATTACTTTTTCAACTAAAATAAATGTGTTTAAAGTCATTTCTGTGCCTGAAATTGGTCAAAATTGAAGCTTCGGAGTAAGCAAAACTCTGTAAAAATGGCAATTTTGGTCCCTGTGATGGTTTAAAAAGTGGTTATTCAACATGAGGCACGATCCAATTGACATTTTGAATCATTTTAGGTACAGTCCAAAAAATCAATTTTCTGCCGAAAACGATTACCGCGGAGCTGTTGAACGTTCCCAAAATGGTAAATTTCAATGACATTTTAACATTGAATCTTTTGGCTGTAAATTAATGTTGGATGTGAATTATTACTTTTTCATCTAAAATAAATGTATTTGAAGTAATTTCTGTGCGTGAAATTGGTCAAAATTAAAGCTTCTGAGTAAACAAAACTCTGTAAAAATGGCAATTTTGGTCACTGTGAGGGTTTAAAAAGTGGTTATTCAACATGAGGCACAATCCAATTGACATTTTGAATCATTTGAGGTACAGTCCAAAAAATCAATTTTCTCCCGAAAAACGATAACCGTGGAGCTGTCGAACGTTCCCAAAATGGTCAATTTCGATGAAATTTTAACATTGAATCTTTTGGCCGTAAATTAATGTTGGATGTGAATTATTACTTTTTCAACTAAAATAAATGTGTTTAAAGTAATTTCTGTGCCTGGGATGGGTCAAAATTAAAGCTTCTGAGTAAGCAAAACTCTGTAAAAATGGCAATTTTGGTCCCTGTTAGGGTTTAAAAAGTGGTTATTCAACATGAGGCATGATCCAATTGACATTTTGAATCATTTTAGGTACATTCCAAAAAATCAATTTTCTGCCGAAAAACGATGACCGCGGAGCTGTCGAACGTTCCCAAAATGGTCAATTTCGATGAAATTTTAACATTGAATCTTTTGGATGTAAATTAATGTTGGATGAGAATTATTACTTTTTCAACTAAAATAAATGTGTTTAAAGTCATTTCTGTGCCTGAAATTGGTCAAAATTGAAGCTTCGGAGTAAGCAAAACTCTGTAAAAATGGCAATTTTGGTCCCTGTGAGGGTTTAAAAAGTGGTTATTCAACATGAGGCACGATCCAATTGACATTTTGAATCATTTTAAGTACAGTCCAAAAAAATCAATTTTCTGCCGAAAAACGATGACCGCGGAGCTGTTAAACGTTCCCCAAATGGTCAATTTCGGTGAAATTTTAACATTTAATCTTTTGGCTGTAAATTTCTGTTGGATGTGAATTATTACTCTTTCAACTAAAATAAATGTGTTTAAAGTCATTTCTGTGCCTGGGATTGGTCCAAATTAAAGCTTCTTAGTAAGCAAATCTCTGTAAAAATGGCAATTTTGGTCACTGTGACGGTTTAAAAAGTGGTTATTCAACATGAGGCACGATCCAATTGACATTTTGAATCATTTTTGGTACAGTCCAAAAAAATCAATTATCTGAGGAAAAACGATGACCGCGGAGCTGTTAAACGTTCCCCAAATGGTCAATTTCGATGAAATTTTAACATTTAATCTTTTGGCTGTAAATTTCTGTTGGATGTGAATTATTACTCTTTCAACTAAAATAAATGTGTTTAAAGTCATTTCTGTGCCTGGGATTGGTCCAAATTAAAGCTTCTTAGTAAGCAAATCTCTGTAAAAATGGCAATTTTGGTCACTGTGACGGTTTAAAAAGTGTTTATTCAACATGAGGCACGATCCAATATACATTTTGAATCATTTTAATTACAGTCCAAAAAATCAATTTTCTGCCGAAAAACAATGACCGCAGAGCTGTCGAACGTTCCCAAAATGGTCAATTTCGATGAAATTTTAACATTGAATCTTTTGGCTGTAAATTAATGTTGGATGTGAATTATTACTTTTTCAACTAAAATAAATGTGTTTAAATTCATTTCTGTGCCTGAAATTGGTCAAAATTGAAGCTTCTGAGTAATCATAACTCTGTAAAAATGGCAATTTCGGTCACTGTGAGAGTTTAAAAAGTGGTTATTCAACATGAGGCACGATCCAATTGACATTTTGAATTACTTTAGGTAGAGTCCAAAAAATCAATTTTTTGCCGAAAAACGATGACCGCGGAGCTGTCGAACGTTCCCAAAATGGTCAATTTCTATGAAATTTTAACATTGAATCTTTTGGCTGTAAAATAATGTTGGGTGTGAATTATTACTTTTGCAACTAAAATAAATGTGTTTAAAGTCTTTTCTGTGTCTGAAATTGGTCAAAATTGAAGTTTCTGAGTAAGCAAAACTCTGTAAAAATGGCAATTTTGGTCCCTTTGAGGGTTTAAAAAGTGGTTATTCAACATGAGGCACGATTCATTTGACATTTTGTATCATTGTAGGTACAGTCCAAAAAATCCATTTTCTGACGAAAAACGATGACCGCGGAGCTGTCGAACGTTCCCAAAATGGTCAATTTAGATGAAATTTTTAACATTTAATCTTTTGGCTGTAAATTGCTGTTGGATGTGAATTATTACTTTATCAACTAAAATAAATGTGTTTAAAGTCATTTCTGTGCCTCAAATTGGTCAAAATTAAAGCTTCTGAGTAAGCAAAACTCTGTAAAAAAAAGCAATTTTGGTCCCGGTGAGGGTTTAAAAAGTGGTTATTGAACATGAGGCACGATCTAATTGACATTTTGAATCATTTTAGGTACAGTCCAAAAAATCAATTTTCTGCCGAAAAACGATGGCCGAGCTGTCGAACGTCCCCAAAATGGTCAATTTCGATGATATTTTAACTTTGAATCTTTTGGCTGTAAATTAATGTTGGATGTGAATTATTACTTTTTCAACTAAAATAAATGTGTTTAAAGTCATTTCTGTGCCTGAAATTCGTCAAAATTGAAGCTTCTGAGTAAGCAAAATTCTGTAAAAATGGCAATTTTGGTCACTGTGAGAGTTTAAAAAGTGGTTATTCAACATAAGGCACGATCCAATTGACATGTTGCATCATTTTAGGTACAGTCCAAAAAATCAATTTTCTGCAGAAAAACGATGACCGCGGAGCTGTCGAACGTTCCCAAAATGGTCAATTTCGATGAAATTTTAACATTGAATCTTTTGGCTGTAAATTAATGTTGGATGTGAATTATTACTTTTTCAACTAAAATAAATGTATTTAAAGTCATTTCTGTGCCTGAAATTGGTCAAAATCGAAGCTTCTGAGTAAGCAAAACTCTGTAAAAATGGCAATTTTGGTCCCTGTGAGGGTTTAAAAAGTGGTTATTCAACATGAGGCACGATCCAATTGACATTTTGAATCATTTTAGGTACAGTCCATAAAACTCAATTTTCTCCCGAAGAAACGATGACCGCAGAGCTGTCGAACGTTCCCAAAATGGTCAATTTCGATGAAATTTTAACATTGAATCTTTTGGATGTAAATTAATGTTGGATGAGAATTATTACTTTTTCAACTAAAATAAATGTGTTTAAAGTCATTTCTGTGCCTGAAATTGGTCAAAATTGAAGCTTCTGAGTAAGCAAAACTCTGTAAAAATGGCAATTTTGGTCCCTGTGAGGGTTTAAAAAGTGGTTATTCAACATGAGGCACGATCCAATTGACATTTTGAATCATTTTAAGTACAGTCCAAAAAAATCAATTTTCTGCCGAAAAACAATGACCGCGGAGATATCGAACGTTCCCAAAATGGTCAATTTCGATGACATTTTAACATTTAATCTTTTGGCTGTAAATTGCGGTTGGATGTGAATTATTACTTTTTCAACTAAAATAAATGTGTTTAAAGTCATTTCTGTGCCTGGGATGGGTCAAAATTAAAGCTTCTGAGTAAGCAAAACTCTGTAAAAATGGCAATTTTGTTCCCTGTGAGAGTTTAAAAAGTGGATATTCAACATGAGGCACGATCCAATTGACATTTTGAATCATTTTAGGTACAGTCCAAAAAATTAATTTTCTGCCGAAAAACGATGACCGCAGAGCTGTCGAACGTTCCCAAAATGGTCAATTTCGATGAAATTTTAACATTGAATCTTTTGGCTGTAAATTAATGTTGGATGTGAATTATTACTTTTTCAACTAAAATAAATGTGTTTAAAGTCATTTCTGTGCCTGAAATTGGTCAAAATTGAAGCTTCTGAGTAAGCAAAACTCTGTAAAAATGGCAATTTTGTTCCCTGTGAGGGTTTAAAAAGTGGATATTCAACATGAGGCACGATCCAATTGACATTTTGAATCATTTTAGGTACAGTCCAAAAAATTAATATTCTGCCGAAAAACGATGACCGCAGAGCTGTCGAACGTTCCCAAAATGGTCAATTTCGATGAAATTTTAACATTTAATCTTTTGGCTGTAAATTAATGTTGGATGTGAATTATTACTTTTTCAACCACAATAAATGTGTTTAAAGTCATTTCTGTGCCTGAAATTGGTCAAAATTGAAGCTTCTGAGTAAGCAAAACTCTGTAAAAATGGCAATTTTGGTCACTGTGAGAGTTTAAAAAGTGGTTATTCAACATAAGGCACGATCCAATTGACATTTTGAATCATTTTAGGTACAGTCCAAAAAATCAATTTTCTGCCGAAAAACGATTACCGCGGAGCTGTTGAACGTTCCCAAAATGGTCAATTTCGATGAAATTTTAAAATTGAATCTTTTGGCTGTAAATTAATGTTGGATGTGAATTATTACTTATCCAACTAAAATAAATGTATTTGAAGTAATTTCTGTGCGTGAAATTGGTCAAAATTAAAGCTTCTGATTAAGCAAAACTCTGTAAAAACTTGCAATTTTGGTCCCTGTGAGGGTTTAAAAAGTGGTTATTCAACATGAGGCACAATCCAATTGACATTTTGAATCATTTTAGGTACAGTCCAAAAAATCAATTTTCTCCCGAAAAACGATAACCGCGGAGCTGTCGAACGTTCCCAAAATGGTCAATTTCGATGAAATTTTAACATTGAATCTTTTGGCTGTAAATTAATGTTGGATGTGAATTATTACTTTTTCAACTAAAATAAATGTGTTTAAAGTAATTTCTGTGCCTGGGATGGGTCAAAATTAAAGCTTCTAAGTAAGCAAAACTCTGTAAAAATGGCAATTTTGGTCCCTGTTAGGATTTAAAAAGTGGTTATTCAACATGAGGCACGATCCAATTGACATGTTGAATAATTTTAGGTACAGTCCAAAAAATCAATTTTCTGTAGAAAAACGATGACCGCGGAGCTGTTGAACGTTCCCAAAATGGTCAATTTCGATGAAATTTTAACATTGAATCTTTTGGCTGTAAATTAATGTTGGATGTGAATTATTACTTTTTCAACTACAATAAATGTGTTTAAAGTCATTTCTGTGCCTGAAATTGGTCAAAATTGAAGCTTCTGAGTAAGCAAAACTCTGTAAAAATGGCAATTTTGGTCACTGTGAGAGTTTAAAAAGTGGTTATTCAACATAAGGCGCGATCCAATTGACATTTTGAATCATTTTAGGTAGTGTCCAAAAAATCTATTTTCTGCCGAAAAACGATTACCGCGGAGCTGTCGAACGTTCCCAAAATGGTCAATTTCGATGAAATTTTAACATTGAATCTTTTGGCTGTAAATTAATGTTGGATGTGAATTATTACTTTTTCAACTAAAATAAATGCGTTTAAAGTAATTTCTGTGCCTGGGATGGGTCAAAATCAAAGCTTCTGAGTAAGCAAAACTCTGTAAAAATGGCAATTTTGGTCCCTGTTAGGGTTTAAAAAGTGGTTATTCAACATGAGGCACGATCCAATTGACATGTTGAATCATTTTAGGTACAGTCCAAAAAATCCATTTTCTGTAGAAAAACGATGACCGCGCGGGGCTGTCGAACGTTCCCAAAATGGTCAATTTCGATGAAATTTTAACATTGAATCTTTTGGCTGTAAATTAATGTTGGATGTGAATTGTTACTTTTTCAACTACAATAAATGTGTTTAAAGTCATTTCTGTGCCTGAAATTGGTCAAAATTGAAGCTTCTGAGTAAGCAAAACTCTGTAAAAATGGCAATTTTGGTCACTGTGAGAGTTTAAAAAGTGGTTATTCAACATAAGGCACGATCCAATTGACATTTTGAATCATTTTAGGTACAGTCCAAAAAATCAATTTTCTGCCGAAAAACGATTACCGCGGAGCTGTTGAACGTTCCCAAAATGGTTAATTTCGATGAAATTTTAACATTGAATCTTTTGGCTGTAAATTAATGTTGGATGTGAATTATTACTTTTTCAACTAAAATAAATGTATTTGAAGTAATTTCTGTGCGTGAAATTGGTCAAAATTAAAGCTTCTGAGTAAGCAAAACTCTGTAAAAATTGCAATTTTGGTCCCTGTGAGGGTTTAAAAAGTGGTTATTCAACTTGAGGCACAATCCAATTGACATTTTGAATCATTTTAGGTACAGTCCAAAAAATCAATTTTCTCCCGAAAAACGATAACCGCGGAGCTGTCGAACGTTCCCAAAATGGTCAATTTCGATGAAATTTTAACATTGAATCTTTTGGCTGTAAATTAATGTTGGATGTGAATTATTACTTTTTCAACTAAAATAAATGTGTTTAAAGTAATTTCTGTGCCTGGGATGGGTCAAAATCAAAGCTTCTGAGTAAGCAAAACTCTGTAAAAATGGCAATTTTGGTCCCTGTTAGGGTTTAAAAAGTGGTTATTCAACATGAGGCACGATCCAATTGACATGTTGAATCATTTTAGGTACAGTCCAAAAAATCAATTTTCTGTAGAAAAACGATGACCGCGCGGGGCTGTCGAACGTTCCCAAAATGGTCAATTTCGATGAAATTTTAACATTGAATCTTTTGGCTGTAAATTAATGTTGGATGTGAATTATTACTTTTTCAACTAAAATAAATGTGTTTAAAGTCATTTCTGTACCTGAAATTGGTCAAAATTGAAGCTTCTGAGTAAGCAAAACTCTGTAAAAATCGCAATTTTGGTCCCTGTGAAGGTTTAAAAAGTGGTTATTCAACATGAGGCACGATCCAATTGACATTTTGAATCATTTTAAGTACAGTCCAAAAAATCTATTTTCTGCCGAAAAACAATGACCGCGGAGATGTCGAACGTTCCGAAAATGGTCAATTTAGATGGAATTTTAACATTTAATCTTTTGGCTGTAAATTGCGGTTGGATGTGAATTATCACTTTTTCAACTAAAATAAATGTGTTTAAAGTCATTTCTGTGCCTGAAATTGGTCAAAATTGAAGCTTCTGAGTAAGCAAAACTCTTCAAAAATGGCAATTTTGGTCCCTGTGAGGGTTTAAAAAGTGGTTATTCAACATGAGGCATGATCCAATTGACATTTTGAATCATTTTAGGTACACTCCAAAAAATCAATTTTCTGCCGAAAAACGATGACCGCGGAGCTGTCGAACGTTCCCAAAATGGTCAATTTCGATGAAATTTTAACATTGAATCTTTTGGCTGTAAATTAATGTTGGATGTGAATTATTACTTTTTCAACTAAAATAAATGTGTTTAAAGTCATTTCTGTGCCTGAAATTGGTCAAAATTGAAGCTTCTGAGTAAGCAAAACTCTGTAAAAAATGGCAATTTTGGTCCCTGTGAGGGTTTAAAAAGTGGTTATTCAACATGAGGCATGATCCAATTGACATTTTGAATCATTTTAGGTACACTCCAAAAAATCAATTTTCTGCCGAAAAACGATGAATGCGGAGCTGTCGAACGTTCCCAAAATGGTCAATTGCGATGAAATTTTAACATTGAATCTTTTGGCTGTAAATTAATGTTGGATGTGAATTATTACTTTTTCAACTAAAATAAATGTGTTTAAAGTCATTTCTGTACCTGAAATTGGTCAAAATTGGAGCTTCTGAGTAAGCAAAACTCTGTAAAAATCGCAATTTTGGTCCCTGTGAAGGTTTAAAAAGTGGTTATTCAACATGAGGCACGATCCAATTGACATTTTGAATCATTTTAGGTACAGTCCAAAAAATTAATTTTCTGCCGAAAAACGATGACCGCAGAGCTGTCGAACGTTCCCAAAATGGTCACTTTCGATGAAATTTTAACATTGAATCTTTTGGCTGTAAATTAATGTTGGATGTGAATTATTACTTTTTCAACTAAAATAAATGTGTTTAAAGTCATTTCTGTGCCTGAAATTGGTCAAAATTGAAGCTTCTGAGTAAGCAAAACTCTTCAAAAATGGCAATTTTGGTCCCTGTGAGGGTTTAAAAAGTGGTTATTCAACATGAGGCATGATCCAATTGACATTTTGAATCATTTTAGGTACACTCCAAAAAATCAATTTTCTGCCGAAAAACGATGAATGCGGAGCTGTCGAACGTTCCCAAAATGGTCAATTTCGATGAAATTTTAACATTGAATCTTTTGGCTGTAAATTAATGTTGGATGTGAATTATTACTTTTTCAACTAAAATAAATGTGTTTAAAGTCATTTCTGTACCTGAAATTGGTCAAAATTGAAGCTTCTGAGTAAGCAAAACTCTGTAAAAATCGCAATTTTGGTCCCTGTCAAGGTTTAAAAAGTGGTTATTCAACATGAGGCACGATCCAATTGACATTTTGAATCATTTTAAGTACAGTCCAAAAAATCTATTTTCTGCCGAAAAACAATGACCGCGGAGATGTCGAACGTTCCGAAAATGGTCAATTTCGATGGAATTTTAACATTTAATCTTTTGGCTGTAAATTGCGGTTGGATGTGAATTATCACTTTTTCAACTAAAATAAATGTGTTTAAAGTCATTTCTGTGCCTGAAATTGGTCAAAATTGAAGCTTCTGAGTAAGCAAAACTCTTCAAAAATGGCAATTTTGGTCCCTGTGAGGGTTTAAAAAGTGGTTATTCAACATGAGGCATGATCCAATTGACATTTTGAATCATTTTAGGTACACTCCAAAAAATCAATTTTCTGCCGAAAAACGATGACCGCGGAGCTGTCGAACGTTCCCAAAATGGTCAATTTCGATGAAATTTTAACATTGAATCTTTTGGCTGTAAATTAATGTTGGATGTGAATTATTACTTTTTCAACTACAATAAATGTGTTTAAAGTCATTTCTGTGCCTGAAATTGGTCAAAATTGAAGCTTCTGAGTAAGCAAAACTCTGTAAAAATGGCAATTTTGGTCACTGTGAGAGTTTAAAAAGTGGTTATTCAACATAAGGCACGATCCAATTGACATTTTGAATCATTTTAGGTACAGTCCAAAAAATCAATTTTCTGCCGAAAAACGATTACCGCGGAGCTGTTGAACGTTCCCAAAATGGTCAATTTCGATGAAATTTTAACATTGAATCTTTTGGCTGTAAATTAATGTTGGATGTGAATTATTACTTTTTCAACTAAAATAAATGTATTTGAAGTAATTTCTGTGCGTGAAATTGGTCAAAATTAAAGCTTCTGAGTAAGCAAAACTCTGTAAAAATTGCAATTTTGGTCCCTGTGAGGGTTTAAAAAGTGGTTATTCAACATGAGGCACGATCCAATTGACATTTTGAATCATTTTAGGTACAGTCCAAAAAACTCAATTTTCTCCCGAAAAACGATGACCGCGGAGCTGTCGAACGTTCCCAAAATGGTCAATTTCGATGAAATTTTAACATTGAATCTTTTGGCTGTAAATTAATGTTGGATGTGAATTATTACTTTTTCAACTAAAATAAATGTGTTTAAAGTAATTTCTGTGCCTGAAATTGGTCAAAATTGAAGCTTCTGAGTAAGCAAAACTCTGTAAAAATGGCAATTTTGGTCACTGTGAGGGTTTAAAAAGTGGTTATTCAACATGAGGCATGATCCAATTGACATTTTGAATCATTTTAGGTACATTCCAAAAAATCAATTTTCTGCCGAAAAACGATGACCGCGGAGCTGTCGAACGTTCCCAAAATGGTCAATTTCGATGAAATTTTAACATTGAATCTTTTGGATGTAAATTAATGTTGGATGAGAATTATTACTTTTTCAACTAAAATAAATGTGTTTAAAGTCATTTCTGTGCCTGAAATTGGTCAAAATTGAAGCTTCGGAGTAAGCAAAACTCTGTAAAAATGGCAATTTTGGTCCCTGTGATGGTTTAAAAAGTGGTTATTCAACATGAGGCACGATCCAATTGACATTTTGAATCATTTTAGGTACAGTCCAAAAAATCAATTTTCTGCCGAAAACGATTACCGCGGAGCTGTTGAACGTTCCCAAAATGGTAAATTTCAATGACATTTTAACATTGAATCTTTTGGCTGTAAATTAATGTTGGATGTGAATTATTACTTTTTCATCTAAAATAAATGTATTTGAAGTAATTTCTGTGCGTGAAATTGGTCAAAATTAAAGCTTCTGAGTAAGCAAAACTCTGTAAAAATGGCAATTTTGGTCACTGTGAGGGTTTAAAAAGTGGTTATTCAACATGAGGCACAATCCAATTGACATTTTGAATCATTTGAGGTACAGTCCAAAAAATCAATTTTCTCCCGAAAAACGATAACCGTGGAGCTGTCGAACGTTCCCAAAATGGTCAATTTCGATGAAATTTTAACATTGAATCTTTTGGCCGTAAATTAATGTTGGATGTGAATTATTACTTTTTCAACTAAAATAAATGTGTTTAAAGTAATTTCTGTGCCTGGGATGGGTCAAAATTAAAGCTTCTGAGTAAGCAAAACTCTGTAAAAATGGCAATTTTGGTCCCTGTTAGGGTTTAAAAAGTGGTTATTCAACATGAGGCATGATCCAATTGACATTTTGAATCATTTTAGGTACATTCCAAAAAATCAATTTTCTGGCGAAAAACGATGACCGCGGAGCTGTCGAACGTTCCCAAAATGGTCAATTTCGATGAAATTTTAACATTGAATCTTTTGGATGTAAATTAATGTTGGATGAGAATTATTACTTTTTCAACTAAAATAAATGTGTTTAAAGTCATTTCTGTGCCTGAAATTGGTCAAAATTGAAGCTTCGGAGTAAGCAAAACTCTGTAAAAATGGCAATTTTGGTCCCTGTGAGGGTTTAAAAAGTGGTTATTCAACATGAGGCACGATCCAATTGACATTTTGAATCATTTTAAGTACAGTCCAAAAAAATCAATTTTCTGCCGAAAAACGATGACCGCGGAGCTGTTAAACGTTCCCCAAATGGTCAATTTCGGTGAAATTTTAACATTTAATCTTTTGGCTGTAAATTTCTGTTGGATGTGAATTATTACTCTTTCAACTAAAATAAATGTGTTTAAAGTCATTTCTGTGCCTGGGATTGGTCCAAATTAAAGCTTCTTAGTAAGCAAATCTCTGTAAAAATGGCAATTTTGGTCACTGTGACGGTTTAAAAAGTGGTTATTCAACATGAGGCACGATCCAATTGACATTTTGAATCATTTTTGGTACAGTCCAAAAAAATCAATTATCTGAGGAAAAACGATGACCGCGGAGCTGTTAAACGTTCCCCAAATGGTCAATTTCGATGAAATTTTAACATTTAATCTTTTGGCTGTAAATTTCTGTTGGATGTGAATTATTACTCTTTCAACTAAAATAAATGTGTTTAAAGTCATTTCTGTGCCTGGGATTGGTCCAAATTAAAGCTTCTTAGTAAGCAAATCTCTGTAAAAATGGCAATTTTGGTCACTGTGACGGTTTAAAAAGTGTTTATTCAACATGAGGCACGATCCAATATACATTTTGAATCATTTTAATTACAGTCCAAAAAATCAATTTTCTGCCGAAAAACAATGACCGCAGAGCTGTCGAACGTTCCCAAAATGGTCAATTTCGATGAAATTTTAACATTGAATCTTTTGGCTGTAAATTAATGTTGGATGTGAATTATTACTTTTTCAACTAAAATAAATGTGTTTAAATTCATTTCTGTGCCTGAAATTGGTCAAAATTGAAGCTTCTGAGTAATCATAACTCTGTAAAAATGGCAATTTCGGTCACTGTGAGAGTTTAAAAAGTGGTTATTCAACATGAGGCACGATCCAATTGACATTTTGAATTACTTTAGGTAGAGTCCAAAAAATCAATTTTTTGCCGAAAAACGATGACCGCGGAGCTGTCGAACGTTCCCAAAATGGTCAATTTCTATGAAATTTTAACATTGAATCTTTTGGCTGTAAAATAATGTTGGGTGTGAATTATTACTTTTGCAACTAAAATAAATGTGTTTAAAGTCTTTTCTGTGTCTGAAATTGGTCAAAATTGAAGTTTCTGAGTAAGCAAAACTCTGTAAAAATGGCAATTTTGGTCCCTTTGAGGGTTTAAAAAGTGGTTATTCAACATGAGGCACGATTCATTTGACATTTTGTATCATTGTAGGTACAGTCCAAAAAATCCATTTTCTGACGAAAAACGATGACCGCGGAGCTGTCGAACGTTCCCAAAATGGTCAATTTAGATGAAATTTTTAACATTTAATCTTTTGGCTGTAAATTGCTGTTGGATGTGAATTATTACTTTATCAACTAAAATAAATGTGTTTAAAGTCATTTCTGTGCCTCAAATTGGTCAAAATTAAAGCTTCTGAGTAAGCAAAACTCTGTAAAAAAAAGCAATTTTGGTCCCGGTGAGGGTTTAAAAAGTGGTTATTGAACATGAGGCACGATCTAATTGACATTTTGAATCATTTTAGGTACAGTCCAAAAAATCAATTTTCTGCCGAAAAACGATGACCGCCGAGCTGTCGAACGTCCCCAAAATGGTCAATTTCGATGATATTTTAACTTTGAATCTTTTGGCTGTAAATTAATGTTGGATGTGAATTATTACTTTTTCAACTAAAATAAATGTGTTTAAAGTCATTTCTGTGCCTGAAATTCGTCAAAATTGAAGCTTCTGAGTAAGCAAAATTCTGTAAAAATGGCAATTTTGGTCACTGTGAGAGTTTAAAAAGTGGTTATTCAACATAAGGCACGATCCAATTGACATGTTGCATCATTTTAGGTACAGTCCAAAAAATCAATTTTCTGCAGAAAAACGATGACCGCGGAGCTGTCGAACGTTCCCAAAATGGTCAATTTCGATGAAATTTTAACATTGAATCTTTTGGCTGTAAATTAATGTTGGATGTGAATTATTACTTTTTCAACTAAAATAAATGTGTTTAAAGTAATTTCTGTGCCTGAAATTGGTCAAAATTGAAGCTTCTGAGTAAGCAAAACTCTGTAAAAATGGCAATTTTGGTCCCTGTGAGGGTTTAAAAAGTGGTTATTCAACATGAGGCACGATCCAATTGACATTTTGAATCATTTTAGGTACAGTCCATAAAACTCAATTTTCTCCCGAAGAAACGATGACCGCAGAGCTGTCGAACGTTCCCAAAATGGTCAATTTCGATGAAATTTTAACATTGAATCTTTTGGATGTAAATTAATGTTGGATGAGAATTATTACTTTTTCAACTAAAATAAATGTGTTTAAAGTCATTTCTGTGCCTGAAATTGGTCAAAATTGAAGCTTCTGAGTAAGCAAAACTCTGTAAAAATGGCAATTTTGGTCCCTGTTAGGATTTAAAAAGTGGTTATTCAACATGAGGCACGATCCAATTGACATGTTGAATAATTTTAGGTACAGTCCAAAAAATCAATTTTCTGTAGAAAAACGATGACCGCGGAGATGTTGAACGTTCCCAAAATGGTCAATTTCGATGAAATTTTAACATTGAATCTTTTGGCTGTAAATTAATGTTGGATGTGAATTATTACTTTTTCAACTACAATAAATGTGTCATTTCTGTGCCTGAAATTGGTCAAAATTGAAGCTTCTGAGTAAGCAAAACTCTGTAAAAATGGCAATTTTGGTCACTGTGAGAGTTTAAAAAGTGGTTATTCAACATAAGGCGCGATCCAATTGACATTTTGAATCATTTTAGGTAGTGTCCAAAAAATCTATTTTCTGCCGAAAAACGATTACCGCGGAGCTGTCGAACGTTCCCAAAATGGTCAATTTCGATGAAATTTTAACATTGAATCTTTTGGCTGTAAATTAATGTTGGATGTGAATTATTACTTTTTCAACTAAAATAAATGCGTTTAAAGTAATTTCTGTGCCTGGGATGGGTCAAAATCAAAGCTTCTGAGTAAGCAAAACTCTGTAAAAATGGCAATTTTGGTCCCTGTTAGGGTTTAAAAAGTGGTTATTCAACATGAGGCACGATCCAATTGACATGTTGAATCATTTTAGGTACAGTCCAAAAAATCCATTTTCTGTAGAAAAACGATGACCGCGCGGGGCTGTCGAACGTTCCCAAAATGGTCAATTTCGATGAAATTTTAACATTGAATCTTTTGGCTGTAAATTAATGTTGGATGTGAATTGTTACTTTTTCAACTACAATAAATGTGTTTAAAGTCATTTCTGTGCCTGAAATTGGTCAAAATTGAAGCTTCTGAGTAAGCAAAACTCTGTAAAAATGGCAATTTTGGTCACTGTGAGAGTTTAAAAAGTGGTTATTCAACATAAGGCACGATCCAATTGACATTTTGAATCATTTTAGGTACAGTCCAAAAAATCAATTTTCTGCCGAAAAACGATTACCGCGGAGCTGTTGAACGTTCCCAAAATGGTTAATTTCGATGAAATTTTAACATTGAATCTTTTGGCTGTAAATTAATGTTGGATGTGAATTATTACTTTTTCAACTAAAAGAAATGTGTTTAAAGTAATTTCTGTGCCTGGGATGGGTCAAAATCAAAGCTTCTGAGTAAGCAAAACTCTGTAAAAATGGCAATTTTGGTCCCTGTTAGGGTTTAAAAAGTGGTTATTCAACATGAGGCACGATCCAATTGACATGTTGAATCATTTTAGGTACAGTCCAAAAAATCAATTTTCTGTAGAAAAACGATGACCGCGCGGGGCTGTCGAACGTTCCCAAAATGGTCAATTTCGATGAAATTTTAACATTGAATCTTTTGGCTGTAAATTAATGTTGGATGTGAATTATTACTTTTTCAACTAAAATAAATGTGTTTAAAGTCATTTCTGTGCCTGAAATTGGTCAAAATTGAAGCTTCTGAGTAAGCAAAACTCTTCAAAAATGGCAATTTTGGTCCCGGTGAGGGTTTAAAAAGTGGTTATTCAACATGAGGCATGATCCAATTGACATTTTGAATCATTTTAGGTACACTCCAAAAAATCAATTTTCTGCCGAAAAACGATGAATGCGGAGCTGTCGAACGTTCCCAAAATGGTCAATTTCGATGAAATTTTAACATTGAATCTTTTGGCTGTAAATTAATGTTGGATGTGCATTATTACTTTTTCAACTAAAATAAATGTGTTTAAAGTCATTTCTGTACCTGAAATTGGTCAAAATTGAAGCTTCTGAGTAAGCAAAACTCTGTAAAAATCGCAATTTTGGTCCCTGTGAAGGTTTAAAAAGTGGTTATTCAACATGAGGCACGATCCAATTGCCATTTTGAATCATTTTAAGTACAGTCCAAAAAATCTATTTTCTGCCGAAAAACAATGACCGCGGAGATGTCGAACGTTCCGAAAATGGTCAATTTAGATGGAATTTTAACATTTAATCTTTTGGCTGTAAATTGCGGTTGGATGTGAATTATCACTTTTTCAACTAAAATAAATGTGTTTAAAGTCATTTCTGTGCCTGAAATTGGTCAAAATTGAAGCTTCTGAGTAAGCAAAACTCTTCAAAAATGGCAATTTTGGTCCCTGTGAGGGTTTAAAAAGTGGTTATTCAACATGAGGCATGATCCAATTGACATTTTGAATCATTTTAGGTACACTCCAAAAAATCAATTTTCTGCCGAAAAACGATGACCGCGGAGCTGTCGAACGTTCCCAAAATGGTCAATTTCGATGAAATTTTAACATTGAATCTTTTGGCTGTAAATTAATGTTGGATGTGAATTATTACTTTTTCAACTAAAATAAATGTGTTTAAAGTCATTTCTGTGCCTGAAATTGGTCAAAATTGAAGCTTCTGAGTAAGCAAAACTCTGTAAAAAATGGCAATTTTGGTCCCTGTGAGGGTTTAAAAAGTGGTTATTCAACATGAGGCATGATCCAATTGACATTTTGAATCATTTTAGGTACACTCCAAAAAATCAATTTTCTGCCGAAAAACGATGAATGCGGAGCTGTCGAACGTTCCCAAATGGTCAATTGCGATGAAATTTTAACATTGAATCTTTTGGCTGTAAATTAATGTTGGATGTGAATTATTACTTTTTCAACTAAAATAAATGTGTTTAAAGTCATTTCTGTACCTGAAATTGGTCAAAATTGGAGCTTCTGAGTAAGCAAAACTCTGTAAAAATCGCAATTTTGGTCCCTGTGAAGGTTTAAAAAGTGGTTATTCAACATGAGGCACGATCCAATTGACATTTTGAATCATTTTAGGTACAGTCCGAAAAACGATGACCGCAGAGCTGTCGAACGTTCCCAAAATGGTCACTTTCGATGAAATTTTAACATTGAATCTTTTGGCTGTAAATTAATGTTGGATGTGAATTATTACTTTTTCAACTAAAATAAATGTGTTTAAAGTCATTTCTGTGCCTGAAATTGGTCAAAATTGAAGCTTCTGAGTAAGCAAAACTCTGTAAAAATGGCAATTTTGTTCCCTGTGAGGGTTTAAAAAGTGGATATTCAACATGAGGCACGATCCAATTGACATTTTGAATCATTTTAGGTACAGTCCAAAAAATCAATTTTCTGTAGAAAAACGATGACCGCGCGGGGCTGTCGAACGTTCCCAAAATGGTCAATTTCGATGAAATTTTAACATTGAATCTTTTGGCTGTAAATTAATGTTGGATGTGAATTATTACTTTTTCAATAAAATAAATGTGTTTAAAGTCATTTCTGTGCCTGAAATTGGTCAAAATTGAAGCTTCTGAGTAAGCAAAACTCTTCAAAAATGGCAATTTTGGTCCCTGTGAGGGTTTAAAAAGTGGTTATTCAACATGAGGCATGATCCAATTGACATTTTGAATCATTTTAGGTACACTCCAAAAAATCAATTTTCTGCCGAAAAACGATGAATGCGGAGCTGTCGAACGTTCCCAAAATGGTCAATTTCGATGAAATTTTAACATTGAATCTTTTGGCTGTAAATTAATGTTGGATGTGAATTATTACTTTTTCAACTAAAATAAATGTGTTTAAAGTCATTTCTGTACCTGAAATTGGTCAAAATTGAAGCTTCTGAGTAAGCAAAACTCTGTAAAAATCGCAATTTTGGTCCCTGTGAAGGTTTAAAAAGTGGTTATTCAACATGAGGCACGATCCAATTGACATTTTGAATCATTTTAAGTACAGTCCAAAAAATCTATTTTCTGCCGAAAAACAATGACCGCGGAGATGTCGAACGTTCCGAAAATGGTCAATTTCGATGGAATTTTAACATTTAATCTTTTGGCTGTAAATTGCGGTTGGATGTGAATTATCACTTTTTCAACTAAAATAAATGTGTTTAAAGTCATTTCTGTGCCTGAAATTGGTCAAAATTGAAGCTTCTGAGTAAGCAAAACTCTTCAAAAATGGCAATTTTGGTCCCTGTGAGGGTTTAAAAAGTGGTTATTCAACATGAGGCATGATCCAATTGACATTTTGAATCATTTTAGGTACACTCCAAAAAATCAATTTTCTGCCGAAAAACGATGAATGCGGAGCTGTCGAACGTTCCCAAAATGGTCAATTGCGATGAAATTTTAACATTGAATCTTTTGGCTGTAAATTAATGTTGGATGTGAATTATTACTTTTTCAACTAAAATAAATGTGTTTAAAGTCATTTCTGTACCTGAAATTGGTCAAAATTGGAGCTTCTGAGTAAGCAAAACTCTGTAAAAATCGCAATTTTGGTCCCTGTGAAGGTTTAAAAAGTGGTTATTCAACATGAGGCACGATCCAATTGACATTTTGAATCATTTTAGGTACAGTCCAAAAAATTAATTTTCTGCCGAAAAACGATGACCGCAGAGCTGTCGAACGTTCCCAAAATCGTCACTTTCGATGAAATTTTAACATTGAATCTTTTGGCTGTAAATTAATGTTGGATGTGAATTATTACTTTTTCAACTAAAATAAATGTGTTTAAAGTCATTTCTGTGCCTGAAATTGGTCAAAATTGAAGCTTCTGAGTAAGCAAAACTCTGTAAAAATGGCAATTTTGTTCCCTGTGAGGGTTTAAAAAGTGGATATTCAACATGAGGCACGATCCAATTGACATTTTGAATCATTTTAGGTACAGTCCAAAAAATCAATTTTCTGTAGAAAAACGATGACCGCGCGGGGCTGTCGAACGTTCCCAAAATGGTCAATTTCGATGAAATTTTAACATTGAATCTTTTGGCTGTAAATTAATGTTGGATGTGAATTATTACTTTTTCAATAAAATAAATGTGTTTAAAGTCATTTCTGTGCCTGAAATTGGTCAAAATTGAAGCTTCTGAGTAAGCAAAACTCTTCAAAAATGGCAATTTTGGTCCCTGTGAGGGTTTAAAAAGTGGTTATTCAACATGAGGCATGATCCAATTGACATTTTGAATCATTTTAGGTACACTCCAAAAAATCAATTTTCTGCCGAAAAACGATGACCGCGGAGCTGTCGAACGTTCCCAAAATGGTCAATTTCGATGAAATTTTAACATTGAATCTTTTGGCTGTAAATTAATGTTGGATGTGAATTATTACTTTTTCAACTACAATAA
This sequence comes from Lissotriton helveticus, assembly GCF_964261635.1. Lineage (NCBI taxonomy): Eukaryota > Metazoa > Chordata > Amphibia > Caudata > Salamandridae > Lissotriton > Lissotriton helveticus. The sequence goes on from NC_136070.1 coordinate 761,660,304, forward strand.
ATGTGTTTAAAGTCATTTCTGTGCCTGAAATTGGTCAAAATTGAAGCTTCTGAGTAAGCAAAACTCTGTAAAAATGGCAATTTTGGTCACTGTGAGAGTTTAAAAAGTGGTTATTCAACATAAGGCACGATCCAATTGACATTTTGAATCATTTTAGGTACAGTCCAAAAAATCAATTTTCTGCCGAAAAACGATTACCGCGGAGCTGTTGAACGTTCCCAAAATGGTCAATTTCGATGAAATTTTAACATTGAATCTTTTGGCTGTAAATTAATGTTGGATGTGAATTATTACTTTTTCAACTAAAATAAATGTATTTGAAGTAATTTCTGTGCGTGAAATTGGTCAAAATTAAAGCTTCTGAGTAAGCAAAACTCTGTAAAAATTGCAATTTTGGTCCCTGTGAGGGTTTAAAAAGTGGTTATTCAACATGAGGCACAATCCAATTGACATTTTGAATCATTTTAGGTACAGTCCAAAAAATCCATTTTCTCCCGAAAAACGATAACCGCGGAGCTGTCGAACGTTCCCAAAATGGTCAATTTCGATGAAATTTTAACATTGAATCTTTTGGCTGTAAATTAATGTTGGATGTGAATTATTACTTTTTCAACTAAAATAAATGTGTTTAAAGTAATTTCTGTGCCTGGGATGGGTCAAAATCAAAGCTTCTGAGTAAGCAAAACTCTGTAAAAATGGCAATTTTGGTCCCTGTTAGGGTTTAAAAAGTGGTTATTCAACATGAGGCACGATCCAATTGACATGTTGAATCATTTTAGGTACAGTCCAAAAAATCAATTTTCTGTAGAAAAACGATGACCGCGCGGGGCTGTCGAACGTTCCCAAAATGGTCAATTTCGATCAAATTTTAACATTGAATCTTTTGGCTGTAAATTAATGTTGGATGTGAATTATTACTTTTTCAACTAAAATAAATGTGTTTAAAGTCATTTCTGTGCCTGAAATTGGTCAAAATTGAAGCTTCTGAGTAAGCAAAACTCTTCAAAAATGGCAATTTTGGTCCCTGTGAGGGTTTAAAAAGTGGCTATTCAACATGAGGCATGATCCAATTGACATTTTGAATCATTTTAGGTACACTCCAAAAAATCAATTTTCTGCCGAAAAACGATGAATGCGGAGCTGTCGAACGTTCCCAAAATGGTCAATTTCGATGAAATTTTAACATTGAATCTTTTGGCTGTAAATTAATGTTGGATGTGAATTATTACTTTTTCAACTAAAATAAATGTGTTTAAAGTCATTTCTGTACCTGAAATTGGTCAAAATTGAAGCTTCTGAGTAAGCAAAACTCTGTAAAAATCGCAATTTTGGTCCCTGTGAAGGTTTAAAAAGTGGTTATTCAACATGAGGCACGATCCAATTGACATTTTGAATCATTTTAGGTACAGTCCAAAAAATTAATTTTCTGCCGAAAAACGATGACCGCAGAGCTGTCGAACGTTCCCAAAATGGTCACTTTCGATGAAATTTTAACATTGAATCTTTTGGCTGTAAATTAATGTTGGATGTGAATTATTACTTTTTCAACTAAAATAAATGTGTTTAAAGTCATTTCTGTGCCTGAAATTGGTCAAAATTGAAGCTTCTGAGTAAGCAAAACTCTTCAAAAATGGCAATTTTGTTCCCTGTGAGGGTTTAAAAAGTGGCTATTCAACATGAGGCACGATCCAATTGACATTTTGAATCATTTTAGGTACAGTCCAAAAAATTAATTTTCTGCCGAAAAACGATGACCGCAGAGCTGTCGAACGTTCCCAAAATGGTCACTTTCGATGAAATTTTAACATTGAATCTTTTGGCTGTAAATTAATGTTGGATGTGAATTATTACTTTTTCAACTAAAATAAATGTGTTTAAAGTCATTTCTGTGCCTGAAATTGGTCAAAATTGAAGCTTCTGAGTAAGCAAAACTCTGTAAAAATGGCAATTTTGTTCCCTGTGAGGGTTTAAAAAGTGGATATTCAACATGAGGCACGATCCAATTGACATTTTGAATCATTTTAGGTACAGTCCAAAAAATCAATTTTCTGTAGAAAAACGATGACCGCGCGGGGCTGTCGAACGTTCCCAAAATGGTCAATTTCGATGAAATTTTAACATTGAATCTTTTGGCTGTAAATTAATGTTGGATGTGAATTATTACTTTTTCAATAAAATAAATGTGTTTAAAGTCATTTCTGTGCCTGAAATTGGTCAAAATTGAAGCTTCTGAGTAAGCAAAACTCTTCAAAAATGGCAATTTTGGTCCCTGTGAGGGTTTAAAAAGTGGTTATTCAACATGAGGCATGATCCAATTGACATTTTGAATCATTTTAGGTACACTCCAAAAAATCAATTTTCTGCCGAAAAACGATGACCGCGGAGCTGTCGAACGTTCCCAAAATGGTCAATTTCGATGAAATTTTAACATTGAATCTTTTGGCTTAAATTAATGTTGGATGTGAATTATTACTTTTTCAACTAAAATAAATGTGTTTAAAGTCATTTCTGTGCCTGAAATTGGTCAAAATTGAAGCTTCTGAGTAAGCAAAACTCTTCAAAAATGGCAATTTTGGTCCCTGTGAGGGTTTAAAAAGTGGTTATTCAACATGAGGCATGATCCAATTGACATTTTGAATCATTTTAGGTACACTCCAAAAAATCAATTTTCTGCCGAAAAACGATGAATGCCGAGCTGTCGAACGTTCCCAAAATGGTCAATTTCGATGAAATTTTAACATTGAATCTTTTGGCTGTAAATTAATGTTGGATGTGAATTATTACTTTTTCAACTAAAATAAATGTGTTTAAAGTCATTTCTGTACCTGAAATTGGTCAAAATTGAAGCTTCTGAGTAAGCAAAACTCTGTAAAAATCGCAATTTTGGTCCCTGTGAAGGTTTAAAAAGTGGTTATTCAACATGAGGCACGATCCAATTGACATTTTGAATCATTTTAGGTACAGTCCAAAAAATAAATTTTCTGCCGAAAAACGATGACCGCAGAGCTGTCGAACGTTCCCAAAATGGTAACTTTCGATGAAATTTTAACATTGAATCTTTTGGCTGTAAATTAATGTTGGATGTGAATTATTACTTTTTCAACTAAAATAAATGTGTTTAAAGTCATTTCTGTGCCTGAAATTGGTCAAAATTGAAGCTTCTGAGTAAGCAAAACTCTGTAAAAATGGCAATTTTGTTCCCTGTGAGGGTTTAAAAAGTGGATATTCAACATGAGGCACGATCCAATTGATATTTTGAATCATTTTAGGTACAGTCCAAAAAATCAATTTTCTGTAGAAAAACGATGACCGCGCGGGGCTGTCGAACGTTCCCAAAATGGTCAATTTCGATGAAATTTTAACATTGAATCTTTTGGCTGTAAATTAATGTTGGATGTGAATTATTACTTTTTCAATAAAATAAATGTGTTTAAAGTCATTTCTGTGCCTGAAATTGGTCAAAATTGAAAGCTTCTGAGTAAGCAAAACTCTTCAAAAATGGCAATTTTGGTCCCTGTGAGGGTTTAAAAAGTGGTTATTCAACATGAGGCATGATCCAATTGACATTTTGAATCATTTTAGGTACACTCCAAAAAATCCATTTTCTGCCGAAAAACGATGACCGCGGAGCTGTCGAACGTTCCCAAAATGGTCAATTTCGATGAAATTTTAACATTGAATCTTTTGGCTGTAAATTAATGTTGGATGTGAATTATTACTTTTTCAACTAAAATAAATGTGTTTAAAGTCATTTCTGTACCTGAAATTGGTCAAAATTGAAGCTTCTGAGTAAGCAAAACTCTGTAAAAATCGCAATTTTGGTCCCTGTGAAGGTTTAAAAAGTGGTTATTCAACATGAGGCACGATCCAATTGACATTTTGAATCATTTTAAGTACAGTCCAAAAAATCTATTTTCTGCCGAAAAACAATGACCGCGGAGATGTCGAACGTTCCGAAAATGGTCAATTTCGATGGAATTTTAACATTTAATCTTTTGGCTGTAAATTGCGGTTGGATGTGAATTATCACTTTTTCAACTAAAATAAATGTGTTTAAAGTCATTTCTGTGCCTGGGATGGGTCAAAATTAAAACTTCTGAGTAAGCAAAACTCTGTAAAAATGGCAATTTTGTTCCCTGTGAGGGTTTTAAAAGTGGATATTCAACATGAGGCACGATCCAATTGACATTTTGAATCATTTTAGGTACAGTCCAAAAAATTAATTTTCTGCCGAAAAACGATGACCGCAGAGCTGTCGAACGTTCCCAAAATGGTCAATTTCGATGAAATTTTAACATTTAATCTTTTGGCTGTAAATTAATGTTGGATGTGAATTATTACTTTTTCAACCACAATAAATGTGTTTAAAGTCATTTCTGTGCCTGAAATTGGTCAAAATTGAAGCTTCTGAGTAAGCAAAACTCTGTAAAAATGGCAATTTTGGTCACTGTGAGAGTTTAAAAAGTGGTTATTCAACATAAGGCACGATCCAATTGACATTTTGAATCATTTTAGGTACAGTCCAAAAAATCAATTTTCTGCCGAAAACGATTACCGCGGAGCTGTTGAACGTTCCCAAAATGGTCAATTTCGATGAAATTTTAACATTGAATCTTTTGGCTGTAAATTAATGTTGGATGTGAATTATTACTTTTTCAACTAAAATAAATGTATTTGAAGTGATTTCTGTGCGTGAAATTGGTCAAAATTAAAGCTTCTGAGTAAGCAAAACTCAGTAAAAATGGCAATTTTGGTCACTGTGAGGGTTTAAAAAGTGGTTATTCAACATGAGGCACAATCCAATTGACATTTTGAATCATTTTAGGTACAGTCCAAAAAATCAATTTTCTCCCGAAAAACGATAACCGCGGAGCTGTCGAACGTTCCCAAAATGGTCAATTTCGATGAAATTTTAACATTGAATCTTTTGGCTGTAAATTAATGTTGGATGTGAATTATTACTTTTTCAACTAAAATAAATGTGTTTAAAGTAATTTCTGTGCCTGGGATGGGTCAAAATTAAAGCTTCTGAGTAAGCAAAACTCTGTAAAAATGGCAATTTTGGTCCCTGTTAGGGTTTAAAAAGTGGTTATTCAACATGAGGCACGATCCAATTGACATGTTGAATCATTTTAGGTACAGTCCAAAAAACTCAATTTTCTGTAGAAAAACGATGACCGCGGAGCTGTCGAACGTTCCCAAAATGGTCAATTTCGATGAAATTTTAACATTGAATCTTTTGGCTGTAAATTAATGTTGGATGTGAATTATTACTTTTTCAACTAAAATAAATGTGTTTAAAGTGATTTCTGTGCCTGAATGGTCAAAATTGAAGCTTCTGAGTAAGCAAAACTCTTCAAAAATGGCAATTTTGGTCCCTGTGAGGGTTTAAAAAGTGGTTATTCAACATGAGGCATGATCCAATTGACATTTTGAATCATTTCAGGTACATTCCAAAAAATCAATTTTCTGCCAAAAAACGATGACCGCGGAGCTGTCGAACGTTCCCAAAATGGTCAATTTCGATGAAATTTTTACATTGAATCTTTTGGCTGTAAATTAATGTTGGATGTGAATTATTACTTTTTCAACTAAAATAAATGTGTTTAAAGTCATTTCTGTACCTGAAATTGGTCAAAATTGAAGCTTCTGAGTAAGCAAAACTCTGTAAAAAATGGCAATTTTGGTCCCTGTGAGGGTTTAAAAAGTGGTTATTCAACATGAGGCACGATCCAATTGACATTTTGAATCATTTTAGGTACAGTCCAAAAAACTCAATTTTCTCCCGAAAAACGATGACCGCGGAGCTGTCGAACGTTCCCAAAATGGTCAATTTCGATGAAATTTTAACATTGAATCTTTTGGCTGTAAATTAATGTTGGATGTGAATTATTACTTTTTCAACTAAAATAAATGTGTTTAAAGTCATTTCTGTGCCTGAAATTGGTCAAAATTGAAGCTTCTGAGTAAGCAAAACTCTGTAAAAAATGGCAATTTTGGTCCCTGTGAGGGTTTAAAAAGTGGTTATTCAACATGAGGCACGATCCAATTGACATTTTGAATCATTTTAGGTACAGTCCAAAAAATCAATTTTCTGCCGAAAACGATTACCGCGGAGCTGTTGTACGTTCCCAAAATGGTCAATTTCGATGAAATTTTAACATTGAATCTTTTGGCTGTAAATTAATGTTGGATGTGAATTATTACTTTTTCAACTAAAATAAATGTATTTGAAGTCATTTCTGTGCCTGAAATTGGTCAAAATTGAAGCTTCTGAGTAAGCAAAACTCTTCAAAAATGGCAATTTTGGTCCCTGTGAGGGTTTAAAAAGTGGTTATTCAACATGAGGCATGATCCAATTGACATTTTGAATCATTTTAGGTACACTCCAAAAAATCAATTTTCTGCCGAAAAACGATGAATGCGGAGCTGTCGAACGTTCCCAAAATGGTCAATTTCGATGAAATTTTAACATTGAATCTTTTGGCTGTAAATTAATGTTGGATGTGAATTATTACTTTTTCAACTAAAATAAATGTGTTTAAAGTCATTTCTGTACCTGAAATTGGTCAAAATTGAAGCTTCTGAGTAAGCAAAACTCTGTAAAAATCGCAATTTTGGTCCCTGTGAAGGTTTAAAAAGTGGTTATTCAACATGAGGCACGATCCAATTGACATTTTGAATCATTTTAGGTACAGTCCAAAAAATAAATTTTCTGCCGAAAAACGATGACCGCAGAGCTGTCGAACGTTCCCAAAATGGTCACTTTCGATGAAATTTTAACATTGAATCTTTTGGCTGTAAATTAATGTTGGATGTGAATTATTACTTTTTCAACTAAAATAAATGTGTTTAAAGTCATTTCTGTGCCTGAAATTGGTCAAAATTGAAGCTTCTGAGTAAGCAAAACTCTGTAAAAATGGCAATTTTGTTCCCTGTGAGGGTTTAAAAAGTGGATATTCAACATGAGGCACGATCCAATTGATATTTTGAATCATTTTAGGTACAGTCCAAAAAATCAATTTTCTGTAGAAAAACGATGACCGCGCGGGGCTGTCGAACGTTCCCAAAATGGTCAATTTCGATGAAATTTTAACATTGAATCTTTTGGCTGTAAATTAATGTTGGATGTGAATTATTACTTTTTCAATAAAATAAATGTGTTTAAAGTCATTTCTGTGCCTGAAATTGGTCAAAATTGAAGCTTCTGAGTAAGCAAAACTCTTCAAAAATGGCAATTTTGGTCCCTGTGAGGGTTTAAAAAGTGGTTATTCAACATGAGGCATGATCCAATTGACATTTTGAATCATTTTAGGTACACTCCAAAAAATCCATTTTCTGCCGAAAAACGATGACCGCGGAGCTGTCGAACGTTCCCAAAATGGTCAATTTCGATGAAATTTTAACATTGAATCTTTTGGCTGTAAATTAATGTTGGATGTGAATTATTACTTTTTCAACTAAAATAAATGTGTTTAAAGTAATTTCTGTGCCTGGGATGGGTCAAAATTAAAGCTTCTGAGTAAGCAAAACTCTGTAAAAATGGCAATTTTGGTCCCTGTTAGGGTTTAAAAAGTGGTTATTCAACATGAGGCACGATCCAATTGACATGTTGAATCATTTTAGGTACAGTCCAAAAAACTCAATTTTCTGTAGAAAAACGATGACCGCGGAGCTGTCGAACGTTCCCAAAATGGTCAATTTCGATGAAATTTTAACATTGAATCTTTTGGCTGTAAATTAATGTTGGATGTGAATTATTACTTTTTCAACTAAAATAAATGTGTTTAAAGTGATTTCTGTGCCTGAATGGTCAAAATTGAAGCTTCTGAGTAAGCAAAACTCTTCAAAAATGGCAATTTTGGTCCCTGTGAGGGTTTAAAAAGTGGTTATTCAACATGAGGCATGATCCAATTGACATTTTGAATCATTTCAGGTACATTCCAAAAAATCAATTTTCTGCCAAAAAACGATGACCGCGGAGCTGTCGAACGTTCCCAAAATGGTCAATTTCGATGAAATTTTTACATTGAATCTTTTGGCTGTAAATTAATGTTGGATGTGAATTATTACTTTTTCAACTAAAATAAATGTGTTTAAAGTCATTTCTGTACCTGAAATTGGTCAAAATTGAAGCTTCTGAGTAAGCAAAACTCTGTAAAAAATGGCAATTTTGGTCCCTGTGAGGGTTTAAAAAGTGGTTATTCAACATGAGGCACGATCCAATTGACATTTTGAATCATTTTAGGTACAGTCCAAAAAACTCAATTTTCTCCCGAAAAACGATGACCGCGGAGCTGTTGTACGTTCCCAAAATGGTCAATTTCGATGAAATTTTAACATTGAATCTTTTGGCTGTAAATTAATGTTGGATGTGAATTATTACTTTTTCAACTAAAATAAATGTATTTGAAGTCATTTCTGTGCCTGAAATTGGTCAAAATTGAAGCTTCTGAGTAAGCAAAACTCTTCAAAAATGGCAATTTTGGTCCCTGTGAGGGTTTAAAAAGTGGTTATTCAACATGAGGCATGATCCAATTGACATTTTGAATCATTTTAGGTACACTCCAAAAAATCAATTTTCTGCCGAAAAACGATGAATGCGGAGCTGTCGAACGTTCCCAAAATGGTCAATTTCGATGAAATTTTAACATTGAATCTTTTGGCTGTAAATTAATGTTGGATGTGAATTATTACTTTTTCAACTAAAATAAATGTGTTTAAAGTCATTTCTGTACCTGAAATTGGTCAAAATTGAAGCTTCTGAGTAAGCAAAACTCTGTAAAAATCGCAATTTTGGTCCCTGTGAAGGTTTAAAAAGTGGTTATTCAACATGAGGCACGATCCAATTGACATTTTGAATCATTTTAGGTACAGTCCAAAAAATTAATTTTCTGCCGAAAAACGATGACCGCAGAGCTGTCGAACGTTCCCAAAATGGTCACTTTCGATGAAATTTTAACATTGAATCTTTTGGCTGTAAATTAATGTTGGATGTGAATTATTACTTTTTCAACTAAAATAAATGTGTTTAAAGTCATTTCTGTGCCTGAAATTGGTCAAAATTGAAGCTTCTGAGTAAGCAAAACTCTGTAAAAATGGCAATTTTGTTCCCTGTGAGGGTTTAAAAAGTGGATATTCAACATGAGGCACGATCCAATTGACATTTTGAATCATTTTAGGTACAGTCCAAAAAATCAATTTTCTGTAGAAAAACGATGACCGCGCGGGGCTGTCGAACGTTCCCAAAATGGTCAATTTCGATGAAATTTTAACATTGAATCTTTTGGCTGTAAATTAATGTTGGATGTGAATTATTACTTTTTCAATAAAATAAATGTGTTTAAAGTCATTTCTGTGCCTGAAATTGGTCAAAATTGAAGCTTCTGAGTAAGCAAAACTCTTCAAAAATGGCAATTTTGGTCCCTGTGAGGGTTTAAAAAGTGGTTATTCAACATGAGGCATGATCCAATTGACATTTTGAATCATTTTAGGTACACTCCAAAAAATCAATTTTCTGCCGAAAAACGATGACCGCGGAGCTGTCGAACGTTCCCAAAATGGTCAATTTCGATGAAATTTTAACATTTAATCTTTTGGCTGTAAATTAATGTTGGATGTGAATTATTACTTTTTCAACCACAATAAATGTGTTTAAAGTCATTTCTGTGCCTGAAATTGGTCAAAATTGAAGCTTCTGAGTAAGCAAAACTCTGTAAAAATGGCAATTTTGGTCACTGTGAGAGTTTAAAAAGTGGTTATTCAACATAAGGCACGATCCAATTGACATTTTGAATCATTTTAGGTACAGTCCAAAAAATCAATTTTCTGCCGAAAACGATTACCGCGGAGCTGTTGAACGTTCCCAAAATGGTCAATTTCGATGAAATTTTAACATTGAATCTTTTGGCTGTAAATTAATGTTGGATGTGAATTATTACTTTTTCAACTAAAATAAATGTATTTGAAGTGATTTCTGTGCGTGAAATTGGTCAAAATTAAAGCTTCTGAGTAAGCAAAACTCAGTAAAAATGGCAATTTTGGTCACTGTGAGGGTTTAAAAAGTGGTTATTCAACATGAGGCACAATCCAATTGACATTTTGAATCATTTTAGGTACAGTCCAAAAAATCAATTTTCTCCCGAAAAACGATAACCGCGGAGCTGTCGAACGTTCCCAAAATGGTCAATTTCGATGAAATTTTAACATTGAATCTTTTGGCTGTAAATTAATGTTGGATGTGAATTATTACTTTTTCAACTAAAATAAATGTGTTTAAAGTAATTTCTGTGCCTGGGATGGGTCAAAATTAAAGCTTCTGAGTAAGCAAAACTCTGTAAAAATGGCAATTTTGGTCCCTGTTAGGGTTTAAAAAGTGGTTATTCAACATGAGGCACGATCCAATTGACATGTTGAATCATTTTAGGTACAGTCCAAAAAACTCAATTTTCTGTAGAAAAACGATGACCGCGGAGCTGTCGAACGTTCCCAAAATGGTCAATTTCGATGAAATTTTAACATTGAATCTTTTGGCTGTAAATTAATGTTGGATGTGAATTATTACTTTTTCAACTAAAATAAATGTGTTTAAAGTGATTTCTGTGCCTGAATGGTCAAAATTGAAGCTTCTGAGTAAGCAAAACTCTTCAAAAATGGCAATTTTGGTCCCTGTGAGGGTTTAAAAAGTGGTTATTCAACATGAGGCATGATCCAATTGACATTTTGAATCATTTCAGGTACATTCCAAAAAATCAATTTTCTGCCAAAAAACGATGACCGCGGAGCTGTCGAACGTTCCCAAAATGGTCAATTTCGATGAAATTTTTACATTGATTCTTTTGGCTGTAAATTAATGTTGGATGTGAATTATTACTTTTTCAACTAAAATAAATGTGTTTAAAGTCATTTCTGTACCTGAAATTGGTCAAAATTGAAGCTTCTGAGTAAGCAAAACTCTGTAAAAAATGGCAATTTTGGTCCCTGTGAGGGTTTAAAAAGTGGTTATTCAACATGAGGCACGATCCAATTGACATTTTGAATCATTTTAGGTACAGTCCAAAAAACTCAATTTTCTCCCGAAAAACGATGACCGCGGAGCTGTCGAACGTTCCCAAAATGGTCAATTTCGATGAAATTTTAACATCGAATCTTTTGGCTGTAAATTAATGTTGGATGTGAATTATTACTTTTTCAACTAAAATAAATGTGTTTAAAGTCATTTCTGTGCCTGAAATTGGTCAAAATTGAAGCTTCTGAGTAAGCAAAACTCTGTAAAAAATGGCAATTTTGGTCCCTGTGAGGGTTTAAAAAGTGGTTATTCAACATGAGGCACGATCCAATTGACATTTTGAATCATTTTAGGTACAGTCCAAAAAATCAATTTTCTGCCGAAAACGATTACCGCGGAGCTGTTGTACGTTCCCAAAATGGTCAATTTCGATGAAATTTTAACATTGAATCTTTTGGCTGTAAATTAATGTTGGATGTGAATTATTACTTTTTCAACTAAAATAAATGTATTTGAAGTAATTTCTGTGCGTGAAATTGGTCAAAATTAAAGCTTCTGAGTAAGCAAAACTCTGTAAAAATGGCAATTTTGGTCACTGTGAGGGTTTAAAAAGTGGTTATTCAACATGAGGCACAATCCAATTGAAATTTTGAATCATTTTAGGTACAGTCCAAAAAATCAATTTTCTGCCGAAAACCGATAACCGCGGAGCTGTCGAACGTTCCCAAAATGGTCAATTTCGATGAAATTTTAACATTGAATCTTTTGGCCGTAAATTAATGTTGGATGTGAATTATTACTTTTTCAACTAAAATAAATGTATTTGAAGTAATTTCTGTGCGTGAAATTGGTCAAAATTAAAGCTTCTGAGTAAGCAAAACTCTGTAAAAATGGCAATTTTGGTCACTGTGAGGGTTTAAAAAGTGGTTATTCAACATGAGGCACAATCCAATTGAAATTTTGAATCATTTTAGGTACAGTCCAAAAAATCAATTTTCTCCCGAAAAACGATAACCGCGGAGCTGTCGAACGTTCCCAAAATGGTCAATTTCGATGAAATTTTAACATTGAATCTTTTGGCCGTAAATTAATGTTGGATGTGAATTATTACTTTTTCAACTAAAATAAATGTGTTTAAAGTAATTTCTGTGCCTGGGATGGGTCAAAATTAAAGCTTCTGAGTAAGCAAAACTCTGTAAAAATGGCAATTTTGGTCCCTGTTAGGGTTTAAAAAGTGGTTATTCAACATGAGGCACGATCCAATTGACATGTTGAATCATTTTAGGTACAGTCCAAAAAAATCAATTTTCTGTAGAAAAACGATGACCGCGGAGCTGTCGAACGTTCCCAAAATGGTCAATTTCGATGAAATTTTAACATTGAATCTTTTGGCTGTAAATTAATGTTGGATGTGAATTATTACTTTTTCAACTGAAATAAATGTGTTTAAAGTCATTTCTGTGCCTGAAATTGGTCAAAATTGAAGCTTCTGAGTAAGCAAAACTCTTCAAAAATGGCAATTTTGGTCCCTGTGAGGGTTTAAAAAGTGGTTATTCAACATGAGGCATGTTCCAATTGACATTTTGAATCATTTTAGGTACATTCCAAAAGTCAATTTTCTGCCGAAAAACGATGAGGAGCTGTCGAACGTTCCCAAAATGGTCAATTTCGATGAAATTTTAACATTGAATCTTTTGGCTGTAAATTAATGTTGGATGTGAATTATTACTTTTTCAACTAAAATAAATGTGTTTAAAGTAATTTCTGTGCCTGAAATTGGTCAAAATTGAAGCTTCTGAGTAAGCAAAACTCTTCAAAAATGGCAATTTTGGTCCCTTTAGGGTTTAAAAAGTGGTTATTCAACATGAGGCATGATCCAATTGACATTTTGAATCATTTCAGGTACATTCCAAAAAATCAATTTTCTGCCGAAAAACGATGACCGCGGAGCTGTCGAATGTTCCCAAAATGGTCAATTTCGATGAAATTTTAACATTGAATCTTTTGGCTGTAAATTAATGTTGGATGTGAATTATTACTTTTTCAACTAAAATAAATGTGTTTAAAGTCATTTCTGTACCTGAAATTGGTAAAAATTGAAGCTTCTGAGTAAGCAAAACTCTGTAAAAAATGGCAATTTTGGTCCCTGTGAGGGTTTAAAAAGTTGTTATTCAACATGAGGCACGATCCAATTGACATTTTGAATCATTTTAGGCACAGTCCAAAAAACTAAATTTTCTCCCGAAAAACGATGACCGCGGAGCTGTCGAACCTTCCCAAAATGGTCAATTTCGATGAAATTTTAACATTGAATCTTTTGGCTGTAAATTAATGTTGGATGTGAATTATTACTTTTTCAACTAAAATAAATGTGTTTAAAGTCATTTCTGTGCCTGAAATTGGTCAAAATTGAAGCTTCTGAGTAAGCAAAACTCTGTAAAAAATGGCAATTTTGGTCCCTGTGAGGGTTTAAAAAGTTGTTATTCAACATGAGGCACGATCCAATTGACATTTTGAATCATTTTAGGCACAGTCCAAAAAACTAAATTTTCTCCCGAAAAACGATGACCGCGGAGCTGTCGAACCTTCCCAAAATGGTCAATTTCGATGAAATTTTAACATTGAATCTTTTGGCTGTAAATTAATGTTGGATGTGAATTATTACTTTTTCAACTAAAATAAATGTGTTTAAAGTCATTTCTGTGCCTGAAATTGGTCAAAATTGAAGCTTCTGAGTCAGCAAAACTCTGTAAAAAATGGCAATTTTGGTTCCTGTGAGGGTTTAAAAAGTGGTTATTCAACATGAGGCACGATCCAATTGACATTTTGAATCATTTTAGGTACAGTCCAAAAAATCAATTTTCTGCCGAAAACGATTACCGCGGAGCTGTTGAACGTTCCCACAATGGTCAATTTCGATGAAATTTTAACATTTAATCTTTTGGCTGTAAATTAATGTTGGATGTGAATTATTACTTTTTCAACTAAAATAAATGTGTTTAAAGTCATTTCTGTGCCTGAAATTGGTCAAAATTGAAGCTTCTGAGTAAGCAAAACTCTGTAAAAAATGGCAATTTTGGTCCCTGTGAGGGTTTAAAAAGTGGTTATTCAACATGAGGCACGATCCAATTGACATTTTGAATCATTTTAGGTACAGTCCAAAAAACTCAATTTTCTCCCGAAAAACGATGACCGCGGAGCTGTCGAACGTTCCCAAAATGGTCAATTTCGATGAAATTTTAACATTGAATCTTTTGGCTGTAAATTAATGTTGGATGTGAATTATTACTTTTTCAACTAAAATAAATGTGTTTAAAGTCATTTCTGTGCCTGAAATTGGTCAAAATTGAAGCTTCTGAGTAAGCAAAACTCTGTAAAAAATGGCAATTTTGGTCCCTGTGAGGGTTTAAAAAGTGGTTATTCAACATGAGGCACGATCCAATTGACATTTTGAATCATTTTAGGTACAGTCCAAAAAACTCAATTTTCTCCCGAAAAACGATGACCGCGGAGCTGTCGAACGTTCCCAAAATGGTCAATTTCGATGAAATTTTAACATTGAATCTTTTGGCTGTAAATTAATGTTGGATGTGAATTATTACTTTTTCAACTAAAATAAATGTGTTTAAAGTCATTTCTGTGCCTGAAATTGGTCAAAATTGAAGCTTCTGAGTAAGCAAAACTCTGTAAAAAATGGCAATTTTGGTCCCTGTGAGGGTTTAAAAAGTGGTTTTTCAACATGAGGCACGATCCAATTGACATTTTGAATCATTTTAGGTACAGTCCAAAAAATCAATTTTCTGCCGAAAACGATTACCGCGGAGCTGTTGAACGTTCCCAAAATGGTAAATTTCAATGACATTTTAACATTGAATCTTTTGGCTGTAAATTAATGTTGGATGTGAATTATTACTTTTTCAACTAAAATAAATGTATTTGAAGTAATTTCTGTGCGTGAAATTGGTCAAAATTAAAGCTTCTGAGTAAGCAAAACTCTGTAAAAATGGCAATTTTGGTCACTGTGAGGGTTTAAAAAGTGGTTATTCAACATGAGGCACAATCCAATTGACATTTTGAATCATTTGAGGTACAGTCCAAAAAATCAATTTTCTCCCGAAAAACGATAACCGCGGAGCTGTCGAACGTTCCCAAAATGGTCAATTTCGATGAAATTTTAACATTGAATCTTTTGGCCGTAAATTAATGTTGGATGTGAATTATTACTTTTTCAACTAAAATAAATGTGTTTAAAGTAATTTCTGTGCCTGGGATGGGTCAAAATTAAAGCTTCTGAGTAAGCAAAACTCTGTAAAAATGGCAATTTTGGTCCCTGTTAGGGTTTAAAAAGTGGTTATTCAACATGAGGCATGATCCAATTAACATTTTGAATCATTTTAGGTACATTCCAAAAAATCAATTTTCTGCCGAAAAACGATGACCGCGGAGCTGTCGAACGTTCCCAAAATGGTCAATTTCGATGAAATTTTAACATTGAATCTTTTGGATGTAAATTAATGTTGGATGAGAATTATTACTTTTTCAACTAAAATAAATGTGTTTAAAGTCATTTCTGTGCCTGAAATTGGTCAAAATTGAAGCTTCGGAGTAAGCAAAACTCTGTAAAAATGGCAATTTTGGTCCCTGTGAGGGTTTAAAAAGTGGTTATTCAACATGAGGCACGATCCAATTGACATTTTGAATCATTTTAAGTACAGTCCAAAAAAATCAATTTTCTGCCGAAAAACAATGACCGCGGAGATATCGAACGTTCCCAAAATGGTCAATTTCGATGACATTTTAACATTGAATCTTTTGGCTGTAAATTAATGTTGGATGTGAATTATTACTTTTTCAACTACAATAAATGTTTTTAAAGTCATTTCTGTGCCTGAAATTGGTCAAAATTGAAGCTTCTGAGTAAGCAAAACTCTGTAAAAATGGCAATTATGGTCCCTGTGAGGGTTTAAAAAGTGGTTATTCAACATGATTCACGATCCAATTGACATTTTGAATCATTGTAGGTACAGCCCAAAAAAATCAATTTTCTGCCGAAAAACGATGACCGCGGAGCTGTCGAACGTTCCCAAAATGGTCAATTTCGATGAAATTTTAACATTTAATCTTTTGGCTGTAAATTGCGGTTGGATATTAATTATCACTTTTTCAACTAAAATAAATGTGTTTAAAGTCATTTCTGTGCCTGGGATGGGTCAAAATTAAAGCTTCTGAGTAAGCAAAACTCTGTAAAAAATGGCAATTTTGGTCCCTGTGAGGGTTTAAAAAGTGGTTATTCAACATGAGGCACGATCCAATTGACATTTTGAATCATTTTAGGTACAGTCCAAAAAATCAATTTTCTGCCGAAAACGATTACCGCGGAGCTGTTGAACGTTCCCAAAATGGTCAATTTCGATGAAATTTTAACATTTAATCTTTTGGCTGTAAATTAATGTTGGATGTGAATTATTACTTTTTCAACTAAAATAAATGTGTTTAAAGTCATTTCTGTACCTGAAATTGGTCAAAATTGAAGCTTCTGAGTAAGCAAAACTCTGTAAAAAATGGCAATTTTGGTCCCTGTGAGGGTTTAAAAAGTGGTTATTCAACATTAGGCACGATCCAATTGACATTTTGAATCATTTTAGGTACAGTCCAAAAAACTCAATTTTCTCCCGAAAAACGATGACCGCGGAGCTGTCGAACGTTCCCAAAATGGTCAATTTCGATGAAATTTTAACATTGAATCTTTTGGCTGTAAATTAATGTTGGATGTGAATTATTACTTTTTCAACTAAAATAAGTGTGTTTAAAGTCATTTCTGTGCCTGAAATTGGTCAAAATTGAAGCTTCTGAGTAAGCAAAACTCTGTAAAAAATGGCAATTTTGGTCCCTGTGAGGGTTTAAAAAGTGGTTATTCAACATGAGGCACGATCCAATTGACATTTTGAATCATTTTAGGTACAGTCCAAAAAATCAATTTTCTGCCGAAAACGATTACCGCGGAGCTGTTGAACGTTCCCAAAATGGTAAATTTCAATGACATTTTAACATTGAATCTTTTGGCTGTAAATTAATGTTGGATGTGAATTATTACTTTTTCAACTAAAATAAATGTGTTTAAAGTCATTTCTGTGCCTGAAATTGGTCAAAATTGAAGCTTCTGAGTAAGCAAAACTCTGTAAAAAATGGCAATTTTGGTCCCTGTGAGGGTTTAAAAAGTGGTTATTCAACATGAGGCACGATCCAATTGACATTTTGAATCATTTTAGGTACAGTCCAAAAAATCAATTTTCTGCCGAAAACGATTACCGCGGAGCTGTTGAACGTTCCCAAAATGGTAAATTTCAATGACATTTTAACATTGAATCTTTTGGCTGTAAATTAATGTTGGATGTGAATTATTACTTTTTCAACTAAAATAAATGTATTTGAAGTAATTTCTGTGCGTGAAATTGGTCAAAAATAAAGCTTCTGAGTAAGCAAAACTCTGTAAAAATGGCAATTTTGGTCACTGTGAGGGTTTAAAAAGTGGTTATTCAACATGAGGCACAATCCAATTGACATTTTGAATCATTTGAGGTACAGTCCAAAAAATCAATTTTCTCCCGAAAAACGATAACCGCGGAGCTGTAGAACGTTCCCAAAATGGTCAATTTCGATGAAATTTTAACATTGAATCTTTTGGCCGTAAATTAATGTTGGATGTGAATTATTACTTTTTCAACTAAAATAAATGTGTTTAAAGTAATTTCTGTGCCTGGGATGGGTCAAAATTAAAGCTTCTGAGTAAGCAAAACTCTGTAAAAATGGCAATTTTGGTCCCTGTTAGGGTTTAAAAAGTGGTTATTCAACATGAGGCATGATCCAATTGACATTTTGAATCATTTTAGGTACATTCCAAAAAATCAATTTTCTGCCGAAAAACGATGACCGCGGAGCTGTCGAACGTTCCCAAAATGGTCAATTTCGATGAAATTTTAACATTGAATCTTTTGGATGTAAATTAATGTTGGATGAGAATTATTACTTTTTCAACTAAAATAAATGTGTTTAAAGTCATTTCTGTGCCTGAAATTGGTCAAAATTGAAGCTTCGGAGTAAGCAAAACTCTGTAAAAATGGCAATTTTGGTCACTGTGAGAGTTTAAAAAGTGGTTATTCAACATGAGGCACGATCCAATTGACATTTTGAATCATTTTAGGTACAGTCCAAATAATCAATTTTCAGCCGAAAAACGATGACCCCGGAGCTGTCGAACGTTCCCAAAATGGTCAATTTTTATGAAATTTTAACATTGAATCTTTTGGCTGTAAATTAATGTTGGATGTGAATTATTACTTTTTCAACTACAATAAATGTTTTTAAAGTCATTTCTGTGCCTGAAATTGGTCAAAATTGAAGCTTCTGAGTAAGCAAAACTCTGTAAAAATGGCAATTATGGTCCCTGTGAGGGTTTAAAAAGTGGTTATTCAACATGATTCACGATCCAATTGACATTTTGAATCATTGTAGGTACAGCCCAAAAAAATCAATTTTCTGCCGAAAAACAATGACCGCGGAGCTGTCGAACGTTCCCAAAATGGTCAATTTCGATGAAATTTTAACATTTAATCTTTTGGCTGTAAATTGCGGTTGGATGTTAATTATCACTTTTTCAACTAAAATAAATGTTTTTAAAGTCATTTCTGTGCCTGAAATTGGTCAAAATTGAAGCTTCTGAGTAAGCAAAACTCTGTAAAAATGGCAATTATGGTCCCTGTGAGGGTTTAAAAAGTGGTTATTCAACATGAGGCACGATCCAATTGACATTTTGAATCATTTTAGGTACAGTCCAAAAAATCAATTTTCTGCCGAAAACGATTACCGCGGAGCTGTTGAACGTTCCCAAAATGGTCAATTTCGATGAAATTTTAACATTTAATCTTTTGGCTGTAAATTAATGTTGGATGTGAATTATTACTTTTTCTACTAAAATAAATGTGTTTAAAGTCATTTCTGTACCTGAAATTGGTCAAAATTGAAGCTTCTGAGTAAGCAAAACTCTGTAAAAAATGGCAATTTTGGTCCCTGTGAGGGTTTAAAAAGTGGTTATTCAACATGAGGCACGATCCAATTGACATTTTGAATCATTTTAGGTACAGTCCAAAAAACTCAATTTTCTCCCGAAAAACGATGACCGCGGAGCTGTCGAACGTTCCCAAAATGGTCAATTTCGATGAAATTTTAACATTGAATCTTTTGGCTGTAAATTAATGTTGGATGTGAATTATTACTTTTTCAACTAAATAAATGTGTTTAAAGTCATTTCTGTGCCTGAAATTGGTCAAAATTGAAGCTTCTGAGTAAGCAAAACTCTGTAAAAATGGCAATTTTGGTCACTGTGAGAGTTTAAAAAGTGGTTATTCAACATGAGGCATGATCCAATTGACATTTTGAATCATTTTAGGTACAGTCCAAATAATCAATTTTCAGCCGAAAAACGATGACCGCGGAGCTGTCGAACGTTCCCAAAATGGTCAATTTTTATGAAATTTTAACATTGAATCTTTTGGCTGTAAATTAATGTTGGATGTGAATTATTACTTTTTCAACTACAATAAATGTTTTTAAAGTCATTTCTGTGCCTGAAATTGGTCAAAATTGAAGCTTCTGAGTAAGCAAAACTCTGTAAAAATGGCAATTTTGGTCCCTGTGAGGGTTTAAAAAGTGGTTATTCAACATGATTCACGATCCAATTGACATTTTGAATCATTGTAGGTACAGCCCAAAAAAATCAATTTTCTGCCGAAAAACGATGACCGCGGAGCTGTCGAACGTTCCCAAAATGGTCAATTTCGATGAAATTTTAACATTTAATCTTTTGGCTGTAAATTGCGGTTGGATGGTAATTATCACTTTTTCAACTAAAATAAATGTGTTTAAAGTCATTTCTGTGCCTGGGATGGGTCAAAATTATAGCTTCTGAGTAAGCAAAACTCTGTAAAAATGGCAATTTTGGTCACTGTGAGAGTTTAAAAAGTGGTTATTCAACATGAGGCACGATCCAATTGACATTTTGAATCATTTTAGGTACAGTCCAAATAATCAATTTTCAGCCGAAAAACGATGACCCCGGAGCTGTCGAACGTTCCCAAAATGGTCAATTTTTATGAAATTTTAACATTGAATCTTTTGGCTGTAAATTAATGTTGGATGTGAATTATTACTTTTTCAACTACAATAAATGTTTTTAAAGTCATTTCTGTGCCTGAAATTGGTCAAAATTGAAGCTTCTGAGTAAGCAAAACTCTGTAAAAATGGCAATTATGGTCCCTGTGAGGGTTTAAAAAGTGGTTATTCAACATGATTCACGATCCAATTGACATTTTGAATCATTTTAGGTACATTCCAAAAAATCAATTTTCTGCCGAAAAACGATGACCGCGGAGCTGTCGAACGTTCCCAAAATGGTCAATTTCGATGAAATTTTAACATTGAATCTTTTGGATGTAAATTAATGTTGGATGAGAATTATTACTTTTTCAACTAAAATAAATGTGTTTAAAGTCATTTCTGTGCCTGAAATTGGTCAAAATTGAAGCTTCGGAGTAAGCAAAACTCTGTAAAAATGGCAATTTTGGTCCCTGTGAGGGTTTAAAAAGTGGCTATTCAACATGAGGCACGATCCAATTGACATTTTGAATCATTTTAAGTACAGTCCAAAAAAATCAATTTTCTGCCGAAAAACAATGACCGCGGAGATATCGAACGTTCCCAAAATGGTCAATTTCGATGACATTTTAACATTTAATCTTTTGGCTGTAAATTAATGTTGGATGTGAATTATTACTTTTTCAACTAAAATAAATGTGTTTAAAGTCATTTCTGTGCCTGAAATTGGTCAAAATTGAAGCTTCTGAGTAAGCAAAACTCTGTAAAAAATGGCAATTTTGGTCCCTGTGAGGGTTTAAAAAGTGGTTATTCAACATGAGGCACGATCCAATTGACATTTTGAATCATTTTAGGTACAGTCCAAAAAATCAATTTTCTGCCGAAAACGATTACCGCGGAGCTGTTGAACGTTCCCAAAATGGTAAATTTCAATGACATTTTAACATTGAATCTTTTGGCTGTAAATTAATGTTGGATGTGAATTATTACTTTTTCAACTAAAATAAATGTGTTTAAAGTCATTTCTGTGCCTGAAATTGGTCAAAATTGAAGCTTCTGAGTAAGCAAAACTCTGTAAAAAATGGCAATTTTGGTCCCTGTGAGGGTTTAAAAAGTGGTTTTTCAACATGAGGCACGATCCAATTGACATTTTGAATCATTTTAGGTACAGTCCAAAAAATCAATTTTCTGCCGAAAACGATTACCGCGGAGCTGTTGAACGTTCCCAAAATGGTAAATTTCAATGACATTTTAACATTGAATCTTTTGGCTGTAAATTAATGTTGGATGTGAATTATTACTTTTTCAACTAAAATAAATGTATTTGAAGTAATTTCTGTGCGTGAAATTGGTCAAAATTAAAGCTTCTGAGTAAGCAAAACTCTGTAAAAATGGCAATTTTGGTCACTGTGAGGGTTTAAAAAGTGGTTATTCAACATGAGGCACAATCCAATTGACATTTTGAATCATTTGAGGTACAGTCCAAAAAATCAATTTTCTCCCGAAAAACGATAACCGCGGAGCTGTCGAACGTTCCCAAAATGGTCAATTTCGATGAAATTTTAACATTGAATCTTTTGGCCGTAAATTAATGTTGGATGTGAATTATTACTTTTTCAACTAAAATAAATGTGTTTAAAGTAATTTCTGTGCCTGGGATGGGTCAAAATTAAAGCTTCTTAGTAAGCAAAACTCTGTAAAAATGGCAATTTTGGTCCCTGTTAGGGTTTAAAAAGTGGTTATTCAACATGAGGCATGATCCAATTGACATTTTGAATCATTTTAGGTACATTCCAAAAAATCAATTTTCTGCCGAAAAACGATGACCGCGGAGCTGTCGAACGTTCCCAAAATGGTCAATTTCGATGAAATTTTAACATTGAATCTTTTGGATGTAAATTAATGTTGGATGAGAATTATTACTTTTTCAACTAAAATAAATGTGTTTAAAGTCATTTCTGTGCCTGAAATTGGTCAAAATTGAAGCTTCGGAGTAAGCAAAACTCTGTAAAAATGGCAATTTTGGTCACTGTGAGAGTTTAAAAAGTGGTTATTCAACATGAGGCACGATCCAATTGACATTTTGAATCATTTTAGGTACAGTCCAAATAATCAATTTTCAGCCGAAAAACGATGACCCCGGAGCTGTCGAACGTTCCCAAAATGGTCAATTTTTATGAAATTTTAACATTGAATCTTTTGGCTGTAAATTAATGTTGGATGTGAATTATTACTTTTTCAACTACAATAAATGTTTTTAAAGTCATTTCTGTGCCTGAAATTGGTCAAAATTGAAGCTTCTGAGTAAGCAAAACTCTGTAAAAATGGCAATTATGGTCCCTGTGAGGGTTTAAAAAGTGGTTATTCAACATGATTCACGATCCAATTGACATTTTGAATCATTGTAGGTACAGCCCAAAAAAATCAATTTTCTGCCGAAAAACGATGACCGCGGAGCTGTCGAACGTTCCCAAAATGGTCAATTTCGATGAAATTTTAACATTTAATCTTTTGGCTGTAAATTGCGGTTGGATGTTAATTATCACTTTTTCAACTAAAATAAATGTGTTAAAGTCATTTCTGTGCCTGAAATTGGTCAAAATTGAAGCTTCTGAGTCAGCAAAACTCTGTAAAAAATGGCAATTTTGGTTCCTGTGAGGGTTTAAAAAGTGGTTATTCAACATGAGGCACGATCCAATTGACATTTTGAATCATTTTAGGTACAGTCCAAATAATCAATTTTCAGCCGAAAAACGATGACCCCGGAGCTGTCGAACGTTCCCAAAATGGTCAATTTTTATGAAATTTTAACATTGAATCTTTTGGCTGTAAATTAATGTTGGATGTGAATTATTACTTTTTCAACTACAATAAATGTTTTTAAAGTCATTTCTGTGCCTGAAATTGGTCAAAATTGAAGCTTCTGAGTAAGCAAAACTCTAAAAAATGGCAATTTTGGTCCCTGTGAGGGTTTAAAAAGTTGTTATTCAACATGAGGCACGATCCAATTGACATTTTGAATCATTTTAGGCACAGTCCAAAAAACTAAATTTTCTCCCGAAAAACGATGACCGCGGAGCTGTCGAACCTTCCCAAAATGGTCAATTTCGATGAAATTTTAACATTGAATCTTTTGGCTGTAAATTAATGTTGGATGTGAATTATTACTTTTTCAACTAAAATAAATGTGTTTAAAGTCATTTCTGTGCCTGAAATTGGTCAAAATTGAAGCTTCTGAGTCAGCAAAACTCTGTAAAAAATGGCAATTTTGGTTCCTGTGAGGGTTTAAAAAGTGGTTATTCAACATGAGGCACGATCCAATTGACATTTTGAATCATTTTAGGTACAGTCCAAAAAATCAATTTTCTGCCGAAAACGATTACCGCGGAGCTGTTGAACGTTCCCAAAATGGTCAATTTCGATGAAATTTTAACATTTAATCTTTTGGCTGTAAATTAATGTTGGATGTGAATTATTACTTTTTCAACTAAAATAAATGTGTTTAAAGTCATTTCTGTGCCTGAAATTGGTCAAAATTGAAGCTTCTGAGTAAGCAAAACTCTGTAAAAAATGGCAATTTTGGTCCCTGTGAGGGTTTAAAAAGTGGTTATTCAACATGAGGCACGATCCAATTGACATTTTGAATCATTTTAGGTACAGTCCAAAAAACTCAATTTTCTCCCGAAAAACGATGACCGCGGAGCTGTCGAACGTTCCCAAAATGGTCAATTTCGATGAAATTTTAACATTGAATCTTTTGGCTGTAAATTAATGTTGGATGTGAATTATTACTTTTTCAACTAAAATAAATGTGTTTAAAGTCATTTCTGTGCCTGAAATTGGTCAAAATTGAAGCTTCTGAGTAAGCAAAACTCTGTAAAAAATGGCAATTTTGGTCCCTGTGAGGGTTTAAAAAGTGGTTATTCAACATGAGGCACGATCCAATTGACATTTTGAATCATTTTAGGTACAGTCCAAAAAACTCAATTTTCTCCCGAAAAACGATGACCGCGGAGCTGTCGAACGTTCCCAAAATGGTCAATTTCGATGAAATTTTAACATTGAATCTTTTGGCTGTAAATTGCGGTTGGATGTGAATTATTACTTTTTCAACTAAAATAAATGTGTTTAAAGTAATTTCTGTGCCTGGGATGGGTCAAAATTAAAGCTTCTGAGTAAGCAAAACTCTGTAAAAATGGCAATTTTGGTCCCTGTTAGGGTTTAAAAAGTGGTTATTCAACATGAGGCATGATCCAATTGACATTTTGAATCATTTTAGGTACATTCCAAAAAATCAATTTTCTGCCGAAAAACGATGACCGCGGAGCTGTCGAACGTTCCCAAAATGGTCAATTTCGATGAAATTTTAACATTGAATCTTTTGGATGTAAATTAATGTTGGATGAGAATTATTACTTTTTCAACTAAAATAAATGTGTTTAAAGTCATTTCTGTGCCTGAAATTGGTCAAAATTGAAGCTTCGGAGTAAGCGAAACTCTGTAAAAATGGCAATTTTGGTCCCTGTGAGGGTTTAAAAAGTGGTTATTCAACATGAGGCACGATCCAATTGACATTTTGAATCATTTTAAGTACAGTCCAAAAAAATCAATTTTCTGCCGAAAAACAATGACCGCGGAGATATCGAACGTTCCCAAAATGGTCAATTTCGATGACATTTTAACATTTAATCTTTTGGCTGTAAATTAATGTTGGATGTGAATTATTACTTTTTCAACTAAAATAAATGTGTTTAAAGTCATTTCTGTGCCTGAAATTGGTCAAAATTGAAGCTTCTGAGTAAGCAAAACTCTGTAAAAATGGCAATTTTGGTCACTGTGAGAGTTTAAAAAGTGGTTATTCCACATGAGGCACGATCCAATTGACATTTTGATCATTTTAGGTACAGTCCAAATAATCAATTTTCAGCCGAAAAACGATGACCGCGGAGCTGTCGAACGTTCCCAAAATGGTCAATTTTTATGAAATTTTAACATTGAATCTTTTGGCTGTAAATTAATGTTGGATGTGAATTATTACTTTTTCAACTACAATAAATGTTTTTAAAGTCATTTCTGTGCCTGAAATTGGTCAAAATTGAAGCTTCTGAGTAAGCAAAACTCTGTAAAAATGGCAATTATGGTCCCTGTGAGGGTTTAAAAAGTGGTTATTCAACATGATTCACGATCCAATTGACATTTTGAATCATTGTAGGTACAGCCCAAAAAAATCAATTTTCTGCCGAAAAACGATGACCGCGGAGCTGTCGAACGTTCCCAAAATGGTCAATTTCGATGAAATTTTAACATTTAATCTTTTGGCTGTAAATTGCGGTTGGATATTAATTATCACTTTTTCAACTAAAATAAATGTGTTTAAAGTCATTTCTGTGCCTGGGATGGGTCAAAATTAAAGCTTCTGAGTAAGCAAAACTCTGTAAAAAATGGCAATTTTGGTCCCTGTGAGGGTTTAAAAAGTGGTTATTCAACATGAGGCACGATCCAATTGACATTTTGAATCATTTTAGGTACAGTCCAAAAAATCAATTTTCTGCCGAAAACGATTACCGCGGAGCTGTTGAACGTTCCCAAAATGGTCAATTTCGATGAAATTTTAACATTTAATCTTTTGGCTGTAAATTAATGTTGGATGTGAATTATTACTTTTTCAACTAAAATAAATGTGTTTAAAGTCATTTCTGTACCTGAAATTGGTCAAAATTGAAGCTTCTGAGTAAGCAAAACTCTGTAAAAAATGGCAATTTTGGTCCCTGTGAGGGTTTAAAAAGTGGTTATTCAACATTAGGCACGATCCAATTGACATTTTGAATCATTTTAGGTACAGTCCAAAAAACTCAATTTTCTCCCGAAAAACGATGACCGCGGAGCTGTCGAACGTTCCCAAAATGGTCAATTTCGATGAAATTTTAACATTGAATCTTTTGGCTGTAAATTAATGTTGGATGTGAATTATTACTTTTTCAACTAAAATAAGTGTGTTTAAAGTCATTTCTGTGCCTGAAATTGGTCAAAATTGAAGCTTCTGAGTAAGCAAAACTCTGTAAAAAATGGCAATTTTGGTCCCTGTGAGGGTTTAAAAAGTGGTTATTCAACATGAGGCACGATCCAATTGACATTTTGAATCATTTTAGGTACAGTCCAAAAAATCAATTTTCTGCCGAAAACGATTACCGCGGAGCTGTTGAACGTTCCCAAAATGGTAAATTTCAATGACATTTTAACATTGAATCTTTTGGCTGTAAATTAATGTTGGATGTGAATTATTACTTTTTCAACTAAAATAAATGTGTTTAAAGTCATTTCTGTGCCTGAAATTGGTCAAAATTGAAGCTTCTGAGTAAGCAAAACTCTGTAAAAAATGGCAATTTTGGTCCCTGTGAGGGTTTAAAAAGTGGTTATTCAACATGAGGCACGATCCAATTGACATTTTGAATCATTTTAGGTACAGTCCAAAAAATCAATTTTCTGCCGAAAACGATTACCGCGGAGCTGTTGAACGTTCCCAAAATGGTAAATTTCAATGACATTTTAACATTGAATCTTTTGGCTGTAAATTAATGTTGGATGTGAATTATTACTTTTTCAACTAAAATAAATGTATTTGAAGTAATTTCTGTGCGTGAAATTGGTCAAAATTAAAGCTTCTGAGTAAGCAAAACTCTGTAAAAATGGCAATTTTGGTCACTGTGAGGGTTTAAAAAGTGGTTATTCAACATGAGGCACAATCCAATTGACATTTTGAATCATTTGAGGTACAGTCCAAAAAATCAATTTTCTCCCGAAAAACGATAACCGCGGAGCTGTCGAACGTTCCCAAAATGGTCAATTTCGATGAAATTTTAACATTGAATCTTTTGGCCGTAAATTAATGTTGGATGTGAATTATTACTTTTTCAACTAAAATAAATGTGTTTAAAGTAATTTCTGTGCCTGGGATGGGTCAAAATTAAAGCTTCTGAGTAAGCAAAACTCTGTAAAAATGGCAATTTTGGTCCCTGTTAGGGTTTAAAAAGTGGTTATTCAACATGAGGCATGATCCAATTGACATTTTGAATCATTTTAGGTACATTCCAAAAAATCAATTTTCTGCCGAAAAACGATGACCGCGGAGCTGTCGAACGTTCCCAAAATGGTCAATTTCGATGAAATTTTAACATTGAATCTTTTGGATGTAAATTAATGTTGGATGAGAATTATTACTTTTTCAACTAAAATAAATGTGTTTAAAGTCATTTCTGTGCCTGAAATTGGTCAAAATTGAAGCTTCGGAGTAAGCAAAACTCTGTAAAAATGGCAATTTTGGTCACTGTGAGAGTTTAAAAAGTGGTTATTCAACATGAGGCACGATCCAATTGACATTTTGAATCATTTTAGGTACAGTCCAAATAATCAATTTTCAGCCGAAAAACGATGACCCCGGAGCTGTCGAACGTTCCCAAAATGGTCAATTTTTATGAAATTTTAACATTGAATCTTTTGGCTGTAAATTAATGTTGGATGTGAATTATTACTTTTTCAACTACAATAAATGTTTTTAAAGTCATTTCTGTGCCTGAAATTGGTCAAAATTGAAGCTTCTGAGTAAGCAAAACTCTGTAAAAATGGCAATTATGGTCCCTGTGAGGGTTTAAAAAGTGGTTATTCAACATGATTCACGATCCAATTGACATTTTGAATCATTGTAGGTACAGCCCAAAAAAATCAATTTTCTGCCGAAAAACAATGACCGCGGAGCTGTCGAACGTTCCCAAAATGGTCAATTTCGATGAAATTTTAACATTTAATCTTTTGGCTGTAAATTGCGGTTGGATGTTAATTATCACTTTTTCAACTAAAATAAATGTTTTTAAAGTCATTTCTGTGCCTGAAATTGGTCAAAATTGAAGCTTCTGAGTAAGCAAAACTCTGTAAAAATGGCAATTATGGTCCCTGTGAGGGTTTAAAAAGTGGTTATTCAACATGAGGCACGATCCAATTGACATTTTGAATCATTTTAGGTACAGTCCAAAAAATCAATTTTCTGCCGAAAACGATTACCGCGGAGCTGTTGAACGTTCCCAAAATGGTCAATTTCGATGAAATTTTAACATTTAATCTTTTGGCTGTAAATTAATGTTGGATGTGAATTATTACTTTTTCTACTAAAATAAATGTGTTTAAAGTCATTTCTGTACCTGAAATTGGTCAAAATTGAAGCTTCTGAGTAAGCAAAACTCTGTAAAAAATGGCAATTTTGGTCCCTGTGAGG
This sequence comes from Lissotriton helveticus, assembly GCF_964261635.1. Classification (NCBI taxonomy): domain Eukaryota; kingdom Metazoa; phylum Chordata; class Amphibia; order Caudata; family Salamandridae; genus Lissotriton; species Lissotriton helveticus. The sequence continues at coordinate 761,688,728 of NC_136070.1, forward strand.
GTTTAAAAAGTGGTTATTCAACATGAGGCACGATCCAATTGACATTTTGAATCATTTTAGGTACAGTCCAAAAAACTCAATTTTCTCCCGAAAAACGATGACCGCGGAGCTGTCGAACGTTCCCAAAATGGTCAATTTCGATGAAATTTTAACATTGAATCTTTTGGCTGTAAATTAATGTTGGATGTGAATTATTACTTTTTCAACTAAATAAATGTGTTTAAAGTCATTTCTGTGCCTGAAATTGGTCAAAATTGAAGCTTCTGAGTAAGCAAAACTCTGTAAAAATGGCAATTTTGGTCACTGTGAGAGTTTAAAAAGTGGTTATTCAACATGAGGCATGATCCAATTGACATTTTGAATCATTTTAGGTACAGTCCAAATAATCAATTTTCAGCCGAAAAACGATGACCGCGGAGCTGTCGAACGTTCCCAAAATGGTCAATTTTTATGAAATTTTAACATTGAATCTTTTGGCTGTAAATTAATGTTGGATGTGAATTATTACTTTTTCAACTACAATAAATGTTTTTAAAGTCATTTCTGTGCCTGAAATTGGTCAAAATTGAAGCTTCTGAGTAAGCAAAACTCTGTAAAAATGGCAATTTTGGTCCCTGTGAGGGTTTAAAAAGTGGTTATTCAACATGATTCACGATCCAATTGACATTTTGAATCATTGTAGGTACAGCCCAAAAAAATCAATTTTCTGCCGAAAAACGATGACCGCGGAGCTGTCGAACGTTCCCAAAATGGTCAATTTCGATGAAATTTGAACATTTAATCTTTTGGCTGTAAATTGCGGTTGGATGGTAATTATCACTTTTTCAACTAAAATAAATGTGTTTAAAGTCATTTCTGTGCCTGGGATGGGTCAAAATTATAGCTTCTGAGTAAGCAAAACTCTGTAAAAATGGCAATTTTGGTCACTGTGAGAGTTTAAAAAGTGGTTATTCAACATGAGGCACGATCCAATTGACATTTTGAATCATTTTAGGTACAGTCCAAATAATCAATTTTCAGCCGAAAAACGATGACCCCGGAGCTGTCGAACGTTCCCAAAATGGTCAATTTTTATGAAATTTTAACATTGAATCTTTTGGCTGTAAATTAATGTTGGATGTGAATTATTACTTTTTCAACTACAATAAATGTTTTTAAAGTCATTTCTGTGCCTGAAATTGGTCAAAATTGAAGCTTCTGAGTAAGCAAAACTCTGTAAAAATGGCAATTATGGTCCCTGTGAGGGTTTAAAAAGTGGTTATTCAACATGATTCACGATCCAATTGACATTTTGAATCATTTTAGGTACATTCCAAAAAATCAATTTTCTGCCGAAAAACGATGACCGCGGAGCTGTCGAACGTTCCCAAAATGGTCAATTTCGATGAAATTTTAACATTGAATCTTTTGGATGTAAATTAATGTTGGATGAGAATTATTACTTTTTCAACTAAAATAAATGTGTTTAAAGTCATTTCTGTGCCTGAAATTGGTCAAAATTGAAGCTTCGGAGTAAGCAAAACTCTGTAAAAATGGCAATTTTGGTCCCTGTGAGGGTTTAAAAAGTGGTTATTCAACATGAGGCACGATCCAATTGACATTTTGAATCATTTTAAGTACAGTCCAAAAAAATCAATTTTCTGCCGAAAAACAATGACCGCGGAGATATCGAACGTTCCCAAAATGGTCAATTTCGATGACATTTTAACATTTAATCTTTTGGCTGTAAATTAATGTTGGATGTGAATTATTACTTTTTCAACTAAAATAAATGTGTTTAAAGTCATTTCTGTGCCTGAAATTGGTCAAAATTGAAGCTTCTGAGTAAGCAAAACTCTGTAAAAATGGCAATTTTGGTCACTGTGAGAGTTTAAAAAGTGGTTATTCAACATGAGGCACGATCCAATTGACATTTTGAATCATTTTAGGTACAGTCCAAATAATCAATTTTCAGCCGAAAAACGATGACCGCGGAGCTGTCGAACGTTCCCAAAATGGTCAATTTTTATGAAATTTTAACATTGAATCTTTTGGCTGTAAATTAATGTTGGATGTGAATTATTACTTTTTCAACTACAATAAATGTTTTTAAAGTCATTTCTGTGCCTGAAATTGGTCAAAATTGAAGCTTCTGAGTAAGCAAAACTCTGTAAAAATGGCAATTATGGTCCCTGTGAGGGTTTAAAAAGTGGTTATTCAACATGATTCACGATCCAATTGACATTTTGAATCATTGTAGGTACAGCCCAAAAAAATCAATTTTCTGCCGAAAAACGATGACCGCGGAGCTGTCGAACGTTCCCAAAATGGTCAATTTCGATGAAATTTTAACATTTAATCTTTTGGCTGTAAATTAATGTTGGATGTGAATTATTACTTTTTCAACTAAAATAAATGTGTTTAAAGTCATTTCTGTACCTGAAATTGGTCAAAATTGAAGCTTCTGAGTAAGCAAAACTCTGTAAAAAATGGCAATTTTGGTCCCTGTGAGGGTTTAAAAAGTGGTTATTCAACATGAGGCACGATCCAATTGACATTTTGAATCATTTTAGGTACAGTCCAAAAAACTCAATTTTCTCCCGAAAAACGATGACCGCGGAGCTGTCGAACGTTCCCAAAATGGTCAATTTCGATGAAATTTTAACATTGAATCTTTTGGCTGTAAATTAATGTTGGATGTGAATTATTACTTTTTCAACTAAAATAAATGTGTTTAAAGTCATTTCTGTGCCTGAAATTGGTCAAAATTGAAGCTTCTGAGTAAGCAAAACTCTGTAAAAAATGGCAATTTTGGTCCCTGTGAGGGTTTAAAAAGTGGTTATTCAACATGAGGCACGATCCAATTGACATTTTGAATCATTTTAGGTACAGTCCAAAAAATCAATTTTCTGCCGAAAACGATTACCGCGGAGCTGTTGAACGTTCCCAAAATGGTAAATTTCAATGACATTTTAACATTGAATCTTTTGGCTGTAAATTAATGTTGGATGTGAATTATTACTTTTTCAACTAAAATAAATGTGTTTAAAGTCATTTCTGTGCCTGAAATTGGTCAAAATTGAAGCTTCTGAGTAAGCAAAACTCTGTAAAAAATGGCAATTTTGGTCCCTGTGAGGGTTTAAAAAGTGGTTATTCAACATGAGGCACGATCCAATTGACATTTTGAATCATTTTAGGTACAGTCCAAAAAATCAATTTTCTGCCGAAAACGATTACCGCGGAGCTGTCGAACGTTCCCAAAATGGTCAATTTCGATGAAATTTTAACATTGAATCTTTTGGCCGTAAATTAATGTTGGATGTGAATTATTACTTTTTCAACTAAAATAAATGTGTTTAAAGTAATTTCTGTGCCTGGGATGGGTCAAAATTAAAGCTTCTGAGTAAGCAAAACTCTGTAAAAATGGCAATTTTGGTCCCTGTTAGGGTTTAAAAAGTGGTTATTCAACATGAGGCATGATCCAATTGACATTTTGAATCATTTTAGGTACATTCCAAAAAATCAATTTTCTGCCGAAAAACGATGACCGCGGAGCTGTCGAACGTTCCCAAAATGGTCAATTTCGATGAAATTTTAACATTGAATCTTTTGGATGTAAATTAATGTTGGATGAGAATTATTACTTTTTCAACTAAAATAAATGTGTTTAAAGTCATTTCTGTGCCTGAAATTGGTCAAAATTGAAGCTTCGGAGTAAGCAAAACTCTGTAAAAATGGCAATTTTGGTCACTGTGAGAGTTTAAAAAGTGGTTATTCAACATGAGGCACGATCCAATTGACATTTTGAATCATTTTAGGTACAGTCCAAATAATCAATTTTCAGCCGAAAAACGATGACCCCGGAGCTGTCGAACGTTCCCAAAATGGTCAATTTTTATGAAATTTTAACATTGAATCTTTTGGCTGTAAATTAATGTTGGATGTGAATTATTACTTTTTCAACTACAATAAATGTTTTTAAAGTCATTTCTGTGCCTGAAATTGGTCAAAATTGAAGCTTCTGAGTAAGCAAAACTCTGTAAAAATGGCAATTATGGTCCCTGTGAGGGTTTAAAAAGTGGTTATTCAACATGATTCACGATCCAATTGACATTTTGAATCATTGTAGGTACAGCCCAAAAAAATCAATTTTCTGCCGAAAAACGATGACCGCGGAGCTGTCGAACGTTCCCAAAATGGTCAATTTCGATGAAATTTTAACATTTAATCTTTTGGCTGTAAATTGCGGTTGGATGTTAATTATCACTTTTTCAACTAAAATAAATGTGTTAAAGTCATTTCTGTGCCTGGGATGGGTCAAAATTAAAGCTTCTGAGTAAGCAAAACTCTGTAAAAAATGGCAATTTTGGTCCCTGTGAGGGTTTAAAAAGTGGTTATTCAACATGAGGCACGATCCAATTGACATTTTGAATCATTTTAGGTACAGTCCAAAAAATCAATTTTCTGCCGAAAACGATTACCGCGGAGCTGTTGAACGTTCCCAAAATGGTCAATTTCGATGAAATTTTAACATTTAATCTTTTGGCTGTAAATTAATGTTGGATGTGAATTATTACTTTTTCAACTAAAATAAATGTGTTTAAAGTCATTTCTGTACCTGAAATTGGTCAAAATTGAAGCTTCTGAGTAAGCAAAACTCTGTAAAAAATGGCAATTTTGGTCCCTGTGAGGGTTTAAAAAGTGGTTATTCAACATGAGGCACGATCCAATTGACATTTTGAATCATTTTAGGTACAGTCCAAAAAACTCAATTTTCTCCCGAAAAACGATGACCGCGGAGCTGTCGAACGTTCCCAAAATGGTCAATTTCGATGAAATTTTAACATTGAATCTTTTGGCTGTAAATTAATGTTGGATGTGAATTATTACTTTTTCAACTAAATAAATGTGTTTAAAGTCATTTCTGTGCCTGAAATTGGTCAAAATTGAAGCTTCTGAGTAAGCAAAACTCTGTAAAAATGGCAATTTTGGTCACTGTGAGAGTTTAAAAAGTGGTTATTCAACATGAGGCATGATCCAATTGACATTTTGAATCATTTTAGGTACAGTCCAAATAATCAATTTTCAGCCGAAAAACGATGACCGCGGAGCTGTCGAACGTTCCCAAAATGGTCAATTTTTATGAAATTTTAACATTGAATCTTTTGGCTGTAAATTAATGTTGGATGTGAATTATTACTTTTTCAACTACAATAAATGTTTTTAAAGTCATTTCTGTGCCTGAAATTGGTCAAAATTGAAGCTTCTGAGTAAGCAAAACTCTGTAAAAATGGCAATTTTGGTCCCTGTGAGGGTTTAAAAAGTGGTTATTCAACATGATTCACGATCCAATTGACATTTTGAATCATTGTAGGTACAGCCCAAAAAAATCAATTTTCTGCCGAAAAACGATGACCGCGGAGCTGTCGAACGTTCCCAAAATGGTCAATTTCGATGAAATTTGAACATTTAATCTTTTGGCTGTAAATTGCGGTTGGATGGTAATTATCACTTTTTCAACTAAAATAAATGTGTTTAAAGTCATTTCTGTGCCTGGGATGGGTCAAAATTATAGCTTCTGAGTAAGCAAAACTCTGTAAAAATGGCAATTTTGGTCACTGTGAGAGTTTAAAAAGTGGTTATTCAACATGAGGCACGATCCAATTGACATTTTGAATCATTTTAGGTACAGTCCAAATAATCAATTTTCAGCCGAAAAACGATGACCCCGGAGCTGTCGAACGTTCCCAAAATGGTCAATTTTTATGAAATTTTAACATTGAATCTTTTGGCTGTAAATTAATGTTGGATGTGAATTATTACTTTTTCAACTACAATAAATGTTTTTAAAGTCATTTCTGTGCCTGAAATTGGTCAAAATTGAAGCTTCTGAGTAAGCAAAACTCTGTAAAAATGGCAATTATGGTCCCTGTGAGGGTTTAAAAAGTGGTTATTCAACATGATTCACGATCCAATTGACATTTTGAATCATTTTAGGTACATTCCAAAAAATCAATTTTCTGCCGAAAAACGATGACCGCGGAGCTGTCGAACGTTCCCAAAATGGTCAATTTCGATGAAATTTTAACATTGAATCTTTTGGATGTAAATTAATGTTGGATGAGAATTATTACTTTTTCAACTAAAATAAATGTGTTTAAAGTCATTTCTGTGCCTGAAATTGGTCAAAATTGAAGCTTCGGAGTAAGCAAAACTCTGTAAAAATGGCAATTTTGGTCCCTGTGAGGGTTTAAAAAGTGGTTATTCAACATGAGGCACGATCCAATTGACATTTTGAATCATTTTAAGTACAGTCCAAAAAAATCAATTTTCTGCCGAAAAACAATGACCGCGGAGATATCGAACGTTCCCAAAATGGTCAATTTCGATGACATTTTAACATTTAATCTTTTGGCTGTAAATTAATGTTGGATGTGAATTATTACTTTTTCAACTAAAATAAATGTGTTTAAAGTCATTTCTGTGCCTGAAATTGGTCAAAATTGAAGCTTCTGAGTAAGCAAAACTCTGTAAAAATGGCAATTTTGGTCACTGTGAGAGTTTAAAAAGTGGTTATTCAACATGAGGCACGATCCAATTGACATTTTGAATCATTTTAGGTACAGTCCAAATAATCAATTTTCAGCCGAAAAACGATGACCGCGGAGCTGTCGAACGTTCCCAAAATGGTCAATTTTTATGAAATTTTAACATTGAATCTTTTGGCTGTAAATTAATGTTGGATGTGAATTATTACTTTTTCAACTACAATAAATGTTTTTAAAGTCATTTCTGTGCCTGAAATTGGTCAAAATTGAAGCTTCTGAGTAAGCAAAACTCTGTAAAAATGGCAATTATGGTCCCTGTGAGGGTTTAAAAAGTGGTTATTCAACATGATTCACGATCCAATTGACATTTTGAATCATTGTAGGTACAGCCCAAAAAAATCAATTTTCTGCCGAAAAACGATGACCGCGGAGCTGTCGAACGTTCCCAAAATGGTCAATTTCGATGAAATTTTAACATTTAATCTTTTGGCTGTAAATTAATGTTGGATGTGAATTATTACTTTTTCAACTAAAATAAATGTGTTTAAAGTCATTTCTGTACCTGAAATTGGTCAAAATTGAAGCTTCTGAGTAAGCAAAACTCTGTAAAAAATGGCAATTTTGGTCCCTGTGAGGGTTTAAAAAGTGGTTATTCAACATGAGGCACGATCCAATTGACATTTTGAATCATTTTAGGTACAGTCCAAAAAACTCAATTTTCTCCCGAAAAACGATGACCGCGGAGCTGTCGAACGTTCCCAAAATGGTCAATTTCGATGAAATTTTAACATTGAATCTTTTGGCTGTAAATTAATGTTGGATGTGAATTATTACTTTTTCAACTAAAATAAATGTGTTTAAAGTCATTTCTGTGCCTGAAATTGGTCAAAATTGAAGCTTCTGAGTAAGCAAAACTCTGTAAAAAATGGCAATTTTGGTCCCTGTGAGGGTTTAAAAAGTGGTTATTCAACATGAGGCACGATCCAATTGACATTTTGAATCATTTTAGGTACAGTCCAAAAAATCAATTTTCTGCCGAAAACGATTACCGCGGAGCTGTTGAACGTTCCCAAAATGGTAAATTTCAATGACATTTTAACATTGAATCTTTTGGCTGTAAATTAATGTTGGATGTGAATTATTACTTTTTCAACTAAAATAAATGTGTTTAAAGTCATTTCTGTGCCTGAAATTGGTCAAAATTGAAGCTTCTGAGTAAGCAAAACTCTGTAAAAAATGGCAATTTTGGTCCCTGTGAGGGTTTAAAAAGTGGTTATTCAACATGAGGCACGATCCAATTGACATTTTGAATCATTTTAGGTACAGTCCAAAAAATCAATTTTCTGCCGAAAACGATTACCGCGGAGCTGTCGAACGTTCCCAAAATGGTCAATTTCGATGAAATTTTAACATTGAATCTTTTGGCCGTAAATTAATGTTGGATGTGAATTATTACTTTTTCAACTAAAATAAATGTGTTTAAAGTAATTTCTGTGCCTGGGATGGGTCAAAATTAAAGCTTCTGAGTAAGCAAAACTCTGTAAAAATGGCAATTTTGGTCCCTGTTAGGGTTTAAAAAGTGGTTATTCAACATGAGGCATGATCCAATTGACATTTTGAATCATTTTAGGTACATTCCAAAAAATCAATTTTCTGCCGAAAAACGATGACCGCGGAGCTGTCGAACGTTCCCAAAATGGTCAATTTCGATGAAATTTTAACATTGAATCTTTTGGATGTAAATTAATGTTGGATGAGAATTATTACTTTTTCAACTAAAATAAATGTGTTTAAAGTCATTTCTGTGCCTGAAATTGGTCAAAATTGAAGCTTCGGAGTAAGCAAAACTCTGTAAAAATGGCAATTTTGGTCACTGTGAGAGTTTAAAAAGTGGTTATTCAACATGAGGCACGATCCAATTGACATTTTGAATCATTTTAGGTACAGTCCAAATAATCAATTTTCAGCCGAAAAACGATGACCCCGGAGCTGTCGAACGTTCCCAAAATGGTCAATTTTTATGAAATTTTAACATTGAATCTTTTGGCTGTAAATTAATGTTGGATGTGAATTATTACTTTTTCAACTACAATAAATGTTTTTAAAGTCATTTCTGTGCCTGAAATTGGTCAAAATTGAAGCTTCTGAGTAAGCAAAACTCTGTAAAAATGGCAATTATGGTCCCTGTGAGGGTTTAAAAAGTGGTTATTCAACATGATTCACGATCCAATTGACATTTTGAATCATTGTAGGTACAGCCCAAAAAAATCAATTTTCTGCCGAAAAACGATGACCGCGGAGCTGTCGAACGTTCCCAAAATGGTCAATTTCGATGAAATTTTAACATTTAATCTTTTGGCTGTAAATTGCGGTTGGATGTTAATTATCACTTTTTCAACTAAAATAAATGTGTTAAAGTCATTTCTGTGCCTGGGATGGGTCAAAATTAAAGCTTCTGAGTAAGCAAAACTCTGTAAAAAATGGCAATTTTGGTCCCTGTGAGGGTTTAAAAAGTGGTTATTCAACATGAGGCACGATCCAATTGACATTTTGAATCATTTTAGGTACAGTCCAAAAAATCAATTTTCTGCCGAAAACGATTACCGCGGAGCTGTTGAACGTTCCCAAAATGGTCAATTTCGATGAAATTTTAACATTTAATCTTTTGGCTGTAAATTAATGTTGGATGTGAATTATTACTTTTTCAACTAAAATAAATGTGTTTAAAGTCATTTCTGTACCTGAAATTGGTCAAAATTGAAGCTTCTGAGTAAGCAAAACTCTGTAAAAAATGGCAATTTTGGTCCCTGTGAGGGTTTAAAAAGTGGTTATTCAACATGAGGCACGATCCAATTGACATTTTGAATCATTTTAGGTACAGTCCAAAAAACTCAATTTTCTCCCGAAAAACGATGACCGCGGAGCTGTCGAACGTTCCCAAAATGGTCAATTTCGATGAAATTTTAACATTGAATCTTTTGGCTGTAAATTAATGTTGGATGTGAATTATTACTTTTTCAACTAAATAAATGTGTTTAAAGTCATTTCTGTGCCTGAAATTGGTCAAAATTGAAGCTTCTGAGTAAGCAAAACTCTGTAAAAATGGCAATTTTGGTCACTGTGAGAGTTTAAAAAGTGGTTATTCAACATGAGGCATGATCCAATTGACATTTTGAATCATTTTAGGTACAGTCCAAATAATCAATTTTCAGCCGAAAAACGATGACCGCGGAGCTGTCGAACGTTCCCAAAATGGTCAATTTTTATGAAATTTTAACATTGAATCTTTTGGCTGTAAATTAATGTTGGATGTGAATTATTACTTTTTCAACTACAATAAATGTTTTTAAAGTCATTTCTGTGCCTGAAATTGGTCAAAATTGAAGCTTCTGAGTAAGCAAAACTCTGTAAAAATGGCAATTTTGGTCCCTGTGAGGGTTTAAAAAGTGGTTATTCAACATGATTCACGATCCAATTGACATTTTGAATCATTGTAGGTACAGCCCAAAAAAATCAATTTTCTGCCGAAAAACGATGACCGCGGAGCTGTCGAACGTTCCCAAAATGGTCAATTTCGATGAAATTTTAACATTTAATCTTTTGGCTGTAAATTGCGGTTGGATGTTAATTATCACTTTTTCAACTAAAATAAATGTGTTTAAAGTCATTTCTGTGCCTGGGATGGGTCAAAATTAAAGCTTCTGAGTAAGCAAAACTCTGTAAAAATGGCAATTTTGGTCACTGTGAGAGTTTAAAAAGTGGTTATTCAACATGAGGCACGATCCAATTGACATTTTGAATCATTTTAGGTACAGTCCAAATAATCAATTTTCAGCCGAAAAACGATGACCCCGGAGCTGTCGAACGTTCCCAAAATGGTCAATTTTTATGAAATTTTAACATTGAATCTTTTGGCTGTAAATTAATGTTGGATGTGAATTATTACTTTTTCAACTACAATAAATGTTTTTAAAGTCATTTCTGTGCCTGAAATTGGTCAAAATTGAAGCTTCTGAGTAAGCAAAACTCTGTAAAAATGGCAATTATGGTCCCTGTGAGGGTTTAAAAAGTGGTTATTCAACATGATTCACGATCCAATTGACATTTTGAATCATTGTAGGTACAGCCCAAAAAAATCAATTTTCTGCCGAAAAACGATGACCGCGGAGCTGTCGAACGTTCCCAAAATGGTCAATTTCGATGAAATTTTAACATTTAATCTTTTGGCTGTAAATTGCGGTTGGATGTTAATTATCACTTTTTCAACTAAAATAAATGTGTTAAAGTCATTTCTGTGCCTGGGATGGGTCAAAATTAAAGCTTCTGAGTAAGCAAAACTCTGTAAAAAATGGCAATTTTGGTCCCTGTGAGGGTTTAAAAAGTGGTTATTCAACATGAGGCACGATCCAATTGACATTTTGAATCATTTTAGGTACAGTCCAAAAAATCAATTTTCTGCCGAAAACGATTACCGCGGAGCTGTTGAACGTTCCCAAAATGGTCAATTTCGATTACATTTTAACATTTAATCTTTTGGCTGTAAATTAATGTTGGATGTGAATTATTACTTTTTCAACTAAAATAAATGTGTTTAAAGTCATTTCTGTACCTGAAATTGGTCAAAATTGAAGCTTCTGAGTAAGCAAAACTCTGTAAAAAATGGCAATTTTGGTCCCTGTGAGGGTTTAAAAAGTGGTTATTCAACATGAGGCACGATCCAATTGACATTTTGAATCATTTTAGGTACAGTCCAAAAAACTCAATTTTCTCCCGAAAAACGATGACCGCGGAGCTGTCGAACGTTCCCAAAATGGTCAATTTCGATGAAATTTTAACATTGAATCTTTTGGCTGTAAATTAATGTTGGATGTGAATTATTACTTTTTCAACTAAATAAATGTGTTTAAAGTCATTTCTGTGCCTGAAATTGGTCAAAATTGAAGCTTCTGAGTAAGCAAAACTCTGTAAAAATGGCAATTTTGGTCACTGTGAGAGTTTAAAAAGTGGTTATTCAACATGAGGCATGATCCAATTGACATTTTGAATCATTTTAGGTACAGTCCAAATAATCAATTTTCAGCCGAAAAACGATGACCGCGGAGCTGTCGAACGTTCCCAAAATGGTCAATTTTTATGAAATTTTAACATTGAATCTTTTGGCTGTAAATTAATGTTGGATGTGAATTATTACTTTTTCAACTACAATAAATGTTTTTAAAGTCATTTCTGTGCCTGAAATTGGTCAAAATTGAAGCTTCTGAGTAAGCAAAACTCTGTAAAAATGGCAATTTTGGTCCCTGTGAGGGTTTAAAAAGTGGTTATTCAACATGATTCACGATCCAATTGACATTTTGAATCATTGTAGGTACAGCCCAAAAAAATCAATTTTCTGCCGAAAAACGATGACCGCGGAGCTGTCGAACGTTCCCAAAATGGTCAATTTCGATGAAATTTTAACATTTAATCTTTTGGCTGTAAATTGCGGTTGGATGTTAATTATCACTTTTTCAACTAAAATAAATGTGTTTAAAGTCATTTCTGTGCCTGGGATGGGTCAAAATTAAAGCTTCTGAGTAAGCAAAACTCTGTAAAAATGGCAATTTTGGTCACTGTGAGAGTTTAAAAAGTGGTTATTCAACATGAGGCACGATCCAATTGACATTTTGAATCATTTTAGGTACAGTCCAAATAATCAATTTTCAGCCGAAAAACGATGACCCCGGAGCTGTCGAACGTTCCCAAAATGGTCAATTTTTATGAAATTTTAACATTGAATCTTTTGGCTGTAAATTAATGTTGGATGTGAATTATTACTTTTTCAACTACAATAAATGTTTTTAAAGTCATTTCTGTGCCTGAAATTGGTCAAAATTGAAGCTTCTGAGTAAGCAAAACTCTGTAAAAATGGCAATTATGGTCCCTGTGAGGGTTTAAAAAGTGGTTATTCAACATGATTCACGATCCAATTGACATTTTGAATCATTGTAGGTACAGCCCAAAAAAAATCAATTTTCTGCCGAAAAACGATGACCGCGGAGCTGTCGAACGTTCCCAAAATGGTCAATTTCGATGAAATTTTAACATTTAATCTTTTGGCTGTAAATTGCGGTTGGATGTTAATTATCACTTTTTCAACTAAAATAAATGTGTTAAAGTCATTTCTGTGCCTGGGATGGGTCAAAATTAAAGCTTCTGAGTAAGCAAAACTCTGTAAAAAATGGCAATTTTGGTCCCTGTGAGGGTTTAAAAAGTGGTTATTCAACATGAGGCACGATCCAATTGACATTTTGAATCATTTTAGGTACAGTCCAAAAAATCAATTTTCTGCCGAAAACGATTACCGCGGAGCTGTTGAACGTTCCCAAAATGGTCAATTTCGATGAAATTTTAACATTTAATCTTTTGGCTGTAAATTAATGTTGGATGTGAATTATTACTTTTTCAACTAAAATAAATGTGTTTAAAGTCATTTCTGTACCTGAAATTGGTCAAAATTGAAGCTTCTGAGTAAGCAAAACTCTGTAAAAAATGGCAATTTTGGTCCCTGTGAGGGTTTAAAAAGTGGTCATTCAACATGAGGCACGATCCAATTGACATTTTGAATCATTTTAGGTACAGTCCAAAAAACTCAATTTTCTCCCGAAAAACGATGACCGCGGAGCTGTCGAACGTTCCCAAAATGGTCAATTTCGATGAAATTTTAACATTGAATCTTTTGGCTGTAAATTAATGTTGGATGTGAATTATTACTTTTTCAACTAAATAAATGTGTTTAAAGTCATTTCTGTGCCTGAAATTGGTCAAAATTGAAGCTTCTGAGTAAGCAAAACTCTGTAAAAATGGCAATTTTGGTCACTGTGAGAGTTTAAAAAGTGGTTATTCAACATGAGGCATGATCCAATTGACATTTTGAATCATTTTAGGTACAGTCCAAATAATCAATTTTCAGCCGAAAAACGATGACCGCGGAGCTGTCGAACGTTCCCAAAATGGTCAATTTTTATGAAATTTTAACATTGAATCTTTTGGCTGTAAATTAATGTTGGATGTGAATTATTACTTTTTCAACTACAATAAATGTTTTTAAAGTCATTTCTGTGCCTGAAATTGGTCAAAATTGAAGCTTCTGAGTAAGCAAAACTCTGTAAAAATGGCAATTTTGGTCCCTGTGAGGGTTTAAAAAGTGGTTATTCAACATGATTCACGATCCAATTGACATTTTGAATCATTGTAGGTACAGCCCAAAAAAATCAATTTTCTGCCGAAAAACGATGACCGCGGAGCTGTCGAACGTTCCCAAAATGGTCAATTTCGATGAAATTTTAACATTTAATCTTTTGGCTGTAAATTGCGGTTGGATGTTAATTATCACTTTTTCAACTAAAATAAATGTGTTTAAAGTCATTTCTGTGCCTGGGATGGGTCAAAATTAAAGCTTCTGAGTAAGCAAAACTCTGTAAAAATGGCAATTTTGTTCCCTGTGAGGGTTTAAAAAGTGGATATTCAACATGAGGCACGATCCAATTGACATTTTGAATCATTTTAGGTACAGTCCAAAAAATTAATTTTCTGCCGAAAAACGATGACCGCAGAGCTGTCGAACGTTCCCAAAATGGTCAATTTCGATGAAATTTTAACATTGAATCTTTTGGCTGTAAATAATGTTGGATGTGAATTATTACTTTTTCAACTAAAATAAATGTGTTTAAGTCATTTCTGTGCCTGAAATTGGTCAAAATTGAAGCTTCTGAGTAAGCAAAACTCTGTAAAAATGGCAATTTTGGTCACTGTGAGAGTTTAAAAAGTGGTTATTCAACATAAGGCATGATCCAATTGACATTTTGAATCATTTTAGGTACAGTCCAAAAAATCAATTTTCTGCCGAAAAACGATTACCGCGGAGCTGTTGAACGTTCCCAAAATGGTCAATTTCGATGAAATTTTAAAATTGAATCTTTTGGCTGTAAATTAATGTTGGATGTGAATTATTACTTATCCAACTAAAATAAATGTATTTGAAGTAATTTCTGTGCGTGAAATTGGTCAAAATTAAAGCTTCTGAGTAAGCAAAACTCTGTAAAAATTGCAATTTTGGTCCCTGTGAGGGTTTAAAAAGTGGTTATTCAACATGAGGCACAATCCAATTGACATTTTGAATCATTTTAGGTACAGTCCAAAAAATCAATTTTCTCCCGAAAAACGATAACCGCGGAGCTGTCGAACGTTCCCAAAATGGTCAATTTCGATGAAATTTTAACATTGAATCTTTTGGCTGTAAATTAATGTTGGATGTGAATTATTACTTTTTCAACTAAAATAAATGTGTTTAAAGTAATTTCTGTGCCTGGGATGGGTCAAAATTAAAGCTTTAAGTAAGCAAAACTCTGTAAAAATGGCAATTTTGGTCCCTGTTAGGGTTTAAAAAGTGGTTATTCAACATGAGGCACGATCCAATTGACATGTTGAATAATTTTAGGTACAGTCCAAAAAATCAATTTTCTGTAGAAAAACGATGACCGCGGAGCTGTCGAACGTTCCCAAAATGGTCAATTTCGATGAAATTTTAACATTGAATCTTTTGGCTGTAAATTAATGTTGGATGTGAATTATTACTTTTTCAACTACAATAAATGTGTTTAAGTCATTTCTGTGCCTGAAATTGGTCAAAATTGAAGCTTCTGAGTAAGCAAAACTCTGTAAAAATGGCAATTTTGGTCACTGTGAGAGTTTAAAAAGTGGTTATTCAACATAAGGCACGATCCAATTGACATTTTGAATCATTTTAGGTACAGTCCAAAAAAATCAATTTTCTGCCGAAAAACGATTACCGCGGAGCTGTTGAACGTTCCCAAAATGGTCAATTTCGATGAAATTTTAACATTGAATCTTTTGGCTGTAAATTAATGTTGGATGTGAATTATTACTTTTTCAACTAAAATAAATGTATTTGAAGTAATTTCTGTGCGTGAAATTGGTCAAAATTAAAGCTTCTGAGTAAGCAAAACTCTGTAAAAATTGCAATTTTGGTCCCTGTGAGGGTTTAAAAAGTGGTTATTCAACATGAGGCACAATCCAATTGACATTTTGAATCATTTTAGGTACAGTCCAAAAAATCAATTTTCTCCCGAAAAACGATAACCGCGGAGCTGTCGAACGTTCCCAAAATGGTCAATTTCGATGAAATTTTAACATTGAATCTTTTGGCTGTAAATTAATGTTGGATGTGAATTATTACTTTTTCAACTAAAATAAATGTGTTTAAAGTAATTTCTGTGCCTGGGATGGGTCAAAATCAAAGCTTCTGAGTAAGCAAAACTGTAAAAATGGCAATTTTGGTCCCTGTTAGGGTTTAAAAAGTGGTTATTCAACATGAGGCACGATCCAATTGACATGTTGAATCATTTTAGGTACAGTCCAAAAAATCAATTTTCTGTAGAAAAACGATGACCGCGCGGGGCTGTCGAACGTTCCCAAAATGGTCAATTTCGATGAAATTTTAACATTGAATCTTTTGGCTGTAAATTAATGTTGGATGTGAATTATTACTTTTTCAACTAAAATAAATGTGTTTAAAGTCATTTCTGTGCCTGAAATTGGTCAAAATTGAAGCTTCTGAGTAAGCAAAACTCTTCAAAAATGGCAATTTTGGTCCCTGTGAGGGTTTAAAAAGTGGTTATTCAACATGAGGCATGATCCAATTGACATTTTGAATCATTTTAGGTACACTCCAAAAAATCAATTTTCTGCCGAAAAACGATGACCGCGGAGCTGTCGAACGTTCCCAAAATGGTCAATTTCGATGAAATTTTAACATTGAATCTTTTGGCTGTAAATTAATGTTGGATGTGAATTATTACTTTTTCAACTAAAATAAATGTGTTTAAGTCATTTCTGTGCCTGAAATTGGTCAAAATTGAAGCTTCTGAGTAAGCAAAACTCTGTAAAAATGGCAATTTTGGTCACTGTGAGAGTTTAAAAAGTGGTTATTCAACATAAGGCATGATCCAATTGACATTTTGAATCATTTTAGGTACAGTCCAAAAAATCAATTTTCTGCCGAAAAACGATTACCGCGGAGCTGTTGAACGTTCCCAAAATGGTCAATTTCGATGAAATTTTAAAATTGAATCTTTTGGCTGTAAATTAATGTTGGATGTGAATTATTACTTATCCAACTAAAATAAATGTATTTGAAGTAATTTCTGTGCGTGAAATTGGTCAAAATTAAAGCTTCTGAGTAAGCAAAACTCTGTAAAAATTGCAATTTTGGTCCCTGTGAGGGTTTAAAAAGTGGTTATTCAACATGAGGCACAATCCAATTGACATTTTGAATCATTTTAGGTACAGTCCAAAAAATCAATTTTCTCCCGAAAAACGATAACCGCGGAGCTGTCGAACGTTCCCAAAATGGTCAATTTCGATGAAATTTTAACATTGAATCTTTTGGCTGTAAATTAATGTTGGATGTGAATTATTACTTTTTCAACTAAAATAAATGTGTTTAAAGTAATTTCTGTGCCTGGGATGGGTCAAAATTAAAGCTTTAAGTAAGCAAAACTCAGTAAAAATGGCAATTTTGGTCCCTGTTAGGGTTTAAAAAGTGGTTATTCAACATGAGGCACGATCCAATTGACATGTTGAATAATTTTAGGTACAGTCCAAAAAATCAATTTTCTGTAGAAAAACGATGACCGCGGAGCTGTCGAACGTTCCCAAAATGGTCAATTTCGATGAAATTTTAACATTGAATCTTTTGGCTGTAAATTAATGTTGGATGTGAATTATTACTTTTTCAACTACAATAAATGTGTTTAAGTCATTTCTGTGCCTGAAATTGGTCAAAATTGAAGCTTCTGAGTAAGCAAAACTCTGTAAAAATGGCAATTTTGGTCACTGTGAGAGTTTAAAAAGTGGTTATTCAACATAAGGCACGATCCAATTGACATTTTGAATCATTTTAGGTACAGTCCAAAAAATCAATTTTCTGCCGAAAAACGATTACCGCGGAGCTGTTGAACGTTCCCAAAATGGTCAATTTCGATGAAATTTTAACATTGAATCTTTTGCCTGTAAATTAATGTTGGATGTGAATTATTACTTTTTCAACTAAAATAAATGTATTTGAAGTAATTTCTGTGCGTGAAATTGGTCAAAATTAAAGATTCTGAGTAAGCAAAACTCTGTAAAAATTGCAATTTTGGTCCCTGTGAGGGTTTAAAAAGTGGTTATTCAACATGAGGCACAATCCAATTGACATTTTGAATCATTTTAGGTACAGTCCAAAAAATCAATTTTCTCCCGAAAAACGATAACCGCGGAGCTGTCGAACGTTCCCAAAATGGTCAATTTCGATGAAATTTTAACATTGAATCTTTTGGCTGTAAATTAATGTTGGATGTGAATTATTACTTTTTCAACTAAAATAAATGTGTTTAAAGTAATTTCTGTGCCTGGGATGGGTCAAAATCAAAGCTTCTGAGTAAGCAAAACTGTAAAAATGGCAATTTTGGTCCCTGTTAGGGTTTAAAAAGTGGTTATTCAACATGAGGCACGATCCAATTGACATGTTGAATCATTTTAGGTACAGTCCAAAAAATCAATTTTCTGTAGAAAAACGATGACCGCGCGGGGCTGTCGAACGTTCCCAAAATGGTCAATTTCGATGAAATTTTAACATTGAATCTTTTGGCTGTAAATTAATGTTGGATGTGAATTATTACTTTTTCAACTAAAATAAATGTGTTTAAAGTCATTTCTGTGCCTGAAATTGGTCAAAATTGAAGCTTCTGAGTAAGCAAAACTCTTCAAAAATGGCAATTTTGGTCCCTGTGAGGGTTTAAAAAGTGGTTATTCAACATGAGGCATGATCCAATTGACATTTTGAATCATTTTAGGTACACTCCAAAAAATCAATTTTCTGCCGAAAAACGATGACCGCGGAGCTGTCGAACGTTCCCAAAATGGTCAATTTCGATGAAATTTTAACATTGAATCTTTTGGCTGTAAATTAATGTTGGATGTGAATTATTACTTTTTCAACTAAAATAAATGTGTTTAAAGTCATTTCTGTGCCTGAAATTGGTCAAAATTGAAGCTTCTGAGTAAGCAAAACTCTTCAAAAATGGCAATTTTGGTCCCTGCGAGGGTTTAAAAAGTGGTCATTCAACATGAGGCACGATCCAATTGACATTTTGAATCATTTTAGGTACAGTCCAAAAAACTCAATTTTCTCCCGAAAAACGATGACCGCGGAGCTGTCGAACGTTCCCAAAATGGTCAATTTCGATGAAATTTTAACATTGAATCTTTTGGCTGTAAATTAATGTTGGATGTGAATTATTACTTTTTCAACTAAATAAATGTGTTTAAAGTCATTTCTGTGCCTGAAATTGGTCAAAATTGAAGCTTCTGAGTAAGCAAAACTCTGTAAAAATGGCAATTTTGGTCACTGTGAGAGTTTAAAAAGTGGTTATTCAACATGAGGCATGATCCAATTGACATTTTGAATCATTTTAGGTACAGTCCAAATAATCAATTTTCAGCCGAAAAACGATGACCGCGGAGCTGTCGAACGTTCCCAAAATGGTCAATTTTTATGAAATTTTAACATTGAATCTTTTGGCTGTAAATTAATGTTGGATGTGAATTATTACTTTTTCAACTACAATAAATGTTTTTAAAGTCATTTCTGTGCCTGGGATGGGTCAAAATTAAAGCTTCTGAGTAAGCAAAACTCTGTAAAAATGGCAATTTTGTTCCCTGTGAGGGTTTAAAAAGTGGATATTCAACATGAGGCACGATCCAATTGACATTTTGAATCATTTTAGGTACAGTCCAAAAAATTAATTTTCTGCCGAAAAACGATGACCGCAGAGCTGTCGAACGTTCCCAAAATGGTCAATTTCGATGAAATTTTAACATTGAATCTTTTGGCTGTAAATTAATGTTGGATGTGAATTATTACTTTTTCAACTAAAATAAATGTGTTTAAGTCATTTCTGTGCCTGAAATTGGTCAAAATTGAAGCTTCTGAGTAAGCAAAACTCTGTAAAAATGGCAATTTTGGTCACTGTGAGAGTTTAAAAAGTGGTTATTCAACATAAGGCATGATCCAATTGACATTTTGAATCATTTTAGGTACAGTCCAAAAAATCAATTTTCTGCCGAAAAACGATTACCGCGGAGCTGTTGAACGTTCCCAAAATGGTCAATTTCGATGAAATTTTAAAATTGAATCTTTTGGCTGTAAATTAATGTTGGATGTGAATTATTACTTATCCAACTAAAATAAATGTATTTGAAGTAATTTCTGTGCGTGAAATTGGTCAAAATTAAAGCTTCTGAGTAAGCAAAACTCTGTAAAAATTGCAATTTTGGTCCCTGTGAGGGTTTAAAAAGTGGTTATTCAACATGAGGCACAATCCAATTGACATTTTGAATCATTTTAGGTACAGTCCAAAAAATCAATTTTCTCCCGAAAAACGATAACCGCGGAGCTGTCGAACGTTCCCAAAATGGTCAATTTCGATGAAATTTTAACATTGAATCTTTTGGCTGTAAATTAATGTTGGATGTGAATTATTACTTTTTCAACTAAAATAAATGTGTTTAAAGTAATTTCTGTGCCTGGGATGGGTCAAAATTAAAGCTTTAAGTAAGCAAAACTCTGTAAAAATGGCAATTTTGGTCCCTGTTAGGGTTTAAAAAGTGGTTATTCAACATGAGGCACGATCCAATTGACATGTTGAATAATTTTAGGTACAGTCCAAAAAATCAATTTTCTGTAGAAAAACGATGACCGCGGAGCTGTCGAACGTTCCCAAAATGGTCAATTTCGATGAAATTTTAACATTGAATCTTTTGGCTGTAAATTAATGTTGGATGTGAATTATTACTTTTTCAACTACAATAAATGTGTTTAAGTCATTTCTGTGCCTGAAATTGGTCAAAATTGAAGCTTCTGAGTAAGCAAAACTCTGTAAAAATGGCAATTTTGGTCACTGTGAGAGTTTAAAAAGTGGTTATTCAACATAAGGCACGATCCAATTGACATTTTGAATCATTTTAGGTACAGTCCAAAAAAATCAATTTTCTGCCGAAAAACGATTACCGCGGAGCTGTTGAACGTTCCCAAAATGGTCAATTTCGATGAAATTTTAACATTGAATCTTTTGGCTGTAAATTAATGTTGGATGTGAATTATTACTTTTTCAACTAAAATAAATGTATTTGAAGTAATTTCTGTGCGTGAAATTGGTCAAAATTAAAGCTTCTGAGTAAGCAAAACTCTGTAAAAATTGCAATTTTGGTCCCTGTGAGGGTTTAAAAAGTGGTTATTCAACATGAGGCACAATCCAATTGACATTTTGAATCATTTTAGGTACAGTCCAAAAAATCAATTTTCTCCCGAAAAACGATAACCGCGGAGCTGTCGAACGTTCCCAAAATGGTCAATTTCGATGAAATTTTAACATTGAATCTTTTGGCTGTAAATTAATGTTGGATGTGAATTATTACTTTTTCAACTAAAATAAATGTGTTTAAAGTAATTTCTGTGCCTGGGATGGGTCAAAATCAAAGCTTCTGAGTAAGCAAAACTGTAAAAATGGCAATTTTGGTCCCTGTTAGGGTTTAAAAAGTGGTTATTCAACATGAGGCACGATCCAATTGACATGTTGAATCATTTTAGGTACAGTCCAAAAAATCAATTTTCTGTAGAAAAACGATGACCGCGCGGGGCTGTCGAACGTTCCCAAAATGGTCAATTTCGATGAAATTTTAACATTGAATCTTTTGGCTGTAAATTAATGTTGGATGTGAATTATTACTTTTTCAACTAAAATAAATGTGTTTAAAGTCATTTCTGTGCCTGAAATTGGTCAAAATTGAAGCTTCTGAGTAAGCAAAACTCTTCAAAAATGGCAATTTTGGTCCCTGTGAGGGTTTAAAAAGTGGTTATTCAACATGAGGCATGATCCAATTGACATTTTGAATCATTTTAGGTACACTCCAAAAAATCAATTTTCTGCCGAAAAACGATGACCGCGGAGCTGTCGAACGTTCCCAAAATGGTCAATTTCGATGAAATTTTAACATTGAATCTTTTGGCTGTAAATTAATGTTGGATGTGAATTATTACTTTTTCAACTAAAATAAATGTGTTTAAGTCATTTCTGTGCCTGAAATTGGTCAAAATTGAAGCTTCTGAGTAAGCAAAACTCTGTAAAAATGGCAATTTTGGTCACTGTGAGAGTTTAAAAAGTGGTTATTCAACATAAGGCATGATCCAATTGACATTTTGAATCATTTTAGGTACAGTCCAAAAAATCAATTTTCTGCCGAAAAACGATTACCGCGGAGCTGTTGAACGTTCCCAAAATGGTCAATTTCGATGAAATTTTAAAATTGAATCTTTTGGCTGTAAATTAATGTTGGATGTGAATTATTACTTATCCAACTAAAATAAATGTATTTGAAGTAATTTCTGTGCGTGAAATTGGTCAAAATTAAAGCTTCTGAGTAAGCAAAACTCTGTAAAAATTGCAATTTTGGTCCCTGTGAGGGTTTAAAAAGTGGTTATTCAACATGAGGCACAATCCAATTGACATTTTGAATCATTTTAGGTACAGTCCAAAAAATCAATTTTCTCCCGAAAAACGATAACCGCGGAGCTGTCGAACGTTCCCAAAATGGTCAATTTCGATGAAATTTTAACATTGAATCTTTTGGCTGTAAATTAATGTTGGATGTGAATTATTACTTTTTCAACTAAAATAAATGTGTTTAAAGTAATTTCTGTGCCTGGGATGGGTCAAAATTAAAGCTTTAAGTAAGCAAAACTCAGTAAAAATGGCAATTTTGGTCCCTGTTAGGGTTTAAAAAGTGGTTATTCAACATGAGGCACGATCCAATTGACATGTTGAATAATTTTAGGTACAGTCCAAAAAATCAATTTTCTGTAGAAAAACGATGACCGCGGAGCTGTCGAACGTTCCCAAAATGGTCAATTTCGATGAAATTTTAACATTGAATCTTTTGGCTGTAAATTAATGTTGGATGTGAATTATTACTTTTTCAACTACAATAAATGTGTTTAAGTCATTTCTGTGCCTGAAATTGGTCAAAATTGAAGCTTCTGAGTAAGCAAAACTCTGTAAAAATGGCAATTTTGGTCACTGTGAGAGTTTAAAAAGTGGTTATTCAACATAAGGCACGATCCAATTGACATTTTGAATCATTTTAGGTACAGTCCAAAAAATCAATTTTCTGCCGAAAAACGATTACCGCGGAGCTGTTGAACGTTCCCAAAATGGTCAATTTCGATGAAATTTTAACATTGAATCTTTTGCCTGTAAATTAATGTTGGATGTGAATTATTACTTTTTCAACTAAAATAAATGTATTTGAAGTAATTTCTGTGCGTGAAATTGGTCAAAATTAAAGCTTCTGAGTAAGCAAAACTCTGTAAAAATTGCAATTTTGGTCCCTGTGAGGGTTTAAAAAGTGGTTATTCAACATGAGGCACAATCCAATTGACATTTTGAATCATTTTAGGTACAGTCCAAAAAATCAATTTTCTCCCGAAAAACGATAACCGCGGAGCTGTCGAACGTTCCCAAAATGGTCAATTTCGATGAAATTTTAACATTGAATCTTTTGGCTGTAAATTAATGTTGGATGTGAATTATTACTTTTTCAACTAAAATAAATGTGTTTAAAGTAATTTCTGTGCCTGGGATGGGTCAAAATCAAAGCTTCTGAGTAAGCAAAACTGTAAAAATGGCAATTTTGGTCCCTGTTAGGGTTTAAAAAGTGGTTATTCAACATGAGGCACGATCCAATTGACATGTTGAATCATTTTAGGTACAGTCCAAAAAATCAATTTTCTGTAGAAAAACGATGACCGCGCGGGGCTGTCGAACGTTCCCAAAATGGTCAATTTCGATGAAATTTTAACATTGAATCTTTTGGCTGTAAATTAATGTTGGATGTGAATTATTACTTTTTCAACTAAAATAAATGTGTTTAAAGTCATTTCTGTGCCTGAAATTGGTCAAAATTGAAGCTTCTGAGTAAGCAAAACTCTTCAAAAATGGCAATTTTGGTCCCTGTGAGGGTTTAAAAAGTGGTTATTCAACATGAGGCATGATCCAATTGACATTTTGAATCATTTTAGGTACACTCCAAAAAATCAATTTTCTGCCGAAAAACGATGACCGCGGAGCTGTCGAACGTTCCCAAAATGGTCAATTTCGATGAAATTTTAACATTGAATCTTTTGGCTGTAAATTAATGTTGGATGTGAATTATTACTTTTTCAACTAAAATAAATGTGTTTAAAGTCATTTCTGTGCCTGAAATTGGTCAAAATTGAAGCTTCTGAGTAAGCAAAACTCTTCAAAAATGGCAATTTTGGTCCCTGTGAAGGTTTAAAAAGTGGTTATTCAACATGAGGCACGATCCAATTGACATTTTGAATAATTTTAAGTACAGTCCAAAAAATCTATTTTCTGCCGAAAAACAATGACCGCGGAGATGTCGAACGTTCCGAAAATGGTCAATTTCGATGGAATTTTAACATTTAATCTTTTGGCTGTAAATTGCGGTTGGATGTGAATTATCACTTTTTCAACTAAAATAAATGTGTTTAAAGTCATTTCTGTGCCTGGGATGGGTCAAAATTAAAACTTCTGAGTAAGCAAAACTCTGTAAAAATGGCAATTTTGTTCCCTGTGAGGGTTTTAAAAGTGGATATTCAACATGAGGCACGATCCAATTGACATTTTGAATCATTTTAGGTACAGTCCAAAAAATTAATTTTCTGCCGAAAAACGATGACCGCGGAGCTGTCGAACGTTCCCAAAATGGTCAATTTCGATGAAATTTTAACATTGAATCTTTTGGCTGTAAATTAATGTTGGATGTGAATTATTACTTTTTCAACTAAAATAAATGTGTTTAAAGTCATTTCTGTGCCTGAAATTGGTCAAAATTGAAGCTTCTGAGTAAGCAAAACTCTGTAAAAATGGCAATTTTGTTCCCTGTGAGGGTTTAAAAAGTGGATATTCAACATGAGGCACGATCCAATTGACATTTTGAATCATTTTAGGTACAGTCCAAAAAATCAATTTTCTGTAGAAAAACGATGACCGCGCGGGGCTGTCGAACGTTCCCAAAATGGTCAATTTCGATGAAATTTTAACATTGAATCTTTTGGCTGTAAATTAATGTTGGATGTGAATTATTACTTTTTGAACTAAAATAAATGTGTTTAAAGTCATCTCTGTGCCTGAAATTGGTCAAAATTGAAGCTTCTGAGTAAGCAAAACTCTTCAAAAATGGCAATTTTGGTCCCTGTGAGGGTTTAAAAAGTGGTTATTCAACATGAGGCATGATCCAATTGACATTTTGAATCATTTTAGGTACAGTCCAAAAAATCAATTTTCTGCCGAAAAACGATGACCGCGGAGCTGTCGAACGTTCCGAAAATGGTCAATTTCGATGGAATTTTAACATTTAATCTTTTGGCTGTAAATTGCGGTTGGATGTGAATTATCACTTTTTCAACTAAAATAAATGTGTTTAAAGTCATTTCTGTACCTGAAATTGGTCAAAATTGAAGCTTCTGAGTAAGCAAAACTCTGTAAAAATCGCAATTTTGGTCCCTGTGAAGGTTTAAAAAGTGGTTATTCAACATGAGGCACGATCCAATTGACATTTTGAATCATTTTAGGTACAGTCCAAAAAATTAATTTTCTGCCGAAAAACGATGACCGCAGAGCTGTCGAACGTTCCCAAAATGGTCACTTTCGATGAAATTTTAACATTGAATCTTTTGGCTGTAAATTAATGTTGGATGTGAATTATTACTTTTTCAACTAAAATAAATGTGTTTAAAGTCATTTCTGTGCCTGAAATTGGTCAAAATTGAAGCTTCTGAGTAAGCAAAACTCTGTAAAAATGGCAATTTTGTTCCCTGTGATGGTTTAAAAAGTGGATATTCAACATGAGGCACGATCCAATTGACATTTTGAATCATTTTAGGTACAGTCCAAAAAATTAATTTTCTGCCGAAAAACGATGACCGCAGAGCTGTCGAACGTTCCCAAAATGGTCAATTTCGATGAAATTTTAACATTGAATCTTTTGGCTGTAAATTAATGTTGGATGTGAATTATTACTTTTTCAACTAAAATAAATGTGTTTAAAGTCATTTCTGTGCCTGAAATTGGTCAAAATTGATCCTTCTGAGTAAGCAAAACTCTGTAAAAATGGCAATTTTGGTCACGTGAGAGTTTAAAAAGTGGTTATTCAACATGAGGCACGATCCAATCGACATTTTGAATCATTTTAGGTACAGTCCAAAAGATCAATTTTCTGCCAAAAACGATTACCGCGAAGCTGTTGAACGTTCCCAAAATGGTCAATTTCGATGAAATTTTAACATTTAATCTTTTGGCTGTAAATTAATGTTGGATGTGAATTATTACTTTTTCAACCACAATAAATGTGTTTAAAGTCATTTCTGTGCCTGAAATTGGTCAAAATTGAAGCTTCTGAGTAAGCAAAACTCTGTAAAAATGGCAATTTTGGTCACTGTGAGAGTTTAAAAAGTGGTTATTCAACATAAGGCACGATCCAATTGACATTTTGAATCATTTTAGGTACAGTCCAAAAAATCAATTTTCTGCCGAAAACGATTACCGCGGAGCTGTTGAACGTTCCCAAAATGGTCAATTTCGATGAAATTTTAACATTGAATCTTTTGGCTGTAAATTAATGTTGGATGTGAATTATTACTTTTTCAACTAAAATAAATGTATTTGAAGTGATTTCTGTGCGTGAAATTGGTCAAAATTAAAGCTTCTGAGTAAGCAAAACTCAGTAAAAATGGCAATTTTGGTCACTGTGAGGGTTTAAAAAGTGGTTATTCAACATGAGGCACAATCCAATTGACATTTTGAATCATTTTAGGTACAGTCCAAAAAATCAATTTTCTCCCGAAAAACGATAACCGCGGAGCTGTCGAACGTTCCCAAAATGGTCAATTTCGATGAAATTTTAACATTGAATCTTTTGGCTGTAAATTAATGTTGGATGTGAATTATTACTTTTTCAACTAAAATAAATGTGTTTAAAGTAATTTCTGTGCCTGGGATGGGTCAAAATTAAAGCTTCTGAGTAAGCCAAACTCTGTAAAAATGGCAATTTTGGTCCCTGTTAGGGTTTAAAAAGTGGTTATTCAACATGAGGCACGATCCAATTGACATGTTGAATCATTTTAGGTACAGTCCAAAAAACTCAATTTTCTGTAGAAAAACGATGACCGCGGAGCTGTCGAACGTTCCCAAAATGGTCAATTTCGATGAAATTTTAACATTGAATCTTTTGGCTGTAAATTAATGTTGGATGTGAATTATTACTTTTTCAACTAAAATAAATGTGTTTAAAGTGATTTCTGTGCCTGAAATTGGTCAAAATTGAAGCTTCTGAGTAAGCAAAACTCTTCAAAAATGGCAATTTTGGTCCCTGTGAGGGTTTAAAAAGTGGTTATTCAACATGAGGCACGATCCAATTGACATTTTGAATCATTTTAGGTACAGTCCAAAAAACTCAATTTTCTCCCGAAAAACGATGACCGCGGAGCTGTCGAACGTTCCCAAAATGGTCAATTTCGATGAAATTTTAACATTGAATCTTTTGGCTGTAAATTAATGTTGGATGTGAATTATTACTTTTTCAACTAAAATAAATGTGTTTAAAGTGATTTCTGTGCCTGAAATTGGTCAAAATTGAAGCTTCTGAGTAAGCAAAACTCTTCAAAAATGGCAATTTTGGTCCCTGTGAGGGTTTAAAAAGTGGTTATTCAACATGAGGCACGATCCAATTGACATTTTGAATCATTTTAGGTACAGTCCAAAAAACTCAATTTTCTCCCGAAAAACGATGACCGCGGAGCTGTCGAACGTTCCCAAAATGGTCAATTTCGATGAAATTTTAACATTGAATCTTTTGGCTGTAAATTAATGTTGGATGTGAATTATTACTTTTTCAACTAAAATAAATGTGGTTAAAGTCATTTCTGTGCCTGAAATTGGTCAAAATTGAAGCTTCTGAGTAAGCAAAACTCTGTAAAAAATGGCAATTTTGGTCCCTGTGAGGGTTTAAAAAGTGGTTATTCAACATGAGGCACGATCCAATTGACATTTTGAATCATTTTAGGTACAGTCCAAAAAATCAATTTTCTGCCGAAAACGATTACCGCGGAGCTGTTGAACGTTCCCAAAATGGTCAATTTCGATGAAATTTTAACATTGAATCTTTTGGCTGTAAATTAATGTTGGATGTGAATTATTACTTTTTCAACTAAAATAAATGTATTTGAAGTAATTTCTGTGCGTGAAATTGGTCAAAATTAAAGCTTCTGAGTAAGCAAAACTCTGTAAAAATGGCAATTTTGGTCACTGTGAGGGTTTAAAAAGTGGTTATTCAACATGAGGCACAATCCAATTGAAATTTTGAATCATTTTAGGTACAGTCCAAAAAATCAATTTTCTCCCGAAAAACGATAACCGCGGAGCTGTCGAACGTTCCCAAAATGGTCAATTTCGATGAAATTTTAACATTGAATCTTTTGGCTGTAAATTAATGTTGGATGTGAATTATTACTTTTTCAACTACAATAAATGTTTTTAAAGTCATTTCTGTGCCTGAAATTGGTCAAAATTGAAGCTTCTGAGTAAGCAAAACTCTGTAAAAATGGCAATTATGGTCCCTGTGAGGGTTTAAAAAGTGGTTATTCAACATGATTCACGATCCAATTGACATTTTGAATCATTGTAGGTACAGCCCAAAAAAATCAATTTTCTGCCGAAAAACAATGACCGCGGAGCTGTCGAACGTTCCCAAAATGGTCAATTTCGATGAAATTTTAACATTTAATCTTTTGGCTGTAAATTGCGGTTGGATGTTAATTATCACTTTTTCAACTAAAATAAATGTTTTTAAAGTCATTTCTGTGCCTGAAATTGGTCAAAATTGAAGCTTCTGAGTAAGCAAAACTCTGTAAAAATGGCAATTATGGTCCCTGTGAGGGTTTAAAAAGTGGTTATTCAACATGAGGCACGATCCAATTGACATTTTGAATCATTTTAGGTACAGTCCAAAAAATCAATTTTCTGCCGAAAACGATTACCGCGGAGCTGTTGAACGTTCCCAAAATGGTCAATTTCGATGAAATTTTAACATTTAATCTTTTGGCTGTAAATTAATGTTGGATGTGAATTATTACTTTTTCTACTAAAATAAATGTGTTTAAAGTCATTTCTGTACCTGAAATTGGTCAAAATTGAAGCTTCTGAGTAAGCAAAACTCTGTAAAAAATGGCAATTTTGGTCCCTGTGAGGGTTTAAAAAGTGGTTATTCAACATGAGGCACGATCCAATTGACATTTTGAATCATTTTAGGTACAGTCCAAAAAACTCAATTTTCTCCCGAAAAACGATGACCGCGGAGCTGTCGAACGTTCCCAAAATGGTCAATTTCGATGAAATTTTAACATTGAATCTTTTGGCTGTAAATTAATGTTGGATGTGAATTATTACTTTTTCAACTAAATAAATGTGTTTAAAGTCATTTCTGTGCCTGAAATTGGTCAAAATTGAAGCTTCTGAGTAAGCAAAACTCTGTAAAAATGGCAATTTTGGTCACTGTGAGAGTTTAAAAAGTGGTTATTCAACATGAGGCATGATCCAATTGACATTTTGAATCATTTTAGGTACAGTCCAAATAATCAATTTTCAGCCGAAAAACGATGACCGCGGAGCTGTCGAACGTTCCCAAAATGGTCAATTTTTATGAAATTTTAACATTGAATCTTTTGGCTGTAAATTAATGTTGGATGTGAATTATCACTTTTTCAACTAAAATAAATGTGTTTAAAGTCATTTCTGTGCCTGGGATGGGTCAAAATTATAGCTTCTGAGTAAGCAAAACTCTGTAAAAATGGCAATTTTGGTCACTGTGAGAGTTTAAAAAGTGGTTATTCAACATGAGGCACGATCCAATTGACATTTTGAATCATTTTAGGTACAGTCCAAATAATCAATTTTCAGCCGAAAAACGATGACCCCGGAGCTGTCGAACGTTCCCAAAATGGTCAATTTTTATGAAATTTTAACATTGAATCTTTTGGCTGTAAATTAATGTTGGATGTGAATTATTACTTTTTCAACTACAATAAATGTTTTTAAAGTCATTTCTGTGCCTGAAATTGGTCAAAATTGAAGCTTCTGAGTAAGCAAAACTCTGTAAAAATGGCAATTATGGTCCCTGTGAGGGTTTAAAAAGTGGTTATTCAACATGATTCACGATCCAATTGACATTTTGAATCATTTTAGGTACATTCCAAAAAATCAATTTTCTGCCGAAAAACGATGACCGCGGAGCTGTCGAACGTTCCCAAAATGGTCAATTTCGATGAAATTTTAACATTGAATCTTTTGGATGTAAATTAATGTTGGATGAGAATTATTACTTTTTCAACTAAAATAAATGTGTTTAAAGTCATTTCTGTGCCTGAAATTGGTCAAAATTGAAGCTTCGGAGTAAGCAAAACTCTGTAAAAATGGCAATTTTGGTCCCTGTGAGGGTTTAAAAAGTGGTTATTCAACATGAGGCACGATCCAATTGACATTTTGAATCATTTTAAGTACAGTCCAAAAAAATCAATTTTCTGCCGAAAAACAATGACCGCGGAGATATCGAACGTTCCCAAAATGGTCAATTTCGATGACATTTTAACATTTAATCTTTTGGCTGTAAATTAATGTTGGATGTGAATTATTACTTTTTCAACTAAAATAAATGTGTTTAAAGTCATTTCTGTGCCTGAAATTGGTCAAAATTGAAGCTTCTGAGTAAGCAAAACTCTGTAAAAATGGCAATTTTGGTCACTGTGAGAGTTTAAAAAGTGGTTATTCAACATGAGGCACGATCCAATTGACATTTTGAATCATTTTAGGTACAGTCCAAATAATCAATTTTCAGCCGAAAAACGATGACCGCGGAGCTGTCGAACGTTCCCAAAATGGTCAATTTTTATGAAATTTTAACATTGAATCTTTTGGCTGTAAATTAATGTTGGATGTGAATTATTACTTTTTCAACTACAATAAATGTTTTTAAAGTCATTTCTGTGCCTGAAATTGGTCAAAATTGAAGCTTCTGAGTAAGCAAAACTCTGTAAAAATGGCAATTATGGTCCCTGTGAGGGTTTAAAAAGTGGTTATTCAACATGATTCACGATCCAATTGACATTTTGAATCATTGTAGGTACAGCCCAAAAAAATCAATTTTCTGCCGAAAAACGATGACCGCGGAGCTGTCGAACGTTCCCAAAATGGTCAATTTCGATGAAATTTTAACATTTAATCTTTTGGCTGTAAATTAATGTTGGATGTGAATTATTACTTTTTCAACTAAAATAAATGTGTTTAAAGTCATTTCTGTACCTGAAATTGGTCAAAATTGAAGCTTCTGAGTAAGCAAAACTCTGTAAAAAATGGCAATTTTGGTCCCTGTGAGGGTTTAAAAAGTGGTTATTCAACATGAGGCACGATCCAATTGACATTTTGAATCATTTTAGGTACAGTCCAAAAAACTCAATTTTCTCCCGAAAAACGATGACCGCGGAGCTGTCGAACGTTCCCAAAATGGTCAATTTCGATGAAATTTTAACATTGAATCTTTTGGCTGTAAATTAATGTTGGATGTGAATTATTACTTTTTCAACTAAAATAAATGTGTTTAAAGTCATTTCTGTGCCTGAAATTGGTCAAAATTGAAGCTTCTGAGTAAGCAAAACTCTGTAAAAAATGGCAATTTTGGTCCCTGTGAGGGTTTAAAAAGTGGTTATTCAACATGAGGCACGATCCAATTGACATTTTGAATCATTTTAGGTACAGTCCAAAAAATCAATTTTCTGCCGAAAACGATTACCGCGGAGCTGTTGAACGTTCCCAAAATGGTAAATTTCAATGACATTTTAACATTGAATCTTTTGGCTGTAAATTAATGTTGGATGTGAATTATTACTTTTTCAACTAAAATAAATGTGTTTAAAGTCATTTCTGTGCCTGAAATTGGTCAAAATTGAAGCTTCTGAGTAAGCAAAACTCTGTAAAAAATGGCAATTTTGGTCCCTGTGAGGGTTTAAAAAGTGGTTATTCAACATGAGGCACGATCCAATTGACATTTTGAATCATTTTAGGTACAGTCCAAAAAATCAATTTTCTGCCGAAAACGATTACCGCGGAGCTGTCGAACGTTCCCAAAATGGTCAATTTCGATGAAATTTTAACATTGAATCTTTTGGCCGTAAATTAATGTTGGATGTGAATTATTACTTTTTCAACTAAAATAAATGTGTTTAAAGTAATTTCTGTGCCTGGGATGGGTCAAAATTAAAGCTTCTGAGTAAGCAAAACTCTGTAAAAATGGCAATTTTGGTCCCTGTTAGGGTTTAAAAAGTGGTTATTCAACATGAGGCATGATCCAATTGACATTTTGAATCATTTTAGGTACATTCCAAAAAATCAATTTTCTGCCGAAAAACGATGACCGCGGAGCTGTCGAACGTTCCCAAAATGGTCAATTTCGATGAAATTTTAACATTGAATCTTTTGGATGTAAATTAATGTTGGATGAGAATTATTACTTTTTCAACTAAAATAAATGTGTTTAAAGTCATTTCTGTGCCTGAAATTGGTCAAAATTGAAGCTTCGGAGTAAGCAAAACTCTGTAAAAATGGCAATTTTGGTCACTGTGAGAGTTTAAAAAGTGGTTATTCAACATGAGGCACGATCCAATTGACATTTTGAATCATTTTAGGTACAGTCCAAATAATCAATTTTCAGCCGAAAAACGATGACCCCGGAGCTGTCGAACGTTCCCAAAATGGTCAATTTTTATGAAATTTTAACATTGAATCTTTTGGCTGTAAATTAATGTTGGATGTGAATTATTACTTTTTCAACTACAATAAATGTTTTTAAAGTCATTTCTGTGCCTGAAATTGGTCAAAATTGAAGCTTCTGAGTAAGCAAAACTCTGTAAAAATGGCAATTATGGTCCCTGTGAGGGTTTAAAAAGTGGTTATTCAACATGATTCACGATCCAATTGACATTTTGAATCATTGTAGGTACAGCCCAAAAAAATCAATTTTCTGCCGAAAAACGATGACCGCGGAGCTGTCGAACGTTCCCAAAATGGTCAATTTCGATGAAATTTTAACATTTAATCTTTTGGCTGTAAATTGCGGTTGGATGTTAATTATCACTTTTTCAACTAAAATAAATGTGTTAAAGTCATTTCTGTGCCTGGGATGGGTCAAAATTAAAGCTTCTGAGTAAGCAAAACTCTGTAAAAAATGGCAATTTTGGTCCCTGTGAGGGTTTAAAAAGTGGTTATTCAACATGAGGCACGATCCAATTGACATTTTGAATCATTTTAGGTACAGTCCAAAAAATCAATTTTCTGCCGAAAACGATTACCGCGGAGCTGTTGAACGTTCCCAAAATGGTCAATTTCGATGAAATTTTAACATTTAATCTTTTGGCTGTAAATTAATGTTGGATGTGAATTATTACTTTTTCAACTAAAATAAATGTGTTTAAAGTCATTTCTGTACCTGAAATTGGTCAAAATTGAAGCTTCTGAGTAAGCAAAACTCTGTAAAAAATGGCAATTTTGGTCCCTGTGAGGGTTTAAAAAGTGGTTATTCAACATGAGGCACGATCCAATTGACATTTTGAATCATTTTAGGTACAGTCCAAAAAACTCAATTTTCTCCCGAAAAACGATGACCGCGGAGCTGTCGAACGTTCCCAAAATGGTCAATTTCGATGAAATTTTAACATTGAATCTTTTGGCTGTAAATTAATGTTGGATGTGAATTATTACTTTTTCAACTAAATAAATGTGTTTAAAGTCATTTCTGTGCCTGAAATTGGTCAAAATTGAAGCTTCTGAGTAAGCAAAACTCTGTAAAAATGGCAATTTTGGTCACTGTGAGAGTTTAAAAAGTGGTTATTCAACATGAGGCATGATCCAATTGACATTTTGAATCATTTTAGGTACAGTCCAAATAATCAATTTTCAGCCGAAAAACGATGACCGCGGAGCTGTCGAACGTTCCCAAAATGGTCAATTTTTATGAAATTTTAACATTGAATCTTTTGGCTGTAAATTAATGTTGGATGTGAATTATTACTTTTTCAACTACAATAAATGTTTTTAAAGTCATTTCTGTGCCTGAAATTGGTCAAAATTGAAGCTTCTGAGTAAGCAAAACTCTGTAAAAATGGCAATTTTGGTCCCTGTGAGGGTTTAAAAAGTGGTTATTCAACATGATTCACGATCCAATTGACATTTTGAATCATTGTAGGTACAGCCCAAAAAAATCAATTTTCTGCCGAAAAACGATGACCGCGGAGCTGTCGAACGTTCCCAAAATGGTCAATTTCGATGAAATTTTAACATTTAATCTTTTGGCTGTAAATTGCGGTTGGATGTTAATTATCACTTTTTCAACTAAAATAAATGTGTTTAAAGTCATTTCTGTGCCTGGGATGGGTCAAAATTAAAGCTTCTGAGTAAGCAAAACTCTGTAAAAATGGCAATTTTGGTCACTGTGAGAGTTTAAAAAGTGGTTATTCAACATGAGGCACGATCCAATTGACATTTTGAATCATTTTAGGTACAGTCCAAATAATCAATTTTCAGCCGAAAAACGATGACCCCGGAGCTGTCGAACGTTCCCAAAATGGTCAATTTTTATGAAATTTTAACATTGAATCTTTTGGCTGTAAATTAATGTTGGATGTGAATTATTACTTTTTCAACTACAATAAATGTTTTTAAAGTCATTTCTGTGCCTGAAATTGGTCAAAATTGAAGCTTCTGAGTAAGCAAAACTCTGTAAAAATGGCAATTATGGTCCCTGTGAGGGTTTAAAAAGTGGTTATTCAACATGATTCACGATCCAATTGACATTTTGAATCATTGTAGGTACAGCCCAAAAAAATCAATTTTCTGCCGAAAAACGATGACCGCGGAGCTGTCGAACGTTCCCAAAATGGTCAATTTCGATGAAATTTTAACATTTAATCTTTTGGCTGTAAATTGCGGTTGGATGTTAATTATCACTTTTTCAACTAAAATAAATGTGTTAAAGTCATTTCTGTGCCTGGGATGGGTCAAAATTAAAGCTTCTGAGTAAGCAAAACTCTGTAAAAAATGGCAATTTTGGTCCCTGTGAGGGTTTAAAAAGTGGTTATTCAACATGAGGCACGATCCAATTGACATTTTGAATCATTTTAGGTACAGTCCAAAAAATCAATTTTCTGCCGAAAACGATTACCGCGGAGCTGTTGAACGTTCCCAAAATGGTCAATTTCGATTAAATTTTAACATTTAATCTTTTGGCTGTAAATTAATGTTGGATGTGAATTATTACTTTTTCAACTAAAATAAATGTGTTTAAAGTCATTTCTGTACCTGAAATTGGTCAAAATTGAAGCTTCTGAGTAAGCAAAACTCTGTAAAAAATGGCAATTTTGGTCCCTGTGAGGGTTTAAAAAGTGGTTATTCAACATGAGGCACGATCCAATTGACATTTTGAATCATTTTAGGTACAGTCCAAAAAACTCAATTTTCTCCCGAAAAACGATGACCGCGGAGCTGTCGAACGTTCCCAAAATGGTCAATTTCGATGAAATTTTAACATTGAATCTTTTGGCTGTAAATTAATGTTGGATGTGAATTATTACTTTTTCAACTAAATAAATGTGTTTAAAGTCATTTCTGTGCCTGAAATTGGTCAAAATTGAAGCTTCTGAGTAAGCAAAACTCTAAAAATGGCAATTTTGGTCACTGTGAGAGTTTAAAAAGTGGTTATTCAACATGAGGCATGATCCAATTGACATTTTGAATCATTTTAGGTACAGTCCAAATAATCAATTTTCAGCCGAAAAACGATGACCGCGGAGCTGTCGAACGTTCCCAAAATGGTCAATTTTTATGAAATTTTAACATTGAATCTTTTGGCTGTAAATTAATGTTGGATGTGAATTATTACTTTTTCAACTACAATAAATGTTTTTAAAGTCATTTCTGTGCCTGAAATTGGTCAAAATTGAAGCTTCTGAGTAAGCAAAACTCTGTAAAAATGGCAATTTTGGTCCCTGTGAGGGTTTAAAAAGTGGTTATTCAACATGATTCACGATCCAATTGACATTTTGAATCATTGTAGGTACAGCCCAAAAAAATCAATTTTCTGCCGAAAAACGATGACCGCGGAGCTGTCGAACGTTCCCAAAATGGTCAATTTCGATGAAATTTTAACATTTAATCTTTTGGCTGTAAATTGCGGTTGGATGTTAATTATCACTTTTTCAACTAAAATAAATGTGTTTAAAGTCATTTCTGTGCCTGGGATGGGTCAAAATTAAAGCTTCTGAGTAAGCAAAACTCTGTAAAAATGGCAATTTTGGTCACTGTGAGAGTTTAAAAAGTGGTTATTCAACATGAGGCACGATCCAATTGACATTTTGAATAATTTTAGGTACAGTCCAAATAATCAATTTTCAGCCGAAAAACGATGACCCCGGAGCTGTCGAACGTTCCCAAAATGGTCAATTTTTATGAAATTTTAACATTGAATCTTTTGGCTGTAAATTAATGTTGGATGTGAATTATTACTTTTTCAACTACAATAAATGTTTTTAAAGTCATTTCTGTGCCTGAAATTGGTCAAAATTGAAGCTTCTGAGTAAGCAAAACTCTGTAAAAATGGCAATTATGGTCCCTGTGAGGGTTTAAAAAGTGGTTATTCAACATGATTCACGATCCAATTGACATTTTGAATCATTGTAGGTACAGCCCAAAAAAAATCAATTTTCTGCCGAAAAACGATGACCGCGGAGCTGTCGAACGTTCCCAAAATGGTCAATTTCGATGAAATTTTAACATTTAATCTTTTGGCTGTAAATTGCGGTTGGATGTTAATTATCACTTTTTCAACTAAAATAAATGTGTTAAAGTCATTTCTGTGCCTGGGATGGGTCAAAATTAAAGCTTCTGAGTAAGCAAAACTCTGTAAAAAATGGCAATTTTGGTCCCTGTGAGGGTTTAAAAAGTGGTTATTCAACATGAGGCACGATCCAATTGACATTTTGAATCATTTTAGGTACAGTCCAAAAAATCAATTTTCTGCCGAAAACGATTACCGCGGAGCTGTTGAACGTTCCCAAAATGGTCAATTTCGATGAAATTTTAACATTTAATCTTTTGGCTGTAAATTAATGTTGGATGTGAATTATTACTTTTTCAACTAAAATAAATGTGTTTAAAGTCATTTCTGTACCTGAAATTGGTCAAAATTGAAGCTTCTGAGTAAGCAAAACTCTGTAAAAAATGGCAATTTTGGTCCCTGTGAGGGTTTAAAAAGTGGTCATTCAACATGAGGCACGATCCAATTGACATTTTGAATCATTTTAGGTACAGTCCAAAAAACTCAATTTTCTCCCGAAAAACGATGACCGCGGAGCTGTCGAACGTTCCCAAAATGGTCAATTTCGATGAAATTTTAACATTGAATCTTTTGGCTGTAAATTAATGTTGGATGTGAATTATTACTTTTTCAACTAAATAAATGTGTTTAAAGTCATTTCTGTGCCTGAAATTGGTCAAAATTGAAGCTTCTGAGTAAGCAAAACTCTGTAAAAATGGCAATTTTGGTCACTGTGAGAGTTTAAAAAGTGGTTATTCAACATGAGGCATGATCCAATTGACATTTTGAATCATTTTAGGTACAGTCCAAATAATCAATTTTCAGCCGAAAAACGATGACCGCGGAGCTGTCGAACGTTCCCAAAATGGTCAATTTTTATGAAATTTTAACATTGAATCTTTTGGCTGTAAATTAATGTTGGATGTGAATTATTACTTTTTCAACTACAATAAATGTTTTTAAAGTCATTTCTGTGCCTGAAATTGGTCAAAATTGAAGCTTCTGAGTAAGCAAAACTCTGTAAAAATGGCAATTTTGGTCCCTGTGAGGGTTTAAAAAGTGGTTATTCAACATGATTCACGATCCAATTGACATTTTGAATCATTGTAGGTACAGCCCAAAAAAATCAATTTTCTGCCGAAAAACGATGACCGCGGAGCTGTCGAACGTTCCC
The DNA here is from genome assembly GCF_964261635.1 of Lissotriton helveticus. NCBI lineage: Eukaryota > Metazoa > Chordata > Amphibia > Caudata > Salamandridae > Lissotriton > Lissotriton helveticus. The sequence continues at coordinate 761,726,501 of NC_136070.1, forward strand.
AAAATGGTCAATTTCGATGAAATTTTAACATTTAATCTTTTGGCTGTAAATTGCGGTTGGATGTTAATTATCACTTTTTCAACTAAAATAAATGTGTTTAAAGTCATTTCTGTGCCTGGGATGGGTCAAAATTAAAGCTTCTGAGTAAGCAAAACTCTGTAAAAATGGCAATTTTGTTCCCTGTGAGGGTTTAAAAAGTGGATATTCAACATGAGGCACGATCCAATTGACATTTTGAATCATTTTAGGTACAGTCCAAAAAATTAATTTTCTGCCGAAAAACGATGACCGCAGAGCTGTCGAACGTTCCCAAAATGGTCAATTTCGATGAAATTTTAACATTGAATCTTTTGGCTGTAAATTAATGTTGGATGTGAATTATTACTTTTTCAACTAAAATAAATGTGTTTAAGTCATTTCTGTGCCTGAAATTGGTCAAAATTGAAGCTTCTGAGTAAGCAAAACTCTGTAAAAATGGCAATTTTGGTCACTGTGAGAGTTTAAAAAGTGGTTATTCAACATAAGGCATGATCCAATTGACATTTTGAATCATTTTAGGTACAGTCCAAAAAATCAATTTTCTGCCGAAAAACGATTACCGCGGAGCTGTTGAACGTTCCCAAAATGGTCAATTTCGATGAAATTTTAAAATTGAATCTTTTGGCTGTAAATTAATGTTGGATGTGAATTATTACTTATCCAACTAAAATAAATGTATTTGAAGTAATTTCTGTGCGTGAAATTGGTCAAAATTAAAGCTTCTGAGTAAGCAAAACTCTGTAAAAATTGCAATTTTGGTCCCTGTGAGGGTTTAAAAAGTGGTTATTCAACATGAGGCACAATCCAATTGACATTTTGAATCATTTTAGGTACAGTCCAAAAAATCAATTTTCTCCCGAAAAACGATAACCGCGGAGCTGTCGAACGTTCCCAAAATGGTCAATTTCGATGAAATTTTAACATTGAATCTTTTGGCTGTAAATTAATGTTGGATGTGAATTATTACTTTTTCAACTAAAATAAATGTGTTTAAAGTAATTTCTGTGCCTGGGATGGGTCAAAATTAAAGCTTTAAGTAAGCAAAACTCTGTAAAAATGGCAATTTTGGTCCCTGTTAGGGTTTAAAAAGTGGTTATTCAACATGAGGCACGATCCAATTGACATGTTGAATAATTTTAGGTACAGTCCAAAAAATCAATTTTCTGTAGAAAAACGATGACCGCGGAGCTGTCGAACGTTCCCAAAATGGTCAATTTCGATGAAATTTTAACATTGAATCTTTTGGCTGTAAATTAATGTTGGATGTGAATTATTACTTTTTCAACTACAATAAATGTGTTTAAGTCATTTCTGTGCCTGAAATTGGTCAAAATTGAAGCTTCTGAGTAAGCAAAACTCTGTAAAAATGGCAATTTTGGTCACTGTGAGAGTTTAAAAAGTGGTTATTCAACATAAGGCACGATCCAATTGACATTTTGAATCATTTTAGGTACAGTCCAAAAAAATCAATTTTCTGCCGAAAAACGATTACCGCGGAGCTGTTGAACGTTCCCAAAATGGTCAATTTCGATGAAATTTTAACATTGAATCTTTTGGCTGTAAATTAATGTTGGATGTGAATTATTACTTTTTCAACTAAAATAAATGTATTTGAAGTAATTTCTGTGCGTGAAATTGGTCAAAATTAAAGCTTCTGAGTAAGCAAAACTCTGTAAAAATTGCAATTTTGGTCCCTGTGAGGGTTTAAAAAGTGGTTATTCAACATGAGGCACAATCCAATTGACATTTTGAATCATTTTAGGTACAGTCCAAAAAATCAATTTTCTCCCGAAAAACGATAACCGCGGAGCTGTCGAACGTTCCCAAAATGGTCAATTTCGATGAAATTTTAACATTGAATCTTTTGGCTGTAAATTAATGTTGGATGTGAATTATTACTTTTTCAACTAAAATAAATGTGTTTAAAGTAATTTCTGTGCCTGGGATGGGTCAAAATCAAAGCTTCTGAGTAAGCAAAACTGTAAAAATGGCAATTTTGGTCCCTGTTAGGGTTTAAAAAGTGGTTATTCAACATGAGGCACGATCCAATTGACATGTTGAATCATTTTAGGTACAGTCCAAAAAATCAATTTTCTGTAGAAAAACGATGACCGCGCGGGGCTGTCGAACGTTCCCAAAATGGTCAATTTCGATGAAATTTTAACATTGAATCTTTTGGCTGTAAATTAATGTTGGATGTGAATTATTACTTTTTCAACTAAAATAAATGTGTTTAAAGTCATTTCTGTGCCTGAAATTGGTCAAAATTGAAGCTTCTGAGTAAGCAAAACTCTTCAAAAATGGCAATTTTGGTCCCTGTGAGGGTTTAAAAAGTGGTTATTCAACATGAGGCATGATCCAATTGACATTTTGAATCATTTTAGGTACACTCCAAAAAATCAATTTTCTGCCGAAAAACGATGACCGCGGAGCTGTCGAACGTTCCCAAAATGGTCAATTTCGATGAAATTTTAACATTGAATCTTTTGGCTGTAAATTAATGTTGGATGTGAATTATTACTTTTTCAACTAAAATAAATGTGTTTAAGTCATTTCTGTGCCTGAAATTGGTCAAAATTGAAGCTTCTGAGTAAGCAAAACTCTGTAAAAATGGCAATTTTGGTCACTGTGAGAGTTTAAAAAGTGGTTATTCAACATAAGGCATGATCCAATTGACATTTTGAATCATTTTAGGTACAGTCCAAAAAATCAATTTTCTGCCGAAAAACGATTACCGCGGAGCTGTTGAACGTTCCCAAAATGGTCAATTTCGATGAAATTTTAAAATTGAATCTTTTGGCTGTAAATTAATGTGGATGTGAATTATTACTTATCCAACTAAAATAAATGTATTTGAAGTAATTTCTGTGCGTGAAATTGGTCAAAATTAAAGCTTCTGAGTAAGCAAAACTCTGTAAAAATTGCAATTTTGGTCCCTGTGAGGGTTTAAAAAGTGGTTATTCAACATGAGGCACAATCCAATTGACATTTTGAATCATTTTAGGTACAGTCCAAAAAATCAATTTTCTCCCGAAAAACGATAACCGCGGAGCTGTCGAACGTTCCCAAAATGGTCAATTTCGATGAAATTTTAACATTGAATCTTTTGGCTGTAAATTAATGTTGGATGTGAATTATTACTTTTTCAACTAAAATAAATGTGTTTAAAGTAATTTCTGTGCCTGGGATGGGTCAAAATTAAAGCTTTAAGTAAGCAAAACTCAGTAAAAATGGCAATTTTGGTCCCTGTTAGGGTTTAAAAAGTGGTTATTCAACATGAGGCACGATCCAATTGACATGTTGAATAATTTTAGGTACAGTCCAAAAAATCAATTTTCTGTAGAAAAACGATGACCGCGGAGCTGTCGAACGTTCCCAAAATGGTCAATTTCGATGAAATTTTAACATTGAATCTTTTGGCTGTAAATTAATGTTGGATGTGAATTATTACTTTTTCAACTACAATAAATGTGTTTAAGTCATTTCTGTGCCTGAAATTGGTCAAAATTGAAGCTTCTGAGTAAGCAAAACTCTGTAAAAATGGCAATTTTGGTCACTGTGAGAGTTTAAAAAGTGGTTATTCAACATAAGGCACGATCCAATTGACATTTTGAATCATTTTAGGTACAGTCCAAAAAATCAATTTTCTGCCGAAAAACGATTACCGCGGAGCTGTTGAACGTTCCCAAAATGGTCAATTTCGATGAAATTTTAACATTGAATCTTTTGCCTGTAAATTAATGTTGGATGTGAATTATTACTTTTTCAACTAAAATAAATGTATTTGAAGTAATTTCTGTGCGTGAAATTGGTCAAAATTAAAGATTCTGAGTAAGCAAAACTCTGTAAAAATTGCAATTTTGGTCCCTGTGAGGGTTTAAAAAGTGGTTATTCAACATGAGGCACAATCCAATTGACATTTTGAATCATTTTAGGTACAGTCCAAAAAATCAATTTTCTCCCGAAAAACGATAACCGCGGAGCTGTCGAACGTTCCCAAAATGGTCAATTTCGATGAAATTTTAACATTAAATCTTTTGGCTGTAAATTAATGTTGGATGTGAATTATTACTTTTTCAACTAAAATAAATGTGTTTAAAGTAATTTCTGTGCCTGGGATGGGTCAAAATCAAAGCTTCTGAGTAAGCAAAACTGTAAAAATGGCAATTTTGGTCCCTGTTAGGGTTTAAAAAGTGGTTATTCAACATGAGGCACGATCCAATTGACATGTTGAATCATTTTAGGTACAGTCCAAAAAATCAATTTTCTGTAGAAAAACGATGACCGCGCGGGGCTGTCGAACGTTCCCAAAATGGTCAATTTCGATGAAATTTTAACATTGAATCTTTTGGCTGTAAATTAATGTTGGATGTGAATTATTACTTTTTCAACTAAAATAAATGTGTTTAAAGTCATTTCTGTGCCTGAAATTGGTCAAAATTGAAGCTTCTGAGTAAGCAAAACTCTTCAAAAATGGCAATTTTGGTCCCTGTGAGGGTTTAAAAAGTGGTTATTCAACATGAGGCATGATCCAATTGACATTTTGAATCATTTTAGGTACACTCCAAAAAATCAATTTTCTGCCGAAAAACGATGACCGCGGAGCTGTCGAACGTTCCCAAAATGGTCAATTTCGATGAAATTTTAACATTGAATCTTTTGGCTGTAAATTAATGTTGGATGTGAAATATTACTTTTTCAACTAAAATAAATGTGTTTAAAGTCATTTCTGTGCCTGAAATTGGTCAAAATTGAAGCTTCTGAGTAAGCAAAACTCTTCAAAAATGGCAATTTTGGTCCCTGCGAGGGTTTAAAAAGTGGTCATTCAACATGAGGCACGATCCAATTGACATTTTGAATCATTTTAGGTACAGTCCAAAAAACTCAATTTTCTCCCGAAAAACGATGACCGCGGAGCTGTCGAACGTTCCCAAAATGGTCAATTTCGATGAAATTTTAACATTGAATCTTTTGGCTGTAAATTAATGTTGGATGTGAATTATTACTTTTTCAACTAAATAAATGTGTTTAAAGTCATTTCTGTGCCTGAAATTGGTCAAAATTGAAGCTTCTGAGTAAGCAAAACTCTGTAAAAATGGCAATTTTGGTCACTGTGAGAGTTTAAAAAGTGGTTATTCAACATGAGGCATGATCCAATTGACATTTTGAATCATTTTAGGTACAGTCCAAATAATCAATTTTCAGCCGAAAAACGATGACCGCGGAGCTGTCGAACGTTCCCAAAATGGTCAATTTTTATGAAATTTTAACATTGAATCTTTTGGCTGTAAATTAATGTTGGATGTGAATTATTACTTTTTCAACTACAATAAATGTTTTTAAAGTCATTTCTGTGCCTGGGATGGGTCAAAATTAAAGCTTCTGAGTAAGCAAAACTCTGTAAAAATGGCAATTTTGTTCCCTGTGAGGGTTTAAAAAGTGGATATTCAACATGAGGCACGATCCAATTGACATTTTGAATCATTTTAGGTACAGTCCAAAAAATTAATTTTCTGCCGAAAAACGATGACCGCAGAGCTGTCGAACGTTCCCAAAATGGTCAATTTCGATGAAATTTTAACATTGAATCTTTTGGCTGTAAATTAATGTTGGATGTGAATTATTACTTTTTCAACTAAAATAAATGTGTTTAAGTCATTTCTGTGTCTGAAATTGGTCAAAATTGAAGCTTCTGAGTAAGCAAAACTCTGTAAAAATGGCAATTTTGGTCACTGTGAGAGTTTAAAAAGTGGTTATTCAACATAAGGCATGATCCAATTGACATTTTGAATCATTTTAGGTACAGTCCAAAAAATCAATTTTCTGCCGAAAAACGATTACCGCGGAGCTGTTGAACGTTCCCAAAATGGTCAATTTCGATGAAATTTTAAAATTGAATCTTTTGGCTGTAAATTAATGTTGGATGTGAATTATTACTTATCCAACTAAAATAAATGTATTTGAAGTAATTTCTGTGCGTGAAATTGGTCAAAATTAAAGCTTCTGAGTAAGCAAAACTCTGTAAAAATTGCAATTTTGGTCCCTGTGAGGGTTTAAAAAGTGGTTATTCAACATGAGGCACAATCCAATTGACATTTTGAATCATTTTAGGTACAGTCCAAAAAATCAATTTTCTCCCGAAAAACGATAACCGCGGAGCTGTCGAACGTTCCCAAAATGGTCAATTTCGATGAAATTTTAACATTGAATCTTTTGGCTGTAAATTAATGTTGGATGTGAATTATTACTTTTTCAACTAAAATAAATGTGTTTAAAGTAATTTCTGTGCCTGGGATGGGTCAAAATTAAAGCTTTAAGTAAGCAAAACTCTGTAAAAATGGCAATTTTGGTCCCTGTTAGGGTTTAAAAAGTGGTTATTCAACATGAGGCACGATCCAATTGACATGTTGAATAATTTTAGGTACAGTCCAAAAAATCAATTTTCTGTAGAAAAACGATGACCGCGGAGCTGTCGAACGTTCCCAAAATGGTCAATTTCGATGAAATTTTAACATTGAATCTTTTGGCTGTAAATTAATGTTGGATGTGAATTATTACTTTTTCAACTACAATAAATGTGTTTAAGTCATTTCTGTGCCTGAAATTGGTCAAAATTGAAGCTTCTGAGTAAGCAAAACTCTGTAAAAATGGCAATTTTGGTCACTGTGAGAGTTTAAAAAGTGGTTATTCAACATAAGGCACGATCCAATTGACATTTTGAATCATTTTAGGTACAGTCCAAAAAAATCAATTTTCTGCCGAAAAACGATTACCGCGGAGCTGTTGAACGTTCCCAAAATGGTCAATTTCGATGAAATTTTAACATTGAATCTTTTGGCTGTAAATTAATGTTGGATGTGAATTATTACTTTTTCAACTAAAATAAATGTGTTTAAGTCATTTCTGTGTCTGAAATTGGTCAAAATTGAAGCTTCTGAGTAAGCAAAACTCTGTAAAAATTGCAATTTTGGTCACTGTGAGAGTTTAAAAAGTGGTTATTCAACATAAGGCATGATCCAATTGACATTTTGAATCATTTTAGGTACAGTCCAAAAAATCAATTTTCTGCCGAAAAACGATTACCGCGGAGCTGTTGAACGTTCCCAAAATGGTCAATTTCGATGAAATTTTAAAATTGAATCTTTTGGCTGTAAATTAATGTTGGATGTGAATTATTACTTATCCAACTAAAATAAATGTATTTGAAGTAATTTCTGTGCGTGAAATTGGTCAAAATTAAAGCTTCTGAGTAAGCAAAACTCTGTAAAAATTGCAATTTTGGTCCCTGTGAGGGTTTAAAAAGTGGTTATTCAACATGAGGCACAATCCAATTGACATTTTGAATCATTTTAGGTACAGTCCAAAAAATCAATTTTCTCCCGAAAAACGATAACCGCGGAGCTGTCGAACGTTCCCAAAATGGTCAATTTCGATGAAATTTTAACATTGAATCTTTTGGCTGTAAATTAATGTTGGATGTGAATTATTACTTTTTCAACTAAAATAAATGTGTTTAAAGTAATTTCTGTGCCTGGGATGGGTCAAAATTAAAGCTTTAAGTAAGCAAAACTCTGTAAAAATGGCAATTTTGGTCCCTGTTAGGGTTTAAAAAGTGGTTATTCAACATGAGGCACGATCCAATTGACATGTTGAATAATTTTAGGTACAGTCCAAAAAATCAATTTTCTGTAGAAAAACGATGACCGCGGAGCTGTCGAACGTTCCCAAAATGGTCAATTTCGATGAAATTTTAACATTGAATCTTTTGGCTGTAAATTAATGTTGGATGTGAATTATTACTTTTTCAACTACAATAAATGTGTTTAAGTCATTTCTGTGCCTGAAATTGGTCAAAATTGAAGCTTCTGAGTAAGCAAAACTCTGTAAAAATGGCAATTTTGGTCACTGTGAGAGTTTAAAAAGTGGTTATTCAACATAAGGCACGATCCAATTGACATTTTGAATCATTTTAGGTACAGTCCAAAAAAATCAATTTTCTGCCGAAAAACGATTACCGCGGAGCTGTTGAACGTTCCCAAAATGGTCAATTTCGATGAAATTTTAACATTGAATCTTTTGGCTGTAAATTAATGTTGGATGTGAATTATTACTTTTTCAACTAAAATAAATGTATTTGAAGTAATTTCTGTGCGTGAAATTGGTCAAAATTAAAGCTTCTGAGTAAGCAAAACTCTGTAAAAATTGCAATTTTGGTCCCTGTGAGGGTTTAAAAAGTGGTTATTCAACATGAGGCACAATCCAATTGACATTTTGAATCATTTTAGGTACAGTCCAAAAAATCAATTTTCTCCCGAAAAACGATAACCGCGGAGCTGTCGAACGTTCCCAAAATGGTCAATTTCGATGAAATTTTAACATTGAATCTTTTGGCTGTAAATTAATGTTGGATGTGAATTATTACTTTTTCAACTAAAATAAATGTGTTTAAAGTAATTTCTGTGCCTGGGATGGGTCAAAATCAAAGCTTCTGAGTAAGCAAAACTGTAAAAATGGCAATTTTGGTCCCTGTTAGGGTTTAAAAAGTGGTTATTCAACATGAGGCACGATCCAATTGACATGTTGAATCATTTTAGGTACAGTCCAAAAAATCAATTTTCTGTAGAAAAACGATGACCGCGCGGGGCTGTCGAACGTTCCCAAAATGGTCAATTTCGATGAAATTTTAACATTGAATCTTTTGGCTGTAAATTAATGTTGGATGTGAATTATTACTTTTTCAACTAAAATAAATGTGTTTAAAGTCATTTCTGTGCCTGAAATTGGTCAAAATTGAAGCTTCTGAGTAAGCAAAACTCTTCAAAAATGGCAATTTTGGTCCCTGTGAGGGTTTAAAAAGTGGTTATTCAACATGAGGCATGATCCAATTGACATTTTGAATCATTTTAGGTACACTCCAAAAAATCAATTTTCTGCCGAAAAACGATGACCGCGGAGCTGTCGAACGTTCCCAAAATGGTCAATTTCGATGAAATTTTAACATTGAATCTTTTGGCTGTAAATTAATGTTGGATGTGAATTATTACTTTTTCAACTAAAATAAATGTGTTTAAGTCATTTCTGTGCCTGAAATTGGTCAAAATTGAAGCTTCTGAGTAAGCAAAACTCTGTAAAAATGGCAATTTTGGTCACTGTGAGAGTTTAAAAAGTGGTTATTCAACATAAGGCATGATCCAATTGACATTTTGAATCATTTTAGGTACAGTCCAAAAAATCAATTTTCTGCCGAAAAACGATTACCGCGGAGCTGTTGAACGTTCCCAAAATGGTCAATTTCGATGAAATTTTAAAATTGAATCTTTTGGCTGTAAATTAATGTTGGATGTGAATTATTACTTATCCAACTAAAATAAATGTATTTGAAGTAATTTCTGTGCGTGAAATTGGTCAAAATTAAAGCTTCTGAGTAAGCAAAACTCTGTAAAAATTGCAATTTTGGTCCCTGTGAGGGTTTAAAAAGTGGTTATTCAACATGACGCACAATCCAATTGACATTTTGAATCATTTTAGGTACAGTCCAAAAAATCAATTTTCTCCCGAAAAACGATAACCGCGGAGCTGTCGAACGTTCCCAAAATGGTCAATTTCGATGAAATTTTAACATTGAATCTTTTGGCTGTAAATTAATGTTGGATGTGAATTATTACTTTTTCAACTAAAATAAATGTGTTTAAAGTAATTTCTGTGCCTGGGATGGGTCAAAATTAAAGCTTTAAGTAAGCAAAACTCAGTAAAAATGGCAATTTTGGTCCCTGTTAGGGTTTAAAAAGTGGTTATTCAACATGAGGCACGATCCAATTGACATGTTGAATAATTTTAGGTACAGTCCAAAAAATCAATTTTCTGTAGAAAAACGATGACCGCGGAGCTGTCGAACGTTCCCAAAATGGTCAATTTCGATGAAATTTTAACATTGAATCTTTTGGCTGTAAATTAATGTTGGATGTGAATTATTACTTTTTCAACTACAATAAATGTGTTTAAGTCATTTCTGTGCCTGAAATTGGTCAAAATTGAAGCTTCTGAGTAAGCAAAACTCTGTAAAAATGGCAATTTTGGTCACTGTGAGAGTTTAAAAAGTGGTTATTCAACATAAGGCACGATCCAATTGACATTTTGAATCATTTTAGGTACAGTCCAAAAAATCAATTTTCTGCCGAAAAACGATTACCGCGGAGCTGTTGAACGTTCCCAAAATGGTCAATTTCGATGAAATTTTAACATTGAATCTTTTGCCTGTAAATTAATGTTGGATGTGAATTATTACTTTTTCAACTAAAATAAATGTATTTGAAGTAATTTCTGTGCGTGAAATTGGTCAAAATTAAAGCTTCTGAGTAAGCAAAACTCTGTAAAAATTGCAATTTTGGTCCCTGTGAGGGTTTAAAAAGTGGTTATTCAACATGAGGCACAATCCAATTGACATTTTGAATCATTTTAGGTACAGTCCAAAAAATCAATTTTCTCCCGAAAAACGATAACCGCGGAGCTGTCGAACGTTCCCAAAATGGTCAATTTCGATGAAATTTTAACATTGAATCTTTTGGCTGTAAATTAATGTTGGATGTGAATTATTACTTTTTCAACTAAAATAAATGTGTTTAAAGTAATTTCTGTGCCTGGGATGGGTCAAAATCAAAGCTTCTGAGTAAGCAAAACTGTAAAAATGGCAATTTTGGTCCCTGTTAGGGTTTAAAAAGTGGTTATTCAACATGAGGCACGATCCAATTGACATGTTGAATCATTTTAGGTACAGTCCAAAAAATCAATTTTCTGTAGAAAAACGATGACCGCGCGGGGCTGTCGAACGTTCCCAAAATGGTCAATTTCGATGAAATTTTAACATTGAATCTTTTGGCTGTAAATTAATGTTGGATGTGAATTATTACTTTTTCAACTAAAATAAATGTGTTTAAAGTCATTTCTGTGCCTGAAATTGGTCAAAATTGAAGCTTCTGAGTAAGCAAAACTCTTCAAAAATGGCAATTTTGGTCCCTGTGAGGGTTTAAAAAGTGGTTATTCAACATGAGGCATGATCCAATTGACATTTTGAATCATTTTAGGTACACTCCAAAAAATCAATTTTCTGCCGAAAAACGATGACCGCGGAGCTGTCGAACGTTCCCAAAATGGTCAATTTCGATGAAATTTTAACATTGAATCTTTTGGCTGTAAATTAATGTTGGATGTGAATTATTACTTTTTCAACTAAAATAAATGTGTTTAAAGTCATTTCTGTGCCTGAAATTGGTCAAAATTGAAGCTTCTGAGTAAGCAAAACTCTTCAAAAATGGCAATTTTGGTCCCTGTGAAGGTTTAAAAAGTGGTTATTCAACATGAGGCACGATCCAATTGACATTTTGAATAATTTTAAGTACAGTCCAAAAAATCTATTTTCTGCCGAAAAACAATGACCGCGGAGATGTCGAACGTTCCGAAAATGGTCAATTTCGATGGAATTTTAACATTTAATCTTTTGGCTGTAAATTGCGGTTGGATGTGAATTATCACTTTTTCAACTAAAATAAATGTGTTTAAAGTCATTTCTGTGCCTGGGATGGGTCAAAATTAAAACTTCTGAGTAAGCAAAACTCTGTAAAAATGGCAATTTTGTTCCCTGTGAGGGTTTTAAAAGTGGATATTCAACATGAGGCACGATCCAATTGACATTTTGAATCATTTTAGGTACAGTCCAAAAAATTAATTTTCTGCCGAAAAACGATGACCGCGGAGCTGTCGAACGTTCCCAAAATGGTCAATTTCGATGAAATTTTAACATTGAATCTTTTGGCTGTAAATTAATGTTGGATGTGAATTATTACTTTTTCAACTAAAATAAATGTGTTTAAAGTCATTTCTGTGCCTGAAATTGGTCAAAATTGAAGCTTCTGAGTAAGCAAAACTCTGTAAAAATGGCAATTTTGTTCCCTGTGAGGGTTTAAAAAGTGGATATTCAACATGAGGCACGATCCAATTGACATTTTGAATCATTTTAGGTACAGTCCAAAAAATCAATTTTCTGTAGAAAAACGATGACCGCGCGGGGCTGTCGAACGTTCCCAAAATGGTCAATTTCGATGAAATTTTAACATTGAATCTTTTGGCTGTAAATTAATGTTGGATGTGAATTATTACTTTTTGAACTAAAATAAATGTGTTTAAAGTCATCTCTGTGCCTGAAATTGGTCAAAATTGAAGCTTCTGAGTAAGCAAAACTCTTCAAAAATGGCAATTTTGGTCCCTGTGAGGGTTTAAAAAGTGGTTATTCAACATGAGGCATGATCCAATTGACATTTTGAATCATTTTAGGTACAGTCCAAAAAATCAATTTTCTGCCGAAAAACGATGACCGCGGAGCTGTCGAACGTTCCCAAAATGGTCAATTTCGATGAAATTTTAACATTGAATCTTTTGGCTGTAAATTAATGTTGGATGTGAATTATTACTTTTTCAACTAAAATAAATGTGTTTAAAGTCATTTCTGTACCTGAAATTGGTCAAAATTGAAGCTTCTGAGTAAGCAAAACTCTGTAAAAATCGCAATTTTGGTCCCTGTGAAGGTTTAAAAAGTGGTTATTCAACATGAGGCACGATCCAATTGACATTTTGAATCATTTTAAGTACAGTGCCAAAAATCTATTTTCTGCCGAAAAACAATGACCGCGGAGATGTCGAACGTTCCGAAAATGGTCAATTTCGATGGAATTTTAACATTTAATCTTTTGGCTGTAAATTGCGGTTGGATGTGAATTATCACTTTTTCAACTAAAATAAATGTGTTTAAAGTCATTTCTGTGCCTGGGATGGGTCAAAATTAAAACTTCTGAGTAAGCAAAACTCTGTAAAAATGGCAATTTTGTTCCCTGTGAGGGTTTTAAAAGTGGATATTCAACATGAGGCACGATCCAATTGACATTTTGAATCATTTTAGGTACAGTCCAAAAAATTAATTTTCTGCCGAAAAACGATGACCGCAGAGCTGTCGAACGTTCCCAAAATGGTCACTTTCGATGAAATTTTAACATTGAATCTTTTGGCTGTAAATTAATGTTGGATGTGAATTATTACTTTTTCAACTAAAATAAATGTGTTTAAAGTCATTTCTGTGCCTGAAATTGGTCAAAATTGAAGCTTCTGAGTAAGCAAAACTCTGTAAAAATGGCAATTTTGTTCCCTGTGATGGTTTAAAAAGTGGATATTCAACATGAGGCACGATCCAATTGACATTTTGAATCATTTTAGGTACAGTCCAAAAAATTAATTTTCTGCCGAAAAACGATGACCGCAGAGCTGTCGAACGTTCCCAAAATGGTCAATTTCGATGAAATTTTAACATTGAATCTTTTGGCTGTAAATTAATGTTGGATGTGAATTATTACTTTTTCAACTAAAATAAATGTGTTTAAAGTCATTTCTGTGCCTGAAATTGGTCAAAATTGATCCTTCTGAGTAAGCAAAACTCTGTAAAAATGGCAATTTTGGTCACGTGAGAGTTTAAAAAGTGGTTATTCAACATGAGGCACGATCCAATCGACATTTTGAATCATTTTAGGTACAGTCCAAAAGATCAATTTTCTGCCAAAAACGATTACCGCGAAGCTGTTGAACGTTCCCAAAATGGTCAATTTCGATGAAATTTTAACATTTAATCTTTTGGCTGTAAATTAATGTTGGATGTGAATTATTACTTTTTCAACCACAATAAATGTGTTTAAAGTCATTTCTGTGCCTGAAATTGGTCAAAATTGAAGCTTCTGAGTAAGCAAAACTCTGTAAAAATGGCAATTTTGGTCACTGTGAGAGTTTAAAAAGTGGTTATTCAACATAAGGCACGATCCAATTGACATTTTGAATCATTTTAGGTACAGTCCAAAAAATCAATTTTCTGCCGAAAACGATTACCGCGGAGCTGTTGAACGTTCCCAAAATGGTCAATTTCGATGAAATTTTAACATTGAATCTTTTGGCTGTAAATTAATGTTGGATGTGAATTATTACTTTTTCAACTAAAATAAATGTATTTGAAGTGATTTCTGTGCGTGAAATTGGTCAAAATTAAAGCTTCTGAGTAAGCAAAACTCAGTAAAAATGGCAATTTTGGTCACTGTGAGGGTTTAAAAAGTGGTTATTCAACATGAGGCACAATCCAATTGACATTTTGAATCATTTTAGGTACAGTCCAAAAAATCAATTTTCTCCCGAAAAACGATAACCACGGAGCTGTCGAACGTTCCCAAAATGGTCAATTTCGATGAAATTTTAACATTGAATCTTTTGGCTGTAAATTAATGTTGGATGTGAATTATTACTTTTTCAACTAAAATAAATGTGTTTAAAGTAATTTCTGTGCCTGGGATGGGTCAAAATTAAAGCTTCTGAGTAAGCCAAACTCTGTAAAAATGGCAATTTTGGTCCCTGTTAGGGTTTAAAAAGTGGTTATTCAACATGAGGCACGATCCAATTGACATGTTGAATCATTTTAGGTACAGTCCAAAAAACTCAATTTTCTGTAGAAAAACGATGACCGCGGAGCTGTCGAACGTTCCCAAAATGGTCAATTTCGATGAAATTTTAACATTGAATCTTTTGGCTGTAAATTAATGTTGGATGTGAATTATTACTTTTTCAACTAAAATAAATGTGTTTAAAGTGATTTCTGTGCCTGAAATTGGTCAAAATTGAAGCTTCTGAGTAAGCAAAACTCTTCAAAAATGGCAATTTTGGTCCCTGTGAGGGTTTAAAAAGTGGTTATTCAACATGAGGCACGATCCAATTGACATTTTGAATCATTTTAGGTACAGTCCAAAAAACTCAATTTTCTCCCGAAAAACGATGACCGCGGAGCTGTCGAACGTTCCCAAAATGGTCAATTTCGATGAAATTTTAACATTGAATCTTTTGGCTGTAAATTAATGTTGGATGTGAATTATTACTTTTTCAACTAAAATAAATGTGTTTAAAGTGATTTCTGTGCCTGAAATTGGTCAAAATTGAAGCTTCTGAGTAAGCAAAACTCTTCAAAAATGGCAATTTTGGTCCCTGTGAGGGTTTAAAAAGTGGTTATTCAACATGAGGCACGATCCAATTGACATTTTGAATCATTTTAGGTACAGTCCAAAAAACTCAATTTTCTCCCGAAAAACGATGACCGCGGAGCTGTCGAACGTTCCCAAAATGGTCAATTTCGATGAAATTTTAACATTGAATCTTTTGGCTGTAAATTAATGTTGGATGTGAATTATTACTTTTTCAACTAAAATAAATGTGGTTAAAGTCATTTCTGTGCCTGAAATTGGTCAAAATTGAAGCTTCTGAGTAAGCAAAACTCTGTAAAAAATGGCAATTTTGGTCCCTGTGAGGGTTTAAAAAGTGGTTATTCAACATGAGGCACGATCCAATTGACATTTTGAATCATTTTAGGTACAGTCCAAAAAATCAATTTTCTGCCGAAAACGATTACCGCGGAGCTGTTGAACGTTCCCAAAATGGTCAATTTCGATGAAATTTTAACATTGAATCTTTTGGCTGTAAATTAATGTTGGATGTGAATTATTACTTTTTCAACTAAAATAAATGTATTTGAAGTAATTTCTGTGCGTGAAATTGGTCAAAATTAAAGCTTCTGAGTAAGCAAAACTCTGTAAAAATGGCAATTTTGGTCACTGTGAGGGTTTAAAAAGTGGTTATTCAACATGAGGCACAATCCAATTGAAATTTTGAATCATTTTAGGTACAGTCCAAAAAATCAATTTTCTCCCGAAAAACGATAACCGCGGAGCTGTCGAACGTTCCCAAAATGGTCAATTTCGATGAAATTTTAACATTGAATCTTTTGGCTGTAAATTAATGTTGGATGTGAATTATTACTTTTTCAACTAAAATAAATGTGTTTAAAGTCATTTCTGTGCCTGAAATTGGTCAAAATTGAAGCTTCTGAGTAAGCAAAACTCTTCAAAAATGGCAATTTTGGTTCCTGTGAGGGTTTAAAAAGTGGTTATTCAACATGAGGCATGTTCCAATTGACATTTTGAATCATTTTAGGTACATTCCAAAAAATCAATTTTCTGCCGAAAAACGATGAGGAGCTGTCGAACGTTCCCAAAATGGTCAATTTCGATGAAATTTTAACATTGAATCTTTTGGCTGTAAATTAATGTTGGATGTGAATTATTACTTTTTCAACTAAAATAAATGTGTTTAAAGTAATTTCTGTGCCTGAAATTGGTCAAAATTGAAGCTTCTGAGTAAGCAAAACTCTTCAAAAATGGAAATTTTGGTCCCTGTGAGGGTTTAAAAAGTGGTTATTCAACATGAGGCACGATCCAATTGACATTTTGAATCATTTTAGGTACAGTCCAAAAAATTAATTTTCTGCCGAAAACGATTACCGCGGAGCTGTTGAACGTTCCCAAAATGGTCAATTTCGATGAAATTTTAACATTGAATCTTTTGGCTGTAAATTAATGTTGGATGTGAATTATTACTTTTTCAACTAAAATAAATGTATTTGAAGTAATTTCTGTGCGTGAAATTGGTCAAAATTAAAGCTTCTGAGTAAGCAAAACTCTGTAAAAATGGCAATTTTGGTCACTGTGAGGGTTTAAAAAGGGGTTATTCAACATGAGGCACAATCCAATTGACATTTTGAATCATTTTAGGTACAGTCCAAAAAATCAATTTTCTCCTGAAAAACGATAACCGCGGAGCTGTCGAACGTTCCCAAAATGGTCAATTTCGATGAAATTTTAACATTGAATCTTTTGGCTGTAAATTAATGTTGGATGTGAATTATTACTTTTTCAACTAAAATAAATGTGTTTAAAGTAATTTCTGTGCCTGGGATGGGTCAAAATTAAAGTTTCTGAGTAAGCAAAACTCTGTAAAAATGGCAATTTTGGTCCCTTTAGGGTTTAAAAAGTGGTTATTCAACATGAGGCACGATCCAATTGACATGTTGAATCATTTTAGGTACAGTCCAAAAAAATCAATTTTCTGTAGAAAAACGATGACCGAGGAGCTGTCGAACGTTCCCAAAATGGTCAATTTCGATGAAATTTTAACATTGAATCTTTTGGCTGTAAATTAATGTTGGATGTGAATTATTACTTTTTCAACTAAAATAAATGTGTTTAAAGTCATTTCTGTGCCTGAAATTGGTCAAAATTGAAGCTTCTGAGTAAGCAAAACTCTTAAAAAATGGCAATTTTGGTCCCTGTGAGGGTTTAAAAAGTGGTTATTCAACATGAGGCATGATCCAATTGACATTTTGAATCATTTCAGGTACATTCCAAAAAATCAATTTTCTGTCGAAAAACGATGACCGCGGAGCTGTCGAACGTTCCCAAAATGGTCAATTTCGATGAAATTTTAACATTGAATCTTTTGGCTGTAAATTAATGTTGGATGTGAATTATTACTTTTTCAACTAAAATAAATGTGTTTAAAGTCATTTCTGTACCTGAAATTGGTCAAAATTGAAGCTTCTGAGTAAGCAAAACTCTGTAAAAAATGGCAATTTTGGTCCCTGTGAGGGTTTAAAAAGTTGTTATTCAACATGAGGCACGATCCAATTGACATTTTGAATCATTTTAGGCACAGTCCAAAAAACTAAATTTTCTCCCGAAAAACGATGACCGCGGAGCTGTCGAACCTTCCCAAAATGGTCAATTTCGATGAAATTTTAACATTGAATCTTTTGGCTGTAAATTAATGTTGGATGTGAATTATTACTATTTCAACTAAAATAAATGTGTTTAAAGTCATTTCTGTGCCTGAAATTGGTCAAAATTGAAGCTTCTGAGTAAGCAAAACTCTGTAAAAAATGGCAATTTTGGTCCCTGTGAGGGTTTAAAAAGTGGTTATTCAACATGAGGCACGATCCAATTGACATTTTGAATCATTTTAGGTACAGTCCAAAAAATCAATTTTCTGCCGAAAACGATTACCGTGGAGCTGTTGAACTTTCCCAAAATGGTCAATTTCTATGAAATTTTAACATTGAATCTTTTGGCTGTAAATTAATGTTGGATGTGAATTATTACTTTTTCAACTAAAATAAATGTGTTTAAAGTCATTTCTGTACCTGAAATTGGTCAAAATTGAAGCTTCTGAGTAAGCAAAACTCTGTAAAAAAATGGCAATTTTGGTCCCTGTGAGGGTTTAAAAAGTGGTTATTCAACATGAGGCACGATCCAATTGACATTTTGAATCATTTTAGGTACAGTCCAAAAAACTCAATTTTCTCCCGAAAAACGATGACCGCGGAGCTGTCGAACGTTCCCAAAATGGTCAATTTCGATGAAATTTTAACATTGAATCTTTTGGCTGTAAATTAATGTTGGATGTGAATTATTACTTTTTCAACTAAAATAAATGTGTTTAAAGTCATTTCTGTGCCTGAAATTGGTCAAAATTGAAGCTTCTGAGTAAGCAAAACTCTGTAAAAAATGGCAATTTTGGTCCCTGTGAGGGTTTAAAAAGTGGTTATTCAACATGAGGCACGATCCAATTGACATTTTGAATCATTTTAGGTACAGTCCAAAAAATCAATTTTCTGCCGAAAACGATTACCGCGGAGCTGTTGAACGTTCCCAAAATGGTCAATTTCGATGAAATTTTAACATTGAATCTTTTGGATGTAAATTAATGTTGGATGAGAATTATTACTTTTTCAACTAAAATACATGTGTTTAAAGTCATTTCTGTGCCTGAAATTGGTCAAAATTGAAGCTTCGGAGTAAGCAAAACTCTGTAAAAATGGCAATTTTGGTCCCTGTGAGGGTTTAAAAAGTGGTTATTCAACATGAGGCACGATCCAATTGACATTTTGAATCATTTTAAGTACAGTCCAAAAAAATCAATTTTCTGCCGAAAAACAATGACCGCGGGGATATCGAACGTTCCCAAAATGGTCAATTTCGATGACATTTTAACATTTAATCTTTTGGCTGTAAATTAATGTTGGATGTGAATTATTACTTTTTCAACTAAAATAAAAATGTGTTTAAAGTCATTTCTGTGCCTGAAATTGGTCAAAATTGAAGCTTCTGAGTAAGCAAAACTCTGTAAAAATGGCAATTTTGGTCACTGTGAGAGTTTAAAAAGTGGTTATTCAACATGAGGCACGATCCAATTGACATTTTGAATCATTTTAGGTACAGTCCAAATAATCAATTTTCAGCCGAAAAACGATGACCGCGGAGCTGTCGAACGTTCCCAAAATGGTCAATTTTTATGAAATTTTAACATTGAATCTTTTGGCTGTAAATTAATGTTGGATGTGAATTATTACTTTTTCAACTAAAATAAATGTTTTTAAAGTCATTTCTGTGCCTGAAATTGGTCAAAATTGAAGCTTCTGAGTAAGCAAAACTCTATAAAAATGGCAATTTTGGTCCCTGTGAGGGTTTAAAAAGTGGTTATTCAACATGATTCACGATCCAATTGACATTTTGAATCATTGTAGGTACAGCCCAAAAAAATCAATTTTCTGCCGAAAAACGATGACCGCGGAGCTGTCGAACGTTCCCAAAATGGTCAATTTCGATGAAATTTTAACATTTAATCTTTTGGCTGTAAATTGCGGTTGGATGTTAATTATCACTTTTTCAACTAAAATAAATGTGTTTAAAGTCATTTCTGTGCCTGGGATGGGTCAAAATTAAAGCTTCTGAGTAAGCAAAACTCTGTAAAAATGGCAATTTTGTTCCCTGTGAGGGTTTAAAAAGTGGATATTCAACATGAGGCACGATCCAATTGACATTTTGAATCATTTTAGGTACAGTCCCAAAAATTAATTTTCTGCCGAAAAACGATGACCGCAGAGCTGTCGAACGTTACCAAAATGGTCAATTTCGATGAAATTTTAACATTGAATCTTTTGGCTGTAAATTAATGTTGGATGTGAATTATTACTTTTTCAACTAAAATAAATGTGTTTAAGTCATTTCTGTGCCTGAAATTGGTCAAAATTGAAGCTTCTGAGTAAGCAAAACTCTGTAAAAATGGCAATTTTGTTCCCTGTGAGGGTTTAAAAAGTGGATATTCAACATGAGGCACGATCCAATTGACATTTTGAATCATTTTAGGTACAGTCCAAAAAATTAATTTTCTGCCGAAAAACGATGACCGCAGAGCTGTCGAACGTTCCCAAAATGGTCAATTTCGATGAAATTTTAACATTTAATCTTTTGGCTGTAAATTAATGTTGGATGTGAATTATTACTTTTTCAACCACAATAAATGTGTTTAAAGTCATTTCTGTGCCTGAAATTGGTCAAAATTGAAGCTTCTGAGTAAGCAAAACTCTGTAAAAATGGCAATTTTGGTCACTGTGAGAGTTTAAAAAGTGGTTATTCAACATAAGGCACGATCCAATTGACATTTTGAATCATTTTAGGTACAGTCCAAAAAATCAATTTTCTGCCGAAAAACGATTACCGCGGAGCTGTTGAACGTTCCCAAAATGGTCAATTTCGATGAAATTTTAAAATTGAATCTTTTGGCTGTAAATTAATGTTGGATGTGAATTATTACTTATCCAACTAAAATAAATGTATTTGAAGTAATTTCTGTGCGTGAAATTGGTCAAAATTAAAGCTTCTGAGTAAGCAAAACTCTGTAAAAATTACAATTTTGGTCCCTGTGAGGGTTTAAAAAGTGGTTATTCAACATGAGGCACAATCCAATTGACATTTTGAATCATTTTAGGTACAGTCCAAAAAATCAATTTTCTCCCGAAAAACGATAACCGCGGAGCTGTTGAACGTTCCCAAAATGGTAAATTTCGATGAAATTTTAACATTGAATCTTTTGGCTGTAAATTAATGTTGGATGTGAATTATTACTTTTTCAACTAAAATAAATGTGTTTAAAGTAATTTCTGTGCCTGGGATGGGTCAAAATTAAAGCTTCTAAGTAAGCAAAACTCTGTAAAAATGGCAATTTTGGTCCCTGTTAGGGTTTAAAAAGTGGTTATTCAACATGAGGCACGATCCAATTGACATGTTAAATAATTTTAGGTACAGTCCAAAAAATCAATTTTCTGTAGAAAAACGATGACCGCGGAGCTGTCGAACGTTCCCAAAATGGTCAATTTCGATGAAATTTTAACATTGAATCTTTTGGCTGTAAATTAATGTTGGATGTGAATTATTACTTTTTCAACTACAATACATGTGTTTAAAGTCATTTCTGTGCCTGAAATTGGTCAAAATTGAAGCTTCTGAGTAAGCAAAACTCTGTAAAAATGGCAATTTTGGTCACTGTGAGAGTTTAAAAAGTGGTTATTCAACATAAGGCACGATCCAATTGACATTTTGAATCATTTTAGGTACAGTCCAAAAAATCAATTTTCTGCCGAAAAACGATTACCGCGGAGCTGTTGAACTTTCCCAAAATGGTCAATTTCGATGAAATTTTAACATTGAATCTTTTGGCTGTAAATTAATGTTGGATGTGAATTATTACTTTTTCAACTAAAATAAATGTGTTTAAAGTAATTTCTGTGCCTGGGATGGGTCAAAATCAAAGCTTCTGAGTAAGCAAAACTCTGTAAAAATGGCAATTTTGGTCCCTGTTAGGGTTTAAAAAGTGGTTATTCAACATGAGGCACGATCCAATTGACATGTTGAATCATTTTAGGTACAGTCCAAAAAATCAATTTTCTGTAGAAAAACGATGACCGCGCGGGGCTGTCGAACGTTCCCAAAATGGTCAATTTCGATGAAATTTTAACATTGAATCTTTTGGCTGTAAATTAATGTTGGATGTGAATTATTACTTTTTCAACTAAAATAAATGTGTTTAAAGTCATTTCTGTGCCTGAAATTGGTCAAAATTGAAGCTTCTGAGTAAGCAAAACTCTTCAAAAATGGCAATTTTGGTCCCTGTGAGGGTTTAAAAAGTGGTTATTCAACATGAGGCATGATCCAATTGACACTTTGAATCATTTTAGGTACACTCCAAAAAATCAATTTTCTGCCGAAAAACGATGACCGCGGAGCTGTCGAACGTTCCCAAAATGGTCAATTTCGATGAAATTTTAACATTGAATCTTTTGGCTGTAAATTAATGTTGGATGTGAATTATTACTTTTTCAACTAAAATAAATGTGTTTAAAGTCATTTCTGTACCTGAAATTGGTCAAAATTGAAGCTTCTGAGTAAGCAAAACTCTGTAAAAATCGCAATTTTGGTCCCTGTGAAGGTTTAAAAAGTGGTTATTCAACATGAGGCACGATCCAATTGACATTTTGAATCATTTTAAGTACAGTCCAAAAAATCTATTTTCTGCCGAAAAACAATGACCGCAGAGCTGTCGAACGTTCCCAAAATGGTCAATTTCGATGAAATTTTAACATTGAATCTTTTGGCTGTAAATTAATGTTGGATGTGAATTATTACTTTTTCAACTAAAATAAATGTGTTTAAAGTCATTTCTGTGCCTGAAATTGGTCAAAATTGAAGCTTCTGAGTAAGCAAAACTCTGTAAAAATGGCAATTTTGGTCCCTGTGAGGGTTTAAAAAGTGGTTATTCAACATGAGGCATGATCCAATTGACATTTTGAATCATTTTAGGTACACTCCAAAAAATCAATTTTCTGCCGAAAAACGATGAATGCGGAGCTGTCGAACGTTCCCAAAATGGTCAATGTCGATGAAATTTTAACATTGAATCTTTTGGCTGTAAATTAATGTTGGATGTGAATTATTACTTTTTCAACTAAAATAAATGTGTTTAAAGTCATTTCTGTACCTGAAATTGGTCAAAATTGAAGCTTCTGAGTAAGCAAAACTCTGTAAAAATCGCAATTTTGGTCCCTGTGAAGGTTTAAAAAGTGGTTATTCAACATGAGGCACGATCCAATTGACATTTTGAATCATTTTAAGTACAGTCCAAAAAATCTATTTTCTGCCGAAAAACAATGACCGCAGAGCTGTCGAACGTTCCCAAAATGGTCAATTTCGATGAAATTTTAACATTGAATCTTTTGGCTGTAAATTAATGTTGGATGTGAATTATTACTTTTTCAACTAAAATAAATGTGTTTAAAGTCATTTCTGTGCCTGAAATTGGTCAAAATTGAAGCTTCTGAGTAAGCAAAACTCTGTAAAAATGGCAATTTTGGTCCCTGTGAGGGTTTAAAAAGTGGTTATTCAACATGAGGCATGATCCAATTGACATTTTGAATCATTTTAGGTACACTCCAAAAAATCAATTTTCTGCCGAAAAACGATGAATGCGGAGCTGTCGAATGTTCCCAAAATGGTCAATGTCGATGAAATTTTAACATTGAATCTTTTGGCTGTAAATTAATGTTGGATGTGAATTATTACTTTTTCAACTAAAATAAATGTGTTTAAAGTCATTTCTGTACCTGAAATTGGTCAAAATTGAAGCTTCTGAGTAAGCAAAACTCTGTAAAAATCGCAATTTTGGTCCCTGTGAAGGTTTAAAAAGTGGTTATTCAACATGAGGCACGATCCAATTGACATTTTGAATCATTTTAAGTACAGTCCAAAAAATCTATTTTCTGCCGAAAAACAATGACCGCGGAGATGTCGAACGTTCCGAAAATGGTCAATTTCGATGGAATTTTAACATTTAATCTTTTGGCTGTAAATTGCGGTTGGATGTGAATTATCACTTTTTCAACTAAAATAAATGTGTTTAAAGTCATTTCTGTGCCTGGGATGGGTCAAAATTAAAACTTCTGAGTAAGCAAAACTCTGTAAAAATGGCAATTTTGTTCCCTGTGAGGGTTTTAAAAGTGGATATTCAACATGAGGCACGATCCAATTGACATTTTGAATCATTTTAGGTACAGTCCAAAAAATTAATTTTCTGCCGAAAAACGATGACCGCAGAGCTGTCGAACGTTCCCAAAATGGTCACTTTCGATGAAATTTTAACATTGAATCTTTTGGCTGTAAATTAATGTTGGATGTGAATTATTACTTTTTCAACTAAAATAAATGTGTTTAAAGTCATTTCTGTGCCTGAAATTGGTCAAAATTGAAGCTTCTGAGTAAGCAAAACTCTGTAAAAATGGCAATTTTGTTGCCTGTGAGGGTTTAAAAAGTGGATATTCAACATGAGGCACGATCCAATTGACATTTTGAATCATTTTAGGTACAGTCCAAAAAATCAATTTTCTGTAGAAAAACGATGACCGCGCGGGGCTGTCGAACGTTCCCAAAATGGTCAATTTCGATGAAATTTTAACATTGAATCTTTTGGCTGTAAATTAATGTTGGATGTGAATTATTACTTTTTCAACTAAAATAAATGTGTTTAAAGTCATTTCTGTGCCTGAAATTGGTCAAAATTGAAGCTTCTGAGTAAGCAAAACTCTTCAAAAATGGCAATTTTGGTCCCTGTGAGGGTTTAAAAAGTGGTTATTCAACATGAGGCATGATCCAATTGACATTTTGAATCATTTTAGGTACACTCCAAAAAATCAATTTTCTGCCGAAAAACGATGACCGCGGAGCTGTCGAACGTTCCCAAAATGGTCAATTTCGATGAAATTTTAACATTGAATCTTTTGGCTGTAAATTAATGTTGGATGTGAATTATTACTTTTTCAACTCAAATAAATGTGTTTAAAGTCATTTCTGTACCTGAAATTGGTCAAAATTGAAGCTTCTGAGTAAGCAAAACTCTGTAAAAATCGCAATTTTGGTCCCTGTGAAGGTTTAAAAAGTGGTTATTCAACATGAGGCACGATCCAATTGACATTTTGAATCATTTTAAGTACAGTCCAAAAAATCTATTTTCTGCCGAAAAACAATGACCGCGGAGATGTCGAACGTTCCGAAAATGGTCAATTTCGATGGAATTTTAACATTTAATCTTTTGGCTGTAAATTGCGGTTGGATGTGAATTATCACTTTTTCAACTAAAATAAATGTGTTTAAAGTCATTTCTGTGCCTGGGATGGGTCAAAATTAAAACTTCTGAGTAAGCAAAACTCTGTAAAAATGGCAATTTTGTTCCCTGTGAGGGTTTTGAAAGTGGATATTCAACATGAGGCACGATCCAATTGACATTTTGAATCATTTTAGGTACAGTCCAAAAAATTAATTTTCTGCCGAAAAACGATGACCGCAGAGCTGTCGAACGTTCCCAAAATGGTCACTTTCGATGAAATTTTAACATTGAATCTTTTGGCTGTAAATTAATGTTGGATGTGAATTATTACTTTTTCAACTAAAATAAATGTGTTTAAAGTCATTTCTGTGCCTGAAATTGGTCAAAATTGAAGCTTCTGAGTAAGCAAAACTCTGTAAAAAATGGCAATTTTGGTCCCTGTGAGGGTTTAAAAAGTGGTTATTCAACATGAGGCACGATCCAATTGACATTTTGAATCATTTTAGGTACAGTCCAAAAAATCAATTTTCTGCCGAAAACGATTACCGCGGAGCTGTTGAACGTTCCCAAAATGGTCAATTTCGATGAAATTTTAACATTGAATCTTTTGGCTGTAAATTAATGTTGGATGTGAATTATTACTTTTTCAACTAAAATAAATGTATTTGAAGTAATTTCTGTGCGTGAAATTGGTCAAAATTAAAGCTTCTGAGTAAGCAAAACTCTGTAAAAATGGCAATTTTGGTCACTGTGAGGGTTTAAAAAGTGGTTATTCAACATGAGGCACAATCCAATTGAAATTTTGAATCATTTTAGGTACAGTCCAAAAAATCAATTTTCTCCCGAAAAACGATAACCGCGGAGCTGTCGAACGTTCCCAAAATGGTCAATTTCGATGAAATTTTAACATTGAATCTTTTGGCCGTAAATTAATGTTGGATGTGAATTATTACTTTTTCAACTAAAATAAATGTGTTTAAAGTAATTTCTGTGCCTGGGATGGGTCAAAATTAAAGCTTCTGAGTAAGCAAAACTCTGTAAAAATGGCAATTTTGGTCCCTGTTAGGGTTTAAAAAGTGGTTATTCAACATGAGGCATGATCCAATTAACATTTTGAATCATTTAGGTACATTCCAAAAAATCAATTTTCTGCCGAAAAACGATGACCGCGGAGCTGTCGAACGTTCCCAAAATGGTCAATTTCGATGAAATTTTAACATTGAATCTTTTGGCTGTAAATTAATGTTGGATGTGAATTATTACTTTTTCAACTAAAATAAATGTATTTGAAGTAATTTCTGTGCGTGAAATTGGTCAAAATTAAAGCTTCTGAGTAAGCAAAACTCTGTAAAAATGGCAATTTTGGTCACTGTGAGGGTTTAAAAAGTGGTTATTCAACATGAGGCACAATCCAATTGACATTTTGAATCATTTTAGGTACAGTCCAAAAAATCAATTTTCTCCTGAAAAACGATAACCGCGGAGCTGTCGAACGTTCCCAAAATGGTCAATTTCGATGAAATTTTAACATTGAATCTTTTGGCTGTAAATTAATGTTGGATGTGAATTATTACTTTTTCAACTAAAATAAATGTGTTTAAAGTAATTTCTGTGCCTGGGATGGGTCAAAATTAAAGCTTCTGAGTAAGCAAAACTCTGTAAAAATGGCAATTTTGGTCCCTTTAGGGTTTAAAAAGTGGTTATTCAACATGAGGCACGATCCAATTGACATGTTGAATCATTTTAGGTACAGTCCAAAAAAATCAATTTTCTGTAGAAAAACGATGACCGAGGAGCTGTCGAACGTTCCCAAAATGGTCAATTTCGATGAAATTTTAACATTGAATCTTTTGGCTGTAAATTAATGTTGGATGTGAATTATTACTTTTTCAACTAAAATAAATGTGTTTAAAGTCATTTCTGTGCCTGAAATTGGTCAAAATTGAAGCTTCTGAGTAAGCAAAACTCTTCAAAAATGGCAATTTTGGTCCCTGTGAGGGTTTAAAAAGTGGTTATTCAACATGAGGCATGATCCAATTGACATTTTGAATCATTTCAGGTACATTCCAAAAAATCAATTTTCTGCCGAAAAACGATGACCGCGGAGCTGTCGAACGTTCCCAAAATGGTCAATTTCGATGAAATTTTAACATTGAATCTTTTGGCTGTAAATTAATGTTGGATGTGAATTATTACTTTTTCAACTAAAATAAATGTGTTTAAAGTCATTTCTGTACCTGAAATTGGTCAAAATTGAAGCTTCTGAGTAAGCAAAACTCTGTAAAAAATGGCAATTTTGGTCCCTGTGAGGGTTTAAAAAGTGGTTATTCAACATGAGGCACGATCCAATTGACATTTTGAATCATTTTAGGTACAGTCCAAAAAATCAATTTTCTGCCGAAAACGATTACCGCGGAGCTGTTGAACGTTCCCAAAATGGTCAATTTCGATGAAATTTTAACATTGAATCTTTTGGCTGTAAATTAATGTTGGATGTGAATTATTACTTTTTCAACTAAAATAAATGTGTTTAAAGTCATTTCTGTACCTGAAATTGGTCAAAATTGAAGCTTTGAGTAAGCAAAACTCTGTAAAAAAATGGCAATTTTGGTCCCTGTGAGGGTTTAAAAAGTGGTTATTCAACATGAGGCACGATCCAATTGACATTTTGAATCATTTTAGGTACAGTCCAAAAAACTCAATTTTCTCCCGAAAAACGATGACCGCGGAGCTGTCGAACGTTCCCAAAATGGTCAATTTCGATGAAATTTTAACATTGAATCTTTTGGCTGTAAATTAATGTTGGATGTGAATTATTACTTTTTCAACTAAAATAAATGTGTTTAAAGTCATTTCTGTGCCTGAAATTGGTCAAAATTGAAGCTTCTGAGTAAGCAAAACTCTGTAAAAAATGGCAATTTTGGTCCGTGTGAGGGTTTAAAAAGTGGTTATTCAACATGAGGCACGATCCAATTGACATTTTGAATCATTTTAGGTACAGTCCAAAAAATCAATTTTCTGCCGAAAACGATTACCGCGGAGCTGTTGAACGTTCCCAAAATGGTAAATTTCGATGAAATTTTAACATTGAATCTTTTGGCTGTAAATTAATGTTGGATGTGAATTATTACTTTTTCAACCACAATAAATGTGTTTAAAGTCATTTCTGTGCCTGAAATTGGTCAAAATTGAAGCTTCTGAGTAAGCAAAACTCTGTAAAAATGGCAATTTTGGTCACTGTGAGAGTTTAAAAAGTGGTTATTCAACATAAGGCACGATCCAATTGACATTTTGAATCATTTTAGGTACAGTCCAAAAAATCAATTTTCTGCCGAAAAACGATTACCGCGGAGCTGTTGAACGTTCCCAAAATGGTCAATTTCGATGAAATTTTAAAATTGAATCTTTTGGCTGTAAATTAATGTTGGATGTGAATTATTACTTATCCAACTAAAATAAATGTATTTGAAGTAATTTCTGTGCGTGAAATTGGTCAAAATTAAAGCTTTTGAGTAAGCAAAACTCTGTAAAAATGGCAATTTTGGTCACTGTGAGGGTTTAAAAAGTGGTTATTCAACATGAGGCACAATCCAATTGAAATTTTGAATCATTTTAGGTACAGTCCAAAAAATCAATTTTCTCCCGAAAAACGATAACCGCGGAGCTGTCGAACGTTCCCAAAATGGTCAATTTCGATGAAATTTTAACATTGAATCTTTTGGCCGTAAATTAATGTTGGATGTGAATTATTACTTTTTCAACTAAAATAAATGTGTTTAAAGTAATTTCTGTGCCTGGGATGGGTCAAAATTAAAGCTTCTGAGTAAGCAAAACTCTGTAAAAATGGCAATTTTGTTCCCTGTGAGGGTTTTGAAAGTGGATATTCAACATGAGGCACGATCCAATTGACATTTTGAATCATTTTAGGTACAGTCCAAAAAATTAATTTTCTGCCGAAAAACGATGACCGCAGAGCTGTCGAACGTTCCCAAAATGGTCACTTTCGATGAAATTTTAACATTGAATCTTTTGGCTGTAAATTAATGTTGGATGTGAATTATTACTTTTTCAACTAAAATAAATGTGTTTAAAGTCATTTCTGTGCCTGAAATTGGTCAAAATTGAAGCTTCTGAGTAAGCAAAACTCTGTAAAAAATGGCAATTTTGGTCCCTGTGAGGGTTTAAAAAGTGGTTATTCAACATGAGGCACGATCCAATTGACATTTTGAATCATTTTAGGTACAGTCCAAAAAATCAATTTTCTGCCGAAAACGATTACCGCGGAGCTGTTGAACGTTCCCAAAATGGTCAATTTCGATGAAATTTTAACATTGAATCTTTTGGCTGTAAATTAATGTTGGATGTGAATTATTACTTTTTCAACTAAAATAAATGTATTTGAAGTAATTTCTGTGCGTGAAATTGGTCAAAATTAAAGCTTCTGAGTAAGCAAAACTCTGTAAAAATGGCAATTTTGGTCACTGTGAGGGTTTAAAAAGTGGTTATTCAACATGAGGCACAATCCAATTGAAATTTTGAATCATTTTAGGTACAGTCCAAAAAATCAATTTTCTCCCGAAAAACGATAACCGCGGAGCTGTCGAACGTTCCCAAAATGGTCAATTTCGATGAAATTTTAACATTGAATCTTTTGGCCGTAAATTAATGTTGGATGTGAATTATTACTTTTTCAACTAAAATAAATGTGTTTAAAGTAATTTCTGTGCCTGGGATGGGTCAAAATTAAAGCTTCTGAGTAAGCAAAACTCTGTAAAAATGGCAATTTTGGTCCCTGTTAGGGTTTAAAAAGTGGTTATTCAACATGAGGCATGATCCAATTAACATTTTGAATCATTTAGGTACATTCCAAAAAATCAATTTTCTGCCGAAAAACGATGACCGCGGAGCTGTCGAACGTTCCCAAAATGGTCAATTTCGATGAAATTTTAACATTGAATCTTTTGGCTGTAAATTAATGTTGGATGTGAATTATTACTTTTTCAACTAAAATAAATGTATTTGAAGTAATTTCTGTGCGTGAAATTGGTCAAAATTAAAGCTTCTGAGTAAGCAAAACTCTGTAAAAATGGCAATTTTGGTCACTGTGAGGGTTTAAAAAGTGGTTATTCAACATGAGGCACAATCCAATTGACATTTTGAATCATTTTAGGTACAGTCCAAAAAATCAATTTTCTCCTGAAAAACGATAACCGCGGAGCTGTCGAACGTTCCCAAAATGGTCAATTTCGATGAAATTTTAACATTGAATCTTTTGGCTGTAAATTAATGTTGGATGTGAATTATTACTTTTTCAACTAAAATAAATGTGTTTAAAGTAATTTCTGTGCCTGGGATGGGTCAAAATTAAAGCTTCTGAGTAAGCAAAACTCTGTAAAAATGGCAATTTTGGTCCCTTTAGGGTTTAAAAAGTGGTTATTCAACATGAGGCACGATCCAATTGACATGTTGAATCATTTTAGGTACAGTCCAAAAAAATCAATTTTCTGTAGAAAAACGATGACCGAGGAGCTGTCGAACGTTCCCAAAATGGTCAATTTCGATGAAATTTTAACATTGAATCTTTTGGCTGTAAATTAATGTTGGATGTGAATTATTACTTTTTCAACTAAAATAAATGTGTTTAAAGTCATTTCTGTGCCTGAAATTGGTCAAAATTGAAGCTTCTGAGTAAGCAAAACTCTTCAAAAATGGCAATTTTGGTCCCTGTGAGGGTTTAAAAAGTGGTTATTCAACATGAGGCATGATCCAATTGACATTTTGAATCATTTCAGGTACATTCCAAAAAATCAATTTTCTGCCGAAAAACGATGACCGCGGAGCTGTCGAACGTTCCCAAAATGGTCAATTTCGATGAAATTTTAACATTGAATCTTTTGGCTGTAAATTAATGTTGGATGTGAATTATTACTTTTTCAACTAAAATAAATGTGTTTAAAGTCATTTCTGTACCTGAAATTGGTCAAAATTGAAGCTTTGAGTAAGCAAAACTCTGTAAAAAAATGGCAATTTTGGTCCCTGTGAGGGTTTAAAAAGTGGTTATTCAACATGAGGCACGATCCAATTGACATTTTGAATCATTTTAGGTACAGTCCAAAAAACTCAATTTTCTCCCGAAAAACGATGACCGCGGAGCTGTCGAACGTTCCCAAAATGGTCAATTTCGATGAAATTTTAACATTGAATCTTTTGGCTGTAAATTAATGTTGGATGTGAATTATTACTTTTTCAACTAAAATAAATGTGTTTAAAGTCATTTCTGTGCCTGAAATTGGTCAAAATTGAAGCTTCTGAGTAAGCAAAACTCTGTAAAAAATGGCAATTTTGGTCCGTGTGAGGGTTTAAAAAGTGGTTATTCAACATGAGGCACGATCCAATTGACATTTTGAATCATTTTAGGTACAGTCCAAAAAATCAATTTTCTGCCGAAAACGATTACCGCGGAGCTGTTGAACGTTCCCAAAATGGTAAATTTCGATGAAATTTTAACATTGAATCTTTTGGCTGTAAATTAATGTTGGATGTGAATTATTACTTTTTCAACCACAATAAATGTGTTTAAAGTCATTTCTGTGCCTGAAATTGGTCAAAATTGAAGCTTCTGAGTAAGCAAAACTCTGTAAAAATGGCAATTTTGGTCACTGTGAGAGTTTAAAAAGTGGTTATTCAACATAAGGCACGATCCAATTGACATTTTGAATCATTTTAGGTACAGTCCAAAAAATCAATTTTCTGCCGAAAAACGATTACCGCGGAGCTGTTGAACGTTCCCAAAATGGTCAATTTCGATGAAATTTTAAAATTGAATCTTTTGGCTGTAAATTAATGTTGGATGTGAATTATTACTTATCCAACTAAAATAAATGTATTTGAAGTAATTTCTGTGCGTGAAATTGGTCAAAATTGAAGCTTCTGAGTAAGCAAAACTCTGTAAAAATGGCAATTTTGGTCCCTGTGAGGGTTTAAAAAGTGGTTATTCAACATGAGGCATGATCCAATTGACATTTTGAATCATTTTAGGTACACTCCAAAAAATCAATTTTCTGCCGAAAAACGATGAATGCGGAGCTGTCGAACGTTCCCAAAATGGTCAATGTCGATGAAATTTTAACATTGAATCTTTTGGCTGTAAATTAATGTTGGATGTGAATTATTACTTTTTCAACTAAAATAAATGTGTTTAAAGTCATTTCTGTACCTGAAATTGGTCAAAATTGAAGCTTCTGAGTAAGCAAAACTCTGTAAAAATCGCAATTTTGGTCCCTGTGAAGGTTTAAAAAGTGGTTATTCAACATGAGGCACGATCCAATTGACATTTTGAATCATTTTAAGTACAGTCCAAAAAATCTATTTTCTGCCGAAAAACAATGACCGCAGAGCTGTCGAACGTTCCCAAAATGGTCAATTTCGATGAAATTTTAACATTGAATCTTTTGGCTGTAAATTAATGTTGGATGTGAATTATTACTTTTTCAACTAAAATAAATGTGTTTAAAGTCATTTCTGTGCCTGAAATTGGTCAAAATTGAAGCTTCTGAGTAAGCAAAACTCTGTAAAAATGGCAATTTTGGTCCCTGTGAGGGTTTAAAAAGTGGTTATTCAACATGAGGCATGATCCAATTGACATTTTGAATCATTTTAGGTACACTCCAAAAAATCAATTTTCTGCCGAAAAACGATGAATGCGGAGCTGTCGAATGTTCCCAAAATGGTCAATGTCGATGAAATTTTAACATTGAATCTTTTGGCTGTAAATTAATGTTGGATGTGAATTATTACTTTTTCAACTAAAATAAATGTGTTTAAAGTCATTTCTGTACCTGAAATTGGTCAAAATTGAAGCTTCTGAGTAAGCAAAACTCTGTAAAAATCGCAATTTTGGTCCCTGTGAAGGTTTAAAAAGTGGTTATTCAACATGAGGCACGATCCAATTGACATTTTGAATCATTTTAAGTACAGTCCAAAAAATCTATTTTCTGCCGAAAAACAATGACCGCGGAGATGTCGAACGTTCCGAAAATGGTCAATTTCGATGGAATTTTAACATTTAATCTTTTGGCTGTAAATTGCGGTTGGATGTGAATTATCACTTTTTCAACTAAAATAAATGTGTTTAAAGTCATTTCTGTGCCTGGGATGGGTCAAAATTAAAACTTCTGAGTAAGCAAAACTCTGTAAAAATGGCAATTTTGTTCCCTGTGAGGGTTTTAAAAGTGGATATTCAACATGAGGCACGATCCAATTGACATTTTGAATCATTTTAGGTACAGTCCAAAAAATTAATTTTCTGCCGAAAAACGATGACCGCAGAGCTGTCGAACGTTCCCAAAATGGTCACTTTCGATGAAATTTTAACATTGAATCTTTTGGCTGTAAATTAATGTTGGATGTGAATTATTACTTTTTCAACTAAAATAAATGTGTTTAAAGTCATTTCTGTGCCTGAAATTGGTCAAAATTGAAGCTTCTGAGTAAGCAAAACTCTGTAAAAATGGCAATTTTGTTGCCTGTGAGGGTTTAAAAAGTGGATATTCAACATGAGGCACGATCCAATTGACATTTTGAATCATTTTAGGTACAGTCCAAAAAATCAATTTTCTGTAGAAAAACGATGACCGCGCGGGGCTGTCGAACGTTCCCAAAATGGTCAATTTCGATGAAATTTTAACATTGAATCTTTTGGCTGTAAATTAATGTTGGATGTGAATTATTACTTTTTCAACTAAAATAAATGTGTTTAAAGTCATTTCTGTGCCTGAAATTGGTCAAAATTGAAGCTTCTGAGTAAGCAAAACTCTTCAAAAATGGCAATTTTGGTCCCTGTGAGGGTTTAAAAAGTGGTTATTCAACATGAGGCATGATCCAATTGACATTTTGAATCATTTTAGGTACACTCCAAAAAATCAATTTTCTGCCGAAAAACGATGACCGCGGAGCTGTCGAACGTTCCCAAAATGGTCAATTTCGATGAAATTTTAACATTGAATCTTTTGGCTGTAAATTAATGTTGGATGTGAATTATTACTTTTTCAACTCAAATAAATGTGTTTAAAGTCATTTCTGTACCTGAAATTGGTCAAAATTGAAGCTTCTGAGTAAGCAAAACTCTGTAAAAATCGCAATTTTGGTCCCTGTGAAGGTTTAAAAAGTGGTTATTCAACATGAGGCACGATCCAATTGACATTTTGAATCATTTTAAGTACAGTCCAAAAAATCTATTTTCTGCCGAAAAACAATGACCGCGGAGATGTCGAACGTTCCGAAAATGGTCAATTTCGATGGAATTTTAACATTTAATCTTTTGGCTGTAAATTGCGGTTGGATGTGAATTATCACTTTTTCAACTAAAATAAATGTGTTTAAAGTCATTTCTGTGCCTGGGATGGGTCAAAATTAAAACTTCTGAGTAAGCAAAACTCTGTAAAAATGGCAATTTTGTTCCCTGTGAGGGTTTTGAAAGTGGATATTCAACATGAGGCACGATCCAATTGACATTTTGAATCATTTTAGGTACAGTCCAAAAAATTAATTTTCTGCCGAAAAACGATGACCGCAGAGCTGTCGAACGTTCCCAAAATGGTCACTTTCGATGAAATTTTAACATTGAATCTTTTGGCTGTAAATTAATGTTGGATGTGAATTATTACTTTTTCAACTAAAATAAATGTGTTTAAAGTCATTTCTGTGCCTGAAATTGGTCAAAATTGAAGCTTCTGAGTAAGCAAAACTCTGTAAAAAATGGCAATTTTGGTCCCTGTGAGGGTTTAAAAAGTGGTTATTCAACATGAGGCACGATCCAATTGACATTTTGAATCATTTTAGGTACAGTCCAAAAAATCAATTTTCTGCCGAAAACGATTACCGCGGAGCTGTTGAACGTTCCCAAAATGGTCAATTTCGATGAAATTTTAACATTGAATCTTTTGGCTGTAAATTAATGTTGGATGTGAATTATTACTTTTTCAACTAAAATAAATGTATTTGAAGTAATTTCTGTGCGTGAAATTGGTCAAAATTAAAGCTTCTGAGTAAGCAAAACTCTGTAAAAATGGCAATTTTGGTCACTGTGAGGGTTTAAAAAGTGGTTATTCAACATGAGGCACAATCCAATTGAAATTTTGAATCATTTTAGGTACAGTCCAAAAAATCAATTTTCTCCCGAAAAACGATAACCGCGGAGCTGTCGAACGTTCCCAAAATGGTCAATTTCGATGAAATTTTAACATTGAATCTTTTGGCCGTAAATTAATGTTGGATGTGAATTATTACTTTTTCAACTAAAATAAATGTGTTTAAAGTAATTTCTGTGCCTGGGATGGGTCAAAATTAAAGCTTCTGAGTAAGCAAAACTCTGTAAAAATGGCAATTTTGGTCCCTGTTAGGGTTTAAAAAGTGGTTATTCAACATGAGGCATGATCCAATTAACATTTTGAATCATTTAGGTACATTCCAAAAAATCAATTTTCTGCCGAAAAACGATGACCGCGGAGCTGTCGAACGTTCCCAAAATGGTCAATTTCGATGAAATTTTAACATTGAATCTTTTGGCTGTAAATTAATGTTGGATGTGAATTATTACTTTTTCAACTAAAATAAATGTATTTGAAGTAATTTCTGTGCGTGAAATTGGTCAAAATTAAAGCTTCTGAGTAAGCAAAACTCTGTAAAAATGGCAATTTTGGTCACTGTGAGGGTTTAAAAAGTGGTTATTCAACATGAGGCACAATCCAATTGACATTTTGAATCATTTTAGGTACAGTCCAAAAAATCAATTTTCTCCTGAAAAACGATAACCGCGGAGCTGTCGAACGTTCCCAAAATGGTCAATTTCGATGAAATTTTAACATTGAATCTTTTGGCTGTAAATTAATGTTGGATGTGAATTATTACTTTTTCAACTAAAATAAATGTGTTTAAAGTAATTTCTGTGCCTGGGATGGGTCAAAATTAAAGCTTCTGAGTAAGCAAAACTCTGTAAAAATGGCAATTTTGGTCCCTTTAGGGTTTAAAAAGTGGTTATTCAACATGAGGCACGATCCAATTGACATGTTGAATCATTTTAGGTACAGTCCAAAAAAATCAATTTTCTGTAGAAAAACGATGACCGAGGAGCTGTCGAACGTTCCCAAAATGGTCAATTTCGATGAAATTTTAACATTGAATCTTTTGGCTGTAAATTAATGTTGGATGTGAATTATTACTTTTTCAACTAAAATAAATGTGTTTAAAGTCATTTCTGTGCCTGAAATTGGTCAAAATTGAAGCTTCTGAGTAAGCAAAACTCTTCAAAAATGGCAATTTTGGTCCCTGTGAGGGTTTAAAAAGTGGTTATTCAACATGAGGCATGATCCAATTGACATTTTGAATCATTTCAGGTACATTCCAAAAAATCAATTTTCTGCCGAAAAACGATGACCGCGGAGCTGTCGAACGTTCCCAAAATGGTCAATTTCGATGAAATTTTAACATTGAATCTTTTGGCTGTAAATTAATGTTGGATGTGAATTATTACTTTTTCAACTAAAATAAATGTGTTTAAAGTCATTTCTGTACCTGAAATTGGTCAAAATTGAAGCTTCTGAGTAAGCAAAACTCTGTAAAAAATGGCAATTTTGGTCCCTGTGAGGGTTTAAAAAGTGGTTATTCAACATGAGGCACGATCCAATTGACATTTTGAATCATTTTAGGTACAGTCCAAAAAATCAATTTTCTGCCGAAAACGATTACCGCGGAGCTGTTGAACGTTCCCAAAATGGTCAATTTCGATGAAATTTTAACATTGAATCTTTTGGCTGTAAATTAATGTTGGATGTGAATTATTACTTTTTCAACTAAAATAAATGTGTTTAAAGTCATTTCTGTACCTGAAATTGGTCAAAATTGAAGCTTTGAGTAAGCAAAACTCTGTAAAAAAATGGCAATTTTGGTCCCTGTGAGGGTTTAAAAAGTGGTTATTCAACATGAGGCACGATCCAATTGACATTTTGAATCATTTTAGGTACAGTCCAAAAAACTCAATTTTCTCCCGAAAAACGATGACCGCGGAGCTGTCGAACGTTCCCAAAATGGTCAATTTCGATGAAATTTTAACATTGAATCTTTTGGCTGTAAATTAATGTTGGATGTGAATTATTACTTTTTCAACTAAAATAAATGTGTTTAAAGTCATTTCTGTGCCTGAAATTGGTCAAAATTGAAGCTTCTGAGTAAGCAAAACTCTGTAAAAAATGGCAATTTTGGTCCGTGTGAGGGTTTAAAAAGTGGTTATTCAACATGAGGCACGATCCAATTGACATTTTGAATCATTTTAGGTACAGTCCAAAAAATCAATTTTCTGCCGAAAACGATTACCGCGGAGCTGTTGAACGTTCCCAAAATGGTAAATTTCGATGAAATTTTAACATTGAATCTTTTGGCTGTAAATTAATGTTGGATGTGAATTATTACTTTTTCAACCACAATAAATGTGTTTAAAGTCATTTCTGTGCCTGAAATTGGTCAAAATTGAAGCTTCTGAGTAAGCAAAACTCTGTAAAAATGGCAATTTTGGTCACTGTGAGAGTTTAAAAAGTGGTTATTCAACATAAGGCACGATCCAATTGACATTTTGAATCATTTTAGGTACAGTCCAAAAAATCAATTTTCTGCCGAAAAACGATTACCGCGGAGCTGTTGAACGTTCCCAAAATGGTCAATTTCGATGAAATTTTAAAATTGAATCTTTTGGCTGTAAATTAATGTTGGATGTGAATTATTACTTATCCAACTAAAATAAATGTATTTGAAGTAATTTCTGTGCGTGAAATTGGTCAAAATTAAAGCTTTTGAGTAAGCAAAACTCTGTAAAAATGGCAATTTTGGTCACTGTGAGGGTTTAAAAAGTGGTTATTCAACATGAGGCACAATCCAATTGAAATTTTGAATCATTTTAGGTACAGTCCAAAAAATCAATTTTCTCCCGAAAAACGATAACCGCGGAGCTGTCGAACGTTCCCAAAATGGTCAATTTCGATGAAATTTTAACATTGAATCTTTTGGCCGTAAATTAATGTTGGATGTGAATTATTACTTTTTCAACTAAAATAAATGTGTTTAAAGTAATTTCTGTGCCTGGGATGGGTCAAAATTAAAGCTTCTGAGTAAGCAAAACTCTGTAAAAATGGCAATTTTGTTCCCTGTGAGGGTTTTGAAAGTGGATATTCAACATGAGGCACGATCCAATTGACATTTTGAATCATTTTAGGTACAGTCCAAAAAATTAATTTTCTGCCGAAAAACGATGACCGCAGAGCTGTCGAACGTTCCCAAAATGGTCACTTTCGATGAAATTTTAACATTGAATCTTTTGGCTGTAAATTAATGTTGGATGTGAATTATTACTTTTTCAACTAAAATAAATGTGTTTAAAGTCATTTCTGTGCCTGAAATTGGTCAAAATTGAAGCTTCTGAGTAAGCAAAACTCTGTAAAAAATGGCAATTTTGGTCCCTGTGAGGGTTTAAAAAGTGGTTATTCAACATGAGGCACGATCCAATTGACATTTTGAATCATTTTAGGTACAGTCCAAAAAATCAATTTTCTGCCGAAAACGATTACCGCGGAGCTGTTGAACGTTCCCAAAATGGTCAATTTCGATGAAATTTTAACATTGAATCTTTTGGCTGTAAATTAATGTTGGATGTGAATTATTACTTTTTCAACTAAAATAAATGTATTTGAAGTAATTTCTGTGCGTGAAATTGGTCAAAATTAAAGCTTCTGAGTAAGCAAAACTCTGTAAAAATGGCAATTTTGGTCACTGTGAGGGTTTAAAAAGTGGTTATTCAACATGAGGCACAATCCAATTGAAATTTTGAATCATTTTAGGTACAGTCCAAAAAATCAATTTTCTCCCGAAAAACGATAACCGCGGAGCTGTCGAACGTTCCCAAAATGGTCAATTTCGATGAAATTTTAACATTGAATCTTTTGGCCGTAAATTAATGTTGGATGTGAATTATTACTTTTTCAACTAAAATAAATGTGTTTAAAGTAATTTCTGTGCCTGGGATGGGTCAAAATTAAAGCTTCTGAGTAAGCAAAACTCTGTAAAAATGGCAATTTTGGTCCCTGTTAGGGTTTAAAAAGTGGTTATTCAACATGAGGCATGATCCAATTAACATTTTGAATCATTTAGGTACATTCCAAAAAATCAATTTTCTGCCGAAAAACGATGACCGCGGAGCTGTCGAACGTTCCCAAAATGGTCAATTTCGATGAAATTTTAACATTGAATCTTTTGGCTGTAAATTAATGTTGGATGTGAATTATTACTTTTTCAACTAAAATAAATGTATTTGAAGTAATTTCTGTGCGTGAAATTGGTCAAAATTAAAGCTTCTGAGTAAGCAAAACTCTGTAAAAATGGCAATTTTGGTCACTGTGAGGGTTTAAAAAGTGGTTATTCAACATGAGGCACAATCCAATTGACATTTTGAATCATTTTAGGTACAGTCCAAAAAATCAATTTTCTCCTGAAAAACGATAACCGCGGAGCTGTCGAACGTTCCCAAAATGGTCAATTTCGATGAAATTTTAACATTGAATCTTTTGGCTGTAAATTAATGTTGGATGTGAATTATTACTTTTTCAACTAAAATAAATGTGTTTAAAGTAATTTCTGTGCCTGGGATGGGTCAAAATTAAAGCTTCTGAGTAAGCAAAACTCTGTAAAAATGGCAATTTTGGTCCCTTTAGGGTTTAAAAAGTGGTTATTCAACATGAGGCACGATCCAATTGACATGTTGAATCATTTTAGGTACAGTCCAAAAAAATCAATTTTCTGTAGAAAAACGATGACCGAGGAGCTGTCGAACGTTCCCAAAATGGTCAATTTCGATGAAATTTTAACATTGAATCTTTTGGCTGTAAATTAATGTTGGATGTGAATTATTACTTTTTCAACTAAAATAAATGTGTTTAAAGTCATTTCTGTGCCTGAAATTGGTCAAAATTGAAGCTTCTGAGTAAGCAAAACTCTTCAAAAATGGCAATTTTGGTCCCTGTGAGGGTTTAAAAAGTGGTTATTCAACATGAGGCATGATCCAATTGACATTTTGAATCATTTCAGGTACATTCCAAAAAATCAATTTTCTGCCGAAAAACGATGACCGCGGAGCTGTCGAACGTTCCCAAAATGGTCAATTTCGATGAAATTTTAACATTGAATCTTTTGGCTGTAAATTAATGTTGGATGTGAATTATTACTTTTTCAACTAAAATAAATGTGTTTAAAGTCATTTCTGTACCTGAAATTGGTCAAAATTGAAGCTTTGAGTAAGCAAAACTCTGTAAAAAAATGGCAATTTTGGTCCCTGTGAGGGTTTAAAAAGTGGTTATTCAACATGAGGCACGATCCAATTGACATTTTGAATCATTTTAGGTACAGTCCAAAAAACTCAATTTTCTCCCGAAAAACGATGACCGCGGAGCTGTCGAACGTTCCCAAAATGGTCAATTTCGATGAAATTTTAACATTGAATCTTTTGGCTGTAAATTAATGTTGGATGTGAATTATTACTTTTTCAACTAAAATAAATGTGTTTAAAGTCATTTCTGTGCCTGAAATTGGTCAAAATTGAAGCTTCTGAGTAAGCAAAACTCTGTAAAAAATGGCAATTTTGGTCCGTGTGAGGGTTTAAAAAGTGGTTATTCAACATGAGGCACGATCCAATTGACATTTTGAATCATTTTAGGTACAGTCCAAAAAATCAATTTTCTGCCGAAAACGATTACCGCGGAGCTGTTGAACGTTCCCAAAATGGTAAATTTCGATGAAATTTTAACATTGAATCTTTTGGCTGTAAATTAATGTTGGATGTGAATTATTACTTTTTCAACCACAATAAATGTGTTTAAAGTCATTTCTGTGCCTGAAATTGGTCAAAATTGAAGCTTCTGAGTAAGCAAAACTCTGTAAAAATGGCAATTTTGGTCACTGTGAGAGTTTAAAAAGTGGTTATTCAACATAAGGCACGATCCAATTGACATTTTGAATCATTTTAGGTACAGTCCAAAAAATCAATTTTCTGCCGAAAAACGATTACCGCGGAGCTGTTGAACGTTCCCAAAATGGTCAATTTCGATGAAATTTTAAAATTGAATCTTTTGGCTGTAAATTAATGTTGGATGTGAATTATTACTTATCCAACTAAAATAAATGTATTTGAAGTAATTTCTGTGCGTGAAATTGGTCAAAATTAAAGCTTTTGAGTAAGCAAAACTCTGTAAAAATGGCAATTTTGGTCACTGTGAGGGTTTAAAAAGTGGTTATTCAACATGAGGCACAATCCAATTGAAATTTTGAATCATTTTAGGTACAGTCCAAAAAATCAATTTTCTCCCGAAAAACGATAACCGCGGAGCTGTCGAACGTTCCCAAAATGGTCAATTTCGATGAAATTTTAACATTGAATCTTTTGGCCGTAAATTAATGTTGGATGTGAATTATTACTTTTTCAACTAAAATAAATGTGTTTAAAGTAATTTCTGTGCCTGGGATGGGTCAAAATTAAAGCTTCTGAGTAAGCAAAACTCTGTAAAAATGGCAATTTTGGTCCCTGTTAGGGTTTAAAAAGTGGTTATTCAACATGAGGCATGATCCAATTGACATTTTGAATCATTTAGGTACATTCCAAAAAATCAATTTTCTGCCGAAAAACGATGACCGCGGAGCTGTCGAA
Organism: Lissotriton helveticus; assembly: GCF_964261635.1. Classification (NCBI taxonomy): domain Eukaryota; kingdom Metazoa; phylum Chordata; class Amphibia; order Caudata; family Salamandridae; genus Lissotriton; species Lissotriton helveticus. The sequence goes on from NC_136070.1 coordinate 761,768,169, forward strand.
CGTTCCCAAAATGGTCAATTTCGATGAAATTTTAACATTGAATCTTTTGGCTGTAAATTAATGTTGGATGTGAATTATTACTTTTTCAACTAAAATAAATGTATTTGAAGTAATTTCTGTGCGTGAAATTGGTCAAAATTAAAGCTTCTGAGTAAGCAAAACTCTGTAAAAATGGCAATTTTGGTCACTGTGAGGGTTTAAAAAGTGGTTATTCAACATGAGGCACAATCCAATTGACATTTTGAATCATTTTAGGTACAGTCCAAAAAATCAATTTTCTCCTGAAAAACGATAACCGCGGAGCTGTCGAACGTTCCCAAAATGGTCAATTTCGATGAAATTTTAACATTGAATCTTTTGGCTGTAAATTAATGTTGGATGTGAATTATTACTTTTTCAACTAAAATAAATGTGTTTAAAGTAATTTCTGTGCCTGGGATGGGTCAAAATTAAAGCTTCTGAGTAAGCAAAACTCTGTAAAAATGGCAATTTTGGTCCCTTTAGGGTTTAAAAAGTGGTTATTCAACATGAGGCACGATCCAATTGACATGTTGAATCATTTTAGGTACAGTCCAAAAAAATCAATTTTCTGTAGAAAAACGATGACCGAGGAGCTGTCGAACGTTCCCAAAATGGTCAATTTCGATGAAATTTTAACATTGAATCTTTTGGCTGTAAATTAATGTTGGATGTGAATTATTACTTTTTCAACTAAAATAAATGTGTTTAAAGTCATTTCTGTGCCTGAAATTGGTCAAAATTGAAGCTTCTGAGTAAGCAAAACTCTTCAAAAATGGCAATTTTGGTCCCTGTGAGGGTTTAAAAAGTGGTTATTCAACATGAGGCATGATCCAATTGACATTTTGAATCATTTCAGGTACATTCCAAAAAATCAATTTTCTGCCGAAAAACGATGACCGCGGAGCTGTCGAACGTTCCCAAAATGGTCAATTTCGATGAAATTTTAACATTGAATCTTTTGGCTGTAAATTAATGTTGGATGTGAATTATTACTTTTTCAACTAAAATAAATGTGTTTAAAGTCATTTCTGTGCCTGAAATTGGTCAAAATTGAAGCTTCTGAGTAAGCAAAACTCTGTAAAAAATGGCAATTTTGGTCCCTGTGAGGGTTTAAAAAGTGGTTATTCAACATGAGGCACGATCCAATTGACATTTTGAATCATTTTAGGTACAGTCCAAAAAATCAATTTTCTGCCGAAAACGATTACCGCGGAGCTGTTGAACGTTCCCAAAATGGTCAATTTCGATGAAATTTTAACATTGAATCTTTTGGCTGTAAATTAATGTTGGATGTGAATTATTACTTTTTCAACTAAAATAAATGTGTTTAAAGTCATTTCTGTACCTGAAATTGGTCAAAATTGAAGCTTTGAGTAAGCAAAACTCTGTAAAAAAATGGCAATTTTGGTCCCTGTGAGGGTTTAAAAAGTGGTTATTCAACATGAGGCACGATCCAATTGACATTTTGAATCATTTTAGGTACAGTCCAAAAAACTCAATTTTCTCCCGAAAAACGATGACCGCGGAGCTGTCGAACGTTCCCAAAATGGTCAATTTCAATGAAATTTTAACATTGAATCTTTTGGCTGTAAATTAATGTTGGATGTGAATTATTACTTTTTCAACTAAAATAAATGTGTTTAAAGTCATTTCTGTGCCTGAAATTGGTCAAAATTGAAGCTTCTGAGTAAGCAAAACTCTGTAAAAATGGCAATTTTGGTCCCTGTGAGGGTTTAAAAAGTGGTTATTCAACATGAGGCATGATCCAATTGACATTTTGAATCATTTTAGGTACACTCCAAAAAATCAATTTTCTGCCGAAAAACGATGAATGCGGAGCTGTCGAACGTTCCCAAAATGGTCAATGTCGATGAAATTTTAACATTGAATCTTTTGGCTGTAAATTAATGTTGGATGTGAATTATTACTTTTTCAACTAAAATAAATGTGTTTAAAGTCATTTCTGTACCTGAAATTGGTCAAAATTGAAGCTTCTGAGTAAGCAAAACTCTGTAAAAATAGCAATTTTGGTCCCTGTGAAGGTTTAAAAAGTGGTTATTCAACATGAGGCACGATCCAATTGACATTTTGAATCATTTTAAGTACAGTCCAAAAAATCAATTTTCTCCCGAAAAACGATAACCGCGGAGCTGTCGAACGTTCCCAAAATGGTCAATTTCGATGAAATTTTAACATTGAATCTTTTGGCTGTAAATTAATGTTGGATGTGAATTATTACTTTTTCAACTAAAATAAATGTGTTTAAAGTCATTTCTGTGCCTGAAATTGGTCAAAATTGAAGCTTCTGAGTAAGCAAAACTCTTCAAAAATGGCAATTTTGGTCCCTGTGAGGGTTTAAAAAGTGGTTATTCAACATGAGGCATGATCCAATTGACATTTTGAATCATTTTAGGTACACTCCAAAAAATCAATTTTCTGCCGAAAAACGATGACCGCGGAGCTGTCGAACGTTCCCAAAATGGTCAATTTCGATGAAATTTTAACATTGAATCTTTTGGCTGTAAATTAATGTTGGATGTGAATTATTACTTTTTCAACTCAAATAAATGTGTTTAAAGTCATTTCTGTACCTGAAATTGGTCAAAATTGAAGCTTCTGAGTAAGCAAAACTCTGTAAAAATCGCAATTTTGGTCCCTGTGAAGGTTTAAAAAGTGGTTATTCAACATGAGGCACGATCCAATTGACATTTTGAATCATTTTAAGTACAGTCCAAAAAATCTATTTTCTGCCGAAAAACAATGACCGCGGAGATGTCGAACGTTCCGAAAATGGTCAATTTCGATGGAATTTTAACATTTAATCTTTTGGCTGTAAATTGCGGTTGGATGTGAATTATCACTTTTTCAACTAAAATAAATGTGTTTAAAGTCATTTCTGTGCCTGGGATGGGTCAAAATTAAAACTTCTGAGTAAGCAAAACTCTGTAAAAATGGCAATTTTGTTCCCTGTGAGGGTTTTGAAAGTGGATATTCAACATGAGGCACGATCCAATTGACATTTTGAATCATTTTAGGTACAGTCCAAAAAATTAATTTTCTGCCGAAAAACGATGACCGCGGAGCTGTCGAACGTTCCCAAAATGGTCAATTTCGATGAAATTTTAACATTGAATCTTTTGGCTGTAAATTAATGTTGGATGTGAATTATTACTTTTTCAACTAAAATAAATGTGTTTAAAGTCATTTCTGTGCCTGAAATTGGTCAAAATTGAAGCTTCTGAGTAAGCAAAACTCTGTAAAAAATGGCAATTTTGGTCCCTGTGAGGGTTTAAAAAGTGGTTTTTCAACATGAGGCACGATCCAATTGACATTTTGAATCATTTTAGGTACAGTCCAAAAAATCAATTTTCTGCCGAAAACGATTACCGCGGAGCTGTTGAACGTTCCCAAAATGGTAAATTTCAATGACATTTTAACATTGAATCTTTTGGCTGTAAATTAATGTTGGATGTGAATTATTACTTTTTCAACTAAAATAAATGTATTTGAAGTAATTTCTGTGCGTGAAATTGGTCAAAATTAAAGCTTCTGAGTAAGCAAAACTCTGTAAAAATGGCAATTTTGGTCACTGTGAGGGTTTAAAAAGTGGTTATTCAACATGAGGCACAATCCAATTGACATTTTGAATCATTTGAGGTACAGTCCAAAAAATCAATTTTCTCCCGAAAAACGATAACCGCGGAGCTGTCGAACGTTCCCAAAATGGTCAATTTCGATGAAATTTTAACATTGAATCTTTTGGCCGTAAATTAATGTTGGATGTGAATTATTACTTTTTCAACTAAAATAAATGTGTTTAAAGTAATTTCTGTGCCTGGGATGGGTCAAAATTAAAGCTTCTGAGTAAGCAAAACTCTGTAAAAATGGCAATTTTGGTCCCTGTTAGGGTTTAAAAAGTGGTTATTCAACATGAGGCATGATCCAATTGACATTTTGAATCATTTTAGGTACATTCCAAAAAATCAATTTTCTGCCGAAAAACGATGACCGCGGAGCTGTCGAACGTTCCCAAAATGGTCAATTTCGATGAAATTTTAACATTGAATCTTTTGGATGTAAATTAATGTTGGATGAGAATTATTACTTTTTCAACTAAAATAAATGTGTTTAAAGTCATTTCTGTGCCTGAAATTGGTCAAAATTGAAGCTTCGGAGTAAGCAAAACTCTGTAAAAATGGCAATTTTGGTCCCTGTGAGGGTTTAAAAAGTGGTTATTCAACATGAGGCACGATCCAATTGACATTTTGAATCATTTTAAGTACAGTCCAAAAAAATCAATTTTCTGCCGAAAAACAATGACCGCGGAGATATCGAACGTTCCCAAAATGGTCAATTTCGATGACATTTTAACATTTAATCTTTTGGCTGTAAATTAATGTTGGATGTGAATTATTACTTTTTCAACTAAAATAAATGTGTTTAAAGTCATTTCTGTGCCTGAAATTGGTCAAAATTGAAGCTTCTGAGTAAGCAAAACTCTGTAAAAATGGCAATTTTGGTCACTGTGAGAGTTTAAAAAGTGGTTATTCAACATGAGGCACGATCCAATTGACATTTTGAATCATTTTAGGTACAGTCCAAATAATCAATTTTCAGCCGAAAAACGATGACCGCGGAGCTGTCGAACGTTCCCAAAATGGTCAATTTTTATGAAATTTTAACATTGAATCTTTTGGCTGTAAATTAATGTTGGATGTGAATTATTACTTTTTCAACTACAATAAATGTTTTTAAAGTCATTTCTGTGCCTGAAATTGGTCAAAATTGAAGCTTCTGAGTAAGCAAAACTCTGTAAAAATGGCAATTATGGTCCCTGTGAGGGTTTAAAAAGTGGTTATTCAACATGATTCACGATCCAATTGACATTTTGAATCATTGTAGGTACAGCCCAAAAAAATCAATTTTCTGCCGAAAAACGATGACCGCGGAGCTGTCGAACGTTCCCAAAATGGTCAATTTCGATGAAATTTTAACATTTAATCTTTTGGCTGTAAATTGCGGTTGGATATTAATTATCACTTTTTCAACTAAAATAAATGTGTTTAAAGTCATTTCTGTGCCTGGGATGGGTCAAAATTAAAGCTTCTGAGTAAGCAAAACTCTGTAAAAAATGGCAATTTTGGTCCCTGTGAGGGTTTAAAAAGTGGTTATTCAACATGAGGCACGATCCAATTGACATTTTGAATCATTTTAGGTACAGTCCAAAAAATCAATTTTCTGCCGAAAACGATTACCGCGGAGCTGTTGAACGTTCCCAAAATGGTCAATTTCGATGAAATTTTAACATTTAATCTTTTGGCTGTAAATTAATGTTGGATGTGAATTATTACTTTTTCAACTAAAATAAATGTGTTTAAAGTCATTTCTGTACCTGAAATTGGTCAAAATTGAAGCTTCTGAGTAAGCAAAACTCTGTAAAAAATGGCAATTTTGGTCCCTGTGAGGGTTTAAAAAGTGGTTATTCAACATTAGGCACGATCCAATTGACATTTTGAATCATTTTAGGTACAGTCCAAAAAACTCAATTTTCTCCCGAAAAACGATGACCGCGGAGCTGTCGAACGTTCCCAAAATGGTCAATTTCGATGAAATTTTAACATTGAATCTTTTGGCTGTAAATTAATGTTGGATGTGAATTATTACTTTTTCAACTAAAATAAGTGTGTTTAAAGTCATTTCTGTGCCTGAAATTGGTCAAAATTGAAGCTTCTGAGTAAGCAAAACTCTGTAAAAAATGGCAATTTTGGTCCCTGTGAGGGTTTAAAAAGTGGTTATTCAACATGAGGCACGATCCAATTGACATTTTGAATCATTTTAGGTACAGTCCAAAAAATCAATTTTCTGCCGAAAACGATTACCGCGGAGCTGTTGAACGTTCCCAAAATGGTAAATTTCAATGACATTTTAACATTGAATCTTTTGGCTGTAAATTAATGTTGGATGTGAATTATTACTTTTTCAACTAAAATAAATGTGTTTAAAGTCATTTCTGTGCCTGAAATTGGTCAAAATTGAAGCTTCTGAGTAAGCAAAACTCTGTAAAAAATGGCAATTTTGGTCCCTGTGAGGGTTTAAAAAGTGGTTATTCAACATGAGGCACGATCCAATTGACATTTTGAATCATTTTAGGTACAGTCCAAAAAATCAATTTTCTGCCGAAAACGATTACCGCGGAGCTGTTGAACGTTCCCAAAATGGTAAATTTCAATGACATTTTAACATTGAATCTTTTGGCTGTAAATTAATGTTGGATGTGAATTATTACTTTTTCAACTAAAATAAATGTATTTGAAGTAATTTCTGTGCGTGAAATTGGTCAAAATTAAAGCTTCTGAGTAAGCAAAACTCTGTAAAAATGGCAATTTTGGTCACTGTGAGGGTTTAAAAAGTGGTTATTCAACATGAGGCACAATCCAATTGACATTTTGAATCATTTGAGGTACAGTCCAAAAAATCAATTTTCTCCCGAAAAACGATAACCGCGGAGCTGTCGAACGTTCCCAAAATGGTCAATTTCGATGAAATTTTAACATTGAATCTTTTGGCCGTAAATTAATGTTGGATGTGAATTATTACTTTTTCAACTAAAATAAATGTGTTTAAAGTAATTTCTGTGCCTGGGATGGGTCAAAATTAAAGCTTCTGAGTAAGCAAAACTCTGTAAAAATGGCAATTTTGGTCCCTGTTAGGGTTTAAAAAGTGGTTATTCAACATGAGGCATGATCCAATTGACATTTTGAATCATTTTAGGTACATTCCAAAAAATCAATTTTCTGCCGAAAAACGATGACCGCGGAGCTGTCGAACGTTCCCAAAATGGTCAATTTCGATGAAATTTTAACATTGAATCTTTTGGATGTAAATTAATGTTGGATGAGAATTATTACTTTTTCAACTAAAATAAATGTGTTTAAAGTCATTTCTGTGCCTGAAATTGGTCAAAATTGAAGCTTCGGAGTAAGCAAAACTCTGTAAAAATGGCAATTTTGGTCACTGTGAGAGTTTAAAAAGTGGTTATTCAACATGAGGCACGATCCAATTGACATTTTGAATCATTTTAGGTACAGTCCAAATAATCAATTTTCAGCCGAAAAACGATGACCCCGGAGCTGTCGAACGTTCCCAAAATGGTCAATTTTTATGAAATTTTAACATTGAATCTTTTGGCTGTAAATTAATGTTGGATGTGAATTATTACTTTTTCAACTACAATAAATGTTTTTAAAGTCATTTCTGTGCCTGAAATTGGTCAAAATTGAAGCTTCTGAGTAAGCAAAACTCTGTAAAAATGGCAATTATGGTCCCTGTGAGGGTTTAAAAAGTGGTTATTCAACATGATTCACGATCCAATTGACATTTTGAATCATTGTAGGTACAGCCCAAAAAAATCAATTTTCTGCCGAAAAACAATGACCGCGGAGCTGTCGAACGTTCCCAAAATGGTCAATTTCGATGAAATTTTAACATTTAATCTTTTGGCTGTAAATTGCGGTTGGATGTTAATTATCACTTTTTCAACTAAAATAAATGTTTTTAAAGTCATTTCTGTGCCTGAAATTGGTCAAAATTGAAGCTTCTGAGTAAGCAAAACTCTGTAAAAATGGCAATTATGGTCCCTGTGAGGGTTTAAAAAGTGGTTATTCAACATGAGGCACGATCCAATTGACATTTTGAATCATTTTAGGTACAGTCCAAAAAATCAATTTTCTGCCGAAAACGATTACCGCGGAGCTGTTGAACGTTCCCAAAATGGTCAATTTCGATGAAATTTTAACATTTAATCTTTTGGCTGTAAATTAATGTTGGATGTGAATTATTACTTTTTCTACTAAAATAAATGTGTTTAAAGTCATTTCTGTACCTGAAATTGGTCAAAATTGAAGCTTCTGAGTAAGCAAAACTCTGTAAAAAATGGCAATTTTGGTCCCTGTGAGGGTTTAAAAAGTGGTTATTCAACATGAGGCACGATCCAATTGACATTTTGAATCATTTTAGGTACAGTCCAAAAAACTCAATTTTCTCCCGAAAAACGATGACCGCGGAGCTGTCGAACGTTCCCAAAATGGTCAATTTCGATGAAATTTTAACATTGAATCTTTTGGCTGTAAATTAATGTTGGATGTGAATTATTACTTTTTCAACTAAATAAATGTGTTTAAAGTCATTTCTGTGCCTGAAATTGGTCAAAATTGAAGCTTCTGAGTAAGCAAAACTCTGTAAAAATGGCAATTTTGGTCACTGTGAGAGTTTAAAAAGTGGTTATTCAACATGAGGCATGATCCAATTGACATTTTGAATCATTTTAGGTACAGTCCAAATAATCAATTTTCAGCCGAAAAACGATGACCGCGGAGCTGTCGAACGTTCCCAAAATGGTCAATTTTTATGAAATTTTAACATTGAATCTTTTGGCTGTAAATTAATGTTGGATGTGAATTATTACTTTTTCAACTACAATAAATGTTTTTAAAGTCATTTCTGTGCCTGAAATTGGTCAAAATTGAAGCTTCTGAGTAAGCAAAACTCTGTAAAAATGGCAATTTTGGTCCCTGTGAGGGTTTAAAAAGTGGTTATTCAACATGATTCACGATCCAATTGACATTTTGAATCATTGTAGGTACAGCCCAAAAAAATCAATTTTCTGCCGAAAAACGATGACCGCGGAGCTGTCGAACGTTCCCAAAATGGTCAATTTCGATGAAATTTTAACATTTAATCTTTTGGCTGTAAATTGCGGTTGGATGGTAATTATCACTTTTTCAACTAAAATAAATGTGTTTAAAGTCATTTCTGTGCCTGGGATGGGTCAAAATTATAGCTTCTGAGTAAGCAAAACTCTGTAAAAATGGCAATTTTGGTCACTGTGAGAGTTTAAAAAGTGGTTATTCAACATGAGGCACGATCCAATTGACATTTTGAATCATTTTAGGTACAGTCCAAATAATCAATTTTCAGCCGAAAAACGATGACCCCGGAGCTGTCGAACGTTCCCAAAATGGTCAATTTTTATGAAATTTTAACATTGAATCTTTTGGCTGTAAATTAATGTTGGATGTGAATTATTACTTTTTCAACTACAATAAATGTTTTTAAAGTCATTTCTGTGCCTGAAATTGGTCAAAATTGAAGCTTCTGAGTAAGCAAAACTCTGTAAAAATGGCAATTATGGTCCCTGTGAGGGTTTAAAAAGTGGTTATTCAACATGATTCACGATCCAATTGACATTTTGAATCATTTTAGGTACATTCCAAAAAATCAATTTTCTGCCGAAAAACGATGACCGCGGAGCTGTCGAACGTTCCCAAAATGGTCAATTTCGATGAAATTTTAACATTGAATCTTTTGGATGTAAATTAATGTTGGATGAGAATTATTACTTTTTCAACTAAAATAAATGTGTTTAAAGTCATTTCTGTGCCTGAAATTGGTCAAAATTGAAGCTTCGGAGTAAGCAAAACTCTGTAAAAATGGCAATTTTGGTCCCTGTGAGGGTTTAAAAAGTGGTTATTCAACATGAGGCACGATCCAATTGACATTTTGAATCATTTTAAGTACAGTCCAAAAAAATCAATTTTCTGCCGAAAAACAATGACCGCGGAGATATCGAACGTTCCCAAAATGGTCAATTTCGATGACATTTTAACATTTAATCTTTTGGCTGTAAATTAATGTTGGATGTGAATTATTACTTTTTCAACTAAAATAAATGTGTTTAAAGTCATTTCTGTGCCTGAAATTGGTCAAAATTGAAGCTTCTGAGTAAGCAAAACTCTGTAAAAATGGCAATTTTGGTCACTGTGAGAGTTTAAAAAGTGGTTATTCAACATGAGGCACGATCCAATTGACATTTTGAATCATTTTAGGTACAGTCCAAATAATCAATTTTCAGCCGAAAAACGATGACCGCGGAGCTGTCGAACGTTCCCAAAATGGTCAATTTTTATGAAATTTTAACATTGAATCTTTTGGCTGTAAATTAATGTTGGATGTGAATTATTACTTTTTCAAATACAATAAATGTTTTTAAAGTCATTTCTGTGCCTGAAATTGGTCAAAATTGAAGCTTCTGAGTAAGCAAAACTCTGTAAAAATGGCAATTATGGTCCCTGTGAGGGTTTAAAAAGTGGTTATTCAACATGATTCACGATCCAATTGACATTTTGAATCATTGTAGGTACAGCCCAAAAAAATCAATTTTCTGCCGAAAAACGATGACCGCGGAGCTGTCGAACGTTCCCAAAATGGTCAATTTCGATGAAATTTTAACATTTAATCTTTTGGCTGTAAATTAATGTTGGATGTGAATTATTACTTTTTCAACTAAAATAAATGTGTTTAAAGTCATTTCTGTGCCTGAAATTGGTCAAAATTGAAGCTTCTGAGTAAGCAAAACTCTGTAAAAAATGGCAATTTTGGTCCCTGTGAGGGTTTAAAAAGTGGTTATTCAACATGAGGCACGATCCAATTGACATTTTGAATCATTTTAGGTACAGTCCAAAAAACTCAATTTTCTCCCGAAAAACGATGACCGCGGAGCTGTCGAACGTTCCCAAAATGGTCAATTTCGATGAAATTTTAACATTGAATCTTTTGGCTGTAAATTAATGTTGGATGTGAATTATTACTTTTTCAACTAAATAAATGTGTTTAAAGTCATTTCTGTGCCTGAAATTGGTCAAAATTGAAGCTTCTGAGTAAGCAAAACTCTGTAAAAATGGCAATTTTGGTCACTGTGAGAGTTTAAAAAGTGGTTATTCAACATGAGGCATGATCCAATTGACATTTTGAATCATTTTAGGTACAGTCCAAATAATCAATTTTCAGCCGAAAAACGATGACCGCGGAGCTGTCGAACGTTCCCAAAATGGTCAATTTTTATGAAATTTTAACATTGAATCTTTTGGCTGTAAATTAATGTTGGATGTGAATTATTACTTTTTCAACTACAATAAATGTTTTTAAAGTCATTTCTGTGCCTGAAATTGGTCAAAATTGAAGCTTCTGAGTAAGCAAAACTCTGTAAAAATGGCAATTTTGGTCCCTGTGAGGGTTTAAAAAGTGGTTATTCAACATGATTCACGATCCAATTGACATTTTGAATCATTGTAGGTACAGCCCAAAAAAATCAATTTTCTGCCGAAAAACGATGACCGCGGAGCTGTCGAACGTTCCCAAAATGGTCAATTTCGATGAAATTTTAACATTTAATCTTTTGGCTGTAAATTGCGGTTGGATGGTAATTATCACTTTTTCAACTAAAATAAATGTGTTTAAAGTCATTTCTGTGCCTGGGATGGGTCAAAATTATAGCTTCTGAGTAAGCAAAACTCTGTAAAAATGGCAATTTTGGTCACTGTGAGAGTTTAAAAAGTGGTTATTCAACATGAGGCACGATCCAATTGACATTTTGAATCATTTTAGGTACAGTCCAAATAATCAATTTTCAGCCGAAAAACGATGACCCCGGAGCTGTCGAACGTTCCCAAAATGGTCAATTTTTATGAAATTTTAACATTGAATCTTTTGGCTGTAAATTAATGTTGGATGTGAATTATTACTTTTTCAACTACAATAAATGTTTTTAAAGTCATTTCTGTGCCTGAAATTGGTCAAAATTGAAGCTTCTGAGTAAGCAAAACTCTGTAAAAATGGCAATTATGGTCCCTGTGAGGGTTTAAAAAGTGGTTATTCAACATGATTCACGATCCAATTGACATTTTGAATCATTTTAGGTACATTCCAAAAAATCAATTTTCTGCCGAAAAACGATGACCGCGGAGCTGTCGAACGTTCCCAAAATGGTCAATTTCGATGAAATTTTAACATTGAATCTTTTGGATGTAAATTAATGTTGGATGAGAATTATTACTTTTTCAACTAAAATAAATGTGTTTAAAGTCATTTCTGTGCCTGAAATTGGTCAAAATTGAAGCTTCGGAGTAAGCAAAACTCTGTAAAAATGGCAATTTTGGTCCCTGTGAGGGTTTAAAAAGTGGTTATTCAACATGAGGCACGATCCAATTGACATTTTGAATCATTTTAAGTACAGTCCAAAAAAATCAATTTTCTGCCGAAAAACAATGACCGCGGAGATATCGAACGTTCCCAAAATGGTCAATTTCGATGACATTTTAACATTTAATCTTTTGGCTGTAAATTAATGTTGGATGTGAATTATTACTTTTTCAACTAAAATAAATGTGTTTAAAGTCATTTCTGTGCCTGAAATTGGTCAAAATTGAAGCTTCTGAGTAAGCAAAACTCTGTAAAAATGGCAATTTTGGTCACTGTGAGAGTTTAAAAAGTGGTTATTCAACATGAGGCACGATCCAATTGACATTTTGAATCATTTTAGGTACAGTCCAAATAATCAATTTTCAGCCGAAAAACGATGACCGCGGAGCTGTCGAACGTTCCCAAAATGGTCAATTTTTATGAAATTTTAACATTGAATCTTTTGGCTGTAAATTAATGTTGGATGTGAATTATTACTTTTTCAAATACAATAAATGTTTTTAAAGTCATTTCTGTGCCTGAAATTGGTCAAAATTGAAGCTTCTGAGTAAGCAAAACTCTGTAAAAATGGCAATTATGGTCCCTGTGAGGGTTTAAAAAGTGGTTATTCAACATGATTCACGATCCAATTGACATTTTGAATCATTGTAGGTACAGCCCAAAAAAATCAATTTTCTGCCGAAAAACGATGACCGCGGAGCTGTCGAACGTTCCCAAAATGGTCAATTTCGATGAAATTTTAACATTTAATCTTTTGGCTGTAAATTAATGTTGGATGTGAATTATTACTTTTTCAACTAAAATAAATGTGTTTAAAGTCATTTCTGTACCTGAAATTGGTCAAAATTGAAGCTTCTGAGTAAGCAAAACTCTGTAAAAAATGGCAATTTTGGTCCCTGTGAGGGTTTAAAAAGTGGTTATTCAACATGAGGCACGATCCAATTGACATTTTGAATCATTTTAGGTACAGTCCAAAAAACTCAATTTTCTCCCGAAAAACGATGACCGCGGAGCTGTCGAACGTTCCCAAAATGGTCAATTTCGATGAAATTTTAACATTGAATCTTTTGGCTGTAAATTAATGTTGGATGTGAATTATTACTTTTTCAACTAAAATAAATGTGTTTAAAGTCATTTCTGTGCCTGAAATTGGTCAAAATTGAAGCTTCTGAGTAAGCAAAACTCTGTAAAAAATGGCAATTTTGGTCCCTGTGAGGGTTTAAAAAGTGGTTATTCAACATGAGGCACGATCCAATTGACATTTTGAATCATTTTAGGTACAGTCCAAAAAATCAATTTTCTGCCGAAAACGATTACCGCGGAGCTGTTGAACGTTCCCAAAATGGTAAATTTCAATGACATTTTAACATTGAATCTTTTGGCTGTAAATTAATGTTGGATGTGAATTATTACTTTTTCAACTAAAATAAATGTGTTTAAAGTCATTTCTGTGCCTGAAATTGGTCAAAATTGAAGCTTCTGAGTAAGCAAAACTCTGTAAAAAATGGCAATTTTGGTCCCTGTGAGGGTTTAAAAAGTGGTTATTCAACATGAGGCACGATCCAATTGACATTTTGAATCATTTTAGGTACAGTCCAAAAAATCAATTTTCTGCCGAAAACGATTACCGCGGAGCTGTTGAACGTTCCCAAAATGGTAAATTTCAATGACATTTTAACATTGAATCTTTTGGCTGTAAATTAATGTTGGATGTGAATTATTACTTTTTCAACTAAAATAAATGTATTTGAAGTAATTTCTGTGCGTGAAATTGGTCAAAATTAAAGCTTCTGAGTAAGCAAAACTCTGTAAAAATGGCAATTTTGGTCACTGTGAGGGTTTAAAAAGTGGTTATTCAACATGAGGCACAATCCAATTGACATTTTGAATCATTTGAGGTACAGTCCAAAAAATCAATTTTCTCCCGAAAAACGATAACCGCGGAGCTGTCGAACGTTCCCAAAATGGTCAATTTCGATGAAATTTTAACATTGAATCTTTTGGCCGTAAATTAATGTTGGATGTGAATTATTACTTTTTCAACTAAAATAAATGTGTTTAAAGTAATTTCTGTGCCTGGGATGGGTCAAAATTAAAGCTTCTGAGTAAGCAAAACTCTGTAAAAATGGCAATTTTGGTCCCTGTTAGGGTTTAAAAAGTGGTTATTCAACATGAGGCATGATCCAATTGACATTTTGAATCATTTTAGGTACATTCCAAAAAATCAATTTTCTGCCGAAAAACGATGACCGCGGAGCTGTCGAACGTTCCCAAAATGGTCAATTTCGATGAAATTTTAACATTGAATCTTTTGGATGTAAATTAATGTTGGATGAGAATTATTACTTTTTCAACTAAAATAAATGTGTTTAAAGTCATTTCTGTGCCTGAAATTGGTCAAAATTGAAGCTTCGGAGTAAGCAAAACTCTGTAAAAATGGCAATTTTGGTCACTGTGAGAGTTTAAAAAGTGGTTATTCAACATGAGGCACGATCCAATTGACATTTTGAATCATTTTAGGTACAGTCCAAATAATCAATTTTCAGCCGAAAAACGATGACCCCGGAGCTGTCGAACGTTCCCAAAATGGTCAATTTTTATGAAATTTTAACATTGAATCTTTTGGCTGTAAATTAATGTTGGATGTGAATTATTACTTTTTCAACTACAATAAATGTTTTTAAAGTCATTTCTGTGCCTGAAATTGGTCAAAATTGAAGCTTCTGAGTAAGCAAAACTCTGTAAAAATGGCAATTATGGTCCCTGTGAGGGTTTAAAAAGTGGTTATTCAACATGATTCACGATCCAATTGACATTTTGAATCATTGTAGGTACAGCCCAAAAAAATCAATTTTCTGCCGAAAAACGATGACCGCGGAGCTGTCGAACGTTCCCAAAATGGTCAATTTCGATGAAATTTTAACATTTAATCTTTTGGCTGTAAATTGCGGTTGGATGTTAATTATCACTTTTTCAACTAAAATAAATGTGTTAAAGTCATTTCTGTGCCTGGGATGGGTCAAAATTAAAGCTTCTGAGTAAGCAAAACTCTGTAAAAAATGGCAATTTTGGTCCCTGTGAGGGTTTAAAAAGTGGTTATTCAACATGAGGCACGATCCAATTGACATTTTGAATCATTTTAGGTACAGTCCAAAAAATCAATTTTCTGCCGAAAACGATTACCGCGGAGCTGTTGAACGTTCCCAAAATGGTCAATTTCGATGAAATTTTAACATTTAATCTTTTGGCTGTAAATTAATGTTGGATGTGAATTATTACTTTTTCAACTAAAATAAATGTGTTTAAAGTCATTTCTGTACCTGAAATTGGTCAAAATTGAAGCTTCTGAGTAAACAAAACTCTGTAAAAAATGGCAATTTTGGTCCCTGTGAGGGTTTAAAAAGTGGTTATTCAACATGAGGCACGATCCAATTGACATTTTGAATCATTTTAGGTACAGTCCAAAAAACTCAATTTTCTCCCGAAAAACGATGACCGCGGAGCTGTCGAACGTTCCCAAAATGGTCAATTTCGATGAAATTTTAACATTGAATCTTTTGGCTGTAAATTAATGTTGGATGTGAATTATTACTTTTTCAACTAAATAAATGTGTTTAAAGTCATTTCTGTGCCTGAAATTGGTCAAAATTGAAGCTTCTGAGTAAGCAAAACTCTGTAAAAATGGCAATTTTGGTCACTGTGAGAGTTTAAAAAGTGGTTATTCAACATGAGGCATGATCCAATTGACATTTTGAATCATTTTAGGTACAGTCCAAATAATCAATTTTCAGCCGAAAAACGATGACCGCGGAGCTGTCGAACGTTCCCAAAATGGTCAATTTTTATGAAATTTTAACATTGAATCTTTTGGCTGTAAATTAATGTTGGATGTGAATTATTACTTTTTCAACTACAATAAATGTTTTTAAAGTCATTTCTGTGCCTGAAATTGGTCAAAATTGAAGCTTCTGAGTAAGCAAAACTCTGTAAAAATGGCAATTTTGGTCCCTGTGAGGGTTTAAAAAGTGGTTATTCAACATGATTCACGATCCAATTGACATTTTGAATCATTGTAGGTACAGCCCAAAAAAATCAATTTTCTGCCGAAAAACGATGACCGCGGAGCTGTCGAACGTTCCCAAAATGGTCAATTTCGATGAAATTTTAACATTTAATCTTTTGGCTGTAAATTGCGGTTGGATGTTAATTATCACTTTTTCAACTAAAATAAATGTGTTTAAAGTCATTTCTGTGCCTGGGATGGGTCAAAATTAAAGCTTCTGAGTAAGCAAAACTCTGTAAAAATGGCAATTTTGGTCACTGTGAGAGTTTAAAAAGTGGTTATTCAACATGAGGCACGATCCAATTGACATTTTGAATCATTTTAGGTACAGTCCAAATAATCAATTTTCAGCCGAAAAACGATGACCCCGGAGCTGTCGAACGTTCCCAAAATGGTCAATTTTTATGAAATTTTAACATTGAATCTTTTGGCTGTAAATTAATGTTGGATGTGAATTATTACTTTTTCAACTACAATAAATGTTTTTAAAGTCATTTCTGTGCCTGAAATTGGTCAAAATTGAAGCTTCTGAGTAAGCAAAACTCTGTAAAAATGGCAATTATGGTCCCTGTGAGGGTTTAAAAAGTGGTTATTCAACATGATTCACGATCCAATTGACATTTTGAATCATTGTAGGTACAGCCCAAAAAAAATCAATTTTCTGCCGAAAAACGATGACCGCGGAGCTGTCGAACGTTCCCAAAATGGTCAATTTCGATGAAATTTTAACATTTAATCTTTTGGCTGTAAATTGCGGTTGGATGTTAATTATCACTTTTTCAACTAAAATAAATGTGTTAAAGTCATTTCTGTGCCTGGGATGGGTCAAAATTAAAGCTTCTGAGTAAGCAAAACTCTGTAAAAAATGGCAATTTTGGTCCCTGTGAGGGTTTAAAAAGTGGTTATTCAACATGAGGCACGATCCAATTGACATTTTGAATCATTTTAGGTACAGTCCAAAAAACTCAATTTTCTCCCGAAAAACGATGACCGCGGAGCTGTCGAACGTTCCCAAAATGGTCAATTTCGATGAAATTTTAACATTGAATCTTTTGGCTGTAAATTAATGTTGGATGTGAATTATTACTTTTTCAACTAAATAAATGTGTTTAAAGTCATTTCTGTGCCTGAAATTGGTCAAAATTGAAGCTTCTGAGTAAGCAAAACTCTGTAAAAATGGCAATTTTGGTCACTGTGAGAGTTTAAAAAGTGGTTATTCAACATGAGGCATGATCCAATTGACATTTTGAATCATTTTAGGTACAGTCCAAATAATCAATTTTCAGCCGAAAAACGATGACCGCGGAGCTGTCGAACGTTCCCAAAATGGTCAATTTTTATGAAATTTTAACATTGAATCTTTTGGCTGTAAATTAATGTTGGATGTGAATTATTACTTTTTCAACTACAATAAATGTTTTTAAAGTCATTTCTGTGCCTGAAATTGGTCAAAATTGAAGCTTCTGAGTAAGCAAAACTCTGTAAAAATGGCAATTTTGGTCCCTGTGAGGGTTTAAAAAGTGGTTATTCAACATGATTCACGATCCAATTGACATTTTGAATCATTGTAGGTACAGCCCAAAAAAATCAATTTTCTGCCGAAAAACGATGACCGCGGAGCTGTCGAACGTTCCCAAAATGGTCAATTTCGATGAAATTTTAACATTTAATCTTTTGGCTGTAAATTGCGGTTGGATGTTAATTATCACTTTTTCAACTAAAATAAATGTGTTTAAAGTCATTTCTGTGCCTGGGATGGGTCAAAATTAAAGCTTCTGAGTAAGCAAAACTCTGTAAAAATGGCAATTTTGTTCCCTGTGAGGGTTTAAAAAGTGGATATTCAACATGAGGCACGATCCAATTGACATTTTGAATCATTTTAGGTACAGTCCAAAAAATTAATTTTCTGCCGAAAAACGATGACCGCAGAGCTGTCGAACGTTCCCAAAATGGTCAATTTCGATGAAATTTTAACATTGAATCTTTTGGCTGTAAATTAATGTTGGATGTGAATTATTACTTTTTCAACTAAAATAAATGTGTTTAAGTCATTTCTGTGCCTGAAATTGGTCAAAATTGAAGCTTCTGAGTAAGCAAAACTCTGTAAAAATGGCAATTTTGGTCACTGTGAGAGTTTAAAAAGTGGTTATTCAACATAAGGCATGATCCAATTGACATTTTGAATCATTTTAGGTACAGTCCAAAAAATCAATTTTCTGCCGAAAAACGATTACCGCGGAGCTGTTGAACGTTCCCAAAATGGTCAATTTCGATGAAATTTTAAAATTGAATCTTTTGGCTGTAAATTAATGTTGGATGTGAATTATTACTTATCCAACTAAAATAAATGTATTTGAAGTAATTTCTGTGCGTGAAATTGGTCAAAATTAAAGCTTCTGAGTAAGCAAAACTCTGTAAAAATTGCAATTTTGGTCCCTGTGAGGGTTTAAAAAGTGGTTATTCAACATGAGGCACAATCCAATTGACATTTTGAATCATTTTAGGTACAGTCCAAAAAATCAATTTTCTCCCGAAAAACGATAACCGCGGAGCTGTCGAACGTTCCCAAAATGGTCAATTTCGATGAAATTTTAACATTGAATCTTTTGGCTGTAAATTAATGTTGGATGTGAATTATTACTTTTTCAACTAAAATAAATGTGTTTAAAGTAATTTCTGTGCCTGGGATGGGTCAAAATTAAAGCTTTAAGTAAGCAAAACTCTGTAAAAATGGCAATTTTGGTCCCTGTTAGGGTTTAAAAAGTGGTTATTCAACATGAGGCACGATCCAATTGACATGTTGAATAATTTTAGGTACAGTCCAAAAAATCAATTTTCTGTAGAAAAACGATGACCGCGGAGCTGTCGAACGTTCCCAAAATGGTCAATTTCGATGAAATTTTAACATTGAATCTTTTGGCTGTAAATTAATGTTGGATGTGAATTATTACTTTTTCAACTACAATAAATGTGTTTAAGTCATTTCTGTGCCTGAAATTGGTCAAAATTGAAGCTTCTGAGTAAGCAAAACTCTGTAAAAATGGCAATTTTGGTCACTGTGAGAGTTTAAAAAGTGGTTATTCAACATAAGGCACGATCCAATTGACATTTTGAATCATTTTAGGTACAGTCCAAAAAAATCAATTTTCTGCCGAAAAACGATTACCGCGGAGCTGTTGAACGTTCCCAAAATGGTCAATTTCGATGAAATTTTAACATTGAATCTTTTGGCTGTAAATTAATGTTGGATGTGAATTATTACTTTTTCAACTAAAATAAATGTATTTGAAGTAATTTCTGTGCGTGAAATTGGTCAAAATTAAAGCTTCTGAGTAAGCAAAACTCTGTAAAAATTGCAATTTTGGTCCCTGTGAGGGTTTAAAAAGTGGTTATTCAACATGAGGCACAATCCAATTGACATTTTGAATCATTTTAGGTACAGTCCAAAAAATCAATTTTCTCCCGAAAAACGATAACCGCGGAGCTGTCGAACGTTCCCAAAATGGTCAATTTCGATGAAATTTTAACATTGAATCTTTTGGCTGTAAATTAATGTTGGATGTGAATTATTACTTTTTCAACTAAAATAAATGTGTTTAAAGTAATTTCTGTGCCTGGGATGGGTCAAAATCAAAGCTTCTGAGTAAGCAAAACTGTAAAAATGGCAATTTTGGTCCCTGTTAGGGTTTAAAAAGTGGTTATTCAACATGAGGCACGATCCAATTGACATGTTGAATCATTTTAGGTACAGTCCAAAAAATCAATTTTCTGTAGAAAAACGATGACCGCGCGGGGCTGTCGAACGTTCCCAAAATGGTCAATTTCGATGAAATTTTAACATTGAATCTTTTGGCTGTAAATTAATGTTGGATGTGAATTATTACTTTTTCAACTAAAATAAATGTGTTTAAAGTCATTTCTGTGCCTGAAATTGGTCAAAATTGAAGCTTCTGAGTAAGCAAAACTCTTCAAAAATGGCAATTTTGGTCCCTGTGAGGGTTTAAAAAGTGGTTATTCAACATGAGGCATGATCCAATTGACATTTTGAATCATTTTAGGTACACTCCAAAAAATCAATTTTCTGCCGAAAAACGATGACCGCGGAGCTGTCGAACGTTCCCAAAATGGTCAATTTCGATGAAATTTTAACATTGAATCTTTTGGCTGTAAATTAATGTTGGATGTGAATTATTACTTTTTCAACTAAAATAAATGTGTTTAAGTCATTTCTGTGCCTGAAATTGGTCAAAATTGAAGCTTCTGAGTAAGCAAAACTCTGTAAAAATGGCAATTTTGGTCACTGTGAGAGTTTAAAAAGTGGTTATTCAACATAAGGCATGATCCAATTGACATTTTGAATCATTTTAGGTACAGTCCAAAAAATCAATTTTCTGCCGAAAAACGATTACCGCGGAGCTGTTGAACGTTCCCAAAATGGTCAATTTCGATGAAATTTTAAAATTGAATCTTTTGGCTGTAAATTAATGTTGGATGTGAATTATTACTTATCCAACTAAAATAAATGTATTTGAAGTAATTTCTGTGCGTGAAATTGGTCAAAATTAAAGCTTCTGAGTAAGCAAAACTCTGTAAAAATTGCAATTTTGGTCCCTGTGAGGGTTTAAAAAGTGGTTATTCAACATGAGGCACAATCCAATTGACATTTTGAATCATTTTAGGTACAGTCCAAAAAATCAATTTTCTCCCGAAAAACGATAACCGCGGAGCTGTCGAACGTTCCCAAAATGGTCAATTTCGATGAAATTTTAACATTGAATCTTTTGGCTGTAAATTAATGTTGGATGTGAATTATTACTTTTTCAACTAAAATAAATGTGTTTAAAGTAATTTCTGTGCCTGGGATGGGTCAAAATTAAAGCTTTAAGTAAGCAAAACTCAGTAAAAATGGCAATTTTGGTCCCTGTTAGGGTTTAAAAAGTGGTTATTCAACATGAGGCACGATCCAATTGACATGTTGAATAATTTTAGGTACAGTCCAAAAAATCAATTTTCTGTAGAAAAACGATGACCGCGGAGCTGTCGAACGTTCCCAAAATGGTCACTTTCGATGAAATTTTAACATTGAATCTTTTGGCTGTAAATTAATGTTGGATGTGAATTATTACTTTTTCAACTACAATAAATGTGTTTAAGTCATTTCTGTGCCTGAAATTGGTCAAAATTGAAGCTTCTGAGTAAGCAAAACTCTGTAAAAATGGCAATTTTGGTCACTGTGAGAGTTTAAAAAGTGGTTATTCAACATAAGGCACGATCCAATTGACATTTTGAATCATTTTAGGTACAGTCCAAAAAATCAATTTTCTGCCGAAAAACGATTACCGCGGAGCTGTTGAACGTTCCCAAAATGGTCAATTTCGATGAAATTTTAACATTGAATCTTTTGCCTGTAAATTAATGTTGGATGTGAATTATTACTTTTTCAACTAAAATAAATGTATTTGAAGTAATTTCTGTGCGTGAAATTGGTCAAAATTAAAGCTTCTGAGTAAGCAAAACTCTGTAAAAATTGCAATTTTGGTCCCTGTGAGGGTTTAAAAAGTGGTTATTCAACATGAGGCACAATCCAATTGACATTTTGAATCATTTTAGGTACAGTCCAAAAAATCAATTTTCTCCCGAAAAACGATAACCGCGGAGCTGTCGAACGTTCCCAAAATGGTCAATTTCGATGAAATTTTAACATTGAATCTTTTGGCTGTAAATTAATGTTGGATGTGAATTATTACTTTTTCAACTAAAATAAATGTGTTTAAAGTAATTTCTGTGCCTGGGATGGGTCAAAATCAAAGCTTCTGAGTAAGCAAAACTGTAAAAATGGCAATTTTGGTCCCTGTTAGGGTTTAAAAAGTGGTTATTCAACATGAGGCACGATCCAATTGACATGTTGAATCATTTTAGGTACAGTCCAAAAAATCAATTTTCTGTAGAAAAACGATGACCGCGCGGGGCTGTCGAACGTTCCCAAAATGGTCAATTTCGATGAAATTTTAACATTGAATCTTTTGGCTGTAAATTAATGTTGGATGTGAATTATTACTTTTTCAACTAAAATAAATGTGTTTAAAGTCATTTCTGTGCCTGAAATTGGTCAAAATTGAAGCTTCTGAGTAAGCAAAACTCTTCAAAAATGGCAATTTTGGTCCCTGTGAGGGTTTAAAAAGTGGTTATTCAACATGAGGCATGATCCAATTGACATTTTGAATCATTTTAGGTACACTCCAAAAAATCAATTTTCTGCCGAAAAACGATGACCGCGGAGCTGTCGAACGTTCCCAAAATGGTCAATTTCGATGAAATTTTAACATTGAATCTTTTGGCTGTAAATTAATGTTGGATGTGAATTATTACTTTTTCAACTAAAATAAATGTGTTTAAAGTCATTTCTGTGCCTGAAATTGGTCAAAATTGAAGCTTCTGAGTAAGCAAAACTCTTCAAAAATGGCAATTTTGGTCCCTGTGAAGGTTTAAAAAGTGGTTATTCAACATGAGGCACGATCCAATTGACATTTTGAATAATTTTAAGTACAGTCCAAAAAATCTATTTTCTGCCGAAAAACAATGACCGCGGAGATGTCGAACGTTCCGAAAATGGTCAATTTCGATGGAATTTTAACATTTAATCTTTTGGCTGTAAATTGCGGTTGGATGTGAATTATCACTTTTTCAACTAAAATAAATGTGTTTAAAGTCATTTCTGTGCCTGGGATGGGTCAAAATTAAAACTTCTGAGTAAGCAAAACTCTGTAAAAATGGCAATTTTGTTCCCTGTGAGGGTTTTAAAAGTGGATATTCAACATGAGGCACGATCCAATTGACATTTTGAATCATTTTAGGTACAGTCCAAAAAATTAATTTTCTGCCGAAAAACGATGACCGCGGAGCTGTCGAACGTTCCCAAAATGGTCAATTTCGATGAAATTTTAACATTGAATCTTTTGGCTGTAAATTAATGTTGGATGTGAATTATTACTTTTTCAACTAAAATAAATGTGTTTAAAGTCATTTCTGTGCCTGAAATTGGTCAAAATTGAAGCTTCTGAGTAAGCAAAACTCTGTAAAAATGGCAATTTTGTTCCCTGTGAGGGTTTAAAAAGTGGATATTCAACATGAGGCACGATCCAATTGACATTTTGAATCATTTTAGGTACAGTCCAAAAAATCAATTTTCTGTAGAAAAACGATGACCGCGCGGGGCTGTCGAACGTTCCCAAAATGGTCAATTTCGATGAAATTTTAACATTGAATCTTTTGGCTGTAAATTAATGTTGGATGTGAATTATTACTTTTTGAACTAAAATAAATGTGTTTAAAGTCATCTCTGTGCCTGAAATTGGTCAAAATTGAAGCTTCTGAGTAAGCAAAACTCTTCAAAAATGGCAATTTTGGTCCCTGTGAGGGTTTAAAAAGTGGTTATTCAACATGAGGCATGATCCAATTGACATTTTGAATCATTTTAGGTACAGTCCAAAAAATCAATTTTCTGCCGAAAAACGATGACCGCGGAGCTGTCGAACGTTCCCAAAATGGTCAATTTCGATGAAATTTTAACATTGAATCTTTTGGCTGTAAATTAATGTTGGATGTGAATTATTACTTTTTCAACTAAAATAAATGTGTTTAAAGTCATTTCTGTACCTGAAATTGGTCAAAATTGAAGCTTCTGAGTAAGCAAAACTCTGTAAAAATCGCAATTTTGGTCCCTGTGAAGGTTTAAAAAGTGGTTATTCAACATGAGGCACGATCCAATTGACATTTTGAATCATTTTAAGTACAGTGCCAAAAATCTATTTTCTGCCGAAAAACAATGACCGCGGAGATGTCGAACGTTCCGAAAATGGTCAATTTCGATGGAATTTTAACATTTAATCTTTTGGCTGTAAATTGCGGTTGGATGTGAATTATCACTTTTTCAACTAAAATAAATGTGTTTAAAGTCATTTCTGTGCCTGGGATGGGTCAAAATTAAAACTTCTGAGTAAGCAAAACTCTGTAAAAATGGCAATTTTGTTCCCTGTGAGGGTTTTAAAAGTGGATATTCAACATGAGGCACGATCCAATTGACATTTTGAATCATTTTAGGTACAGTCCAAAAAATTAATTTTCTGCCGAAAAACGATGACCGCGGAGCTGTCGAACGTTCCCAAAATGGTCAATTTCGATGAAATTTTAACATTGAATCTTTTGGCTGTAAATTAATGTTGGATGTGAATTATTACTTTTTCAACTAAAATAAATGTGTTTAAAGTCATTTCTGTGCCTGAAATTGGTCAAAATTGAAGCTTCTGAGTAAGCAAAACTCTGTAAAAATGGCAATTTTGTTCCCTGTGAGGGTTTAAAAAGTGGATATTCAACATGAGGCACGATCCAATTGACATTTTGAATCATTTTAGGTACAGTCCAAAAAATCAATTTTCTGTAGAAAAACGATGACCGCGCGGGGCTGTCGAACGTTCCCAAAATGGTCAATTTCGATGAAATTTTAACATTGAATCTTTTGGCTGTAAATTAATGTTGGATGTGAATTATTACTTTTTGAACTAAAATAAATGTGTTTAAAGTCATCTCTGTGCCTGAAATTGGTCAAAATTGAAGCTTCTGAGTAAGCAAAACTCTTCAAAAATGGCAATTTTGGTCCCTGTGAGGGTTTAAAAAGTGGTTATTCAACATGAGGCATGATCCAATTGACATTTTGAATCATTTTAGGTACAGTCCAAAAAATCAATTTTCTGCCGAAAAACGATGACCGCGGAGCTGTCGAACGTTCCCAAAATGGTCAATTTCGATGAAATTTTAACATTGAATCTTTTGGCTGTAAATTAATGTTGGATGTGAATTATTACTTTTTCAACTAAAATAAATGTGTTTAAAGTCATTTCTGTACCTGAAATTGGTCAAAATTGAAGCTTCTGAGTAAGCAAAACTCTGTAAAAATCGCAATTTTGGTCCCTGTGAAGGTTTAAAAAGTGGTTATTCAACATGAGGCACGATCCAATTGACATTTTGAATCATTTTAAGTACAGTGCCAAAAATCTATTTTCTGCCGAAAAACAATGACCGCGGAGATGTCGAACGTTCCGAAAATGGTCAATTTCGATGGAATTTTAACATTTAATCTTTTGGCTGTAAATTGCGGTTGGATGTGAATTATCACTTTTTCAACTAAAATAAATGTGTTTAAAGTCATTTCTGTGCCTGGGATGGGTCAAAATTAAAACTTCTGAGTAAGCAAAACTCTGTAAAAATGGCAATTTTGTTCCCTGTGAGGGTTTTAAAAGTGGATATTCAACATGAGGCACGATCCAATTGACATTTTGAATCATTTTAGGTACAGTCCAAAAAATTAATTTTCTGCCGAAAAACGATGACCGCAGAGCTGTCGAACGTTCCCAAAATGGTCACTTTCGATGAAATTTTAACATTTAATCTTTTGGCTGTAAATTGCGGTTGGATGTGAATTATCACTTTTTCAACTAAAATAAATGTGTTTAAAGTCATTTCTGTGCCTGGGATGGGTCAAAATTAAAACTTCTGAGTAAGCAAAACTCTGTAAAAATGGCAATTTTGTTCCCTGTGAGGGTTTTAAAAGTGGATATTCAACATGAGGCACGATCCAATTGACATTTTGAATCATTTTAGGTACAGTCCAAAAAATTAATTTTCTGCCGAAAAACGATGACCGCAGAGCTGTCGAACGTTCCCAAAATGGTCACTTTCGATGAAATTTTAACATTGAATCTTTTGGCTGTAAATTAATGTTGGATGTGAATTATTACTTTTTCAACTAAAATAAATGTGTTTAAAGTCATTTCTGTGCCTGAAATTGGTCAAAATTGAAGCTTCTGAGTAAGCAAAACTCTGTAAAAATGGCAATTTTGTTCCCTGTGATGGTTTAAAAAGTGGATATTCAACATGAGGCACGATCCAATTGACATTTTGAATCATTTTAGGTACAGTCCAAAAAATTAATTTTCTGCCGAAAAACGATGACCGCAGAGCTGTCGAACGTTCCCAAAATGGTCAATTTCGATGAAATTTTAACATTGAATCTTTTGGCTGTAAATTAATGTTGGATGTGAATTATTACTTTTTCAACTAAAATAAATGTGTTTAAAGTCATTTCTGTGCCTGAAATTGGTCAAAATTGATCCTTCTGAGTAAGCAAAACTCTGTAAAAATGGCAATTTTGGTCACGTGAGAGTTTAAAAAGTGGTTATTCAACATGAGGCACGATCCAATCGACATTTTGAATCATTTTAGGTACAGTCCAAAAGATCAATTTTCTGCCAAAAACGATTACCGCGAAGCTGTTGAACGTTCCCAAAATGGTCAATTTCGATGAAATTTTAACATTTAATCTTTTGGCTGTAAATTAATGTTGGATGTGAATTATTACTTTTTCAACCACAATAAATGTGTTTAAAGTCATTTCTGTGCCTGAAATTGGTCAAAATTGAAGCTTCTGAGTAAGCAAAACTCTGTAAAAATGGCAATTTTGGTCACTGTGAGAGTTTAAAAAGTGGTTATTCAACATAAGGCACGATCCAATTGACATTTTGAATCATTTTAGGTACAGTCCAAAAAATCAATTTTCTGCCGAAAACGATTACCGCGGAGCTGTTGAACGTTCCCAAAATGGTCAATTTCGATGAAATTTTAACATTGAATCTTTTGGCTGTAAATTAATGTTGGATGTGAATTATTACTTTTTCAACTAAAATAAATGTATTTGAAGTGATTTCTGTGCGTGAAATTGGTCAAAATTAAAGCTTCTGAGTAAGCAAAACTCAGTAAAAATGGCAATTTTGGTCACTGTGAGGGTTTAAAAAGTGGTTATTCAACATGAGGCACAATCCAATTGACATTTTGAATCATTTTAGGTACAGTCCAAAAAATCAATTTTCTCCCGAAAAACGATAACCGCGGAGCTGTCGAACGTTCCCAAAATGGTCAATTTCGATGAAATTTTAACATTGAATCTTTTGGCTGTAAATTAATGTTGGATGTGAATTATTACTTTTTCAACTAAAATAAATGTGTTTAAAGTAATTTCTGTGCCTGGGATGGGTCAAAATTAAAGCTTCTGAGTAAGCCAAACTCTGTAAAAATGGCAATTTTGGTCCCTGTTAGGGTTTAAAAAGTGGTTATTCAACATGAGGCACGATCCAATTGACATGTTGAATCATTTTAGGTACAGTCCAAAAAACTCAATTTTCTGTAGAAAAACGATGACCGCGGAGCTGTCGAACGTTCCCAAAATGGTCAATTTCGATGAAATTTTAACATTGAATCTTTTGGCTGTAAATTAATGTTGGATGTGAATTATTACTTTTTCAACTAAAATAAATGTGTTTAAAGTGATTTCTGTGCCTGAAATTGGTCAAAATTGAAGCTTCTGAGTAAGCAAAACTCTTCAAAAATGGCAATTTTGGTCCCTGTGAGGGTTTAAAAAGTGGTTATTCAACATGAGGCACGATCCAATTGACATTTTGAATCATTTTAGGTACAGTCCAAAAAACTCAATTTTCTCCCGAAAAACGATGACCGCGGAGCTGTCGAACGTTCCCAAAATGGTCAATTTCGATGAAATTTTAACATTGAATCTTTTGGCTGTAAATTAATGTTGGATGTGAATTATTACTTTTTCAACTAAAATAAATGTGGTTAAAGTCATTTCTGTGCCTGAAATTGGTCAAAATTGAAGCTTCTGAGTAAGCAAAACTCTGTAAAAAATGGCAATTTTGGTCCCTGTGAGGGTTTAAAAAGTGGTTATTCAACATGAGGCACGATCCAATTGACATTTTGAATCATTTTAGGTACAGTCCAAAAAATCAATTTTCTGCCGAAAACGATTACCGCGGAGCTGTTGAACGTTCCCAAAATGGTCAATTTCGATGAAATTTTAACATTGAATCTTTTGGCTGTAAATTAATGTTGGATGTGAATTATTACTTTTTCAACTAAAATAAATGTATTTGAAGTAATTTCTGTGCGTGAAATTGGTCAAAATTAAAGCTTCTGAGTAAGCAAAACTCTGTAAAAATGGCAATTTTGGTCACTGTGAGGGTTTAAAAAGTGGTTATTCAACATGAGGCACAATCCAATTGAAATTTTGAATCATTTTAGGTACAGTCCAAAAAATCAATTTTCTCCCGAAAAACGATAACCGCGGAGCTGTCGAACGTTCCCAAAATGGTCAATTTCGATGAAATTTTAACATTGAATCTTTTGGCTGTAAATTAATGTTGGATGTGAATTATTACTTTTTCAACTAAAATAAATGTGTTTAAAGTCATTTCTGTGCCTGAAATTGGTCAAAATTGAAGCTTCTGAGTAAGCAAAACTCTTCAAAAATGGCAATTTTGGTTCCTGTGAGGGTTTAAAAAGTGGTTATTCAACATGAGGCATGTTCCAATTGACATTTTGAATCATTTTAGGTACATTCCAAAAAATCAATTTTCTGCCGAAAAATGATGAGGAGCTGTCGAACGTTCCCAAAATGGTCAATTTCGATGAAATTTTAACATTGAATCTTTTGGCTGTAAATTAATGTTGGATGTGAATTATTACTTTTTCAACTAAAATAAATGTGTTTAAAGTAATTTCTGTGCCTGAAATTGGTCAAAATTGAAGCTTCTGAGTAAGCAAAACTCTTCAAAAATGGCAATTTTGGTCCCTGTGAGGGTTTAAAAAGTGGTTATTCAACATGAGGCACGATCCAATTGACATTTTGAATCATTTTAGGTACAGTCCAAAAAATTAATTTTCTGCCGAAAACGATTACCGCGGAGCTGTTGAACGTTCCCAAAATGGTCAATTTCGATGAAATTTTAACATTGAATCTTTTGGCTGTAAATTAATGTTGGATGTGAATTATTACTTTTTCAACTAAAATAAATGTATTTGAAGTAATTTCTGTGCGTGAAATTGGTCAAAATTAAAGCTTCTGAGTAAGCAAAACTCTGTAAAAATGGCAATTTTGGTCACTGTGAGGGTTTAAAAAGGGGTTATTCAACATGAGGCACAATCCAATTGACATTTTGAATCATTTTAGGTACAGTCCAAAAAATCAATTTTCTCCTGAAAAACGATAACCGCGGAGCTGTCGAACGTTCCCAAAATGGTCAATTTCGATGAAATTTTAACATTGAATCTTTTGGCTGTAAATTAATGTTGGATGTGAATTATTACTTTTTCAACTAAAATAAATGTGTTTAAAGTAATTTCTGTGCCTGGGATGGGTCAAAATTAAAGCTTCTGAGTAAGCAAAACTCTGTAAAAATGGCAATTTTGGTCCCTTTAGGGTTTAAAAAGTGGTTATTCAACATGAGGCACGATCCAATTGACATGTTGAATCATTTTAGGTACAGTCCAAAAAAATCAATTTTCTGTAGAAAAACGATGACCGAGGAGCTGTCGAACGTTCCCAAAATGGTCAATTTCGATGAAATTTTAACATTGAATCTTTTGGCTGTAAATTAATGTTGGATGTGAATTATTACTTTTTCAACTAAAATAAATGTGTTTAAAGTCATTTCTGTGCCTGAAATTGGTCAAAATTGAAGCTTCTGAGTAAGCAAAACTCTTAAAAAATGGCAATTTTGGTCCCTGTGAGGGTTTAAAAAGTGGTTATTCAACATGAGGCATGATCCAATTGACATTTTGAATCATTTCAGGTACATTCCAAAAAATCAATTTTCTGTCGAAAAACGATGACCGCGGAGCTGTCGAACGTTCCCAAAATGGTCAATTTCGATGAAATTTTAACATTGAATCTTTTGGCTGTAAATTAATGTTGGATGTGAATTATTACTTTTTCAACTAAAATAAATGTGTTTAAAGTCATTTCTGTACCTGAAATTGGTCAAAATTGAAGCTTCTGAGTAAGCAAAACTCTGTAAAAAATGGCAATTTTGGTCCCTGTGAGGGTTTAAAAAGTTGTTATTCAACATGAGGCACGATCCAATTGACATTTTGAATCATTTTAGGCACAGTCCAAAAAACTAAATTTTCTCCCGAAAAACGATGACCGCGGAGCTGTCGAACCTTCCCAAAATGGTCAATTTCGATGAAATTTTAACATTGAATCTTTTGGCTGTAAATTAATGTTGGATGTGAATTATTACTATTTCAACTAAAATAAATGTGTTTAAAGTCATTTCTGTGCCTGAAATTGGTCAAAATTGAAGCTTCTGAGTAAGCAAAACTCTGTAAAAAATGGCAATTTTGGTCCCTGTGAGGGTTTAAAAAGTGGTTATTCAACATGAGGCACGATCCAATTGACATTTTGAATCATTTTAGGTACAGTCCAAAAAATCAATTTTCTGCCGAAAACGATTACCGTGGAGCTGTTGAACTTTCCCAAAATGGTCAATTTCTATGAAATTTTAACATTGAATCTTTTGGCTGTAAATTAATGTTGGATGTGAATTATTACTTTTTCAACTAAAATAAATGTGTTTAAAGTCATTTCTGTACCTGAAATTGGTCAAAATTGAAGCTTCTGAGTAAGCAAAACTCTGTAAAAAAATGGCAATTTTGGTCCCTGTGAGGGTTTAAAAAGTGGTTATTCAACATGAGGCACGATCCAATTGACATTTTGAATCATTTTAGGTACAGTCCAAAAAACTCAATTTTCTCCCGAAAAACGATGACCGCAGAGCTGTCGAACGTTCCCAAAATGGTCAATTTCGATGAAATTTTAACATTGAATCTTTTGGCTGTAAATTAATGTTGGATGTGAATTATTACTTTTTCAACTAAAATAAATGTGTTTAAAGTCATTTCTGTGCCTGAAATTGGTCAAAATTGAAGCTTCTGAGTAAGCAAAACTCTGTAAAAAATGGCAATTTTGGTCCCTGTGAGGGTTTAAAAAGTGGTTATTCAACATGAGGCACGATCCAATTGACATTTTGAATCATTTTAGGTACAGTCCAAAAAATCAATTTTCTGCCGAAAACGATTACCGCGGAGCTGTTGAACGTTCCCAAAATGGTCAATTTCGATGAAATTTTAACATTGAATCTTTTGGATGTAAATTAATGTTGGATGAGAATTATTACTTTTTCAACTAAAATACATGTGTTTAAAGTCATTTCTGTGCCTGAAATTGGTCAAAATTGAAGCTTCGGAGTAAGCAAAACTCTGTAAAAATGGCAATTTTGGTCCCTGTGAGGGTTTAAAAAGTGGTTATTCAACATGAGGCACGATCCAATTGACATTTTGAATCATTTTAAGTACAGTCCAAAAAAATCAATTTTCTGCCGAAAAACAATGACCGCGGGGATATCGAACGTTCCCAAAATGGTCAATTTCGATGACATTTTAACATTTAATCTTTTGGCTGTAAATTAATGTTGGATGTGAATTATTACTTTTTCAACTAAAATAAAAATGTGTTTAAAGTCATTTCTGTGCCTGAAATTGGTCAAAATTGAAGCTTCTAAGTAAGCAAAACTCTGTAAAAATGGCAATTTTGGTCACTGTGAGAGTTTAAAAAGTGGTTATTCAACATGAGGCACGATCCAATTGACATTTTGAATCATTTTAGGTACAGTCCAAATAATCAATTTTCAGCCGAAAAACGATGACCGCGGAGCTGTCGAACGTTCCCAAAATGGTCAATTTTTATGAAATTTTAACATTGAATCTTTTGGCTGTAAATTAATGTTGGATGTGAATTATTACTTTTTCAACTAAAATAAATGTTTTTAAAGTCATTTCTGTGCCTGAAATTGGTCAAAATTGAAGCTTCTGAGTAAGCAAAACTCTATAAAAATGGCAATTTTGGTCCCTGTGAGGGTTTAAAAAGTGGTTATTCAACATGATTCACGATCCAATTGACATTTTGAATCATTGTAGGTACAGCCCAAAAAAATCAATTTTCTGCCGAAAAACGATGACCGCGGAGCTGTCGAACGTTCCCAAAATGGTCAATTTCGATGAAATTTTAACATTTAATCTTTTGGCTGTAAATTGCGGTTGGATGTTAATTATCACTTTTTCAACTAAAATAAATGTGTTTAAAGTCATTTCTGTGCCTGGGATGGGTCAAAATTAAAGCTTCTGAGTAAGCAAAACTCTGTAAAAATGGCAATTTTGTTCCCTGTGAGGGTTTTAAAAGTGGATATTCAACATGAGGCACGATCCAATTGACATTTTGAATCATTTTAGGTACAGTCCCAAAAATTAATTTTCTGCCGAAAAACGATGACCGCAGAGCTGTCGAACGTTCCCAAAATGGTCAATTTCGATGAAATTTTAACATTGAATCTTTTGGCTGTAAATTAATGTTGGATGTGAATTATTACTTTTTCAACTAAAATAAATGTGTTTAAGTCATTTCTGTGCCTGAAATTGGTCAAAATTGAAGCTTCTGAGTAAGCAAAACTCTGTAAAAATGGCAATTTTGTTCCCTGTGAGGGTTTAAAAAGTGGATATTCAACATGAGGCACGATCCAATTGACATTTTGAATCATTTTAGGTACAGTCCAAAAAATTAATTTTCTGCCGAAAAACGATGACCGCAGAGCTGTCGAACGTTCCCAAAATGGTCAATTTCGATGAAATTTTAACATTTAATCTTTTGGCTGTAAATTAATGTTGGATGTGAATTATTACTTTTTCAACCACAATAAATGTGTTTAAAGTCATTTCTGTGCCTGAAATTGGTCAAAATTGAAGCTTCTGAGTAAGCAAAACTCTGTAAAAATGGCAATTTTGGTCACTGTGAGAGTTTAAAAAGTGGTTATTCAACATAAGGCACGATCCAATTGACATTTTGAATCATTTTAGGTACAGTCCAAAAAATCAATTTTCTGCCGAAAAACGATTACCGCGGAGCTGTTGAACGTTCCCAAAATGGTCAATTTCGATGAAATTTTAAAATTGAATCTTTTGGCTGTAAATTAATGTTGGATGTGAATTATTACTTATCCAACTAAAATAAATGTATTTGAAGTAATTTCTGTGCGTGAAATTGGTCAAAATTAAAGCTTCTGAGTA
The DNA here is from genome assembly GCF_964261635.1 of Lissotriton helveticus. Classification (NCBI taxonomy): domain Eukaryota; kingdom Metazoa; phylum Chordata; class Amphibia; order Caudata; family Salamandridae; genus Lissotriton; species Lissotriton helveticus. The sequence goes on from NC_136070.1 coordinate 761,801,311, forward strand.
AGCAAAACTCTGTAAAAATTACAATTTTGGTCCCTGTGAGGGTTTAAAAAGTGGTTATTCAACATGAGGCACAATCCAATTGACATTTTGAATCATTTTAGGTACAGTCCAAAAAATCAATTTTCTCCCGAAAAACGATAACCGCGGAGCTGTTGAACGTTCCCAAAATGGTAAATTTCGATGAAATTTTAACATTGAATCTTTTGGCTGTAAATTAATGTTGGATGTGAATTATTACTTTTTCAACTAAAATAAATGTGTTTAAAGTAATTTCTGTGCCTGGGATGGGTCAAAATTAAAGCTTCTAAGTAAGCAAAACTCTGTAAAAATGGCAATTTTGGTCCCTGTTAGGGTTTAAAAAGTGGTTATTCAACATGAGGCACGATCCAATTGACATGTTGAATAATTTTAGGTACAGTCCAAAAAATCAATTTTCTGTAGAAAAACGATGACCGCGGAGCTGTCGAACGTTCCCAAAATGGTCAATTTCGATGAAATTTTAACATTGAATCTTTTGGCTGTAAATTAATGTTGGATGTGAATTATTACTTTTTCAACTACAATACATGTGTTTAAAGTCATTTCTGTGCCTGAAATTGGTCAAAATTGAAGCTTCTGAGTAAGCAAAACTCTGTAAAAATGGCAATTTTGGTCACTGTGAGAGTTTAAAAAGTGGTTATTCAACATAAGGCACGATCCAATTGACATTTTGAATCATTTTAGGTACAGTCCAAAAAATCAATTTTCTGCCGAAAAACGATTACCGCGGAGCTGTTGAACTTTCCCAAAATGGTCAATTTCGATGAAATTTTAACATTGAATCTTTTGGCTGTAAATTAATGTTGGATGTGAATTATTACTTTTTCAACTAAAATAAATGTGTTTAAAGTAATTTCTGTGCCTGGGATGGGTCAAAATCAAAGCTTCTGAGTAAGCAAAACTCTGTAAAAATGGCAATTTTGGTCCCTGTTAGGGTTTAAAAAGTGGTTATTCAACATGAGGCACGATCCAATTGACATGTTGAATCATTTTAGGTACAGTCCAAAAAATCAATTTTCTGTAGAAAAACGATGACCGCGCGGGGCTGTCGAACGTTCCCAAAATGGTCAATTTCGATGAAATTTTAACATTGAATCTTTTGGCTGTAAATTAATGTTGGATGTGAATTATTACTTTTTCAACTAAAATAAATGTGTTTAAAGTCATTTCTGTGCCTGAAATTGGTCAAAATTGAAGCTTCTGAGTAAGCAAAACTCTTCAAAAATGGCAATTTTGGTCCCTGTGAGGGTTTAAAAAGTGGTTATTCAACATGAGGCATGATCCAATTGACACTTTGAATCATTTTAGGTACACTCCAAAAAATCAATTTTCTGCCGAAAAACGATGACCGCGGAGCTGTCGAACGTTCCCAAAATGGTCAATTTCGATGAAATTTTAACATTGAATCTTTTGGCTGTAAATTAATGTTGGATGTGAATTATTACTTTTTCAACTAAAATAAATGTGTTTAAAGTCATTTCTGTACCTGAAATTGGTCAAAATTGAAGCTTCTGAGTAAGCAAAACTCTGTAAAAATCGCAATTTTGGTCCCTGTGAAGGTTTAAAAAGTGGTTATTCAACATGAGGCACGATCCAATTGACATTTTGAATCATTTTAAGTACAGTCCAAAAAATCTATTTTCTGCCGAAAAACAATGACCGCAGAGCTGTCGAACGTTCCCAAAATGGTCAATTTCGATGAAATTTTAACATTGAATCTTTTGGCTGTAAATTAATGTTGGATGTGAATTATTACTTTTTCAACTAAAATAAATGTGTTTAAAGTCATTTCTGTGCCTGAAATTGGTCAAAATTGAAGCTTCTGAGTAAGCAAAACTCTGTAAAAATGGCAATTTTGGTCCCTGTGAGGGTTTAAAAAGTGGTTATTCAACATGAGGCATGATCCAATTGACATTTTGAATCATTTTAGGTACACTCCAAAAAATCAATTTTCTGCCGAAAAACGATGAATGCGGAGCTGTCGAACGTTCCCAAAATGGTCAATGTCGATGAAATTTTAACATTGAATCTTTTGGCTGTAAATTAATGTTGGATGTGAATTATTACTTTTTCAACTAAAATAAATGTGTTTAAAGTCATTTCTGTACCTGAAATTGGTCAAAATTGAAGCTTCTGAGTAAGCAAAACTCTGTAAAAATCGCAATTTTGGTCCCTGTGAAGGTTTAAAAAGTGGTTATTCAACATGAGGCACGATCCAATTGACATTTTGAATCATTTTAAGTACAGTCCAAAAAATCTATTTTCTGCCGAAAAACAATGACCGCGGAGATGTCGAACGTTCCGAAAATGGTCAATTTCGATGGAATTTTAACATTTAATCTTTTGGCTGTAAATTGCGGTTGGATGTGAATTATCACTTTTTCAACTAAAATAAATGTGTTTAAAGTCATTTCTGTGCCTGGGATGGGTCAAAATTAAAACTTCTGAGTAAGCAAAACTCTGTAAAAATGGCAATTTTGTTCCCTGTGAGGGTTTTAAAAGTGGATATTCAACATGAGGCACGATCCAATTGACATTTTGAATCATTTTAGGTACAGTCCAAAAAATTAATTTTCTGCCGAAAAACGATGACCGCAGAGCTGTCGAACGTTCCCAAAATGGTCACTTTCGATGAAATTTTAACATTGAATCTTTTGGCTGTAAATTAATGTTGGATGTGAATTATTACTTTTTCAACTAAAATAAATGTGTTTAAAGTCATTTCTGTGCCTGAAATTGGTCAAAATTGAAGCTTCTGAGTAAGCAAAACTCTGTAAAAATGGCAATTTTGTTCCCTGTGAGGGTTTAAAAAGTGGATATTCAACATGAGGCACGATCCAATTGACATTTTGAATCATTTTAGGTACAGTCCAAAAAATCAATTTTCTGTAGAAAAACGATGACCGCGCGGGGCTGTCGAACGTTCCCAAAATGGTCAATTTCGATGAAATTTTAACATTGAATCTTTTGGCTGTAAATTAATGTTGGATGTGAATTATTACTTTTTCAACTAAAATAAATGTGTTTAAAGTCATTTCTGTACCTGAAATTGGTCAAAATTGAAGCTTCTGAGTAAGCAAAACTCTGTAAAAATCGCAATTTTGGTCCCTGTGAAGGTTTAAAAAGTGGTTATTCAACATGAGGCACGATCCAATTGACATTTTGAATCATTTTAAGTACAGTCCAAAAAATCTATTTTCTGCCGAAAAACAATGACCGCAGAGCTGTCGAACGTTCCCAAAATGGTCAATTTCGATGAAATTTTAACATTGAATCTTTTGGCTGTAAATTAATGTTGGATGTGAATTATTACTTTTTCAACTAAAATAAATGTGTTTAAAGTCATTTCTGTGCCTGAAATTGGTCAAAATTGAAGCTTCTGAGTAAGCAAAACTCTGTAAAAATGGCAATTTTGGTCCCTGTGAGGGTTTAAAAAGTGGTTATTCAACATGAGGCATGATCCAATTGACATTTTGAATCATTTTAGGTACACTCCAAAAAATCAATTTTCTGCCGAAAAACGATGAATGCGGAGCTGTCGAATGTTCCCAAAATGGTCAATGTCGATGAAATTTTAACATTGAATCTTTTGGCTGTAAATTAATGTTGGATGTGAATTATTACTTTTTCAACTAAAATAAATGTGTTTAAAGTCATTTCTGTACCTGAAATTGGTCAAAATTGAAGCTTCTGAGTAAGCAAAACTCTGTAAAAATCGCAATTTTGGTCCCTGTGAAGGTTTAAAAAGTGGTTATTCAACATGAGGCACGATCCAATTGACATTTTGAATCATTTTAAGTACAGTCCAAAAAATCTATTTTCTGCCGAAAAACAATGACCGCGGAGATGTCGAACGTTCCGAAAATGGTCAATTTCGATGGAATTTTAACATTTAATCTTTTGGCTGTAAATTGCGGTTGGATGTGAATTATCACTTTTTCAACTAAAATAAATGTGTTTAAAGTCATTTCTGTGCCTGGGATGGGTCAAAATTAAAACTTCTGAGTAAGCAAAACTCTGTAAAAATGGCAATTTTGTTCCCTGTGAGGGTTTTAAAAGTGGATATTCAACATGAGGCACGATCCAATTGACATTTTGAATCATTTTAGGTACAGTCCAAAAAATTAATTTTCTGCCGAAAAACGATGACCGCAGAGCTGTCGAACGTTCCCAAAATGGTCACTTTCGATGAAATTTTAACATTGAATCTTTTGGCTGTAAATTAATGTTGGATGTGAATTATTACTTTTTCAACTAAAATAAATGTGTTTAAAGTCATTTCTGTGCCTGAAATTGGTCAAAATTGAAGCTTCTGAGTAAGCAAAACTCTGTAAAAATGGCAATTTTGTTCCCTGTGAGGGTTTAAAAAGTGGATATTCAACATGAGGCACGATCCAATTGACATTTTGAATCATTTTAGGTACAGTCCAAAAAATCAATTTTCTGTAGAAAAACGATGACCGCGCGGGGCTGTCGAACGTTCCCAAAATGGTCAATTTCGATGAAATTTTAACATTGAATCTTTTGGCTGTAAATTAATGTTGGATGTGAATTATTACTTTTTCAACTAAAATAAATGTGTTTAAAGTCATTTCTGTGCCTGAAATTGGTCAAAATTGAAGCTTCTGAGTAAGCAAAACTCTTCAAAAATGGCAATTTTGGTCCCTGTGAGGGTTTAAAAAGTGGTTATTCAACATGAGGCATGATCCAATTGACATTTTGAATCATTTTAGGTACACTCCAAAAAATCAATTTTCTGCCGAAAAACGATGACCGCGGAGCTGTCGAACGTTCCCAAAATGGTCAATTTCGATGAAATTTTAACATTGAATCTTTTGGCTGTAAATTAATGTTGGATGTGAATTATTACTTTTTCAACTCAAATAAATGTGTTTAAAGTCATTTCTGTACCTGAAATTGGTCAAAATTGAAGCTTCTGAGTAAGCAAAACTCTGTAAAAATCGCAATTTTGTTCCCTGTGAGGGTTTTGAAAGTGGATATTCAACATGAGGCACGATCCAATTGACATTTTGAATCATTTTAGGTACAGTCCAAAAAATTAATTTTCTGCCGAAAAACGATGACCGCAGAGCTGTCGAACGTTCCCAAAATGGTCACTTTCGATGAAATTTTAACATTGAATCTTTTGGCTGTAAATTAATGTTGGATGTGAATTATTACTTTTTCAACTAAAATAAATGTGTTTAAAGTCATTTCTGTGCCTGAAATTGGTCAAAATTGAAGCTTCTGAGTAAGCAAAACTCTGTAAAAAATGGCAATTTTGGTCCCTGTGAGGGTTTAAAAAGTGGTTATTCAACATGAGGCACGATCCAATTGACATTTTGAATCATTTTAGGTACAGTCCAAAAAATCAATTTTCTGCCGAAAACGATTACCGCGGAGCTGTTGAACGTTCCCAAAATGGTCAATTTCGATGAAATTTTAACATTGAATCTTTTGGCTGTAAATTAATGTTGGATGTGAATTATTACTTTTTCAACTAAAATAAATGTATTTGAAGTAATTTCTGTGCGTGAAATTGGTCAAAATTAAAGCTTCTGAGTAAGCAAAACTCTGTAAAAATGGCAATTTTGGTCACTGTGAGGGTTTAAAAAGTGGTTATTCAACATGAGGCACAATCCAATTGAAATTTTGAATCATTTTAGGTACAGTCCAAAAAATCAATTTTCTCCCGAAAAACGATAACCGCGGAGCTGTCGAACGTTCCCAAAATGGTCAATTTCGATGAAATTTTAACATTGAATCTTTTGGCCGTAAATTAATGTTGGATGTGAATTATTACTTTTTCAACTAAAATAAATGTGTTTAAAGTAATTTCTGTGCCTGGGATGGGTCAAAATTAAAGCTTCTGAGTAAGCAAAACTCTGTAAAAATGGCAATTTTGGTCCCTGTTAGGGTTTAAAAAGTGGTTATTCAACATGAGGCATGATCCAATTAACATTTTGAATCATTTAGGTACATTCCAAAAAATCAATTTTCTGCCGAAAAACGATGACCGCGGAGCTGTCGAACGTTCCCAAAATGGTCAATTTCGATGAAATTTTAACATTGAATCTTTTGGCTGTAAATTAATGTTGGATGTGAATTATTACTTTTTCAACTAAAATAAATGTATTTGAAGTAATTTCTGTGCGTGAAATTGGTCAAAATTAAAGCTTCTGAGTAAGCAAAACTCTGTAAAAATGGCAATTTTGGTCACTGTGAGGGTTTAAAAAGTGGTTATTCAACATGAGGCACAATCCAATTGACATTTTGAATCATTTTAGGTACAGTCCAAAAAATCAATTTTCTCCTGAAAAACGATAACCGCGGAGCTGTCGAACGTTCCCAAAATGGTCAATTTCGATGAAATTTTAACATTGAATCTTTTGGCTGTAAATTAATGTTGGATGTGAATTATTACTTTTTCAACTAAAATAAATGTGTTTAAAGTAATTTCTGTGCCTGGGATGGGTCAAAATTAAAGCTTCTGAGTAAGCAAAACTCTGTAAAAATGGCAATTTTGGTCCCTTTAGGGTTTAAAAAGTGGTTATTCAACATGAGGCACGATCCAATTGACATGTTGAATCATTTTAGGTACAGTCCAAAAAAATCAATTTTCTGTAGAAAAACGATGACCGAGGAGCTGTCGAACGTTCCCAAAATGGTCAATTTCGATGAAATTTTAACATTGAATCTTTTGGCTGTAAATTAATGTTGGATGTGAATTATTACTTTTTCAACTAAAATAAATGTGTTTTAAGTCATTTCTGTGCCTGAAATTGGTCAAAATTGAAGCTTCTGAGTAAGCAAAACTCTTCAAAAATGGCAATTTTGGTCCCTGTGAGGGTTTAAAAAGTCGTTATTCAACATGAGGCATGATCCAATTGACATTTTGAATCATTTCAGGTACATTCCAAAAAATCAATTTTCTGCCGAAAAACGATGACCGCGGAGCTGTCGAACGTTCCCAAAATGGTCAATTTCGATGAAATTTTAACATTGAATCTTTTGGCTGTAAATTAATGTTGGATGTGAATTATTACTTTTTCAACTAAAATAAATGTGTTTAAAGTCATTTCTGTACCTGAAATTGGTCAAAATTGAAGCTTCTGAGTAAGCAAAACTCTGTAAAAAATGGCAATTTTGGTCCCTGTGAGGGTTTAAAAAGTGGTTATTCAACATGAGGCACGATCCAATTGACATTTTGAATCATTTTAGGTACAGTCCAAAAAATCAATTTTCTGCCGAAAACGATTACCGCGGAGCTGTTGAACGTTCCCAAAATGGTCAATTTCGATGAAATTTTAACATTGAATCTTTTGGCTGTAAATTAATGTTGGATGTGAATTATTACTTTTTCAACTAAAATAAATGTGTTTAAAGTCATTTCTGTACCTGAAATTGGTCAAAATTGAAGCTTTGAGTAAGCAAAACTCTGTAAAAAAATGGCAATTTTGGTCCCTGTGAGGGTTTAAAAAGTGGTTATTCAACATGAGGCACGATCCAATTGACATTTTGAATCATTTTAGGTACAGTCCAAAAAACTCAATTTTCTCCCGAAAAACGATGACCGCGGAGCTGTCGAACGTTCCCAAAATGGTCAATTTCGATGAAATTTTAACATTGAATCTTTTGGCTGTAAATTAATGTTGGATGTGAATTATTACTTTTTCAACTAAAATAAATGTGTTTAAAGTCATTTCTGTGCCTGAAATTGGTCAAAATTGAAGCTTCTGAGTAAGCAAAACTCTGTAAAAAATGGCAATTTTGGTCCGTGTGAGGGTTTAAAAAGTGGTTATTCAACATGAGGCACGATCCAATTGACATTTTGAATCATTTTAGGTACAGTCCAAAAAATTAATTTTCTGCCGAAAACGATTACCGCGGAGCTGTTGAACGTTCCCAAAATGGTAAATTTCGATGAAATTTTAACATTGAATCTTTTGGCTGTAAATTAATGTTGGATGTGAATTATTACTTTTTCAACCACAATAAATGTGTTTAAAGTCATTTCTGTGCCTGAAATTGGTCAAAATTGAAGCTTCTGAGTAAGCAAAACTCTGTAAAAATGGCAATTTTGGTCACTGTGAGAGTTTAAAAAGTGGTTATTCAACATAAGGCACGATCCAATTGACATTTTGAATCATTTTAGGTACAGTCCAAAAAATCAATTTTCTGCTGAAAAACGATTACCGCGGAGCTGTTGAACGTTCCCAAAATGGTCAATTTCGATGAAATTTTAAAATTGAATCTTTTGGCTGTAAATTAATGTTGGATGTGAATTATTACTTATCCAACTAAAATAAATGTATTTGAAGTAATTTCTGTGCGTGAAATTGGTCAAAATTAAAGCTTTTGAGTAAGCAAAACTCTGTAAAAATGGCAATTTTGGTCACTGTGAGGGTTTAAAAAGTGGTTATTCAACATGAGGCACAATCCAATTGAAATTTTGAATCATTTTAGGTACAGTCCAAAAAATCAATTTTCTCCCGAAAAACGATAACCGCGGAGCTGTCGAACGTTCCCAAAATGGTCAATTTCGATGAAATTTTAACATTGAATCTTTTGGCCGTAAATTAATGTTGGATGTGAATTATTACTTTTTCAACTAAAATAAATGTGTTTAAAGTAATTTCTGTGCCTGGGATGGGTCAAAATTAAAGCTTCTGAGTAAGCAAAACTCTGTAAAAATGGCAATTTTGGTCCCTGTTAGGGTTTAAAAAGTGGTTATTCAACATGAGGCATGATCCAATTGACATTTTGAATCATTTAGGTACATTCCAAAAAATCAATTTTCTGCCGAAAAACGATGACCGCGGAGCTGTCGAACGTTCCCAAAATGGTCAATTTCGATGAAATTTTAACATTGAATCTTTTGGCTGTAAATTAATGTTGGATGTGAATTATTACTTTTTCAACTAAAATAAATGTATTTGAAGTAATTTCTGTGCGTGAAATTGGTCAAAATTAAAGCTTCTGAGTAAGCAAAACTCTGTAAAAATGGCAATTTTGGTCACTGTGAGGGTTTAAAAAGTGGTTATTCAACATGAGGCACAATCCAATTGACATTTTGAATCATTTTAGGTACAGTCCAAAAAATCAATTTTCTCCTGAAAAACGATAACCGCGGAGCTGTCGAACGTTCCCAAAATGGTCAATTTCGATGAAATTTTAACATTGAATCTTTTGGCTGTAAATTAATGTTGGATGTGAATTATTACTTTTTCAACTAAAATAAATGTGTTTAAAGTAATTTCTGTGCCTGGGATGGGTCAAAATTAAAGCTTCTGAGTAAGCAAAACTCTGTAAAAATGGCAATTTTGGTCCCTTTAGGGTTTAAAAAGTGGTTATTCAACATGAGGCACGATCCAATTGACATGTTGAATCATTTTAGGTACAGTCCAAAAAAATCAATTTTCTGTAGAAAAACGATGACCGAGGAGCTGTCGAACGTTCCCAAAATGGTCAATTTCGATGAAATTTTAACATTGAATCTTTTGGCTGTAAATTAATGTTGGATGTGAATTATTACTTTTTCAACTAAAATAAATGTGTTTAAAGTCATTTCTGTGCCTGAAATTGGTCAAAATTGAAGCTTCTGAGTAAGCAAAACTCTTCAAAAATGGCAATTTTGGTCCCTGTGAGGGTTTAAAAAGTGGTTATTCAACATGAGGCATGATCCAATTGACATTTTGAATCATTTCAGGTACATTCCAAAAAATCAATTTTCTGCCGAAAAACGATGACCGCGGAGCTGTCGAACGTTCCCAAAATGGTCAATTTCGATGAAATTTTAACATTGAATCTTTTGGCTGTAAATTAATGTTGGATGTGAATTATTACTTTTTCAACTAAAATAAATGTGTTTAAAGTCATTTCTGTACCTGAAATTGGTCAAAATTGAAGCTTCTGAGTAAGCAAAACTCTGTAAAAAATGGCAATTTTGGTCCCTGTGAGGGTTTAAAAAGTTGTTATTCAACATGAGGCACGATCCAATTGACATTTTGAATCATTTTAGGCACAGTCCAAAAAACTAAATTTTCTCCCGAAAAACGATGACCGCGGAGCTGTCGAACCTTCCCAAAATGGTCAATTTCGATGAAATTTTAACATTGAATCTTTTGGCTGTAAATTAATGTTGGATGTGAATTATTACTATTTCAACTAAAATAAATGTGTTTAAAGTCATTTCTGTGCCTGAAATTGGTCAAAATTGAAGCTTCTGAGTAAGCAAAACTCTGTAAAAAATGGCAATTTTGGTCCCTGTGAGGGTTTAAAAAGTGGTTATTCAACATGAGGCACGATCCAATTGACATTTTGAATCATTTTAGGTACAGTCCAAAAAATCAATTTTCTGCCGAAAACGATTACCGCGGAGCTGTTGAACGTTCCCAAAATGGTCAATTTCGATGAAATTTTAACATTGAATCTTTTGGCTGTAAATTAATGTTGGATGTGAATTATTACTTTTTCAACTAAAATAAATGTGTTTAAAGTCATTTCTGTACCTGAAATTGGTCAAAATTGAAGCTTTGAGTAAGCAAAACTCTGTAAAAAAATGGCAATTTTGGTCCCTGTGAGGGTTTAAAAAGTGGTTATTCAACATGAGGCACGATCCAATTGACATTTTGAATCATTTTAGGTACAGTCCAAAAAACTCAATTTTCTCCCGAAAAACGATGACCGCGGAGCTGTCGAACGTTCCCAAAATGGTCAATTTCAATGAAATTTTAACATTGAATCTTTTGGCTGTAAATTAATGTTGGATGTGAATTATTACTTTTTCAACTAAAATAAATGTGTTTAAAGTCATTTCTGTGCCTGAAATTGGTCAAAATTGAAGCTTCTGAGTAAGCAAAACTCTGTAAAAATGGCAATTTTGGTCCCTGTGAGGGTTTAAAAAGTGGTTATTCAACATGAGGCATGATCCAATTGACATTTTGAATCATTTTAGGTACACTCCAAAAAATCAATTTTCTGCCGAAAAACGATGAATGCGGAGCTGTCGAACGTTCCCAAAATGGTCAATGTCGATGAAATTTTAACATTGAATCTTTTGGCTGTAAATTAATGTTGGATGTGAATTATTACTTTTTCAACTAAAATAAATGTGTTTAAAGTCATTTCTGTACCTGAAATTGGTCAAAATTGAAGCTTCTGAGTAAGCAAAACTCTGTAAAAATAGCAATTTTGGTCCCTGTGAAGGTTTAAAAAGTGGTTATTCAACATGAGGCACGATCCAATTGACATTTTGAATCATTTTAAGTACAGTCCAAAAAATCAATTTTCTCCCGAAAAACGATAACCGCGGAGCTGTCGAACGTTCCCAAAATGGTCAATTTCGATGAAATTTTAACATTGAATCTTTTGGCTGTAAATTAATGTTGGATGTGAATTATTACTTTTTCAACTAAAATAAATGTGTTTAAAGTCATTTCTGTGCCTGAAATTGGTCAAAATTGAAGCTTCTGAGTAAGCAAAACTCTTCAAAAATGGCAATTTTGGTCCCTGTGAGGGTTTAAAAAGTGGTTATTCAACATGAGGCATGATCCAATTGACATTTTGAATCATTTTAGGTACACTCCAAAAAATCAATTTTCTGCCGAAAAACGATGACCGCGGAGCTGTCGAACGTTCCCAAAATGGTCAATTTCGATGAAATTTTAACATTGAATCTTTTGGCTGTAAATTAATGTTGGATGTGAATTATTACTTTTTCAACTCAAATAAATGTGTTTAAAGTCATTTCTGTACCTGAAATTGGTCAAAATTGAAGCTTCTGAGTAAGCAAAACTCTGTAAAAATCGCAATTTTGGTCCCTGTGAAGGTTTAAAAAGTGGTTATTCAACATGAGGCACGATCCAATTGACATTTTGAATCATTTTAAGTACAGTCCAAAAAATCTATTTTCTGCCGAAAAACAATGACCGCGGAGATGTCGAACGTTCCGAAAATGGTCAATTTCGATGGAATTTTAACATTTAATCTTTTGGCTGTAAATTGCGGTTGGATGTGAATTATCACTTTTTCAACTAAAATAAATGTGTTTAAAGTCATTTCTGTGCCTGGGATGGGTCAAAATTAAAACTTCTGAGTAAGCAAAACTCTGTAAAAATGGCAATTTTGTTCCCTGTGAGGGTTTTGAAAGTGGATATTCAACATGAGGCACGATCCAATTGACATGTTGAATCATTTTAGGTACAGTCCAAAAAAATCAATTTTCTGTAGAAAAACGATGACCGAGGAGCTGTCGAACGTTCCCAAAATGGTCAATTTCGATGAAATTTTAACATTGAATCTTTTGGCTGTAAATTAATGTTGGATGTGAATTATTACTTTTTCAACTAAAATAAATGTGTTTAAAGTCATTTCTGTGCCTGAAATTGGTCAAAATTGAAGCTTCTGAGTAAGCAAAACTCTTCAAAAATGGCAATTTTGGTCCCTGTGAGGGTTTAAAAAGTGGTTATTCAACATGAGGCATGATCCAATTGACATTTTGAATCATTTCAGGTACATTCCAAAAAATCAATTTTCTGCCGAAAAACGATGACCGCGGAGCTGTCGAACGTTCCCAAAATGGTCAATTTCGATGAAATTTTAACATTGAATCTTTTGGCTGTAAATTAATGTTGGATGTGAATTATTACTTTTTCAACTAAAATAAATGTGTTTAAAGTCATTTCTGTACCTGAAATTGGTCAAAATTGAAGCTTCTGAGTAAGCAAAACTCTGTAAAAAATGGCAATTTTGGTCCCTGTGAGGGTTTAAAAAGTTGTTATTCAACATGAGGCACGATCCAATTGACATTTTGAATCATTTTAGGCACAGTCCAAAAAACTAAATTTTCTCCCGAAAAACGATGACCGCGGAGCTGTCGAACCTTCCCAAAATGGTCAATTTCGATGAAATTTTAACATTGAATCTTTTGGCTGTAAATTAATGTTGGATGTGAATTATTACTATTTCAACTAAAATAAATGTGTTTAAAGTCATTTCTGTGCCTGAAATTGGTCAAAATTGAAGCTTCTGAGTAAGCAAAACTCTGTAAAAAATGGCAATTTTGGTCCCTGTGAGGGTTTAAAAAGTGGTTATTCAACATGAGGCACGATCCAATTGACATTTTGAATCATTTTAGGTACAGTCCAAAAAATCAATTTTCTGCCGAAAACGATTACCGCGGAGCTGTTGAACGTTCCCAAAATGGTCAATTTCGATGAAATTTTAACATTGAATCTTTTGGCTGTAAATTAATGTTGGATGTGAATTATTACTTTTTCAACTAAAATAAATGTGTTTAAAGTCATTTCTGTACCTGAAATTGGTCAAAATTGAAGCTTTGAGTAAGCAAAACTCTGTAAAAAAATGGCAATTTTGGTCCCTGTGAGGGTTTAAAAAGTGGTTATTCAACATGAGGCACGATCCAATTGACATTTTGAATCATTTTAGGTACAGTCCAAAAAACTCAATTTTCTCCCGAAAAACGATGACCGCGGAGCTGTCGAACGTTCCCAAAATGGTCAATTTCAATGAAATTTTAACATTGAATCTTTTGGCTGTAAATTAATGTTGGATGTGAATTATTACTTTTTCAACTAAAATAAATGTGTTTAAAGTCATTTCTGTGCCTGAAATTGGTCAAAATTGAAGCTTCTGAGTAAGCAAAACTCTGTAAAAATGGCAATTTTGGTCCCTGTGAGGGTTTAAAAAGTGGTTATTCAACATGAGGCATGATCCAATTGACATTTTGAATCATTTTAGGTACACTCCAAAAAATCAATTTTCTGCCGAAAAACGATGAATGCGGAGCTGTCGAACGTTCCCAAAATGGTCAATGTCGATGAAATTTTAACATTGAATCTTTTGGCTGTAAATTAATGTTGGATGTGAATTATTACTTTTTCAACTAAAATAAATGTGTTTAAAGTCATTTCTGTACCTGAAATTGGTCAAAATTGAAGCTTCTGAGTAAGCAAAACTCTGTAAAAATAGCAATTTTGGTCCCTGTGAAGGTTTAAAAAGTGGTTATTCAACATGAGGCACGATCCAATTGACATTTTGAATCATTTTAAGTACAGTCCAAAAAATCAATTTTCTCCCGAAAAACGATAACCGCGGAGCTGTCGAACGTTCCCAAAATGGTCAATTTCGATGAAATTTTAACATTGAATCTTTTGGCTGTAAATTAATGTTGGATGTGAATTATTACTTTTTCAACTAAAATAAATGTGTTTAAAGTCATTTCTGTGCCTGAAATTGGTCAAAATTGAAGCTTCTGAGTAAGCAAAACTCTTCAAAAATGGCAATTTTGGTCCCTGTGAGGGTTTAAAAAGTGGTTATTCAACATGAGGCATGATCCAATTGACATTTTGAATCATTTTAGGTACACTCCAAAAAATCAATTTTCTGCCGAAAAACGATGACCGCGGAGCTGTCGAACGTTCCCAAAATGGTCAATTTCGATGAAATTTTAACATTGAATCTTTTGGCTGTAAATTAATGTTGGATGTGAATTATTACTTTTTCAACTCAAATAAATGTGTTTAAAGTCATTTCTGTACCTGAAATTGGTCAAAATTGAAGCTTCTGAGTAAGCAAAACTCTGTAAAAATCGCAATTTTGGTCCCTGTGAAGGTTTAAAAAGTGGTTATTCAACATGAGGCACGATCCAATTGACATTTTGAATCATTTTAAGTACAGTCCAAAAAATCTATTTTCTGCCGAAAAACAATGACCGCGGAGATGTCGAACGTTCCGAAAATGGTCAATTTCGATGGAATTTTAACATTTAATCTTTTGGCTGTAAATTGCGGTTGGATGTGAATTATCACTTTTTCAACTAAAATAAATGTGTTTAAAGTCATTTCTGTGCCTGGGATGGGTCAAAATTAAAACTTCTGAGTAAGCAAAACTCTGTAAAAATGGCAATTTTGTTCCCTGTGAGGGTTTTGAAAGTGGATATTCAACATGAGGCACGATCCAATTGACATTTTGAATCATTTTAGGTACAGTCCAAAAAATTAATTTTCTGCCGAAAAACGATGACCGCAGAGCTGTCGAACGTTCCCAAAATGGTCACTTTCGATGAAATTTTAACATTGAATCTTTTGGCTGTAAATTAATGTTGGATGTGAATTATTACTTTTTCAACTAAAATAAATGTGTTTAAAGTCATTTCTGTGCCTGAAATTGGTCAAAATTGAAGCTTCTGAGTAAGCAAAACTCTGTAAAAATGGCAATTTTGTTCCCTGTGAGGGTTTAAAAAGTGGATATTCAACATGAGGCACGATCCAATTGACATTTTGAATCATTTTAGGTACAGTCCAAAAAATTAATTTTCTGCCGAAAAACGATGACCGCAGAGCTGTCGAACGTTCCCAAAATGGTCAATTTCGATGAAATTTTAACATTGAATCTTTTGGCTGTAAATTAATGTTGGATGTGAATTATTACTTTTTCAACTAAAATAAATGTGTTTAAAGTCATTTCTGTGCCTGAAATTGGTCAAAATTGATCCTTCTGAGTAAGCAAAACTCTGTAAAAATGGCAATTTTGGTCACGTGAGAGTTTAAAAAGTGGTTATTCAACATGAGGCACGATCCAATCGACATTTTGAATCATTTTAGGTACAGTCCAAAAGATCAATTTTCTGCCAAAAACGATTACCGCGAAGCTGTTGAACGTTCCCAAAATGGTCAATTTCGATGAAATTTTAACATTTAATCTTTTGGCTGTAAATTAATGTTGGATGTGAATTATTACTTTTTCAACCACAATAAATGTGTTTAAAGTCATTTCTGTGCCTGAAATTGGTCAAAATTGAAGCTTCTGAGTAAGCAAAACTCTGTAAAAATGGCAATTTTGGTCACTGTGAGAGTTTAAAAAGTGGTTATTCAACATAAGGCACGATCCAATTGACATTTTGAATCATTTTAGGTACAGTCCAAAAAATCAATTTTCTGCCGAAAACGATTACCGCGGAGCTGTTGAACGTTCCCAAAATGGTCAATTTCGATGAAATTTTAACATTGAATCTTTTGGCTGTAAATTAATGTTGGATGTGAATTATTACTTTTTCAACTAAAATAAATGTATTTGAAGTGATTTCTGTGCGTGAAATTGGTCAAAATTAAAGCTTCTGAGTAAGCAAAACTCAGTAAAAATGGCAATTTTGGTCACTGTGAGGGTTTAAAAAGTGGTTATTCAACATGAGGCACAATCCAATTGACATTTTGAATCATTTTAGGTACAGTCCAAAAAATCAATTTTCTCCCGAAAAACGATAACCGCGGAGCTGTCGAACGTTCCCAAAATGGTCAATTTCGATGAAATTTTAACATTGAATCTTTTGGCTGTAAATTAATGTTGGATGTGAATTATTACTTTTTCAACTAAAATAAATGTGTTTAAAGTGATTTCTGTGCCTGAAATTGGTCAAAATTGAAGCTTCTGAGTAAGCAAAACTCTTCAAAAATGGCAATTTTGGTCCCTGTGAGGGTTTAAAAAGTGGTTATTCAACATGAGGCACGATCCAATTGACATTTTGAATCATTTTAGGTACAGTCCAAAAAACTCAATTTTCTCCCGAAAAACGATGACCGCGGAGCTGTCGAACGTTCCCAAAATGGTCAATTTCGATGAAATTTTTACATTGAATCTTTTGGCTGTAAATTAATGTTGGATGTGAATTATTACTTTTTCAACTAAAATAAATGTGTTTAAAGTCATTTCTGTGCCTGAAATTGGTCAAAATTGAAGCTTCTGAGTAAGCAAAACTCTGTAAAAAATGGCAATTTTGGTCCCTGTGAGGGTTTAAAAAGTGGTTATTCAACATGAGGCACGATCCAATTGACATTTTGAATCATTTTAGGTACAGTCCAAAAAACTCAATTTTCTCCCGAAAAACGATGACCGCGGAGCTGTCGAACGTTCCCAAAATGGTCAATTTCGATGAAATTTTAACATTGAATCTTTTGGCTGTAAATTAATGTTGGATGTGAATTATTACTTTTTCAACTAAAATAAATGTGTTTAAAGTCATTTCTGTGCCTGAAATTGGTCAAAATTGAAGCTTCTGAGTAAGCAAAACTCTGTAAAAAATGGCAATTTTGGTCCCTGTGAGGGTTTAAAAAGTGGTTATTCAACATGAGGCACGATCCAATTGACATTTTGAATCATTTTAGGTACAGTCCAAAAAATCAATTTTCTGCCGAAAACGATTACCGCGGAGCTGTTGAACGTTCCCAAAATGGTCAATTTCGATGAAATTTTAACATTGAATCTTTTGGCTGTAAATTAATGTTGGATGTGAATTATTACTTTTTCAACTAAAATAAATGTATTTGAAGTAATTTCTGTGCGTGAAATTGGTCAAAATTAAAGCTTCTGAGTAAGCAAAACTCTGTAAAAATGGCAATTTTGGTCACTGTGAGGGTTTAAAAAGTGGTTATTCAACATGAGGCACAATCCAATTGAAATTTTGAATCATTTTAGGTACAGTCCAAAAAATCAATTTTCTCCCGAAAAACGATAACCGCGGAGCTGTCGAACGTTCCCAAAATGGTCAATTTCGATGAAATTTTAACATTGAATCTTTTGGCCGTAAATTAATGTTGGATGTGAATTATTACTTTTTCAACTAAAATAAATGTGTTTAAAGTAATTTCTGTGCCTGGGATGGGTCAAAATTAAAGCTTCTGAGTAAGCAAAACTCTGTAAAAATGGCAATTTTGGTCCCTGTTAGGGTTTAAAAAGTGGTTATTCAACATGAGGCACGATCCAATTGACATGTTGAATCATTTTAGGTACAGTCCAAAAAATCAATTTTCTGCCGAAAACGATTACCGCGGAGCTGTTGAACGTTCCCAAAATGGTCAATTTCGATGAAATTTTAACATTGAATCTTTTGGCTGTAAATTAATGTTGGATGTGAATTATTACTTTTTCAACTAAAATAAATGTGTTTAAAGTCATTTCTGTACCTGAAATTGGTCAAAATTGAAGCTTCTGAGTAAGCAAAACTCTGTAAAAAAATGGCAATTTTGGTCCCTGTTAGGGTTTAAAAAGTGGTTATTCAACATGAGGCATGATCCAATTGACATTTTGAATCATTTAGGTACATTCCAAAAAATCAATTTTCTGCCGAAAAACGATGACCGCGGAGCTGTCGAACGTTCCCAAAATGGTCAATTTCGATGAAATTTTAACATTGAATCTTTTGGCTGTAAATTAATGTTGGATGTGAATTATTACTTTTTCAACTAAAATAAATGTGTTTAAAGTCATTTCTGTGCCTGAAATTGGTCAAAATTGAAGCTTCTGAGTAAGCAAAACTCTTCAAAAATGGCAATTTTGGTCCCTGTGAGGGTTTAAAAAGTGGTTATTCAATGAGGCACGATCCAATTGACATTTTGAATCATTTTAGGTACAGTCCAAAAAATTAATTTTCTGCCGAAAACGATTACCGCGGAGCTGTTGAACGTTCCCAAAATGGTCAATTTCGATGAAATTTTAACATTGAATCTTTTGGCTGTAAATTAATGTTGGATGTGAATTATTACTTTTTCAACTAAAATAAATGTATTTGAAGTAATTTCTGTGCGTGAAATTGGTCAAAATTAAAGCTTCTGAGTAAGCAAAACTCTGTAAAAATGGCAATTTTGGTCACTGTGAGGGTTTAAAAAGTGGTTATTCAACATAAGGCACGATCCAATTGACATTTTGAATCATTTTAGGTACAGTCCAAAAAATCAATTTTCTGTCGAAAACGATTACCGCGGAGCTGTTGAACGTTCCCAAAATGGTCAATTTCGATGAAATTTTAACATTGAATCTTTTGGCTGTAAATTAATGTTGGATGTGAATTATTACTTTTTCAACTAAAATAAATGTATTTGAAGTGATTTCTGTGCGTGAAATTGGTCAAAATTAAAGCTTCTGAGTAAGCAAAACTCAGTAAAAATGGCAATTTTGGTCACTGTGAGGGTTTAAAAAGTGGTTATTCAACATGAGGCACAATCCAATTGACATTTTGAATCATTTTAGGTACAGTCCAAAAAATCAATTTTCTCCCGAAAAACGATAACCGCGGAGCTGTCGAACGTTCCCAAAATGGTCAATTTCGATGAAATTTTAACATTGAATCTTTTGGCTGTAAATTAATGTTGGATGTGAATTATTACTTTTTCAACTAAGATAAATGTGTTTAAAGTGATTTCTGTGCCTGAAATTGGTCAAAATTGAAGCTTCTGAGTAAGCAAAACTCTTCAAAAATGGCAATTTTGGTCCCTGTGAGGGTTTAAAAAGTGGTTATTCAACATGAGGCACGATCCAATTGACATTTTGAATCATTTTAGGTACAGTCCAAAAAACTCAATTTTCTCCCGAAAAACGATGACCGCGGAGCTGTCGAACGTTCCCAAAATGGTCAATTTCGATGAAATTTTAACATTGAATCTTTTGGCTGTAAATTAATGTTGGATGTGAATTATTACTTTTTCAACTAAAATAAATGTGTTTAAAGTCATTTCTGTGCCTGAAATTGGTCAAAATTGAAGCTTCTGAGTAAGCAAAACTCTTCAAAAATGGCAATTTTGGTCCCTGTGAGGGTTTAAAAAGTGGTTATTCAACATGAGGCATGATCCAATTGACATTTTGAATCATTTCAGGTACATTCCAAAAAATCAATTTTCTGCCGAAAAACGATGACCGCGGAGCTGTCGAACGTTCCCAAAATGGTCAATTTCGATGACATTTTTACATTGAATCTTTTGGCTGTAAATTAATGTTGGATGTGAATTATTACTTTTTCAACTAAAATAAATGTGTTTAAAGTCATTTCTGTACCTGAAATTGGTCAAAATTGAAGCTTCTGAGTAAGCAAAACTCTGTAAAAAATGGCAATTTTGGTCCCTGTGAGGGTTTAAAAAGTGGTTATTCAACATGAGGCACGATCCAATTGACATTTTGAATCATTTTAGGTACAGTCCAAAAAACTCAATTTTCTCCCGAAAAACGATGACCGCGGAGCTGTCGAACGTTCCCAAAATGGTCAATTTCGATGAAATTTTAACATTGAATCTTTTGGCTGTAAATTAATGTTGGATGTGAATTATTACTGTTTCAACTAAAATAAATGTGTTTAAAGTGATTTCTGTGCCTGAAATTGGTCAAAATTGAAGCTTCTGAGTAAGCAAAACTCTTCAAAAATGGCAATTTTGGTCCCTGTGAGGGTTTAAAAAGTGGTTATTCAACATGAGGCACGATCCAATTGACATTTTGAATCATTTTAGGTACAGTCCAAAAAACTCAATTTTCTCCCGAAAAACGATGACCGCGGAGCTGTCGAACGTTCCCAAAATGGTCAATTTCGATGAAATTTTAACATTGAATCTTTTGGCTGTAAATTAATGTTGGATGTGAATTATTACTTTTTCAACTAAAATAAATGTATTTGAAGTAATTTCTGTGCGTGAAATTGGTCAAAATTAAAGCTTCTGAGTAAGCAAAACTCTGTAAAAATGGCAATTTTGGTCACTGTGAGGGTTTAAAAAGTGGTTATTCAACATGAGGCACAATCCAATTGAAATTTTGAATCATTTTAGGTACAGTCCAAAAAATCAATTTTCTCCCGAAAAACGATAACCGCGGAGCTGTCGAACGTTCCCAAAATGGTCAATTTCGATGAAATTTTAACATTGAATCTTTTGGCCGTAAATTAATGTTGGATGTGAATTATTACTTTTTCAACTAAAATAAATGTGTTTAAAGTAATTTCTGTGCCTGGGATGGGTCAAAATTAAAGCTTCTGAGTAAGCAAAACTCTGTAAAAATGGCAATTTTGGTCCCTGTTAGGGTTTAAAAAGTGGTTATTCAACATGAGGCACGATCCAATTGACATGTTGAATCATTTTAGGTACAGTCCAAAAAAATCAATTTTCTGTAGAAAAACGATGACCGCGGAGCTGTTGAACGTTCCCAAAATGGTCAATTTCGATGAAATTTTAACATTGAATCTTTTGGCTGTAAATTAATGTTGGATGTGAATTATTACTTTTTCAACTAAAATAAATGTATTTGAAGTAATTTCTGTGCGTGAAATTGGTCAAAATTAAAGCTTCTGAGTAAGCAAAACTCTGTAAAAATGGCAATTTTGGTCACTGTGAGGGTTTAAAAAGTGGTTATTCAACATAAGGCACGATCCAATTGACATTTTGAATCATTTTAGGTACAGTCCAAAAAATCAATTTTCTGTCGAAAACGATTACCGCGGAGCTGTTGAACGTTCCCAAAATGGTCAATTTCGATGAAATTTTACATTGAATCTTTTGGCTGTAAATTAATGTTGGATGTGAATTATTACTTTTTCAACTAAAATAAATGTATTTGAAGTGATTTCTGTGCGTGAAATTGGTCAAAATTAAAGCTTCTGAGTAAGCAAAACTCAGTAAAAATGGCAATTTTGGTCACTGTGAGGGTTTAAAAAGTGGTTATTCAACATGAGGCACAATCCAATTGACATTTTGAATCATTTTAGGTACAGTCCAAAAAATCAATTTTCTCCCGAAAAACGATAACCGCGGAGCTGTCGAACGTTCCCAAAATGGTCAATTTCGATGAAATTTTAACATTGAATCTTTTGGCTGTAAATTAATGTTGGATGTGAATTATTACTTTTTCAACTAAGATAAATGTGTTTAAAGTGATTTCTGTGCCTGAAATTGGTCAAAATTGAAGCTTCTGAGTAAGCAAAACTCTTCAAAAATGGCAATTTTGGTCCCTGTGAGGGTTTAAAAAGTGGTTATTCAACATGAGGCACGATCCAATTGACATTTTGAATCATTTTAGGTACAGTCCAAAAAACTCAATTTTCTCCCGAAAAACGATGACCGCGGAGCTGTCGAACGTTCCCAAAATGGTCAATTTCGATGAAATTTTAACATTGAATCTTTTGGCTGTAAATTAATGTTGGATGTGAATTATTACTTTTTCAACTAAAATAAATGTGTTTAAAGTCATTTCTGTGCCTGAAATTGGTCAAAATTGAAGCTTCTGAGTAAGCAAAACTCTTCAAAAATGGCAATTTTGGTCCCTGTGAGGGTTTAAAAAGTGGTTATTCAACATGAGGCATGATCCAATTGACATTTTGAATCATTTCAGGTACATTCCAAAAAATCAATTTTCTGCCGAAAAACGATGACCTCGGAGCTGTCGAACGTTCCCAAAATGGTCAATTTCGATGACATTTTTACATTGAATCTTTTGGCTGTAAATTAATGTTGGATGTGAATAATTATTACAGCTGTCGAACGTTCCCAAAATGGTCAATTTCGATGAAATTTTAACATTGAATCTTTTGGCTGTAAATTAATGTTGGATGTGAATTATTACTTTTTCAACTAAAATAAATGTATTTGAAGTAATTTCTGTGCGTGAAATTGGTCAAAATTAAAGCTTCTGAGTAAGCAAAACTCTGTAAAAATGGCAATTTTGGTCACTGTGAGGGTTTAAAAAGTGGTTATTCAACATGAGGCACAATCCAATTGAAATTTTGAATCATTTTAGGTACAGTCCAAAAAATCAATTTTCTCCCGAAAAACGATAACCGCGGAGCTGTCGAACGTTCCCAAAATGGTCAATTTCGATGAAATTTTAACATTGAATCTTTTGGCCGTAAATTAATGTTGGATGTGAATTATTACTTTTTCAACTAAAATAAATGTGTTTA
The DNA here is from genome assembly GCF_964261635.1 of Lissotriton helveticus. NCBI lineage: Eukaryota > Metazoa > Chordata > Amphibia > Caudata > Salamandridae > Lissotriton > Lissotriton helveticus. The sequence continues at coordinate 761,824,076 of NC_136070.1, forward strand.
AAGTAATTTCTGTGCCTGGGATGGGTCAAAATTAAAGCTTCTGAGTAAGCAAAACTCTGTAAAAATGGCAATTTTGGTCCCTGTTAGGGTTTAAAAAGTGGTTATTCAACATGAGGCACGATCCAATTGACATGTTGAATCATTTTAGGTACAGTCCAAAAAAATCAATTTTCTGTAGAAAAACGATGACCGCGGAGCTGTCGAACGTTCCCAAAATGGTCAATTTCGATGAAATTTTAACATTGAATCTTTTGGCTGTAAATTAATGTTGGATGTGAATTATTACTTTTTCAACTAAAATAAATGTGTTTAAAGTCATTTCTGTGCCTGAAATTGGTCAAAATTGAAGCTTCTGAGTAAGCAAAACTCTTCAAAAATGGCAATTTTGGTCCCTGTGAGGGTTTAAAAAGTGGTTATTCAACATGAGGCATGTTCCAATTGACATTTTGAATCATTTTAGGTACATTCCAAAAAATCAATTTTCTGCCGAAAAACGATGAGGAGCTGTCGAACGTTCCCAAAATGGTCAATTTCGATGAAATTTTAACATTGAATCTTTTGGCTGTAAATTAATGTTGGATGTGAATTATTACTTTTTCAACTAAAATAAATGTATTTGAAGTAATTTCTGTGCGTGAAATTGGTCAAAATTAAAGCTTCTGAGTAAGCAAAACCTGTAAAAATGGCAATTTTGGTCACTGTGAGGGTTTAAAAAGTGGTTATTCAACATGAGGCACAATCCAATTGACATTTTGAATCATTTTATGTACAGTCCAAAAAATCAATTTTCTCCTGAAAAACGATAACCGCGGAGCTGTCGAACGTTCCCAAAATGGTCAATTTCGATGAAATTTTAACATTGAATCTTTTGGCTGTAAATTAATGTTGGATGTGAATTATTACTTTTTCAACTTAAATAAATGTGTTTAAAGTAATTTCTGTGCCTGGGATGGGTCAAAACTAAAGCTTCTGAGTAAGCAAAACTCTGTAAAAATTGCAATTTTGGTCCCTCTAGGGTTTAAAAAGTGGTTATTCAACATGAGGCACGATCCAATTGACATGTTGAATCATTTTAGGTACAGTCCAAAAAAATCAATTTTCTGTAGAAAAACGATGACCGAGGAGCTGTCGAACCTTCCCAAAATGGTCAATTTCGATGAAATTTTAACATTGAATCTTTTGGCTGTAAATTAATGTTGGATGTGAATTATTACTATTTCAACTAAAATAAATGTGTTTAAAGTCATTTCTGTGCCTGAAATTGGTCAAAATTGAAGCTTCTGAGTAAGCAAAACTCTGTAAAAAATGGCAATTTTGGTCCCTGTGAGGGTTTAAAAAGTGGTTATTCAACATGAGGCACGATCCAATTGACATTTTGAATCATTTTAGGTACAGTCCAAAAAATCAATTTGCTGCCGAAAAACGATGAATGCGGAGCTGTCGAACGTTCCCAAAATGGTCAATTTCGATGAAATTTTAACATTGAATCTTTTGGCTGTAAATTAATGTTGGATGTGAATTATTACTTTTTCAACTAAAATAAATGTGTTTAAAGTCATTTCTGTGCCTGAAATTGGTCAAAATTGAAGCTTCTGAGTAAGCAAAACTCTTCAAAAATGGCAATTTTGGTCCCTGTGAGGGTTTAAAAAGTGGTTATTCAACATGAGGCACGATCCAATTGACATTTTGAATCGTTTTAGGTACAGTCCAAAAAACTCAATTTTCTCCCGAAAAACGATGACCGCGGAGCTGTCGAACGTTCCCAAAATGGTCAATTTCGATGAAATTTTAACATTGAATCTTTTGGCTGTAAATTAATGTTGGATGTGAATTATTACTTTTTCAACTAAAATAAATGTGTTTAAAGTGATTTCTGTGCCTGAAATTGGTCAAAATTGAAGCTTCTGAGTAAGCAAAACTCTTCAAAAATGGCAATTTTGGTCCCTGTGAGGGTTTAAAAAGTGGTTATTCAACATGAGGCACGATCCAATTGACATTTTGAATCATTTTAGGTACAGTCCAAAAAACTCAATTTTCTCCCGAAAAACGATGACCGCGGAGCTGTCGAACGTTCCCAAAATGGTCAATTTCGATGAAATTTTAACATTGAATCTTTTGGCTGTAAATTAATGTTGGATGTGAATTATTACTTTTTCAACTAAAATAAATGTATTTGAAGTAATTTCTGTGCGTGAAATTGGTCAAAATTAAAGCTTCTGAGTAAGCAAAACTCTGTAAAAATGGCAATTTTGGTCACTGTGAGGGTTTAAAAAGTGGTTATTCAACATGAGGCACAATCCAATTGAAATTTTGAATCATTTTAGGTACAGTCCAAAAAATCAATTTTCTCCCGAAAAACGATAACCGCGGAGCTGTCGAACGTTCCCAAAATGGTCAATTTCGATGAAATTTTAACATTGAATCTTTTGGCCGTAAATTAATGTTGGATGTGAATTATTACTTTTTCAACTAAAATAAATGTGTTTAAAGTAATTTCTGTGCCTGGGATGGGTCAAAATTAAAGCTTCTGAGTAAGCAAAACTCTGTAAAAATGGCAATTTTGGTCCCTGTTAGGGTTTAAAAAGTGGTTATTCAACATGAGGCACGATCCAATTGACATGTTGAATCATTTTAGGTACAGTCCAAAAAAATCAATTTTCTGTAGAAAAACGATGACCGCGGAGCTGTCGAACGTTCCCAAAATGGTCAATTTCGATGAAATTTTAACATTGAATCTTTTGGCTGTAAATTAATGTTGGATGTGAATTATTACTTTTTCAACTAAAATAAAGTGTTTAAAGTCATTTCTGTGCCTGAAATTGGTCAAAATTGAAGCTTCTGAGTAAGCAAAACTCTTCAAAAATGGCAATTTTGGTCCCTGTGAGGGTTTAAAAAGTGGTTATTCAACATGAGGCATGTTCCAATTGACATTTTGAATCATTTTAGGTACATTCCAAAAAATCAATTTTCTGCCGAAAAACGATGAGGAGCTGTCGAACGTTCCCAAAATGGTCAATTTCGATGAAATTTTAACATTGAATCTTTTGGCTGTAAATTAATTTTGGATGTGAATTATTACTTTTTCAACTAAAATAAATGTATTTGAAGTAATTTCTGTGCGTGAAATTGGTCAAAATTAAAGCTTCTGAGTAAGCAAAACCTGTAAAAATGGCAATTTTGGTCACTGTGAGGGTTTAAAAAGTGGTTATTCAACATGAGGCACAATCCAATTGACATTTTGAATCATTTTATGTACAGTCCAAAAAATCAATTTTCTCCTGAAAAACGATAACCGCGGAGCTGTCGAACGTTCCCAAAATGGTCAATTTCGATGAAATTTTAACATTGAATCTTTTGGCTGTAAATTAATGTTGGATGTGAATTATTACTTTTTCAACTTAAATAAATGTGTTTAAAGTAATTTCTGTGCCTGGGATGGGTCAAAACTAAAGCTTCTGAGTAAGCAAAACTCTGTAAAAATTGCAATTTTGGTCCCTCTAGGGTTTAAAAAGTGGTTATTCAACATGAGGCACGATCCAATTGACATGTTGAATCATTTTAGGTACAGTCCAAAAAAATCAATTTTCTGTAGAAAAACGATGACCGAGGAGCTGTCGAACCTTCCCAAAATGGTCAATTTCGATGAAATTTTAACATTGAATCTTTTGGCTGTAAATTAATGTTGGATGTGAATTATTACTATTTCAACTAAAATAAATGTGTTTAAAGTCATTTCTGTGCCTGAAATTGGTCAAAATTGAAGCTTCTGAGTAAGCAAAACTCTGTAAAAAATGGCAATTTTGGTCCCTGTGAGGGTTTAAAAAGTGGTTATTCAACATGAGGCACGATCCAATTGACATTTTGAATCATTTTAGGTACAGTCCAAAAAATCAATTTGCTGCCGAAAAACGATGAATGCGGAGCTGTCGAACGTTCCCAAAATGGTCAATTTCGATGAAATTTTAACATTGAATCTTTTGGCTGTAAATTAATGTTGGATGTGAATTATTACTTTTTCAACTAAAATAAATGTGTTTAAAGTCATTTCTGTGCCTGAAATTGGTCAAAATTGAAGCTTCTGAGTAAGCAAAACTCTTCAAAAATGGCAATTTTGGTCCCTGTGAGGGTTTAAAAAGTGGTTATTCAACATGAGGCACGATCCAATTGACATTTTGAATCATTTTAGGTACAGTCCAAAAAACTCAATTTTCTCCCGAAAAACGATGACCGCGGAGCTGTCGAACGTTCCCAAAATGGTCAATTTCGATGAAATTTTAACATTGAATCTTTTGGCTGTAAATTAATGTTGGATGTGAATTATTACTTTTTCAACTAAAATAAATGTGTTTAAAGTCATTTCTGTGCCTGAAATTGGTCAAAATTGAAGCTTCTGAGTAAGCAAAACTCTTCAAAAATGGCAATTTTGGTCCCTGTGAGGGTTTAAAAAGTGGTTATTCAACATGAGGCACGATCCAATTGACATTTTGAATCATTTTAGGTACAGTCCAAAAAATTAATTTTCTGCCGAAAACGATTACCGCGGAGCTGTTGAACGTTCCCAAAATGGTCAATTTCGATGAAATTTTAACATTGAATCTTTTGGCTGTAAATTAATGTTGGATGTGAATTATTACTTTTTCAACTAAAATAAATGTATTTGAAGTAATTTCTGTGCGTGAAATTGGTCAAAATTAAAGCTTCTGAGTAAGCAAAACTCTGTAAAAATGGCAATTTTGGTCACTGTGAGGGTTTAAAAAGTGGTTATTCAACATGAGGCACAATCCAATTGAAATTTTGAATCATTTTAGGTACAGTCCAAAAAATCAATTTTCTCCCGAAAAACGATAACCGCGGAGCTGTCGAACGTTCCCAAAATGGTCAATTTCGATGAAATTTTAACATTGAATCTTTTGGCCGTAAATTAATGTTGGATGTGAATTATTACTTTTTCAACTAAAATAAATGTGTTTAAAGTAATTTCTGTGCCTGGGATGGGTCAAAATTAAAGCTTCTGAGTAAGCAAAACTCTGTAAAAATGGCAATTTTGGTCCCTGTTAGGGTTTAAAAAGTGGTTATTCAACATGAGGCACGATCCAATTGACATGTTGAATCATTTTAGGTACAGTCCAAAAAAATCAATTTTCTGTAGAAAAACGATGACCGCGGAGCTGTCGAACGTTCCCAAAATGGTCAATTTCGATGAAATTTTAACATTGAATCTTTTGGCTGTAAATTAATGTTGGATGTGAATTATTACTTTTTCAACTAAAATAAATGTGTTTAAAGTCATTTCTGTGCCTGAAATTGGTCAAAATTGAAGCTTCTGAGTAAGCAAAACTCTTCAAAAATGGCAATTTTGGTCCCTGTGAGGGTTTAAAAAGTGGTTATTCAACATGAGGCATGTTCCAATTGACATTTTGAATCATTTTAGGTACATTCCAAAAAATCAATTTTCTGCCGAAAAACGATGAGGAGCTGTCGAACGTTCCCAAAATGGTCAATTTCGATGAAATTTTAACATTGAATCTTTTGGCTGTAAATTAATGTTGGATGTGAATTATTACTTTTTCAACTAAAATAAATGTATTTGAAGTAATTTCTGTGCGTGAAATTGGTCAAAATTAAAGCTTCTGAGTAAGCAAAACCTGTAAAAATGGCAATTTTGGTCACTGTGAGGGTTTAAAAAGTGGTTATTCAACATGAGGCACAATCCAATTGACATTTTGAATCATTTTATGTACAGTCCAAAAAATCAATTTTCTCCTGAAAAACGATAACCGCGGAGCTGTCGAACGTTCCCAAAATGGTCAATTTCGATGAAATTTTAACATTGAATCTTTTGGCTGTAAATTAATGTTGGATGTGAATTATTACTTTTTCAACTTAAATAAATGTGTTTAAAGTAATTTCTGTGCCTGGGATGGGTCAAAACTAAAGCTTCTGAGTAAGCAAAACTCTGTAAAAATTGCAATTTTGGTCCCTCTAGGGTTTAAAAAGTGGTTATTCAACATGAGGCACGATCCAATTGACATGTTGAATCATTTTAGGTACAGTCCAAAAAAATCAATTTTCTGTAGAAAAACGATGACCGAGGAGCTGTCGAACCTTCCCAAAATGGTCAATTTCGATGAAATTTTAACATTGAATCTTTTGGCTGTAAATTAATGTTGGATGTGAATTATTACTATTTCAACTAAAATAAATGTGTTTAAAGTCATTTCTGTGCCTGAAATTGGTCAAAATTGAAGCTTCTGAGTAAGCAAAACTCTGTAAAAAATGGCAATTTTGGTCCCTGTGAGGGTTTAAAAAGTGGTTATTCAACATGAGGCACGATCCAATTGACATTTTGAATCATTTTAGGTACAGTCCAAAAAATCAATTTGCTGCCGAAAAACGATGAATGCGGAGCTGTCGAACGTTCCCAAAATGGTCAATTTCGATGAAATTTTAACATTGAATCTTTTGGCTGTAAATTAATGTTGGATGTGAAATATTACTTTTTCAACTAAAATAAATGTGTTTAAAGTCATTTCTGTACCTGAAATTGGTCAAAATTGAAGCTTCTGAGTAAGCAAAACTCTGTAAAAAAATGGCAATTTTGGTCCCTGTGAGGGTTTAAAAAGTGGTTATTCAACATGAGGCACGATCCAATTGACATTTTGAATCATTTTAGGTACAGTCCAAAAAATCAATTTTCTGCCGAAAACGATTACCGCGGAGCTGTTGAACGTTCCCAAAATGGTCAATTTCGATGAAATTTTAACATTGAATCTTTTGGCTGTAAATTAATGTTGGATGTGAATTATTACTTTTTCAACTAAAATAAATGTGTTTAAAGTCATTTCTGTACCTGAAATTGGTCAAAATTGAAGCTTCTGAGTAAGCAAAACTCTGTAAAAAAATGGCAATTTTGGTCCCTGTTAGGGTTTAAAAAGTGGTTATTCAACATGAGGCATGATCCAATTGACATTTTGAATCATTTAGGTACATTCCAAAAAATCAATTTTCTGCCGAAAAACGATGACCGCGGAGCTGTCGAACGTTCCCAAAATGGTCAATTTCGATGAAATTTTAACATTGAATCTTTTGGCTGTAAATTAATGTTGGATGTGAATTATTACTTTTTCAACTAAAATAAATGTGTTTAAAGTCATTTCTGTGCCTGAAATTGGTCAAAATTGAAGCTTCTGAGTAAGCAAAACTCTTCAAAAATGGCAATTTTGGTCCCTGTGAGGGTTTAAAAAGTGGTTATTCAACATGAGGCACGATCCAATTGACATTTTGAATCATTTTAGGTACAGTCCAAAAAATTAATTTTCTGCCGAAAACGATTACCGCGGAGCTGTTGAACGTTCCCAAAATGGTCAATTTCGATGAAATTTTAACATTGAATCTTTTGGCTGTAAATTAATGTTGGATGTGAATTATTACTTTTTCAACTAAAATAAATGTATTTGAAGTAATTTCTGTGCGTGAAATTGGTCAAAATTAAAGCTTCTGAGTAAGCAAAACTCTGTAAAAATGGCAATTTTGGTCACTGTGAGGGTTTAAAAAGTGGTTATTCAACATGAGGCACAATCCAATTGACATTTTGAATCATTTTAGGTACAGTCCAAAAAATCAATTTTCTCCTGAAAAACGATAACCGCGGAGCTGTCGAACGTTCCCAAAATGGTCAATTTCGATGAAATTTTAACATTGAATCTTTTGGCTGTAAATTAATGTTGGATGTGAATTATTACTTTTTCAACTTAAATAAATGTGTTTAAAGTAATTTCTGTGCCTGGGATGGGTCAAAACTAAAGCTTCTGAGTAAGCAAAACTCTGTAAAAATGTCAATTTTGGTCACTGTGAGAGTTTAAAAAGTGGTTATTCAACATGAGGCACGATCCAATTGACATTTTGAATCATTTTAGGTACAGTCCAAAAAATCTATTTTCTGCCGAAAAACGATTACCGCGGAGCTGTTGAACGTTCCCAAAATGGTAAATTTCGATGAAATTTTAACATTGAATCTTTTGGCTGTAAATTAATGTTGGATGTGAATTATTACTTTTTCAACTAAAATAAATGTGTTTAAAGTCATTTCTGTGCCTGAAATTGGTCAAAATTGAAGCTTCTGAGTAAGCAAAACTCTGTAAAAAATGGCAATTTTGGTCCCTGTGAGGGTTTAAAAAGTGGTTATTCAACATGAGGCACGATCCAATTGACATTTTGAATCATTTTAGGTACAGTCCAAAAAATCAATTTTCTGCCGAAAACGATTACCGCGGAGCTGTTGAACGTTCCCAAAATGGTCAATTTCGATGAAATTTTAACATTGAATCTTTTGGCTGTAAATTAATGTTGGATGTGAATTATTACTTTTTCAACTAAAATAAATGTGTTTAAAGTCATTTCTGTACCTGAAATTGGTCAAAATTGAAGCTTCTGAGTAAGCAAAACTCTGTAAAAAAATGGCAATTTTGGTCCCTGTGAGGGTTTAAAAAGTGGTTATTCAACATGAGGCACGATCCAATTGACATTTTGAATCATTTTAGGTACAGTCCAAAAAATCAAATTTCTGCCGAAAACGATTACCGCGGAGCTGTTGAACGTTCCCAAAATGGTCAATTTCGATGAAATTTTAACATTGAATCTTTTGGCTGTAAATTAATGTTGGATGTGAATTATTACTTTTTCAACTAAAATAAATGTGTTTAAAGTCATTTCTGTACCTGAAATTGGTCAAAATTGAAGCTTCTGAGTAAGCAAAACTCTGTAAAAAAATGGCAATTTTGGTCCCTGTTAGGGTTTAAAAAGTGGTTATTCAACATGAGGCATGATCCAATTGACATTTTGAATCATTTAGGTACATTCCAAAAAATCAATTTTCTGCCGAAAAACGATGACCGCGGAGCTGTCGAACGTTCCCAAAATGGTCAATTTCGATGAAATTTTAACATTGAATCTTTTGGCTGTAAATTAATGTTGGATGTGAATTATTACTTTTTCAACTAAAATAAATGTGTTTAAAGTAATTTCTGTGCCTGAAATTGGTCAAAATTGAAGCTTCTGAGTAAGCAAAACTCTTCAAAAATGGCAATTTTGGTCCCTGTGAGGGTTTAAAAGTGGTTATTCAACATGAGGCATGATCCAATTGACATTTTGAATCATTTTAGGTACAGTCCAAAAAATTAATTTTCTGCCGAAAACGATTACCGCGGAGCTGTTGAACGTTCCCAAAATGGTCAATTTCGATGAAATTTTAACATTGAATCTTTTGGCTGTAAATTAATGTTGGATGTGAATTATTACTTTTTCAACTAAAATAAATGTATTTGAAGTAATTTCTGTGCGTGAAATTGGTCAAAATTAAAGCTTCTGAGTAAGCAAAACTCTGTAAAAATGGCAATTTTGGTCACTGTGAGGGTTTAAAAAGTGGTTATTCAACATGAGGCACAATCCAATTGACATTTTGAATCATTTTAGGTACAGTCCAAAAAATCAATTTTCTCCTGAAAAACGATAACCGCGGAGCTGTCGAACGTTCCCAAAATGGTCAATTTCGATGAAATTTTAACATTGAATCTTTTGGCTGTAAATTAATGTTGGATGTGAATTATTACTTTTTCAACTAAAATAAATGTGTTTAAAGTAATTTCTGTGCCTGGGATGGGTCAAAATTAAAGCTTCTGAGTAAGCAAAACTCTGTAAAAATGGCAATTTTGGTCCCTTTAGGGTTTAAAAAGTGGTTATTCAACATGAGGCACGATCCAATTGACATGTTGAATCATTTTAGGTACAGTCCAAAAAAATCAATTTTCTGTAGAAAAACGATGACCGAGGAGCTGTCGAACGTTCCCAAAATGGTCAATTTCGATGAAATTTTAACATTGAATCTTTTGGCTGTAAATTAATGTTGGATGTGAATTATTACTTTTTCAACTAAAATAAATGTGTTTAAAGTCATTTCTGTGCCTGAAATTGGTCAAAATTGAAGCTTCTGAGTAAGCAAAACTCTTCAAAAATGGCAATTTTGGTCCCTGTGAGGGTTTAAAAAGTGGTTATTCAACATGAGGCATGATCCAATTGACATTTTGAATCATTTCAGGTACATTCCAAAAAATCAATTTTCTGCCGAAAAACGATGACCGCGGAGCTGTCGAACGTTCCCAAAATGGTCAATTTCGATGAAATTTTAACATTGAATCTTTTGGCTGTAAATTAATGTTGGATGTGAATTATTACTTTTTCAACTAAAATAAATGTGTTTAAAGTCATTTCTGTACCTGAAATTGGTCAAAATTGAAGCTTCTGAGTAAGCAAAACTCTGTAAAAAATGGCAATTTTGGTCCCTGTGAGGGTTTAAAAAGTTGTTATTCAACATGAGGCACGATCCAATTGACATTTTGAATCATTTTAGGCACAGTCCAAAAAACTAAATTTTCTCCCGAAAAACGATGACCGCGGAGCTGTCGAACCTTCCCAAAATGGTCAATTTCGATGAAATTTTAACATTGAATCTTTTGGCTGTAAATTAATGTTGGATGTGAATTATTACTATTTCAACTAAAATAAATGTGTTTAAAGTCATTTCTGTGCCTGAAATTGGTCAAAATTGAAGCTTCTGAGTAAGCAAAACTCTGTAAAAAATGGCAATTTTGGTCCCTGTGAGGGTTTAAAAAGTGGTTATTCAACATGAGGCACGATCCAATTGACATTTTGAATCATTTTAGGTACAGTCCAAAAAATCAATTTTCTGCCGAAAACGATTACCGCGGAGCTGTTGAACGTTCCCAAAATGGTCAATTTCGATGAAATTTTAACATTGAATCTTTTGGCTGTAAATTAATGTTGGATGTGAATTATTACTTTTTCAACTAAAATAAATGTGTTTAAAGTCATTTCTGTACCTGAAATTGGTCAAAATTGAAGCTTTGAGTAAGCAAAACTCTGTAAAAAAATGGCAATTTTGGTCCCTGTGAGGGTTTAAAAAGTGGTTATTCAACATGAGGCACGATCCAATTGACATTTTGAATCATTTTAGGTACAGTCCAAAAAACTCAATTTTCTCCCGAAAAACGATGACCGCGGAGCTGTCGAACGTTCCCAAAATGGTCAATTTCGATGAAATTTTAACATTGAATCTTTTGGCTGTAAATTAATGTTGGATGTGAATTATTACTTTTTCAACTAAAATAAATGTGTTTAAAGTGATTTCTGTGCCTGAAATTGGTCAAAATTGAAGCTTCTGAGTAAGCAAAACTCTTCAAAAATGGCAATTTTGGTCCCTGTGAGGGTTTAAAAAGTGGTTATTCAACATGAGGCACGATCCAATTGACATTTTGAATCATTTTAGGTACAGTCCAAAAAACTCAATTTGCTCCCGAAAAACGATGACCGCGGAGCTGTCGAACGTTCCCAAAATGGTCAATTTCGATGAAATTTTAACATTGAATCTTTTGGCTGTAAATTAATGTTGGATGTGAATTATTACTTTTTCAACTAAAATAAATGTATTTGAAGTAATTTCTGTGCGTGAAATTGGTCAAAATTAAAGCTTCTGAGTAAGCAAAACTCTGTAAAAATGGCAATTTTGGTCACTGTGAGGGTTTAAAAAGTGGTTATTCAACATGAGGCACAATCCAATTGAAATTTTGAATCATTTTAGGTACAGTCCAAAAAATCAATTTTCTCCCGAAAAACGATAACCGCGGAGCTGTCGAACGTTCCCAAAATGGTCAATTTCGATGAAATTTTAACATTGAATCTTTTGGCCGTAAATTAATGTTGGATGTGAATTATTACTTTTTCAACTAAAATAAATGTGTTTAAAGTAATTTCTGTGCCTGGGATGGGTCAAAATTAAAGCTTCTGAGTAAGCAAAACTCTGTAAAAATGGCAATTTTGGTCCCTGTTAGGGTTTAAAAAGTGGTTATTCAACATGAGGCACGATCCAATTGACATGTTGAATCATTTTAGGTACAGTCCAAAAAAATCAATTTTCTGTAGAAAAACGATGACCGCGGAGCTGTCGAACGTTCCCAAAATGGTCAATTTCGATGAAATTTTAACATTGAATCTTTTGGCTGTAAATTAATGTTGGATGTGAATTATTACTTTTTCAACTAAAATAAATGTGTTTAAAGTCATTTCTGTGCCTGAAATTGGTCAAAATTGAAGCTTCTGAGTAAGCAAAACTCTTCAAAAATGGCAATTTTGGTCCCTGTGAGGGTTTAAAAAGTGGTTATTCAACATGAGGCATGTTCCAATTGACATTTTGAATCATTTTAGGTACATTCCAAAAAATCAATTTTCTGCCGAAAAACGATGAGGAGCTGTCGAACGTTCCCAAAATGGTCAATTTCGATGAAATTTTAACATTGAATCTTTTGGCTGTAAATTAATGTTGGATGTGAATTATTACTTTTTCAACTAAAATAAATGTATTTGAAGTAATTTCTGTGCGTGAAATTGGTCAAAATTAAAGCTTCTGAGTAAGCAAAACCTGTAAAAATGGCAATTTTGGTCACTGTGAGGGTTTAAAAAGTGGTTATTCAACATGAGGCACAATCCAATTGACATTTTGAATCATTTTAGGTACAGTCCAAAAAATCAATTTTCTCCTGAAAAACGATAACCGCAGAGCTGTCGAACGTTCCCAAAATGGTCAATTTCGATGAAATTTTAACATTGAATCTTTTGGCTGTAAATTAATGTTGGATGTGAATTATTACTTTTTCAACTTAAATAAATGTGTTTAAAGTAATTTCTGTGCCTGGGATGGGTCAAAACTAAAGCTTCTGAGTAAGCAAAACTCTGTAAAAATTGCAATTTTGGTCCCTCTAGGGTTTAAAAAGTGGTTATTCAACATGAGGCACGATCCAATTGACATGTTGAATCATTTTAGGTACAGTCCAAAAAAATCAATTTTCTGTAGAAGAACGATGACCGAGGAGCTGTCGAACCTTCCCAAAATGGTCAATTTCGATGAAATTTTAACATTGAATCTTTTGGCTGTAAATTAATGTTGGATGTGAATTATTACTATTTCAACTAAAATAAATGTGTTTAAAGTCATTTCTGTGCCTGAAATTGGTCAAAATTGAAGCTTCTGAGTAAGCAAAACTCTGTAAAAAATGGCAATTTTGGTCCCTGTGAGGGTTTAAAAAGTGGTTATTCAACATGAGGCACGATCCAATTGACATTTTGAATCATTTTAGGTACAGTCCAAAAAATCAATTTGCTGCCGAAAAACGATGAATGCGGAGCTGTCGAACGTTCCCAAAATGGTCAATTTCGATGAAATTTTAACATTGAATCTTTTGGCTGTAAATTAATGTTGGATGTGAATTATTACTTTTTCAACTAAAATAAATGTGTTTAAAGTCATTTCTGTACCTGAAATTGGTCAAAATTGAAGCTTCTGAGTAAGCAAAACTCTGTAAAAAAATGGCAATTTTGGTCCCTGTGAGGGTTTAAAAAGTGGTTATTCAACATGAGGCACGATCCAATTGACATTTTGAATCATTTTAGGTACAGTCCAAAAAATCAATTTTCTGCCGAAAACGATTACCGCGGAGCTGTTGAACGTTCCCAAAATGGTCAATTTCGATGAAATTTTAACATTGAATCTTTTGGCTGTAAATTAATGTTGGATGTGAATTATTACTTTTTCAACTAAAATAAATGTGTTTAAAGTCATTTCTGTACCTGAAATTGGTCAAAATTGAAGCTTCTGAGTAAGCAAAACTCTGTAAAAAAATGGCAATTTTGGTCCCTGTTAGGGTTTAAAAAGTGGTTATTCAACATGAGGCATGATCCAATTGACATTTTGAATCATTTAGGTACATTCCAAAAAATCAATTTTCTGCCGAAAAACGATGACCGCGGAGCTGTCGAACGTTCCCAAAATGGTCAATTTCGATGAAATTTTAACATTGAATCTTTTGGCTGTAAATTAATGTTGGATGTGAATTATTACTTTTTCAACTAAAATAAATGTGTTTAAAGTCATTTCTGTGCCTGAAATTGGTCAAAATTGAAGCTTCTGAGTAAGCAAAACTGTAAAAAATGGCAATTTTGGTCCGTGTGAGGGTTTAAAAAGTGGTTATTCAACATGAGGCACGATCCAATTGACATTTTGAATCATTTTAGGTACAGTCCAAAAAATTAATTTTCTGCCGAAAACGATTACCGCGGAGCTGTTGAACGTTCCCAAAATGGTCAATTTCGATGAAATTTTAACATTGAATCTTTTGGCTGTAAATTAATGTTGGATGTGAATTATTACTTTTTCAACTAAAATAAATGTATTTGAAGTAATTTCTGTGCGTGAAATTGGTCAAAATTAAAGCTTCTGAGTAAGCAAAACTCTGTAAAAATGGCAATTTTGGTCACTGTGAGGGTTTAAAAAGTGGTTATTCAACATGAGGCACAATCCAATTGACATTTTGAATCATTTTAGGTACAGTCCAAAAAATCAATTTTCTCCTGAAAAACGATAACCGCGGAGCTGTCGAACGTTCCCAAAATGGTCAATTTCGATGAAATTTTAACATTGAATCTTTTGGCTGTAAATTAATGTTGGATGTGAATTATTACTTTTTCAACTTAAATAAATGTGTTTAAAGTAATTTCTGTGCCTGGGATGGGTCAAAACTAAAGCTTCTGAGTAAGCAAAACTCTGTAAAAATGTCAATTTTGGTCACTGTGAGAGTTTAAAAAGTGGTTATTCAACATGAGGCACGATCCAATTGACATTTTGAATCATTTTAGGTACAGTCCAAAAAATCTATTTTCTGCCGAAAAACGATTACCGCGGAGCTGTTGAACGTTCCCAAAATGGTAAATTTCGATGAAATTTTAACATTGAATCTTTTGGCTGTAAATTAATGTTGGATGTGAATTATTACTTTTTCAACTAAAATAAATGTGTTTAAAGTCATTTCTGTGCCTGAAATTGGTCAAAATTGAAGCTTCTGAGTAAGCAAAACTCTGTAAAAAATGGCAATTTTGGTCCCTGTGAGGGTTTAAAAAGTGGTTATTCAACATGAGGCACGATCCAATTGACATTTTGAATCATTTTAGGTACAGTCCAAAAAATCAATTTTCTGCCGAAAACGATTACCGCGGAGCTGTTGAACGTTCCCAAAATGGTCAATTTCGATGAAATTTTAACATTGAATCTTTTGGCTGTAAATTAATGTTGGATGTGAATTATTACTTTTTCAACTAAAATAAATGTGTTTAAAGTCATTTCTGTACCTGAAATTGGTCAAAATTGAAGCTTCTGAGTAAGCAAAACTCTGTAAAAAAATGGCAATTTTGGTCCCTGTGAGGGTTTAAAAAGTGGTTATTCAACATGAGGCACGATCCAATTGACATTTTGAATCATTTTAGGTACAGTCCAAAAAATCAAATTTCTGCCGAAAACGATTACCGCGGAGCTGTTGAACGTTCCCAAAATGGTCAATTTCGATGAAATTTTAACATTGAATCTTTTGGCTGTAAATTAATGTTGGATGTGAATTATTACTTTTTCAACTAAAATAAATGTGTTTAAAGTCATTTCTGTACCTGAAATTGGTCAAAATTGAAGCTTCTGAGTAAGCAAAACTCTGTAAAAAAATGGCAATTTTGGTCCCTGTTAGGGTTTAAAAAGTGGTTATTCAACATGAGGCATTATCCAATTGACATTTTGAATCATTTAGGTACATTCCAAAAAATCAATTTTCTGCCGAAAAACGATGACCGCGGAGCTGTCGAACGTTCCCAAAATGGTCAATTTCGATGAAATTTTAACATTGAATCTTTTGGCTGTAAATTAATGTTGGATGTGAATTATTACTTTTTCAACTAAAATAAATGTGTTTAAAGTAATTTCTGTGCCTGGGATGGGTCAAAATTAAAGCTTCTGAGTAAGCAAAACTCTGTAAAAATGGCAATTTTGGTCCCTTTAGGGTTTAAAAAGTGGTTATTCAACATGAGGCACGATCCAATTGACATGTTGAATCATTTTAGGTACAGTCCAAAAAAATCAATTTTCTGTAGAAAAACGATGACCGAGGAGCTGTCGAACGTTCCCAAAATGGTCAATTTCGATGAAATTTTAACATTGAATCTTTTGGCTGTAAATTAATGTTGGATGTGAATTATTACTTTTTCAACTAAAATAAATGTGTTTAAAGTCATTTCTGTGCCTGAAATTGGTCAAAATTGAAGCTTCTGAGTAAGCAAAACTCTTCAAAAATGGCAATTTTGGTCCCTGTGAGGGTTTAAAAAGTGGTTATTCAACATGAGGCATGATCCAATTGACATTTTGAATCATTTCAGGTACATTCCAAAAAATCAATTTTCTGCCGAAAAACGATGACCGCGGAGCTGTCGAACGTTCCCAAAATGGTCAATTTCGATGAAATTTTAACATTGAATCTTTTGGCTGTAAATTAATGTTGGATGTGAATTATTACTTTTTCAACTAAAATAAATGTGTTTAAAGTCATTTCTGTACCTGAAATTGGTCAAAATTGAAGCTTCTGAGTAAGCAAAACTCTGTAAAAAATGGCAATTTTGGTCCCTGTGAGGGTTTAAAAAGTTGTTATTCAACATGAGGCACGATCCAATTGACATTTTGAATCATTTTAGGCACAGTCCAAAAACTAAATTTTCTCCCGAAAAACGATGACCGCGGAGCTGTCGAACCTTCCCAAAATGGTCAATTTCGATGAAATTTTAACATTGAATCTTTTGGCTGTAAATTAATGTTGGATGTGAATTATTACTATTTCAACTAAAATAAATGTGTTTAAAGTCATTTCTGTGCCTGAAATTGGTCAAAATTGAAGCTTCTGAGTAAGCAAAACTCTGTAAAAAATGGCAATTTTGGTCCCTGTGAGGGTTTAAAAAGTGGTTATTCAACATGAGGCACGATCCAATTGACATTTTGAATCATTTTAGGTACAGTCCAAAAAATCAATTTTCTGCCGAAAACGATTACCGCGGAGCTGTTGAACGTTCCCAAAATGGTCAATTTCGATGAAATTTTAACATTGAATCTTTTGGCTGTAAATTAATGTTGGATGTGAATTATTACTTTTTCAACTAAAATAAATGTGTTTAAAGTCATTTCTGTACCTGAAATTGGTCAAAATTGAAGCTTTGAGTAAGCAAAACTCTGTAAAAAAATGGCAATTTTGGTACCTGTGAGGGTTTAAAAAGTGGTTATTCAACATGAGGCACGATCCAATTGACATTTTGAATCATTTTAGGTACAGTCCAAAAAACTCAATTTTCTCCCGAAAAACGATGACCGCGGAGCTGTCGAACGTTCCCAAAATGGTCAATTTCGATGAAATTTTAACATTGAATCTTTTGGCTGTAAATTAATGTTGGATGTGAATTATTACTTTTTCAACTAAAATAAATGTGTTTAAAGTCATTTCTGTGCCTGAAATTGGTCAAAATTGAAGCTTCTGAGTAAGCAAAACTGTAAAAAATGGCAATTTTGGTCCGTGTGAGGGTTTAAAAAGTGGTTATTCAACATGAGGCACGATCCAATTGACATTTTGAATCATTTTAGGTACAGTCCAAAAAATCAATTTTCTGCCGAAAACGATTACCGCGGAGCTGTTGAACGTTCCCAAAATGGTCAATTTCGATGAAATTTTAACATTGAATCTTTTGGCTGTAAATTAATGTTGGATGTGAATTATTACTATTTCAACTAAAATAAATATGTTTAAAGTCATTTCTGTGCCTGAAATTGGTCAAAATTGAAGCTTCTGAGTAAGCAAAACTCTGTAAAAAATGGCAATTTTGGTCCCTGTGAGGGTTTAAAAAGTGGTTATTCAACATGAGGCACGATCCAATTGACATTTTGAATCATTTTAGGTACAGTCCAAAAAATCAATTTTCTGCCGAAAACGATTACCGCGGAGCTGTTGAACGTTCCCAAAATGGTCAATTTCGATGAAATTTTAACATTGAATCTTTTGGCTGTAAATTAATGTTGGATGTGAATTATTACTTTTTCAACTAAAATAAATGTGTTTAAAGTCATTTCTGTACCTGAAATTGGTCAAAATTGAAGCTTTGAGTAAGCAAAACTCTGTAAAAAAATGGCAATTTTGGTCCCTGTGAGGGTTTAAAAAGTGGTTATTCAACATGAGGCACGATCCAATTGACATTTTGAATCATTTTAGGTACAGTCCAAAAAACTCAATTTTCTCCCGAAAAACGATGACCGCGGAGCTGTCGAACGTTCCCAAAATGGTCAATTTCGATGAAATTTTAACATTGAATCTTTTGGCTGTAAATTAATGTTGGATGTGAATTATTACTTTTTCAACTAAAATAAATGTGTTTAAAGTCATTTCTGTGCCTGAAATTGGTCAAAATTGAAGCTTCTGAGTAAGCAAAACTCTGTAAAAAATGGCAATTTTGGTCCGTGTGAGGGTTTAAAAAGTGGTTATTCAACATGAGGCACGATCCAATTGACATTTTGAATCATTTTAGGTACAGTCCAAAAAATCAATTTTCTGCCGAAAACGATTACCGCGGAGCTGTTGAACGTTCCCAAAATGGTCAATTTCGATGAAATTTTAACATTGAATCTTTTGGCTGTAAATTAATGTTGGATGTGAATTATTACTATTTCAACTAAAATAAATGTGTTTAAAGTCATTTCTGTGCCTGAAATTGGTCAAAATTGAAGCTTCTGAGTAAGCAAAACTCTGTAAAAAATGGCAATTTTGGTCCCTGTGAGGGTTTAAAAAGTGGTTATTCAACATGAGGCACGATCCAATTGACATTTTGAATCATTTTAGGTACAGTCCAAAAAATCAATTTTCTGCCGAAAACGATTACCGCGGAGCTGTTGAACGTTCCCAAAATGGTCAATTTCGATGAAATTTTAACATTGAATCTTTTGGCTGTAAATTAATGTTGGATGTGAATTATTACTTTTTCAACTAAAATAAATGTGTTTAAAGTCATTTCTGTACCTGAAATTGGTCAAAATTGAAGCTTTGAGTAAGCAAAACTCTGTAAAAAAATGGCAATTTTGGTCCCTGTGAGGGTTTAAAAAGTGGTTATTCAACATGAGGCACGATCCAATTGACATTTTGAATCATTTTAGGTACAGTCCAAAAAACTCAATTTTCTCCCGAAAAACGATGACCGCGGAGCTGTCGAACGTTCCCAAAATGGTCAATTTCGATGAAATTTTAACATTGAATCTTTTGGCTGTAAATTAATGTTGGATGTGAATTATTACTTTTTCAACTAAAATAAATGTGTTTAAAGTCATTTCTGTGCCTGAAATTGGTCAAAATTGAAGCTTCTGAGTAAGCAAAACTCTGTAAAAAATGGCAATTTTGGTCCGTGTGAGGGTTTAAAAAGTGGTTATTCAACATGAGGCACGATCCAATTGACATTTTGAATCATTTTAGGTACAGTCCAAAAAATCAATTTTCTGCCGAAAACGATTACCGCGGAGCTGTTGAACGTTCCCAAAATGGTAAATTTCGATGAAATTTTAACATTGAATCTTTTGGCTGTAAATTAATGTTGGATGTGAATTATTACTTTTTCAACTAAAATAAATGTATTTGAAGTAATTTCTGTGCGTGAAATTGGTCAAAATTAAAGCTTCTGAGTAAGCAAAACTCTGAAAAAATGGCAATTTTGGTCACTGTGATGGTTTAAAAAGTGGTTATTCAACATGAGGCACAATCCAATTGACATTTTGAATCATTTGAGGTACAGTCCAAAAAATCAATTTTCTCCCGAAAAACGATAACCGCGGAGCTGTCGAACGTTCCCAAAATGGTCAATTTCGATGAAATTTTAACATTGAATCTTTTGGCCGTAAATTAATGTTGGATGTGAATTATTACTTTTTCAACTAAAATAAATGTGTTTAAAGTAATTTCTGTGCCTGGGATGGGTCAAAATTAAAGCTTCTGAGTAAGCAAAACTCTGTAAAAATGGCAATTTTGGTCCCTGTTAGGGTTTAAAAAGTGGTTATTCAACATGAGGCATGATCCAATTGACATTTTGAATCATTTAGGTACATTCCAAAAAATCAATTTTCTGCCGAAAAACGATGACCGCGGAGCTGTCGAACGTTCCCAAAATGGTCAATTTCGATGAAATTTTAACATTGAATCTTTTGGCTGTAAATTAATGTTGGATGTGAATTATTACTTTTTCAACTAAAATAAATGTGTTTAAAGTAATTTCTGTGCCTGGGATGGGTCAAAATTAAAGCTTCTGAGTAAGCAAAACTCTGTAAAAATGGCAATTTTGGTCCCTGTTAGGGTTTAAAAAGTGGTTATTCAACATGAGGCACGATCCAATTGACATGTTGAATCATTTTAGGTACAGTCCAAAAAAATCAATTTTCTGTAGAAAAACGATGACCGCGGAGCTGTCGAACGTTCCCAAAATGGTCAATTTTGATGAAATTTTAACATTGAATCTTTTGGCTGTAAATTAATGTTGGATGTGAATTATTACTTTTTCAACTAAAATAAATGTGTTTAAAGTCATTTCTGTGCCTGAAATTGGTCAAAATTGAACCTTCTGAGTAAGCAAAACTCTGTAAAAATGGCAATTTTGGTCACGTGAGAGTTTAAAAAGTGGTTATTCAACATGAGGCACGATCCAATCGACATTTTGAATCATTTTAGGTACAGTCCAAAAGATCAATTTTCTGCCGAAAAACGATTACCGCGGAGCTGTTGAACGTTCCCAAAATGGTCAATTTCGATGAAATTTTAACATTGAATCTTTTGGCTGTAAATTAATGTTGGATGTGAATTATTACTTTTTCAACTAAAATAAATGTGTTTAAAGTCATTTCTGTGCCTGAAATTGGTCAAAATTGAAGCTTCTGAGTAAGCAAAACTCTGTAAAAATGGCAATTTTGGTCCCTGTGAGGTTTTAAAAAGTGGTTATTCAACATGAGGCACGATCCAATTGACATTTTGAATCATTTTAAGTACAGTCCAAAAAATCAATTTTCTGCCGAAAATCAATGACCACGGAGATGTCGAACGTTCCCAAAATGGTCAATTTCTATGAAATTTTAACATTGAATCTTTTGGCTGTAAATTAATGTTGGATGTGAATTATTACTTTTTCAACTAAAATAAATGTTTTTAAAGTCATTTCTGTGCCTGAAATTGGTCAAAATTGAAGCTTCTGAGTAAGCAAAACTCTGTAAAAATGGCAATTTTGGTCCAAGCGAGGGTTTAAAAAGTGGTTATTCAACATGAGGCACGATCCAATTGACATTTTGAATCATTTCAGGTACAGTCCAAAAAATCAATTTTCTGCCGAAAAACGATGACCGCGGAGCTGTCGAACGTTCCCAAAATGGTCAATTTCTATGAAATTTTAACATTGAATCTTTTGGCTGTAAATTAATGTTGGATGTGAATTATTACTTTTTCAAATAAAATAAATGTTTTTAAAGTCATTTCTGTGCCTGAAATTGGTCAAAATTGAAGCTTCTGAGTAAGCAAAACTCTGTAAAAATGGCAATTTTGGTCCAAGCGAGGGTTTAAAAAGTGGTTATTCAACATGATTCACGATCCAATTGACATTTTGAATCATTGTAGGTACAGCCCAAAAAATCAATTTCCTGCCGAAAAACGATGACCGCGGAGCTGTCGAACGTTCCCAAAATGGTCAATTTAGATGAAATTTTAACATTTAATCTTTTGGCTGTAAATTGCGGTTGGATGTGAATTATCACTTTTTCAACTAAAATAAATATGTTTAAAGTCATTTCTGTGCCTGGGATGGGTCAAAATTAAAGCTTCTGAGTAAGCAAAACTCTGTAAAAATGGCAATTTTGTTCCCTGTGAGGGTTTAAAAAGTGGATATTCAACATGAGGCACGATCCAATTGACATTTTGAATCATTTTAGGTACAGTCCAAAAAATTTATTTTCTGCCGAAAAACGATGACCGCAGAGCTGTCGAACGTTCCCAAAATGGTCAATTTCGATGAAATTTTAACATTGAATCTTTTGGCTGTAAATTAATGTTGGATGTGAATTATTACTTTTTCAACTAAAATAAATGTGTTTAAAGTCATTTCTGTGCCTGAAATTGGTCAAAATTGAACCTTCTGAGTAAGCAAAACTCTGTAAAAATGGCAATTTTGGTCACGTGAGAGTTTAAAAAGTGGTTATTCAACATGAGGCACGATCCAATCGACATTTTGAATCATTTTAGGTACAGTCCAAAAGATCAATTTTCTGCCGAAAAACGATTACCGCGGAGCTGTTGAACGTTCCCAAAATGGTCAATTTCGATGAAATTTTAACATTGAATCTTTTGGCTGTAAATTAATGTTGGATGTGAATTATTACTTTTTCAACTAAAATAAATGTGTTTAAAGTAATTTCTGTGCCTGGGATGGGTCAAAATTAAAACTTCTGAGTAAGCAAAACTCTGTAAAAATGGCAATTTTGGTCCCTGTTAGGGTTTAAAAAGTGGTTATTCAACAGAGGCACGATCCAATTGACATGTTGAATCATTTTAGGTACAGTCCAAAAAATCAATTTTCTGTAGAAAAACGATGACCGCGGAGCTGTCGAACGTTCCCAAAATGGTCAATTTTGATGAAATTTTAACATTGAATCTTTTGTCTGTAAATTAATGTTGGATGTGAATTATTACTTTTTCAACTAAAATAAATGTGTTTAAAGTCATTTCTGTGCCTGGGATGGGTCAAAATTAAAGCTTCTGAGTAAGCAAAACTCTGTAAAAATGGCAATTTTGGTCCCTGTTAGGGTTTAAAAAGTGGTTATTCAACATGAGGCACGATCCAATTGACATGTTGAATCATTTTAGGTACAGTCCAAAAAAATCAATTTTCTGTAGAAAAACGATGAGGAGCTGTCGAACGTTCCCAAAATGGTCAATTTCGATGAAATTTTAACATTGAATCTTTTGGCTGTAAATTAATGTTGGATGTGAATTATTACTTTTTCAACTAAAATAAATGTGTTTAAAGTCATTTCTGTGCCTGAAATTGGTCAAAATTGAACCTTCTGAGTAAGCAAAACTCTGTAAAAATGGCAATTTTGGTCCCTGTGAGGGTTTAAAAAGTGGTTATTCAACATGAGGCACGATCCAATTGACATTTTGAATCATTTTAGGTACAGTCCAAAAAATCAATTTTCTGCCGAAAACGATTACCGCGGAGCTGTTGAACGTTCCCAAAATGGTCAATTTCGATGAAATTTTAACATTGAATCTTTTGGCTGTAAATTAATGTTGGATGTGAATTATTACTATTTCAACTAAAATAAATGTGTTTAAAGTCATTTCTGTGCCTGAAATTGGTCAAAATTGAAGCTTCTGAGTAAGCAAAACTCTGTAAAAAATGGCAATTTTGGTCCCTGTGAGGGTTTAAAAAGTGGTTATTCAACATGAGGCACGATCCAATTGACATTTTGAATCATTTTAGGTACAGTCCAAAAAATCAATTTTCTGCCGAAAACGATTACCGCGGAGCTGTTGAACGTTCCCAAAATGGTCAATTTCGATGAAATTTTAACATTGAATCTTTTGGCTGTAAATTAATGTTGGATGTGAATTATTACTTTTTCAACTAAAATAAATGTGTTTAAAGTCATTTCTGTACCTGAAATTGGTCAAAATTGAAGCTTTGAGTAAGCAAAACTCTGTAAAAAAATGGCAATTTTGGTCCCTGTGAGGGTTTAAAAAGTGGTTATTCAACATGAGGCACGATCCAATTGACATTTTGAATCATTTTAGGTACAGTCCAAAAAACTCAATTTTCTCCCGAAAAACGATGACCGCGGAGCTGTCGAACGTTCCCAAAATGGTCAATTTCGATGAAATTTTAACATTGAATCTTTTGGCTGTAAATTAATGTTGGATGTGAATTATTACTTTTTCAACTAAAATAAATGTGTTTAAAGTCATTTCTGTGCCTGAAATTGGTCAAAATTGAAGCTTCTGAGTAAGCAAAACTCTGTAAAAAATGGCAATTTTGGTCCGTGTGAGGGTTTAAAAAGTGGTTATTCAACATGAGGCACGATCCAATTGACATTTTGAATCATTTTAGGTACAGTCCAAAAAATCAATTTTCTGCCGAAAACGATTACCGCGGAGCTGTTGAACGTTCCCAAAATGGTAAATTTCGATGAAATTTTAACATTGAATCTTTTGGCTGTAAATTAATGTTGGATGTGAATTATTACTTTTTCAACTAAAATAAATGTATTTGAAGTAATTTCTGTGCGTGAAATTGGTCAAAATTAAAGCTTCTGAGTAAGCAAAACTCTGTAAAAATGGCAATTTTGGTCACTGTAGTGGTTATTCAACATGAGGCACAATCCAATTGACATTTTGAATCATTTGAGGTACAGTCCAAAAAATCAATTTTCTCCCGAAAAACGATAACCGCGGAGCTGTCGAACGTTCCCAAAATGGTCAATTTCGATGAAATTTTAACATTGAATCTTTTGGCCGTAAATTAATGTTGGATGTGAATTATTACTTTTTCAACTAAAATAAATGTGTTTAAAGTAATTTCTGTGCCTGGGATGGGTCAAAATTAAAGCTTCTGAGTAAGCAAAACTCTGTAAAAATGGCAATTTTGGTCCCTGTTAGGGTTTAAAAAGTGGTTATTCAACATGAGGCATGATCCAATTGACATTTTGAATCATTTAGGTACATTCCAAAAAATCAATTTTCTGCCGAAAAACGATGACCGCGGAGCTGTCGAACGTTCCCAAAATGGTCAATTTCGATGAAATTTTAACATTGAATCTTTTGGCTGTAAATTAATGTTGGATGTGAATTATTACTTTTTCAACTAAAATAAATGTGTTTAAAGTAATTTCTGTGCCTGGGATGGGTCAAAATTAAAGCTTCTGAGTAAGCAAAACTCTGTAAAAATGGCAATTTTGGTCCCTGTTAGGGTTTAAAAAGTGGTTATTCAACATGAGGCACGATCCAATTGACATGTTGAATCATTTTAGGTACAGTCCAAAAAAATCAATTTTCTGTAGAAAAACGATGACCGCGGAGCTGTCGAACGTTCCCAAAATGGTCAATTTTGATGAAATTTTAACATTGAATCTTTTGGCTGTAAATTAATGTTGGATGTGAATTATTACTTTTTCAACTAAAATAAATGTGTTTAAAGTCATTTCTGTGCCTGAAATTGGTCAAAATTGAACCTTCTGAGTAAGCAAAACTCTGTAAAAATGGCAATTTTGGTCACGTGAGAGTTTAAAAAGTGGTTATTCAACATGAGGCACGATCCAATCGACATTTTGAATCATTTTAGGTACAGTCCAAAAGATCAATTTTCTGCCGAAAAACGATTACCGCGGAGCTGTTGAACGTTCCCAAAATGGTCAATTTCGATGAAATTTTAACATTGAATCTTTTGGCTGTAAATTAATGTTGGATGTGAATTATTACTTTTTCAACTAAAATAAATGTGTTTAAAGTCATTTCTGTGCCTGAAATTGGTCAAAATTGAAGCTTCTGAGTAAGCAAAACTCTGTAAAAATGGCAATTTTGGTCCCTGTGAGGTTTTAAAAAGTGGTTATTCAACATGAGGCACGATCCAATTGACATTTTGAATCATTTTAAGTACAGTCCAAAAAATCAATTTTCTGCCGAAAATCAATGACCACGGAGATGTCGAACGTTCCCAAAATGGTCAATTTCTATGAAATTTTAACATTGAATCTTTTGGCTGTAAATTAATGTTGGATGTGAATTATTACTTTTTCAACTAAAATAAATGTTTTAAAGTCATTTCTGTGCCTGAAATTGGTCAAAATTGAAGCTTCTGAGTAAGCAAAACTCTGTAAAAATGGCAATTTTGGTCCAAGCGAGGGTTTAAAAAGTGGTTATTCAACATGAGGCACGATCCAATTGACATTTTGAATCATTTCAGGTACAGTCCAAAAAATCAATTTTCTGCCGAAAAACGATGACCGCGGAGCTGTCGAACGTTCCCAAAATGGTCAATTTCTATGAAATTTTAACATTGAATCTTTTGGCTGTAAATTAATGTTGGATGTGAATTATTACTTTTTCAAATAAAATAAATGTTTTTAAAGTCATTTCTGTGCCTGAAATTGGTCAAAATTGAAGCTTCTGAGTAAGCAAAACTCTGTAAAAATGGCAATTTTGGTCCAAGCGAGGGTTTAAAAAGTGGTTATTCAACATGATTCACGATCCAATTGACATTTTGAATCATTGTAGGTACAGCCCAAAAAATCAATTTCCTGCCGAAAAACGATGACCGCGGAGCTGTCGAACGTTCCCAAAATGGTCAATTTAGATGAAATTTTAACATTTAATCTTTTGGCTGTAAATTGCGGTTGGATGTGAATTATCACTTTTTCAACTAAAATAAATATGTTTAAAGTCATTTCTGTGCCTGGGATGGGTCAAAATTAAAGCTTCTGAGTAAGCAAAACTCTGTAAAAATGGCAATTTTGTTCCCTGTGAGGGTTTAAAAAGTGGATATTCAACATGAGGCACGATCCAATTGACATTTTGAATCATTTTAGGTACAGTCCAAAAAATTAATTTTCTGCCGAAAAACGATGACCGCAGAGCTGTCGAACGTTCCCAAAATGGTCAATTTCGATGAAATTTTAACATTGAATCTTTTGGCTGTAAATTAATGTTGGATGTGAATTATTACTTTTTCAACTAAAATAAATGTGTTTAAAGTCATTTCTGTGCCTGAAATTGGTCAAAATTGAACCTTCTGAGTAAGCAAAACTCTGTAAAAATGGCAATTTTGGTCACGTGAGAGTTTAAAAAGTGGTTATTCAACATGAGGCACGATCCAATCGACATTTTGAATCATTTTAGGTACAGTCCAAAAGATCAATTTTCTGCCGAAAAACGATTACCGCGGAGCTGTTGAACGTTCCCAAAATGGTCAATTTCGATGAAATTTTAACATTGAATCTTTTGGCTGTAAATTAATGTTGGATGTGAATTATTACTTTTTCAACTAAAATAAATGTGTTTAAAGTAATTTCTGTGCCTGGGATGGGTCAAAATTAAAGCTTCTGAGTAAGCAAAACTCTGTAAAAATGGCAATTTTGGTCCCTGTTAGGGTTTAAAAAGTGGTTATTCAACAGAGGCACGATCCAATTGACATGTTGAATCATTTTAGGTACAGTCCAAAAAATCAATTTTCTGTAGAAAAACGATGACCGCGGAGCTGTCGAACGTTCCCAAAATGGTCAATTTTGATGAAATTTTAACATTGAATCTTTTGTCTGTAAATTAATGTTGGATGTGAATTATTACTTTTTCAACTAAAATAAATGTGTTTAAAGTCATTTCTGTGCCTGGGATGGGTCAAAATTAAAGCTTCTGAGTAAGCAAAACTCTGTAAAAATGGCAATTTTGGTCCCTGTTAGGGTTTAAAAAGTGGTTATTCAACATGAGGCACGATCCAATTGACATGTTGAATCATTTTAGGTACAGTCCAAAAAAATCAATTTTCTGTAGAAAAACGATGAGGAGCTGTCGAACGTTCCCAAAATGGTCAATTTCGATGAAATTTTAACATTGAATCTTTTGGCTGTAAATTAATGTTGGATGTGAATTATTACTTTTTCAACTAAAATAAATGTGTTTAAAGTCATTTCTGTGCCTGAAATTGGTCAAAATTGAACCTTCTGAGTAAGCAAAACTCTGTAAAAATGGCAATTTTGGTCCCTGTGAGGGTTTAAAAAGTGGTTATTCAACATGAGGCACGATCCAATCGACATTTTGAATCATTTTAGGTACAGTCCAAAAGATCAATTTTCTGCCGAAAAACGATTACCGCGGAGCTGTTGAACGTTCCCAAAATGGTCAATTTCGATGAAATTTTAACATTGAATCTTTTGGCTGTAAATTAATGTTGGATGTGAATTATTACTTTTTCAACTAAAATAAATGTGTTAAAGTAATTTCTGTGCCTGGGATGGGTCAAAATTAAAGCTTCTGAGTAAGCAAAACTCTGTAAAAATGGCAATTTTGGTCCCTGTTAGGGTTTAAAAAGTGGTTATTCAACATGAGGCACGATCCAATCGACATTTTGAATCATTTTAGGTACAGTCCAAAAGATCAATTTTCTGCCGAAAAACGATGACCGCGGAGCTGTCGAACGTTCCCAAAATGGTCAATTTTGATGAAATTTTAACATTGAATCTTTTGGCTGTAAATTAATGTTGGATGTGAATTATTACTTTTTCAACTAAAATAAAGGTGTTTAAAGTCATTTCTGTGCCTGGGATGGGTCCAAATTAAAGCTTCTGAGTAAGCAAAACTCTGTAAAAATGGCAATTTTGGTCCCTGTTAGGGTTTAAAAAGTGGTTATTCAACATGAGGCACGATCCAATTGTCATGTTGAATCATTTTAGGTACAGTCCAAAAAATTCAATTTTCTCCCGAAAAACGATAACCGCGGAGCTGTCGAACGTTCCCAAAATGGTCAATTTCGATGAAATTTTAACATTGAATCTTTTGGCTGTAAATTAATGTTGGATGTGAATTATTACTTTTTCAACTAAAATAAATGTGTTTAAAGTAATTTCTGTGCCTGGGATGGGTCAAAATTAAAGCTTCTGAGAAAGCAAAACTCTGTAAAAATGGCAATGTTGGTCCCTGTTAGGGTTTAAAAAGTGGTTATTCAACATGAGGCACGATCCAATTGACATGTTGAATCATTTTAGGTACAGTCCAAAAAAATCAATTTTCTGTAGAAAAACGATGACCGCGGAGCTGTCGAACGTTCCCAAAATGGTCAATTTCGATGAAATTTTAACATTGAATCTTTTGGCTGTAAATTAATGTTGGATGTGAATTATTACTTTTTCAACTAAAATAAATGTGTTTAAAGTCATTTCTGTGCCTGAAATTGGTCAAAATTGAAGCTTCTGAGTAAGCAAAACTCTTCAAAAATGGCAATTTTGGTCCCAGTGAGGGTTTAAAAAGTGGTTATTCACCATGAGGCATGATCCAATTGACATTTTGAATCATTTTAGGTACATTCCCAAACATCAATTTTCTGCCGAAAAACGATGACCGCGGAGCTGTCGAACGTTCCCAAAATGGTCAATTTCGATGAAATTTTAACATTGAATCTTTTGGCTGTAAATTAATGTTGGATGTGAATTATTACTTTTTCAACTAAAATAAATATGTTTAAAGTCATTTCTGTACCTGAAATTGGTCAAAATTGAAGCTTCTGAGTAAGCAAAACTCTGTAAAAAATGGCAATTTTGGTCCCTGTGAGGATTTAAAAAGTGGTTATTCAACATGAGGCACGATCCAATTGACATTTTGAATCATTTTAGGTACAGTCCAAAAAACTCAATTTTCTCCCTAAAAACGATGACCGCGGAGCTGTCGAACGTTCCCAAAATGGTCAATTTCGATGAAATTTTAACATTGAATCTTTTGGATGTAAATTAATGTTGGATGTGAATTATTACTTTTTCAACTAAAATAAATGTGTTTAAAGTAATTTCTGTGCCTGAAATTGGTCAAAATTGAAGCTTCTGAGTAAGCAAAACTCTGTTAAAATGGCAATTTTGGTCCCTGTGAGGTTTTAAAAAGTGGTTATTCAACGTGAGGCACGATCCAATTGACATTTTGAATCATTTTAAGTACAGTCCAAAAAATCAATTTTCTCCCGAAAAACGCGAACGTTCCCAAAATGGTCAATTTCGATGAAATTTTAACATTGAATCTTTTGGCTGTAAATTAATGTTGGATGTGAATTATTACTTTTTCAACTAAAATAAATGTGTTTAAAGTCCTTTCTGTGCCTGAAATTGGTCAAAATTGAAGCTTCTGAGTAAGCAAAACTCTGTAAAAATGTCAATTTTGGTCACTGTGAGAGTTTAAAAAGTGGTTATTCAACATGAGGCACGATCCAATTGACATTTTGAATCATTTTAGGTACAGTCCAAAAAATCTATTTTCTGCCGAAAAACGATTACCGCGGAGCTGTTGAACGTTCCCAAAATGGTAAATTTCGATGAAATTTTAACATTGAATCTTTTGGCTGTAAATTAATGTTGGATGTGAATTATTACTTTTTCAACTAAAATAAATGTGTTTAAAGTCATTTCTGTGCCTGAAATTGGTCAAAATTGAAGCTTCTGAGTAAGCAAAACTCTGTAAAAATGGCAATTTTGGTCCCTGTGAGGTTTTAAAAAGTGGTTATTCAACATGAGGCACGATCCAATTGACATTTTGAATCATTTTAAGTACAGTCCAAAAAATCAATTTTCTCCCGAAAAACGATAACCGCGGAGCTGTCGAACGTTCCCAAAATGGTCAATTTCGATGAAATTTTAACATTGAATCTTTTGGCTGTAAATTAATGTTGGATGTGAATTATTACTTTTTCAACGAAAATAAATGTGTTTAAAGTCCTTTCTGTGCCTGAAATTGGTCAAAATTGAAGCTTCTGAGTAAGCAAAACTCTGTAAAAATGGCAATTTTGGTCACTGTGAGAGTTTAAAAAGTGGTTATTCAACATGAGGCACGATCCAATTGACATTTTGAATAATTTTAGGTACAGTCCAAAAAATCAATTTTCTGCCGAAAAACCATTACCGCGGAGCTGTTGAACGTTCCCAAAATGGTCAATTTCGATGAAATTTTAACATTGAATCTTTTGGCTGTAAATTAATGTTGGATGAGAATTATTACTTTTTCAACTAAAATAAATGTGTTTAAAGTCATTTCTGTGCCTGAAATTGGTCAAAATTGAAGCTTCTGAGTAAGCAAAACTCTGTAAAAATAGCAATTTTGGTCACTGAGAGAGTTTAAAAAGTGGTTATTCAACATGAGGCACGATCCAATTGACATTTTGAATCATTTCAGGTACAGTCCAAAAAATCCATTTTCTGCCGAAAAACGATGACCGCGGCGCTGTCGAAGGTTCCCAAAATGGTCAATTGCTATGAAATTTTAACATTGAATCTTTTGGCTGTAAATTAATGTTGGATGTGAATTATTACTTTTTCAACTAAAATAAATGTTTTTAAAGTCATTTCTGTGCCTGAAATTGGTCAAAATTGAAGCTTCTGAGTAAGCAAAACTCTGTAAAAATGGCAATTTTGGTCCAAGCGAGGGTTTAAAAAGTGGTTATTCAACATGATTCACGATCCAATTGACGTTTTGAATCATTTTAGGTACAGTCCAAAAAATCCATTTTCTGCCGAAAAACGATTACCGCGGAGCTGTCAAACGTTCCCAAAATGGTCAATTTCGATGAAATTTTAAAATTGAATCTTTTGGCTGTAAATTAATGTTGGATGTGAATTATTACTTTTTCAACTAAAATAAATGTGTTTAAAGTCATTTCTGTGCCTGAAATTGGTCAAAATTGAAGCTTCTGAGTAAGCAAAACTCTTCAAAAATGGCAATTTTGGTCCCTGTGAGGGTTTAAAAAGTGAATATTCAACATGAGGCACGATCCAATTGACATTTTGAATCATTTTAGGTACATTCCCAAAAATTAATTTTCTGCCGAAAAACGATGACCGCGGAGCTGTCGAACGTTCCCAAAATGGTCAATTTCGATGAAATTTTAACATTGAATCATTTGGCTGTAAATTAATGTTGGATGTGAATTATTACTTTTTCAACTAAAATAAATGTGTTTAAAGTCATTTCTGTGCCTGAAATTGGTCAAAATTGAACCTTCTGAGTAAGCAAAACTCTGTAAAAATGGCAATTTTGGTCACTGTGAGAGTTTAAAAAGTGGTTATTCAACATAAGGCACGATCCAATTGACATTTTGAATCATTTTAGGTACAGTCCAAAAAATCAATTTTCTGCCGAAAAACGATTACCGCGGAGCTGTTGAACGTTCCCAAAATGGTCAATTTCGATGAAATTTTAACATTGAATCTTTTGGCTGTAAATTAATGTTGGATGTGAATTATTACTTTTTCAACTAAAATAAATGTATTTGAAGTAATTTCTGTGCGTGAAATTGGTCAAAATTAAAGCTTCTGAGTAAGCAAAACTCTGTAAAAATGGCAATTTTGGTCCAAGCGAGGGTTTAAAAAGTGGTTATTCAACATGATTCACGATCCAATTGACGTTTTGAATCATTTTAGGTACAGTCCAAAAAATCCATTTTCTGCCGAAAAACGATTACCGCGGAGCTGTCAAACGTTCCCAAAATGGTCAATTTCGATGAAATTTTAAAATTGAATCTTTTGGCTGTAAATTAATGTTGGATGTGAATTATTACTTTTTCAACTAAAATAAATGTGTTTAAAGTCATTTCTGTGCCTGAAATTGGTCAAAATTGAAGCTTCTGAGTAAGCAAAACTCTGTAAAAATGGCAATTTTGGTCCAAGCGAGGGTTTAAAAAGTGGTTATTCAACATGATTCACGATCCAATTGACATTTTGAATCATTGTAGGTACAGCCCAAAAAATCAATTTCCTGCCGAAAAACGATTACCGCGGAGCTGTTGAACGTTCCCAAAATGGTCAATTTCGATGAAATTTTAACATTGAATCTTTTGGCTGTCAATTAATGTTGGATGAGAATTATTACTTTTTCAACTAAAATAAATGTGTTTAAAGTCATTTCTGTGCCTGAAATTGGTCAAAATTGAAGCTTCTGAGTAAGCAAAACTCTGTAAAAATGGCAATTTTGGTCCAAGCGAGGGTTTAAAAAGTGGTTATTCAACATGAGGCACGATCCAATTGACATTTTGAATCATTTCAGGTACAGTCCAAAAAATCTATTTTCTGCCGAAAAACGATTACCGCGGAGCTGTTGAACGTTCCCAAAATGGTAAATTTCGATGAAATTTTAACATTGAATCTTTTGGCTGTAAATTAATGTTGGATGTGAATTATTACTTTTTCAACTAAAATAAATGTGTTTAAAGTCATTTCTGTGCCTGAAATTGGTCAAAATTGAAGCTTCTGAGTAAGCAAAACTCTGTAAAAATGGCAATTTTGGTCCCTGTGAGGTTTTAAAAAGTGGTTATTCAACATGAGGCACGATCCAATTGACATTTTGAATCATTTTAAGTACAGTCCAAAAAATCAATTTTCTCCCGAAAAACGATAACCGAAGAGCTGTCGAACGTTCCCAAAATGGTCAATTTCGATGAAATTTTAACATTGAATCTTTTGGCTGTAAATTAATGTTGGATGTGAATTATTACTTTTTCAACGAAAATAAATGTGTTTAAAGTCCTTTCTGTGCCTGAAATTGGTCAAAATTGAAGCTTCTGAGTAAGCAAAACTCTGTAAAAATGGCAATTTTGGTCACTGTGAGAGTTTAAAAAGTGGTTATTCAACATGAGGCACGATCCAATTGACATTTTGAATAATTTTAGGTACAGTCCAAAAAATCAATTTTCTGCCGAAAAACCATTACCGCGGAGCTGTTGAACGTTCCCAAAATGGTCAATTTCGATGAAATTTTAACATTGAATCTTTTGGCTGTAAATTAATGTTGGATGAGAATTATTACTTTTTCAACTAAAATAAATGTGTTTAAAGTCATTTCTGTGCCTGAAATTGGTCAAAATTGAAGCTTCTGAGTAAGCAAAACTCTTCAAAAATGGCAATTTTGGTCCCTGTGAGGGTTTAAAAAGTGAATATTCAACATGAGGCACGATCCAATTGACATTTTGAATCATTTTAGGTACATTCCCAAAAATTAATTTTCTGCCGAAAAACGATGACCGCGGAGCTGTCGAACGTTCCCAAAATGGTCAATTTCGATGAAATTTTAACATTGAATCATTTGGCTGTAAATTAATGTTGGATGTGAATTATTACTTTTTCAACTAAAATAAATGTGTTTAAAGTCATTTCTGTGCCTGAAATTGGTCAAAATTGAACCTTCTGAGTAAGCAAAACTCTGTAAAAATGGCAATTTTGGTCACTGTGAGAGTTTAAAAAGTGGTTATTCAACATAAGGCACGATCCAATTGACATTTTGAATCATTTTAGGTACAGTCCAAAAAATCAATTTTCTGCCGAAAAACGATTACCGCGGAGCCGTTGAACGTTCCCAAAATGGTCAATTTGGATGAAATTTTAACATTGAATCTTTTGGCTGTAAATTAATGTTGGATGTGAATTATTACTTTTTCAACTAAAATAAATGTATTTGAAGTAATTTCTGTGCGTGAAATTGGTCAAAATTAAAGCTTCTGAGTAAGCAAAACTCTGTAAAAATGGCAATTTTGGTCCAAGCGAGGGTTTAAAAAGTGGTTATTCAACATGATTCACGATCCAATTGACGTTTTGAATCATTTTAGGTACAGTCCAAAAAATCCATTTTCTGCCGAAAAACGATTACCGCGGAGCTGTCAAACGTTCCCAAAATGGTCAATTTCGATGAAATTTTAAAATTGAATCTTTTGGCTGTAAATTAATGTTGGATGTGAAATATTACTTTTTCAACTAAAATAAATGTGTTTAAAGTCATTTCTGTGCCTGAAATTGGTCAAAATTGAAGCTTCTGAGTAAGCAAAACTCTTCAAAAATGGCAATTTTGGTCCCTGTGAGGGTTTAAAAAGTGAATATTCAACATGAGGCACGATCCAATTGACATTTTGAATCATTTTAGGTACATTCCCAAAAATTAATTTTCTGCCGAAAAACGATGACCGCGGAGCTGTCGAACGTTCCCAAAATGGTCAATTTCGATGAAATTTTAACATTGAATCTTTTGGCTGTAAATTAATGTTGGATGTGAATTATTACTTTTTCAACTAAAATAAATGTGTTTAAAGTCATTTCTGTGCCTGAAATTGGTCAAAATTGAACCTTCTGAGTAAGCAAAACTCTGTAAAAATGGCAATTTTGGTCACTGTGAGAGTTTAAAAAGTGGTTATTCAACATAAGGCACGATCCAATTGACATTTTGAATCATTTTAGGTACAGTCCAAAAAATCAATTTTCTGCCGAAAAACGATTACCGCGGAGCTGTCGAACGTTCCCAAAATGGTCAATTTCGATGAAATTTTAACATTGAATCTTTTGGCTGTAAATTAATGTTGGATGTGAATTATTACTTTTTCAACTAAAATAAATGTGTTTAAAGTAATTTCTGTGCCTGGGATGGGTCAAAATTAAAGCTTCTGAGAAAGCAAAACTCTGTAAAAATGGCAATTTTGGTCCCTGTTAGGGTTTAAAAAGTGGTTATTCAACATGAGGCAGGCACGATCCAATTGACATGTTGAATCATTTTAGGTACAGTCCAAAAAAATCAATTTTCTGTAGAAAAACGATGACCGCGGAGCTGTCGAACGTTCCCAAAATGGTCAATTTCGATGAAATTTTAACATTGAATCTTTTGGCTGTAAATTAATGTTGGATGTGAATTATTACTTTTTCAACTAAAATAAATGTGTTTAAAGTCATTTCTGTGCCTGAAATTGGTCAAAATTGAAGCTTCTGAGTAAGCAAAACTCTTCAAAAATGGCAATTTTGGTCCCAGTGAGGGTTTAAAAAGTGGTTATTCAACATGAGGCATGATCCAATTGACATTTTGAATCATTTTAGGTACATTCCCAAAAATCAATTTTCTGCCGAAAAACGATGACCGCGGAGCTGTCGAACGTTCCCAAAATGGTCAATTTCGATGAAATTTTAACATTGAATCTTTTGGCTGTAAATTAATGTTGGATGTGAATTATTACTTTTTCAACTAAAATAAATATGTTTAAAGTCATTTCTGTACCTGAAATTGGTCAAAATTGAAGCTTCTGAGTAAGCAAAACTCTGTAAAAAATGGCAATTTTGGTCCCTGTGAGGATTTAAAAAGTGGTTATTCAACATGAGGCACGATCCAAAACTCAATTTTCTCCCTAAAAACGATGACCGCGGAGCTGTCGAACGTTCCCAAAATGGTCAATTTCGATGAAATTTTAACATTGAATCTTTTGGATGTAAATTAATGTTGGATGTGAATTATTACTTTTTCAACTAAAATAAATGTGTTTAAAGTCATTTCTGTGCCTGAAATTGGTCAAAATTGAAGCTTCTGAGTAAGCAAAACTCTGTTAAAATGGCAATTTTGGTCCCTGTGAGGTTTTAAAAAGTGGTTATTCAACATGAGGCACGATCCAATTGACATTTTGAATCATTTTAAGTACAGTCCAAAAAATCAATTTTCTCCC
This sequence comes from Lissotriton helveticus, assembly GCF_964261635.1. Lineage (NCBI taxonomy): Eukaryota > Metazoa > Chordata > Amphibia > Caudata > Salamandridae > Lissotriton > Lissotriton helveticus. Next base: position 761,860,265 of record NC_136070.1, read on the forward strand.
GAAAAACGATAACCGCGGAGCTGTCGAACGTTCCCAAAATGGTCAATTTCGATGAAATTTTAACATTGAATCTTTTGGCTGTAAATTAATGTTGGATGTGAATTATTACTTTTTCAACTAAAATAAATGTGTTTAAAGTAATTTCTGTGCCTGGGATGGGTCAAAATTAAAGCTTCTGAGTAAGCAAAACTCTGTAAAAATGGCAATTTTGGTCCCTGTGAGGGTTTAAAAAGTGGTTATTCAACATGAGGCATGATCCAATTGACATTTTGAATCATTTTAGGTACCATCCAAAAAACTCAATTTTCTCCCGAAAAACGATGACCGCGGAGCTGTCGAACGTTCCCAAAATGGTCAATTTCGATGAAATTTTAACATTGAATCTTTTGGATGTAAATTAATGTTGGATGTGAATTATTACTTTTTCAACTAAAATAAATGTGTTTAAAGTCCTTTCTGTGCCTGAAATTGGTCAAAATTGAAGCTTCTGAGTAAGCAAAACTCTGTAAAAATGTCAATTTTGGTCATTGTGAGAGTTTAAAAAGTGGTTATTCAACATGAGGCACGATCCAATTGACATTTTGAATCATTTTAGGTACAGTCCAAAAAATCTATTTTCTGCCGAAAAACGATTACCGCGGAGCTGTTGAACGTTCCCAAAATGGTAAATTTCGATGAAATTTTAACATTGAATCTTTTGGCTGTAAATTAATGTTGGATGTGAATTATTACTTTTTCAACTAAAATAAATGTGTTTAAAGTCATTTCTGTGCCTGAAATTGGTCAAAATTGAAGCTTCTGAGTAAGCAAAACTCTGTAAAAATGGCAATTTTGGTCCCTGTGAGGTTTTAAAAAGTGGTTATTCAACATGAGGCACGATCCAATTGACATTTTGAATCATTTTAAGTACAGTCCAAAAAATCAATTTTCTCCCGAAAAACGATAACCGCGGAGCTGTCGAACGTTCCCAAAATGGTCAATTTCGATGAAATTTTAACATTGAATCTTTTGACTGTAAATTAATGTTGGATGTGAATTATTACTTTTTCAACGAAAATAAATGTGTTTAAAGTCCTTTCTGTGCCTGAAATTGGTCAAAATTGAAGCTTCTGAGTAAGCAAAACTCTGTAAAAATGGCAATTTTGGTCACTGTGAGAGTTTAAAAAGTGGTTATTCAACATGAGGCACGATCCAATTGACATTTTGAATAATTTTAGGTACAGTCCAAAAAATCAATTTTCTGCCGAAAAACCATTACCGCGGAGCTGTTGAACGTTCCCAAAATGGTCAATTTCGATGAAATTTTAACATTGAATCTTTTGGCTGTAAATTAATGTTGGATGTGAATTATTACTTTTTCAACTAAAATAAATGTATTTGAAGTAATTTCTGTGCGTGAAATTGGTCAAAATTAAAGCTTCTGAGTAAGCAAAACTCTGTAAAAATGGCAATTTTGGTCCAAGCGAGGGTTTAAAAAGTGGTTATTCAACATGATTCACGATCCAATTGACGTTTTGAATCATTTTAGGTACAGTCCAAAAAATCCATTTTCTGCCGAAAAACGATTACCGCGGAGCTGTCAAACGTTCCCAAAATGGTCAATTTCGATGAAATTTTAAAATTGAATCTTTTGGCTGTAAATTAATGTTGGATGTGAAATATTACTTTTTCAACTAAAATAAATGTGTTTAAAGTCATTTCTGTGCCTGAAATTGGTCAAAATTGAAGCTTCTGAGTAAGCAAAACTCTTCAAAAATGGCAATTTTGGTCCCTGTGAGGGTTTAAAAAGTGAATATTCAACATGAGGCACGATCCAATTGACATTTTGAATCATTTTAGGTACATTCCCAAAAATAAATTTTCTGCCGAAAAACGATGACCGCGGAGCTGTCGAACGTTCCCAAAATGGTCAATTTCGATGAAATTTTAACATTGAATCTTTTGGCTGTAAATTAATGTTGGATGTGAATTATTACTTTTTCAACTAAAATAAATGTGTTTAAAGTCATTTCTGTGCCTGAAATTGGTCAAAATTGAACCTTCTGAGTAAGCAAAACTCTGTAAAAATGGCAATTTTGGTCACTGTGAGAGTTTAAAAAGTGGTTATTCAACATAAGGCACGATCCAATTGACATTTTGAATCATTTTAGGTACAGTCCAAAAAATCAATTTTCTGCCGAAAAACGATTACCGCGGAGCTGTCGAACGTTCCCAAAATGGTCAATTTCGATGAAATTTTAACATTGAATCTTTTGGCTGTAAATTAATGTTGGATGTGAATTATTACTTTTTCAACTAAAATAAATGTGTTTAAAGTAATTTCTGTGCCTGGGATGGGTCAAAATTAAAGCTTCTGAGAAAGCAAAACTGTAAAAATGGCAATTTTGGTCCCTGTTAGGGTTTAAAAAGTGGTTATTCAACATGAGGCACGATCCAATTGACATGTTGAATCATTTTAGGTACAGTCCAAAAAAATCAATTTTCTGTAGAAAAACGATGACCGCGGAGCTGTCGAACGTTCCCAAAATGGTCAATTTCGATGAAATTTTAACATTGAATCTTTTGGCTGTAAATTAATGTTGGATGTGAATTATTACTTTTTCAACTAAAATAAATGTGTTTAAAGTCATTTCTGTGCCTGAAATTGGTCAAAATTGAAGCTTCTGAGTAAGCAAAACTCTTCAAAAATGGCAATTTTGGTCCCAGTGAGGGTTTAAAAAGTGGTTATTCAACATGAGGCATGATCCAATTGACATTTTGAATCATTTTAGGTACATTCCCAAAAATCAATTTTCTGCCGAAAAACGATGACCGCGGAGCTGTCGAACGTTCCCAAAATGGTCAATTTCGATGAAATTTTAACATTGAATCTTTTGGCTGTAAATTAATGTTGGATGTGAATTATTACTTTTTCAACTAAAATAAATATGTTTAAAGTCATTTCTGTACCTGAAATTGGTCAAAATTGAAGCTTCTGAGTAAGCAAAACTCTGTAAAAAATGGCAATTTTGGTCCCTGTGAGGATTTAAAAAGTGGTTATTCAACATGAGGCACGATCCAATTGACATTTTGAATCATTTCAGGTACAGTCCAAAAACTCAATTTTCTCCCTAAAAACGATGACCGCGGCGCTGTCGATGGTTCCCAAAATGGTCAATTGCTATGAAATTTTAACATTGAATCTTTTGGCTGTAAATTAATGGTGGATGTGAATTATTACTTTTTCAACTAAAATAAATGTTTTTAAAGTCATTTCTGTGCCTGAAATTGGTCAAAATTGAAGCTTCTGAGTAAGCAAAACTCTGTAAAAATGGCAATTTTGGTCCAAGCGAGGGTTTAAAAAGTGGTTATTCAACATGATTCACGATCCAATTGACGTTTTGAATCATTTTAGGTACAGTCCAAAAAATCCATTTTCTGCCGAAAAACGATTACCGCGGAGCTGTCAAACGTTCCCAAAATGGTCAATTTCGATGAAATTTTAAAATTGAATCTTTTGGCTGTAAATTAATGTTGGATGTGAATTATTACTTTTTCAACTAAAATAAATGTGTTTAAAGTCATTTCTGTGCCTGAAATTGGTCAAAATTGAAGCTTCTGAGTAAGCAAAACTCTGTAAAAATGGCAATTTTGGTCACTGTGAGAGTTTAAAAAGTGGTTATTCAACATAAGGCACGATCCAATTGACATTTTGAATCATTTTAGGTACAGTCCAAAAAATCAATTTTCTGCCGAAAAACGATTACCGCGGAGCTGTTGAACGTTCCCAAAATGGTCAATTTCGATGAAATTTTAACATTGAATCTTTTGGCTGTAAATTAATGTTGGATGTGAATTATTACTTTTTCAACTAAAATAAATGTATTTGAAGTAATTTCTGTGCGTGAAATTGGTCAAAATTAAAGCTTCTGAGTAAGCAAAACTCTGTAAAAATGGCAATTTTGGTCCAAGCGAGGGTTTAAAAAGTGGTTATTCAACATGATTCACGATCCAATTGACGTTTTGAATCATTTTAGGTACAGTCCAAAAAATCCATTTTCTGCCGAAAAACGATTACCGCGGAGCTGTCAAACGTTCCCAAAATGGTCAATTTCGATGAAATTTTAAAATTGAATCTTTTGGCTGTAAATTAATGTTGGATGTGAATTATTACTTTTTCAACTAAAATAAATGTGTTTAAAGTCATTTCTGTGCCTGAAATTGGTCAAAATTGAAGCTTCTGAGTAAGCAAAACTCTTCAAAAATGGCAATTTTGGTCCCTGTGAGGGTTTAAAAAGTGAATATTCAACATGAGGCACGATCCAATTGACATTTTGAATCATTTTAGGTACATTCCCAAAAATTAATTTTCTGCCGAAAAACGATGACCGCGGAGCTGTCGAACGTTCCCAAAATGGTCAATTTCGATGAAATTTTAACATTGAATCTTTTGGCTGTAAATTAATGTTGGATGTGAATTATTACTTTTTCAACTAAAATAAATGTGTTTAAAGTCATTTCTGTGCCTGAAATTGGTCAAAATTGAACCTTCTGAGTAAGCAAAACTCTGTAAAAATGGCAATTTTGGTCACTGTGAGAGTTTAAAAAGTGGTTATTCAACATAAGGCACGATCCAATTGACATTTTGAATCATTTTAGGTACAGTCCAAAAAATCAATTTTCTGCCGAAAAACGATTACCGCGGAGCTGTTGAACGTTCCCAAAATGGTCAATTTCGATGAAATTTTAACATTGAATCTTTTGGCTGTAAATTAATGTTGGATGTGAATTATTACTTTTTCAACTAAAATAAAGGTGTTTAAAGTCATTTCTGTGCCTGGGATGGGTCCAAATTAAAGCTTCTGAGTAAGCAAAACTCTGTAAAAATGGCAATTTTGGTCCCTGTTAGGGTTTAAAAAGTGGTTATTCAACATGAGGCACGATCCAATTGACATGTTGAATCATTTTAGGTACAGTCCAAAAAATTCAATTTTCTCCCGAAAAACGATAACCGCGGAGCTGTCAAACGTTCCCAAAATGGTCAATTTCGATGAAATTTAAAAATTGAATCTTTTGGCTGTAAATTAATGTTGGATGTGAATTATTACTTTTTCAACTAAAATAAATGTGTTTAAAGTCATTTCTGTGCCTGAAATTGGTCAAAATTGAAGCTTCTGAGTAAGCAAAACTCTGTAAAAATGGCAATTTTGGTCACTGTGAGAGTTTAAAAAGTGGTTATTCAACATAAGGCACGATCCAATTGACATTTTGAATCATTTTAGGTACAGTCCAAAAAATCAATTTTCTGCCGAAAAACGATTACCGCGGAGCTGTTGAACGTTCCCAAAATGGTCAATTTCGATGAAATTTTAACATTGAATCTTTTGGCTGTAAATTAATGTTGGATGTGAATTATTACTTTTTCAACTAAAATAAATGTATTTGAAGTAATTTCTGTGCGTGAAATTGGTCAAAATTAAAGCTTCTGAGTAAGCAAAACTCTGTAAAAATGGCAATTTTGGTCCAAGCGAGGGTTTAAAAAGTGGTTATTCAACATGATTCACGATCCAATTGACGTTTTGAATCATTTTAGGTACAGTCCAAAAAATCCATTTTCTGCCGAAAAACGATTACCGCGGAGCTGTCAAACGTTCCCCAAATGGTCAATTTCGATGAAATTTTAAAATTGAATCTTTTGGCTGTAAATTAATGTTGGATGTGAATTATTACTTTTTCAACTAAAATAAATGTGTTTAAAGTCATTTCTGTGCCTGAAATTGGTCAAAATTGAAGCTTCTGAGTAAGCAAAACTCTTCAAAAATGGCAATTTTGGTCCCTGTGAGGGTTTAAAAAGTGAATATTCAACATGAGGCACGATCCAATTGACATTTTGAATCATTTTAGGTACATTCCCAAAAATTAATTTTCTGCCGAAAAACGATGACCGCGGAGCTGTCAAACGTTCCCAAAATGGTCAATTTCGATGAAATTTTAACATTGAATCTTTTGGCTGTAAATTAATGTTGGATGTGAATTATTACTTTTTCAACTAAAATAAATGTGTTTAAAGTCATTTCTGTGCCTGAAATTGGTCAAAATTGAACCTTCTGAGTAAGCAAAACTCTGTAAAAATGGCAATTTTGGTCACTGTGAGAGTTTAAAAAGTGGTTATTCAACATAAGGCACGATCCAATTGACATTTTGAATCATTTTAGGTACAGTCCAAAAAATCAATTTTCTGCCGAAAAACGATTACCGCGGAGCTGTTGAACGTTCCCAAAATGGTCAATTTCGATGAAATTTTAACATTGAATCTTTTGGCTGTAAATTAATGTTGGATGTGAATTATTACTTTTTCAACTAAAATAAAGGTGTTTAAAGTCATTTCTGTGCCTGGGATGGGTCCAAATTAAAGCTTCTGAGTAAGCAAAACTCTGTAAAAATGGCAATTTTGGTCCCTGTTAGGGTTTAAAAAGTGGTTATTCAACATGAGGCACGATCCAATTGACATGTTGAATCATTTTAGGTACAGTCCAAAAAATTCAATTTTCTCCCGAAAAACGATAACCGCGGAGCTGTCGAACGTTCCCAAAATGGTCAATTTCGATGAAATTTTAACATTGAATCTTTTGGCTGTAAATTAATGTTGGATGTGAATTATTACTTTTTCAACTAAAATAAATGTGTTTAAAGTAATTTCTGTGCCTGGGATGGGTCAAAATTAAAGCTTCTGAGAAAGCAAAACTGTAAAAATGGCAATTTTGGTCCCTGTTAGGGTTTAAAAAGTGGTTATTCAACATGAGGCACGATCCAATTGACATGTTGAATCATTTTAGGTACAGTCCAAAAAAATCAATTTTCTGTAGAAAAACGATGACCGCGGAGCTGTCGAACGTTCCCAAAATGGTCAATTTCGATGAAATTTTAACATTGAATCTTTTGGCTGTAAATTAATGTTGGATGTGAATTATTACTTTTTCAACTAAAATAAATGTGTTTAAAGTAATTTCTGTGCCTGAAATTGGTCAAAATTGAAGCTTCTGAGTAAGCAAAACTCTTCAAAAATGGCAATTTTGGTCCCAGTGAGGGTTTAAAAAGTGGTTATTCAACATGAGGCATGATCCAATTGACATTTTGAATCATTTTAGGTACATTCCCAAAAACTCAATTTTCTCCCTAAAAACGATGACCGCGGCGCTGTCGAAGGTTCCCAAAATGGTCAATTGCTATGAAATTTTAACATTGAATCTTTTGGCTGTAAATTAATGTTGGATGTGAATTATTACTTTTTCAACTAAAATAAATGTTTTTAAAGTCATTTCTGTGCCTGAAATTGGTCAAAATTGAAGCTTCTGAGTAAGCAAAACTCTGTAAAAATGGCAATTTTGGTCCAAGCGAGGGTTTAAAAAGTGGTTATTCAACATGATTCACGATCCAATTGACGTTTTGAATCATTTTAGGTACAGTCCAAAAAATCCATTTTCTGCCGAAAAACGATTACCGCGGAGCTGTCAAACGTTCCCAAAATGGTCAATTTCGATGAAATTTTAAAATTGAATCTTTTGGCTGTAAATTAATGTTGGATGTGAATTATTACTTTTTCAACTAAAATAAATGTGTTTAAAGTCATTTCTGTGCCTGAAATTGGTCAAAATTGAAGCTTCTGAGTAAGCAAAACTCTTCAAAAATGGCAATTTTGGTCCCTGTGAGGGTTTAAAAAGTGAATATTCAACATGAGGCACGATCCAATTGACATTTTGAATCATTTTAGGTACATTCCCAAAAATTAATTTTCTGCCGAAAAACGATGACCGCGGAGCTGTCGAACGTTCCCAAAATGGTCAATTTCGATGAAATTTTAACATTGAATCTTTTGGCTGTAAATTAATGTTGGATGTGAATTATTACTTTTTCAACTAAAATAAATGTGTTTAAAGTCATTTCTGTGCCTGAAATTGGTCAAAATTGAAGCTTCTGAGTAAGCAAAACTCTGTAAAAATGGCAATTTTGGTCACGTGAGAGTTTAAAAAGTGGTTATTCAACATGAGGCACGATCCAATCGACATTTTGAATCATTTTAGGTACAGTCCAAAAGATCAATTTTCTGCCGAAAAACGATTACCGCGGAGCAGTTGAACGTTCCCAAAATGGTCAATTTCGATGAAATTTTAACATTTAATCTTTTGGCTGTAAATTAATGTTGGATGTGAATTATTACTTTTTCAACTACAATAAATGTGTTTAAAGTCATTTCTGTGCCTGAAATTGGTCAAAATTGAAGCTTCTGAGTAAGCAAAACTCTGTAAAAATGGCAATTTTGGTCACTGTGACAGTTTAAAAAGTGGTTATTCAACATAAGGCACGATCCAATTGACATTTTGAATCATTTTAGGTACAGTCCAAAAAATCAATTTTCTGCCGAAAAACGATGACCGCGGCGCTGTCGAAGGTTCCCAAAATGGTCAATTGCTATGAAATTTTAACATTGAATCTTTTGGCTGTAAATTAATGGGATGTGAATTATTACTTTTTCAACTAAAATAAATGTGTTTAAAGTCATTTCTGTGCCTGAAATTGGTCAAAATTGAAGCTTCTGAGTAAGCAAAACTCTGTAAAAATGGCAATTTTGGTCCAAGCGAGGGTTTAAAAAGTGGTTATTCAACATGAGGCATGATCCAATTGACGTTTTGAATCATTTTAGGTACAGTCCAAAAAATCCATTTTCTGCCGAAAAACGATGACCGCGGAGCTGTCGAACGTTCCCAAAATGGTCAATTTCGATGAAATTTTAACATTGAATCTTTTGGCTGTAAATTAATGTTGGATGTGAATTATTACTTTTTCAACTAAAATAAATGTATTTAAAGTCATTTCTGTGCCTGAAATTGGTCAAAATTGAACCTTTTGAGTAAGCAAAACTCTGTAAAAATGGCAATTTTGGTCACGTGAGAGTTTAAAAAGTGGTTATTCAACATGAGGCACGATCCAATCGACATTTTGAATCATTTTAGGTACAGTCCAAAAGATCAATTTTCTGCCGAAAAACGATTACCGCGGAGCTGTTGAACGTTCCCAAAATGGTCAATTTCGATGAAATTTTAACATTTAATCTTTTGGCTGTAAATTAATGTTGGATGTGAATTATTACTTTTTCAACTAAAATAAATGTGTTTAAAGTCATTTCTGTACCTGAAATTGGTCAAAATTGAAGCTTCTGAGTAAGCAAAACTCTGTAAAAAATGGCAATTTTGGTCCCTGTGAGGGTTTAAAAAGTGGTTATTCAACATGAGGCACGATCCAATTGACATTTTGAATCATTTTAGGTACAGTCCAAAAAATCAATTTTCTGCCGAAAACGATTACCGCGGAGCTGTTGAACGTTCCCAAAATGGTCAATTTCGATGAAATTTTAACATTGAATCTTTTGGCTGTAAATTAATGTTGGATGTGAATTATTACTTTTTCAACTAAAATAAATGTATTTGAAGTAATTTCTGTGCGTGAAATTGGTCAAAATTGAAGCTTCTGAGTAAGCAAAACTCTGTAAAAATGGCAATTTTGGTCACTGTGAGAGTTTAAAAAGTGGTTATTCAACATGAGGCACGATCCAATTGACATTTTGAATAATTTTAGGTACAGTCCAAAAAATCAATTTTCTGCCGAAAAACCATTACCGCGGCGCTGTCGAAGGTTCCCAAAATGGTCAATTGCTATGAAATTTTAACATTGAATCTTTTGGCTGTAAATTAATGTTGGATGTGAATTATTACTTTTTCAACTAAAATAAATGTGTTTAAAGTCATTTCTGTGCCTGAAATTGGTCAAAATTGAAGCTTCTGAGTAAGCAAAACTCTGTAAAAATGGCAATTTTGGTCCAAGCGAGGGTTTAAAAAGTGGTTATTCAACATGATTCACGATCCAATTGACGTTTTGAATCATTTTAGGTACAGTCCAAAAAATCAATTTTCTGCCGAAAAACGATTACCGCGGAGCTGTCAAACGTTCCCAAAATGGTCAATTTCGATGAAATTTTAAAATTGAATCTTTTGGCTGTAAATTAATGTTGGATGTGAATTATTACTTTTTCAACTAAAATAAATGTGTTTAAAGTCATTTCTGTGCCTGAAATTGGTCAAAATTGAAGCTTCTGAGTAAGCAAAACTCTTCAAAAATGGCAATTTTGGTCCCTGTGAGGGTTTAAAAAGTGAATATTCAACATGAGGCACGATCCAATTGACATTTTGAATCATTTTAGGTACATTCCAAAAAATTAATTTTCTGCCGAAAAACGATGACCGCGGAGCTGTCGAACGTTCCCAAAATGGTCAATTTCGATGAAATTTTAACATTGAATCTTTTGGCTGTAAATTAATGTTGGATGTGAAATATTACTTTTTCAACTAAAATAAATGTATTTAAAGTCATTTCTGTGCCTGAAATTGGTCAAAATTGAACCTTCTGAGTAAGCAAAACTCTGTAAAAATGGCAATTTTGGTCACGTGAGAGTTTAAAAAGTGGTTATTCAACATGAGGCACGATCCAATCGACATTTTGAATCATTTTAGGTACAGTCCAAAAGATCAATTTTCTGCCGAAAAACGATTACCGCGGAGCTGTTGAACGTTCCCAAATGGTCAATTTCGATGAAATTTTAACATTGAATCTTTTGGCTGTAAATTAATGTTGGATGTGAATTATTACTTTTTCAACTAAAATAAATGTGTTTAAAGTCATTTCTGTACCTGAAATTGGTCAAAATTGAAGCTTCTGAGTAAGCAAAACTCTGTAAAAAATGGCAATTTTGGTCCCTGTGAGGGTTTAAAAAGTGGTTATTCAACATGAGGCACGTTCCAATTGACATGTTGAATCATTTTAGGTACAGTCCAAAAAAATCAATTTTCTGCCGAAAACGATTACCGCGGAGCTGTTGAACGTTCCCAAAATGGTCAATTTCGATGAAATTTTAACATTGAATCTTTTGGCTGTAAATTAATGTTGGATGTGAATTATTACTTTTTCAACTAAAATAAATGTGTTTAAAGTCATTTCTGTGCCTGAAATTGGTCAAAATTGAAGCTTCTGAGTAAGCAAAACTCTGTAAAAATGTCAATTTTGGTCACTGTGAGAGTTTAAAAAGTGGTTATTCAACATGAGGCACGATCCAATTGACATTTTGAATCATTTTAGGTACAGTCCAAAAAATCAATTTTCTGCCGAAAAACGATTACCGCGGAGCTGTTGAACGTTCCCAAAATGGTAAATTTCGATGAAATTTTAACATTGAATCTTTTGGCTGTAAATTAATGTTGGATGTGAATTATTACTTTTTCAACTAAAATAAATGTGTTTAAAATCTTTTCTGTGCCTGAAATTGGTCAAAATTGAAGCTTCTGAGTAAGCAAAACTCTGTAAAAATGGCAATTTTGGTCACTGTGAGAGTTTAAAAAGTGGTTATTCAACATGAGGCACGATCCAATTGACATTTTGAATCATTTTAGGTACAGTCCAAAAAATCAATTTTCTGCCGAAAAACGATGACCGCGGCGCTGTCGAAGGTTCCCAAAATGGTCAATTGCTATGAAATTTTAACATTGAATCTTTTGGCTGTAAATTAATGTTGGATGTGAATTATTACTTTTTCAACTAAAATAAATGTTTTTAAAGTCATTTCTGTGCCTGAAATTGGTCAAAATTGAAGCTTCTGAGTAAGCAAAACTCTGTAAAAATGGCAATTTTGGTCCAAGCGAGGGTTTAAAAAGTGGTTATTCAACATGATTCACGATCCAATGACGTTTTGAATCATTTTAGGTACAGTCCAAAAAATCCATTTTCTGCCGAAAAACGATTACCGCGGAGCTGTCAAACGTTCCCAAAATGGTCAATTTCGATGAAATTTTAAAATTGAATCTTTTGGCTGTAAATTAATGTTGGATGTGAATTATTACTTTTTCAACTAAAATAAATGTGTTTAAAGTCATTTCTGTGCCTGAAATTGGTCAAAATTGAAGCTTCTGAGTAAGCAAAACTCTTCAAAAATGGCAATTTTGGTCCCTGTGAGGGTTTAAAAAGTGAATATTCAACATGAGGCACGATCCAATTGACATTTTGAATCATTTTAGGTACATTCCAAAAAATTAATTTTCTGCCGAAAAACGATGACCGCGGAGCTGTCGAACGTTCCCAAAATGGTCAATTTCGATGAAATTTTAACATTGAATCTTTTGGCTGTAAATTAATGTTGGATGTGAATTATTACTTTTTCAACTAAAATAAATGTGTTTAAAGTCATTTCTGTGCCTGAAATTGGTCAAAATTGAACCTTCTGAGTAAGCAAAACTCTGTAAAAATGGCAATTTTGGTCACGTGAGAGTTTAAAAAGTGGTTATTCAACATGAGGCACAATCCAATCGACATTTTGAATCATTTTAGGTACAGTCCAAAAAATCAATTTTCTGCCGAAAAACGATTACCGCGGAGCTGTTGAACGTTCCCAAAATGGTCAATTTCGATGAAATTTTAACATTGAATCTTTTGGCTGCAAATTAATGTTGGATGTGAATTATTACTTTTTCAACTAAAATAAATGTATTTGAAGTAATTTCTGTGCGTGAAATTGGTCAAAATTAAAGCTTCTGAGTAAGCAAAACTCTGTAAAAATTGCAATTTTGGTCACTGTGAGGGTTTAAAAAGTGGTTATTCAACATGAGGCACAATCCAATTGACATTTTGAATCATTTTAGGTACAGTCCAAAAAATCAATTTTCTCCCGAAAAACGATAACCGCGGAGCTGTCGAACGTTCCCAAAATGGTCAATTTCTATGAAATTTTAACATTGAATCTTTTGGCTGTAAATTAATGTTGGATGTGAATTATTACTTTTTCAACTAAAATAAATGTGTTTAAAATAATTTCTGTGCCTGGGATGGGTCAAAATTAAAGCTTCTGAGTAAGCAAAACTGTTAAAATGGCAATTTTGGTCCCTGTTAGGGTTTAAAAAGTGGTTATTCAACATGAGGCACGATCCAATTGAAATGTTGAATCATTTTAGGTACAGTCCAAAAAATCAATTTTCTGTAGAAAAACGATGACCGCGGAGCTGTCGAACGTTCCCAAAATGGTCAATTTCGATGAAATTTTAACATTGAATCTTTTGGCTGTAAATTAATGTTGGATGAGAATTATTACTTTTTCAACTAAAATAAATGTGTTTAAAGTCATTTCTGTGCCTGAAATTGGTCAAAATTGAAGCTTCTGAGTAAGCAAAACTCTGTAAAAATAGCAATTTTGGTCACTGAGAGAGTTTAAAAAGTGGTTATTCAACATGAGGCACGATCCAATTGACATTTTGAATCATTTTAGGTACAGTCCAAAAAATCAATTTTCTGCCGAAAACGATTACCGCAGAGCTGTTGAACGTTCCCAAAATGGTCAATTTCGATGAAATTTTAACATTGAATCTTTTGGCTGTAAATTAATGTTGGATGTGAATTATTACTTTTTCAACTAAAATAAATGTATTTGAAGTAATTTCTGTGCGTGAAATTGGTCAAAATTAAAGCTTCTGAGTAAGCAAAACTCTGTAAAAATGGCAATTTTGGTCACTGTGAGGGTTTAAAAAGTGGTTATTCAACATGAGGCACAATCCAATTGACATTTTGAATCATTTTAGGTACAGTCCAAAAAATTAATTTTCTGCCGAAAAACGATGACCGCAGAGCTGTCGAACGTTCCCAAAATGGTCAATTTCGATGAAATTTTAACATTGAATCTTTTGGCTGTAAATTAATGTTGGATGTGAATTATTACTTTTTCAACTAAAATAAATGTGTTTAAAGTCATTTCTTTGCCTGAAATTGGTCAAAATTGAAGCTTCTGAGTAAGCAAAACTCTGTAAAAATGGCAATTTTGGTCCAAGCGAGGGTTTAAAAAGTGGTTATTCAACATGATTCACGATCCAATTGACGTTTTGAATCATTTTAGGTACAGTCCAAAAAATCCATTTTCTGCCGAAAAACGATTACCGCGGAGCTGTCAAACGTTCCCAAAATGGTCAATTTCGATGAAATTTTAAAATTGAATCTTTTGGCTGTAAATTAATGTTGGATGTGAATTATTACTTTTTCAACTAAAATAAATGTGTTTAAAGTCATTTCTGTACCTGAAATTGGTCAAAATTGAAGCTTCTGAGTAAGCAAAACTCTGTAAAAAATGGCAATTTTGGTCCCTGTGAGGATTTAAAAAGTGGTTATTCAACATGAGGCACGATCCAATTGACATTTTGAATCATTTTAGGTACAGTCCAAAAAACTCAATTTTCTCCCTAAAAACGATGACCGCGGAGCTGTCGAACGTTCCCAAAATGGTCAATTTCGATGAAATTTTAACATTGAATCTTTTGGATGTAATTAATGTTGGATGTGAATTATTACTTTTTCAACTAAAATAAATGTGTTTAAAGTCATTTCTGTGCCTGAAATTGGTCAAAATTGAAGCTTCTGAGTAAGCAAAACTCTGTAAAAATGGCAATTTTGGTCCCTGTGAGGTTTTAAAAAGTGGTTATTCAACATGAGGCACGATCCAATTGACATTTTGAATCATTTTAGGTACCATCCAAAAAACTCAATTTTCTCCCGAAAAACGATGACCGCGGAGCTGTCGAACGTTCCCAAAATGGTCAATTTCGATGAAATTTTAACATTGAATCTTTTGGATGTAAATTAATGTTGGATGTGAATTATTACTTTTTCAACTAAAATAAATGTGTTTAAAGTCCTTTCTGTGCCTGAAATTGGTCAAAATTGAAGCTTCTGAGTAAGCAAAACTCTGTAAAAATGTCAATTTTGGTCACTGTGAGAGTTTAAAAAGTGGTTATTCAACATGAGGCACGATCCAATTGACATTTTGAATCATTTTAGGTACAGTCCAAAAAATCAATTTTCTGCCGAAAAACGATTACCGCGGAGCTGTTGAACGTTCCCAAAATGGTAAATTTCGATGAAATTTTAACATTGAATCTTTTGGCTGTAAATTAATGTTGGATGTGAATTATTACTTTTTCAACTAAAATAAATGTGTTTAAAGTCATTTCTGTGCCTGAAATTGGTCAAAATTGAAGCTTCTGAGTAAGCAAAACTCTGTAAAAATGGCAATTTTGGTCCCTGTGAGGTTTTAAATAGTGGTTATTCAACATGAGGCACGATCCAATTGACATTTTGAATCATTTTAAGTACAGTCCAAAAAATCAATTTTCTCCCGAAAAACGATAACCGCGGAGCTGTCGAACGTTCCCAAAATGGTCAATTTCGATGAAATTTTAACATTGAATCTTTTGGCTGTAAATTAATGTTGGATGTGAATTATTACTTTTTCAACTAAAATAAATGTTTTTAAAGTCATTTCTGTGCCTGAAATTGGTCAAAATTGAAGCTTCTGAGTAAGCAAAACTCTGTAAAAATGGCAATTTTGGTCCAAGCGGGGGTTTAAAAAGTGGTTATTCAACATGATTCACGATCCAATGACGTTTTGAATCATTTTAGGTACAGTCCAAAAAATCCATTTTCTGCCGAAAAACGATTACCGCGGAGCTGTCAAACGTTCCCAAAATGGTCAATTTCGATGAAATTTTAAAATTGAATCTTTTGGCTGTAAATTAATGTTGGATGTGAATTATTACTTTTTCAACTAAAATAAATGTGTTTAAAGTCATTTCTGTGCCTGAAATTGGTCAAAATTGAAGCTTCTGAGTAAGCAAAACTCTTCAAAAATGGCAATTTTGGTCCCTGTGAGGGTTTAAAAAGTGAATATTCAACATGAGGCACGATCCAATTGACATTTTGAATCATTTTAGGTACATTCCAAAAAATTAATTTTCTGCCGAAAAACGATGACCGCGGAGCTGTCGAACGTTCCCAAAATGGTCAATTTCGATGAAATTTTAACATTGAATCTTTTGGCTGTAAATTAATGTTGGATGTGAATTATTACTTTTTCAACTAAAATAAATGTGTTTAAAGTCATTTCTGTGCCTGAAATTGGTCAAAATTGAACCTTCTGAGTAAGCAAAACTCTGTAAAAATGGCAATTTTGGTCACGTGAGAGTTTAAAAAGTGGTTATTCAACATGAGGCACAATCCAATCGACATTTTGAATCATTTTAGGTACAGTCCAAAAAATCAATTTTCTGCCGAAAAACGATTACCGCGGAGCTGTTGAACGTTCCCAAAATGGTCAATTTCGATGAAATTTTAACATTGAATCTTTTGGCTGCAAATTAATGTTGGATGTGAATTATTACTTTTTCAACTAAAATAAATGTATTTGAAGTAATTTCTGTGCGTGAAATTGGTCAAAATTAAAGCTTCTGAGTAAGCAAAACTCTGTAAAAATTGCAATTTTGGTCACTGTGAGGGTTTAAAAAGTGGTTATTCAACATGAGGCACAATCCAATTGACATTTTGAATCATTTTAGGTACAGTCCAAAAAATCAATTTTCTCCCGAAAAACGATAACCGCGGAGCTGTCGAACGTTCCCAAAATGGTCAATTTCTATGAAATTTTAACATTGAATCTTTTGGCTGTAAATTAATGTTGGATGTGAATTATTACTTTTTCAACTAAAATAAATGTGTTTAAAATAATTTCTGTGCCTGGGATGGGTCAAAATTAAAGCTTCTGAGTAAGCAAAACTCTGTAAAAATGGCAATTTTGGTCCCTGTTAGGGTTTAAAAAGTGGTTATTCAACATGAGGCACGATCCAATTGAAATGTTGAATCATTTTAGGTACAGTCCAAAAAATCAATTTTCTGTAGAAAAACGATGACCGCGGAGCTGTCGAACGTTCCCAAAATGGTCAATTTCGATGAAATTTTAACATTGAATCTTTTGGCTGTAAATTAATGTTGGATGAGAATTATTACTTTTTCAACTAAAATAAATGTGTTTAAAGTCATTTCTGTGCCTGAAATTGGTCAAAATTGAAGCTTCTGAGTAAGCAAAACTCTGTAAAAATAGCAATTTTGGTCACTGAGAGAGTTTAAAAAGTGGTTATTCAACATGAGGCACGATCCAATTGACATTTTGAATCATTTTAGGTACAGTCCAAAAAATCAATTTTCTGCCGAAAACGATTACCGCAGAGCTGTTGAACGTTCCCAAAATGGTCAATTTCGATGAAATTTTAACATTGAATCTTTTGGCTGTAAATTAATGTTGGATGTGAATTATTACTTTTTCAACTAAAATAAATGTATTTGAAGTAATTTCTGTGCGTGAAATTGGTCAAAATTAAAGCTTCTGAGTAAGCAAAACTCTGTAAAAATGGCAATTTTGGTCACTGTGAGGGTTTAAAAAGTGGTTATTCAACATGAGGCACAATCCAATTGACATTTTGAATCATTTTAGGTACAGTCCAAAAAATTAATTTTCTGCCGAAAAACGATGACCGCAGAGCTGTCGAACGTTCCCAAAATGGTCAATTTCGATGAAATTTTAACATTGAATCTTTTGGCTGTAAATTAATGTTGGATGTGAATTATTACTTTTTCAACTAAAATAAATGTGTTTAAAGTCATTTCTTTGCCTGAAATTGGTCAAAATTGAAGCTTCTGAGTAAGCAAAACTCTGTAAAAATGGCAATTTTGGTCCAAGCGGGGGTTTAAAAAGTGGTTATTCAACATGATTCACGATCCAATGACGTTTTGAATCATTTTAGGTACAGTCCAAAAAATCCATTTTCTGCCGAAAAACGATTACCGCGGAGCTGTCAAACGTTCCCAAAATGGTCAATTTCGATGAAATTTTAAAATTGAATCTTTTGGCTGTAAATTAATGTTGGATGTGAATTATTACTTTTTCAACTAAAATAAATGTGTTTAAAGTCATTTCTGTGCCTGAAATTGGTCAAAATTGAAGCTTCTGAGTAAGCAAAACTCTTCAAAAATGGCAATTTTGGTCCCTGTGAGGGTTTAAAAAGTGAATATTCAACATGAGGCACGATCCAATTGACATTTTGAATCATTTTAGGTACATTCCAAAAAATTAATTTTCTGCCGAAAAACGATGACCGCGGAGCTGTCGAACGTTCCCAAAATGGTCAATTTCGATGAAATTTTAACATTGAATCTTTTGGCTGTAAATTAATGTTGGATGTGAATTATTACTTTTTCAACTAAAATAAATGTGTTTAAAGTCATTTCTGTGCCTGAAATTGGTCAAAATTGAACCTTCTGAGTAAGCAAAACTCTGTAAAAATGGCAATTTTGGTCACGTGAGAGTTTAAAAAGTGGTTATTCAACATGAGGCACAATCCAATCGACATTTTGAATCATTTTAGGTACAGTCCAAAAAATCAATTTTCTGCCGAAAAACGATTACCGCGGAGCTGTTGAACGTTCCCAAAATGGTCAATTTCGATGAAATTTTAACATTGAATCTTTTGGCTGCAAATTAATGTTGGATGTGAATTATTACTTTTTCAACTAAAATAAATGTATTTGAAGTAATTTCTGTGCGTGAAATTGGTCAAAATTAAAGCTTCTGAGTAAGCAAAACTCTGTAAAAATTGCAATTTTGGTCACTGTGAGGGTTTAAAAAGTGGTTATTCAACATGAGGCACAATCCAATTGACATTTTGAATCATTTTAGGTACAGTCCAAAAAATCAATTTTCTCCCGAAAAACGATAACCGCGGAGCTGTCGAACGTTCCCAAAATGGTCAATTTCTATGAAATTTTAACATTGAATCTTTTGGCTGTAAATTAATGTTGGATGTGAATTATTACTTTTTCAACTAAAATAAATGTGTTTAAAATAATTTCTGTGCCTGGGATGGGTCAAAATTAAAGCTTCTGAGTAAGCAAAACTCTGTAAAAATGGCAATTTTGGTCCCTGTTAGGGTTTAAAAAGTGGTTATTCAACATGAGGCACGATCCAATTGAAATGTTGAATCATTTTAGGTACAGTCCAAAAAATCAATTTTCTGTAGAAAAACGATGACCGCGGAGCTGTCGAACGTTCCCAAAATGGTCAATTTCGATGAAATTTTAACATTGAATCTTTTGGCTGTAAATTAATGTTGGATGAGAATTATTACTTTTTCAACTAAAATAAATGTGTTTAAAGTCATTTCTGTGCCTGAAATTGGTCAAAATTGAAGCTTCTGAGTAAGCAAAACTCTGTAAAAATAGCAATTTTGGTCACTGAGAGAGTTTAAAAAGTGGTTATTCAACATGAGGCACGATCCAATTGACATTTTGAATCATTTTAGGTACAGTCCAAAAAATCAATTTTCTGCCGAAAACGATTACCGCAGAGCTGTTGAACGTTCCCAAAATGGTCAATTTCGATGAAATTTTAACATTGAATCTTTTGGCTGTAAATTAATGTTGGATGTGAATTATTACTTTTTCAACTAAAATAAATGTATTTGAAGTAATTTCTGTGCGTGAAATTGGTCAAAATTAAAGCTTCTGAGTAAGCAAAACTCTGTAAAAATGGCAATTTTGGTCACTGTGAGGGTTTAAAAAGTGGTTATTCAACATGAGGCACAATCCAATTGACATTTTGAATCATTTTAGGTACAGTCCAAAAAATTAATTTTCTGCCGAAAAACGATGACCGCAGAGCTGTCGAACGTTCCCAAAATGGTCAATTTCGATGAAATTTTAACATTGAATCTTTTGGCTGTAAATTAATGTTGGATGTGAATTATTACTTTTTCAACTAAAATAAATGTGTTTAAAGTCATTTCTTTGCCTGAAATTGGTCAAAATTGAAGCTTCTGAGTAAGCAAAACTCTGTAAAAATGGCAATTTTGGTCACTGTGACAGTTTAAAAAGTGGTTATTCAACATAAGGCACGATCCAATTGACATTTTGAATCATTTTAGGTACAGTCCAAAAAATCAATTTTCTGCCGAAAAACGATGACCGCGGCGCTGTCGAAGGTTCCCAAAATGGTCAATTGCTATGAAATTTTAACATTGAATCTTTTGGCTGTAAATTAATGTTGGATGTGAATTATTACTTTTTCAACTAAAATAAATGTGTTTAAAGTCATTTCTGTGCCTGAAATTGGTCAAAATTGAGGCTTCTGAGTAAGCAAAACTCTGTAAAAATGGCAATTTTGGTCCAAGCGAGGGTTTAAAAAGTGGTTATTCAACATGATTCACGATCCAATTGACGTTTTGAACCATTTTAGGTACAGTCCAAAAAATCCATTTTCTGCCGAAAAACGATTACCGCGGAGCTGTCAAACGTTCCCAAAATGGTCAATTTCGATGAAATTTTAAAATTGAATCTTTTGGCTGTAAATTAATGTTGGATGTGAATTATTACTTTTTCAACTAAAATAAATGTGTTTAAAGTCATTTCTGTGCCTGAAATTGGTCAAAATTGAAGCTTCTGAGTAAGCAAAACTCTTCAAAAATGGCAATTTTGGTCACTGTGAGGGTTTAAAAAGTGAATATTCAACATGAGGCACGATCCAATTGACATTTTGAATCATTTTAGGTACATTCCAAAAAATTAATTTTCTGCCGAAAAACGATGACCGCGGAGCTGTCGAACGTTCCCAAAATGGTCAATTTCGATGAAATTTTAACATTGAATCTTTTGGCTGTAAATTAATGTTGGATGTGAATTATTACTTTTTCAACTAAAATAAATGTATTTAAAGTCATTTCTGTGCCTGAAATTGGTCAAAATTGAACCTTCTGAGTAAGCAAAACTCTGTAAAAATGGCAATTTTGGTCACGTGAGAGTTTAAAAAGTGGTTATTCAACATGAGGCACGAACCAATCGACATTTTTAATCATTTTAGGTACAGTCCAAAAGATCAATTTTCTGCCGAAAAACGATTACCGCGGAGCTGTTGAACGTTCCCAAATGGTCAATTTCGATGAAATTTTAACATTTAATCTTTTGGCTGTAAATTAATGTTGGATGTGAATTATTACTTTTTCAACTAAAATAAATGTGTTTAAAGTCATTTCTGTACCTGAAATTGGTCAAAATTGAAGCTTCTGAGTAAGCAAAACTCTGTAAAAAATGGCAATTTTGGTCCCTGTGAGGGTTTAAAAAGTGGTTATTCAACATGAGGCACGATCCAATTGACATTTTGAATCATTTTAGGTACAGTCCAAAAAATCAATTTTCTGCCGAAAACGATTACCGCGGAGCTGTTGAACGTTCCCAAAATGGTCAATTTCGATGAAATTTTAACATTGAATCTTTTGGCTGTAAATTAATGTTGGATGTGAATTATTACTTTTTCAACTAAAATAAAAATGTATTTGAAGTAATTTCTGTGCGTGAAATTGGTCAAAATTAAAGCTTCTGAGAAAGCAAAACTCTGTAAAAATGGCAATTTTGGTCCCTGTTAGGGTTTAAAAAGTGGTTATCAACATGAGGCATGATCCAATTGACATTTTGAATCATTTTAGGTACATTCCAAAAAATCAATTTTCTGCCGAAAAACGATGACCGCGGAGCTGTCGAACGTTCCCAAAATGGTCAATTTCGATGAAATTTTAACATTGAATCTTTTGGCTGTAAATTAATGTTGGATGTGAATTATTACTTTTTCAACTAAAATAAATGTGTTTAAAGTCATTTCTGTGCCTGAAATTGGTCAAAATTGAAGCTTCTGAGTAAGCAAAACTCTTCAAAAATGGCAATTTTGGTCCCAGTGAGGGTTTAAAAAGTGGTTATTCAACATGAGGCATGATCCAATTGACATTTTGAATCATTTTAGGTACATTCCAAAAAATCAATTTTCTGCCGAAAAACGATGACCGCGGAGCTGTCGAACGTTCCCAAAATGGTCAATTTCGATGAAATTTTAACATTGAATCTTTTGGCTGTAAATTAATGTTGGATGTGAATTATTACTTTTTCAACTAAAATAAATATGTTTAAAGTCATTTCTGTACCTGAAATTGGTCAAAATTGAAGCTTCTGAGTAAGCAAAACTCTGTAAAAAATGGCAATTTTGGTCCTGTGAGGATTTAAAAAGTGGTTATTCAACATGAGGCACGATCCAATTGACATTTTGAATCATTTTAGGTACAGTCCAAAAAACTCAATTTTCTCCCTAAAAACGATGACCGCGGAGCTGTCGAACGTTCCCAAAATGGTCAATTTCGATGAAATTTTAACATTGAATCTTTTGGATGTAAATTAATGTTGGATGTGAATTATTACTTTTTCAACTAAAATAAATGTGTTTAAAGTCATTTCTGTGCCTGAAATTGGTCAAAATTGAAGCTTCTGAGTAAGCAAAACTCTGTAAAAATGGCAATTTTGGTCCCTGTGAGGTTTTAAAAAGTGGTTATTCAACATGAGGCACGATCCAATTGACATTTTGAATCATTTTAAGTACAGTCCAAAAAATCAATTTTCTCCCGAAAAACGATAACCGCGGAGCTGTCGAACGTTCCCAAAATGGTCAATTTCGATGAAATTTTAACATTGAATCTTTTGGCTGTAAATTAATGTTGGATGTGAATTATTACTTTTTCAACTAAAATAAATGTGTTTAAAGTAATTTCTGTGCCTGGGATGGGTCAAAATTAAAGCTTCTGAGTAGCAAAACTCTGTAAAAATGGCAATTTTGGTCCCTGTGAGGGTTTAAAAAGTGGTTATTCAACATGAGGCACGATCCAATTGACATTTTGAATCATTTTAGGTACCATCCAAAAAACTCAATTTTCTCCCGAAAAACGATGACCGCGGAGCTGTCGAACGTTCCCAAAATGGTCAATTTCGATGAAATTTTAACATTGAATCTTTTGGATGTAAATTAATGTTGGATGTGAATTATTACTTTTTCAACTAAAATAAATGTGTTTAAAGTCCTTTCTGTGCCTGAAATTGGTCAAAATTGAAGCTTCTGAGTAAGCAAAACTCTGTAAAAATGTCAATTTTGGTCACTGTGAGAGTTTAAAAAGTGGTTATTCAACATGAGGCACGATCCAATTGACATTTTGAATCATTTTAGGTACAGTCCAAAAAATCAATTTTCTGCCGAAAAACGATTACCGCGGAGCTGTTGAACGTTCCCAAAATGGTAAATTTCGATGAAATTTTAACATTGAATCTTTTGGCTGTAAATTAATGTTGGATGTGAATTATTACTTTTTCAACTAAAATAAATGTGTTTAAAGTCATTTCTGTGCCTGAAATTGGTCAAAATTGAAGCTTCTGAGTAAGCAAAACTCTGTAAAAATGGCAATTTTGGTCCCTGTGAGGTTTTAAAAAGTGGTTATTCAACATGAGGCACGATCCAATTGACATTTTGAATCATTTTAAGTACAGTCCAAAAAATCAATTTTCTCCCGAAAAACGATAACCGCGGAGCTGTCGAACGTTCCCAAAATGGTCAATTTCGATGAAATTTTAACATTGAATCTTTTGGCTGTAAATTAATGTTGGATGTGAATTATTACTTTTTCAACGAAAATAAATGTGTTTAAAGTCTTTTCTGTGCCTGAAATTGGTCAAAATTGAAGCTTCTGAGTAAGCAAAACTCTGTAAAAATGGCAATTTTGGTCACTGTGAGAGTTTAAAAAGTGGTTATTCAACATGAGGCCCGATCCAAATGACATTTTGAATAATTTTAGGTACAGTCCAAAAAATCAATTTTCTGCCGAAAAACAATTACCGCGGAGCTGTTGAACGTTCCCAAAATGGTCAATTTCGATGAAATTTTAACATTGAATCTTTTGGCTGTAAATTAATGTTGGATGAGAATTATTACTTTTTCAACTAAAATAAATGTGTTTAAAGTCATTTCTGTGCCTGAAATTGGTCAAAATTGAAGCTTCTGAGTAAGCAAAACTCTGTAAAAATAGCAATTTTGGTCACTGAGAGAGTTTAAAAAGTGGTTATTCAACATGATTCACGATCCAATTGACGTTTTGAATCATTTTAGGTACAGTCCAAAAAATCCATTTTCTTCCGAAAAACGATTACCGCGGAGCTGTCAAACGTTCCCAAAATGGTCAATTTCGATGAAATTTTAAAATTGAATCTTTTGGCTGTAAATTAATGTTGGATGTGAATTATTACTTTTTCAACTAAAATAAATGTGTTTAAAGTATTTCTGTGCCTGAAATTGGTCAAAATTGAAGCTTCTGAGTAAGCAAAACTCTTCAAAAATGGCAATTTTGGTCCCTGTGAGGGTTTAAAAAGTGAATATTCAACATGAGGCACGATCCAATTGACATTTTGAATCATTTTAGGTACATTCCAAAAAATTAATTTTCTGCCGAAAAACGATGACCGCGGAGCTGTCGAACGTTCCCAAAATGGTCAATTTCGATGAAATTTTAACATTGAATCTTTTGGCTGTAAATTAATGTTGGATGTGAATTATTACTTTTTCAACTAAAATAAATGTGTTTAAAGTCATTTCTGTGCCTGAAATTGGTCAAAATTGAACCTTCTGAGTAAGCAAAACTCTGTAAAAATGGCAATTTTGGTCACGTGAGAGTTTAAAAAGTGGTTATTCAACATGAGGCACGATCCAATCGACATTTTGAATCATTTTAGGTACAGTCCAAAATATCAATTTTCTGCCGAAAAACGATTACCGCGGAGCTGTTGAACGTTCCCAAAATGGTCAATTTCGATGAAATTTTAACATTGAATCTATTGGCTGCAAATTAATGTTGGATGTGAATTATTACTTTTTCAACTAAAATAAATGTATTTGAAGTAATTTCTGTGCGTGAAATTGGTCAAAATTAAAGCTTCTGAGTAAGCAAAACTCTGTAAAAATTGCAATTTTGGTCACTGTGAGGGTTTAAAAAGTGGTTATTCAACATGAGGCACAATCCATTTGACATTTTGAATCATTTTAGGTACAGTCCAAAAAATCAATTTTCTCCCGAAAAACGATAACCGCGGAGCTGTCGAACGTTCCCAAAATGGTCAATTTCTATGAAATTTTAACATTGAATCTTTTGGCTGTAAATTAATGTTGGATGTGAATTATTACTTTTTCAACTAAAATAAATATGTTTAAAGTCATTTCTGTACCTGAAATTGGTCAAAATTGAAGCTTCTGAGTAAGCAAAACTCTGTAAAAAATGGCAATTTTGGTCCTGTGAGGATTTAAAAAGTGGTTATTCAACATGAGGCACGATCCAATTGAAATGTTGAATCATTTTAGGTACAGTCCAAAAAATCAATTTTCTGTAGAAAAACGATGACCGCGGAGCTGTCGAACGTTCCCAAAATGGTCAATTTCGATGAAATTTTAACATTGAATCTTTTGGCTGTAAATTAATGTTGGATGAGAATTATTACTTTTTCAACTAAAATAAATGTGTTTAAAGTCATTTCTGTGCCTGAAATTGGTCAAAATTGAAGCTTCTGAGTAAGCAAAACTCAGTAAAAATAGCAATTTTGGTCACTGAGAGAGTTTAAAAAGTGGTTATTCAACATGAGGCACGATCCAATTGACATTTTGAATCATTTTAGGTACAGTCCAAAAAATCAATTTTCTGCCGAAAACGATTACCGCGGAGCTGTTGAACGTTCCCAAAATGGTCAATTTCGATGAAATTTTAACATTGAATCTTTTGGCTGTAAATTAATGTTGGATGTGAATTATTACTTTTTCAACTAAAATAAATGTATTTGAAGTAATTTCTGTGTGTGAAATTGGTCAAAATTAAAGCTTCTGAGTAAGCAAAACTCTGTAAAAATGGCAATTTTGGTCACTGTGAGGGTTTAAAAAGTGGTTATTCAACATGAGGCACAATCCAATTGACATTTTGAATCATTTTAGGTACAGTCCAAAAAATTAATTTTCTGCCGAAAAACGATGACCGCAGAGCTGTCGAACGTTCCCAAAATGGTAAATTTCGATGAAATTTTAACATTGAATCTTTTGGCTGTAAATTAATGTTGGATGTGAATTTTTACTTTTTCAACTAAAATAAATGTGTTTAAAGTCATTTCTGTGCCTGAAATTGGTCAAAATTGAAGCTTCTGAGTAAGCAAAACTCTGTAAAAATAGCAATTTTGGTCACTGAGAGAGTTTAAAAAGTGGTTATTCAACATGAGGCACGATCCAATTGACATTTTGAATCATTTCAGGTACAGTCCAAAAAATCCATTTTCTGCCGAAAAACGATGACCGCGGCGCTGTCGAAGGTTCCCAAAATGGTCAATTGCTATGAAATTTTAACATTGAATCTTTTGGCTGTAAATTAATGTTGGATGTGAATTATTACTTTTTCAACGAAAATAAATGTGTTTAAAGTCTTTTCTGTGCCTGAAATTGGTCAAAATTGAAGCTTCTGAGTAAGCAAAACTCTGTAAAAATGGCAATTTTGGTCACTGTGAGAGTTTAAAAAGTGGTTATTCAACATGAGGCACGATCCAAATGACATTTTGAATAATTTTAGGTACAGTCCAAAAAATCAATTTTCTGCCGAAAAACCATTACCGCGGAGCTGTTGAACGTTCCCAAAATGGTCAATTTCGATGAAATTTTAACATTGAATCTTTTGGCTGTAAATTAATGTTGGATGAGAATTATTACTTTTTCAACGAAAATAAATGTGTTTAAAGTCTTTTCTGTGCCTGAAATTGGTCAAAATTGAAGCTTCTGAGTAAGCAAAACTCTGTAAAAATGGCAATTTTGGTCACTGTGAGAGTTTAAAAAGTGGTTATTCAACATGAGGCACGATCCAATTGACATTTTGAATCATTTTAGGTACAGTCCAAAAAATCAATTTTCTGCCGAAAAACGATGACCGCGGCGCTGTCGAAGGTTCCCAAAATGGTCAATTGCTATGAAATTTTAACATTGAATCTTTTGGCTGTAAATTAATGTTGGATGTGAATTATTACTTTTTCAACTAAAATAAATGTTTTTAAAGTCATTTCTGTGCCTGAAATTGGTCAAAATTGAAGCTTCTGAGTAAGCAAAACTCTGTAAAAATGGCAATTTTGGTCCAAGCGAGGGTTTAAAAAGTGGTTATTCAACATGATTCACGATCCAATGACGTTTTGAATCATTTTAGGTACAGTCCAAAAAATCCATTTTCTGCCGAAAAACGATTACCGCGGAGCTGTCAAACGTTCCCAAAATGGTCAATTTCGATGAAATTTTAAAATTGAATCTTTTGGCTGTAAATTAATGTTGGATGTGAATTATTACTTTTTCAACTAAAATAAATGTGTTTAAAGTATTTCTGTGCCTGAAATTGGTCAAAATTGAAGCTTCTGAGTAAGCAAAACTCTTCAAAAATGGCAATTTTGGTCCCTGTGAGGGTTTAAAAAGTGAATATTCAACATGAGGCACGATCCAATTGACATTTTGAATCATTTTAGGTACATTCCAAAAAATTAATTTTCTGCCGAAAAACGATGACCGCGGAGCTGTCGAACGTTCCCAAAATGGTCAATTTCGATGAAATTTTAACATTGAATCTTTTGGCTGTAAATTAATGTTGGATGTGAATTATTACTTTTTCAACTAAAATAAATGTGTTTAAAGTCATTTCTGTGCCTGAAATTGGTCAAAATTGAACCTTCTGAGTAAGCAAAACTCTGTAAAAATGGCAATTTTGGTCACGTGAGAGTTTAAAAAGTGGTTATTCAACATGAGGCACGATCCAATCGACATTTTGAATCATTTTAGGTACAGTCCAAAAAATCAATTTTCTGCCGAAAAACGATTACCGCGGAGCTGTTGAACGTTCCCAAAATGGTCAATTTCGATGAAATTTTAACATTGAATCTTTTGGCTGCAAATTAATGTTGGATGTGAATTATTACTTTTTCAACTAAAATAAATGTATTTGAAGTAATTTCTGTGCGTGAAATTGGTCAAAATTAAAGCTTCTGAGTAAGCAAAACTCTGTAAAAATTGCAATTTTGGTCACTGTGAGGGTTTAAAAAGTGGTTATTCAACATGAGGCACAATCCATTTGACATTTTGAATCATTTTAGGTACAGTCCAAAAAATCAATTTTCTCCCGAAAAACGATAACCGCGGAGCTGTCGAACGTTCCCAAAATGGTCAATTTCTATGAAATTTTAACATTGAATCTTTTGGCTGTAAATTAATGTTGGATGTGAATTATTACTTTTTCAACTAAAATAAATATGTTTAAAGTCATTTCTGTACCTGAAATTGGTCAAAATTGAAGCTTCTGAGTAAGCAAAACTCTGTAAAAAATGGCAATTTTGGTCCTGTGAGGATTTAAAAAGTGGTTATTCAACATGAGGCACGATCCAATTGAAATGTTGAATCATTTTAGGTACAGTCCAAAAAATCAATTTTCTGTAGAAAAACGATGACCGCGGAGCTGTCGAACGTTCCCAAAATGGTCAATTTCGATGAAATTTTAACATTGAATCTTTTGGCTGTAAATTAATGTTGGATGAGAATTATTACTTTTTCAACTAAAATAAATGTGTTTAAAGTCATTTCTGTGCCTGAAATTGGTCAAAATTGAACCTTCTGAGTAAGCAAAACTCTGTAAAAATGGCAATTTTGGTCACGTGAGAGTTTAAAAAGTGGTTATTCAACATGAGGCACGATCCAATCGACATTTTGAATCATTTTAGGTACAGTCCAAAAAATCAATTTTCTGCCGAAAAACGATTACCGCGGAGCTGTTGAACGTTCCCAAAATGGTCAATTTCGATGAAATTTTAACATTGAATCTTTTGGCTGCAAATTAATGTTGGATGTGAATTATTACTTTTTCAACTAAAATAAATGTATTTGAAGTAATTTCTGTGTGTGAAATTGGTCAAAATTAAAGCTTCTGAGTAAGCAAAACTCTGTAAAAATTGCAATTTTGGTCACTGTGAGGGTTTAAAAAGTGGTTATTGAACATGAGGCACAATCCATTTGACATTTTGAATCATTTTAGGTACAGTCCAAAAAATCAATTTTCTCCCGAAAAACGATAACCGCGGAGCTGTCGAACGTTCCCAAAATGGTCAATTTCTATGAAATTTTAACATTGAATCTTTTGGCTGTAAATTAATGTTGGATGTGAATTATTACTTTTTCAACTAAAATAAATATGTTTAAAGTCATTTCTGTACCTGAAATTGGTCAAAATTGAAGCTTCTGAGTAAGCAAAACTCTGTAAAAAATGGCAATTTTGGTCCTGTGAGGATTTAAAAAGTGGTTATTCAACATGAGGCACGATCCAATTGAAATGTTGAATCATTTTAGGTACAGTCCAAAAAATCAATTTTCTGTAGAAAAACGATGACCGCGGAGCTGTCGAACGTTCCCAAAATGGTCAATTTCGATGAAATTTTAACATTGAATCTTTTGGCTGTAAATTAATGTTGGATGAGAATTATTACTTTTTCAACTAAAATAAATGTGTTTAAAGTCATTTCTGTGCCTGAAATTGGTCAAAATTATAGCTTCTGAGTAAGCAAAACTCAGTAAAAATAGCAATTTTGGTCACTGAGAGAGTTTAAAAAGTGGTTATTCAACATGAGGCACGATCCAATTGACATTTTGAATCATTTTAGGTACAGTCCAAAAAATCAATTTTCTGCCGAAAACGATTACCGCGGAGCTGTTGAACGTTCCCAAAATGGTCAATTTCGATGAAATTTTAACATTGAATCTTTTGGCTGTAAATTAATGTTGGATGTGAATTATTACTTTTTCAACTAAAATAAATGTATTTGAAGTAATTTCTGTGCGTGAAATTGGTCAAAATTAAAGCTTCTGAGTAAGCAAAACTCTGTAAAAATGGCAATTTTGGTCACTGTGAGGGTTTAAAAAGTGGTTATTCAACATGAGGCACAATCCAATTGACATTTTGAATCATTTTAGGTACAGTCCAAAAAATTAATTTTCTGCCGAAAAACGATGACCGCAGGGCTGTCGAACGTTCCCAAAATGGTAAATTTCGATGAAATTTTAACATTGAATCTTTTGGCTGTAAATTAATGTTGGATGTGAATTATTACTTTTTCAACTAAAATAAATGTGTTTAAAGTCATTTCTTTGCCTGAAATTGGTCAAAATTGAAGCTTCTGAGTAAGCAAAACTCTGTAAAAATGGCAATTTTGGTCCAAGCGAGGGTTTAAAAAGTGGTTATTCAACATGATTC
Source organism: Lissotriton helveticus (assembly GCF_964261635.1). Taxonomy (NCBI): domain Eukaryota; kingdom Metazoa; phylum Chordata; class Amphibia; order Caudata; family Salamandridae; genus Lissotriton; species Lissotriton helveticus. Next base: position 761,890,354 of record NC_136070.1, read on the forward strand.
ACGATCCAATTGACGTTTTGAATCATTTTAGGTACAGTCCAAAAAATCCATTTTCTGCTGAAAAACGATTACCGCGGAGCTGTCAAACGTTCCCAAAATGGTCAATTTCGATGACATTTTAAAATTGAATCTTTTGGCTGTAAATTAATGTTGGATGTGAATTATTACTTTTTCAACTAAAATAAATGTGTTTAAAGTCATTTCTGTGCCTGAAATTGGTCAAAATTGAAGCTTCTGAGTAAGCAAAACTCTGTAAAAATAGCAATTTTGGTCACTGAGAGAGTTTAAAAAGTGGTTATTCAACATGAGGCACGATCCAATTGACATTTTGAATCATTTTAGGTACAGTCCAAAAAATCAATTTTCTGCCGAAAACGATTACCGCGGAGCTGTTGAACGTTCCCAAAATGGTCAATTTCGATGAAATTTTAACATTGAATCTTTTGGCTGTAAATTAATGTTGGATGTGAATTATTACTTTTTCAACTAAAATAAATGTATTTGAAGTAATTTCTGTGCGTGAAATTGGTCAAAATTAAAGCTTCTGAGTAAGCAAAACTCTGTAAAAATGGCAATTTTGGTCACTGTGAGGGTTTAAAAAGTGGTTATTCAACATGAGGCACAATCCAATTGACATTTTGAATCATTTTAGGTACAGTCCAAAAAATTAATTTTCTGCCGAAAAACGATGACCGCAGAGCTGTCGAACGTTCCCAAAATGGTCAATTTCGATGAAATTTTAACATTGAATCTTTTGGCTGTAAATTAATGTTGGATGTGAATTATTACTTTTTCAACTAAAATAAATGTGTTTAAAGTCATTTCTTTGCCTGAAATTGGTCAAAATTGAAGCTTCTGAGTAAGCAAAACTCTGTAAAAATGGCAATTTTGGTCCAAGCGAGGGTTTAAAAAGTGGTTATTCAACATGATTCACGATCCAATTGACGTTTTGAATCATTTTAGGTACAGTCCAAAAAATCCATTTTCTGCCGAAAAACGATTACCGCGGAGCTGTCAAACGTTCCCAAAATGGTCAATTTCGATGAAATTTTAAAATTGAATCTTTTGGCTGTAAATTAATGTTGGATGTGAATTATTACTTTTTCAACTAAAATAAATGTGTTTAAAGTCATTTCTGTGCCTGAAATTGGTCAAAATTGAAGCTTCTGAGTAAGCAAAACTCTTCAAAAATGGCAATTTTGGTCCCTGTGAGGGTTTAAAAAGTGAATATTCAACATGAGGCACGATCCAATTGACATTTTGAATCATTTTAGGTACATTCCAAAAAATTAATTTTCTGCCGAAAAACGATGACCGCGGAGCTGTCGAACGTTCCCAAAATGGTCAATTTCGATGAAATTTTAACATTGAATCTGTTGGCTGTAAATTAATGTTGGATGTGAATTATTACTTTTTCAACTAAAATAAATGTGTTTAAAGTCATTTCTGTGCCTGAAATTGGTCAAAATTGAACCTCTGAGTAAGCAAAACTCTGTAAAAATTGCAATTTTGGTCACATGAGAGTTTAAAAAGTGGTTATTCAACATGAGGCACGATCCAATCGACATTTTGAATCATTTTAGGTACAGTCCAAAAGATCAATTTTCTGCCGAAAAACGATTACCGCGGAGCAGTTGAACGTTCCCAAAATGGTCAATTTCGATGAAATTTTAACATTTAATCTTTTGGCTGTAAATTAATGTTGGATGTGAATTATTACTTTTTCAACTACAATAAATGTGTTTAAAGTCATTTCTGTGCCTGAAATTGGTCAAAATTGAAGCTTCTGAGTAAGCAAAACTCTGTAAAAATGGCAATTTTGGTCACTGTGACAGTTTAAAAAGTGGTTATTCAACATAAGGCACGATCCAATTGACATTTTGAATCATTTTAGGTACAGTCCAAAAAATCAATTTTCTGCCGAAAAACGATGACCGCGGCGCTGTCGAAGGTTCCCAAAATGGTCAATTGCTATGAAATTTTAACATTGAATCGTTTGGCTGTAAATTAATGTTGGATGTGAATTATTACTTTTTCAACTAAAATAAATGTGTTTAAAGTCATTTCTGTGCCTGAAATTGGTCAAAATTGAAGCTTCTGAGTAAGCAAAACTCTGTAAAAATGGCAATTTTGGTCCAAGCGAGGGTTTAAAAAGTGGTTATTCAACATGATTCACGATCCAATTGACGTTTTGAATCATTTTAGGTACAGTCCAAAAAATCTATTTTCTGCCGAAAAACGATTACCGCGGAGCTGTCAAACGTTCCCAAAATGGTCAATTTCGATGAAATTTTAAAATTGAATCTTTTGGCTGTAAATTAATGTTGGATGTGAATTATTACTTTTTCAACTAAAATAAATGTGTTTAAAGTCATTTCTGTGCCTGAAATTGGTCAAAATTGAAGCTTCTGAGTAAGCAAAACTCTTCAAAAATGGCAATTTTGGTCCCTGTGAGGGTTTAAAAAGTGAATATTCAACATGAGGCACGATCCAATTGACATTTTGAATCATTTTAGGTACATTCCAAAAAATTAATTTTCTGCCGAAAAACGATGACCGCGGAGCTGTCGAACGTTCCCAAAATGGTCAATTTCGATGAAATTTTAACATTGAATCTTTTGGCTGTAAATTAATGTTGGATGTGAATTATTACTTTTTCAACTAAAATAAATGTGTTTAAAGTCATTTCTGTACCTGAAATTGGTCAAAATTGAAGCTTCTGAGTAAGCAAAACTCTGTAAAAAATGGCAATTTTGGTCCCTGTGAGGGTTTAAAAAGTGGTTATTCAACATGAGGCACGATCCAATTGACATTTTGAATCATTTTAGGTACAGTCCAAAAAATCCATTTTCTGCCGAAAACGATTACCGCGGAGCTGTTGAACGTTCCCAAAATGGTCAATTTCGATGAAATTTTAACATTGAATCTTTTGGCTGTAAATTAATGTTGGATGTGAATTATTACTTTTTCAACTAAAATAAATGTATTTGAAGTAATTTCTGTGCGTGAAATTGGTCAAAATTAAAGCTTCTGAGTAAGCAAAACTCTGTAAAAATGGCAATTTTGGTCACTGTGAGGGTTTAAAAAGTGGTTATTCAACATGAGGCACAATCCAATTGACATTTTGAATCATTTTAGGTACAGTCCAAAAAATTCAATTTTCTCCCGAAAAACGATAACCGCGGAGCTGTCGAACGTTCCCAAAATGGTCAATTTCGATGAAATTTTAACATTGAATCTTTTGGCTGTAAATTAATGTTGGATGTGAATTATTACTTTTTCAACTAAAATAAATGTGTTTAAAGTAATTTCTGTGCCTGGGATGGGTCAAAATTAAAGCTTCTGAGAAAGCAAAACTCTGTAAAAATGGCAATTTTGGTCCCTGTTAGGGTTTAAAAAGTGGTTATTCAACATGAGGCACGATCCAATTGACATGTTGAATCATTTTAGGTACAGTCCAAAAAAATCAATTTTCTGTAGAAAAACGATGACCGCGGAGCTGTCGAACGTTCCCAAAATGGTCAATTTCGATGAAATTTTAACATTGAATCTTTTGGCTGTAAATTAATGTTGGATGTGAATTATTACTTTTTCAACTAAAATAAATATGTTTAAAGTCATTTCTGTACCTGAAATTGGTCAAAATTGAAGCTTCTGAGTAAGCAAAACTCTGTAAAAAATGGCAATTTTGGTCCCTGTGAGGATTTAAAAAGTGGTTATTCAACATGAGGCACGATCCAATTGACATTTTGAATCATTTTAGGTACAGTCCAAAAAACTCAATTTTCTCCCTAAAAACGATGACCGCGGAGCTGTCGAACGTTCCCAAAATGGTCAATTTCGATGAAATTTTAACATTGAATCTTTTGGATGTAAATTAATGTTGGATGTGAATTATTACTTTTTCAACTAAAATAAATGTGTTTAAAGTCATTTCTGTGCCTGAAATTGGTCAAAATTGAAGCTTCTGAGTAAGCAAAACTCTGTAAAAATAGCAATTTTGGTCCCTGTGAGGTTTTAAAAAGTGGTTATTCAACATGAGGCACGATCCAATTGACATTTTGAATCATTTTAAGTACAGTCCAAAAACTCAATTTTCTCCCGAAAAACGATAACCGCGGAGCTGTCGAACGTTCCCAAAATGGTCAATTTCGATGAAATTTTAACATTGAATCTTTTGGCTGTAAATTAATGTTGGATGTGAATTATTACTTTTTCAACTAAAATAAATGTGTTTAAAGTAATTTCTGTGCCTGGGATGGGTCAAAATTAAAGCTTCTGAGTAGCAAAACTCTGTAAAAATGGCAATTTTGGTCCCTGTGAGGGTTTAAAAAGTGGTTATTCACAACATGAGGCACGATCCAATTGACATTTTGAATCATTTTAAGTACAGTCCAAAAAATCAATTTTCTCCCGAAAAACGATAACCGCGGAGCTGTCGAACGTTCCCAAAATGGTCAATTTCGATGAAATTTTAACATTGAATCTTTTGGCTGTAAATTAATGTTGGATGTGAATTATTACTTTTTCAACTAAAATAAATGTGTTTAAAGTAATTTCTGTGCCTGGGATGGGTCAAAATTAAAGCTTCTGAGTAGCAAAACTCTGTAAAAATGGCAATTTTGGTCCCTGTGAGGGTTTAAAAAGTGGTTATTCAACATGAGGCACGATCCAATTGACATTTTGAATTATTTTAGGTACCATCCAAAAAACTCAATTTTCTCCCGAAAAACGATGACCGCGGAGCTGTCGAACGTTCCCAAAATGGTCAATTTCGATGAAATTTTAACATTGAATCTTTTGGATGTAAATTAATGTTGGATGTGAATTATTACTTTTTCAACTAAAATAAATGTGTTTAAAGTCCTTTCTGTGCCTGAAATTGGTCAAAATTGAAGCTTCTGAGTAAGCAAAACTCTGTAAAAATGTCAATTTTGGTCACTGTGAGAGTTTAAAAAGTGGTTATTCAACATGAGGCACGATCCAATTGACATTTTGAATCATTTTAGGTACAGTCCAAAAAATCAATTTTCTGCCGAAAAACGATTACCGCGGAGCTGTTGAACGTTCCCAAAATGGTAAATTTCGATGAAATTTTAACATTGAATCTTTTGGCTGTAAATTAATGTTGGATGTGAATTATTACTTTTTCAACTAAAATAAATGTGTTTAAAGTCATTTCTGTGCCTGAAATTGGTCAAAATTGAAGCTTCTGAGTAAGCAAAACTCTGTAAAAATGGCAATTTTGGTCCCTGTGAGGTTTTAAAAAGTGGTTATTCAACATGAGGCACGATCCAATTGACATTTTGAATCATTTTAAGTACAGTCCAAAAAATCAATTTTCTCCCGAAAAACGATAACCGCGGAGCTGTCGAACGTTCCCAAAATGGTCAATTTCGATGAAATTTTAACATTGAATCTTTTGGCTGTAAATTAATGTTGGATGTGAATTATTACTTTTTCAACGAAAATAAATGTGTTTAAAGTCTTTTCTGTGCCTGAAATTGGTCAAAATTGAAGCTTCTGAGTAAGCAAAACTCTGTAAAAATGGCAATTTTGGTCACTGTGAGAGTTTAAAAAGTGGTTATTCAACATGAGGCACGATCCAATTGACATTTTGAATCATTTCAGGTACAGTCCAAAAAATCCATTTTCTGCCGAAAAACGATGACCGCGGCGCTGTCGAAGGTTCCCAAAATGGTCAATTGCTATGAAATTTTAACATTGAATCTTTTGGCTGTAAATTAATGTTGGATGTGAATTATTACTTTTTCAACTAAAATAAATGTGTTTAAAGTATTTCTGTGCCTGAAATTGGTCAAAATTGAAGCTTCTGAGTAAGCAAAACTCTTCAAAAATGGCAATTTTGGTCCCTGTGAGGGTTTAAAAAGTGAATATTCAACATGAGGCACGATCCAATTGACATTTTGAATCATTTTAGGTACATTCCAAAAAATTAATTTTCTGCCGAAAAACGATGACCGCGGAGCTGTCGAACGTTCCCAAAATGGTCAATTTCGATGAAATTTTAACATTGAATCTTTTGGCTGTAAATTAATGTTGGATGTGAATTATTACTTTTTCAACTAAAATAAATGTGTTTAAAGTCATTTCTGTGCCTGAAATTGGTCAAAATTGAACCTTCTGAGTAAGCAAAACTCTGTAAAAATGGCAATTTTGGTTACGTGAGAGTTTAAAAAGTGGTTATTCAACATGAGGCACGATCCAATCGACATTTTGAATCATTTTAGGTACAGTCCAAAAAATCAATTTTCTGCCGAAAAACGATTACCGCGGAGCTGTTGAACGTTCCCAAAATGGTCAATTTCGATGAAATTTTAACATTGAATCTTTTGGCTGCAAATTAATGTTGGATGTGAATTATTACTTTTTCAACTAAAATAAATGTATTTGAAGTAATTTCTGTGCGTGAAATTGGTCAAAATTAAAGCTTCTGAGTAAGCAAAACTCTGTAAAAATTGCAATTTTGGTCACTGTGAGGGTTTAAAAAGTGGTTATTCAACATGAGGCACAATCCATTTGACATTTTGAATCATTTTAGGTACAGTCCAAAAAATCAATTTTCTCCCGAAAAACGATAACCGCGGAGCTGTCGAACGTTCCCAAAATGGTCAATTTCTATGAAATTTTAACATTGAATCTTTTGGCTGTAAATTAATGTTGGATGTGAATTATTACTTTTTCAACTAAAATAAATATGTTTAAAGTCATTTCTGTACCTGAAATTGGTCAAAATTGAAGCTTCTGAGTAAGCAAAACTCTGTAAAAAATGGCAATTTTGGTCCTGTGAGGATTTAAAAAGTGGTTATTCAACATGAGGCACGATCCAATTGAAATGTTGAATCATTTTAGGTACAGTCCAAAAAATCAATTTTCTGTAGAAAAACGATGACCGCGGAGCTGTCGAACGTTCCCAAAATGGTCAATTTCGATGAAATTTTAACATTGAATCTTTTGGCTGTAAATTAATGTTGGATGAGAATTATTACTTTTTCAACTAAAATAAATGTGTTTAAAGTCATTTCTGTGCCTGAAATTGGTCAAAATTGAAGCTTCTGAGTAAGCAAAACTCAGTAAAAATAGCAATTTTGGTCACTGAGAGAGTTTAAAAAGTGGTTATTCAACATGAGGCACGATCCAATTGACATTTTGAATCATTTTAGGTACAGTCCAAAAAATCAATTTTCTGCCGAAAACGATTACCGCGGAGCTGTTGAACGTTCCCAAAATGGTCAATTTCGATGAAATTTTAACATTGAATCTTTTGGCTGTAAATTAATGTTGGATGTGAATTATTACTTTTTCAACTAAAATAAATGTATTTGAAGTAATTTCTGTGCGTGAAATTGGTCAAAATTAAAGCTTCTGAGTAAGCAAAACTCTGTAAAAATGGCAATTTTGGTCACTGTGAGGGTTTAAAAAGTGGTTATTCAACATGAGGCACAATCCAATTGACATTTTGAATCATTTTAGGTACAGTCCAAAAAATTAATTTTCTGCCGAAAAACGATGACCGCAGAGCTGTCGAACGTTCCCAAAATGGTAAATTTCGATGAAATTTTAACATTGAATCTTTTGGCTGTAAATTAATGTTGGATGTGAATTATTACTTTTTCAACTAAAATAAATGTGTTTAAAGTCATTTCTTTGCCTGAAATTGGTCAAAATTGAAGCTTCTGAGTAAGCAAAACTCTGTAAAAATGGCAATTTTGGTCCAAGCGAGGGTTTAAAAAGTGGTTATTCAACATGATTCACGATCCAATTGACGTTTTGAATCATTTTAGGTACAGTCCAAAAAATCCATTTTCTGCTGAAAAACGATTACCGCGGAGCTGTCAAACGTTCCCAAAATGGTCAATTTCGATGACATTTTAAAATTGAATCTTTTGGCTGTAAATTAATGTTGGATGTGAATTATTACTTTTTCAACTAAAATAAATGTGTTTAAAGTCATTTCTGTGCCTGAAATTGGTCAAAATTGAAGCTTCTGAGTAAGCAAAACTCTGTAAAAATAGCAATTTTGGTCACTGAGAGAGTTTAAAAAGTGGTTATTCAACATGAGGCACGATCCAATTGACATTTTGAATCATTTTAGGTACAGTCCAAAAAATCAATTTTCTGCCGAAAACGATTACCGCGGAGCTGTTGAACGTTCCCAAAATGGTCAATTTCGATGAAATTTTAACATTGAATCTTTTGGCTGTAAATTAATGTTGGATGTGAATTATTACTTTTTCAACTAAAATAAATGTATTTGAAGTAATTTCTGTGCGTGAAATTGGTCAAAATTAAAGCTTCTGAGTAAGCAAAACTCTGTAAAAATGGCAATTTTGGTCACTGTGAGGGTTTAAAAAGTGGTTATTCAACATGAGGCACAATCCAATTGACATTTTGAATCATTTTAGGTACAGTCCAAAAAATTAATTTTCTGCCGAAAAACGATGACCGCAGAGCTGTCGAACGTTCCCAAAATGGTCAATTTCGATGAAATTTTAACATTGAATCTTTTGGCTGTAAATTAATGTTGGATGTGAATTATTACTTTTTCAACTAAAATAAATGTGTTTAAAGTCATTTCTTTGCCTGAAATTGGTCAAAATTGAAGCTTCTGAGTAAGCAAAACTCTGTAAAAATGGCAATTTTGGTCCAAGCGAGGGTTTAAAAAGTGGTTATTCAACATGATTCACGATCCAATTGACGTTTTGAATCATTTTAGGTACAGTCCAAAAAATCCATTTTCTGCCGAAAAACGATTACCGCGGAGCTGTCAAACGTTCCCAAAATGGTCAATTTCGATGAAATTTTAAAATTGAATCTTTTGGCTGTAAATTAATGTTGGATGTGAATTATTACTTTTTCAACTAAAATAAATGTGTTTAAAGTCATTTCTGTGCCTGAAATTGGTCAAAATTGAAGCTTCTGAGTAAGCAAAACTCTGTAAAAATAGCAATTTTGGTCACTGTGAGAGTTTAAAAAGTGGTTATTCAACATAAGGCACGATCCAATTGACATTTTGAATCATTTTAGGTACATTCCAAAAAATTAATTTTCTGCCGAAAAACGATGACCGCGGAGCTGTCGAACGTTCCCAAAATGGTCAATTTCGATGAAATTTTAACATTGAATCTTTTGGCTGTAAATTAATGTTGGATGTGAATTATTACTTTTTCAACTAAAATAAATGTGTTTAAAGTCATTTCTGTGCCTGAAATTGGTCAAAATTGAACCTTCTGAGTAAGCAAAACTCTGTAAAAATGGCAATTTTGGTCACGTGAGAGTTTAAAAAGTGGTTATTCAACATGAGGCACGATCCAATCGACATTTTGAATCATTTTAGGTACAGTCCAAAAGATCAATTTTCTGCCGAAAAACGATTACCGCGGAGCAGTTGAACGTTCCCAAAATGGTCAATTTCGATGAAATTTTAACATTTAATCTTTTGGCTGTAAATTAATGTTGGATGTGAATTATTACTTTTTCAACTACAATAAATGTGTTTAAAGTCCTTTCTGTGCCTGAAATTGGTCAAAATTGAAGCTTCTGAGTAAGCAAAACTCTGTAAAAATGGCAATTTTGGTCACTGTGACAGTTTAAAAAGTGGTTATTCAACATAAGGCACGATCCAATTGACATTTTGAATCATTTTAGGTACAGTCCAAAAAATCAATTTTCTGCCGAAAAACGATGACCGCGGCGCTGTCGAAGGTTCCCAAAATGGTCAATTGCTATGAAATTTTAACATTGAATCTTTTGGCTGTAAATTAATGTTGGATGTGAATTATTACTTTTTCAACTAAAATAAATGTGTTTAAAGTCATTTCTGTGCCTGAAATTGGTCAAAATTGAAGCTTCTGAGTAAGCAAAACTCTGTAAAAATGGCAATTTTGGTCCAAGCGAGGGTTTAAAAAGTGGTTATTCAACATGATTCACGATCCAATTGACGTTTTGAATCATTTTAGGTACAGTCCAAAAAATCTATTTTCTGCCGAAAAACGATTACCGCGGAGCTGTCAAACGTTCCCAAAATGGTCAATTTCGATGAAATTTTAAAATTGAATCTTTTGGCTGTAAATTAATGTTGGATGTGAATTATTACTTTTTCAACTAAAATAAATGTGTTTAAAGTCATTTCTGTGCCTGAAATTGGTCAAAATTGAAGCTTCTGAGTAAGCAAAACTCTTCAAAAATGGCAATTTTGGTCCCTGTGAGGGTTTAAAAAGTGAATATTCAACATGAGGCACGATCCAATTGACATTTTGAATCATTTTAGGTACATTCCAAAAAATTAATTTTCTGCCGAAAAACGATGACCGCGGAGCTGTCGAACGTTCCCAAAATGGTCAATTTCGATGAAATTTTAACATTGAATCTTTTGGCTGTAAATTAATGTTGGATGTGAATTATTACTTTTTCAACTAAAATAAATGTGTTTAAAGTCATTTCTGTACCTGAAATTGGTCAAAATTGAAGCTTCTGAGTAAGCAAAACTCTGTAAAAAATGGCAATTTTGGTCCCTTTGAGGGTTTAAAAAGTGGTTATTCAACATGAGGCACGATCCAATTGACATTTTGAATCATTTTAGGTACAGTCCAAAAAATCAATTTTCTGCCGAAAACGATTACCGCGGAGCTGTTGAACGTTCCCAAAATGGTCAATTTCGATGAAATTTTAACATTGAATCTTTTGGCTGTAAATTAATGTTGGATGTGAATTATTACTTTTTCAACTAAAATAAATGTATTTGAAGTAATTTCTGTGCGTGAAATTGGTCAAAATTAAAGCTTCTGAGTAAGCAAAACTCTGTAAAAATGGCAATTTTGGTCACTGTGAGGGTTTAAAAAGTGGTTATTCAACATGAGGCACAATCCAATTGACATTTTGAATCATTTTAGGTACAGTCCAAAAAATTCAATTTTCTCCCGAAAAACGATAACCGCGGAGCTGTCGAACGTTCCCAAAATGGTCAATTTCGATGAAATTTTAACATTGAATCTTTTGGCTGTAAATTAATGTTGGATGTGAATTATTACTTTTTCAACTAAAATAAATGTGTTTAAAGTAATTTCTGTGCCTGGGATGGGTCAAAATTAAAGCTTCTGAGAAAGCAAAACTCTGTAAAAATGGCAATTTTGGTCCCTGTTAGGGTTTAAAAAGTGGTTATTCAACATGAGGCACGATCCAATTGACATGTTGAATCATTTTAGGTACAGTCCAAAAAAATCAATTTTCTGTAGAAAAACGATGACCGCGGAGCTGTCGAACGTTCCCAAAATGGTCAATTTCGATGAAATTTTAACATTGAATCTTTTGGCTGTAAATTAATGTTGGATGTGAATTATTACTTTTTCAACTAAAATAAATATGTTTAAAGTCATTTCTGTACCTGAAATTGGTCAAAATTGAAGCTTCTGAGTAAGCAAAACTCTGTAAAAAATGGCAATTTTGGTCCCTGTGAGGATTTAAAAAGTGGTTATTCAACATGAGGCACGATCCAATTGACATTTTGAATCATTTTAGGTACAGTCCAAAAAACTCAATTTTCTCCCTAAAAACGATGACCGCGGAGCTGTCGAACGTTCCCAAAATGGTCAATTTCGATGAAATTTTAACATTGAATCTTTTGGATGTAAATTAATGTTGGATGTGAATTATTACTTTTTCAACTAAAATAAATGTGTTTAAAGTCATTTCTGTGCCTGAAATTGGTCAAAATTGAAGCTTCTGAGTAAGCAAAACTCTGTAAAAATGGCAATTTTGGTCCCTGTGAGGTTTTAAAAAGTGGTTATTCAACATGAGGCACGATCCAATTGACATTTTGAATCATTTTAAGTACAGTCCAAAAAATCAATTTTCTCCCGAAAAACGATAACCGCGGAGCTGTCGAACGTTCCCAAAATGGTCAATTTCGATGAAATTTTAACATTGAATCTTTTGGCTGTAAATTAATGTTGGATGTGAATTATTACTTTTTCAACTAAAATAAATGTGTTTAAAGTAATTTCTGTGCCTGGGATGGGTCAAAATTAAAGCTTCTGAGTAGCAAAACTCTGTAAAAATGGCAATTTTGGTCCCTGTGAGGGTTTAAAAAGTGGTTATTCAACATGAGGCACGATCCAATTGACATTTTGAATCATTTTAGGTACAGTCCAAAAAATCAATTTTCTGCCGAAAACGATTACCGTGGAGCTGTTGAACGTTCCCAAAATGGTCAATTTCGATGAAATTTTAACATTGAATCTTTTGGCTGTAAATTAATGTTGGATGTGAATTATTACTTTTTCAACTAAAATAAATGTATTTGAAGTAATTTCTGTGCGTGAAATTGGTCAAAATTAAAGCTTCTGAGTAAGCAAAACTCTGTAAAAATGGCAATTTTGGTCACTGTGAGGGTTTAAAAAGTGGTTATTCAACATGAGGCACGATCCAATTGACATTTTGAATCATTTTAAGTACAGTCCAAAAAATCAATTTTCTCCCGAAAAACGATAACCGCGGAGCTGTCGAACGTTCCCAAAATGGTCAATTTCGATGAAATTTTAACATTGAATCTTTTGGCTGTAAATTAATGTTGGATGTGAATTATTACTTTTTCAACTAAAATAAATGTGTTTAAAGTAATTTCTGTGCCTGGGATGGGTCAAAATTAAAGCTTCTGAGTAGCAAAACTCTGTAAAAATGGCAATTTTGGTCCCTGTGAGGGTTTAAAAAGTGGTTATTCAACATGAGGCACGATCCAATTGACATTTTGAATCATTTTAGGTACCATCCAAAAAACTCAATTTTCTCCCGAAAAACGATGACCGCGGAGCTGTCGAACGTTCCCAAAATGGTCAATTTCGATGAAATTTTAACATTGAATCTTTTGGATGTAAATTAATGTTGGATGTGAATTATTACTTTTTCAACTAAAATAAATGTGTTTAAAGTCCTTTCTGTGCCTGAAATTTGTCAAAATTGAAGCTTCTGAGTAAGCAAAACTCTGTAAAAATGTCAATTTTGGTCACTGTGAGAGTTTAAAAAGTGGTTATTCAACATGAGGCACGATCCAATTGACATTTTGAATCATTTTAGGTACAGTCCAAAAAATCAATTTTCTGCCGAAAAACGATTACCGCGGAGCTGTTGAACGTTCCCAAAATGGTAAATTTCGATGAAATTTTAACATTGAATCTTTTGGCTGTAAATTAATGTTGGATGTGAATTATTACTTTTTCAATGAAAATAAATGTGTTTAAAGTCATTTCTGTGCCTGAAATTGGTCAAAATTGAAGCTTCTGAGTAAGCAAAACTCTGTAAAAATGGCAATTTTGGTCACTGTGAGAGTTTAAAAAGTGGTTATTCAACATGAGGCACGATCCAAATTGACATTTTGAATAATTTTAGGTACAGTCCAAAAAATCAATTTTCTGCCGAAAAACCATTACCGCGGAGCTGTTGAACGTTCCCAAAATGGTCAATTTCGATGAAATTTTAACATTGAATCTTTTGGCTGTAAATTAATGTTGGATGTGAATTATTACTTTTTCAACTAAAATAAATGTTTTTAAAGTCATTTCTGTGCCTGAAATTGGTCAAAATTGAAGCTTCTGAGTAAGCAAAACTCTGTAAAAATGGCAATTTTGGTCCAAGCGAGGGTTTAAAAAGTGGTTATTCAACATGATTCACGATCCAATTGACGTTTTGAATCATTTTAGGTACATTCCAAAAAATTAATTTTCTGCCGAAAAACGATGACCGCGGAGCTGTCGAACGTTCCCAAAATGGTCAATTTCGATGAAATTTTAACATTGAATCTTTTGGCTGTAAATTAATGTTGGATGTGAATTATTACTTTTTCAACTAAAATAAATGTGTTTAAAGTCATTTCTGTGCCTGAAATTGGTCAAAATTGAACCTTCTGAGTAAGCAAAACTCTGTAAAAATGGCAATTTTGGTCACGTGAGAGTTTAAAAAGTGGTTATTCAACATGAGGCACGATCCAATCGACATTTTGAATCATTTTAGGTACAGTCCAAAAAATCAATTTTCTGCCGAAAAACGATTACCGCGGAGCTGTTGAACGTTCCCAAAATGGTCAATTTCGATGAAATTTTAACATTGAATCTTTTCTCTGCAAATTAATGTTGGATGTGAATTATTACTTTTTCAACTAAAATAAATGTATTTGAAGTAATTTCTGTGCGTGAAATTGGTCAAAATTAAAGCTTCTGAGTAAGCAAAACTCTGTAAAAATTGCAATTTTGGTCACTGTGAGGGTTTAAAAAGTGGTTATTCAACATGAGGCACAATCCAATTGACATTTTGAATCATTTTAGGTACAGTCCAAAAAATCAATTTTCTCCCGAAAAATGATAACCGCGGAGCTGTCGAACGTTCCCAAAATGGTCAATTTCTATGAAATTTTAACATTGAATCTTTTGGCTGTAAATTAATGTTGGATGTGAATTATTACTTTTTCAACTAAAATAAATGTGTTTAAAATAATTTCTGTGCCTGGGATGGGTCAAAATTAAAGCTTCTGAGTAAGCAAAACTCTGTAAAAATGGCAATTTTGGTCCCTGTTAGGGTTTAAAAAGTGGTTATTCAACATGAGGCACGATCCAATTGAAATGTTGAATCATTTTAGGTACAGTCCAAAAAATCAATTTTCTGTAGAAAAACAATGACCGCGGAGCTGTCGAACGTTCCCAAAATGGTCAATTTCGATGAAATTTTAACATTGAATCTTTTGGCTGTAAATTAATGTTGGATGAGAATTAATACTTTTTCAACTAAAATAAATGTGTTTAAAGTCATTTCTGTGCCTGAAATTGGTCAAAATTGAAGCTTCTGAGTAAGCAAAACTCTGTAAAAATAGCAATTTTGGTCACTGAGAGAGTTTAAAAAGTGGTTATTCAACATGAGGCACGATCCAATTGACATTTTGAATCATTTTAGGTACAGTCCAAAAAATCAATTTTCTGCCGAAAACGATTACCGCGGAGCTGTTGAGCGTTCCCAAAATGGTCAATTTCGATGAAATTTTAACATTGAATCTTTTGGCTGTAAATTAATGTTGGATGTGAATTATTACTTTTTCAACTAAAATAAATGTATTTGAAGTAATTTCTGTGCGTGAAATTGGTCAAAATTAAAGCTTCTGAGTAAGCAAAACTCTGTAAAAATGGCAATTTTGGTCACTGTGAGGGTTTAAAAAGTGGTTATTCAACATGAGGCACAATCCAATTGACATTTTGAATCATTTTAGGTACAGTCCAAAAAATTAATTTTCTGCCGAAAAACAATGACCGCAGAGCTGTCGAACGTTCCCAAAATGGTCAATTTCGATGAAATTTTAACATTGAATCTTTTGGCTGTAAATTAATGTTGGATGTGAATTATTACTTTTTCAACTAAAATAAATGTGTTTAAAGTCATTTCTGTGCCTGAAATTGGTCAAAATTGAACCTTCTGAGTAAGCAAAACTCTGTAAAAATGGCAATTTTGGTCACGTGAGAGTTTAAAAAGTGGTTATTCAACATGAGGCACGATCCAATCGACATTTTGAATCATTTTAGGTACAGTCCAAAAGATCAATTTTCTGCCGAAAAACGATTACCGCGGAGCTGTTGAACGTTCCCAAAATGGTCAATTTCGATGAAATTTTAACATTGAATCTTTTGGCTGTAAATTAATGTTGGATGTGAATTATTACTTTTTCAACTAAAATAAATGTGTTTAAAGTCATTTCTGTGCCTGGGATGGGTCAAAATTAAAGCTTCTGAGTAAGCAAAACTCTGTAAAAATGGCAATTTTGGTCCCTGTTAGGGTTTAAAAAGTGGTTATTCAACATGAGTCACGATCCAATTGACATGTTGAATCATTTTAGGTACAGTCCAAAAAAATCAATTTTCTGTAGAAAAACGATGACCGCGGAGCTGTCGAACGTTCCCAAAATGGTCAATTTCGATGAAATTTTAACATTGAATCTTTTGGCTGTAAATTAATGTTGGATGTGAATTATTACTTTTTCAACTAAAATAAATGTGTTTAAAGTCATTTCTGTGCCTGAAATTGGTCAAAATTGAACCTTCTGAGTAAGCAAAACTCTGTAAAAATGGCAATTTTGGTCCCTGTGAGGGTTTAAAAAGTGGTTATTCAACATGAGGCACGATCCAATCGACATTTTGAATCATTTTAGGTACAGTCCAAAAGATCAATTTTCTGCCGAAAAACGATTACCGCGGAGCTGTTGAACGTTCCCAAAATGGTCAATTTCGATGAAATTTTAACATTGAATCTTTTGGCTGTAAATTAATGTTGGATGTGAATTATTACTTTTTCAACTAAAATAAATGTGTTTAAAGTATTTCTGTGCCTGGGATGGGTCAAAATTAAAGCTTCTGAGTAAGCAAAACTCTGTAAAAATGGCAATTTTGGTCCCTGTTAGGGTTTAAAAAGTGGTTATTCAACATGAGACACGATCCAATTGACATGTTGAATCATTTTAGGTACAGTCCAAAAAATCAATTTTCTGTAGAAAAACGATGACCGCGGAGCTGTCGAACGTTCCCAAAATGGTCAATTTTGATGAAATTTTAACATTGAATCTTTTGGCTGTAAATTAATGTTGGATGTGAATTATTACTTTTTCAACTAAAATAAAGGTGTTTAAAGTCATTCTGTGCCTGGGATGGGTCAAAATTAAAGCTTCTGAGTAAGCAAAACTCTGTAAAAATGGCAATTTTGGTCCCTGTTAGGGTTTTAAAAAGTGGTTATTCAACATGAGGCACGATCCAATTGACATGTTGAATCATTTTAGGTACAGTCCAAAAAAATCAATTTTCTGTAGAAAAACGATGACCGCGGAGCTGTCGAACGTTCCCAAAATGGTCAATTTCGATGAAATTTTAACATTGAATCTTTTGGCTGTAAATTAATGTTGGATGTGAATTATTACTTTTTCAACTAAAATAAATGTGTTTAAAGTCATTTCTGTGCCTGAAATTGGTCAAAATTGAAGCTTCTGAGTAAGCAAAACTCTTCAAAAATGGCAATTTTGGTCCCTGTGAGGGTTTAAAAAGTGGTTATTAAACATGAGGCATGATCCAATTGACATTTTGAATCATTTTAGGTACATTCGAAAAAATCAATTTTCTGCCGAAAAACGATGAGGAACTGTCGAACGTTCCCAAAATGGTCAATTTCGATGAAATTTTAACATTGAATCTTTTGGCTGTAAATTAATGTTGGATGTGAATTATTACTTTTTCAACTAAAATAAATGTGTTTAAAGTCATTTCTGTACCTGAAATTGGTCAAAATTGAAGCTTCTGAGTAAGCAAAACTCTGTAAAAAATGGCAATTTTGGTCCCTGTGAGGGTTTAAAAAGTGGTTATTCAACATGAGGCACGATCCAATTGACATTTTGAATCATTTTAGGTACAGTCCAAAAAATCAATTTTCTGCCGAAAACGATTACCGCGGAGCTGTTGAACGTTCCCAAAATGGTCAATTTCGATGAAATTTTAACATTGAATCTTTTGGCTGTAAATTAATGTTGGATGTGAATTATTACTTTTTCAACTAAAATAAATGTATTTGAAGTAATTTCTGTGCGTGAAATTGGTCAAAATTAAAGCTTCTGAGTAAGCAAAACTCTGTAAAAATGGCAATTTTGGTCACTGTGAGGGTTTAAAAAGTGGTTATTCAACATGAGGCACGATCCAATTGACATTTTGAATCATTTTAAGTACAGTCCAAAAAATCAATTTTCTCCCGAAAAACGATAACCGCGGAGCTGTCGAACGTTCCCAAAATGGTCAATTTCGATGAAATTTTAACATTGAATCTTTTGGCTGTAAATTAATGTTGGATGTGAATTATTACTTTTTCAACTAAAATAAATGTGTTTAAAGTAATTTCTGTGCCTGGGATGGGTCAAAATTAAAGCTTCTGAGTAGCAAAACTCTGTAAAAATGGCAATTTTGGTCCCTGTGAGGGTTTAAAAAGTGGTTATTCAACATGAGGCACGATCCAATTGACATTTTGAATCATTTTAGGTACCATCCAAAAAACTCAATTTTCTCCCGAAAAACGATGACCGCGGAGCTGTCGAACGTTCCCAAAATGGTCAATTTCGATGAAATTTTAACATTGAATCTTTTGGATGTAAATTAATGTTGGATGTGAATTATTACTTTTTCAACTAAAATAAATGTGTTTAAAGTCCTTTCTGTGCCTGAAATTTGTCAAAATTGAAGCTTCTGAGTAAGCAAAACTCTGTAAAAATGTCAATTTTGGTCACTGTGAGAGTTTAAAAAGTGGTTATTCAACATGAGGCACGATCCAATTGACATTTTGAATCATTTTAGGTACAGTCCAAAAAATCAATTTTCTGCCGAAAAACGATTACCGCGGAGCTGTTGAACGTTCCCAAAATGGTAAATTTCGATGAAATTTTAACATTGAATCTTTTGGCTGTAAATTAATGTTGGATGTGAATTATTACTTTTTCAATGAAAATAAATGTGTTTAAAGTCATTTCTGTGCCTGAAATTGGTCAAAATTGAAGCTTCTGAGTAAGCAAAACTCTGTAAAAATGGCAATTTTGGTCACTGTGAGAGTTTAAAAAGTGGTTATTCAACATGAGGCACGATCCAAATTGACATTTTGAATAATTTTAGGTACAGTCCAAAAAATCAATTTTCTGCCGAAAAACCATTACCGCGGAGCTGTTGAACGTTCCCAAAATGGTCAATTTCGATGAAATTTTAACATTGAATCTTTTGGCTGTAAATTAATGTTGGATGTGAATTATTACTTTTTCAACTAAAATAAATGTTTTTAAAGTCATTTCTGTGCCTGAAATTGGTCAAAATTGAAGCTTCTGAGTAAGCAAAACTCTGTAAAAATGGCAATTTTGGTCCAAGCGAGGGTTTAAAAAGTGGTTATTCAACATGATTCACGATCCAATTGACGTTTTGAATCATTTTAGGTACATTCCAAAAAATTAATTTTCTGCCGAAAAACGATGACCGCGGAGCTGTCGAACGTTCCCAAAATGGTCAATTTCGATGAAATTTTAACATTGAATCTTTTGGCTGTAAATTAATGTTGGATGTGAATTATTACTTTTTCAACTAAAATAAATGTGTTTAAAGTCATTTCTGTGCCTGAAATTGGTCAAAATTGAACCTTCTGAGTAAGCAAAACTCTGTAAAAATGGCAATTTTGGTCACGTGAGAGTTTAAAAAGTGGTTATTCAACATGAGGCACGATCCAATCGACATTTTGAATCATTTTAGGTACAGTCCAAAAAATCAATTTTCTGCCGAAAAACGATTACCGCGGAGCTGTTGAACGTTCCCAAAATGGTCAATTTCGATGAAATTTTAACATTGAATCTTTTGGCTGCAAATTAATGTTGGATGTGAATTATTACTTTTTCAACTAAAATAAATGTATTTGAAGTAATTTCTGTGCGTGAAATTGGTCAAAATTAAAGCTTCTGAGTAAGCAAAACTCTGTAAAAATGGCAATTTTGGTCACTGTGAGGGTTTAAAAAGTGGTTATTCAACATGAGGCACAATCCAATTGACATTTTGAATCATTTTAGGTACAGTCCAAAAAATTAATTTTCTGCCGAAAAACAATGACCGCAGAGCTGTCGAACGTTCCCAAAATGGTCAATTTCGATGAAATTTTAACATTGAATCTTTTGGCTGTAAATTAATGTTGGATGTGAATTATTACTTTTTCAACTAAAATAAATGTGTTTAAAGTCATTTCTGTGCCTGAAATTGGTCAAAATTGAACCTTCTGAGTAAGCAAAACTCTGTAAAAATGGCAATTTTGGTCACGTGAGAGTTTAAAAAGTGGTTATTCAACATGAGGCACGATCCAATCGACATTTTGAATCATTTTAGGTACAGTCCAAAAGATCAATTTTCTGCCGAAAAACGATTACCGCGGAGCTGTTGAACGTTCCCAAAATGGTCAATTTCGATGAAATTTTAACATTGAATCTTTTGGCTGTAAATTAATGTTGGATGTGAATTATTACTTTTTCAACTAAAATAAATGTGTTTAAAGTCATTTCTGTGCCTGGGATGGGTCAAAATTAAAGCTTCTGAGTAAGCAAAACTCTGTAAAAATGGCAATTTTGGTCCCTGTTAGGGTTTAAAAAGTGGTTATTCAACATGAGTCACGATCCAATTGACATGTTGAATCATTTTAGGTACAGTCCAAAAAAATCAATTTTCTGTAGAAAAACGATGACCGCGGAGCTGTCGAACGTTCCCAAAATGGTCAATTTCGATGAAATTTTAACATTGAATCTTTTGGCTGTAAATTAATGTTGGATGTGAATTATTACTTTTTCAACTAAAATAAATGTGTTTAAAGTCATTTCTGTGCCTGAAATTGGTCAAAATTGAACCTTCTGAGTAAGCAAAACTCTGTAAAAATGGCAATTTTGGTCCCTGTGAGGGTTTAAAAAGTGGTTATTCAACATGAGGCACGATCCAATCGACATTTTGAATCATTTTAGGTACAGTCCAAAAGATCAATTTTCTGCCGAAAAACGATTACCGCGGAGCTGTTGAACGTTCCCAAAATGGTCAATTTCGATGAAATTTTAACATTGAATCTTTTGGCTGTAAATTAATGTTGGATGTGAATTATTACTTTTTCAACTAAAATAAATGTGTTTAAAGTATTTCTGTGCCTGGGATGGGTCAAAATTAAAGCTTCTGAGTAAGCAAAACTCTGTAAAAATGGCAATTTTGGTCCCTGTTAGGGTTTAAAAAGTGGTTATTCAACATGAGACACGATCCAATTGACATGTTGAATCATTTTAGGTACAGTCCAAAAAATCAATTTTCTGTAGAAAAACGATGACCGCGGAGCTGTCGAACGTTCCCAAAATGGTCAATTTTGATGAAATTTTAACATTGAATCTTTTGGCTGTAAATTAATGTTGGATGTGAATTATTACTTTTTCAACTAAAATAAAGGTGTTTAAAGTCATTCTGTGCCTGGGATGGGTCAAAATTAAAGCTTCTGAGTAAGCAAAACTCTGTAAAAATGGCAATTTTGGTCCCTGTTAGGGTTTTAAAAAGTGGTTATTCAACATGAGGCACGATCCAATTGACATGTTGAATCATTTTAGGTACAGTCCAAAAAAATCAATT
The DNA here is from genome assembly GCF_964261635.1 of Lissotriton helveticus. NCBI lineage: Eukaryota > Metazoa > Chordata > Amphibia > Caudata > Salamandridae > Lissotriton > Lissotriton helveticus. The sequence continues at coordinate 761,911,548 of NC_136070.1, forward strand.
TTCTGTAGAAAAACGATGACCGCGGAGCTGTCGAACGTTCCCAAAATGGTCAATTTCGATGAAATTTTAACATTGAATCTTTTGGCTGTAAATTAATGTTGGATGTGAATTATTACTTTTTCAACTAAAATAAATGTGTTTAAAGTCATTTCTGTGCCTGAAATTGGTCAAAATTGAAGCTTCTGAGTAAGCAAAACTCTTCAAAAATGGCAATTTTGGTCCCTGTGAGGGTTTAAAAAGTGGTTATTAAACATGAGGCATGATCCAATTGACATTTTGAATCATTTTAGGTACATTCGAAAAAATCAATTTTCTGCCGAAAAACGATGAGGAACTGTCGAACGTTCCCAAAATGGTCAATTTCGATGAAATTTTAACATTGAATCTTTTGGCTGTAAATTAATGTTGGATGTGAATTATTACTTTTTCAACTAAAATAAATGTGTTTAAAGTCATTTCTGTACCTGAAATTGGTCAAAATTGAAGCTTCTGAGTAAGCAAAACTCTGTAAAAAATGGCAATTTTGGTCCCTGTGAGGGTTTAAAAAGTGGTTATTCAACATGAGGCACGATCCAATTGACATTTTGAATCATTTTAGGTACAGTCCAAAAAATCAATTTTCTGCCGAAAACGATTACCGCGGAGCTGTTGAACGTTCCCAAAATGGTCAATTTCGATGAAATTTTAACATTGAATCTTTTGGCTGTAAATTAATGTTGGATGTGAATTATTACTTTTTCAACTAAAATAAATGTATTTGAAGTAATTTCTGTGCGTGAAATTGGTCAAAATTAAAGCTTCTGAGTAAGCAAAACTCTGTAAAAATGGCAATTTTGGTCACTGTGAGGGTTTAAAAAGTGGTTATTCAACATGAGGCACAATCCAATTGACATTTTGAATCATTTTAGGTACAGTCCAAAAAATTCAATTTTCTCCCGAAAAACGATAACCGCGGAGCTGTCGAACGTTCCCAAAATGGTCAATTTCGATGAAATTTTAACATTGAATCTTTTGGCTGTAAATTAATGTTGGATGTGAATTATTACTTTTTCAACTAAAATAAATGTGTTTAAAGTAATTTCTGTGCCTGGGATGGGTCAAAATTAAAGCTTCTGAGAAAGCAAAACTCTGTAAAAATGGCAATTTTGGTCCCTGTTAGGGTTTAAAAAGTGGTTATTCAACATGAGGCACGATCCAATTGACATGTTGAATCATTTTAGGTACAGTCCAAAAAAATCAATTTTCTGTAGAAAAACGATGACCGCGGAGCTGTCGAACGTTCCCAAAATGGTCAATTTCGATGAAATTTTAACATTGAATCTTTTGGCTGTAAATTAATGTTGGATGTGAATTATTACTTTTTCAACTAAAATAAATGTGTTTAAAGTCATTTCTGTGCCTGAAATTGGTCAAAATTGAAGCTTCTGAGTAAGCAAAACTCTTCAATAATGGCAATTTTGGTCCCAGTGAGGGTTTAAAAAGTGGTTATTCAACATGAGGCATGATCCAATTGACATTTTGAATCATTTTAGGTACATTCCAAAAAATCAATTTTCTGCCGAAAAACGATGACCGCGGAGCTGTCGAACGTTCCCAAAATGGTCAATTTCGATGAAATTTTAACATTAAATCTTTTGGCTGTAAATTAATGTTGGATGTGAATTATTACTTTTTCAACTAAAATAAATATGTTTAAAGTCATTTCTGTACCTGAAATTGGTCAAAATTGAAGCTTCTGAGTAAGCAAAACTCTGTAAAAAATGGCAATTTTGGTCCCTGTGAGGATTTAAAAAGTGGTTATTCAACATGAGGCACGATCCAATTGACATTTTGAATCATTTTAGGTACAGTCCAAAAAACTCAATTTTCTCCCTAAAAACGATGACCGCGGAGCTGTCGAACGTTCCCAAAATGGTCAATTTCGATGAAATTTTAACATTGAATCTTTTGGCTGTAAATTAATGTTGGATGTGAATTATTACTTTTTCAACTAAAATAAATGTGTTTAAAGTAATTTCTGTGCCTGGGATGGGTCAAAATTAAAGCTTCTGAGTAGCAAAACTCTGTAAAAATGGCAATTTTGGTCCCTGTGAGGGTTTAAAAAGTGGTTATTCAACATGAGGCACGATCCAATTGACATTTTGAATCATTTTAGGTACCATCCAAAAAACTCAATTTTCTCCCGAAAAACGATGACCGCGGAGCTGTCGAACGTTCCCAAAATGGTCAATTTCGATGAAATTTTAACATTGAATCTTTTGGATGTAAATTAATGTTGGATGTGAATTATTACTTTTTCAACTAAAATAAATGTGTTTAAAGTCCTTTCTGTGCCTGAAATTTGTCAAAATTGAAGCTTCTGAGTAAGCAAAACTCTGTAAAAATGTCAATTTTGGTCACTGTGAGAGTTTAAAAAGTGGTTATTCAACATGAGGCACGATCCAATTGACATTTTGAATCATTTTAGGTACAGTCCAAAAAATCAATTTTCTGCCGAAAAACGATTACCGCGGAGCTGTTGAACGTTCCCAAAATGGTAAATTTCGATGAAATTTTAACATTGAATCTTTTGGCTGTAAATTAATGTTGGATGTGAATTATTACTTTTTCAACGAAAATAAATGTGTTTAAAGTCATTTCTGTGCCTGAAATTGGTCAAAATTGAAGCTTCTGAGTAAGCAAAACTCTGTAAAAATGGCAATTTTGGTCACTGTGAGAGTTTAAAAAGTGGTTATTCAACATGAGGCACGATCCAAATTGACATTTTGAATAATTTTAGGTACAGTCCAAAAAATCAATTTTCTGCCGAAAAACCATTACCGCGGAGCTGTTGAACGTTCCCAAAATGGTCAATTTCGATGAAATTTTAACATTGAATCTTTTGGCTGTAAATTAATGTTGGATGTGAATTATTACTTTTTCAACTAAAATAAATGTTTTTAAAGTCATTTCTGTGCCTGAAATTGGTCAAAATTGAAGCTTCTGAGTAAGCAAAACTCTGTAAAAATGGCAATTTTGGTCCAAGCGAGGGTTTAAAAAGTGGTTATTCAACATGATTCACGATCCAATTGACGTTTTGAATCATTTTAGGTACATTCCAAAAAATTAATTTTCTGCCGAAAAACGATGACCGCGGAGCTGTCGAACGTTCCCAAAATGGTCAATTTCGATGAAATTTTAACATTGAATCTTTTGGCTGTAAATTAATGTTGGATGTGAATTATTACTTTTTCAACTAAAATAAATGTGTTTAAAGTCATTTCTGTGCCTGAAATTGGTCAAAATTGAACCTTCTGAGTAAGCAAAACTCTGTAAAAATGGCAATTTTGGTCACGTGAGAGTTTAAAAAGTGGTTATTCAACATGAGGCACGATCCAATCGACATTTTGAATCATTTTAGGTACAGTCCAAAAAATCAATTTTCTGCCGAAAAACGATTACCGCGGAGCTGTTGAACGTTCCCAAAATGGTCAATTTCGATGAAATTTTAACATTGAATCTTTTGGCTGCAAATTAATGTTGGATGTGAATTATTACTTTTTCAACTAAAATAAATGTATTTGAAGTAATTTCTGTGCGTGAAATTGGTCAAAATTAAAGCTTCTGAGTAAGCAAAACTCTGTAAAAATTGCAATTTTGGTCACTGTGAGGGTTTAAAAAGTGGTTATTCAACATGAGGCACAATCCAATTGACATTTTGAATCATTTTAGGTACAGTCCAAAAAATCAATTTTCTCCCGAAAAATGATAACCGCGGAGCTGTCGAACGTTCCCAAAATGGTCAATTTCTATGAAATTTTAACATTGAATCTTTTGGCTGTAAATTAATGTTGGATGTGAATTATTACTTTTTCAACTAAAATAAATGTGTTTAAAATAATTTCTGTGCCTGGGATGGGTCAAAATTAAAGCTTCTGAGTAAGCAAAACTCTGTAAAAATGGCAATTTTGGTCCCTGTTAGGGTTTAAAAAGTGGTTATTCAACATGAGGCACGATCCAATTGAAATGTTGAATCATTTTAGGTACAGTCCAAAAAATCAATTTTCTGTAGAAAAACAATGACCGCGGAGCTGTCGAACGTTCCCAAAATGGTCAATTTCGATGAAATTTTAACATTGAATCTTTTGGCTGTAAATTAATGTTGGATGAGAATTAATACTTTTTCAACTAAAATAAATGTGTTTAAAGTCATTTCTGTGCCTGAAATTGGTCAAAATTGAAGCTTCTGAGTAAGCAAAACTCTGTAAAAATAGCAATTTTGGTCACTGAGAGAGTTTAAAAAGTGGTTATTCAACATGAGGCACGATCCAATTGACATTTTGAATCATTTTAGGTACAGTCCAAAAAATCAATTTTCTGCCGAAAACGATTACCGCGGAGCTGTTGAGCGTTCCCAAAATGGTCAATTTCGATGAAATTTTAACATTGAATCTTTTGGCTGTAAATTAATGTTGGATGTGAATTATTACTTTTTCAACTAAAATAAATGTATTTGAAGTAATTTCTGTGCGTGAAATTGGTCAAAATTAAAGCTTCTGAGTAAGCAAAACTCTGTAAAAATGGCAATTTTGGTCACTGTGAGGGTTTAAAAAGTGGTTATTCAACATGAGGCACAATCCAATTGACATTTTGAATCATTTTAGGTACAGTCCAAAAAATTAATTTTCTGCCGAAAAACAATGACCGCAGAGCTGTCGAACGTTCCCAAAATGGTCAATTTCGATGAAATTTTAACATTGAATCTTTTGGCTGTAAATTAATGTTGGATGTGAATTATTACTTTTTCAACTAAAATAAATGTGTTTAAAGTCATTTCTGTGCCTGAAATTGGTCAAAATTGAACCTTCTGAGTAAGCAAAACTCTGTAAAAATGGCAATTTTGGTCACGTGAGAGTTTAAAAAGTGGTTATTCAACATGAGGCACGATCCAATCGACATTTTGAATCATTTTAGGTACAGTCCAAAAGATCAATTTTCTGCCGAAAAACGATTACCGCGGAGCTGTAGAACGTTCCCAAAATGGTCAATTTCGATGAAATTTTAACATTGAATCTTTTGGCTGTAAATTAATGTTGGATGTGAATTATTACTTTTTCAACTAAAATAAATGTGTTTAAAGTCATTTCTGTGCCTGGGATGGGTCAAAATTAAAGCTTCTGAGTAAGCAAAACTCTGTAAAAATGGCAATTTTGGTCCCTGTTAGGGTTTAAAAAGTGGTTATTCAACATGAGTCACGATCCAATTGACATGTTGAATCATTTTAGGTACAGTCCAAAAAAATCAATTTTCTGTAGAAAAACGATGACCGCGGAGCTGTCGAACGTTCCCAAAATGGTCAATTTCGATGAAATTTTAACATTGAATCTTTTGGCTGTAAATTAATGTTGGATGTGAATTATTACTTTTTCAACTAAAATAAATGTGTTTAAAGTCATTTCTGTGCCTGAAATTGGTCAAAATTGAACCTTCTGAGTAAGCAAAACTCTGTAAAAATGGCAATTTTGGTCCCTGTGAGGGTTTAAAAAGTGGTTATTCAACATGAGGCACGATCCAATCGACATTTTGAATCATTTTAGGTACAGTCCAAAAGATCAATTTTCTGCCGAAAAACGATTACCGCGGAGCTGTTGAACGTTCCCAAAATGGTCAATTTCGATGAAATTTTAACATTGAATCTTTTGGCTGTAAATTAATGTTGGATGTGAATTATTACTTTTTCAACTAAAATAAATGTGTTTAAAGTATTTCTGTGCCTGGGATGGGTCAAAATTAAAGCTTCTGAGTAAGCAAAACTCTGTAAAAATGGCAATTTTGGTCCCTGTTAGGGTTTAAAAAGTGGTTATTCAACATGAGACACGATCCAATTGACATGTTGAATCATTTTAGGTACAGTCCAAAAAATCAATTTTCTGTAGAAAAACGATGACCGCGGAGCTGTCGAACGTTCCCAAAATGGTCAATTTTGATGAAATTTTAACATTGAATCTTTTGGCTGTAAATTAATGTTGGATGTGAATTATTACTTTTTCAACTAAAATAAAGGTGTTTAAAGTCATTCTGTGCCTGGGATGGGTCAAAATTAAAGCTTCTGAGTAAGCAAAACTCTGTAAAAATGGCAATTTTGGTCCCTGTTAGGGTTTTAAAAAGTGGTTATTCAACATGAGGCACGATCCAATTGACATGTTGAATCATTTTAGGTACAGTCCAAAAAAATCAATTTTCTGTAGAAAAACGATGACCGCGGAGCTGTCGAACGTTCCCAAAATGGTCAATTTCGATGAAATTTTAACATTGAATCTTTTGGCTGTAAATTAATGTTGGATGTGAATTATTACTTTTTCAACTAAAATAAATGTGTTTAAAGTCATTTCTGTGCCTGAAATTGGTCAAAATTGAAGCTTCTGAGTAAGCAAAACTCTTCAAAAATGGCAATTTTGGTCCCTGTGAGGGTTTAAAAAGTGGTTATTAAACATGAGGCATGATCCAATTGACATTTTGAATCATTTTAGGTACATTCGAAAAAATCAATTTTCTGCCGAAAAACGATGAGGAACTGTCGAACGTTCCCAAAATGGTCAATTTCGATGAAATTTTAACATTGAATCTTTTGGCTGTAAATTAATGTTGGATGTGAATTATTACTTTTTCAACTAAAATAAATGTGTTTAAAGTCATTTCTGTACCTGAAATTGGTCAAAATTGAAGCTTCTGAGTAAGCAAAACTCTGTAAAAAATGGCAATTTTGGTCCCTGTGAGGGTTTAAAAAGTGGTTATTCAACATGAGGCACGATCCAATTGACATTTTGAATCATTTTAGGTACAGTCCAAAAAATCAATTTTCTGCCGAAAACGATTACCGCGGAGCTGTTGAACGTTCCCAAAATGGTCAATTTCGATGAAATTTTAACATTGAATCTTTTGGCTGTAAATTAATGTTGGATGTGAATTATTACTTTTTCAACTAAAATAAATGTATTTGAAGTAATTTCTGTGCGTGAAATTGGTCAAAATTAAAGCTTCTGAGTAAGCAAAACTCTGTAAAAATGGCAATTTTGGTCACTGTGAGGGTTTAAAAAGTGGTTATTCAACATGAGGCACAATCCAATTGACATTTTGAATCATTTTAGGTACAGTCCAAAAAATTCAATTTTCTCCCGAAAAACGATAACCGCGGAGCTGTCGAACGTTCCCAAAATGGTCAATTTCGATGAAATTTTAACATTGAATCTTTTGGCTGTAAATTAATGTTGGATGTGAATTATTACTTTTTCAACTAAAATAAATGTGTTTAAAGTAATTTCTGTGCCTGGGATGGGTCAAAATTAAAGCTTCTGAGAAAGCAAAACTCTGTAAAAATGGCAATTTTGGTCCCTGTTAGGGTTTAAAAAGTGGTTATTCAACATGAGGCACGATCCAATTGACATGTTGAATCATTTTAGGTACAGTCCAAAAAAATCAATTTTCTGTAGAAAAACGATGACCGCGGAGCTGTCGAACGTTCCCAAAATGGTCAATTTCGATGAAATTTTAACATTGAATCTTTTGGCTGTAAATTAATGTTGGATGTGAATTATTACTTTTTCAACTAAAATAAATGTGTTTAAAGTCATTTCTGTGCCTGAAATTGGTCAAAATTGAAGCTTCTGAGTAAGCAAAACTCTTCAATAATGGCAATTTTGGTCCCAGTGAGGGTTTAAAAAGTGGTTATTCAACATGAGGCATGATCCAATTGACATTTTGAATCATTTTAGGTACATTCCAAAAAATCAATTTTCTGCCGAAAAACGATGACCGCGGAGCTGTCGAACGTTCCCAAAATGGTCAATTTCGATGAAATTTTAACATTGAATCTTTTGGCTGTAAATTAATGTTGGATGTGAATTATTACTTTTTCAACTAAAATAAATATGTTTAAAGTCATTTCTGTACCTGAAATTGGTCAAAATTGAAGCTTCTGAGTAAGCAAAACTCTGTAAAAAATGGCAATTTTGGTCCCTGTGAGGATTTAAAAAGTGGTTATTCAACATGAGGCACGATCCAATTGACATTTTGAATCATTTTAGGTACAGTCCAAAAAACTCAATTTTCTCCCTAAAAACGATGACCGCGGAGCTGTCGAACGTTCCCAAAATGGTCAATTTCGATGAAATTTTAACATTGAATCTTTTGGATGTAAATTAATGTTGGATGTGAATTATTACTTTTTCAACTAAAATAAATGTGTTTAAAGTCATTTCTGTGCCTGAAATTGGTCAAAGTTAAAGCTTCTGAGTAAGCAAAACTCTGTAAAAATGGCAATTTTGGTCCCTGTGAGGTTTTAAAAAGTGGTTATTCAACATGAGGCACGATCCAATTGACATTTTGAATCATTTTAAGTACAGTCCAAAAAATCAATTTTCTCCCGAAAAACGATAACCGCGGAGCTGTCGAACGTTCCCAAAATGGTCAATTTCGATGAAATTTTAACATTGAATCTTTTGGCTGTAAATTAATGTTGGATGTGAATTATTACTTTTTCAACTAAAATAAATGTGTTTAAAGTAATTTCTGTGCCTGGGATGGGTCAAAATTAAAGCTTCTGAGTAGCAAAACTCTGTAAAAATGGCAATTTTGGTCCCTGTGAGGGTTTAAAAAGTGGTTATTCAACATGAGGCACGATCCAATTGACATTTTGAATCATTTTAGGTACCATCCAAAAAACTCAATTTTCTCCCGAAAAACGATGACCGCGGAGCTGTCGAACGTTCCCAAAATGGTCAATTTCGATGAAATTTTAACATTGAATCTTTTGGCTGCAAATTAATGTTGGATGTGAATTATTACTTTTTCAACTAAAATAAATGTATTTGAAGTAATTTCTGTGCGTGAAATTGGTCAAAATTAAAGCTTCTGAGTAAGCAAAACTCTGTAAAAATTGCAATTTTGGTCACTGTGAGGGTTTAAAAAGTGGTTATTCAACATGAGGCACAATCCAATTGACATTTTGAATCATTTTAGGTACAGTCCAAAAAATCAATTTTCTCCCGAAAAACGATAACCGCGGAGCTGTCGAACGTTCCCAAAATGGTCAATTTCTATGAAATTTTAACATTGAATCTTTTGGCTGTAAATTAATGTTGGATGTGAATTATTACTTTTTCAACTAAAATAAATGTGTTTAAAATAATTTCTGTGCCTGGGATGGGTCAAAATTAAAGCTTCTGAGTAAGCAAAACTCTGTAAAAATGGCAATTTTGGTCCCTGTTAGGGTTTAAAAAGTGGTTATTCAACATGAGGCACGATCCAATTGAAATGTTGAATCATTTTAGGTACAGTCCAAAAAATCAATTTTCTGTAGAAAAACGATGACCGCGGAGCTGTCGAACGTTCCCAAAAGGGTCAATTTCGATGAAATTTTAACATTGAATCTTTTGGCTGTAAATTAATGTTGGATGAGAAATATTACTTTTTCAACTAAAATAAATGTGTTTAAAGTCATTTCTGTGCCTGAAATTGGTCAAAATTGAAGCTTCTGAGTAAGCAAAACTCTGTAAAAATAGCAATTTTGGTCACTGAGAGAGTTTAAAAAGTGGTTATTCAACATGAGGCACGATCCAATTGACATTTTGAATCATTTCCGGTACAGTCCAAAAAATCAATTTTCTGCCGAAAAACGATGACCGCGGCGCTGTCGAAGGTTCCCAAAATGGTCAATTGCTATGAAATTTTAACATTGAATCTTTTGGCTGTAAATTAATGTTGGATGTGAATTATTACTTTTTCAACTAAAATAAATGTTTTAAAAGTCATTTCTGTGCCTGAAATTGGTCAAAATTGAAGCTTCTGAGTAAGCAAAACTCTGTAAAAATGGCAATTTTGGTCCAAGCGAGGGTTTAAAAAGTGGTTATTCAACATGATTCACGATCCAATTGACGTTTTGAATCATTTTAGGTACAGTCCAAAAAATCCATTTTCTGCCGAAAAACGATTACCGCGGAGCTGTCAAACGTTCCCAAAATGGTCAATTTCGATGAAATTTTAAAATTGAATCTTTTGGCTGTAAATTAATGTTGGATGTGAATTATTACTTTTTCAACTAAAATAAATGTGTTTAAAGTCATTTCTGTGCCTGAAATTGGTCAAAATTGAAGCTTCTGAGTTAGCAAAACTCTTCAAAAATGGCAATTTTGGTCCCTGTGAGGGTTTAAAAAGTGAATATTCAACATGAGGCACGATCCAATTGACATTTTGAATCATTTTAGGTACATTCCAAAAAATTAATTTTCTGCCGAAAAACGATGACCGCGGAGCTGTCGAACGTTCCCAAAATGGTCAATTTCGATGAAATTTTAACATTGAATCTTTTGGCTGTAAATTAATGTTGGATGTGAATTATTACTTTTTCAACTAAAATAAATGTGTTTAAAGTCATTTCTGTGCCTGAAATTGGTCAAAATTGAACCTTCTGAGTAAGCAAAACTCTGTAAAAATGGCAATTTTGGTCACGTGAGAGTTTAAAAAGTGGTTATTCAACATGAGGCACGATCCAATCGACATTTTGAATCATTTTAGGTACAGTCCAAAAGATCAATTTTCTGCCGAAAAACGATTACCGCGGAGCTGTTGAACGTTCCCAAAATGGTCAATTTCGATGAAATTTTAACATTTAATCTTTTGGCTGTAAATTAATGTTGGATGTGAATTATTACTTTTTCAACTACAATAAATGTGTTTAAAGTCATTTCTGTGCCTGAAATTGGTCAAAATTGAAGCTTCTGAGTAAGCAAAACTCTGTAAAAATGGCAATTTTGGTCACTGTGAGAGTTTAAAAAGTGGTTATTCACATAAGGCACGACCCAATTGACATTTTGAATCATTTTAGGTACAGTCCAAAAAATCAATTTTCTGCCGAAAAACGATTACCGCGGAGCTGTTGATCGTTCCCAAAATGGTCAATTTCGATGAAATTTTAACATTTAATCTTTTGGCTGTAAATTAATGTTGGATGTGAATTATTACTTTTTCAACTACAATAAATGTGTTTAAAGTCATTTCTGTGCCTGAAATTGGTCAAAATTGAAGCTTCTGAGTAAGCAAAACTCTGTAAAAATGGCAATTTTGGTCACTGTGAGAGTTTAAAAAGTGGTTATTCACATAAGGCACGACCCAATTGACATTTTGAATCATTTTAGGTACAGTCCAAAAAATCAATTTTCTGCCGAAAAACGATTACCGCGGAGCTGTTGATCGTTCCCAAAATGGTCAATTTCGATGAAATTTTAACATTGAATCTTTTGGCTACAAATTAATGTTGGATGTGAATTATTACTTTTTCAACTAAAATAAATGTATTTGAAGTAATTTCTGTGCGTGAAATTGGTCAAAATTAAAGCTTCTGAGTAAGCAAAACTCTGTAAAAATGGCAATTTTGGTCACTGTGAGGGTTTAAAAAGTGGTTATTCAACATGAGGCACAATCCAATTGACATTTTGAATCATTTTAGGTACAGTCCAAAAAATCAATTTTCTCCCGAAAAACGATAACCGCGGAGCTGTCGAACGTTCCCAAAATGGTCAATTTCTATGAAATTTTAACATTGAATCTTTTGGCTGTAAATTAATGTTGGATGAGAATTATTACTTTTTCAACTAAAATAAATGTGTTTAAAGTCATTTCTGTGCCTGAAATTGGTCAAAATTGAAGCTTCTGAGTAAGCAAAACTCTGTAAAAATAGCAATTTTGGTCACTGAGAGAGTTTAAAAAGTGGTTATTCAACATGAGGCACGATCCAATTGACATTTTGAATCATTTCAGGTACAGTCCAAAAAATCCATTTTCTGCCGAAAAACGATGACCGCGGCGCTGTCGAAGGTTCCCAAAATGGTCAATTGCTATGAAATTTTAACATTGAATCTTTTGGCTGTAAATTAATGTTGGATGTGAATTATTACTTTTTCAACTAAAATAAATGTTTTTAAAGTCATTTCTGTGCCTGAAATTGGTCAAAATTGAAGCTTCTGAGTAAGCAAAACTCTGTAAAAATGGCAATTTTGGTCCAAGCGAGGGTTTAAAAAGTGGTTATTCAACATGATTCACGATCCAATTGACGTTTTGAATCATTTTAGGTACAGTCCAAAAAATCCATTTTCTGCCGAAAAACGATTACCGCGGAGCTGTCAAACGTTCCCAAAATGGTCAATTTCGATGAAATTTTAAAATTGAATCTTTTGGCTGTAAATTAATGTTGGATGTGAATTATTACTTTTTCAACTAAAATAAATGTGTTTAAAGTCATTTCTGTGCCTGAAATTGGTCAAAATTGAAGCTTCTGAGTAAGCAAAACTCTTCAAAAATGGCAATTTTGGTCCCTGTGAGGGTTTAAAAAGTGAATATTCAACATGAGGCACGATCCAATTGACATTTTGAATCATTTTAGGTACATTCCAAAAAATTAATTTTCTGCCGAAAAACGATGACCGCGGAGCTGTCGAACGTTCCCAAAATGGTCAATTTCGATGAAATTTTAACATTGAATCTTTTGGCTGTAAATTAATGTTGGATGTGAATTATTACTTTTTCAACTAAAATAAATGTGTTTAAAGTCATTTCTGTGCCTGAAATTGGTCAAAATTGAACCTTCTGAGTAAGCAAAACTCTGTAAAAATGGCAATTTTGGTCACGTGAGAGTTTAAAAAGTGGTTATTCAACATGAGGCACGATCCAATCGACATTTTGAATCATGTTAGGTACAGTCCAAAAAATCAATTTTCTGCCGAAAAACGATTACCGCGGAGCTGTTGAACGTTCCCAAAATGGTCAATTTCGATGAAATTTTAACATTGAATCTTTTGGCTGCAAATTAATGTTGGATGTGAATTATTACTTTTTCAACTAAAATAAATTATTTGAAGTAATTTCTGTGCGTGAAATTGGTCAAAATTAAAGCTTCCGAGTAAGCAAAACTCTGTAAAAATTGCAATTTTGGTCACTGTGAGGGTTTAAAAAGTGGTTATTCAACATGAGGCACAATCCAATTGACATTTTGAATCATTTTAGGTACAGTCCAAAAAATCAATTTTCTCCCGAAAAACGATAACCGCGGAGCTGTCGAACGTTCCCAAAATGGTCAATTTCTATGAAATTTTAACATTGAATCTTTTGGCTGTAAATTAATGTTGGATGTGAATTATTACTTTTTCAACTAAAATAAATGTGTTTAAAGTCATTTCTGTGCCTGAAATTGGTCAAAATTGAAGCTTCTGAGTAAGCAAAACTCTGTAAAAATGGCAATTTTGGTTCCTGTGAGGGTTTAAAAAGTGGTTATTCAACATGAGGCACGATCCAATTGACATTTTGAATCATTTCAGGCACAGTCCAAAAAATCAATTTTCTGCCGAAAAACGATGACCGCGGAGCTGTCGAACGTTCCCAAAATGGTCAATTTCTATGAAATTTTAACATTGAATCTTTTGGCTGTAAATTAATGTTGGATGTGAATTATTACTTTTTCAACTAAAATAAATGTTTTTAAAGTCATTTCTGTGCCTGAAATTGGTCAAAATTGAAGTTCTGAGTAAGCAAAACTCTGTAAAAATGGCAATTTTGGTCCAAGCGAGGGTTTAAAAAGTGGTTATTCAACATGATTCACGATCCAATTGACATTTTGAATCATTGTAGGTACATCCCAAAAAATCAATTTCCTGCCGAAAAACGATGACCGCGGAGCTGTCGAACGTTCCCAAAATGGTCAATTTCGATGAAATTTTAACATTTAATCTTTTGGCTGTAAATTGCGGTTGGGTGTGAATTATCACTTTTTCAACTAAAATAAATGTGTTTAAAGTCATTTCTGTGCCTGAAATTGGTCAAAATTGAAGCTTCTGAGTAAGCAAAACTCTTCAAAAATGGCAATGTTGGTCCCTGTGAGGGTTTAAAAAGTGAATATTCAACATGAGGCACGATCCAATTGACATTTTGAATCATTTTAGGTACATTCCAAAAAATTAATTTTCTGCCGAAAAACGATGACCGCGGAGCTGTCGAACGTTCCCAAAATGGTCAATTTCGATGAAATTTTAACATTGAATCTTTTGGCTGTAAATTAATGTTGGATGTGAATTATTACTTTTTCAACTAAAATAAATGTGTTTAAAGTCATTTCTGTGCCTGAAATTGGTCAAAATTGAACCTTCTGAGTAAGCAAAACTCTGTAAAAATGGCAATTTTGGTCACTGTGAGAGTTTAAAAAGTGGTTATTCAACATAAGGCACGATCCAATCGACATTTTGAATCATTTTAGGTACAGTCCAAAAGATCAATTTTCTGCCGAAAAACGATTACCGCGGAGCTGTTGAACGTTCCCAAAATGGTCAATTTCGATGAAATTTTAACATTTAATCTTTTGGCTGTAAATTAATGTTGGATGTGAATTATTACTTTTTCAACTACAATAAATGTGTTTAAAGTCATTTCTGTGCCTGAAATTGGTCAAAATTTGAAGCTTCTGAGGAAGCAAAACTCTGTAAAAATGGCAATTTTGGTCACTGTGAGAGTTTAAAAAGTGGTTATTCAACATAAGGCACGATCCAATTGACATTTTGAATCATTTTAGGTACAGTCCAAAAAATCAATTTTCTGCCGAAAAACGATTACCGCGGAGCTGTTGAACGTTCCCAAAATGGTCAATTTCGATGAAATTTTAACATTGAATCTTTTGGCTGTAAATTAATGTTGGATGTGAATTATTACTTTTTCAACTAAAATAAATGTATTTGAAGTAATGTCTGTGCGTGAAATTGGTCAAAATTAAAGCTTCTGAGTAAGCAAAACTCTGTAAAAATGGCAATTTTGGTCACTGTGAGGGTTTAAAAAGTGGTTATTCAACATGAGGCACAATCCAATTGACATTTTGAATCATTTTAGGTACAGTCCAAAAAATCAATTTTCTCCCGAAAAACGATAACCGCGGAGCTGTCGAACGTTCCCAAAATGGTCAATTTCGATGAAATTTTAACATTGAATCTTTTGGCTGTAAATTAATGTTGGATGTGAATTATTACTTTTTCAACTAAAATAAATGTGTTTAAAGTAATTTCTGTGCCTGGGATGGGTCAAAATTAAAGCTTCTGAGTAAGCAAAACTCTGTAAAAATGGCAATTTTGGTCCCTGTTAGGGTTTAAAAAGTGGTTATTCAACATGAGGCACGATCCAATTGACATGTTGAATCATTTTAGGTACAGTCCAAAAAATCAATTTTCTGTAGAAAAACGATGACCGCGGAGCTGTCGAACGTTCCCAAAATGGTCAATTTCGATGAAATTTTAACATTGAATCTTTTGGCTGTAAATTAATGTTGGATGTGAATTATTACTTTTTCAACTAAAATAAATGTGTTTAAAGTCATTTCTGTGCCTGGGATGGGTCAAAATTAAAGCTTCTGAGTAAGCAAAACTCTGTAAAAATGGCAATTTTGGTCCCTGTTAGGGTTTAAAAAGTGGTTATTCAACATGAGGCACGATCCAATTGACATGTTGAATCATTTTAGGTACAGTCCAAAAAATCAATTTTCTGTAGAAAAACGATGACCGCGGAGCTGTCGAACGTTCCCAAAATGGTCAATTTCTATGAAATTTTAACATTGAATCTTTTGGCTGTAAATTAATGTTGGATGTGAATTATTACTTTTTCAACTAAAATAAATGTTTTTAAAGTCATTTCTGTGCCTGAAATTGGTCAAAATTGAAGCTTCTGAGTAAGCAAAACTCTGTAAAAATGGCAATTTTGGTCACTGTGAGAGTTTAAAAAGTGGTTATTCAACATAAGGCACGATCCAATTGACATTTTGAATCATTTTAGGTACAGTCCAAAAAATCAATTTTCTGCCGAAAAACGATTACCGTGGAGCTGTTGAACGTTCCCAAAATGGTCAATTTCGATGAAATTTTAACATTGAATCTTTTGGCTGTAAATTAATGTTGGATGTGAATTATTACTTTTTCAACTAAAATAAATGTATTTGAAGTAATGTCTGTGCGTGAAATTGGTCAAAATTAAAGCTTCTGAGTAAGCAAAACTCTGTAAAAATGGCAATTTTGGTCACTGTGAGGGTTTAAAAAGTGGTTATTCAACATGAGGCACAATCCAATTGACATTTTGAATCATTTTAGGTACAGTCCAAAAAATCAATTTTCTCCCGAAAAACGATAACCGCGGAGCTGTCGAACGTTCCCAAAATGGTCAATTTCGATGAAATTTTAACATTGAATCTTTTGGCTGTAAATTAATGTTGGATGTGAATTATTACTTTTTCAACTAAAATAAATGTGTTTAAAGTAATTTCTGTGCCTGGGATGGGTCAAAATTAAAGCTTCTGAGTAAGCAAAACTCTGTAAAAATGGCAATTTTGGTCCCTGTTAGGGTTTAAAAAGTGGTTATTCAACATGAGGCACGATCCAATTGACATGTTGAATCATTTTAGGTACAGTCCAAAAAATCAATTTTCTGTAGAAAAACGATGACCGCGGAGCTGTCGAACGTTCCCAAAATGGTCAATTTCTATGAAATTTTAACATTGAATCTTTTGGCTGTAAATTAATGTTGGATGTGAATTATTACTTTTTCAACTAAAATAAATGTTTTTAAAGTCATTTCTGTGCCTGAAATTGGTCAAAATTGAAGCTTCTGAGTAAGCAAAACTCTGTAAAAATGGCAATTTTGGTCCAAGCGAGGGTTTAAAAAGTGGTTATTCAACATGATTCACGATCCAATTGACATTTTGAATCATTGTAGGTACAGCCCAAAAAATCAATTTCCTGCCGAAAAACGATGACCGCGGAGCTGTCGAACGTTCCCAAAATGGTCAATTTCGATGAAATTTTAACATTTAATCTTTTGGCTGTAAATTGCGGTTGGGTGTGAATTATCACTTTTTCAACTAAAATAAATGTGTTTAAAGTCATTTCTGTGCCTGAAATTGGTCAAAATTGAAGCTTCTGAGTAAGCAAAACTCTTCAAAAATGGCAATGTTGGTCCCTGTGAGGGTTTAAAAAGTGAATATTCAACATGAGGCACGATCCAATTGACATTTTGAATCATTTTAGGTACATTCCAAAAAATTAATTTTCTGCCGAAAAACGATGACCGCGGAGCTGTCGAACGTTCCCAAAATGGTCAATTTCGATGAAATTTTAACATTGAATCTTTTGGCTGTAAATTAATGTTGGATGTGAATTATTACTTTTTCAACTAAAATAAATGTGTTTAAAGTCATTTCTGTGCCTGAAATTGGTCAAAATTGAACCTTCTGAGTAAGCAAAACTCTGTAAAAATGGCAATTTTGGTCACTGTGAGAGTTTAAAAAGTGGTTATTCAACATGAGGCACGATCCAATTGACATTTTGAATCATTTCAGGCACAGTCCAAAAAATCAATTTTCTGCCGAAAAACGATGACCGCGGAGCTGTCGAACGTTCCCAAAATGGTCAATTTCTATGAAATTTTAACATTGAATCTTTTGGCTGTAAATTAATGTTGGATGTGAATTATTACTTTTTCAACTAAAATAAATGTTTTTAAAGTCATTTCTGTGCCTGAAATTGGTCAAAATTGAAGTTCGGAGTAAGCAAAACTCTGTAAAAATGGCAATTTTGGTCCAAGCGAGGGTTTAAAAAGTGGTTATTCAACATGATTCACGATCCATTTGACATTTTGAATCATTGTAGGTACATCCCAAAAAATCAATTTCCTGCCGAAAAACGATGACCGCGGAGCTGTCGAACGTTCCCAAAATGGTCAATTTCGATGAAATTTTAACATTTAATCTTTTGGCTGTAAATTGCGGTTGGGTGTGAATTATCACTTTTTCAACTAAAATAAATGTGTTTAAAGTCATTTCTGTGCCTGAAATTGGTCAAAATTGAAGCTTCTGAGTAAGCAAAACTCTTCAAAAATGGCAATGTTGGTCCCTGTGAGGGTTTAAAAAGTGAATATTCAACATGAGGCACGATCCAATTGACATTTTGAATCATTTTAGGTACATTCCAAAAAATTAATTTTCTGCCGAAAAACGATGACCGCGGAGCTGTCGAACGTTCCCAAAATGGTCAATTTCGATGAAATTTTAACATTGAATCTTTTGGCTGTAAATTAATGTTGGATGTGAATTATTACTTTTTCAACTAAAATAAATGTGTTTAAAGTCATTTCTGTGCCTGAAATTGGTCAAAATTGAACCTTCTGAGTAAGCAAAACTCTGTAAAAATGGCAATTTTGGTCACTGTGAGAGTTTAAAAAGTGGTTATTCAACATAAGGCACGATCCAATCGACATTTTGAATCATTTTAGGTACAGTCCAAAAGATCAATTTTCTGCCGAAAAACGATTACCGCGGAGCTGTTGAACGTTCACAAAATGGTCAATTTCGATGAAATTTTAACATTTAATCTTTTGGCTGTAAATTAATGTTGGATGTGAATTATTACTTTTTCAACTACAATAAATGTGTTTAAAGTCATTTCTGTGCCTGAAATTGGTCAAAATTTGAAGCTTCTGAGGAAGCAAAACTCTGTAAAAATGGCAATTTTGGTCACTGTGAGAGTTTAAAAAGTGGTTATTCAACATAAGGCACGATCCAATTGACATTTTGAATCATTTTAGGTACAGTCCAAAAAATCAATTTTCTGCCGAAAAACGATTACCGCGGAGCTGTTGAACGTTCCCAAAATGGTCAATTTCGATGAAATTTTAACATTGAATCTTTTGGCTGTAAATTAATGTTGGATGTGAATTATTACTTTTTCAACTAAAATAAATGTATTTGAAGTAATGTCTGTGCGTGAAATTGGTCAAAATTAAAGCTTCTGAGTAAGCAAAACTCTGTAAAAATGGCAATTTTGGTCACTGTGAGGGTTTAAAAAGTGGTTATTCAACATGAGGCACAATCCAATTGACATTTTGAATCATTTTAGGTACAGTCCAAAAAATCAATTTTCTCCCGAAAAACGATAACCGCGGAGCTGTCGAACGTTCCCAAAATGGTCAATTTCGATGAAATTTTAACATTGAATCTTTTGGCTGTAAATTAATGTTGGATGTGAATTATTACTTTTTCAACTAAAATAAATGTGTTTAAAGTAATTTCTGTGCCTGGGATGGGTCAAAATTAAAGCTTCTGAGTAAGCAAAACTCTGTAAAAATGGCAATTTTGGTCCCTGTTAGGGTTTAAAAAGTGGTTATTCAACATGAGGCACGATCCAATTGACATGTTGAATCATTTTAGGTACAGTCCAAAAAATCAATTTTCTGTAGAAAAACGATGACCGCGGAGCTGTCGAACGTTCCCAAAATGGTCAATTTCTATGAAATTTTAACATTGAATCTTTTGGCTGTAAATTAATGTTGGATGTGAATTATTACTTTTTCAACTAAAATAAATGTTTTTAAAGTCATTTCTGTGCCTGAAATTGGTCAAAATTGAAGCTTCTGAGTAAGCAAAACTCTGTAAAAATGGCAATTTTGGTCCAAGCGAGGGTTTAAAAAGTGGTTATTCAACATGATTCACGATCCAATTGACATTTTGAATCATTGTAGGTACAGCCCAAAAAATCAATTTCCTGCCGAAAAACGATGACCGCGGAGCTGTCGAACGTTCCCAAAATGGTCAATTTCGATGAAATTTTAACATTTAATCTTTTGGCTGTAAATTGCGGTTGGGTGTGAATTATCACTTTTTCAACTAAAATAAATGTGTTTAAAGTCATTTCTGTGCCTGAAATTGGTCAAAATTGAAGCTTCTGAGTAAGCAAAACTCTTCAAAAATGGCAATGTTGGTCCCTGTGAGGGTTTAAAAAGTGAATATTCAACATGAGGCACGATCCAATTGACATTTTGAATCATTTTAGGTACATTCCAAAAAATTAATTTTCTGCCGAAAAACGATGACCGCGGAGCTGTCGAACGTTCCCAAAATGGTCAATTTCGATGAAATTTTAACATTGAATCTTTTGGCTGTAAATTAATGTTGGATGTGAATTATTACTTTTTCAACTAAAATAAATGTGTTTAAAGTCATTTCTGTGCCTGAAATTGGTCAAAATTGAACCTTCTGAGTAAGCAAAACTCTGTAAAAATGGCAATTTTGGTCACTGTGAGAGTTTAAAAAGTGGTTATTCAACATGAGGCACGATCCAATTGACATTTTGAATCATTTCAGGCACAGTCCAAAAAATCAATTTTCTGCCGAAAAACGATGACCGCGGAGCTGTCGAACGTTCCCAAAATGGTCAATTTCTATGAAATTTTAACATTGAATCTTTTGGCTGTAAATTAATGTTGGATGTGAATTATTACTTTTTCAACTAAAATAAATGTTTTTAAAGTCATTTCTGTGCCTGAAATTGGTCAAAATTGAAGTTCGGAGTAAGCAAAACTCTGTAAAAATGGCAATTTTGGTCCAAGCGAGGGTTTAAAAAGTGGTTATTCAACATGATTCACGATCCATTTGACATTTTGAATCATTGTAGGTACATCCCAAAAAATCAATTTCCTGCCGAAAAACGATGACCGCGGAGCTGTCGAACGTTCCCAAAATGGTCAATTTCGATGAAATTTTAACATTTAATCTTTTGGCTGTAAATTGCGGTTGGGTGTGAATTATCACTTTTTCAACTAAAATAAATGTGTTTAAAGTCATTTCTGTGCCTGAAATTGGTCAAAATTGAAGCTTCTGAGTAAGCAAAACTCTTCAAAAATGGCAATGTTGGTCCCTGTGAGGGTTTAAAAAGTGAATATTCAACATGAGGCACGATCCAATTGACATTTTGAATCATTTTAGGTACATTCCAAAAAATTAATTTTCTGCCGAAAAACGATGACCGCGGAGCTGTCGAACGTTCCCAAAATGGTCAATTTCGATGAAATTTTAACATTGAATCTTTTGGCTGTAAATTAATGTTGGATGTGAATTATTACTTTTTCAACTAAAATAAATGTGTTTAAAGTCATTTCTGTGCCTGAAATTGGTCAAAATTGAACCTTCTGAGTAAGCAAAACTCTGTAAAAATGGCAATTTTGGTCACTGTGAGAGTTTAAAAAGTGGTTATTCAACATAAGGCACGATCCAATCGACATTTTGAATCATTTTAGGTACAGTCCAAAAGATCAATTTTCTGCCGAAAAACGATTACCGCGGAGCTGTTGAACGTTCACAAAATGGTCAATTTCGATGAAATTTTAACATTTAATCTTTTGGCTGTAAATTAATGTTGGATGTGAATTATTACTTTTTCAACTACAATAAATGTGTTTAAAGTCATTTCTGTGCCTGAAATTGGTCAAAATTTGAAGCTTCTGAGGAAGCAAAACTCTGTAAAAATGGCAATTTTGGTCACTGTGAGAGTTTAAAAAGTGGTTATTCAACATAAGGCACGATCCAATTGACATTTTGAATCATTTTAGGTACAGTCCAAAAAATCAATTTTCTGCCGAAAAACGATTACCGCGGAGCTGTTGAACGTTCCCAAAATGGTCAATTTCGATGAAATTTTAACATTGAATCTTTTGGCTGTAAATTAATGTTGGATGTGAAT
This sequence comes from Lissotriton helveticus, assembly GCF_964261635.1. Taxonomy (NCBI): domain Eukaryota; kingdom Metazoa; phylum Chordata; class Amphibia; order Caudata; family Salamandridae; genus Lissotriton; species Lissotriton helveticus. The sequence continues at coordinate 761,933,111 of NC_136070.1, forward strand.
TATTACTTTTTCAACTAAAATAAATGTATTTGAAGTAATGTCTGTGCGTGAAATTGGTCAAAATTAAAGCTTCTGAGTAAGCAAAACTCTGTAAAAATGGCAATTTTGGTCACTGTGAGGGTTTAAAAAGTGGTTATTCAACATGAGGCACAATCCAATTGACATTTTGAATCATTTTAGGTACAGTCCAAAAAATCAATTTTCTCCCGAAAAACGATAACCGCGGAGCTGTCGAACGTTCCCAAAATGGTCAATTTCGATGAAATTTTAACATTGAATCTTTTGGCTGTAAATTAATGTTGGATGTGAATTATTACTTTTTCAACTAAAATAAATGTGTTTAAAGTAATTTCTGTGCCTGGGATGGGTCAAAATTAAAGCTTCTGAGTAAGCAAAACTCTGTAAAAATGGCAATTTTGGTCCCTGTTAGGGTTTAAAAAGTGGTTATTCAACATGAGGCACGATCCAATTGACATGTTGAATCATTTTAGGTACAGTCCAAAAAATCAATTTTCTGTAGAAAAACGATGACCGCGGAGCTGTCGAACGTTCCCAAAATGGTCAATTTCGATGAAATTTTAACATTGAATCTTTTGGCTGTAAATTAATGTTGGATGTGAATTATTACTTTTTCAACTAAAATAAATGTGTTTAAAGTCATTTCTGTGCCTGGGATGGGTCAAAATTAAAGCTTCTGAGTAAGCAAAACTCTGTAAAAATGGCAATTTTGGTCCCTGTTAGGGTTTAAAAAGTGGTTATTCAACATGAGGCACGATCCAATTGACATGTTGAATCATTTTAGGTACAGTCCAAAAAATCAATTTTCTGTAGAAAAACGATGACCGCGGAGCTGTCGAACGTTCCCAAAATGGTCAATTTCTATGAAATTTTAACATTGAATCTTTTGGCTGTAAATTAATGTTGGATGTGAATTATTACTTTTTCAACTAAAATAAATGTTTTTAAAGTCATTTCTGTGCCTGAAATTGGTCAAAATTGAAGCTTCTGAGTAAGCAAAACTCTGTAAAAATGGCAATTTTGGTCACTGTGAGAGTTTAAAAAGTGGTTATTCAACATAAGGCACGATCCAATTGACATTTTGAATCATTTTAGGTACAGTCCAAAAAATCAATTTTCTGCCGAAAAACGATTACCGTGGAGCTGTTGAACGTTCCCAAAATGGTCAATTTCGATGAAATTTTAACATTGAATCTTTTGGCTGTAAATTAATGTTGGATGTGAATTATTACTTTTTCAACTAAAATAAATGTATTTGAAGTAATGTCTGTGCGTGAAATTGGTCAAAATTAAAGCTTCTGAGTAAGCAAAACTCTGTAAAAATGGCAATTTTGGTCACTGTGAGGGTTTAAAAAGTGGTTATTCAACATGAGGCACAATCCAATTGACATTTTGAATCATTTTAGGTACAGTCCAAAAAATCAATTTTCTCCCGAAAAACGATAACCGCGGAGCTGTCGAACGTTCCCAAAATGGTCAATTTCGATGAAATTTTAACATTGAATCTTTTGGCTGTAAATTAATGTTGGATGTGAATTATTACTTTTTCAACTAAAATAAATGTGTTTAAAGTAATTTCTGTGCCTGGGATGGGTCAAAATTAAAGCTTCTGAGTAAGCAAAACTCTGTAAAAATGGCAATTTTGGTCCCTGTTAGGGTTTAAAAAGTGGTTATTCAACATGAGGCACGATCCAATTGACATGTTGAATCATTTTAGGTACAGTCCAAAAAATCAATTTTCTGTAGAAAAACGATGACCGCGGAGCTGTCGAACGTTCCCAAAATGGTCAATTTCTATGAAATTTTAACATTGAATCTTTTGGCTGTAAATTAATGTTGGATGTGAATTATTACTTTTTCAACTAAAATAAATGTTTTTAAAGTCATTTCTGTGCCTGAAATTGGTCAAAATTGAAGCTTCTGAGTAAGCAAAACTCTGTAAAAATGGCAATTTTGGTCCAAGCGAGGGTTTAAAAAGTGGTTATTCAACATGATTCACGATCCAATTGACATTTTGAATCATTGTAGGTACAGCCCAAAAAATCAATTTCCTGCCGAAAAACTATGACCGCGGAGCTGTCGAACGTTCCCAAAATGGTCAATTTCGATGAAATTTTAACATTTAATCTTTTGGCTGTAAATTGCGGTTGGGTGTGAATTATCACTTTTTCAACTAAAATAAATGTGTTTAAAGTCATTTCTGTGCCTGAAATTGGTCAAAATTGAAGCTTCTGAGTAAGCAAAACTCTTCAAAAATGGCAATGTTGGTCCCTGTGAGGGTTTAAAAAGTGAATATTCAACATGAGGCACGATCCAATTGACATTTTGAATCATTTTAGGTACATTCCAAAAAATTAATTTTCTGCCGAAAAACGATGACCGCGGAGCTGTCGAACGTTCCCAAAATGGTCAATTTCGATGAAATTTTAACATTGAATCTTTTGGCTGTAAATTAATGTTGGATGTGAATTATTACTTTTTCAACTAAAATAAATGTGTTTAAAGTCATTTCTGTGCCTGAAATTGGTCAAAATTGAACCTTCTGAGTAAGCAAAACTCTGTAAAAATGGCAATTTTGGTCACTGTGAGAGTTTAAAAAGTGGTTATTCAACATAAGGCACGATCCAATCGACATTTTGAATCATTTTAGGTACAGTCCAAAAAATCAATTTTCTGCCGAAAAACGATTACCGCGGAGCTGTTGAACGTTCCCAAAATGGTCAATTTCGATGAAATTTTAACATTGAATCTTTTGGCTGTAAATTAATGTTGGATGTGAATTATTACTTTTTCAACTAAAATAAATGTGTTTGAAGTAATGTCTGTGCGTGAAATTGGTCAAAATTAAAGCTTCTGAGTAAGCAAAACTCTGTAAAAATGGCAATTTTGGTCACTGTGAGGGTTTAAAAAGTGGTTATTCAACATGAGGCACGATCCAATTGACATTTTGAATCATTTTAGGTACAGTCCAAAAAATCAATTTTCTCCCGAAAAACGATAACCGCGGAGCTGTCGAACGTTCCCAAAATGGTCAATTTCGATGAAATTTTAACATTGAATCTTTTGGCTGTAAATTAATGTTGGATGTGAATTATTACTTTTTCAACTAAAATAAATGTGTTTAAAGTAATTTCTGTGCCTGGGATGGGTCAAAATTAAAGCTTCTGAGTAAGCAAAACTCTGTAAAAATGGCAATTTTGGTCCATGTTAGGGTTTAAAAAGTGGTTATTCAACATGAGGCACGATCCAATTGACATGTTGAATCATTTTAGGTACAGTCCAAAAAATCAATTTTCTGTAGAAAAACGATGACCGCGGAGCTGTCGAACGTTCCCAAAATGGTCAATTTCGATGAAATTTTAACATTGAATCTTTTGGCTGTAAATTAATGTTGGATGTGAATTATTACTTTTTCAACTAAAATAAATGTGTTTAAAGTCATTTCTGTGCCTGAAATTGGTCAAAATTGAAGCTTCTGAGTAAGCAAAACTCTTCAAAAATGGCAATTTTGGTCCCTGTGAGGGTTTAAAAAGTGGTTATTCAACATGAGGCATGATCCAATTGACATTTTGAATCATTTTAGGTACATTCCAAAAAATCAAATTTCTGCCGAAAAACGATGACCGCGGAGCTGTCGAACGTTCCCAAAATGGTCAATTTCAATGAAATTTTAACATTGAATCTTTTGGCTGTAAATTAATGTTGGATGTGAATTATTACTTTTTCAACTAAAATAAATGTGTTTAAAGTCATTTCTGTACCTGAAATTGGTCAAAATTGAAGCTTCTGAGTAAGCAAAACTCTGTAAAAATGGCAATTTTGGTCAAGCGAGGGTTTAAAAAGTGGTTATTCAACATGATTCACGATCCAATTGACATTTTGAATCATTGTAGGTACAGCCCAAAAAATCAATTTCCTGCCGAAAAACGATGACCGCGGAGCTGTCGAACGTTCCCAAAATGGTCAATTTCGATGAAATTTTAACATTTAATCTTTTGGCTGTAAATTAATGTTGGATGTGAATTATTACTTTTTCAACTACAATAAATGTGTTTAAAGTCATTTCTGTGCCTGAAATTGGTCAAAATTGAAGCTTCTGAGGAAGCAAAACTCTGTAAAAATGGCAATTTTGGTCACTGTGAGAGTTTAAAAAGTGGTTATTCAACATAAGGCACGATCCAATTGACATTTTGAATCATTTTAGGTACAGTCCAAAAAATCAATTTTCTGCCGAAAAACGATTACCGCTGAGCTGTTGAACGTTCCCAAAATGGTCAATTTCGATGAAATTTTAACATTGAATCTTTTGGCTGTAAATTAATGTTGGATGTGAATTATTTCTTTTTCAACTAAAATAAATGTATTTGAAGTAATGTCTGTGCGTGAAATTGGTCAAAATTAAAGCTTCTGAGTAAGCAAAACTCTGTAAAAATGGCAATTTTGGTCACTGTGAGGGTTTAAAAAGTGGTTATTCAACATGAGGCACAATCCAATTGACATTTTGAATCATTTTAGGTACAGTCCAAAAAATCAATTTTCTCCCGAAAAACGATAACCGCGGAGCTGTCGAACGTTCCCAAAATGGTCAATTTCGATGAAATTTTAACATTGAATCTTTTGGCTGTAAATTAATGTTGGATGTGAATTATTACTTTTTCAACTAAAATAAATGTGTTTAAAGTAATTTCTGTGCCTGGGATGGGTCAAAATTAAAGCTTCTGAGTAAGCAAAACTCTGTAAAAATGGCAATTTTGGTCCCTGTTAGGGTTTAAAAAGTGGTTATTCAACATGAGGCACGATCCAATTGACATGTTGAATCATTTTAGGTACAGTCCAAAAAATCAATTTTCTGTAGAAAAACGATGACCGCGGAGCTGTCGAACGTTCCCAAAATGGTCAATTTCGATGAAATTTTAACATTGAATCTTTTGGCTGTAAATTAATGTTGGATGTGAATTATTACTTTTTCAACTAAAATAAATGTGTTTGAAGTAATGTCTGTGCGTGAAATTGGTCAAAATTAAAGCTTCTGAGTAAGCAAAACTCTGTAAAAATGGCAATTTTGGTCACTGTGAGGGTTTAAAAAGTGGTTATTCAACATGAGGCACGATCCAATTGACATTTTGAATCATTTTAGGTACAGTCCAAAAAATCAATTTTCTGTAGAAAAACGATGACCGCGGAGCTGTCGAACGTTCCCAAAATGGTCAATTTCGATGAAATTTTAACATTGAATCTTTTGGATGTAAATCAATATTGGATGTGAATTATTACTTTTTCAACTAAAATAAATGTGTTTAAAGTCATTTCTGTGCCTGAAATTGGTCAAAATTGAAGCTTCTGAGTAAGCAAAACTCTGTAAAAATGGCAATTTTGGTTCCTGTGAGGGTTTAAAAAGTGGTTATTTAACACGAGGCACGATCCAATTGACATTTTGAATCATTTCAGGCACAGTCCAAAAAATCAATTTTCTGCCGAAAAACGATGACCGCGGAGCTGTCGAACGTTCCCAAAATGGTCAATTTCTATGAAATTTTAACATTGAATCTTTTGGCTGTAAATTAATGTTGGATGTGAATTATTACTTTTTCAACTAAAATAAATGTTTTTAAAGTCATTTCTGTGCCTGAAATTGGTCAAAATTGAAGCTTCTGAGTAAGCAAAACTCTGTAAAAATGGCAATTTTGGTCAAGCGAGGGTTTAAAAAGTGGTTATTCAACATGATTCACGATCCAATTGACATTTTGAATCATTGTAGGTACAGCCCAAAAAATCAATTTCCTGCCGAAAAACGATGACCGCGGAGCTGTCGAACGTTCCCAAAATGGTCAATTTCGATGAAATTTTAACATTTAATCTTTTGGCTGTAAATTGCGGTTGGGTGTGAATTATCACTTTTTCAACTAAAATAAATGTGTTTAAAGTCATTTCTGTGCCTGAAATTGGTCAAAATTGAAGCTTCTGAGTAAGCAAAACTCTTCAAAAATGGCAATGTTGGTCCCTGTGAGGGTTTAAAAAGTGAATATTCGGGGGGCGTGGCCAAGATGGCGACGGAGTGAGACGTTCTCTGCGTTCCCTCCGGCGCCGAATTCAACAAAGCACCGAATAGCACCCCCGGGACCGTGCTTTGACCGGTGGTTCTGTTGCCAAGGGGCACCGGAGTATAGTGGCTGCGTTCTGGTGGCGGCGCTAGTCCCTCGGAGCGTCCCGCGAGGAGAGGCGCGCTCTTGGAGCGGAAGCGGTGGAGGGCCTGTCCGACGCCGGACTGGAGTAGGAGGGAAGCCGACAGGAAGTGCAGGCAGAGCGGTCGCCGTAAGGAGATGGAGGTCGGCCCGACGACGGGATCTCCGGAGGTCGGCGTTTGCCCCACTGCCCCCTTCCCGTGTGTCGAGCTGTGTGGAGCGGCGGCGGAGCCGGGGGCTGAGTGCGGATCGGCGGAGCGGAGGCCCTGCAGAACAGAAGGAGGTGAGCGCCTGGAGGCAGCCGGGGGGCTCAGGACCGCGATCTGGCACGCGAAGGGCGCCGACTGAGCCGGACTGCTGGGCGGGAATTGCGAGGAGACGGCATTGGGCTCTGGCCGAGAGAGAGGACGGCCTGGTGCAGGTTGGGCGGCCCCCCCTGAGTGGGTCAACTGAGGATTGCGGCCACAAGTAGCCTACGCTTGCAGGGCACCCTGGACGGCGGCGGCCTATAGTGGAGGGGGAGGCGAGGCACCTGGAGTCTCAGCTGCGACCTACAACCTGAGTGAGGCTCGGCTCGGAGGGCCTGTGCCGTGCAGCGAACCTGGGCGCCATTAAATCGGGGAGCAGTGGCCCGGACATGTGAGGCGCTCTCTGGTCTTTGGGGGCACGCGCACCACTGACCTGTGACCTGGTGGGGGCTGTCGCAAGATCTGAAGGGCTGGCCGTGAAGTGGAGCGGACCTGCTATAGCGGCCCTAGCACCTCGAAGAAGGACACAGGGAGGCCCGCGGTGTGGAGCAGGGGAGGGGGGCCCGCCTCGGTCACCTCACCTCGTGGACGGCGATTGACGCAGTGGGTTGTGGTCGCCGGCGAATTGTGGTCGGCTTGGGGAGACGCACACGACCGATCTTGTGATGGCGAACAACCAGAGGAGGGGGAAGACTAACAAGGATGGCCTGACCAGGGGCTCCCATCTTCCGCCATCGCCTGGGGTGAGCTCCTCCTCCACGTCAGGGGACGGTGAGGCGCCGGTCACAAAAGCATTCATGACTGAGCTGTTTGCTTCCATTAAAGATGACATCTCAGAGCTGCGGTCCCAGCTCGCGTCGGACCTTAGGGAGGTGAGGAGAGACCTGGATGGGGTTGGCGAGAGGGTAGCCACCCTAGAGGACCATGATCTTACTCTGGCTAATGATGTCCATCAGCTGCAACAGGATGTGCTGCGTCTTAGGGAACAGAATCTGGACCTGCAGTCCCACGCGGAGGACCTGGAGAACCGCTCCAGGCGGAACAACGTCCGTATTAAGTCGGTACCATGGGACGGGGAGTCCGGCGATCTGAGAGGCTATGTCCTGGAGCTGTTCCGGCAGATCTTGGGCGACGAAGAAATTACGGATGTCAAGATGGACAGGGCCCATAGAGTTGGTCTTCCTAGGCGCGGGGGGGGCCCTCCGCCGGACATCCTAGTCTGCGTCCACGATTTTCAGTTGAAAGAGCGCATTCTGAAGAAGGCCCGGGAGGCTACGTCTATCCAGTTTCGTGGGCACCACCCGCAGCTGTACCAGGATTTGGCAGCTTCTACTCTACGGAAACGGCGTGAGTTCAGACCAGTGACTGCCTTCCTGCGGGACCGCAACATTGCTTACTCCTGGGGCCACCCGTTCCGCATCATATTTCGTTGGAACAACAGGCTTGAACAGATCAGGTCCCTTCAAGTGGCCATGGATCTACTGGGGATCGACGGACCGGATGCTTCACCTGGCGATAGGAGTCCCTCTGCAAGGGGCCGGCGAAGGTCCCCCTCCTGGCACAGGGTGGGCGGGGAGGGGGGGAGGAGGGTGCCTGACAGGACCACCAGCGTGCAAGAACGGGTCGACGCGGTGGCCTCGGTTGCCACCGCCACGCTGTCTGCCTCTCAGCTTGGTTCCGGGGCGGCGTGATTTCTGAAGAGGGATCTGGCTGGCGCCGGAGGGACGCCCCCCTGCAGGTATCGTGGGTTCGTATGTACTTTGTGAGAAGACGCCCAGGTACGAGATTCGTGGGGGACATCGGCCGATGTCTCCTCGCCATCCCATGGAGGACTCTTTTGGACTTTTGATGGTTTGTGAGGGGGTTTCCGGGGAGGGGAGGGTCTTGGAGGGGCTGTTTGGGGTGTTGGGGTTGGGGGTGAGGGGGGGTGTTGGTGGTGACGCGGTCGTGCTGTGGATAGTGTTGTGTGGTGGTGAGAGGGAGACTGGGAGGTGCTGTTGGTATGGGGGATGCGAGGCGGGTAGGCATGGGACTCGAGGTTGGGACAGTGGGGCGGAGGGTTGGCGGGAGCCTGATCTTAACATGTGTTGTAACCAGGGCATCTTCCGGCAGGGGTGGAGGGCATGCCCCCGAGTTATAGAGGATTCTTGTTTTTTGTCTCCCGATGCCTGTTAGCATAGGGACCTGAAATGTTAAGGGATTGAACTCTCCGCAGAAAAGGCAAAGGGTGTGGAAATATATAACGGACCACCAATTAGATATAGTGGGTCTGCAGGAAACTCACCTTACACGCACGGATGAGCTGCGTCTTAAGCATAAGGCATATCCTCTGATATACAGATCCTCTGCGTCCACAAAGCACAAGAGGGTGGCCCTCCTCTTCCATGCTTCGCCGCGTTTCCAGCCTGTGGCGATACGCACGGACAGGGAGGGCCGCTGGTTGATGGTGAGGGGGCTGGTTCAGGGGAGGCTCTGTACCTTTGTTGTGCTGTATGTTCCTAATACTGGCCAGAATAAGTTTTGGCAAGGTTTACTGCATAAAGTGGGTGATTTTGTTGAAGGGCAGTTGTTCATCATGGGGGACTGTAATTTGGTGTGGGACGGGGCGCTGGACTGTTCTGGCGCTCGCAGGGCGGATACTGGTGTGTTCTCAGAGGTGTCACGGCAAAAAGTTGCAGACATGGGGTTGGTTGATGGGTGGAGGTTTCTACATCCAACGTCCAGGGATTACACTTTTTTTCTCATGTACACCGCTCATATTCACGACTGGACCATATATTCCTTAGCCAGGCTCTTAGAGGAGATGTCCTTGACTCCACCATACTGCCCCTCTCGGTCTCGGACCACAGCATGCTGGTACTTACTCTGCGCTGGTCGTCGGCAGGCTCCGGGCAACGGAAATGGTATTTCCCGGCTTCGGTGCTTCGGGACGAGGCTTCTAACAAGGCGCTGCGGGTGGCCATTAGGGAGTTCTTTGCCCTCAATCCACCGTCTGATACCTCAGTACCCAACACGTGGGATGCCTTTAAGGCGTCCATCAGGGGCACTTGCTTGGGCCTTAACGCACAACTCAATAGGATGCGTCGCAAGGAGAGGGAGGCCCTAGAGGCTGAACTGGCTTCTCTCGAGCAGGCGCATAAACTCAACCCCTCGAGGGTGACCCTCCGGCCTCTCACGGCGGTACGGGGGAAACTGAGGGCCCATTACAGTAACAGGGCGGAGTTCACCCTACTGAGGTTGGGCCGACAGTCCTACTCTTGTGGTAACAAGGTGGGGAGGCACTTGGCCCGACAGCTTCGTGACATGCGGGAACGTGAGTACATTGGAGGGATCCGCGACTCTGCTGGACAGCTGCAGCATCGGGACGAGACGAAGGCGGCCATCTTCGGTCGCTTTTACTCGGACCTATACAAGGGGGAACAACTAGGAACGGCTGCCCAGAAAGAATACCTGGGGCGTCTACCCCTTCCGCAGGTGTCTCAGGAATGGAATGAGCTCTTAGGGGCACCGATTACCAGGGAGGAGGTGCTAGCGGCTATTAAGAACTTGAAGCTTCACAAGGCGCCTGGCCCGGACGGTTACACTGCTGTGTTTTATAAATCTTACGCTTCCGAGCTCTGCGAATTCTTGGTCGCCCTTTTTAATGACGTGGCCGCCTCTGGTTCCTCCACTGGCTCCCTGGCGGAGGCGATGATTACGGTCTTGCCAAAGCCGGGGAAGGATCCGGCACAATGCGCCTCCTTTCGCCCGATAGCGCTTCTTAATTTGGACGCCAAACTGTATTCGGCGATCCTGGCACGTAGGCTACAAGACCTTATGCCGGCGCTGATCCATCCGGACCAGTCTGGCTTTATCAAGGGGCGCCAGACGCATGATAACACACGTCGGGTGGTGCATCTAATAGAAAAAGCGGAACAATTTCGTATACCGGCGGTCCTAGTGGGCCTGGACGCCGAGAAGGCCTTCGATAGGGTGGACTGGGGGTTCCTATTCAATACCATGACTGCCTTCGGTTTTTCGGAGACCTTCATCACTATGGTGAGGGCTAATTACTGCTGCCCCCGGTCCCGGGTTGCGGTGAATGGTCATATGTCAGCGTTCTTTGCTCACACTCGAGGCACTAGACAGGGTTGCCCTCTGTCCCCCCTGCTATTCGCGCTGAGCATCGAGCCGCTGGCGGTGGCGGTGCGGGAGCATGACGGGATCCGAGGTTTACCATTCGCGGGGGAACAGCATAAGATTTCGCTCTTCGCGGACGATGTCTTGTTCTCTATTACTGATCCGGAGAGCTCGCTTCCTTGCGTCAGGGAGGCCTTGTTGGAATTTGAGGGAGTGGCGGGCTTTAAGGTCAACTATAGCAAGTCGCACATCCTGAACCTTACCCTGTCGCAGGTCGAGAGGGACCGGGTGCGGCCGCTGACTCCGTTGGCCTGGGCCACGGGTTCGATTGTCTACCTGGGGGTCCATCTGACTCCGACGGTGGGCGGGCTGTTCCAGGCCAATTTCCCATCTTTGCTGGCGAAATCCCAGGCGGAATTGGACAGGTGGAAGCCAAAATTTCTGTCATGGCTGGGCAGAATCCATGCCGTGAAGATGGTCCTCCTCCCTAAATTCTTATATTTGTTCCAAGCCTTGCCTATCCCCATGGGCAGCGATTTCTTTCGGCGCCTCAAGACTTATTTATTGCGTTTCGTGTGGCAGGGGGGTCAGGCACGGGTCTCCTATGCAGTTCTCCGTCGACCGAGATCAGAGGGTGGGGTTGGGCTCCCGGACCTGCAGTTATATTACAAAGCGGCGCAACTGAGAGTTTTGGTAGAGTGGTCGCAACAGACCTCCGAGAAACACTGGCTCCATATGGACCGATGCGTTGCCGGTAGGTCAATCTGGGACCTGGCCTGGAAACCGAAGAAGGACCGCCCCCTCAATGCATATATCAGCACTCCCACCAGCACGGTGTTGAAGGTGTGGGACTCACTGGCGGGAGATGACCGTTGGACCACGTTCCCTTCGCCGTTTACGCCCTTGCATTACAACCCAGCTTTCCCGCCGGCGCTACATGAAGGGCCGTTTGCGGTGTGGAGGGAGGGGGGGTGTCGGGCGTTGACCCATTTGTTCCACGGCCTGGACACCCTCACTTTCGCTAACTGTATGAGAGATTATGGGGTCCCCCAGACTGAACAATTCCGGCATGTTCAGCTGCTTCACTGGGCTACGTCGCCTGGAGTGGTGGGGGCGGCTACGAGACCACCGACGCCGTTTGAAGCCTTTATTTTGCGGGCGTCTGCCATGAAGGGGGCCATTTCCTTCATTTACCAGCGTTGCTTCAATCGACGATAGCTCCCCGACCTCGTTATATGGGGCAATGGGAGGAAATGCTGGGGCGAGATGTCTCGGACGCGGAATGGTCGGCGCTGTGGCGTGACATGACGTCCTTTAACCATTCCTTGCACTTGAGGGAAGCCCACCTCAAAACGGTCATGCAATGGTATATGTGCCCGACTAGGCTTCACCGCATTTTCCCGGGGACCTCGGATAAGTGCTGGAGGGGTTGCGGACTTCTGGGGGACTTCCGCCATATCTGGTGGGACTGCCCGGTGATCCGTCCGTACTGGGAGGAAATCCTCTCCCACATGAAGGACATATTGACTTATCCCATTGATGACTCTATGGCCTGTGTCCTGCTAGGGCTGCGTGACCCTGGCCTCGTCTATCAGACCAGGGCAGATAAAAAGATTTTGTGGCTGTGCCTCGGCGCAGCGAAGCTCACACTGGCTGCGGCCTGGAAGAAGAAGGAGGCCCCGGCGGTCTCATTGTGGCATGCGCGGCTGTGGAGGTTGCTCAGTCTGGAGAGAGTGGCGGACATCTTCCTGGGCCAGTATAAGAATTTCCGATATCAGTGGGGTCCTCTGGTTACGTTTCTTTCTAAGGGGTTGCCCTCGGCCGTATGTCCGGCTTCTTTGAGGTCGATGCACCTCTTTCAAGTGTAATGTGGATATGATTGAGTGTTGAGTGAATGGCGTCACCACCGGGGGGGAGGGAGGGGGTGGGATGGGGATGTTGGTTGTTTTGGTTTTTTGGGCTGTGGAGGATCCACGAATTGATTATCTGCACCGCTTGTATGGAACTTGGAGGTCTGGGGTCCGGCACATTGCGGCACTGGTCGTCTTAGCTGGACCGACCTAATGATAAGCTGGTAGAACACTGTGTACAGTGGTCCTAATTGATATGTTGTCTCGAGCCTGGACTGGATATGCGTATGATATGGTTTGGGTCACTGCTGATGTGCGTACAAGGATTTTACCTTGATTTTGGGTACTGTGCGGTTCCCCCGCAGCCCTTTGTTTATTTTCCTATGCAACTCAAAATAAAATAAAAATTTTACAAAAAAAAAAAAAGTGAATATTCAACATGAGGCATGATCCAATTGACATTTTGAATCATTTTAGGTACATTCCAAAAAATTAATTTTCTGCCGAAAAACGATGACCGCGGAGCTGTCGAACGTTCCCAAAATGGTCAATTTCGATGAAATTTTAACATTGAATCTTTTGGCTGTAAATTAATGTTGGATGTGAATTATTACTTTTTCAACTAAAATAAATGTGTTTAAAGTCATTTCTGTGCCTGAAATTGGTCAAAATTGAACCTTCTGAGTAAGCAAAACTCTGTAAAAATGGCAATTTTGGTCACTGTGAGAGTTTAAAAAGTGGTTATTCAACATAAGGCACGATCCAATCGACATTTTGAATCATTTTAGGTACAGTCCAAAAGATCAATTTTCTGCCGAAAAACGATTACCGCGGAGCTGTTGAACGTTCACAAAATGGTCAATTTCGATGAAATTTTAACATTTAATCTTTTGGCTGTAAATTAATGTTGGATGTGAATTATTACTTTTTCAACTACAATAAATGTGTTTAAAGTCATTTCTGTGCCTGAAATTGGTCAAAATTGAAGCTTCTGAGGAAGCAAAACTCTGTAAAAATGGCAATTTTGGTCACTGTGAGAGTTTAAAAAGTGGTTATTCAACATAAGGCACGATCCAATTGACATTTTGAATCATTTTAGGTACAGTCCAAAAAATCAATTTTCTGCCGAAAAACGATTACCGCGGAGCTGTTGAACGTTCCCAAAATGGTCAATTTCGATGAAATTTTAACATTGAATCTTTTGGCTGTAAATTAATGTTGGATGTGAATTATTACTTTTTCAACTAAAATAAATGTATTTGAAGTAATGTCTGTGCGTGAAATTGGTCAAAATTAAAGCTTCTGAGTAAGCAAAACTCTGTAAAAATGGCAATTTTGGTCACTGTGAGGGTTTAAAAAGTGGTTATTCAACATGAGGCACAATCCAATTGACATTTTGAATCATTTTAGGTACAGTCCAAAAAATCAATTTTCTCCCGAAAAACGATAACCGCGGAGCTGTCGAACGTTCCCAAAATGGTCAATTTCGATGAAATTTTAACATTGAATCTTTTGGCTGTAAATTAATGTTGGATGTGAATTATTACTTTTTCAACTAAAATAAATGTGTTTAAAGTAATTTCTGTGCCTGGGATGGGTCAAAATTAAAGCTTCTGAGTAAGCAAAACTCTGTAAAAATGGCAATTTTGGTCCCTGTTAGGGTTTAAAAAGTGGTTATTCAACATGAGGCACGATCCAATTGACATGTTGAATCATTTTAGGTACAGTCCAAAAAATCAATTTTCTGTAGAAAAACGATGACCGCAGAGCTGTCGAACGTTCCCAAAATGGTCAATTTCGATGAAATTTTAACATTGAATCTTTTGGCTGTAAATTAATGTTGGATGTGAATTATTACTTTTTCAACTAAAATAAATGTGTTTAAAGTCATTTCTGTGCCTGAAATTGGTCAAAATTGAAGCTTCTGAGTAAGCAAAACTCTTCAAAAATGGCAATTTTGGTCCCTGTGAGGGTTTAAAAAGTGGTTATCAACATGAGGCATGATCCAATTGACATTTTGAATCATTTGAGGTACATTCCAAAAAATCAAATTTCTGCCGAAAAACGATGACCGCGGAGCTGTCGAACGTTCCCAAAATGGTCAATTTCGATGAAATTTTAACATTGAATCTTTTGGCTGTAAATTAATGTTGGATGTGAATTATTACTTTTTCAACTAAAATAAATGTATTTGAAGTAATGTCTGTGCGTGAAATTGGTCAAAATTAAAGCTTCTGAGTAAGCAAAACTCTGTAAAAATGGCAATTTTGGTCACTGTGAAGGTTTAAAAAGTGGTTATTCAACATGAGGCACAATCCAATTGACATTTTGAATCATTTTAGGTACAGTCCAAAAAATCAATTTTCTCCCGAAAAACGATAACCGCGGAGCTGTCGAACGTTCCCAAAATGGTCAATTTCAATGAAATTTTAACATTGAATCTTTTGGCTGTAAATTAATGTTGGATGTGAATTATTACTTTTTCAACTAAAATAAATGTGTTTAAAGTAATTTCTGTGCCTGGGATGGGTCAAAATTAAAGCTTCTGAGTAAGCAAAACTCTGTAAAAATGGCAATTTTGGTCCCTGTTAGGGTTTAAAAAGTGGTTATTCAACATGAGGCACGATCCAATTGACATGTTGAATCATTTTAGGTACAGTCCAAAAAATCAATTTTCTGTAGAAAAACGATGACCGCGGAGCTGTCGAACGTTCCCAAAATGGTCAATTTCGATGAAATTTTAACATTGAATCTTTTGGCTGTAAATTAATGTTGGATGTGAATTATTACTTTTTCAACTAAAATAAATGTTTTTAAAGTCATTTCTGTGCCTGAAATTGGTCAAAATTGAAGCTTCTGAGTAAGCAAAACTCTGTAAAAATGGCAATTTTGGTCCAAGCGAGGGTTTAAAAAGTTGTTATTCAACATGAGGTATGATCCAATTGACATTTTGAATCATTTTAGGTACAGTCCAAAAAACTCAATTTTCTCCCGAAAAACGATGACCGCGGAGCTGTCGAACGTTCCCAAAATGGTCAATTTTGATGAAATTTTAACATTGAATCTTTTGGATGTAAATTAATATTGGATGTGAATTATTACTTTTTCAACTAAAATAAATGTGTTTAAAGTCATTTCTGTGCCTGAAATTGGTCAAAATTGAAGCTTCTGAGTAAGCAAAACTCTGTAAAAATGGCAATTTTGGTCCCTGTGAGGGTTTAAAAAGTGGTTATCAACATGAGGCATGATCCAATTGACATTTTGAATCATTTGAGGTAAATTCCAAAAAATCAAATTTCTGCCGAAAAACGATGACCGCAGAGCTGTCGAACGTTCCCAAAATGGTCAATTTCGATGAAATTTTAACATTGAATCTTTTGGCTGTAAATTAATGTTGGATGTGAATTATTACTTTTTCAACTAAAATAAATGTATTTGAAGTAATGTCTGTGCGTGAAATTGGTCAAAATTAAAGCTTCTGAGTAAGCAAAACTCTGTAAAAATGGCAATTTTGGTCACTGTGAAGGTTTAAAAAGTGGTTATTCAACATGAGGCACAATCCAATTGACATTTTGAATCATTTTAGGTACAGTCCAAAAAATCAATTTTCTCCCGAAAAACGATAACCGCGGAGCTGTCGAACGTTCCCAAAATGGTCAATTTCAATGAAATTTTAACATTGAATCTTTTGGCTGTAAATTAATGTTGGATGTGAATTATTACTTTTTCAACTAAAATAAATGTGTTTAAAGTAATTTCT
Source organism: Lissotriton helveticus (assembly GCF_964261635.1). NCBI lineage: Eukaryota > Metazoa > Chordata > Amphibia > Caudata > Salamandridae > Lissotriton > Lissotriton helveticus. The sequence continues at coordinate 761,949,288 of NC_136070.1, forward strand.
GTGCCTGGGATGGGTCAAAATTAAAGCTTCTGAGTAAGCAAAACTCTGTAAAAATGGCAATTTTGGTCCCTGTTAGGGTTTAAAAAGTGGTTATTCAACATGAGGCACGATCCAATTGACATGTTGAATCATTTTAGGTACAGTCCAAAAAATCAATTTTCTGTAGAAAAACGATGACCGCGGAGCTGTCGAACGTTCCCAAAATGGTCAATTTCGATGAAATTTTAACATTGAATCTTTTGGCTATAAATTAATGTTGGATGTGAATTATTACTTTTTCAACTAAAATAAATGTTTTTAAAGTCATTTCTGTGCCTGAAATTGGTCAAAATTGAAGCTTCTGAGTAAGCAAAACTCTGTAAAAATGGCAATTTTGGTCCAAGCGAGGGTTTAAAAAGTTGTTATTCAACATGAGGCATGATCCAATTGACATTTTGAATCATTTTAGGTACAGTCCAAAAAACTCAATTTTCACCCGAAAAACGATGACCGCGGAGCTGTCGAACGTTCCCAAAATGGTCAATTTTGATGAAATTTTAACATTGAATCTTTTGGATGTAAATTAATATTGGATGTGAATTATTACTTTTTCAACTAAAATAAATGTGTTTAAAGTCATTTCTGTGCCTGAAATTGGTCAAAATTGAAGCTTCTGAGTAAGCAAAACTCTGTAAAAATGGCAATTTTGGTCCAAGCGAGGGTTTAAAAAGTTGTTATTCAACATGAGGCATGATCCAATTGAAATTTTGAATCATTTTAGGTACAGTCCAAAAAACTCAATTTTCACCCGAAAAACGATGACCGCGGAGCTGTCGAACGTTCCCAAAATGGTCAATTTCTATGAAATTTTAACATTGAATCTTTTGGCTGTAAATTAATGTTGGATGTGAATTATTACTTTTTCAACTAAAATAAATGTTTTTAAAGTCATTTCTGTGCCTGAAATGGTCAAAATTGAAGCTTCTGAGTAGCAAAACTCTTCAAAAATGGCAATTTTGGTCCCTGTGAGGGTTTAAAAAGTGGTTATTCAACATGAGGCATGATCCAATTGACATTTTGAATCATTTTAGGTACATTCCAAAAAATCAAATTTCTGCCGAAAAACGATGACCGCGGAGCTGTCGAACGTTCCCAAAATGGTCAATTTCGATGAAATTTTAACATTGAATCTTTTGGCTGTAAATTGATGTTGGATGTGAATTATTACTTTTTCAACTAAAATAAATGTGTTTAAAGTAATTTCTGTGCTGGGATGGGTCAAAATTAAAGCTTCTGAGTAAGCAAAACTCTGTAAAAATGGCAATTTTGGTCCCTGTTAGGGTTTAAAAAGTGGTTATTCAACATGAGGCACGATCCAATTGACATGTTGAATCATTTTAGGTACAGTCCAAAAAACCAATTTTCTGTAGAAAAACGATGACCGCGGAGCTGTCGAACGTTCCCAAAATGGTCAATTTCGATGAAATTTTAACATTGAATCTTTTGGCTGTAAATTAATGTTGGATGTGAATTATTACTTTTTCAACTAAAATAAATGTGTTTAAAGTCATTTCTGTGCCTGAAATTGGTCAAAATTGAAGCTTCTGAGTAAGCAAAACTCTGTAAAAATGGCAATTTTGGTCCAAGCGAGGGTTTAAAAAGTGGTTATTCAACATGATTCACGATCCAATTGACATTTTGAATCATTGTAGGTACAGCCCAAAAAATCAATTTCCTGCCGAAAAACGATGACCGCGGAGCTGTCGAACGTTCCCAAAATGGTCAATTTCGATGAAATTTTAACATTTAATCTTTTGGCTGTAAATTGCGGTTGGGTGTGAATTATCACTTTTTCAACTAAAATAAATGTGTTTAAAGTCATTTCTGTGCCTGAAATTGGTCAAAATTGAAGCTTCTGAGTAAGCAAAACTCTTCAAAAATGGCAATGTTGGTCCCTGTGAGGGTTTAAAAAGTGAATATTCAACATGAGGCACGATCCAATTGACATTTTGAATCATTTTAGGTACATTCCAAAAAATTAATTTTCTGCCGAAAAACGATGACCGCGGAGCTGTCGAACGTCCCAAAATGGTCAATTTCGATGAAATTTTAACATTGAATCTTTTGGCTGTAAATTAATGTTGGATGTGAATTATTACTTTTTCAACTAAAATAAATGTGTTTAAAGTCATTTCTGTGCCTGAAATTGGTCAAAATTGAACCTTCTGAGTAAGCAAAACTCTGTAAAAATGGCAATTTTGGTCACGTGAGAGTTTAAAAAGTGGTTATTCAACATGAGGCACGATCCAATCGACATTTTGAATCATTTTAGGTACAGTCCAAAAGATCAATTTTCTGCCGAAAAACGATTACCGCGGAGCTGTTGAACGTTCCCAAAATGGTCAATTTCGATGAAATTTTAACATTTAATCTTTTGGCTGTAAATTAATGTTGGATGTGAATTATTACTTTTTCACCTACAATAAATGTGTTTAAAGTCATTTCTGTGCCTGAAATTGGTCAAAATTGAAGCCTCTGAGTAAGCAAAACTCTGTAAAAATGGCAATTTTGGTCACTGTGAGAGTTTAGAAAGTGGTTATTCAACATAAGGCACGATCCAATTGACATTTTGAATCATTTTAGGTACAGTCCAAAAAATCAATTTTCTGCCGAAAAACGATTACCGCGGAGCTGTCAAACGTTCCCAAAATGGTCAATTTCGATGAAATTTTAAAATTGAATCTTTTGGCTGTAAATTAATGTTGGATGTGAATTATTACTTTTTCAACTAAAATAAATGTGTTTAAAGTCATTTCTGTGCCTGAAATTGGTCAAAATTGAAGCTTCTGAGTAAGCAAAACTCTTCAAAAATGGCAATTTTGGTCCCTGTGAGGGTTTAAAAAGTGAATATTCAACATGAGGCACGATCCAATTGACATTTTGAATCATTTTAGGTACATTCCAAAAAATTAATTTTCTGCCGAAAAACGATGACCGCGGAGCTGTCGAACGTTCCCAAAATGGTCAATTTCGATGAAATTTTAACATTGAATCTTTTGGCTGTAAATTAATGTTGGATGTGAATTATTACTTTTTCAACTAAAATAAATGTGTTTAAAGTCATTTCTGTGCCTGAAATTGGTCAAAATTGAACCTTCTGAGTAAGCAAAACTCTGTAAAAATGGCAATTTTGGTCACGTGAGAGTTTAAAAAGTGGTTATTCAACATGAGGCACGATCCAATCGACATTTTGAATCATTTTAGGTACAGTCCAAAAGATCAATTTTCTGCCGAAAAACGATTACCGCGGAGCTGTTGAACGTTCCCAAAATGGTCAATTTCGATGAAATTTTAACATTTAATCTTTTGGCTGTAAATTAATGTTGGATGTGAATTATTACTTTTTCAACTACAATAAATGTGTTTAAAGTCATTTCTGTGCCTGAAATTGGTCAAAATTGAAGCTTCTGAGTAAGCAAAACTCTGTAAAAATGGCAATTTTGGTCACTGTGAGAGTTTAAAAAGTGGTTATTCACATAAGGCACGACCCAATTGACATTTTGAATCATTTTAGGTACAGTCCAAAAAATCAATTTTCTGCCGAAAAACGATTACCGCGGAGCTGTTGATCGTTCCCAAAATGGTCAATTTCGATGAAATTTTAACATTTAATCTTTTGGCTGTAAATTAATGTTGGATGTGAATTATTACTTTTTCAACTACAATAAATGTGTTTAAAGTCATTTCTGTGCCTGAAATTGGTCAAAATTGAAGCTTCTGAGTAAGCAAAACTCTGTAAAAATGGCAATTTTGGTCACTGTGAGAGTTTAAAAAGTGGTTATTCACATAAGGCACGACCCAATTGACATTTTGAATCATTTTAGGTACAGTCCAAAAAATCAATTTTCTGCCGAAAAACGATTACCGCGGAGCTGTTGATCGTTCCCAAAATGGTCAATTTCGATGAAATTTTAACATTGAATCTTTTGGCTACAAATTAATGTTGGATGTGAATTATTACTTTTTCAACTAAAATAAATGTATTTGAAGTAATTTCTGTGCGTGAAATTGGTCAAAATTAAAGCTTCTGAGTAAGCAAAACTCTGTAAAAATGGCAATTTTGGTCACTGTGAGGGTTTAAAAAGTGGTTATTCAACATGAGGCACAATCCAATTGACATTTTGAATCATTTTAGGTACAGTCCAAAAAATCAATTTTCTCCCGAAAAACGATAACCGCGGAGCTGTCGAACGTTCCCAAAATGGTCAATTTCTATGAAATTTTAACATTGAATCTTTTGGCTGTAAATTAATGTTGGATGAGAATTATTACTTTTTCAACTAAAATAAATGTGTTTAAAGTCATTTCTGTGCCTGAAATTGGTCAAAATTTAAGCTTCTGAGTAAGCAAAACTCTGTAAAAATAGCAATTTTGGTCACTGAGAGAGTTTAAAAAGTGGTTATTCAACATGAGGCACGATCCAATTGACATTTTGAATCATTTCAGGTACAGTCCAAAAAATCCATTTTCTGCCGAAAAACGATGACCGCGGCGCTGTCGAAGGTTCCCAAAATGGTCAATTGCTATGAAATTTTAACATTGAATCTTTTGGCTGTAAATTAATGTTGGATGTGAATTATTACTTTTTCAACTAAAATAAATGTTTTTAAAGTCATTTCTGTGCCTGAAATTGGTCAAAATTGAAGCTTCTGAGTAAGCAAAACTCTGTAAAAATGGCAATTTTGGTCCAAGCGAGGGTTTAAAAAGTGGTTATTCAACATGATTCACGATCCAATTGACGTTTTGAATCATTTTAGGTACAGTCCAAAAAATCCATTTTCTGCCGAAAAACGATTACCGCGGAGCTGTCAAACGTTCCCAAAATGGTCAATTTCGATGAAATTTTAAAATTGAATCTTTTGGCTGTAAATTAATGTTGGATGTGAATTATTACTTTTTCAACTAAAATAAATGTGTTTAAAGTCATTTCTGTGCCTGAAATCGGTCAAAATTGAAGCTTCTGAGTAAGCAAAACTCTTCAAAAATGGCAATTTTGGTCCCTGTGAGGGTTTAAAAAGTGAATATTCAACATGAGGCACGATCCAATTGACATTTTGAATCATTTTAGGTACATTCCAAAAAATTAATTTTCTGCCGAAAAACGATGACCGCGGAGCTGTCGAACGTTCCCAAAATGGTCAATTTCGATGAAATTTTAACATTGAATCTTTTGGCTGTAAATTAATGTTGGATGTGAATTATTACTTTTTCAACTAAAATAAATGTGTTTAAAGTCATTTCTGTGCCTGAAATTGGTCAAAATTGAACCTTCTGAGTAAGCAAAACTCTGTAAAAATGGCAATTTTGGTCACGTGAGAGTTTAAAAAGTGGTTATTCAACATGAGGCACGATCCAATCGACATTTTGAATCATTTTAGGTACAGTCCAAAAAATCAATTTTCTGCCGAAAAACGATTACCGCGGAGCTGTTGAACGTTCCCAAAATGGTCAATTTCGATGAAATTTTAACATTGAATCTTTTGGCTGCAAATTAATGTTGGATGTGAATTATTACTTTTTCAACTAAAATAAATTATTTGAAGTAATTTCTGTGCGTGAAATTGGTCAAAATTAAAGCTTCCGAGTAAGCAAAACTCTGTAAAAATTGCAATTTTGGTCACTGTGAGGGTTTAAAAAGTGGTTATTCAACATGAGGCACAATCCAATTGACATTTTGAATCATTTTAGGTACAGTCCAAAAAATCAATTTTCTCCCGAAAAACGATAACCGCGGAGCTGTCGAACGTTCCCAAAATGGTCAATTTCTATGAAATTTTAACATTGAATCTTTTGGCTGTAAATTAATGTTGGATGTGAATTATTACTTTTTCAACTAAAATAAATGTGTTTAAAGTCATTTCTGTGCCTGAAATTGGTCGAAATTGAAGCTTCTGAGTAAGCAAAACTCTGTAAAAATGGCAATTTTGGTTCCTGTGAGGGTTTAAAAAGTGGTTATTCAACATGAGGCACGATCCAATTGACATTTTGAATCATTTCAGGCACAGTCCAAAAAATCTATTTTCTGCCGAAAAACGATGACCGCGGAGCTGTCGAACGTTCCCAAAATGGTCAATTTCTATGAAATTTTAACATTGAATCTTTTGGCTGTAAATTAATGTTGGATGTGAATTATTAATTTTTCAACTAAAATAAATGTTTTTAAAGTCATTTCTGTGCCTGAAATTGGTCAAAATTGAAGCTTCTGAGTAAGCAAAACTCTGTAAAAATGGCAATTTTGGTCCAAGCGAGGGTTTAAAAAGTGGTTATTCAACATGATTCACGATCCAATTGACATTTTGAATCATTGTAGGTACATCCCAAAAAATCAATTTCCTGCCGAAAAACGATGACCGCGGAGCTGTCGAACGTTCCCAAAATGGTCAATTTCGATGAAATTTTAACATTTAATCTTTTGGCTGTAAATTGCGGTTGGGTGTGAATTATCACTTTTTCAACTAAAATAAATGTGTTTAAAGTCATTTCTGTGCCTGAAATTGGTCAAAATTGAAGCTTCTGAGTAAGCAAAACTCTTCAAAAATGGCAATGTTGGTCCCTGTGAGGGTTTAAAAAGTGAATATTCAACATGAGGCACGATCCAATTGACATTTTGAATCATTTTAGGTACATTCCAAAAAATTAATTTTCTGCCGAAAAACGATGACCGCGGAGCTGTCGAACGTTCCCAAAATGGTCAATTTCGATGAAATTTTAACATTGAATCTTTTGGCTGTAAATTAATGTTGGATGTGAATTATTCCTTTTCAACTAAAATAAATGTGTTTAAAGTCATTTCTGTGCCTGAAATTGGTCAAAATTTGAAGCTTCTGAGGAAGCAAAACTCTGTAAAAATGGCAATTTTGGTCACTGTGAGAGTTTAAAAAGTGGTTATTCAACATAAGGCACGATCCAATTGACATTTTGAATCATTTTAGGTACAGTCCAAAAAATCAATTTTCTGCCGAAAAACGATTACCGCGGAGCTGTTGAACGTTCCCAAAATGGTCAATTTCGATGAAATTTTAACATTGAATCTTTTGGCTGTAAATTAATGTTGGATGTGAATTATTACTTTTTCAACTAAAATAAATGTGTTTAAAGTAATTTCTGTGCCTGGGATGGGTCAAAATTAAAGCTTCTGAGTAAGCAAAACTCTGTAAAAATGGCAATTTTGGTCCCTGTTAGGGTTTAAAAAGTGGTTATTCAACATGAGGCACGATCCAATTGACATGTTGAATCATTTTAGGTACAGTCCAAAAAATCAATTTTCTGTAGAAAAACGATGACCGCGGAGCTGTCGAACGTTCCCAAAATGGTCAATTTCGATGAAATTTTAACATTGAATCTTTTGGCTGTAAATTAATGTTGGATGTGAATTATTACTTTTTCAACTAAAATAAATGTGTTTAAAGTCATTTCTGTGCCTGGGATGGGTCAAAATTAAAGCTTCTGAGTAAGCAAAACTCTGTAAAAATGGCAATTTTGGTCCCTGTTAGGGTTTAAAAAGTGGTTATTCAACATGAGGCACGATCCAATTGACATGTTGAATCATTTTAGGTACAGTCCAAAAAATCAATTTTCTGTAGAAAAACGATGACCGCGGAGCTGTCGAACGTTCCCAAAATGGTCAATTTCTATGAAATTTTAACATTGAATCTTTTGGCTGTAAATTAATGTTGGATGTGAATTATTACTTTTTCAACTAAAATAAATGTTTTTAAAGTCATTTCTGTGCCTGAAATTGGTCAAAATTGAAGCTTCTGAGTAAGCAAAACTCTGTAAAAATGGCAATTTTGGTCACTGTGAGAGTTTAAAAAGTGGTTATTCAACATAAGGCACGATCCAATTGACATTTTGAATCATTTTAGGTACAGTCCAAAAAATCAATTTTCTGCCGAAAAACGATTACCGTGGAGCTGTTGAACGTTCCCAAAATGGTCAATTTCGATGAAATTTTAACATTGAATCTTTTGGCTGTAAATTAATGTTGGATGTGAATTATTACTTTTTCAACTAAAATAAATGTATTTGAAGTAATGTCTGTGCGTGAAATTGGTCAAAATTAAAGCTTCTGAGTAAGCAAAACTCTGTAAAAATGGCAATTTTGGTCACTGTGAGGGTTTAAAAAGTGGTTATTCAACATGAGGCACAATCCAATTGACATTTTGAATCATTTTAGGTACAGTCCAAAAAATCAATTTTCTCCCGAAAAACGATAACCGCGGAGCTGTCGAACGTTCCCAAAATGGTCAATTTCGATGAAATTTTAACATTGAATCTTTTGGCTGTAAATTAATGTTGGATGTGAATTATTACTTTTTCAACTAAAATAAATGTGTTTAAAGTAATTTCTGTGCCTGGGATGGGTCAAAATTAAAGCTTCTGAGTAAGCAAAACTCTGTAAAAATGGCAATTTTGGTCCCTGTTAGGGTTTAAAAAGTGGTTATTCAACATGAGGCACGATCCAATTGACATGTTGAATCATTTTAGGTACAGTCCAAAAAATCAATTTTCTGTAGAAAAACGATGACCGCGGAGCTGTCGAACGTTCCCAAAATGGTCAATTTCTATGAAATTTTAACATTGAATCTTTTGGCTGTAAATTAATGTTGGATGTGAATTATTACTTTTTCAACTAAAATAAATGTTTTTAAAGTCATTTCTGTGCCTGAAATTGGTCAAAATTGAAGCTTCTGAGTAAGCAAAACTCTGTAAAAATGGCAATTTTGGTCCAAGCGAGGGTTTAAAAAGTGGTTATTCAACATGATTCACGATCCAATTGACATTTTGAATCATTGTAGGTACAGCCCAAAAAATCAATTTCCTGCCGAAAAACGATGACCGCGGAGCTGTCGAACGTTCCCAAAATGGTCAATTTCGATGAAATTTTAACATTTAATCTTTTGGCTGTAAATTGCGGTTGGGTGTGAATTATCACTTTTTCAACTAAAATAAATGTGTTTAAAGTCATTTCTGTGCCTGAAATTGGTCAAAATTTAAGCTTCTGAGTAAGCAAAACTCTTCAAAAATGGCAATGTTGGTCCCTGTGAGGGTTTAAAAAGTGAATATTCAACATGAGGCACGATCCAATTGACATTTTGAATCATTTTAGGTACATTCCAAAAAATTAATTTTCTGCCGAAAAACGATGACCGCGGAGCTGTCGAACGTTCCCAAAATGGTCAATTTCGATGAAATTTTAACATTGAATCTTTTGGCTGTAAATTAATGTTGGATGTGAATTATTACTTTTTCAACTAAAATAAATGTGTTTAAAGTCATTTCTGTGCCTGAATTGGTCAAAATTGAACCTTCTGAGTAAGCAAAACTCTGTAAAAATGGCAATTTTGGTCACTGTGAGAGTTTAAAAAGTGGTTATTCAACATAAGGCACGATCCAATCGACATTTTGAATCATTTTAGGTACAGTCCAAAAAATCAATTTTCTGCCGAAAAACGATTACCGCGGAGCTGTTGAACGTTCCCAAAATGGTCAATTTCGATGAAATTTTAACATTGAATCTTTTGGCTGTAAATTAATGTTGGATGTGAATTATTACTTTTTCAACTAAAATAAATGTGTTTGAAGTAATGTCTGTGCGTGAAATTGGTCAAAATTAAAGCTTCTGAGTAAGCAAAACTCTGTAAAAATGGCAATTTTGGTCACTGTGAGGGTTTAAAAAGTGGTTATTCAACATGAGGCACGATCCAATTGACATTTTGAATCATTTTAGGTACAGTCCAAAAAATCAATTTTCTCCCGAAAAACGATAACCGCGGAGCTGTCGAACGTTCCCAAAATGGTCAATTTCGATGAAATTTTAACATTGAATCTTTTGGCTGTAAATTAATGTTGGATGTGAATTATTACTTTTTCAACTAAAATAAATGTGTTTAAAGTAATTTCTGTGCCTGGGATGGGTCAAAATTAAAGCTTCTGAGTAAGCAAAACTCTGTAAAAATGGCAATTTTGGTCCCTGTTAGGGTTTAAAAAGTGGTTATTCAACATGAGGCACGATCCAATTGACATGTTGAATCATTTTAGGTACAGTCCAAAAAATCAATTTTCTGTAGAAAAACGATGACCGCGGAGCTGTCGAACGTTCCCAAAATGGTCAATTTCGATGAAATTTTAACATTGAATCTTTTGGCTGTAAATTAATGTTGGATGTGAATTATTACTTTTTCAACTAAAATAAATGTGTTTAAAGTCATTTCTGTGCCTGAAATTGGTCAAAATTAAAGCTTCTGAGTAAGCAAAACTCTTCAAAAATGGCAATTTTGGTCCCTGTGAGGGTTTAAAAAGTGGTTATTCAACATGAGGCATGATCCAATTGACATTTTGAATCATTTTAGGTACATTCCAAAAAATCAAATTTCTGCCGAAAAACGATGACCGCGGAGCTGTCGAACGTTCCCAAAATGGTCAATTTCAATGAAATTTTAACATTGAATCTTTTGGCTGTAAATTAATGTTGGATGTGAATTATTACTTTTTCAACTAAAATAAATGTGTTTAAAGTCATTTCTGTACCTGAAATTGGTCAAAATTGAAGCTTCTGAGTAAGCAAAACTCTGTAAAAATGGCAATTTTGGTCCCTGTGAGGGTTTAAAAAGTTGTTATTCAACATGAGGCACGATCCAATTGACATTTTGAATCATTTCAGGCACAGTCCAAAAAATCAATTTTCTGCCGAAAAACGATGACCGCGGAGCTGTCGAACGTTCCCAAAATGGTCAATTTCTATGAAATTTTAACATTGAATCTTTTGGCTGTAAATTAATGTTGGATGTGAATTATTACTTTTTCAACTAAAATAAATGTTTTTAAAGTCATTTCTGTGCCTGAAATTGGTCAAAATTGAAGCTTCTGAGTAAGCAAAACTCTGTAAAAATGGCAATTTTGGTCAAGCGAGGGTTTAAAAAGTGGTTATTCAACATGATTCACGATCCAATTGACATTTTGAATCATTGTAGGTACAGCCCAAAAAATCAATTTCCTGCCGAAAAACGATGACCGCGGAGCTGTCGAACGTTCCCAAAATGGTCAATTTCGATGAAATTTTAACATTTAATCTTTTGGCTGTAAATTGCGGTTGGGTGTGAATTATCACTTTTTCAACTAAAATAAATGTGTTTAAAGTCATTTCTGTGCCTGAAATTGGTCAAAATTGAAGCTTCTGAGTAAGCAAAACTCTTCAAAAATGGCAATGTTGGTCCCTGTGAGGGTTTAAAAAGTGAATATTCAACATGAGGCATGATCCAATTGACATTTTGAATCATTTTAGGTACATTCCAAAAAATTAATTTTCTGCCGAAAAACGATGACCGCGGAGCTGTCGAACGTTCCCAAAATGGTCAATTTCGATGAAATTTTAACATTTAATCTTTTGGCTGTAAATTAATGTTGGATGTGAATTATTACTTTTTCAACTACAATAAATGTGTTTAAAGTCATTTCTGTGCCTGAAATTGGTCAAAATTTAAGCTTCTGAGGAAGCAAAACTCTGTAAAAATGGCAATTTTGGTCACTGTGAGAGTTTAAAAAGTGGTTATTCAACATAAGGCACGATCCAATTGACATTTTGAATCATTTTAGGTACAGTCCAAAAAATCAATTTTCTGCCGAAAAACGATTACCGCTGAGCTGTTGAACGTTCCCAAAATGGTCAATTTCGATGAAATTTTAACATTGAATCTTTTGGCTGTAAATTAATGTTGGATGTGAATTATTACTTTTTCAACTAAAATAAATGTATTTGAAGTAATGTCTGTGCGTGAAATTGGTCAAAATTAAAGCTTCTGAGTAAGCAAAACTCTGTAAAAATGGCAATTTTGGTCACTGTGAGGGTTTAAAAAGTGGTTATTCAACATGAGGCACAATCCAATTGACATTTTGAATCATTTTAGGTACAGTCCAAAAAATCAATTTTCTCCCGAAAAACGATAACCGCGGAGCTGTCGAACGTTCCCAAAATGGTCAATTTCGATGAAATTTTAACATTGAATCTTTTGGCTGTAAATTAATGTTGGATGTGAATTATTACTTTTTCAACTAAAATAAATGTGTTTAAAGTCATTTCTGTGCCTGAAATTGGTCAAAATTGAAGCTTCTGAGTAAGCAAAACTCTTCAAAAATGGCAATTTTGGTCCCTGTGAGGGTTTAAAAAGTGGTTATCAACATGAGGCATGATCCAATTGACATTTTGAATCATTTGAGGTACATTCCAAAAAATCAAATTTCTGCCGAAAAACGATGACCGCGGAGCTGTCGAACGTTCCCAAAATGGTCAATTTCGATGAAATTTTAACATTGAATCTTTTGGCTGTAAATTAATGTTGGATGTGAATTATTACTTTTTCAACTAAAATAAATGTATTTGAAGTAATGTCTGTGCGTGAAATTGGTCAAAATTAAAGCTTCTGAGTAAGCAAAACTCTGTAAAAATGGCAATTTTGGTCACTGTGAAGGTTTAAAAAGTGGTTATTCAACATGAGGCACAATCCAATTGACATTTTGAATCATTTTAGGTACAGTCCAAAAAATCAATTTTCTCCCGAAAAACGATAACCGCGGAGCTGTCGAACGTTCCCAAAATGGTCAATTTCAATGAAATTTTAACATTGAATCTTTTGGCTGTAAATTAATGTTGGATGTGAATTATTACTTTTTCAACTAAAATAAATGTGTTTAAAGTAATTTCTGTGCCTGGGATGGGTCAAAATTAAAGCTTCTGAGTAAGCAAAACTCTGTAAAAATGGCAATTTTGGTCCCTGTTAGGGTTTAAAAAGTGGTTATTCAACATGAGGCACGATCCAATTGACATGTTGAATCATTTTAGGTACAGTCCAAAAAATCAATTTTCTGTAGAAAAACGATGACCGCGGAGCTGTCGAACGTTCCCAAAATGGTCAATTTCGATGAAATTTTAACATTGAATCTTTTGGCTGTAAATTAATGTTGGATGTGAATTATTACTTTTTCAACTAAAATAAATGTTTTTAAAGTCATTTCTGTGCCTGAAATTGGTCAAAATTGAAGCTTCTGAGTAAGCAAAACTCTGTAAAAATGGCAATTTTGGTCCAAGCGAGGGTTTAAAAAGTTGTTATTCAACATGAGGCATGATCCAATTGACATTTTGAATCATTTTAGGTACAGTCCAAAAAACTCAATTTTCACCCGAAAAACGATGACCGCGGAGCTGTCGAACGTTCCCAAAATGGTCAATTTTGATGAAATTTTAACATTGAATCTTTTGGATGTAAATTAATATTGGATGTGAATTATTACTTTTTCAACTAAAATAAATGTGTTTAAAGTCATTTCTGTGCCTGAAATTGGTCAAAATTGAAGCTTCTGAGTAAGCAAAACTCTGTAAAAATGGCAATTTTGGTCCAAGCGAGGGTTTAAAAAGTTGTTATTCAACATGAGGCATGATCCAATTGACATTTTGAATCATTTTAGGTACATTCCAAAAAATTAATTTTCTGCCGAAAAACGATGACCGCGGAGCTGTCGAACGTCCCCAAAATGGTCAATTTCGATGAAATTTTAACATTGAATCTTTTGGCTGTAAATTAATGTTGGATGTGAATTATTACTTTTTCAACTAAAATAAATGTGTTTAAAGTCATTTCTGTGCCTGAATTGGTCAAAATTGAACCTTCTGAGTAAGCAAAACTCTGTAAAAATGGCAATTTTGGTCACTGTGAGAGTTTAAAAAGTGGTTATTCAACATAAGGCACGATCCAATCGACATTTTGAATCATTTTAGGTACAGTCCAAAAAATCAATTTTCTGCCGAAAAACGATTACCGCGGAGCTGTTGAACGTTCCCAAAATGGTCAATTTCGATGAAATTTTAACATTGAATCTTTTGGCTGTAAATTAATGTTGGATGTGAATTATTACTTTTTCAACTAAAATAAATGTGTTTGAAGTAATGTCTGTGCGTGAAATTGGTCAAAATTAAAGCTTCTGAGTAAGCAAAACTCTGTAAAAATGGCAATTTTGGTCACTGTGAGGGTTTAAAAAGTGGTTATTCAACATGAGGCACGATCCAATTGACATTTTGAATCATTTTAGGTACAGTCCAAAAAATCAATTTTCTCCCGAAAAACGATAACCGCGGAGCTGTCGAACGTTCCCAAAATGGTCAATTTCGATGAAATTTTAACATTGAATCTTTTGGCTGTAAATTAATGTTGGATGTGAATTATTACTTTTTCAACTAAAATAAATGTGTTTAAAGTAATTTCTGTGCCTGGGATGGGTCAAAATTAAAGCTTCTGAGTAAGCAAAACTCTGTAAAAATGGCAATTTTGGTCCCTGTTAGGGTTTAAAAAGTGGTTATTCAACATGAGGCACGATCCAATTGACATGTTGAATCATTTTAGGTACAGTCCAAAAAATCAATTTTCTGTAGAAAAACGATGACCGCGGAGCTGTCGAACGTTCCCAAAATGGTCAATTTCGATGAAATTTTAACATTGAATCTTTTGGCTGTAAATTAATGTTGGATGTGAATTATTACTTTTTCAACTAAAATAAATGTGTTTAAAGTCATTTCTGTGCCTGAAATTGGTCAAAATTAAAGCTTCTGAGTAAGCAAAACTCTTCAAAAATGGCAATTTTGGTCCCTGTGAGGGTTTAAAAAGTGGTTATTCAACATGAGGCATGATCCAATTGACATTTTGAATCATTTTAGGTACATTCCAAAAAATCAAATTTCTGCCGAAAAACGATGACCGCGGAGCTGTCGAACGTTCCCAAAATGGTCAATTTCAATGAAATTTTAACATTGAATCTTTTGGCTGTAAATTAATGTTGGATGTGAATTATTACTTTTTCAACTAAAATAAATGTGTTTAAAGTCATTTCTGTACCTGAAATTGGTCAAAATTGAAGCTTCTGAGTAAGCAAAACTCTGTAAAAATGGCAATTTTGGTCCCTGTGAGGGTTTAAAAAGTTGTTATTCAACATGAGGCACGATCCAATTGACATTTTGAATCATTTCAGGCACAGTCCAAAAAATCAATTTTCTGCCGAAAAACGATGACCGCGGAGCTGTCGAACGTTCCCAAAATGGTCAATTTCTATGAAATTTTAACATTGAATCTTTTGGCTGTAAATTAATGTTGGATGTGAATTATTACTTTTTCAACTAAAATAAATGTTTTTAAAGTCATTTCTGTGCCTGAAATTGGTCAAAATTGAAGCTTCTGAGTAAGCAAAACTCTGTAAAAATGGCAATTTTGGTCAAGCGAGGGTTTAAAAAGTGGTTATTCAACATGATTCACGATCCAATTGACATTTTGAATCATTGTAGGTACAGCCCAAAAAATCAATTTCCTGCCGAAAAACGATGACCGCGGAGCTGTCGAACGTTCCCAAAATGGTCAATTTCGATGAAATTTTAACATTTAATCTTTTGGCTGTAAATTGCGGTTGGGTGTGAATTATCACTTTTTCAACTAAAATAAATGTGTTTAAAGTCATTTCTGTGCCTGAAATTGGTCAAAATTGAAGCTTCTGAGTAAGCAAAACTCTTCAAAAATGGCAATGTTGGTCCCTGTGAGGGTTTAAAAAGTGAATATTCAACATGAGGCATGATCCAATTGACATTTTGAATCATTTTAGGTACATTCCAAAAAATTAATTTTCTGCCGAAAAACGATGACCGCGGAGCTGTCGAACGTTCCCAAAATGGTCAATTTCGATGAAATTTTAACATTTAATCTTTTGGCTGTAAATTAATGTTGGATGTGAATTATTACTTTTTCAACTACAATAAATGTGTTTAAAGTCATTTCTGTGCCTGAAATTGGTCAAAATTGAAGCTTCTGAGGAAGCAAAACTCTGTAAAAATGGCAATTTTGGTCACTGTGAGAGTTTAAAAAGTGGTTATTCAACATAAGGCACGATCCAATTGACATTTTGAATCATTTTAGGTACAGTCCAAAAAATCAATTTTCTGCCGAAAAACGATTACCGCTGAGCTGTTGAACGTTCCCAAAATGGTCAATTTCGATGAAATTTTAACATTGAATCTTTTGGCTGTAAATTAATGTTGGATGTGAATTATTACTTTTTCAACTAAAATAAATGTATTTGAAGTAATGTCTGTGCGTGAAATTGGTCAAAATTAAAGCTTCTGAGTAAGCAAAACTCTGTAAAAATGGCAATTTTGGTCACTGTGAGGGTTTAAAAAGTGGTTATTCAACATGAGGCACAATCCAATTGACATTTTGAATCATTTTAGGTACAGTCCAAAAAATCAATTTTCTCCCGAAAAACGATAACCGCGGAGCTGTCGAACGTTCCCAAAATGGTCAATTTCGATGAAATTTTAACATTGAATCTTTTGGCTGTAAATTAATGTTGGATGTGAATTATTACTTTTTCAACTAAAATAAATGTGTTTAAAGTCATTTCTGTGCCTGAAATTAGTCAAAATTGAAGCTTCTGAGTAAGCAAAACTCTTCAAAAATGGCAATTTTGGTCCCTGTGAGGGTTTAAAAAGTGGTTATCAACATGAGGCATGATCCAATTGACATTTTGAATCATTTGAGGTACATTCCAAAAAATCAAATTTCTGCCGAAAAACGATGACCGCGGAGCTGTCGAACGTTCCCAAAATGGTCAATTTCGATGAAATTTTAACATTGAATCTTTTGGCTGTAAATTAATGTTGGATGTGAATTATTACTTTTTCAACTAAAATAAATGTATTTGAAGTAATGTCTGTGCGTGAAATTGGTCAAAATTAAAGCTTCTGAGTAAGCAAAACTCTGTAAAAATGGCAATTTTGGTCACTGTGAAGGTTTAAAAAGTGGTTATTCAACATGAGGCACAATCCAATTGACATTTTGAATCATTTTAGGTACAGTCCAAAAAATCAATTTTCTCCCGAAAAACGATAACCGCGGAGCTGTCGAACGTTCCCAAAATGGTCAATTTCAATGAAATTTTAACATTGAATCTTTTGGCTGTAAATTAATGTTGGATGTGAATTATTACTTTTTCAACTAAAATAAATGTGTTTAAAGTAATTTCTGTGCCTGGGATGGGTCAAAATTAAAGCTTCTGAGTAAGCAAAACTCTGTAAAAATGGCAATTTTGGTCCCTGTTAGGGTTTAAAAAGTGGTTATTCAACATGAGGCACGATCCAATTGACATGTTGAATCATTTTAGGTACAGTCCAAAAAATCAATTTTCTGTAGAAAAACGATGACCGCGGAGCTGTCGAACGTTCCCAAAATGGTCAATTTCGATGAAATTTTAACATTGAATCTTTTGGCTGTAAATTAATGTTGGATGTGAATTATTACTTTTTCAACTAAAATAAATGTTTTTAAAGTCATTTCTGTGCCTGAAATTGGTCAAAATTGAAGCTTCTGAGTAAGCAAAACTCTGTAAAAATGGCAATTTTGGTCCAAGCGAGGGTTTAAAAAGTTGTTATTCAACATGAGGCATGATCCAATTGACATTTTGAATCATTTTAGGTACAGTCCAAAAAACTCAATTTTCACCCGAAAAACGATGACCGCGGAGCTGTCGAACGTTCCCAAAATGGTCAATTTTGATGAAATTTTAACATTGAATCTTTTGGATGTAAATTAATATTGGATGTGAATTATTACTTTTTCAACTAAAATAAATGTGTTTAAAGTCATTTCTGTGCCTGAAATTGGTCAAAATTGAAGCTTCTGAGTAAGCAAAACTCTGTAAAAATGGCAATTTTGGTCCAAGCGAGGGTTTAAAAAGTTGTTATTCAACATGAGGCATGATCCAATTGACATTTTGAATCATTTTAGGTACAGTCCAAAAAACTCAATTTTCACCCGAAAAACGATGACCGCGGAGCTGTCGAACGTTCCCAAAATGGTCAATTTCTATGAAATTTTAACATTGAATCTTTTGGCTGTAAATTAATGTTGGATGTGAATTATTACTTTTTCAACTAAAATAAATGTTTTTAAAGTCATTTCTGTGCCTGAAATTGGTCAAAATTGAAGCTTCTGAGTAGCAAAACTCTTCAAAAATGGCAATTTTGGTCCCTGTGAGGGTTTAAAAAGTGGTTATTCAACATGAGGCATGATCCAATTGACATTTTGAATCATTTTAGGTACATTCCAAAAAATCAAATTTCTGCCGAAAAACGATGACCGCGGAGCTGTCGAACGTTCCCAAAATGGTCAATTTCGATGAAATTTTAACATTGAATCTTTTGGCTGTAAATTGATGTTGGATGTGAATTATTACTTTTTCAACTAAAATAAATGTGTTTAAAGTAATTTCTGTGCTGGGATGGGTCAAAATTAAAGCTTCTGAGTAAGCAAAACTCTGTAAAAATGGCAATTTTGGTCCCTGTTAGGGTTTAAAAAGTGGTTATTCAACATGAGGCACGATCCAATTGACATGTTGAATCATTTTAGGTACAGTCCAAAAAACCAATTTTCTGTAGAAAAACGATGACCGCGGAGCTGTCGAACGTTCCCAAAATGGTCAATTTCGATGAAATTTTAACATTGAATCTTTTGGCTGTAAATTAATGTTGGATGTGAATTATTACTTTTTCAACTAAAATAAATGTGTTTAAAGTCATTTCTGTGCCTGAAATTGGTCAAAATTGAAGCTTCTGAGTAAGCAAAACTCTGTAAAAATGGCAATTTTGGTCCAAGCGAGGGTTTAAAAAGTGGTTATTCAACATGATTCACGATCCAATTGACATTTTGAATCATTGTAGGTACAGCCCAAAAAATCAATTTCCTGCCGAAAAACGATGACCGCGGAGCTGTCGAACGTTCCCAAAATGGTCAATTTCGATGAAATTTTAACATTTAATCTTTTGGCTGTAAATTGCGGTTGGGTGTGAATTATCACTTTTTCAACTAAAATAAATGTGTTTAAAGTCATTTCTGTGCCTGAAATTGGTCAAAATTGAAGCTTCTGAGTAAGCAAAACTCTTCAAAAATGGCAATGTTGGTCCCTGTGAGGGTTTAAAAAGTGAATATTCAACATGAGGCACGATCCAATTGACATTTTGAATCATTTTAGGTACATTCCAAAAAATTAATTTTCTGCTGAAAAACGATGACCGCGGAGCTGTCGAACGTCCCAAAATGGTCAATTTCGATGAAATTTTAACATTGAATCTTTTGGCTGTAAATTAATGTTGGATGTGAATTATTACTTTTTCAACTAAAATAAATGTGTTTAAAGTCATTTCTGTGCCTGAAATTGGTCAAAATTGAACCTTCTGAGTAAGCAAAACTCTGTAAAAATGGCAATTTTGGTCACGTGAGAGTTTAAAAAGTGGTTATTCAACATGAGGCACGATCCAATCGACATTTTGAATCATTTTAGGTACAGTCCAAAAGATCAATTTTCTGCCGAAAAACGATTACCGCGGAGCTGTTGAACGTTCCCAAAATGGTCAATTTCGATGAAATTTTAACATTTAATCTTTTGGCTGTAAATTAATGTTGGATGTGAATTATTACTTTTTCAACTACAATAAATGTGTTTAAAGTCATTTCTGTGCCTGAAATTGGTCAAAATTGAAGCCTCTGAGTAAGCAAAACTCTGTAAAAATGGCAATTTTGGTCACTGTGAGAGTTTAGAAAGTGGTTATTCAACATAAGGCACGATCCAATTGACATTTTGAATCATTTTAGGTACAGTCCAAAAAATCAATTTTCTGCCGAAAAACGATTACCGTGGAGCTGTTGAACGTTCCCAAAATGGTCAATTTCGATGAAATTTTAACATTGAATCTTTTGGCTGTAAATTAATGTTGGATGTGAATTATTACTTTTTCAACTAAAATAAATGTATTTGAAGTAATGTCTGTGCGTGAAATTGGTCAAAATTAAAGCTTCTGAGTAAGCAAAACTCTGTAAAAATGGCAATTTTGGTCACTGTGAGGGTTTAAAAAGTGGTTATTCAACATGAGGCACAATCCAATTGACATTTTGAATCATTTTAGGTACAGTCCAAAAAATCAATTTTCTTCCGAAAAACGATAACCGCGGAGCTGTCGAACGTTCCCAAAATGGTCAATTTCGATGAAATTTTAACATTGAATCTTTTGGCTGTAAATTAATGTTGGATGTGAATTATTACTTTTTCAACTAAAATAAATGTGTTTAAAGTAATTTCTGTGCCTGGGATGGGTCAAAATTAAAGCTTCTGAGTAAGCAAAACTCTGTAAAAATGGCAAATTTGGTCCCTGTTAGGGTTTAAAAAGTGGTTATTCAACATGAGGCACGATCCAATTGACATGTTGAATCATTTTAGGTACAGTCCAAAAAATCAATTTTCTGTAGAAAAACGATGACCGCGGAGCTGTCGAACGTTCCCAAAATGGTCAATTTCGATGAAATTTTCACATTGAATCTTTTGGCTGTAAATTAATGTTGGATGTGAATTATTACTTTTTCAACTAAAATAAATGTGTTTAAAGTCATTTCTGTGCCTGAAATTGGTCAAAATTGAAGCTTCTGAGTAAGCAAAACTCTTCAAAAATGGCAATTTTGGTCCCTGTGAGGGTTTAAAAAGTTGTTATTCAACATGAGGCATGATCCAATTGACATTTTGAATCATTTTAGGTACAGTCCAAAAAACTCAATTTTCTCCCGAAAAACGATGACCGCGGAGCTGTCGAACGTTCCCAAAATGGTCAATTTCGATGAAATTTTACATTTAATCTTTTGGCTGTAAATTAATGTTGGATGTGAATTATTACTTTTTCAACTACAATAAATGTGTTTAAAGTCATTTCTGTGCCTGAAATTGGTCAAAATCGAAGCTTCTGGGAAGCAAAACTCTGTAAAAATGGCAATTTTGGTCACTGTGAGAGTTTAAAAAGTGTTATTCAACATAAGGCACGATCCAATTGACATTTTGAATCATTTTAGGTACAGTCCAAAAAATCAATTTTCTGCCGAAAAACGATTACCGCGGAGCTGTTGAACGTTCCCAAAATGGTCAATTTCGATGAAATTTTAACATTGAATCTTTTGGCTGTAAATTAATGTTGGATGTGAATTATTACTTTTTCAACTAAAATAAATGTATTTGAAGTAATGTCTGTGCGTGAAATTGGTCAAAATTAAAGCTTCTGAGTAAGCAAAACTCTGTAAAAATGGCAATTTTGGTCACTGTGAGGGTTTAAAAAGTGGTTATTCAACATGAGGCACAATCCAATTGACATTCTGAATCATTTTAGGTACAGTCCAAAAAATCAATTTTCTCCCGAAAAACGATAACCGCGGAGCTGTCGAACGTTCCCAAAATGGTCAATTTCGATGAAATTTTAACATTGAATCTTTTGGCTGTAAATTAATGTTGGATGTGAATTATTACTTTTTCAACTAAAATAAATGTGTTTAAAGTAATTTCTGTGCCTGGGATGGGTCAAAATTAAAGCTTCTGAGTAAGCAAAACTCTGTAAAAATGGCAATTTTGGTCCCTGTTAGGGTTTAAAAAGTGGTTATTCAACATGAGGCACGATCCAATTGACATGTTGAATAATTTTAGGTACAGTCCAAAAAATCAATTTTCTGTAGAAAAACGATGACCGCGGAGCTGTCGAACGTTCCCAAAATGGTCAATTTCGATGAAATTTTAACATTGAATCTTTTGGCTGTAAATTAATGTTGGATGTGAATTATTACTTTTTCAACTAAAATAAATGTGTTTAAAGTCATTTCTGTGCCTGAAATTGGTCAAAATTGAAGCTTCTGAGTAAGCAAAACTCTTCAAAAATGGCAATTTTGGTCCCTGTGAGGGTTTAAAAAGTTGTTATTCAACATGAGGCATGATCCAATTGACATTTTGAATCATTTTAGGTACAGTCCAAAAAACTCAATTTTCTCCCGAAAAACGATGACCGCGGAGCTGTCGAACGTTCCCAAAATGGTCAATTTCGATGAAATTTTACATTTAATCTTTTGGCTGTAAATTAATGTTGGATGTGAATTATTACTTTTTCAACTACAATAAATGTGTTTAAAGTCATTTCTGTGCCTGAAATTGGTCAAAATCGAAGCTTCTGGGAAGCAAAACTCTGTAAAAATGGCAATTTTGGTCACTGTGAGAGTTTAAAAAGTGTTATTCAACATAAGGCACGATCCAATTGACATTTTGAATCATTTTAGGTACAGTCCAAAAAATCAATTTTCTGCCGAAAAACGATTACCGCGGAGCTGTTGAACGTTCCCAAAATGGTCAATTTCGATGAAATTTTAACATTGAATCTTTTGGCTGTAAATTAATGTTGGATGTGAATTATTACTTTTTCAACTAAAATAAATGTATTTGAAGTAATGTCTGTGCGTGAAATTGGTCAAAATTAAAGCTTCTGAGTAAGCAAAACTCTGTAAAAATGGCAATTTTGGTCACTGTGAGGGTTTAAAAAGTGGTTATTCAACATGAGGCACAATCCAATTGACATTTTGAATCATTTTAGGTACAGTCCAAAAAATCAATTTTCTCCCGAAAAACGATAACCGCGGAGCTGTCGAACGTTCCCAAAATGGTCAATTTCGATGAAATTTTAACATTGAATCTTTTGGCTGTAAATTAATGTTGGATGTGAATTATTACTTTTTCAACTAAAATAAATGTGTTTAAAGTAATTTCTGTGCCTGGGATGGGTCAAAATTAAAGCTTCTGAGTAAGCAAAACTCTGTAAAAATGGCAATTTTGGTCCCTGTTAGGGTTTAAAAAGTGGTTATTCAACATGAGGCACGATCCAATTGACATGTTGAATCATTTTAGGTACAGTCCAAAAAATCAATTTTCTGTAGAAAAACGATGACCGCGGAGCTGTCGAACGTTCCCAAAATGGTCAATTTCGATGAAATTTTAACATTGAATCTTTTGGCTGTAAATTAATGTTGGATGTGAATTATTACTTTTTCAACTAAAATAAATGTGTTTAAAGTCATTTCTGTGCCTGAAATTGGTCAAAATTGAAGCTTCTGAGTAAGCAAAACTCTTCAAAAATGGCAATTTTGGTCCCTGTGAGGGTTTAAAAAGTGGTTATTCAACATGATTCACGATCCAATTGACATTTTGAATCATTGTAGGTACAGCCCAAAAAATCAATTTCCTGCCGAAAAACGATGACCGCGGAGCTGTCGAACGTTCCCAAAATGGTCAATTTCGATGAAATTTTAACATTTAATCTTTTGGCTGTAAATTGCGGTTGGGTGTGAATTATCACTTTTTCAACTAAAATAAATGTGTTTAAAGTCATTTCTGTGCCTGAAATTGGTCAAAATTGAAGCTTCTGAGTAAGCAAAACTCTTCAAAAATGGCAATGTTGGTCCCTGTGAGGGTTTAAAAAGTGAATATTCAACATGAGGCACGATCCAATTGACATTTTGAATCATTTTAGGTACATTCCAAAAAATTAATTTTCTGCCGAAAAACGATGACCGCGGAGCTGTCGAACGTCCCAAAATGGTCAATTTCGATGAAATTTTAACATTGAATCTTTTGGCTGTAAATTAATGTTGGATGTGAATTATTACTTTTTCAACTAAAATAAATGTGTTTAAAGTCATTTCTGTGCCTGAAATTGGTCAAAATTGAACCTTCTGAGTAAGCAAAACTCTGTAAAAATGGCAATTTTGGTCACGTGAGAGTTTAAAAAGTGGTTATTCAACATGAGGCACGATCCAATCGACATTTTGAATCATTTTAGGTACAGTCCAAAAGATCAATTTTCTGCCGAAAAACGATTACCGCGGAGCTGTTGAACGTTCCCAAAATGGTCAATTTCGATGAAATTTTAACATTTAATCTTTTGGCTGTAAATTAATGTTGGATGTGAATTATTACTTTTTCAACTACAATAAATGTGTTTAAAGTCATTTCTGTGCCTGAAATTGGTCAAAATTGAAGCCTCTGAGTAAGCAAAACTCTAAAAATGGCAATTTTGGTCACTGTGAGAGTTTAAAAAGTGGTTATTCAACATAAGGCACGATCCAATTGACATTTTGAATCATTTTAGGTACAGTCCAAAAAATCAATTTTCTCCCGAAAAACGATAACCGCGGAGCTGTCGAACGTTCCCAAAATGGTCAATTTCGATGAAATTTTAACATTGAATCTTTTGGCTGTAAATTAATGTTGGATGTGAATTATTACTTTTTCAACTAAAATAAATGTGTTTAAAGTCATTTCTGTGCCTGAAATTGGTCAAAATTGAAGCTTCTGAGTAAGCAAAACTCTTCAAAAATGGCAATTTTGGTCCCTGTGAGGGTTTAAAAAGTGGTTATTCAACATGAGGCATGATCCAATTGACATGTTGAATCATTTTAGGTACAGTCCAAAAAATCAATTTTCTGTAGAAAAACGATGACCGCGGAGCTGTCGAACGTTCCCAAAATGGTCAATTTCGATGAAATTTTAACATTGAATCTTTTGGCTGTAAATTAATGTTGGATGTGAATTATTACTTTTTCAACTAAAATAAATGTGTTTAAAGTCATTTCTGTGCCTGAAATTGGTCAAAATTGAAGCTTCTGAGTAAGCAAAACTCTGTAAAAATGGCAATTTTGGTCCAAGCGAGGGTTTAAAAAGTGGTTATTCAACATGATTCACGATCCAATTGACATTTTGAATCATTGTAGGTACAGCCCAAAAAATCAATTTCCTGCCGAAAAACGATGACCGCGGAGCTGTCGAACGTTCCCAAAATGGTCAATTTCGATGAAATTTTAACATTGAATCTTTTGGCTGTAAATTAATGTTGGATGTGAATTATTACTTTTTCAACTAAAATAAATGTGTTTAAAGTCATTTCTGTGCCTGAAATTGGTCAAAATTGAACCTTCTGAGTAAGCAAAACTCTGTAAAAATGGCAATTTTGGTCACGTGAGAGTTTAAAAAGTGGTTATTCAACATGAGGCACGATCCAATCGACATTTTGAATCATTTAGGTACAGTCCAAAAGATCAATTTTCTGCCGAAAAACGATTACCGCGGAGCTGTTGAACGTTCCCAAAATGGTCAATTTCGATGAAATTTTAACATTTAATCTTTTGGCTGTAAATTAATGTTGGATGTGAATTATTACTTTTTCAACTACAATAAATGTGTTTAAAGTCATTTCTGTGCCTGAAATTGGTCAAAATTGAAGCCTCCGAGTAAGCAAAACTCTGTAAAAATGGCAATTTTGGTCACTGTGAGAGTTTAGAAAGTGGTTATTCAACATAAGGCACGATCCAATTGACATTTTGAATCATTTTAGGTACAGTCCAAAAAATCAATTTTCTGCCGAAAAACGATTACCGTGGAGCTGTTGAACGTTCCCAAAATGGTCAATTTCGATGAAATTTTAACATTGAATCTTTTGGCTGTAAATTAATGTTGGATGTGAATTATTACTTTTTCAACTAAAATAAATGTATTTGAAGTAATGTCTGTGCGTGAAATTGGTCAAAATTAAAGCTTCTGAGTAAGCAAAACTCTGTAAAAATGGCAATTTTGGTCACTGTGAGGGTTTAAAAAGTGGTTATTCAACATGAGGCACAATCCAATTGACATTTTGAATCATTTTAGGTACAGTCCAAAAAATCAATTTTCTTCCGAAAAACGATAACCGCGGAGCTGTCGAACGTTCCCAAAATGGTCAATTTCGATGAAATTTTAACATTGAATCTTTTGGCTGTAAATTAATGTTGGATGTGAATTATTACTTTTTCAACTAAAATAAATGTGTTTAAAGTCATTTCTGTGCCTGAAATTGGTCAAAATTGAAGCTTCTGAGTAAGCAAAACTCTTCAAAAATGGCAATTTTGGTCCCTGTGAGGGTTTAAAAAGTTGTTATTCAACATGAGGCATGATCCAATTGACATTTTGAATCATTTTAGGTACAGTCCAAAAAACTCAATTTTCTCCCGAAAAACGATGACCGCGGAGCTGTCGAACGTTCCCAAATGGTCAATTTCGATGAAATTTTACATTTAATCTTTTGGCTGTAAATTAATGTTGGATGTGAATTATTACTTTTTCAACTACAATAAATGTGTTTAAAGTCATTTCTGTGCCTGAAATTGGTCAAAATTGAAGCTTCTGAGGAAGCAAAACTCTGTAAAAATGGCAATTTTGGTCACTGTGAGAGTTTAAAAAGTGTTATTAACATAAGGCACGATCCAATTGACATTTTGAATCATTTTAGGTACAGTCCAAAAAATCAATTTTCTGCCGAAAAACGATTACCGCGGAGCTGTTGAACGTTCCCAAAATGGTCAATTTCGATGAAATTTTAACATTGAATCTTTTGGCTGTAAATTAATGTTGGATGTGAATTATTACTTTTTCAACTAAAATAAATGTGTTTAAAGTCATTTCTGTGCCTGAAATTGGTCAAAATTGAAGCTTCTGAGTAAGCAAAACTCTTCAAAAATGGCAATTTTGGTCCCTGTGAGGGTTTAAAAAGTGGTTATTCAACATGAGGCATGATCCAATTGACATTTTGAATCATTTTAGGTACATTCCAAAAAATCAAATTTCTGCCGAAAAACGATGACCGCGGAGCTGTCGAACGTTCCCAAAATGGTCAATTTCGATGAAATTTTAACATTGAATCTTTTGGCTGTAAATTAATGTTGGATGTGAATTATTACTTTTTCAACTAAAATAAATGTGTTTAAAGTCATTTCTGTGCCTGAAATTGGTCAAAATTGAAGCTTCTGAGTAAGCAAAACTCTGTAAAAATGGCAATTTTGGTCCCTGTGAGGGTTTAAAAAGTGGTTATTCAACATGAGGCATGATCCAATTGACATTTTGAATCATTTTAGGTACAGTCCAAAAAACTCAATTTTCTCCCGAAAAACGATGACCGCGGAGCTGTCGAACGTTCCCAAAATGGTCAATTTCGATGAAATTTTAACATTGAATCTTTTGGATGTAAATTAATATTGGATGTGAATTATTACTTTTTCAACTAAAATAAATGTGTTTAAAGTCATTTCTGTGCCTGAAATTGGTCAAAATTGAAGCTTCTGAGTAAGCAAAACTCTGTAAAAATGGCAATTTTGGTCCCTGTGAGGGTTTAAAAAGTGGTTATTCAACATGAGGCACGATCCAATTGACATTTTGAATCATTTCAGGCACAGTCCAAAAAATCAATTTTCTGCCGAAAAAAAATGACCGCGGAGCTGTCGAACATTCCCAAAATGGTCAATTTCTATGAAATTTTAACATTGAATCTTTTGGCTGTAAATTAATGTTGGATGTGAATTATTACTTTTTCAACTAAAATAAATGTTTTTAAAGTCATTTCTGTGCCTGAAATTGGTCAAAATTGAAGCTTCTGAGTAAGCAAAACTCTGTAAAGATGGCAATTTTGGTCCAAGCGAGGGTTTAAAAAGTGGTTATTCAACATGATTCACGATCCAATTGACATTTTGAATCTTTGTAGGTACAGCCCAAAAAATCAATTTCCTGCCGAAAAACGATGACCGCGGAGCTGTCGGACGTTCCCAAAATGGTCAATTTCGATGAAATTTTAACATTTAATCTTTTGGCTGTAAATTGCGGTTGGGTGTGAATTATCACTTTTTCAACTAAAATAAATGTGTTTAAAGTCATTTCTGTGCCTGAAATTGGTCAAAATTGAAGCTTCTGAGTAAGCAAAACTCTTCAAAAATGGCAATGTTGGTCCCTGTGAGGGTTTAAAAAGTGAATATTCAACATGAGGCACGATCCAATTGACATTTTGAATCATTTTAGGTACATTCCAAAAAATTAATTTTCTGCCGAAAAACGATGACCGCGGAGCTGTCGAACGTTCCCAAAATGGTCAATTTCGATGAAATTTTAACATTGAATCTTTTGGCTGTAAATTAA
The DNA here is from genome assembly GCF_964261635.1 of Lissotriton helveticus. Classification (NCBI taxonomy): domain Eukaryota; kingdom Metazoa; phylum Chordata; class Amphibia; order Caudata; family Salamandridae; genus Lissotriton; species Lissotriton helveticus. The sequence goes on from NC_136070.1 coordinate 761,977,194, forward strand.
TGTTGGATGTGAATTATTACTTTTTCAACTAAAATAAATGTATTTGAAGTAATGTCTGTGCGTGAAATTGGTCAAAATTAAAGCTTCTGAGTAAGCAAAACTCTGTAAAAATGGCAATTTTGGTCACTGTGAGGGTTTAAAAAGTGGTTATTCAACATGAGGCACAATCCAATTGACATTTTGAATCATTTTAGGTACAGTCCAAAAAATCAATTTTCTCCCGAAAAACGATAACCGCGGAGCTGTCGAACGTTCCCAAAATGGTCAATTTCAATGAAATTTTAACATTGAATCTTTTGGCTGTAAATTAATGTTGGATGTGAATTATTACTTTTTCAACTAAAATAAATGTTTTTAAAGTCATTTCTGTGCCTGAAATTGGTCAAAATTGAAGCTTCTGAGTAAGCAAAACTCTGTAAAAATGGCAATTTTGGTCCAAGCGAGGGTTTAAAAAGTTGTTATTCAACATGAGGCATGATCCAATTGACATTTTGAATCATTTTAGGTACAGTCCAAAAAACTCAATTTTCTCCCGAAAAACGATGACCGCGGAGCTGTCGAACGTTCCCAAAATGGTCAATTTCGATGAAATTTTAACATTGAATCTTTTGGATGTAAATTAATATTGGATGTGAATTATTACTTTTTCAACTAAAATAAATGTGTTTAAAGTCATTTCTGTGCCTGAAATTGGTCAAAATTGAAGCTTCTGAGTAAGCAAAACTCTGTAAAAATGGCAATTTGGGTCCCTGTGAGGGTTTAAAAAGTGGTTATTCAACATGAGGCATTTGACATTTTGAATCATTTCAGGCACAGTCCAAAAAATCAATTTTCTGCCGAAAAACGATGACCGCGGAGCTGTCGAACGTTCCCAAAATGGTCAATTTCTATGAAATTTTAACATTGAATCTTTTGGCTGTAAATTAATGTTGGATGTGAATTATTACTTTTTCAACAAAAATAAATGTTTTTAAAGTCATTTCTGTGCCTGAAATTGGTCAAAATTGAAGCTTCTGAGTAAGCAAAACTCTTCAAAAATGGCAATTTTGGTCCCTGTGAGGGTTTAAAAAGTGGTTATTCAACATGAGGCATGATCCAATTGACATTTTGAATCATTTTAGGTACATTCCAAAAAATCAAATTTCTGCCGAAAAACGATGACCGCGGAGCTGTCGAACGTTCCCAAAATGGTCAATTTCGATGAAATTTTAACATTGAATCTTTTGGCTGTAAATTGATGTTGGATGTGAATTATTACTTTTTCAACTAAAATAAATGTATTTGAAGTAATGTCTGTGCGTGAAATTGGTCAAAATTAAAGCTTCTGAGTAAGCAAAACTCTGTAAAAATGGCAATTTTGGTCACTGTGAGGGTTTAAAAAGTGGTTATTCAACATGAGGCACAATCCAATTGACATTTTGAATCATTTTAGGTACAATCCAAAAAACTCAATTTTCTCCCGAAAAACGATGACCGCGGAGCTGTCGAACGTTCCCAAAATGGTCAATTTCGATGAAATTTTAACATTGAATCTTTTGGATGTAAATTAATATTGGATGTGAATTATTACTTTTTCAACTAAAATAAATGTGTTTAAAGTCATTTCTGTGCCTGAAATTGGTCAAAATTGAAGCTTCTGAGTAAGCAAAACTCTGTAAAAATGGCAATTTTGGTCCAAGCGAGGGTTTAAAAAGTGGTTATTCAACATGATTCACGATCCAATTGACATTTTGAATCATTGTAGGTACAGCCCAAAAAATCAATTTCCTGCCGAAAAACGATGACCGCGGAGCTGTCGAACGTTCCCAAAATGGTCAATTTCGATGAAATTTTAACATTTAATCTTTTGGCTGTAAATTGCGGTTGGGTGTGAATTATCACTTTTTCAACTAAAATAAATGTGTTTAAAGTCATTTCTGTGCCTGAAATTGGTCAAAATTGAAGCTTCTGAGTAAGCAAAACTCTTCAAAAATGGCAATGTTGGTCCCTGTGAGGGTTTAAAAAGTGAATATTCAACATGAGGCACGATCCAATTGACATTTGGAATCATTTTAGGTACATTCCAAAAAATTAATTTTCTGCCGAAAAACGATGACCGCGGAGCTGTCGAACGTCCCAAAATGGTCAATTTCGATGAAATTTTAACATTGAATCTTTTGGCTGTAAATTAATGTTGGATGTGAATTATTACTTTTTCAACTAAAATAAATGTGTTTAAAGTCATTTCTGTGCCTGAAATTGGTCAAAATTGAACCTTCTGAGTAAGCAAAACTCTGTAAAAATGGCAATTTTGGTCACGTGAGAGTTTAAAAAGTGGTTATTCAACATGAGGCACGATCCAATCGACATTTTGAATCATTTTAGGTACAGTCCAAAAGTTCAATTTTCTGCCGAAAAACGATTACCGCAGAGCTGTTGAACGTTCCCAAAATGGTCAATTTCGATGAAATTTTTACATTTAATCTTTTGGCTGTAAATTAATGTTGGATGTGAATTATTACTTTTTCAACTACAATAAATGTGTTTAAAGTCATTTCTGTGCCTGAAATTGGTCAAAATTGAAGCCTCTGAGTAAGCAAAACTCTAAAAATGGCAATTTTGGTCACTGTGAGAGTTTAAAATGTGGTTATTCAACATAAGGCACGATCCAATTGACATTTTGAATCATTTTAGGTACAGTCCAAAAAATCAATTTTCTGCCGAAAAACGATTACCGTGGAGCTGTTGAACGTTCCCAAAATGGTCAATTTCGATGAAATTTTAACATTGAATCTTTTGGCTGTAAATTAATGTTGGATGTGAATTATTACTTTTTCAACTAAAATAAATGTATTTGAAGTAATGTCTGTGCGTGAAATTGGTCAAAATTAAAGCTTCTGAGTAAGCAAAACTCTGTAAAAATGGCAATTTTGGTCACTGTGAGGGTTTAAAAAGTGGTTATTCAACATAAGGCACAATCCAATTGACATTTTGAATCATTTTAGGTACAGTCCAAAAAATCAATTTTCTCCCGAAAAACGATAACCGCGGAGCTGTCGAACGTTCCCAAAATGGTCAATTTCGATGAAATTTTAACATTGAATCTTTTGGCTGTAAATTAATGTTGGATGTGAATTATTACTTTTTCAACTAAAATAAATGTGTTTAAAGTAATTTCTGTGCCTGGGATGGGTCAAAATTAAAGCTTCTGAGTAAGCAAAACTCTGTAAAAATGGCAATTTTGGTCCCTGTGAGGGTTTAAAAAGTGGTTATTCAACATGAGGCACGATCCAATTGACATTTTGAATCATTTCAGGCACAGTCCAAAAAATCAATTTTCTGCCGAAAAACGATGACCGCGGAGCTGTCGAACATTCCCAAAATGGTCAATTTCTATGAAATTTTAACATTGAATCTTTTGGCTGTAAATTAATGTTGGATGTGAATTATTACTTTTTCAACTAAAATAAATGTTTTTAAAGTCATTTCTGTGCCTGAAATTGGTCAAAATTGAAGCTTCTGAGTAAGCAAAACTCTGTAAAAATGGCAATTTTGGTCCAAGCGAGGGTTTAAAAAGTTGTTATTCAACATGAGGCATGATCAATTGACATTTTGAATCATTTTAGGTACAGTCCAAAAAATTCAATTTTCTCCCGAAAAACGATAACCGCGGAGCTGTCGAACGTTCCCAAAATGGTCAATTTCGATGAAATTTTAACATTGAATCTTTTGGCTGTAAATTAATGTTGGATGTGAATTATTACTTTTTCAACTAAAATAAATGTGTTTAAAGTAATTTCTGTGCCTGGGATGGGTCAAAATTAAAGCTTCTGAGAAAGCAAAACTCTGTAAAAATGGCAATTTTGGTCCCTGTTAGGGTTTAAAAAGTGGTTATTCAACATGAGGCACGATCCAATTGACATGTTGAATCACTTTAGGTACAGTCCAAAAAAATCAATTTTCTGTAGAAAAACGATGACCGCGGAGCTGTCGAACGTTCCCAAAATGGTCAATTTCGATGAAATTTTAACATTGAATCTTTTGGCTGTAAATTAATGTTGGATGTGAATTATTACTTTTTCAACTAAAATAAATGTGTTTAAAGTAATTTCTGTGCCTGGGATGGGTCAAAATTAAAGCTTCTGAGTAGCAAAACTCTGTAAAAATGGCAATTTTGGTCCCTGTGAGGGTTTAAAAAGTGGTTATTCAACATGAGGCACGATCCAATTGACATTTTGAATCATTTTAGGTACCATCCAAAAAACTCAATTTTCTCCCAAAAAACGATGACCGCGGAGCTGTCGAACGTTCCCAAAATGGTCAATTTCGATGAAATTTTAACATTGAATCTTTTGGATGTAAATTAATGTTGGATGTGAATTATTACTTTTTCAACTAAAATAAATGTGTTTAAAGTCATTTCTGTGCCTGGGATTGGTCAAAATTGAAGCTTCTGAGTAAGCAAAACTCTGTAAAAATGGCAATTTTGGTCCCTGTGAGGGTTTAAAAAGTGGTTATTCAACATGAGGCACGATCCAATTGACATTTTGAATCATTTTAAGTACAGTCCAAAAAATCAATTTTCTCCCGAAAAACGATGACCGCGGAGCTGTCGAACGTTCCCAAAATGGTCAATTTCGATGAAATTTTAACATTGAATCTTTTGGCTGTAAATTAATGTTGGATGTGAATTATTACTTTTTCAACGAAAATAAATGTGTTTAAAGTCCTTTCTGTGCCTGAAATTGGTCAAAATTGAAGCTTCTGAGTAAGCAAAACTCTGTAAAAATGGCAATTTTGGTCACTGTGAGAGTTTAAAAAGTGGTTATTCAACATGAGGCACGATCCAATTGACATTTTGAATAATTTTAGGTACAGTCCAAAAAATCAATTTTCTGCCGAAAAACCATTACGCGGAGCTGTTGAACGTTCCCAAAATGGTCAATTTCGATGAAATTTTAACATTGAATCTTTTGGCTGTAAATTAATGTTGGATGAGAATTATTACTTTTTCAACTAAAATAAATGTGTTTAAAGTCATTTCTGTGCCTGAAATTGGTCAAAATTGAAGCTTCTGAGTAAGCAAAACTCTGTAAAAATAGCAATTTTGGTCACTGAGAGAGTTTAAAAAGTGGTTATTCAACATGAGGCACGATCCAATTGACATTTTGAATCATTTCAGGTACAGTCAAAAAAATCCATTTTCTGCCGAAAAACGATGACCGCGGCGCTGTCGAAGGTTCCCAAAATGGTCAATTGCTATGAAATTTTAACATTGAATCTTTTGGCTGCAAATTAATGTTGGATGTGAATTATTACTTTTTCAACTAAAATAAATGTATTTGAAGTCATTTCTGTGCCTGAAATTGGTCAAAATTGAAGCTTCTGAGTAAGCAAAACTCTGTAAAAATTGCAATTTTGGTCACTGTGACAGTTTAAAAAGTGGTTATTCAACATAAGGCACGATCCAATTGACATTTTGAATCATTTTAGGCACAGTCCAAAAAATCAATTTTCTGCCGAAAAACGATTACCGCGGAGCTGTTGAACGTTCCCAAAATGGTCAATTTCGATGAAATTTTAACATTGAATCTTTTGGCTGTAAATTAATGTTGGATGTGAATTATTACTTTTTCAACTAAAATAAATGTGTTTAAAGTCATTTCTGTACCTGAAATTGGTCAAAATTAAAGCTTCTGAGTAAGCAAAACTCTGTAAAAATGGCAATTTTGGTCCCTGTGAGGGTTTAAAAAGTTGTTATTCAACATGAGGCACGATCCAATTGACATTTTGAATCATTTTAGGTACAGTCCAAAAAACTCAATTTTCTCCCGAAAAACGATGACCGCGGAGCTGTCGAACGTTCCCAAAATGGTCAATTTCGATGAAATTTTAACATTGAATCTTTTGGCTGTGAATTAATGTTGGATGTGAATTATTACTTTTTCAACTAAAATAAATGTGTTTAAAGTCATTTCTGTGCCTGAAATTGGTCTAAATTGAAGCTTCTGAGTAAGCAAAACTCTGTAAAAATAGCAATTTTGGTCATTGTGAGAGTTTAAAAAGTGGTTATTCAACATGAGGCACGATCCAATTGACATTTTGAATCATTTCAGGTACAGTCCAAAAAATCAATTTTCTGCCGAAAAACGATGACCGCGGAGCTGTCGAACGTTTCCAAAATGGTCAATTTCTATGAAATTTTAACATTGAATCTTTTGGCTGTGAATTAATGTTGGATGTGAATTATTACTTTTTCAACTAAAATAAATGTGTTTAAAGTCATTTCTGTGCCTGAAATTGGTCTAAATTGAAGCTTCTGAGTAAGCAAAACTCTGTAAAAATAGCAATTTTGGTCATTGTGAGGGTTTAAAAAGTGGTTATTCAACATGAGGCACGATCCAATTGACATTTTGAATCATTTTAAGTACAGTCCAAAAAATCAATTTTCTGCCGAAAATCAATGACCACGGAGATGTCGAACGTTCCCAAAAGGGTCAATTTCGATGAAATTTTAACATTGAATCTTTTGGATGTAAATTAATGTTGGATGAGAATTATTACTTTTTCAACTAAAATAAATGTGTTTAAAGTCATTTCTGTGCCTGAAATTGGTCTAAATTGAAGCTTCTGAGTAAGCAAAACTCTGTAAAAATAGCAATTTTGGTCATTGTGAGAGTTTAAAAAGTGGTTATTCAACATGAGGCACGATCCAATTGACATTTTGAATCATTTCAGGTACAGTCCAAAAAATCAATTTTCTGCCGAAAAACGATGACCGCGGAGCTGTCGAACGTTTCCAAAATGGTCAATTTCTATGAAATTTTAACATTGAATCTTTTGGCTGTGAATTAATGTTGGATGTGAATTATTACTTTTTCAACTAAAATAAATGTGTTTAAAGTCATTTCTGTGCCTGAAATTGGTCAAAATTGAAGCTTCTGAGCAAGCAAAACTCTGTAAAAAATGGCAATTTTGGTCCCTGTGAGGGTTTAAAAAGTGGTTATTCAACATGAGGCGCGATCCAATTGACATTTTGAATAATTTTAGGTACAGTCCAAAAAACTCAATTTTCTGCCGAAAACGATTACCGCGGAGCTGTTGAACGTTCCCAAAATGGTCAATTTCGATGAAATTTTAACATTGAATCTTTTGGCTGTAAATTAATGTTGGATGTGAATTATTACTTTTTCAACTAAAATAAATGTGTTTAAAGTCATTTCTGTGCCTGAAATTGGTCAAAATTGAACCTTCTGAGTAAGCAAAACTCTGTAAAAATGGCAATTTTGGTCCCTGTGAGGGTTTAAAAAGTGGTTATTCAACATGAGGCACGATCCAATTGACATTTTGAATCATTTCAGGCACAGTCCAAAAAATCAATTTTCTGCCGAAAAACGATGACCGCGGAGCTGTCGAACGTTCCCAAAATGGTCAATTTCTGTGAAATTTTAACATTGAATCTTTTGGCTGTAAATTAATGTTGGATGTGAATTATTACTTTTTCAACTAAAATAAATGTTTTTAAAGTCATTTCTGTGCCTGAAATTGGTCAAAATTGAAGCTTCTGAGTAAGCAAAACTCTTCAAAAATGGCAATTTTGGTCCATGTGAGGGTTTAAAAAGTGGTTATTCAACATGAGGCATGATCCAATTGACATTTTGAATCATTTTAGGTACATTCCAAAAAATCAAATTTCTGCCGAAAAACGATGACCGCGGAGCTGTCGAACGTTCCCAAAATGGTCAATTTCGATGAAATTTTAACATTGAATCTTTTGGCTGTAAATTGATGTTGGATGTGAATTATTACTTTTTCAACTAAAATAAATGTATTTGAAGTAATGTCTGTGCGTGAAATTGGTCAAAATTAAAGCTTCTGAGTAAGCAAAACTCTGTAAAAATGGCAATTTTGGTCACTGTGAGGGTTTAAAAAGTGGTTATTCAACATGAGGCACAATCCAATTGACATTTTGAATCATTTTAGGTACAATCCAAAAAACTCAATTTTCTCCCGAAAAACGATGACCGCGGAGCTGTCGAACGTTCCCAAAATGGTAAATTTCGATGAAATTTTAACATTGAATCTTTTGGATGTAAATTAATATTGGATGTGAATTATTACTTTTTCAACTAAAATAAATGTGTTTAAAGTCATTTCTGTGCCTGAAATTGGTCAAAATTGAAGCTTCTGAGTAAGCAAAACTCTGTAAAAATGGCAATTTTGGTCCCTGTGAGGGTTTAAAAAGTGGTTATTCAACATGAGGCACGATCCAATTGACATTTTGAATCATTTCAGGCACAGTCCAAAAAATCAATTTTCTGCCGAAAAACGATGACCGCGGAGCTGTCGAACATTCCCAAAATGGTCAATTTCTATGAAATTTTAACATTGAATCTTTTGGCTGTAAATTAATGTTGGATGTGAATTATTACTTTTTCAACTAAAATAAATGTTTTTAAAGTCATTTCTGTGCCTGAAATTGGTCAAAATTGAAGCTTCTGAGTAAGCAAAACTCTGTAAAAATGGCAATTTTGGTCCAAGCGAGGGTTTAAAAAGTGGTTATTCAACATGATTCACGATCCAATTGACATTTTGAATCATTGTAGGTACAGCCCAAAAAATCAATTTCCTGCCGAAAAACGATGACCGCGGAGCTGTCGGACGTTCCCAAAATGGTCAATTTCGATGAAATTTTAACATTTAATCTTTTGGCTGTAAATTGCGGTTGGGTGTGAATTATCACTTTTTCAACTAAAATAAATGTGTTTAAAGTCATTTCTGTGCCTGAAATTGGTCAAAATTGAAGCTTCTGAGTAAGCAAAACTCTTCAAAAATGGCAATGTTGGTCCCTGTGAGGGTTTAAAAAGTGAATATTCAACATGAGGCACGATCCAATTGACATTTTGAATCATTTTAGGTACATTCCAAAAAATTAATTTTCTGCCGAAAAACGATGACCGCGGAGCTGTCGAACGTCCCAAAATGGTCAATTTCGATGAAATTTTAACATTGAATCTTTTGGCTGTAAATTAATGTTGGATGTGAATTATTACTTTTTCAACTAAAATAAATGTGTTTAAAGTCATTTCTGTGCCTGAAATTGGTCAAAATTGAACCTTCTGAGTAAGCAAAACTCTGTAAAAATGGCAATTTTGGTCACGTGAGAGTTTAAAAAGTGGTTATTCAACATGAGGCACGATCCAATCGACATTTTGAATCATTTTAGGTACAGTCCAAAAGATCAATTTTCTGCCGAAAAACGATTACCGCGGAGCTGTTGAACGTTCCCAAAATGGTCAATTTCGATGACATTTTAACATTTAATCTTTTGGCTGTAAATTAATGTTGGATGTGAATTATTACTTTTTTAACTACAATAAATGTGTTTAAAGTCATTTCTGTGCCTGAAATTGGTCAAAATTGAAGCCTCTGAGTAAGCAAAACTCTAAAAATGGCAATTTTGGTCACTGTGAGAGTTTAAAAAGTGGTTATTCAACATAAGGCACAATCCAATTGACATTTTGAATCATTTTAGGTACAGTCCAAAAAATCAATTTTCTGCCGAAAAACGATTACCGTGGAGCTGTTGAACGTTCCCAAAATGGTCAATTTCGATGAAATTTTAACATTGAATCTTTTGGCTGTAAATTAATGTTGGATGTGAATTATTACTTTTTCAACTAAAATAAATGTATTTGAAGTAATGTCTGTGCGTGAAATTGGTCAAAATTAAAGCTTCTGAGTAAGCAAAACTCTGTAAAAATGGCAATTTTGGTCACTGTGAGGGTTTAAAAAGTGATTATTCAACATGAGGCACAATCCAATTGACATTTTGAATCATTTTAGGTACAGTCCAAAAAATCAATTTTCTCCCGAAAAACGATAACCGCGGAGCTGTCGAACGTTCCCAAAATGGTCAATTTCAATGAAATTTTAACATTGAATCTTTTGGCTGTAAATTAATGTTGGATGTGAATTATTACTTTTTCAACTAAAATAAATGTTTTTAAAGTCATTTCTGTGCCTGAAATTGGTCAAAATTGAAGCTTCTGAGTAAGCAAAACTCTGTAAAAATGGCAATTTTGGTCCAAGCGAGGGTTTAAAAAGTTGTTATTCAACATGAGGCATGATCCAATTGACATTTTGAATCATTTTAGGTACAGTCCAAAAAACTCAATTTTCTCCCGAAAAACGATGACCGCGGAGCTGTCGAACGTTCCCAAAATGGTCAATTTCGATGAAATTTTAACATTGAATCTTTTGGATGTAAATTAATATTGGATGTGAATTATTACTTTTTCAACTAAAATAAATGTGTTTAAAGTCATTTCTGTGCCTGAAATTGGTCAAAATTGAAGCTTCTGAGTAAGCAAAACTCTGTAAAAATGGCAATTTGGGTCCCTGTGAGGGTTTAAAAAGTGGTTATTCAACATGAGGCATTTGACATTTTGAATCATTTCAGGCACAGTCCAAAAAATCAATTTTCTGCCGAAAAACGATGACCGCGGAGCTGTCGAACGTTCCCAAAATGGTCAATTTCTATGAAATTTTAACATTGAATCTTTTGGCTGTAAATTAATGTTGGATGTGAATTATTACTTTTTCAACTAAAATAAATGTTTTTAAAGTCATTTCTGTGCCTGAAATTGGTCAAAATTGAAGCTTCTGAGTAAGCAAAACTCTTCAAAAATGGCAATTTTGGTCCCTGTGAGGGTTTAAAAAGTGGTTATTCAACATGAGGCATGATCCAATTGACATTTTGAATCATTTTAGGTACATTCCAAAAAATCAAATTTCTGCCGAAAAACGATGACCGCGGAGCTGTCGAACGTTCCCAAAATGGTCAATCTCGATGAAATTTTAACATTGAATCTTTTGGATGTAAATTAATGTTGGATGTGAATTATTACTTTTTCAACTAAAATAAATGTGTTTAAAGTCATTTCTGTGCCTGAAATTGGTCAAAATTGAAGCTTCTGAGTAAGCAAAACTCTGTAAAAATGGCAATTTTGGTCACTGTGAGGGTTTAAAAAGTGGTTATTCAACATGAGGCACAATCCAATTGACATTTTGAATCATTTTAGGTACAATCCAAAAAACTCAATTTTCTCCCGAAAAACGATGACCGCGGAGCTGTCGAACGTTCCCAAAATGGTCAATTTCGATGAAATTTTAACATTGAATCTTTTGGATGTAAATTAATATTGGATGTGAATTATTACTTTTTCAACTAAAATAAATGTGTTTAAAGTCATTTCTGTGCCTGAAATTGGTCAAAATTGAAGCTTCTGAGTAAGCAAAACTCTGTAAAAATGGCAATTTTGGTCCAAGCGAGGGTTTAAAAAGTGGTTATTCAACATGATTCACGATCCAATTGACATTTTGAATCATTGTAGGTACAGCCCAAAAAATCAATTTCCTGCCGAAAAACGATGACCGCGGAGCTGTCGAACGTTCCCAAAATGGTCAATTTCGATGAAATTTTAACATTTAATCTTTTGGCTGTAAATTGCGGTTGGGTGTGAATTATCACTTTTTCAACTAAAATAAATGTGTTTAAAGTCATTTCTGTGCCTGAAATTGGTCAAAATTGAAGCTTCTGAGTAAGCAAAACTCTTCAAAAATGGCAATGTTGGTCCCTGTGAGGGTTTAAAAAGTGAATATTCAACATGAGGCACGATCCAATTGACATTTTGAATCATTTTAGGTACATTCCAAAAAATTAATTTTCTGCCGAAAAACGATGACCGCGGAGCTGTCGAACGTCCCAAAATGGTCAATTTCGATGAAATTTTAACATTGAATCTTTTGGCTGTAAATTAATGTTGGATGTGAATTATTACTTTTTCAACTAAAATAAATGTGTTTAAAGTCATTTCTGTGCCTGAAATTGGTCAAAATTGAACCTTCTGAGTAAGCAAAACTCTGTAAAAATGGCAATTTTGGTCACGTGAGAGTTTAAAAAGTGGTTATTCAACATGAGGCACGATCCAATCGACATTTTGAATCATTTTAGGTACAGTCCAAAAGATCAATTTTCTGCCGAAAAACGATTACCGCGGAGCTGTTGAACGTTCCCAAAATGGTCAATTTCGATGAAATTTTAACATTTAATCTTTTGGCTGTAAATTAATGTTGGATGTGAATTATTACTTTTTCAACTACAATAAATGTGTTTAAAGTCATTTCTGTGCCTGAAATTGGTCAAAATTGAAGCCTCTGAGTAAGCAAAACTCTAAAAATGGCAATTTTGGTCACTGTGAGAGTTTAAAATGTGGTTATTCAACATAAGGCACGATCCAAGTGACATTTTGAATCATTTTAGGTACAGTCCAAAAAATCAATTTTCTGCCGAAAAACGATTACCGTGGAGCTGTTGAACGTTCCCAAAATGGTCAATTTCGATGAAATCACTTAGCATAGTACACAGCGGATCGCCTACAACCCCACGGGCCGGCCGCTATATCGTGTAAGTTAGACATGATTCAAATTTGCAATGTAGAAAAGAAAGCAACATTGTTGTCAAGTGTCCAGTAGAACATATTACACATTAAAAGTGCATTCGATACAGCTTTATCAACGTTAGAAGTGGTTTTGGTGGCATTTTGTCTTTTTATGAAAAACAACAAACTACAAACCGAAAACAGTAGGAATGATAGTGCGGTCTGACTTAGGTCAATGCAATTTCTCTCGGGAGATGTATATTCCCTCCCCCAGTTTCAGTGTGCTAATGCCCCAGTTCTCCCCCCAGTTCCGTCCACCCTCCTCCCCATTCAGCACGTCGAAAGAGGGGATGCATGCAATAGCCCCGTTCGCTCTCCTGCCCATCCACTGCAACCCAGGTCATCCCCCCTCTTCCTCATCTCCAGAGTCCTCTGGTTCGTCCTCATCTAAAGGATCACAAATGTCCCCCCTGTAACCATTCCATTTCAGCCACACTTTGTTCCATTTCCTCGGGCAGGCTCGACTGGAGTATACCGCCCTCTCAGTCACCATCACCGCATCCATGTGTAGACACCATTGGGATTTGGACGGGAGGTCCGCCACCCCCCATCGCTGTGCTATGTCTCGCTTTGCCATCATCAATCCCACCGTGACCCAGATTTGTTCATACCTAGACAGGTCCGTGGGTTCCCAAATGTTAAGTAAGCACCTCCGCGGGTCGGGCAGCAGGGACCGATTCAGAGTTTGGGAGATCGTACGTAGTATTTGTTTCCAGTATTCCTGTATCCTGGGACATTCCCATATAGTGTGGAAAAAGGTGCCCTCCTCCCCACACCCACGGAGGCAGTATTGATGTGGCGCCCTATGTATGCGGTGTAGCATGTACCTCGTGTAGTATACTCTGTGCAGCACCTTGAATTGTACCAGGCGCATACGCGCTGAGATGCCCACCTCTTTGGGGGAGCCCAGTGCTGCATTCCACTCATGTTCATCCATGTCCCCTACGTCCTCTTCCCATTTACCTTTGAGTTGGAGTGTTGGATCCGGGGAGTTATTAAGCAATTTACGGTACGTGAGCGACGTCGCCCTCTCCAACATGTATTCAGTGAGGAGGCGATCCTCCAGAGGCGAGGAGTCGGGCAGAGATGCGTCGGGGGGTAGGGCCGCGAGCAACGCATGTCGTATTTGAATGTATCTATAAAGCTCCCTGTCACCCAAGCCATACAAGTCTTTTAAGCGGGTGAAGGGTATCACAGCATTCCTCTCCCATAAGTCACCCACCGTGGAGATGCCTATCGCGTCCCAGTGTTCAAAGCCCTTAGTGTTCCTCATATTACCTAGTGCCCGCGATTCCCATAGCGGAGTCAACCTGGTGAGCCTCCCCTTCCAACCCAATGCCGCCGTCGCCGTGTGCCACAATTGAACGGTTAATTTAGTGGGGCCCACTAAAGCCCGTACCTTACGACGGTCGTATAACGGACCCAGCATGGTATCTATGCCCAACTGATCCCTATCCAACTGGAAGGCAGGTTCGGTATGCGGGGCGTGAATCCATTGGTTTATTGGTTTCAGGTGTACAGCCCAATAGTACAACTTGAGATTTGGCAGCGCAATACCTCCATCATACCAATCCCTATGTAGCTTTGATTGTGCCACGCGTGCAGGGAGGTTACCCCACAGAAGGGTCGATACTAGAGCAGCGACTTTCTGGAAGAATCGCGGTGCCACGGGATAGGGTGTATTTTCGAGGACGTACAAGAAACGCGGCAGTGCCATCATCTTATAGAGCGCTGCCCTGCCCAAGAGTGTCAGTGGCAGGTCAGACCAGAATCTGACATCTCGTTTCAGCCTATCCAGGTGGGGTTTCAAGTTTTTATCGACAAATTCAACCGGATCCCTGGTGACGTGGATCCCTAGGTATTTAAAGGAAGAACCCGCCCGCTTCAGCGGGCACGTGTCGGACAGAATCGGGGCCGGGCCTCGCAGAACGTACAGCTCCGATTTGGTCCAATTCAGCGCATAGCCAGAAACGCTGCCATACGCATCGCAGATATTTAGCAACGCCGGCACCCCATCCACAGGGTCTGTCAGGTAAAGCAACATATCATCTGCGTACAGTGACAGACGGTCTTCCCAACCCCCCCTCCACCTTATGCCCTTGAGAAGCGGTGTGGTTCTCAGAAGGGTCGCAAGAGGTTCCAAAGAGATTGCAAACAGCAGGGGCGAAAGAGGGCACCCCTGTCGTGTGCCCCTTCCCAACGGAAATGTACGTGATAGATGGCCGTTAGCCACCACCTGCGCCACTGGGTCGGTGTACAGTAGTTTGACCCATGCAATGAAGCGAGGGCCGAACCCCAGACGGCTCAATGTTTCAAACAGGTATTCCCACTCCACCAGATCAAAAGCCATTTTGGCGTCCAGGGCCAAAATCACTGCTGGAGTGTCGATATCGTCCGCCCTAGCCAAGATCCCGTGTAACCGCCGTAGATTTAAAGAGGTGTTTCTATGTGGCATAAACCCGGACTGGTCCGGATGTATAATGGACGACAGATGGGGCAGGAGCCTTTGTGCCAGGAGTTTAGCCAAAATCTTCGCTTCGGCGTTAAGTAAGGAAATAGGCCGATAGGAGGAACATTCATCCGGCGGTTTGCCGGGTTTGGGGATGGCCACGATGGTCGCCGTCCGTTGGTCCGGCGGGAGGAGACCCCCTTCCAGACAATCCGCATACATCCCCAACAGATGCACACTGAGGGCCTCAGGCATTGCTTGGTACCATTCAATGGGTATGCCATTTGGGCCCATTGCCTTTCCCGGATGTAGAGCCTTAATTGCCATCTGGACTTCATCGACAGTAATGTCTGCCTCCAGCTCAACTGAGGCCTCCTGTGACAACGTCTGGACCTCTATCGGAGCCAAGAGGGCCCTGGCCCTTTCAGCGGTAACCATACATTCCGGGGTGTATACTCGCTCAAAATGGGTCGCCAGCAACTCTGTAATTTGTCGCGGATCTGTGTGTATCACATCTTTCAGACTTTGGATTCTCCTAAAGCTGCCCTCTCGCCTATCAAGCCACGCCAGCATTTTTCCAGCTTTGTCTCCTACCTCATAAATTCTATTACGAGTGTCGGCTAAGTGACCCTTCACCAGCTGACGCAAGTGATCAGCATATAATTGTTGCTGGAGGGTGAGGGCGTGAAGGCCGGCGGGAGAGGGGTTAGTCTCATGGGCTTCGGTTTGGGCCAGCAGCGCCACCTCCAGCTCATCCAGTTCCCGCGACAGCTGCCTTCTATGCCCCGTGATGGAGTTGATTGCTTGCCCCCTTAGAACCGTTTTGTAGGCTTCCCAGAGTACTGCCGGGGAGCGCACCGAATGTATGTTTTCAAGGAAATACTGCTTCGTCGTATTTGTAAGAGCCTTACGGACCTGTGGGACCTTGAGGTATGTAGCACTAATGGGGTAAATGCGTTTTCGTGCACTAGCCTGCGAGGAGAGTGACAACGTGAGTGGTGAGTGGTCGGAAATCCCCCTCGGGTGAATCCCCACTGCATCAACATAGCGGAGGCCCTCCCCCAGTGATAGGAAGTAGTCAATGCGCGACAGACTGCCATGCACCGTAGAGTGGAAAGTGTATTGTTGCGCGCTGGGGTGTAAGCGCCTCCAGATGTCAGTCAAGCCCATGGACGCCGCGAAGCGTCGGAAGTAGGATTCCCCCCCCTGTGATGCAGGCGCGGGGTGTTTGTCCAATTGTGCGTCCATGACAGCATTAAAATCTCCCCCTAGAATGATCTCACCTTCAGGGAGGGTCAACAGGAATTCCCCCAGTTTCGGGAGGTGGACCGACTGCAAAGCTGGTGGAATATATACAGACACCACATTGAAGAGCCTCCCCTCCCATTGCCCATGCAAGGCTGCGAAGCACCCCTGGTCATCGGTCTTAGTCGACAAGGGAAGGAATCGGGAGTTCTTTCGTACCAATATACCAGAACCCCTGGATCCCGACGTAAATTCAGAGTGAACCCACATTTTATAGCCACGCCTATCCAGGGCTTTCGCTGCCCCCCCTACCAAATGTGTTTCTTGCAGCAGGGCCAAGGTTGGTCGCTGGCGCTTAATTGCAGTCAGAACCAACCCCCGTTTAACCTTGTCACCCAAGCCTCTCACATTCCAGGACAATAAACATAAGGGAGGGCAGTGCGAGTCAGTGGACCCCACGTCCATTACCGGGCCAGTACCATCAGCCATCAGTGCTTAGAGTGGTCGGGGTGTACCGTTTGAACGGCTGAGTCGCAAACATGGCCGTGCCCCTGCACAGCAAAGAGGAAGGGAACATTACGGGGGCATAGTATCGCTGTCATTTCCCAGCAACATACACTGGCGCACACAAGGGTTAAAGGAGTGACCCCGACCGCTCACACACATTCCTAACAGAAACAAGAACAGTTCTGAACAATCCCCCCTCCCTGCCCCCCTGCCAAACGGACTTCGAACTGCCCGCCACCCCAACCAAGCAGAGTGCTTTACCCTTCCCATAACTAGAGTACTTGCGTGTAGGGGGGAGAGTGTCTCCCCGGGCTGGCGGCCTCCCTGTATGCCGTCGGGGCGGCCATGCCAGAGTCTACGTGCAGCAGTCCAAACAGCAATTCACAACGGGAGCCAGTAATCTCTAGCGATGCAGAGTTCGGGGTAGGAGTCATTCGGTCCCACCTCCTCCTTCAAAGCCATGGGACGGAGACCGCTCCAGTCTCTCTCCTCGACCAGATGTCTGGGAGCCTGTTCTACTGCCACCCCTACGATCGTGATCCGGCCTATGCGTCTTGCGTTGTCTCCCAACAGTGTGCCAGCCCTCCAGCCAGTCCCGGGCCGTTTCAGGGTTATCAAAAAACCACACCTTTTTGTCCGCTACCACTCGAAGTTTAGCCGGGAATAACATGGAGTACGGCAGTTCCTTTTCTCTCAGGGTCTTTTTCACTTCTAGGAACGTTCTCCTCCGCCTGGCCACTTCTGCCGTGTAATCCGGAAAGAAAGCAATCTTTGAGTTTTGTACTTGTATGGCTGGCGCAATCCTTGCGGCCTGCAGAATGGCGTCCCGGTCGCGGAAATTGAACAACCTGGCCAGTATTGGACGCGGCGTGCCTCCCGTCTTGGGTTTTCCTCCCGGAACACGATGGGCCCTTTCAACCGAAAAGAAGTTCGAGAGCCCCTTAGGTTGCAGCCGGGTCTTGATTAAGTCCTCCACATAGAGGTCTAGTGTCCCCGTGTCTTCCGATTCCGGCACTCCTAAAATACGGACATTGTTACGTCTGGAACGGCCTTCCTGGTCATCCAACTTGTCTTTAAGCAGCTTGTTGTCCGTCTGCAGTCGTTCCACCGCCGTCTGTAATTCGGACACATCCTCGACCAGCGACTTGGTGACCACTTCAACCTGTTTGACCCTTTCGTTCATCTTTTGGAGATCTGCCCGTATCAGGGTGACTTCAGTCGCCGTGGCACCCACCGTCGCTTGCACCTGGGCCAGCGCCGCCAGGACGTCATCAAGCGTGGCTTTCTTCGCCCCCTCCGCCTCCGCCACTTTACCAGCCGATATTCGTTGCTCCTGGGGTGGTGATTGTCTGTTGTACGCAAACTTGTCCAGTTTGGCTTGGGCGGAGGCATTTTTTGGGCCCCTGTGCGACATGACTTAGATTGGTCCCGCCAAAGAAGGGGTGGGGGAGGGGTGCCTTCGGTCGCACCGGTCCGCGCAGGTGGACCCACAAGGAAGTCGAGGAGTGCCCCTCGCAAGTACACACCAGGGGGGGGGGAATGCCGCCCCTGCCAACGCCACTCCTCGGCTATTTGCCGGTTGCGCCCTGAATCTGCCCCCCAGCTGCACTCCGGATCATGGCCTCATGGTAGGCCTCGTGGATCGCCCCTTCTCAGTGTCACTGCTGTGCAGTAGTGTCCAATCTCCCGCCTCGTCAATAGAACCGGCAGCAGGGGCCCCACCGGCGCCCTCGGTGAAGTGGCTGTATCTGACACACTTGGGCCCCTCACTGCCGGCTCCGTGAAGATTAACTGGCCGGCCCCCGGCCCTGTCGCAACTTGTTGGGGGCAGCGGGAGAGCGAGTGCTCCGAGGCGCTGTCTTCTCCTCCGGTTGAAGCGTGTGAGACGGGGGCTACATTCGAGCGTCCCCAGGGCCCGACGGTACTGGATAGGGCTCCGTGGGTGTGTAGATCGACTCACCCGGCGCACCGGCACTTCCGGCCTCCCCTCCTCCGGCTCCAGGCCACTTCCGGTCGGCAGCCTGCGTTCTGTGGCTCCGCGGCTGCAGCGCTGCAGGCAGGCCCGGCTCCTCCTCTACGAGCAGTCGGCGATTCCGCTCCCGGCGAAGCCTCTGTCGCTCCCAAAATTTCAGCAGCGGTAGCCGCACGGTCTCTGGGTCCGGTCCGCCCCACCCAGCTGGTGAGGGAAGGATATGAGATACGGATTGATGCGGGAAGCCGCTTCTTCCCGGGAGCCTCCCTAAGCAGCGGCCGCCATCATCGGCTGCTAGCCACGCCCCTTCATTTCGATGAAATTTTAACATTGAATCTTTTGGCTGTAAATTAATGTTGGATGTGAATTATTACTTTTTCAACTAAAATAAATGTATTTGAAGTAATGTCTGTGCGTGAAATTGGTCAAAATTAAAGCTTCTGAGTAAGCAAAACTCTGTAAAAATGGCAATTTTGGTCACTGTGAGGGTTTAAAAAGTGGTTATTCAACATAAGGCACAATCCAATTGACATTTTGAATCATTTTAGGTACAGTCCAAAAAATCAATTTTCTCCCGAAAAACGATAACCGCGGAGCTGTCGAACGTTCCCAAAATGGTCAATTTCGATGAAATTTTAACATTGAATCTTTTGGCTGTAAATTAATGTTGGATGTGAATTATTACTTTTTCAACTAAAATAAATGTGTTTAAAGTAATTTCTGTGCCTGGGATGGGTCAAAATTAAAGCTTCTGAGTAAGCAAAACTCTGTAAAAATGGCAATTTTGGTCCCTGTGAGGGTTTAAAAAGTGGTTATTCAACATGAGGCACGATCCAATTGACATTTTGAATCATTTCAGGCACAGTCCAAAAAATCAATTTTCTGCCGAAAAACGATGACCGCGGAGCTGTCGAACATTCCCAAAATGGTCAATTTCTATGAAATTTTAACATTGAATCTTTTGGCTGTAAATTAATGTTGGATGTGAATTATTACTTTTTCAACTAAAATAAATGTTTTTAAAGTCATTTCTGTGCCTGAAATTGGTCAAAATTGAAGCTTCTGAGTAAGCAAAACTCTGTAAAAATGGCAATTTTGGTCCAAGCGAGGGTTTAAAAAGTTGTTATTCAACATGAGGCATGATCAATTGACATTTTGAATCATTTTAGGTACAGTCCAAAAAATTCAATTTTCTCCCGAAAAACGATAACCGCGGAGCTGTCGAACGTTCCCAAAATGGTCAATTTCGATGAAATTTTAACATTGAATCTTTTGGCTGTAAATTAATGTTGGATGTGAATTATTACTTTTTCAACTAAAATAAATGTGTTTAAAGTAATTTCTGTGCCTGGGATGGGTCAAAATTAAAGCTTCTGAGAAAGCAAAACTCTGTAAAAATGGCAATTTTGGTCCCTGTTAGGGTTTAAAAAGTGGTTATTCAACATGAGGCATGATCCAATTGACATTTTGAATCATTTTAGGTACATTCCAAAAAATCAAATTTCTGCCGAAAAACGATGACCGCGGAGCTGTCGAACGTTCCCAAAATGGTCAATCTCGATGAAATTTTAACATTGAATCTTTTGGATGTAAATTAATGTTGGATGTGAATTATTACTTTTTCAACTAAAATAAATGTGTTTAAAGTCATTTCTGTGCCTGAAATTGGTCAAAATTGAAGCTTCTGAGTAAGCAAAACTCTGTAAAAATGGCAATTTTGGTCACTGTGAGGGTTTAAAAAGTGGTTATTCAACATGAGGCACAATCCAATTGACATTTTGAATCATTTTAGGTACAATCCAAAAAACTCAATTTTCTCCCGAAAAACGATGACCGCGGAGCTGTCGAACGTTCCCAAAATGGTCAATTTCGATGAAATTTTAACATTGAATCTTTTGGATGTAAATTAATATTGGATGTGAATTATTACTTTTTCAACTAAAATAAATGTGTTTAAAGTCATTTCTGTGCCTGAAATTGGTCAAAATTGAAGCTTCTGAGTAAGCAAAACTCTGTAAAAATGGCAATTTTGGTCCAAGCGAGGGTTTAAAAAGTGGTTATTCAACATGATTCACGATCCAATTGACATTTTGAATCATTGTAGGTACAGCCCAAAAAATCAATTTCCTGCCGAAAAACGATGACCGCGGAGCTGTCGAACGTTCCCAAAATGGTCAATTTCGATGAAATTTTAACATTTAATCTTTTGGCTGTAAATTGCGGTTGGGTGTGAATTATCACTTTTTCAACTAAAATAAATGTGTTTAAAGTCATTTCTGTGCCTGAAATTGGTCAAAATTGAAGCTTCTGAGTAAGCAAAACTCTTCAAAAATGGCAATGTTGGTCCCTGTGAGGGTTTAAAAAGTGAATATTCAACATGAGGCACGATCCAATTGACATTTTGAATCATTTTAGGTACATTCCAAAAAATTAATTTTCTGCCGAAAAACGATGACCGCGGAGCTGTCGAACGTCCCAAAATGGTCAATTTCGATGAAATTTTAACATTGAATCTTTTGGCTGTAAATTAATGTTGGATGTGAATTATTACTTTTTCAACTAAAATAAATGTGTTTAAAGTCATTTCTGTGCCTGAAATTGGTCAAAATTGAACCTTCTGAGTAAGCAAAACTCTGTAAAAATGGCAATTTTGGTCACGTGAGAGTTTAAAAAGTGGTTATTCAACATGAGGCACGATCCAATCGACATTTTGAATCATTTTAGGTACAGTCCAAAAGATCAATTTTCTGCCGAAAAACGATTACCGCGGAGCTGTTGAACGTTCCCAAAATGGTCAATTTCGATGAAATTTTAACATTTAATCTTTTGGCTGTAAATTAATGTTGGATGTGAATTATTACTTTTTCAACTACAATAAATGTGTTTAAAGTCATTTCTGTGCCTGAAATTGGTCAAAATTGAAGCCTCTGAGTAAGCAAAACTCTAAAAATGGCAATTTTGGTCACTGTGAGAGTTTAAAATGTGGTTATTCAACATAAGGCACGATCCAAGTGACATTTTGAATCATTTTAGGTACAGTCCAAAAAATCAATTTTCTGCCGAAAAACGATTACCGTGGAGCTGTTGAACGTTCCCAAAATGGTCAATTTCGATGACATTTTTTTTTTTTTTTTTTTTTTTTTTTTTTCCAAAACCTTTATTGCACTTAGCATAGTACACAGCGGATCGCCTACAACCCCACGGGCCGGCCGCTATATCGTGTAAGTTAGACATGATTCAAATTTGCAATGTAGAAAAGAAAGCAACATTGTTGTCAAGTGTCCAGTAGAACATATTACACATTAAAAGTGCATTCGATACAGCTTTATCAACGTTAGAAGTGGTTTTGGTGGCATTTTGTCTTTTTATGAAAAACAACAAACTACAAACCGAAAACAGTAGGAATGATAGTGCGGTCTGACTTAGGTCAATGCAATTTCTCTCGGGAGATGTATATTCCCTCCCCCAGTTTCAGTGTGCTAATGCCCCAGTTCTCCCCCCAGTTCCGTCCACCCTCCTCCCCATTCAGCATGTCGAAAGAGGGGATGCATGCAATAGCCCCGTTCGCTCTCCTGCCCATCCACTGCAACCCAGGTCATCCCCCCTCTTCCTCATCTCCAGAGTCCTCTGGTTCGTCCTCATCTAAAGGATCACAAATGTCCCCCCTGTAACCATTCCATTTCAGCCACACTTTGTTCCATTTCCTCGGGCAGGCTCGACTGGAGTATACCGCCCTCTCAGTCACCATCACCGCATCCATGTGTAGACACCATTGGGATTTGGACGGGAGGTCCGCCACCCCCCATCGCTGTGCTATGTCTCGCTTTGCCATCATCAATCCCACCGTGACCCAGATTTGTTCATACCTAGACAGGTCCGTGGGTTCCCAAATGTTAAGTAAGCACCTCCGCGGGTCGGGCAGCAGGGACCGATTCAGAGTTTGGGAGATCGTACGTAGTATTTGTTTCCAGTATTCCTGTATCCTGGGACATTCCCATATAGTGTGGAAAAAGGTGCCCTCCTCCCCACACCCACGGAGGCAGTATTGATGTGGCGCCCTATGTATGCGGTGTAGCATGTACCTCATGTAGTATACTCTGTGCAGCACCTTGAATTGTACCAGGCGCATACGCGCTGAGATGCCCACCTCTTTGGGGGAGCCCAGTGCTGCATTCCACTCATGTTCATCCATGTCCCCTACGTCCTCTTCCCATTTACCTTTGAGTTGGAGTGTTGGATCCGGGGAGTTATTAAGCAATTTACGGTACGTGAGCGACGTCGCCCTCTCCAACATGTATTCAGTGAGGAGGCGATCCTCCAGAGGCGAGGAGTCGGGCAGAGATGCGTCGGGGGGTAGGGCCGCGAGCAACGCATGTCGTATTTGAATGTATCTATAAAGCTCCCTGTCACCCAAGCCATACAAGTCTTTTAAGCGGGTGAAGGGTATCACAGCATTCCTCTCCCATAAGTCACCCACCGTGGAGATGCCTATCGCGTCCCAGTGTTCAAAGCCCTTAGTGTTCCTCATATTACCTAGTGCCCGCGATTCCCATAGCGGAGTCAACCTGGTGAGCCTCCCCTTCCAACCCAATGCCGCCGTCGCCGTGTGCCACAATTGAACGGTTAATTTAGTGGGGCCCACTAAAGCCCGTACCTTACGACGGTCGTATAACGGACCCAGCATGGTATCTATGCCCAACTGATCCCTATCCAACTGGAAGGCAGGTTCGGTATGCGGGGCGTGAATCCATTGGTTTATTGGTTTCAGGTGTACAGCCCAATAGTACAACTTGAGATTTGGCAGCGCAATACCTCCATCATACCAATCCCTATGTAGCTTTGATTGTGCCACGCGTGCAGGGAGGTTACCCCACAGAAGGGTCGATACTAGAGCAGCGACTTTCTGGAAGAATCGCGGTGCCACGGGATAGGGTGTATTTTCGAGGACGTACAAGAAACGCGGCAGTGCCATCATCTTATAGAGCGCTGCCCTGCCCAAGAGTGTCAGTGGCAGGTCAGACCAGAATCTGACATCTCGTTTCAGCCTATCCAGGTGGGGTTTCAAGTTTTTATCGACAAATTCAACCGGATCCCTGGTGACGTGGATCCCTAGGTATTTAAAGGAAGAACCCGCCCGCTTCAGCGGGCACGTGTCGGACAGAATCGGGGCCGGGCCTCGCAGAACGTACAGCTCCGATTTGGTCCAATTCAGCGCATAGCCAGAAACGCTGCCATACGCATCGCAGATATTTAGCAACGCCGGCACCCCATCCACAGGGTCTGTCAGGTAAAGCAACATATCATCTGCGTACAGTGACAGACGGTCTTCCCAACCCCCCCTCCACCTTATGCCCTTGAGAAGCGGTGTGGTTCTCAGAAGGGTCGCAAGAGGTTCCAAAGAGATTGCAAACAGCAGGGGCGAAAGAGGGCACCCCTGTCGTGTGCCCCTTCCCAACGGAAATGTACGTGATAGATGGCCGTTAGCCACCACCTGCGCCACTGGGTCGGTGTACAGTAGTTTGACCCATGCAATGAAGCGAGGGCCGAACCCCAGACGGCTCAATGTTTCAAACAGGTATTCCCACTCCACCAGATCAAAAGCCATTTTGGCGTCCAGGGCCAAAATCACTGCTGGAGTGTCGATATCGTCCGCCCTAGCCAAGATCCCGTGTAACCGCCGTAGATTTAAAGAGGTGTTTCTATGTGGCATAAACCCGGACTGGTCCGGATGTATAATGGACGACAGATGGGGCAGGAGCCTTTGTGCCAGGAGTTTAGCCAAAATCTTCGCTTCGGCGTTAAGTAAGGAAATAGGCCGATAGGAGGAACATTCATCCGGCGGTTTGCCGGGTTTGGGGATGGCCACGATGGTCGCCGTCCGTTGGTCCGGCGGGAGGAGACCCCCTTCCAGACAATCCGCATACATCCCCAACAGATGCACACTGAGGGCCTCAGGCATTGCTTGGTACCATTCAATGGGTATGCCATTTGGGCCCATTGCCTTTCCCGGATGTAGAGCCTTAATTGCCATCTGGACTTCATCGACAGTAATGTCTGCCTCCAGCTCAACTGAGGCCTCCTGTGACAACGTCTGGACCTCTATCGGAGCCAAGAGGGCCCTGGCCCTTTCAGCGGTAACCATACATTCCGGGGTGTATACTCGCTCAAAATGGGTCGCCAGCAACTCTGTAATTTGTCGCGGATCTGTGTGTATCACCCCTCTCACATCTTTCAGACTTTGGATTCCCCTAAAGCTGCCCTCTCGCCTATCAAGCCACGCCAGCATTTTTCCAGCTTTGTCTCCTACCTCATAAATTCTATTACGAGTGTCGGCTAAGTGACCCTTCACCAGCTGACGCAAGTGATCAGCATATAATTGTTGCTGGAGGGTGAGGGCGTGAAGGCCGGCGGGAGAGGGGTTAGTCTCATGGGCTTCGGTTTGGGCCAGCAGCGCCACCTCCAGCTCATCCAGTTCCCGCGACAGCTGCCTTCTATGCCCCGTGATGGAGTTGATTGCTTGCCCCCTTAGAACCGTTTTGTAGGCTTCCCAGAGTACTGCCGGGGAGCGCACCGAATGTATGTTTTCAAGGAAATACTGCTTCGTCGTATTTGTAAGAGCCTTACGGACCTGTGGGACCTTGAGGTATGTAGCACTAATGGGGTAAATGCGTTTTCGTGCACTAGCCTGCGAGGAGAGTGACAACGTGAGTGGTGAGTGGTCGGAAATCCCCCTCGGGTGAATCCCCACTGCATCAACATAGCGGAGGCCCTCCCCCAGTGATAGGAAGTAGTCAATGCGCGACAGACTGCCATGCACCGTAGAGTGGAAAGTGTATTGTTGCGCGCTGGGGTGTAAGCGCCTCCAGATGTCAGTCAAGCCCATGGACGCCGCGAAGCGTCGGAAGTAGGATTCCCCCCCCTGTGATGCAGGCGCGGGGTGTTTGTCCAATTGTGCGTCCATGACAGCATTAAAATCTCCCCCTAGAATGATCTCACCTTCAGGGAGGGTCAACAGGAATTCCCCCAGTTTCGGGAGGTGGACCGACTGCAAAGCTGGTGGAATATATACAGACACCACATTGAAGAGCCTCCCCTCCCATTGCCCATGCAAGGCTGCGAAGCACCCCTGGTCATCGGTCTTAGTCGACAAGGGAAGGAATCGGGAGTTCTTTCGTACCAATATACCAGAACCCCTGGATCCCGACGTAAATTCAGAGTGAACCCACATTTTATAGCCACGCCTATCCAGGGCTTTCGCTGCCCCCCCTACCAAATGTGTTTCTTGCAGCAGGGCCAAGGTTGGTCGCTGGCGCTTAATTGCAGTCAGAACCAACCCCCGTTTAACCTTGTCACCCAAGCCTCTCACATTCCAGGACAATAAACATAAGGGAGGGCAGTGCGAGTCAGTGGACCCCACGTCCATTACCGGGCCAGTACCATCAGCCATCAGTGCTTAGAGTGGTCGGGGTGTACCGTTTGAACGGCTGAGTCGCAAACATGGCCGTGCCCCTGCACAGCAAAGAGGAAGGGAACATTACGGGGGCATAGTATCGCTGTCATTTCCCAGCAACATACACTGGCGCACACAAGGGTTAAAGGAGTGACCCCGACCGCTCACACACATTCCTAACAGAAACAAGAACAGTTCTGAACAATCCCCCCTCCCTGCCCCCCTGCCAAACGGACTTCGAACTGCCCGCCACCCCAACCAAGCAGAGTGCTTTACCCTTCCCATAACTAGAGTACTTGCGTGTAGGGGGGAGAGTGTCTCCCCGGGCTGGCGGCCTCCCTGTATGCCGTCGGGGCGGCCATGCCAGAGTCTACGTGCAGCAGTCCAAACAGCAATTCACAACGGGAGCCAGTAATCTCTAGCGATGCAGAGTTCGGGGTAGGAGTCATTCGGTCCCACCTCCTCCTTCAAAGCCATGGGACGGAGACCGCTCCAGTCTCTCTCCTCGACCAGATGTCTGGGAGCCTGTTCTACTGCCACCCCTACGATCGTGATCCGGCCTATGCGTCTTGCGTTGTCTCCCAACAGTGTGCCAGCCCTCCAGCCAGTCCCGGGCCGTTTCAGGGTTATCAAAAAACCACACCTTTTTGTCCGCTACCACTCGAAGTTTAGCCGGGAATAACATGGAGTACGGCAGTTCCTTTTCTCTCAGGGTCTTTTTCACTTCTAGGAACGTTCTCCTCCGCCTGGCCACTTCTGCCGTGTAATCCGGAAAGAAAGCAATCTTTGAGTTTTGTACTTGTATGGCTGGCGCAATCCTTGCGGCCTGCAGAATGGCGTCCCGGTCGCGGAAATTGAACAACCTGGCCAGTATTGGACGCGGCGTGCCTCCCGTCTTGGGTTTTCCTCCCGGAACACGATGGGCCCTTTCAACCGAAAAGAAGTTCGAGAGCCCCTTAGGTTGCAGCCGGGTCTTGATTAAGTCCTCCACATAGAGGTCTAGTGTCCCCGTGTCTTCCGATTCCGGCACTCCTAAAATACGGACATTGTTACGTCTGGAACGGCCTTCCTGGTCATCCAACTTGTCTTTAAGCAGCTTGTTGTCCGTCTGCAGTCGTTCCACCGCCGTCTGTAATTCGGACACATCCTCGACCAGCGACTTGGTGACCACTTCAACCTGTTTGACCCTTTCGTTCATCTTTTGGAGATCTGCCCGTATCAGGGTGACTTCAGTCGCCGTGGCACCCACCGTCGCTTGCACCTGGGCCAGCGCCGCCAGGACGTCATCAAGCGTGGCTTTCTTCGCCCCCTCCGCCTCCGCCACTTTACCAGCCGATATTCGTTGCTCCTGGGGTGGTGATTGTCTGTTGTACGCAAACTTGTCCAGTTTGGCTTGGGCGGAGGCATTTTTTGGGCCCCTGTGCGACATGACTTAGATTGGTCCCGCCAAAGAAGGGGTGGGGGAGGGGTGCCTTCGGTCGCACCGGTCCGCGCAGGTGGACCCACAAGGAAGTCGAGGATGGCCCCTCGCAAGTACACACCAGGGGGGGGGGAATGCCGCCCCTGCCAACGCCACTCCTCGGCTATTTGCCGGTTGCGCCCTGAATCTGCCCCCCAGCTGCACTCCGGATCATGGCCTCATGGTAGGCCTCGTGGATCGCCCCTTCTCAGTGTCACTGCTGTGCAGTAGTGTCCAATCTCCCGCCTCGTCAATAGAACCGGCAGCAGGGGCCCCACCGGCGCCCTCGGTGAAGTGGCTGTATCTGACACACTTGGGCCCCTCACTGCCGGCTCCGTGAAGATTAACTGGCCGGCCCCCGGCCCTGTCGCAACTTGTTGGGGGCAGCGGGAGAGCGAGTGCTCCGAGGCGCTGTCTGCTCCTCCGGTTGAAGCGTGTGAGACGGGGGCTACATTCGAGCGTCCCCAGGGCCCGACGGTACTGGATAGGGCTCCGTGGGTGTGTAGATCGACTCACCCGGCGCACCGGCACTTCCGGCCTCCCCTCCTCCGGCTCCAGGCCACTTCCGGTCGGCAGCCTGCGTTCTGTGGCTCCGCGGCTGCAGCGCTGCAGGCAGGCCCGGCTCCTCCTCTACGAGCAGTCGGCGATTCCGCTCCCGGCGAAGCCTCTGTCGCTCCCAAAATTTCAGCAGCGGTAGCCGCACGGTCTCTGGGTCCGGTCCGCCCCACCCAGCTGGTGAGGGAAGGATATGAGATACGGATTGATGCGGGAAGCCGCTTCTTCCCGGGAGCCTCCCTAAGCAGCGGCCGCCATCATCGGCTGCTAGCCACGCCCCTTCATTTCGATGAAATTTTAACATTGAATCTTTTGGCTGTAAATTAATGTTGGATGTGAATTATTACTTTTTCAACTAAAATAAATGTATTTGAAGTAATGTCTGTGCGTGAAATTGGTCAAAATTAAAGCTTCTGAGTAAGCAAAACTCTGTAAAAATGGCAATTTTGGTCACTGTGAGGGTTTAAAAAGTGGTTATTCAACATAAGGCACAATCCAATTGACATTTTGAATCATTTTAGGTACAGTCCAAAAAATCAATTTTCTCCCGAAAAACGATAACCGCGGAGCTGTCGAACGTTCCCAAAATGGTCAATTTTGATGAAATTTTAACATTGAATCTTTTGGCTGTAAATTAATGTTGGATGTGAATTATTACTTTTTCAACTAAAATAAATGTGTTTAAAGTAATTTCTGTGCCTGGGATGGGTCAAAATTAAAGCTTCTGAGTAAGCAAAACTCTGTAAAAATGGCAATTTTGGTCCCTGTGAGGGTTTAAAAAGTGGTTATTCAACATGAGGCACGATCCAATTGACATTTTGAATCATTTCAGGCACAGTCCAAAAAATCAATTTTCTGCCGAAAAACGATGACCGCGGAGCTGTCGAACATTCCCAAAATGGTCAATTTCTATGAAATTTTAACATTGAATCTTTTGGCTGTAATTTAATGTTGGATGTGAATTATTACTTTTTCAACTAAAATAAATGTTTTTAAAGTCATTTCTGTGCCTGAAATTGGTCAAAATTGAAGCTTCTGAGTAAGCAAAACTCTGTAAAAATGGCAATTTTGGTCCAAGCGAGGGTTTAAAAAGTTGTTATTCAACATGAGGCATGATCAATTGACATTTTGAATCATTTTAGGTACAGTCCAAAAAATTCAATTTTCTCCCGAAAAACGATAACCGCGGAGCTGTCGAACGTTCCCAAAATGGTCAATTTCGATGAAATTTTAACATTGAATCTTTTGGCTGTAAATTAATGTTGGATGTGAATTATTACTTTTTCAACTAAAATAAATGTGTTTAAAGTAATTTCTGTGCCTGGGATGGGTCAAAATTAAAGCTTCTGAGAAAGCAAAACTCTGTAAAAATGGCAATTTTGGTCCCTGTTAGGGTTTAAAAAGTGGTTATTCAACATGAGGCATGATCCAATTGACATTTTGAATCATTTTAGGTACATTCCAAAAAATCAAATTTCTGCCGAAAAACGATGACCGCGGAGCTGTCGAACGTTCCCAAAATGGTCAATCTCGATGAAATTTTAACATTGAATCTTTTGGATGTAAATTAATGTTGGATGTGAATTATTACTTTTTCAACTAAAATAAATGTGTTTAAAGTCATTTCTGTGCCTGAAATTGGTCAAAATTGAAGCTTCTGAGTAAGCAAAACTCTGTAAAAATGGCAATTTTGGTCACTGTGAGGGTTTAAAAAGTGGTTATTCAACATGAGGCACAATCCAATTGACATTTTGAATCATTTTAGGTACAATCCAAAAAACTCAATTTTCTCCCGAAAAACGATGACCGCGGAGCTGTCGAACGTTCCCAAAATGGTCAATTTCGATGAAATTTTAACATTGAATCTTTTGGATGTAAATTAATATTGGATGTGAATTATTACTTTTTCAACTAAAATAAATGTGTTTAAAGTCATTTCTGTGCCTGAAATTGGTCAAAATTGAAGCTTCTGAGTAAGCAAAACTCTGTAAAAATGGCAATTTTGGTCCAAGCGAGGGTTTAAAAAGTGGTTATTCAACATGATTCACGATCCAATTGACATTTTGAATCATTGTAGGTACAGCCCAAAAAATCAATTTCCTGCCGAAAAACGATGACCGCGGAGCTGTCGAACGTTCCCAAAATGGTCAATTTCGATGAAATTTTAACATTTAATCTTTTGGCTGTAAATTGCGGTTGGGTGTGAATTATCACTTTTTCAACTAAAATAAATGTGTTTAAAGTCATTTCTGTGCCTGAAATTGGTCAAAATTGAAGCTTCTGAGTAAGCAAAACTCTTAAAAAATGGCAATGTTGGTCCCTGTGAGGGTTTAAAAAGTGAATATTCAACATGAGGCACGATCCAATTGACATTTTGAATCATTTTAGGTACATTCCAAAAAATTAATTTTCTGCCGAAAAACGATGACCGCGGAGCTGTCGAACGTCCCAAAATGGTCAATTTCGATGAAATTTTAACATTGAATCTTTTGGCTGTAAATTAATGTTGGATGTGAATTATTACTTTTTCAACTAAAATAAATGTGTTTAAAGTCATTTCTGTGCCTGAAATTGGTCAAAATTGAACCTTCTGAGTAAGCAAAACTCTGTAAAAATGGCAATTTTGGTCACGTGAGAGTTTAAAAAGTGGTTATTCAACATGAGGCACGATCCAATCGACATTTTGAATCATTTTAGGTACAGTCCAAAAGATCAATTTTCTGCCGAAAAACGATTACCGCGGAGCTGTTGAACGTTCCCAAAATGGTCAATTTCGATGAAATTTTAACATTGAATCTTTTGGCTGTAAATTAATGTTGGATGTGAATTATTACTTTTTCAACTAAAATAAATGTATTTGAAGTAATGTCTGTGCGTGAAATTGGTCAAAATTAAAGCTTCTGAGTAAGCAAAACTCTGTAAAAATGGCAATTTTGGTCACTGTGAGGGTTTAAAAAGTGGTTATTCAACATAAGGCACAATCCAATTGACATTTTGAATCATTTTAGGTACAGTCCAAAAAATCAATTTTCTCCCGAAAAACGATAACCGCGGAGCTGTCGAACGTTCCCAAAATGGTCAATTTCGATGAAATTTTAACATTGAATCTTTTGGCTGTAAATTAATGTTGGATGTGAATTATTACTTTTTCAACTAAAATAAATGTGTTTAAAGTAATTTCTGTGCCTGGGATGGGTCAAAATTAAAGCTTCTGAGTAAGCAAAACTCTGTAAAAATGGCAATTTTGGTCCCTGTGAGGGTTTAAAAAGTGGTTATTCAACATGAGGCACGATCCAATTGACATTTTGAATCATTTCAGGCACAGTCCAAAAAATCAATTTTCTGCCGAAAAACGATGACCGCGGAGCTGTCGAACATTCCCAAAATGGTCATATTCTATGAAATTTTAACATTGAATCTTTTGGCTGTAAATTAATGTTGGATGTGAATTATTACTTTTTCAACTAAAATAAATGTTTTTAAAGTCATTTCTGTGCCTGAAATTGGTCAAAATTGAAGCTTCTGAGTAAGCAAAACTCTGTAAAAATGGCAATTTTGGTCCAAGCGAGGGTTTAAAAAGTTGTTATTCAACATGAGGCATGATCAATTGACATTTTGAATCATTTTAGGTACAGTCCAAAAAATTCAATTTTCTCCCGAAAAACGATAACCGCGGAGCTGTCGAACGTTCCCAAAATGGTCAATTTCGATGAAATTTTAACATTGAATCTTTTGGCTGTAAATTAATGTTGGATGTGAATTATTACTTTT
The DNA here is from genome assembly GCF_964261635.1 of Lissotriton helveticus. Lineage (NCBI taxonomy): Eukaryota > Metazoa > Chordata > Amphibia > Caudata > Salamandridae > Lissotriton > Lissotriton helveticus. Next base: position 762,009,084 of record NC_136070.1, read on the forward strand.
TCAACTAAAATAAATGTGTTTAAAGTAATTTCTGTGCCTGGGATGGGTCAAAATTAAAGCTTCTGAGAAAGCAAAACTCTGTAAAAATGGCAATTTTGGTCCCTGTTAGGGTTTAAAAAGTGGTTATTCAACATGAGGCACGATCCAATTGACATGTTGAATCATTTTAGGTACAGTCCAAAAAAATCAATTTTCTGTAGAAAAACGATGACCGCGGAGCTGTCGAACGTTCCCAAAATGGTCAATTTCGATGAAATTTTAACATTGAATCTTTTGGCTGTAAATTAATGTTGGATGTGAATTATTACTTTTTTAACTAAAATAAATGTGTTTAAAGTCATTTCTGTGCCTGAAATTGGTCAAAATTGAAGCTTCTGAGTAAGCAAAACTCTTCAAAAATGGCAATTTTGGTCCCAGTGAGGGTTTAAAAAGTGGTTATTCAACATGAGGCATGATCCAATTGACATTTTGAATCATTTTAGGTACATTCCAAAAAATCAATTTTCTGCCGAAAAACGATGACCGCGGAGCTGTCGAACGTTCCCAAAATGGTCAATTTCGATGAAATTTTAACATTGAATCTTTTGGCTGTAAATTAATGTTGGATGTGAATTATTACTTTTTCAACTAAAATAAATGTGTTTAAAGTAATTTCTGTGCCTGGGATGGGTCAAAATTAAAGCTTCTGAGTAGCAAAACTCTGTAAAAATGGCAATTTTGGTCCCTGTGAGGGTTTAAAAAGTGGTTATTCAACATGAGGCACGATCCAATTGACATTTTGAATCATTTTAGGTACCATCCAAAAAACTCAATTTTCTCCCGAAAAACGATGACCGCGGAGCTGTCAACGTTCCCAAAATGGTCAATTTCGATGAAATTTTAACATTGAATCTTTTGGATGTAAATTAATGTTGGATGTGAATTATTACTTTTTCAACTAAAATAAATGTGTTTAAAGTCATTTCTGTGCCTGAAATTGGTCAAAATTGAAGCTTCTGAGTAAGCAAAACTCTGTAAAAATGGCAATTTTGGTCCCTGTGAGGTTTTAAAAAGTGGTTATTCAACATGAGGCACGATCCAATTGACATTTTGAATCATTTTAAGTACAGTCCAAAAAATCAATTTTCTCCCGAAAAACGATAACCGCGGAGCTGTCGAACGTTCCCAAAATGGTCAATTTCGATGAAATTTTAACATTGAATCTTTTGGCTGTAAATTAATGTTGGATGTGAATTATTACTTTTTCAACGAAAATAAATGTGTTTAAAGTCCTTTCTGTGCCTGAAATTGGTCAAAATTGAAGCTTCTGAGTAAGCAAAACTCTGTAAAAATGGCAATTTTGGTCACTGTGAGAGTTTAAAAAGTGGTTATTCAACATGAGGCACGATCCAATTGACATTTTGAATAATTTTAGGTACAGTCCAAAAAATCAATTTTCTGCCGAAAAACCATTACCGCGGAGCTGTTGAACGTTCCCAAAATGGTCAATTTCGATGAAATTTTAACATTGAATCTTTTGGCTGTAAATTAATGTTGGATGAGAATTATTACTTTTTCAACTAAAATAAATGTGTTTAAAGTCATTTCTGTGCCTGAAATTGGTCAAAATTGAAGCTTCTGAGTAAGCAAAACTCTGTAAAAATAGCAATTTTGGTCACTGAGAGAGTTTAAAAAGTGGTTATTCAACATGAGGCACGATCCAATTGACATTTTGAATCATTTCAGGTACAGTCAAAAAAATCCATTTTCTGCCGAAAAACGATGACCGCGGCGCTGTCGAAGGTTCCCAAAATGGTCAATTGCTATGAAATTTTAACATTGAATCTTTTGGCTGCAAATTAATGTTGGATGTGAATTATTACTTTTTCAACTAAAATAAATGTATTTGAAGTCATTTCTGTGCCTGAAATTGGTCAAAATTGAAGCTTCTGAGTAAGCAAAACTCTGTAAAAATGGCAATTTTGGTCACTGTGACAGTTTAAAAAGTGGTTATTCAACATAAGGCACGATCCAATTGACATTTTGAATCATTTTAGGTACAGTCCAAAAAATCAATTTTCTGCCGAAAAACGATTACCGCGGAGCTGTTGAACGTTCCCAAAATGGTCAATTTCGATGAAATTTTAACATTGAATCTTTTGGCTGTAAATTAATGTTGGATGTGAATTATTACTTTTTCAACTAAAATAAATGTGTTTAAAGTCATTTCTGTACCTGAAATTGGTCAAAATTGAAGCTTCTGAGTAAGCAAAACTCTGTAAAAATGGCAATTTTGGTCCCTGTGAGGGTTTAAAAAGTTGTTATTCAACATGAGGCACGATCCAATTGACATTTTGAATCATTTTAGGTACAGTCCAAAAAACTCAATTTTCTCCCGAAAAACGATGACCGCGGAGCTGTCGAACGTTCCCAAAATGGTCAATTTCGATGAAATTTTAACATTGAATCTTTTGGCTGTGAATTAATGTTGGATGTGAATTATTACTTTTTCAACTAAAATAAATGTGTTTAAAGTCATTTCTGTGCCTGAAATTGGTCTAAATTGAAGCTTCTGAGTAAGCAAAACTCTGTAAAAATAGCAATTTTGGTCATTGTGAGAGTTTAAAAAGTGGTTATTCAACATGAGGCACGATCCAATTGACATTTTGAATCATTTCAGGTACAGTCCAAAAAATCAATTTTCTGCCGAAAAACGATGACCGCGGAGCTGTCGAACGTTTCCAAAATGGTCAATTTCTATGAAATTTTAACATTGAATCTTTTGGCTGTGAATTAATGTTGGATGTGAATTATTACTTTTTCAACTAAAATAAATGTGTTTAAAGTCATTTCTGTGCCTGAAATTGGTCAAAATTGAAGCTTCTGAGCAAGCAAAACTCTGTAAAAAATGGCAATTTTCGTCCCTGTGAGGGTTTAAAAAGTGGTTATTCAACATGAGGCGCGATCCAATTGACATTTTGAATAATTTTAGGTACAGTCCAAAAAACTCAATTTTCTGCCGAAAACGATTACCGCGGAGCTGTCGAACGTTCCCAAAATGGTCAATCTCGATGAAATTTTAACATTGAATCTTTTGGATGTAAATTAATGTTGGATGTGAATTATTACTTTTTCAACTAAAATAAATGTGTTTAAAGTCATTTCTGTGCCTGAAATTGGTCAAAATTGAAGCTTCTGAGTAAGCAAAACTCTGTAAAAATGGCAATTTTGGTCCCTGTGAGGTTTTAAAAAGTGGTTATTCAACATGAGGCACGATCCAATTGACATTTTGAATAATTTTAAGTACAGTCCAAAAAATCAATTTTCTCCCGAAAAACGATAACCGCGGAGCTGTCGAACGTTCCCAAAATGGTCAATTTCGATGAAATTTTAACATTGAATCTTTTGGCTGTAAATTAATGTTGGATGTGAATTATTACTTTTTCAACTAAAATAAATGTGTTTAAAGTCATTTCTGTGCCTGAAATTGGTCAAAATTGAACCTTCTGAGTAAGCAAAACTCTGTAAAAATGGCAATTTTGGTCACGTGAGAGTTTAAAAAGTGGTTATTCAACATGAGGCACGATCCAATCGACATTTTGAATCATTTTAGGTACAGTCCAAAAGATCAATTTTCTGCCGAAAAACGATTACCGCGGAGCTGTTGAACGTTCCCAAAATGGTCAATTTCGATGAAATTTTAACATTGAATCTTTTGGCTGTAAATTAATGTTGGATGTGAATTATTACTTTTTCAACTAAAATAAATGTATTTGAAGTAATGTCTGTGCGTGAAATTGGTCAAAATTAAAGCTTCTGAGTAAGCAAAACTCTGTAAAAATGGCAATTTTGGTCACTGTGAGGGTTTAAAAAGTGGTTATTCAACATAAGGCACAATCCAATTGACATTTTGAATCATTTCAGGCACAGTCCAAAAAATCAATTTTCTGCCGAAAAACGATGACCGCGGAGCTGTCGAACATTCCCAAAATGGTCATATTCTATGAAATTTTAACATTGAATCTTTTGGCTGTAAATTAATGTTGGATGTGAATTATTACTTTTTCAACTAAAATAAATGTTTTTAAAGTCATTTCTGTGCCTGAAATTGGTCAAAATTGAAGCTTCTGAGTAAGCAAAACTCTGTAAAAATGGCAATTTTGGTCCAAGCGAGGGTTTAAAAAGTTGTTATTCAACATGAGGCATGATCAATTGACATTTTGAATCATTTTAGGTACAGTCCAAAAAATTCAATTTTCTCCCGAAAAACGATAACCGCGGAGCTGTCGAACGTTCCCAAAATGGTCAATTTCGATGAAATTTTAACATTGAATCTTTTGGCTGTAAATTAATGTTGGATGTGAATTATTACTTTTTCAACTAAAATAAATGTGTTTAAAGTAATTTCTGTGCCTGGGATGGGTCAAAATTAAAGCTTCTGAGAAAGCAAAACTCTGTAAAAATGGCAATTTTGGTCCCTGTTAGGGTTTAAAAAGTGGTTATTCAACATGAGGCACGATCCAATTGACATGTTGAATCATTTTAGGTACAGTCCAAAAAAATCAATTTTCTGTAGAAAAACGATGACCGCGGAGCTGTCGAACGTTCCCAAAATGGTCAATTTCGATGAAATTTTAACATTGAATCTTTTGGCTGTAAATTAATGTTGGATGTGAATTATTACTTTTTTAACTAAAATAAATGTGTTTAAAGTCATTTCTGTGCCTGAAATTGGTCAAAATTGAAGCTTCTGAGTAAGCAAAACTCTTCAAAAATGGCAATTTTGGTCCCAGTGAGGGTTTAAAAAGTGGTTATTCAACATGAGGCATGATCCAATTGACATTTTGAATCATTTTAGGTACATTCCAAAAAATCAATTTTCTGCCGAAAAACGATGACCGCGGAGCTGTCGAACGTTCCCAAAATGGTCAATTTCGATGAAATTTTAACATTGAATCTTTTGGCTGTAAATTAATGTTGGATGTGAATTATTACTTTTTCAACTAAAATAAATGTGTTTAAAGTAATTTCTGTGCCTGGGATGGGTCAAAATTAAAGCTTCTGAGTAGCAAAACTCTGTAAAAATGGCAATTTTGGTCCCTGTGAGGGTTTAAAAAGTGGTTATTCAACATGAGGCACGATCCAATTGACATTTTGAATCATTTTAGGTACCATCCAAAAAACTCAATTTTCTCCCGAAAAACGATGACCGCGGAGCTGTCAACGTTCCCAAAATGGTCAATTTCGATGAAATTTTAACATTGAATCTTTTGGATGTAAATTAATGTTGGATGTGAATTATTACTTTTTCAACTAAAATAAATGTGTTTAAAGTCATTTCTGTGCCTGAAATTGGTCAAAATTGAAGCTTCTGAGTAAGCAAAACTCTGTAAAAATGGCAATTTTGGTCCCTGTGAGGTTTTAAAAAGTGGTTATTCAACATGAGGCACGATCCAATTGACATTTTGAATCATTTTAAGTACAGTCCAAAAAATCAATTTTCTCCCGAAAAACGATAACCGCGGAGCTGTCGAACGTTCCCAAAATGGTCAATTTCGATGAAATTTTAACATTGAATCTTTTGGCTGTAAATTAATGTTGGATGTGAATTATTACTTTTTCAACGAAAATAAATGTGTTTAAAGTCCTTTCTGTGCCTGAAATTGGTCAAAATTGAAGCTTCTGAGTAAGCAAAACTCTGTAAAAATGGCAATTTTGGTCACTGTGAGAGTTTAAAAAGTGGTTATTCAACATGAGGCACGATCCAATTGACATTTTGAATAATTTTAGGTACAGTCCAAAAAATCAATTTTCTGCCGAAAAACCATTACCGCGGAGCTGTTGAACGTTCCCAAAATGGTCAATTTCGATGAAATTTTAACATTGAATCTTTTGGCTGTAAATTAATGTTGGATGAGAATTATTACTTTTTCAACTAAAATAAATGTGTTTAAAGTCATTTCTGTGCCTGAAATTGGTCAAAATTGAAGCTTCTGAGTAAGCAAAACTCTGTAAAAATAGCAATTTTGGTCACTGAGAGAGTTTAAAAAGTGGTTATTCAACATGAGGCACGATCCAATTGACATTTTGAATCATTTTAGGTACAGTCCAAAAAACTCAATTTTCTCCCGAAAAACGATGACCGCGGAGCTGTCGAACGTTCCCAAAATGGTCAATTTCGATGAAATTTTAACATTGAATCTTTTGGCTGTGAATTAATGTTGGATGTGAATTATTACTTTTTCAACTAAAATAAATGTGTTTAAAGTCATTTCTGTGCCTGAAATTGGTCTAAATTGAAGCTTCTGAGTAAGCAAAACTCTGTAAAAATAGCAATTTTGGTCATTGTGAGAGTTTAAAAAGTGGTTATTCAACATGAGGCACGAACCAATTGACATTTTGAATCATTTCAGGTACAGTCCAAAAAATCAATTTTCTGCCGAAAAACGATGACCGCGGAGCTGTCGAACGTTTCCAAAATGGTCAATTTCTATGAAATTTTAACATTGAATCTTTTGGCTGTGAATTAATGTTGGATGTGAATTATTACTTTTTCAACTAAAATAAATGTGTTTAAAGTCATTTCTGTGCCTGAAATTGGTCTAAATTGAAGCTTCTGAGTAAGCAAAACTCTGTAAAAATAGCAATTTTGGTCATTGTGAGAGTTTAAAAAGTGGTTATTCAACATGAGGCACGATCCAATTGACATTTTGAATCATTTCAGGTACAGTCCAAAAAATCAATTTTCTGCCGAAAAACGATGACCGCGGAGCTGTCGAACGTTTCCAAAATGGTCAATTTCTATGAAATTTTAACATTGAATCTTTTGGCTGTGAATTAATGTTGGATGTGAATTATTACTTTTTCAACTAAAATAAATGTGTTTAAAGTCATTTCTGTGCCTGAAATTGGTCAAAATTGAAGCTTCTGAGCAGGCAAAACTCTGTAAAAAATGGCAATTTTCGTCCCTGTGAGGGTTTAAAAAGTGGTTATTCAACATGAGGCGCGATCCAATTGACATTTTGAATAATTTTAGGTACAGTCCAAAAAACTCAATTTTCTGCCGAAAACGATTACCGCGGAGCTGTCGAACGTTCCCAAAATGGTCAATCTCGATGAAATTTTAACATTGAATCTTTTGGATGTAAATTAATGTTGGATGTGAATTATTACTTTTTCAACTAAAATAAATGTGTTTAAAGTCATTTCTGTGCCTGAAATTGGTCAAAATTGAAGCTTCTGAGTAAGCAAAACTCTGTAAAAATGGCAATTTTGGTCCCTGTGAGGTTTTAAAAAGTGGTTATTCAACATGAGGCACGATCCAATTGACATTTTGAATAATTTTAAGTACAGTCCAAAAAATCAATTTTCTCCCGAAAAACGATAACCGCGGAGCTGTCGAACGTTCCCAAAATGGTCAATTTCGATGAAATTTTAACATTGAATCTTTTGGCTGTAAATTAATGTTGGATGTGAATTATTACTTTTTCAACGAAAATAAATGTGTTTAAAGTCCTTTCTGTGCCTGAAATTGGTCAAAATTGAAGCTTCTGAGTAAGCAAAACTCTGTAAAAATGGCAATTTTGGTCACTGTGAGAGTTTAAAAAGTGGTTATTCAACATGAGGCACGATCCAATTGACATTTTGAATAATTTTAGGTACAGTCCAAAAAATCAATTTTCTGCCGAAAAACCATTACCGCGGAGCTGTTGAACGTTCCCAAAATGGTCAATTTCGATGAAATTTTAACATTGAATCTTTTGGCTGTAAATTAATGTTGGATGTGAATTATTACTTTTTCAACTAAAATAAATGTGTTTAAAGTCATTTCTGTACCTGAAATTGGTCAAAATTGAAGCTTCTGAGTAAGCAAAACTCTGTAAAAATGGCAATTTTGGTCCCTGTGAGGGTTTAAAAAGTTGTTATTCAACATGAGGCACGATCCAATTGACATTTTGAATCATTTTAGGTACAGTCCAAAAAACTCAATTTTCTCCCGAAAAACGATGACCGCGGAGCTGTCGAACGTTCCCAAAATGGTCAATTTCGATGAAATTTTAACATTGAATCTTTTGGCTGTGAATTAATGTTGGATGTGAATTATTACTTTTTCAACTAAAATAAATGTGTTTAAAGTCATTTCTGTGCCTGAAATTGGTCTAAATTGAAGCTTCTGAGTAAGCAAAACTCTGTAAAAATAGCAATTTTGGTCATTGTGAGAGTTTAAAAAGTGGTTATTCAACATGAGGCACGATCCAATTGACATTTTGAATCATTTCAGGTACAGTCCAAAAAATCAATTTTCTGCCGAAAAACGATGACCGCGGAGCTGTCGAACGTTTCCAAAATGGTCAATTTCTATGAAATTTTAACATTGAATCTTTTGGCTGTGAATTAATGTTGGATGTGAATTATTACTTTTTCAACTAAAATAAATGTGTTTAAAGTCATTTCTGTGCCTGAAATTGGTCAAAATTGAAGCTTCTGAGCAAGCAAAACTCTGTAAAAAATGGCAATTTTGGTCCCTGTGAGGGTTTAAAAAGTGGTTATTCAACATGAGGCACGATCCAATTGACATTTTGAATCATTTTAAGTACAGTCCAAAAAATCAATTTTCTGCCGAAAATCAATGACCACGGAGATGTCGAACGTTCCCAAAAGGGTCAATTTCGATGAAATTTTAACATTGAATCTTTTGGATGTAAATTAATGTTGGATGAGAATTATTACTTTTTCAACTAAAATAAATGTGTTTAAGGTCATTTCTGTGCCTGAAATTGGTCAAAATTGAACCTTCTGAGTAAGCAAAACTCTGTAAAAATGGCAATTTTGGTCCCTGTGAGGGTTTAAAAAGTGGTTATTCAACATGAGGCACGATCCAATCGACATTTTGAATCATTTTAGGTACAGTCCAAAAGATCAATTTTCTGCCGAAAAACGATTACCGCGGAGCTGTTGAACGTTCCCAAAATGGTCAATTTCGATGAAATTTTAACATTGAATCTTTTGGCTGTAAATTAATGTTGGATGTGAATTATTACTTTTTCAACTAAAATAAATGTGTTTAAAGTAATTTCTGTGCCTGGGATGGGTCAAAATTAAAGCTTCTGAGTAAGCAAAACTCTGTAAAAATGGCAATTTTGGTCCCTGTTAGGGTTTAAAAAGTGGTTATTCAACATGAGACACGATCCAATTGACATGTTGAATCATTTTAGGTACAGTCCAAAAAAATCAATTTTCTGTAGAAAAACGATGACCGCGGAGCTGTCGAACGTTCCCAAAATGGTCAATTTCGATGAAATTTTAACATTGAATCTTTTGGCTGTAAATTAATGTTGGATGTGAATTATTACTTTTTCAACTAAAATAAATGTGTTTAAAGTCATTTCTGTACCTGAAATTGGTCAAAATTGAAGCTTCTGAGTAAGCAAAACTCTGTAAAAAATGGCAATTTTGGTCCCTGTGAGGGTTTAAAAAGTGGTTATTCAACATGAGGCACGATCCAATTGACATTTTGAATCATTTTAGGTACAGTCCAAAAAATCAATTTTCTGCCGAAAACGATTACCGCGGAGCTGTTGAACGTTCCCAAAATGGTCAATTTCGATGAAATTTTGACATTGAATCTTTTGGCTGTAAATTAATGTTGGATGTGAATTATTACTTTTTCAACTAAAATAAATGTATTTGAAGTAATTTCTGTGCGTGAAATTGGTCAAAATTAAAGCTTCTGAGTAAGCAAAACTCTGTAAAAATGGCAATTTTGGTCCCTGTTAGGGTTTAAAAAGTGGTTATTCAACATGAGGCACGATCCAATTGACATGTTGAATCATTTTAGGTACAGTCCAAAAAAATCAATTTTCTGTAGAAAAACGATGACCGCGGAGCTGTCGAACGTTCCCAAAATGGTCAATTTCGATGAAATTTTAACATTGAATCTTTTGGCTGTAAATTAATGTTGGATGTGAATTATTACTTTTTTAACTAAAATAAATGTGTTTAAAGTCATTTCTGTGCCTGAAATTGGTCAAAATTGAAGCTTCTGAGTAAGCAAAACTCTTCAAAAATGGCAATTTTGGTCCCTGTGAGGATTTAAAAAGTGGTTATTCAACATGAGGCACGATCCAATTGACATTTTGAATCATTTTAGGTACAGTCCAAAAAACTCAATTTTCTCCCTAAAAACGATGACCGCGGAGCTGTCGAACGTTCCCAAAATGGTCAATCTCGATGAAATTTTAACATTGAATCTTTTGGATGTAAATTAATGTTGGATGTGAATTATTACTTTTTCAACTAAAATAAATGTGTTTAAAGTCATTTCTGTGCCTGAAATTGGTCAAAATTGAAGCTTCTGAGTAAGCAAAACTCTGTAAAAATGGCAATTTTGGTCCCTGTGAGGTTTTAAAAAGTGGTTATTCAACATGAGGCACGATCCAATTGACATTTTGAATCATTTCAGGCACAGTCCAAAAAATCAATTTTCTGCCGAAAAACGATGACCGCGGAGCTGTCGAACGTTCCCAAAATGGTCAATTTCGATGAAATTTTAACATTTAATCTTTTGGCTGTAAATTGCGGTTGGGTGTGAATTATCACTTTTTCAACTAAAATAAATGTGTTTAAAGTCATTTCTGTGCCTGAAATTGGTCAAAATTGAAGCTTCTGAGTAAGCAAAACTCTTCAAAAATGGCAATGTTGGTCCCTGTGAGGGTTTAAAAAGTGAATATTCAACATGAGGCACGATCCAATTGACATTTTGAATCATTTTAGGTACATTCCAAAAAATTAATTTTCTGCCGAAAAACGATGACCGCGGAGCTGTCGAACGTTCCCAAAATGGTCAATTTCGATGAAATTTTAACATTTAATCTTTTGGCTGTAAATTAATGTTGGATGTGAATTATTACTTTTTCAACTACAATAAATGTGTTTAAAGTCATTTCTGTGCCTGAAATTGGTCAAAATTGAAGCTTCTGAGGAAGCAAAAAAAAATGGCAATTTTGGTCACTGTGAGGGTTTAAAAAGTGGTTATTCAACATGAGGCACAATCCAATTGACATTTTGAATCATTTTAGGTACAGTCCAAAAAATCAATTTTCTCCCGAAAAACGATAACCGCGGAGCTGTCGAACGTTCCCAAAATGGTCAATTTCGATGAAATTTTAACATTGAATCTTTTGGCTGTGAATTAATGTTGGATGTGAATTATTACTTTTTCAACTAAAATAAATGTGTTTAAAGTCATTTCTGTGCCTGAAATTGGTCTAAATTGAAGCTTCTGAGTAAGCAAAACTCTGTAAAAATAGCAATTTTGGTCATTGTGAGAGTTTAAAAAGTGGTTATTCAACATGAGGCACGAACCAATTGACATTTTGAATCATTTCAGGTACAGTCCAAAAAATCAATTTTCTGCCGAAAAACGATGACCGCGGAGCTGTCGAACGTTTCCAAAATGGTCAATTTCTATGAAATTTTAACATTGAATCTTTTGGCTGTGAATTAATGTTGGATGTGAATTATTACTTTTTCAACTAAAATAAATGTGTTTAAAGTCATTTCTGTGCCTGAAATTGGTCTAAATTGAAGCTTCTGAGTAAGCAAAACTCTGTAAAAATAGCAATTTTGGTCATTGTGAGAGTTTAAAAAGTGGTTATTCAACATGAGGCACGATCCAATTGACATTTTGAATCATTTCAGGTACAGTCCAAAAAATCAATTTTCTGCCGAAAAACGATGACCGCGGAGCTGTCGAACGTTTCCAAAATGGTCAATTTCTATGAAATTTTAACATTGAATCTTTTGGCTGTGAATTAATGTTGGATGTGAATTATTACTTTTTCAACTAAAATAAATGTGTTTAAAGTCATTTCTGTGCCTGAAATTGGTCAAAATTGAAGCTTCTGAGCAGGCAAAACTCTGTAAAAAATGGCAATTTTCGTCCCTGTGAGGGTTTAAAAAGTGGTTATTCAACATGAGGCGCGATCCAATTGACATTTTGAATAATTTTAGGTACAGTCCAAAAAACTCAATTTTCTGCCGAAAACGATTACCGCGGAGCTGTCGAACGTTCCCAAAATGGTCAATCTCGATGAAATTTTAACATTGAATCTTTTGGATGTAAATTAATGTTGGATGTGAATTATTACTTTTTCAACTAAAATAAATGTGTTTAAAGTCATTTCTGTGCCTGAAATTGGTCAAAATTGAAGCTTCTGAGTAAGCAAAACTCTGTAAAAATGGCAATTTTGGTCCCTGTGAGGTTTTAAAAAGTGGTTATTCAACATGAGGCACGATCCAATTGACATTTTGAATAATTTTAAGTACAGTCCAAAAAATCAATTTTCTCCCGAAAAACGATAACCGCGGAGCTGTCGAACGTTCCCAAAATGGTCAATTTCGATGAAATTTTAACATTGAATCTTTTGGCTGTAAATTAATGTTGGATGTGAATTATTACTTTTTCAACGAAAATAAATGTGTTTAAAGTCCTTTCTGTGCCTGAAATTGGTCAAAATTGAAGCTTCTGAGTAAGCAAAACTCTGTAAAAATGGCAATTTTGGTCACTGTGAGAGTTTAAAAAGTGGTTATTCAACATGAGGCACGATCCAATTGACATTTTGAATAATTTTAGGTACAGTCCAAAAAATCAATTTTCTGCCGAAAAACCATTACCGCGGAGCTGTTGAACGTTCCCAAAATGGTCAATTTCGATGAAATTTTAACATTGAATCTTTTGGCTGTAAATTAATGTTGGATGTGAATTATTACTTTTTCAACTAAAATAAATGTGTTTAAAGTCATTTCTGTACCTGAAATTGGTCAAAATTGAAGCTTCTGAGTAAGCAAAACTCTGTAAAAATGGCAATTTTGGTCCCTGTGAGGGTTTAAAAAGTTGTTATTCAACATGAGGCACGATCCAATTGACATTTTGAATCATTTTAGGTACAGTCCAAAAAACTCAATTTTCTCCCGAAAAACGATGACCGCGGAGCTGTCGAACGTTCCCAAAATGGTCAATTTCGATGAAATTTTAACATTGAATCTTTTGGCTGTGAATTAATGTTGGATGTGAATTATTACTTTTTCAACTAAAATAAATGTGTTTAAAGTCATTTCTGTGCCTGAAATTGGTCTAAATTGAAGCTTCTGAGTAAGCAAAACTCTGTAAAAATAGCAATTTTGGTCATTGTGAGAGTTTAAAAAGTGGTTATTCAACATGAGGCACGATCCAATTGACATTTTGAATCATTTCAGGTACAGTCCAAAAAATCAATTTTCTGCCGAAAAACGATGACCGCGGAGCTGTCGAACGTTTCCAAAATGGTCAATTTCTATGAAATTTTAACATTGAATCTTTTGGCTGTGAATTAATGTTGGATGTGAATTATTACTTTTTCAACTAAAATAAATGTGTTTAAAGTCATTTCTGTGCCTGAAATTGGTCAAAATTGAAGCTTCTGAGCAAGCAAAACTCTGTAAAAAATGGCAATTTTGGTCCCTGTGAGGGTTTAAAAAGTGGTTATTCAACATGAGGCACGATCCAATTGACATTTTGAATCATTTTAAGTACAGTCCAAAAAATCAATTTTCTGCCGAAAATCAATGACCACGGAGATGTCGAACGTTCCCAAAAGGGTCAATTTCGATGAAATTTTAACATTGAATCTTTTGGATGTAAATTAATGTTGGATGAGAATTATTACTTTTTCAACTAAAATAAATGTGTTTAAGGTCATTTCTGTGCCTGAAATTGGTCAAAATTGAACCTTCTGAGTAAGCAAAACTCTGTAAAAATGGCAATTTTGGTCCCTGTGAGGGTTTAAAAAGTGGTTATTCAACATGAGGCACGATCCAATCGACATTTTGAATCATTTTAGGTACAGTCCAAAAGATCAATTTTCTGCCGAAAAACGATTACCGCGGAGCTGTTGAACGTTCCCAAAATGGTCAATTTCGATGAAATTTTAACATTGAATCTTTTGGCTGTAAATTAATGTTGGATGTGAATTATTACTTTTTCAACTAAAATAAATGTGTTTAAAGTAATTTCTGTGCCTGGGATGGGTCAAAATTAAAGCTTCTGAGTAAGCAAAACTCTGTAAAAATGGCAATTTTGGTCCCTGTTAGGGTTTAAAAAGTGGTTATTCAACATGAGACACGATCCAATTGACATGTTGAATCATTTTAGGTACAGTCCAAAAAAATCAATTTTCTGTAGAAAAACGATGACCGCGGAGCTGTCGAACGTTCCCAAAATGGTCAATTTCGATGAAATTTTAACATTGAATCTTTTGGCTGTAAATTAATGTTGGATGTGAATTATTACTTTTTCAACTAAAATAAATGTGTTTAAAGTCATTTCTGTACCTGAAATTGGTCAAAATTGAAGCTTCTGAGTAAGCAAAACTCTGTAAAAAATGGCAATTTTGGTCCCTGTGAGGGTTTAAAAAGTGGTTATTCAACATGAGGCACGATCCAATTGACATTTTGAATCATTTTAGGTACAGTCCAAAAAATCAATTTTCTGCCGAAAACGATTACCGCGGAGCTGTTGAACGTTCCCAAAATGGTCAATTTCGATGAAATTTTGACATTGAATCTTTTGGCTGTAAATTAATGTTGGATGTGAATTATTACTTTTTCAACTAAAATAAATGTATTTGAAGTAATTTCTGTGCGTGAAATTGGTCAAAATTAAAGCTTCTGAGTAAGCAAAACTCTGTAAAAATGGCAATTTTGGTCCCTGTTAGGGTTTAAAAAGTGGTTATTCAACATGAGGCACGATCCAATTGACATGTTGAATCATTTTAGGTACAGTCCAAAAAAATCAATTTTCTGTAGAAAAACGATGACCGCGGAGCTGTCGAACGTTCCCAAAATGGTCAATTTCGATGAAATTTTAACATTGAATCTTTTGGCTGTAAATTAATGTTGGATGTGAATTATTACTTTTTTAACTAAAATAAATGTGTTTAAAGTCATTTCTGTGCCTGAAATTGGTCAAAATTGAAGCTTCTGAGTAAGCAAAACTCTTCAAAAATGGCAATTTTGGTCCCTGTGAGGATTTAAAAAGTGGTTATTCAACATGAGGCACGATCCAATTGACATTTTGAATCATTTTAGGTACAGTCCAAAAAACTCAATTTTCTCCCTAAAAACGATGACCGCGGAGCTGTCGAACGTTCCCAAAATGGTCAATCTCGATGAAATTTTAACATTGAATCTTTTGGATGTAAATTAATGTTGGATGTGAATTATTACTTTTTCAACTAAAATAAATGTGTTTAAAGTCATTTCTGTGCCTGAAATTGGTCAAAATTGAAGCTTCTGAGTAAGCAAAACTCTGTAAAAATGGCAATTTTGGTCCCTGTGAGGTTTTAAAAAGTGGTTATTCAACATGAGGCACGATCCAATTGACATTTTGAATCATTTCAGGCACAGTCCAAAAAATCAATTTTCTGCCGAAAAACGATGACCGCGGAGCTGTCGAACGTTCCCAAAATGGTCAATTTCGATGAAATTTTAACATTTAATCTTTTGGCTGTAAATTGCGGTTGGGTGTGAATTATCACTTTTTCAACTAAAATAAATGTGTTTAAAGTCATTTCTGTGCCTGAAATTGGTCAAAATTGAAGCTTCTGAGTAAGCAAAACTCTTCAAAAATGGCAATGTTGGTCCCTGTGAGGGTTTAAAAAGTGAATATTCAACATGAGGCACGATCCAATTGACATTTTGAATCATTTTAGGTACATTCCAAAAAATTAATTTTCTGCCGAAAAACGATGACCGCGGAGCTGTCGAACGTTCCCAAAATGGTCAATTTCGATGAAATTTTAACATTTAATCTTTTGGCTGTAAATTAATGTTGGATGTGAATTATTACTTTTTCAACTACAATAAATGTGTTTAAAGTCATTTCTGTGCCTGAAATTGGTCAAAATTGAAGCTTCTGAGGAAGCAAAAAAAAATGGCAATTTTGGTCACTGTGAGGGTTTAAAAAGTGGTTATTCAACATGAGGCACAATCCAATTGACATTTTGAATCATTTTAGGTACAGTCCAAAAAATCAATTTTCTCCCGAAAAACGATAACCGCGGAGCTGTCGAACGTTCCCAAAATGGTCAATTTCGATGAAATTTTAACATTGAATCTTTTGGCTGTAAATTAATGTTGGATGTGAATTATTACTTTTTCAACTAAAATAAATGTGTTTAAAGTCATTTCTGTACCTGAAATTGGTCAAAATTGAAGCTTCTGAGTAAGCAAAACTCTGTAAAAATGGCAATTTTGGTCCCTGTGAGGGTTTAAAAAGTTGTTATTCAACATGAGGCACGATCCAATTGACATTTTGAATCATTTTAGGTACAGTCCAAAAAACTCAATTTTCTCCCGAAAAACGATGACCGCGGAGCTGTCGAACGTTCCCAAAATTGTCAATTTCGATGAAATTTTAACATTGAATCTTTTGGATGTAAATTAATGTTGGATGTGAATTATTACTTTTTCAACTAAAATAAATGTGTTTAAAGTAATTTCTGTGCCTGGGATGGGTCAAAATTAAAGCTTCTGAGTAAGCAAAACTCTGTAAAAATGGCAATTTTGGTCCCTGTTAGGGTTTAAAAAGTGGTTATTCAACATGAGGCACGATCCAATTGACATGTTGAATCATTTTAGGTACAGTCCAAAAAATCAATTTTCTGTAGAAAAACGATGACCGCGGAGCTGTCGAACGTTCCCAAAATGGTCAATTTCGATGAAATTTTAACATTGAATCTTTTGGCTGTAAATTAATGTTGGATGTGAATTATTACTTTTTCAACTAAAATAAATGTGTTTAAAGTCATTTCTGTGCCTGAAATTGGTCAAAATTGAAGCTTCTGAGTAAGCAAAACTCTGTAAAAATGGCAATTTTGGTCCCTGTGAGGGTTTAAAAAGTTGTTATTCAACATGAGGCATGATCCAATTGACATTTTGAATCATTTTAGGTACAGTCCAAAAAACTCAATTTTCTCCCGAAAAACGATGACCGCGGAGCTGTCGAACGTTCCCAAAATGGTCAATTTCGATGAAATTTTAACATTTAATCTTTTGGCTGTAAATTAATGTTGGATGTGAATTATTACTTTTTCAACTAAAATAAATGTATTTAAAGTCATTTCTGTGCCTGAAATTGGTCAAAATTGAAGCTTCTGAGTAAGCAAAACTCTTCAAAAATGGCAATTTAGGTCCCTGTGAGGTTTTAAAAAGTGGTTATTCAACATGAGGCACGATCCAATTGACATTTTGAATCATTTTAAGTACAGTCCAAAAAATCAATTTTCTGTAGAAAAACGATGACCGCGGAGCTGTCGAACGTTCCCAAAATGGTCAATTTCGATGAAATTTTAACATTGAATCTTTTGGCTGTAAATTAATGTTGGATGTGAATTATTACTTTTTCAACTAAAATAAATGTGTTTAAAGTCATTTCTGTACCTGAAATTGGTCAAAATTGAAGCTTCTGAGTAAGCAAAACTCTGTAAAAATGGCAATTTTGGTCCCTGTGAGGGTTTAAAAAGTTGTTATTCAACATGAGGCACGATCCAATTGACATTTTGAATCATTTTAGGTACAGTCCAAAAAACTCAATTTTCTCCCGAAAAACGATGACCGCGGAGCTGTCGAACGTTCCCAAAATTGTCAATTTCGATGAAATTTTAACATTGAATCTTTTGGATGTAAATTAATGTTGGATGTGAATTATTACTTTTTCAACTAAAATAAATGTGTTTAAAGTAATTTCTGTGCCTGGGATGGGTCAAAATTAAAGCTTCTGAGTAAGCAAAACTCTGTAAAAATGGCAATTTTGGTCCCTGTTAGGGTTTAAAGTGGTTATTCAACATGAGGCACGATCCAATTGACATGTTGAATCATTTTAGGTACAGTCCAAAAAATCAATTTTCTGTAGAAAAACGATGACCGCGGAGCTGTCGAACGTTCCCAAAATGGTCAATTTCGATGAAATTTTAACATTGAATCTTTTGGCTGTAAATTAATGTTGGATGTGAATTATTACTTTTTCAACTAAAATAAATGTGTTTAAAGTCATTTCTGTGCCTGAAATTGGTCAAAATTGAAGCTTCTGAGTAAGCAAAACTCTGTAAAAATGGCAATTTTGGTCCCTGTGAGGGTTTAAAAAGTTGTTATTCAACATGAGGCATGATCCAATTGACATTTTGAATCATTTTAGGTACAGTCCAAAAAACTCAGTTTTCTCCCGAAAAACGATGACCGCGGAGCTGTCGAACGTTCCCAAAATGGTCAATTTCGATGAAATTTTAACATTTAATCTTTTGGCTGTAAATTAATGTTGGATGTGAATTATTACTTTTTCAACTACAATAAATGTGTTTAAAGTCATTTCTGTGCCTGAAATTGGTCAAAATTGAAGCTTCTGAGTAAGCAAAACTCTGTAAAAATTGCAATTTTGGTCCCTGTGAGGGTTTAAAAAGTGGTTATTCAACATGAGGCACGATCCAATGCACATTTTGAATCATTTCAGGCACAGTCCAAAAAATCAATTTTCTGCCGAAAAACGATGACCGCGGAGCTGTCGAACGTTCCCAAAATGGTCAATTTCTATGAAATTTTAACATTGAATCTTTTGGCTGTAAATTAATGTTGGATGTGAATTATTACTTTTTCAACTAAAATAAATGTTTTTAAAGTCATTTCTGTGCCTGAAATTGGTCAAAATTGAAGCTTCTGAGTAAGCAAAACTCTGTAAAAATGGCAATTTTGGTCCAAGCGAGGGTTTAAAAAGTGGTTATTCAACATGATTCACGATCCAATTGACATTTTGAATCATTGTAGGTACAGACCAAAAAATCAATTTCCTGCCGAAAAACGATGACCGCGGAGCTGTCGAACGTTCCCAAAATGGTCAATTTCGATGAAATTTTAACATTTAATCTTTTGGCTGTAAATTGCGGTTGGGTGTGAATTATCACTTTTTCAACTAAAATAAATGTATTTAAAGTCATTTCTGTGCCTGAAATTGGTCAAAATTGAAGCTTCTGAGTAAGCAAAACTCTTCAAACATGGCAATGTTGGTCCCTGTGAGGGTTTAAAAAGTGAATATTCAACATGAGGCACGATCCAATTGACATTTTGAATCATTTTAGGTACATTCCAAAAAATTAATTTTCTGCCGAAAAACGATGACCGCGGAGCTGTCGAACGTTCCCAAAATGGTCAATTTCGATGAAATTTTAACATTGAATCTTTTGGCTGTAAATTAATGTTGGATGTGAATTATTACTTTTTCAACTAAAATAAATGTGTTTAAAGTCATTTCTGTGCCTGAAATTGGTCAAAATTGA
The DNA here is from genome assembly GCF_964261635.1 of Lissotriton helveticus. Classification (NCBI taxonomy): domain Eukaryota; kingdom Metazoa; phylum Chordata; class Amphibia; order Caudata; family Salamandridae; genus Lissotriton; species Lissotriton helveticus. The sequence continues at coordinate 762,028,427 of NC_136070.1, forward strand.
ACCTTCTGAGTAAGCAAAACTCTGTAAAAATGGCAATTTTGGTCACGTGAGAGTTTAAAAAGTGGTTATTCAACATGAGGCACGATCCAATCGACATTTTGAATCTAGGTACAGTCCAAAAGATCAATTTTCTGCCTAAAAACGATTACCGCGGAGCTGTTGAACGTTCCCAAAATGGTCAATTTCGATGAAATTTTAACATTTAATCTTTTGGCTGTAAATTAATGTTGGATGGTAATTATTACTTTTTCAACTACAATAAATGTGTTTAAAGTCATTTCTGTGCCTGAAATTGGTCAAAATTGAAGCTTCTGAGTAAGCAAAACTCTGTAAAAATGGCAATTTTGGTCACTGTGAGAGTTTAAAAAGTGGTTATTCAACATAAGGCACGATCCAATTGACATTTTGAATCATTTTAGGTACAGTCCAAAAAATCAATTTTCTGCCGAAAAACGATTACCGCGGAGCTGTTGAACGTTCCCAAAATGGTCAATTTCGATGAAATTTTAACATTGAATCTTTTGGCTGTAAATTAATGTTGGATGTGAATTATTACTTTTTCAACTAAAATAAATGTATTTGAAGTAATGTCTGTGCGTGAAATTGGTCAAAATTAAAGCTTCTGAGTAAGCAAAACTCTGTAAAAATGGCAATTTTGGTCACTGTGAGGGTTTAAAAAGTGGTTATTCAACATGAGGCACAATCCAATTGACATTTTGAATCATTTTAGGTACAGTCCAAAAAATCAATTTTCTCCCGAAAAACGATAACCGCGGAGCTGTCGAACGTTCCCAAAATGGTCAATTTCGATGAAATTTTAACATTGAATCTTTTGGCTGTAAATTAATGTTGGATGTGAATTATTACTTTTTCAACTAAAATAAATGTGTTTAAAGTAATTTCTGTGCCCGGGATGGGTCAAAATTAAAGCTTCTGAGTAAGCAAAACTCTGTAAAAATGGCAATTTTGGTCCCTGTTAGGGTTTAAAAAGTGGTTATTCAACATGAGGCACGATCCAATTGACATGTTGAATCATTTTAGGTGCAGTCCAAAAAATCAATTTTCTGTAGAAAAACGATGACCGCGGAGCTGTCGAACGTTCCCAAAATGGTCAATTTCGATGAAATTTTAACATTGAATCTTTTGGCTGTAAATTAATGTTGGATGTGAATTATTACTTTTTCAACTAAAATAAATGTGTTTAAAGTCATTTCTGTGCCTGAAATTGGTCAAAATTGAAGCTTCTGAGTAAGCAAAACTCTTCAAAAATGGCAATTTTGGTCCCTGTGAGGGTTTAAAAAGTGGTTATTCAACATGAGGCATGATCCAATTGACATTTTGAATCATTTTAGGTACATTCCAAAAAATCAAATTTCTGCCGAAAAACGATGACCGCGGAGCTGTCGAACGTTCCCAAAATGGTCAATTTCGATGAAATTTTAACATTGAATCTTTTGGCTGTAAATTAATGTTGGATGTGAATTATTACTTTTTCAACTAAAATAAATGTGTTTAAAGTCATTTCTGTACCTGAAATTGGTCAAAATTGAAGCTTCTGAGTAAGCAAAACTCTGTAAAAATGGCAATTTTGGTCCCTGTGAGGGTTTAAAAAGTTGTTATTCAACATGAGGCACGATCCAATTGACATTTTGAATCATTTTAGGTACAGTCCAAAAAATCAATTTTCTGCTGAAAAACGATGACCGCGGAGCTGTCGAACGTTCCCAAAATGGTCAATTTCGATGAAATTTTAACATTGAATCTTTTGGATGTAAATTAATGTTGGATGTGAATTATTACTTTTTCAACTAAAATAAATGTGTTAAAGTCCTTTCTGTGCCTGAAATTGGTCAAAATTGAAGCTTCTGAGTAAGCAAAACTCTGTAAAAATGGCAATTTTGGTCACTGTGAGAGTTTAAAAAGTGGTTATTCAACATGAGGCACGATCCAATTGACATTTTGAATCATTTCAGGCACAGTCCAAAAAATCAATTTTCTGCCGAAAAACGATGACCGCGGAGCTGTCGAACGTTCCCAAAATGGTCAATTTCTATGAAATTTTAACATTGAATCTTTTGGCTGTAAATTAATGTTGGATGTGAATTATTACTTTTTCAACTAAAATAAATGTTTTTAAAGTCATTTCTGTGCCTGAAATTGGTCAAAATTGAAGCTTCTGAGTAAGCAAAACTCTGTAAAAATGGCAATTTTGGTCACGTGAGAGTTTAAAAAGTGGTTATTCAACATGAGGCACGATCCAATCGACATTTTGAATCATTTTAGGTACAGTCCAAAAGATCAATTTTCTGCCAAAAAACGATTACCGCGGAGCTGTTGAACGTTCCCAAAATGGTCAATTTCGATGAAATTTTAACATTTAATCTTTTGGCTGTAAATTAATGTTGGATGTGAATTATTACTTTTTCAACTACAATAAATGTGTTTAAAGTCATTTCTGTGCCTGAAATTGGTCAAAATTGAAGCTTCTGAGTAAGCAAAACTCTGTAAAAATGGCAATTTTGGTCACTGTGAGGGTTTAAAAAGTGGTTATTCAACATGAGGCACAATCCAATTGACATTTTGAATCATTTTAGGTACAGTCCAAAAAATCAATTTTCTCCCGAAAAACGATAACCGCGGAGCTGTCGAACGTTCCCAAAATGGTCAATTTTGATGAAATTTTAACATTGAATCTTTTGGCTGTAAATTAATGTTGGATGTGAATTATTACTTTTTCAACTAAAATAAATGTGTTTAAAGTAATTTCTGTGCCCGGGATGGGTCAAAATTAAAGCTCCTGAGTAAGCAAAACTCTGTAAAAATGGCAATTTTGGTCCCTGTTAGGGTTTAAAAAGTGGTTATTCAACATGAGGCACGATCCAATTGACATGTTGAATCATTTTAGGTGCAGTCCAAAAAATCAATTTTCTGTAGAAAAACGATGACCGCGGAGCTGTCGAACGTTCCCAAAATGGTCAATTTCGATGAAATTTTAACATTGAATCTTTTGGCTGTAAATTAATGTTGGATGTGAATTATTACTTTTTCAACTAAAATAAATGTGTTTAAAGTCATTTCTGTACCTGAAATTGGTCAAAATTGAAGCTTCTGAGTAAGCAAAACTCTGTAAAAATGGCAATTTTGGTCCCTGTGAGGGTTTAAAAAGTTGTTATTCAACATGAGGCACGATCTAATTGACATTTTGAATCATTTTAGGTACAGTCCAAAAAACTCAATTTTCTCCCGAAAAACGATGACCGCGGAGCTGTCGAACGTTCCCAAAATTGTCAATTTCGATGAAATTTTAACATTGAATCTTTTGGATGTAAATTAATGTTGGATGAGAATTATTACTTTTTCAACTAAAATAAATGTGCTTAAATTCATTTCTGTGCCTGAAATTGGTCAAAATTGAAGCTTCTGAGTAAGCAAAACTCAGTAAAAATGGCAATTTTGGTCACTGTGAGGGTTTAAAAAGTGGTTATTCAACATGAGGCACGATCCAATTGACATTTTGAATCATTTTAGGTACAGTCCAAAAAATCAATTTTCTGCTGAAAAACGATGACCGCGGAGCTGTCGAACGTTCCCAAAATGGTCAATTTCGATGAAATTTTAACATTGAATCTTTTGGATGTAAATTAATGTTGGATGTGAATTATTACTTTTTCAACTAAAATAAATGTGTTTAAAGTCATACCTGTGCCTGAAATTGGTCAAAATTGAAGCTTCTGAGTAAGCAAAACTCTGTAAAAATGGCAATTTTGGTCCCTGTGAGGTTTTAAAAAGTGGTTATTCAACATGAGGCACGATCCAATTGACATTTTGAATCATTTTAAGTACAGTCCAAAAAATCAATTTTCTACCGAAAATCAATGACCACGGAGATGTCGAACGTTCCCAAAATGGTCAATTTCGATGAAATTTTAACATTGAATCTTTTGGCTGTAAATTAATGTTGGATGTGAATTATTACCCTTTCAACTAAAATAAATGTGTTTAAAGTCCTTTCTGTGCCTGAAATTGGTCAAAATTGAAGCTTCTGAGTAAGCAAAACTCTGTAAAAATGGCAATTTTGGTCACTGTGAGAGTTTAAAAAGTGGTTATTCAACATGAGGCACGATCCAATTGACATTTTGAATCATTTCAGGCACAGTCCAAAAAATCAATTTTCTGCCGAAAAACGATGACCGCGGAGCTGTCGAACGTTCCCAAAATGGTCAATTTCTATGAAATTTTAACATTGAATCTTTTGGCTGTAAATTAATGTTGGATGTGAATTATTACTTTTTCAACTAAAATAAATGTTTTTAAAGTCATTTCTGTGCCTGAAATTGGTCAAAATTGAAGCTTCTGAGTAAGCAAAACTCTGTAAAAATGGCAATTTTGGTCACGTGAGAGTTTAAAAAGTGGTTATTCAACATGAGGCACGATCCAATTGACATTTTGAATCATTGTAGGTACAGACCAAAAAATCAATTTCCTGCCGAAAAACGATGACCGCGGAGCTGTCGAACGTTCCCAAAATGGTCAATTTCGATGAAATTTTAACATTTAATCTTTTGGCTGTAAATTGCGGTTGGGTGTGAATTATCACTTTTTCAACTAAAATAAATGTATTTAAAGTCATTTCTGTGCCTGAAATTGGTCAAAATTGAAGCTTCTGAGTAAGCAAAACTCTTCAAAAATGGCAATGTTGGTCCCTGTGAGGGTTTAAAAAGTGAATATTCAACATGAGGCACGATCCAATTGACATTTTGAATCATTTTAGGTACAGTCCAAAAGATCAATTTTCTGCCTAAAAACGATTACCGCGGAGCTGTTGAACGTTCCCAAAATGGTCAATTTCGATGAAATTTTAACATTTAATCTTTTGGCTGTAAATTAATGTTGGATGTGAATTATTACTTTTTCAACTACAATAAATGTGTTTAAAGTCATTTCTGTGCCTGAAATTGGTCAAAATTGAAGCTTCTGAGTAAGCAAAACTCTGTAAAAATGGCAATTTTGGTCACTGTGAGAGTTTAAAAAGTGGTTATTCAACATAAGGCATGATCCAATTGACATTTTGAATTATTTTAGGTACAGTCCAAAAAATCAATTTTCTGCCGAAAAACGATTACCGCGGAGCTGTTGAACGTTCCCAAAATGGTCAATTTCGATGAAATTTTAACATTGAATCTTTTGGCTGTAAATTAATGTTGGATGTGAATTATTACTTTTTCAACTAAAATAAATGTATTTGAAGTAATGTCTGTGCGTGAAATTGGTCAAAATTAAAGCTTCTGAGTAAGCAAAACTCTGTAAAAATGGCAATTTTGGTCACTGTGAGGGTTTAAAAAGTGGTTATTCAACATGAGGCACAATCCAATTGACATTTTGAATCATTTTAGGTACAGTCCAAAAAATCAATTTTCTCCCGAAAAACGATAACCGCGGAGCTGTCGAACGTTCCCAAAATGGTCAATTTCGATGAAATTTTAACATTGAATCTTTTGGCTGTAAATTAATGTTGGATGTGAAATATTACTTTTTCAACTAAAATAAATGTGTTTAAAGTAATTTCTGTGCCCGGGATGGGTCAAAATTAAAGCTTCTGAGTAAGCAAAACTCTGTAAAAATGGCAATTTTGGTCCCTGTTAGGGTTTAAAAAGTGGTTATTCAACATGAGGCACGATCCAATTGACATGTTGAATCATTTTAGGTGCAGTCCAAAAAATCAATTTTCTGTAGAGAAACGATGACCGCGGAGCTGTCGAACGTTCCCAAAATGGTCAATTTCGATGAAATTTTAACATTGAATCTTTTGGCTGTAAATTAATGTTGGATGTGAATTATTACTTTTTCAACTAAAATAAATGTGTTTAAAGTCATTTCTGTGCCTGAAATTGGTCAAAATTGAAGCTTCTGAGTAAGCAAAACTCTGTAAAAATGGCAATTTTGGTCACGTGAGAGTTTAAAAAGTGGTTATTCAACATGAGGCACGATCCAATCGACATTTTGAATCATTTTAGGTACAGTCCAAAAGATCAATTTTCTGCCTAAAAACGATTACCGCGGAGCTGTTGAACGTTCCCAAAATGGTCAATTTCGATGAAATTTTAACATTTAATCTTTTGGCTGTAAATTAATGTTGGATGTGAATTATTACTTTTTCAACTACAATAAATGTGTTTAAAGTCATTTCTGTGCCTGAAATTGGTCAAAATTGAAGCTTCTGAGTAAGCAAAACTCTGTAAAAATGGCAATTTTGGTCACTGTGAGAGTTTAAAAAGTGGTTATTCAACATAAGGCACGATCCAATTGACATTTTGAATCATTTTAGGTACAGTCCAAAAAATCCATTTTCTGCCGAAAAACGATTACCGCGGAGCTGTTGAACGTCCCAAAATGGTCAATTTCGATGAAATTTTAACATTGAATCTTTTGGCTGTAAATTAATGTTGGATGTGAATTATTACTTTTTCAACTAAAATAAATGTATTTGAAGTAATGTCTGTGCGTGAAATTGGTCAAAATTAAAGCTTCTGAGTAAGCAAAACTCTGTAAAAATGGCAATTTTGGTCACTGTGAGGGTTTAAAAAGTGGTTATTCAACATGAGGCACAATCCAATTGACATTTTGAATCATTTTAGGTACAGTCCAAAAAAATCAATTTTCTCCCGAAAAACGATAACCGCGGAGCTGTCGAACGTTCCCAAAATGGTCAATTTCGATGAAATTTTAACATTGAATCTTTTGGCTGTAAATTAATGTTGGATGTGAATTATTACTTTTTCAACTAAAATAAATGTGTTTAAAGTAATTTCTGTGCCCGGGATGGGTCAAAATTAAAGCTTCTGAGTAAGCAAAACTCTGTAAAAATGGCAATTTTGGTCCCTGTTAGGGTTTAAAAAGTGGTTATTCAACATGAGGCACGATCCAATTGACATGTTGAATCATTTTAGGTGCAGTCCAAAAAATCAATTTTCTGTAGAAAAACGATGACCGCGGAGCTGTCGAACGTTCCCAAAATGGTCAATTTCGATGAAATTTTAACATTGAATCTTTTGGCTGTAAATTAATGTTGGATGTGAATTATTACTTTTTCAACTAAAATAAATGTGTTTAAAGTCATTTCTGTACCTGAAATTGGTCAAAATTGAAGCTTCTGAGTAAGCAAAACTCTGTAAAAATGGCAATTTTGGTCCCTGTGAGGGTTTAAAAAGTTGTTATTCAATATGAGGCACGATCCAATTGACATTTTGAATCATTTTAGGTACAGTCCAAAAAACTCAATTTTCTCCCGAAAAACGATGACCGCGGAGCTTTCGAACGTTCCCATAATGGTCAATTTCGATGAAATTTTAACATTGAATCTTTTGGCTGTAAATTAATGTTGGATGTGAATTATTACTTTTTCAACTAAAATAAATGTGTTTAAAGTCATTTCTGTGCCTGAAATTGGTCAAAATTGAACCTTCTGAGTAAGCAAAACTCTGTAAAAATGGCAATTTTGGTCACGTGAGAGTTTAAAAAGTGGTTATTCAACATGAGGCACGATCCAATCGACATTTTGAATCATTTTAGGTACAGTCCAAAAGATCAATTTTCTGCCTAAAAACGATTACCGCGGAGCTGTTGAACGTTCCCAAAATGGTCAATTTCGATGAAATTTTAACATTGAATCTTTTGGCTGTAAATTAATGTTGGATGTGAATTATTACTTTTTCAACTAAAATAAATGTATTTGAAGTAATGTCTGTGCGTGAAATTGGTCAAAATTAAAGCTTCTGAGTAAGCAAAACTCTTCAAAAATGGCAATTTAGGTCCCTGTGAGGTTTTAAAAAGTGGTTATTCAACATGAGGCACGATCCAATTGACATTTTGAATCATTTTAAGTACAGTCCAAAAAATCAATTTTCTACCGAAAATCAATGACCACGGAGATATCGAACGTTCCCAAAATGGTCAATTTCGATGAAATTTTAACATTGAATCTTTTGGCTGTAAATTAATGTTGGATGTGAATTATTACCCTTTCAACTAAAATAAATGTGTTTAAAGTCCTTTCTGTGCCTGAAATTGGTCAAAATTGAAGCTTCTGAGTAAGCAAAACTCTGTAAAAATGGCAATTTTGGTCACTGTGAGAGTTTAAAAAGTGGTTATTCAACATGAGGCACGATCCAATTGACATTTTGAATCATTTCAGGTACAGTCCAAAAGATCAATTTTCTGCCGAAAAACGATTACCGCGGAGCTGTTGAACGTTCCCAAAATGGTCAATTTCGATGAAATTTTAACATTTAATCTTTTGGCTGTAAATTAATGTTGGATGTGAATTATTACTTTTTCAACTACAATAAATGTGTTTAAAGTCATTTCTGTGCCTGAAATTGGTCAAAATTGAAGCTTCTGAGTAAGCAAAACTCTGTAAAAATGGCAATTTTGGTCACTGTGAGAGTTTAAAAAGTGGTTATTCAACATAAGGCACGATCCAATTGACATTTTGAATCATTTTAGGTACAGTCCAAAAAATCAATTTTCTGCCGAAAAACGATTACCGTGGAGCTGTTGAACGTTCCCAAAATGGTCAATTTCGATGAAATTTTTTTTTTTTTTTTTTTTTTTTTTTTTTTCCAAAACCTTTATTGCACTTAGCATAGTACACAGCGGATCGCCTACAACCCCACGGGCCGGCCGCTATATCGTGTAAGTTAGACATGATTCAAATTTGCAATGTAGAAAAGAAAGCAACATTGTTGTCAAGTGTCCAGTAGAACATATTACACATTAAAAGTGCATTCGATACAGCTTTATCAACGTTAGAAGTGGTTTTGGTGGCATTTTGTCTTTTTATGAAAAACAACAAACTACAAACCGAAAACAGTAGGAATGATAGTGCGGTCTGACTTAGGTCAATGCAATTTCTCTCGGGAGATGTATATTCCCTCCCCCAGTTTCAGTGTGCTAATGCCCCAGTTCTCCCCCCAGTTCCGTCCACCCTCCTCCCCATTCAGCATGTCGAAAGAGGGGATGCATGCAATAGCCCCGTTCGCTCTCCTGCCCATCCACTGCAACCCAGGTCATCCCCCCTCTTCCTCATCTCCAGAGTCCTCTGGTTCGTCCTCATCTAAAGGATCACAAATGTCCCCCCTGTAACCATTCCATTTCAGCCACACTTTGTTCCATTTCCTCGGGCAGGCTCGACTGGAGTATACCGCCCTCTCAGTCACCATCACCGCATCCATGTGTAGACACCATTGGGATTTGGACGGGAGGTCCGCCACCCCCCATCGCTGTGCTATGTCTCGCTTTGCCATCATCAATCCCACCGTGACCCAGATTTGTTCATACCTAGACAGGTCCGTGGGTTCCCAAATGTTAAGTAAGCACCTCCGCGGGTCGGGCAGCAGGGACCGATTCAGAGTTTGGGAGATCGTACGTAGTATTTGTTTCCAGTATTCCTGTATCCTGGGACATTCCCATATAGTGTGGAAAAAGGTGCCCTCCTCCCCACACCCACGGAGGCAGTATTGATGTGGCGCCCTATGTATGCGGTGTAGCATGTACCTCATGTAGTATACTCTGTGCAGCACCTTGAATTGTACCAGGCGCATACGCGCTGAGATGCCCACCTCTTTGGGGGAGCCCAGTGCTGCATTCCACTCATGTTCATCCATGTCCCCTACGTCCTCTTCCCATTTACCTTTGAGTTGGAGTGTTGGATCCGGGGAGTTATTAAGCAATTTACGGTACGTGAGCGACGTCGCCCTCTCCAACATGTATTCAGTGAGGAGGCGATCCTCCAGAGGCGAGGAGTCGGGCAGAGATGCGTCGGGGGGTAGGGCCGCGAGCAACGCATGTCGTATTTGAATGTATCTATAAAGCTCCCTGTCACCCAAGCCATACAAGTCTTTTAAGCGGGTGAAGGGTATCACAGCATTCCTCTCCCATAAGTCACCCACCGTGGAGATGCCTATCGCGTCCCAGTGTTCAAAGCCCTTAGTGTTCCTCATATTACCTAGTGCCCGCGATTCCCATAGCGGAGTCAACCTGGTGAGCCTCCCCTTCCAACCCAATGCCGCCGTCGCCGTGTGCCACAATTGAACGGTTAATTTAGTGGGGCCCACTAAAGCCCGTACCTTACGACGGTCGTATAACGGACCCAGCATGGTATCTATGCCCAACTGATCCCTATCCAACTGGAAGGCAGGTTCGGTATGCGGGGCGTGAATCCATTGGTTTATTGGTTTCAGGTGTACAGCCCAATAGTACAACTTGAGATTTGGCAGCGCAATACCTCCATCATACCAATCCCTATGTAGCTTTGATTGTGCCACGCGTGCAGGGAGGTTACCCCACAGAAGGGTCGATACTAGAGCAGCGACTTTCTGGAAGAATCGCGGTGCCACGGGATAGGGTGTATTTTCGAGGACGTACAAGAAACGCGGCAGTGCCATCATCTTATAGAGCGCTGCCCTGCCCAAGAGTGTCAGTGGCAGGTCAGACCAGAATCTGACATCTCGTTTCAGCCTATCCAGGTGGGGTTTCAAGTTTTTATCGACAAATTCAACCGGATCCCTGGTGACGTGGATCCCTAGGTATTTAAAGGAAGAACCCGCCCGCTTCAGCGGGCACGTGTCGGACAGAATCGGGGCCGGGCCTCGCAGAACGTACAGCTCCGATTTGGTCCAATTCAGCGCATAGCCAGAAACGCTGCCATACGCATCGCAGATATTTAGCAACGCCGGCACCCCATCCACAGGGTCTGTCAGGTAAAGCAACATATCATCTGCGTACAGTGACAGACGGTCTTCCCAACCCCCCCTCCACCTTATGCCCTTGAGAAGCGGTGTGGTTCTCAGAAGGGTCGCAAGAGGTTCCAAAGAGATTGCAAACAGCAGGGGCGAAAGAGGGCACCCCTGTCGTGTGCCCCTTCCCAACGGAAATGTACGTGATAGATGGCCGTTAGCCACCACCTGCGCCACTGGGTCGGTGTACAGTAGTTTGACCCATGCAATGAAGCGAGGGCCGAACCCCAGACGGCTCAATGTTTCAAACAGGTATTCCCACTCCACCAGATCAAAAGCCATTTTGGCGTCCAGGGCCAAAATCACTGCTGGAGTGTCGATATCGTCCGCCCTAGCCAAGATCCCGTGTAACCGCCGTAGATTTAAAGAGGTGTTTCTATGTGGCATAAACCCGGACTGGTCCGGATGTATAATGGACGACAGATGGGGCAGGAGCCTTTGTGCCAGGAGTTTAGCCAAAATCTTCGCTTCGGCGTTAAGTAAGGAAATAGGCCGATAGGAGGAACATTCATCCGGCGGTTTGCCGGGTTTGGGGATGGCCACGATGGTCGCCGTCCGTTGGTCCGGCGGGAGGAGACCCCCTTCCAGACAATCCGCATACATCCCCAACAGATGCACACTGAGGGCCTCAGGCATTGCTTGGTACCATTCAATGGGTATGCCATTTGGGCCCATTGCCTTTCCCGGATGTAGAGCCTTAATTGCCATCTGGACTTCATCGACAGTAATGTCTGCCTCCAGCTCAACTGAGGCCTCCTGTGACAACGTCTGGACCTCTATCGGAGCCAAGAGGGCCCTGGCCCTTTCAGCGGTAACCATACATTCCGGGGTGTATACTCGCTCAAAATGGGTCGCCAGCAACTCTGTAATTTGTCGCGGATCTGTGTGTATCACCCCTCTCACATCTTTCAGACTTTGGATTCCCCTAAAGCTGCCCTCTCGCCTATCAAGCCACGCCAGCATTTTTCCAGCTTTGTCTCCTACCTCATAAATTCTATTACGAGTGTCGGCTAAGTGACCCTTCACCAGCTGACGCAAGTGATCAGCATATAATTGTTGCTGGAGGGTGAGGGCGTGAAGGCCGGCGGGAGAGGGGTTAGTCTCATGGGCTTCGGTTTGGGCCAGCAGCGCCACCTCCAGCTCATCCAGTTCCCGCGACAGCTGCCTTCTATGCCCCGTGATGGAGTTGATTGCTTGCCCCCTTAGAACCGTTTTGTAGGCTTCCCAGAGTACTGCCGGGGAGCGCACCGAATGTATGTTTTCAAGGAAATACTGCTTCGTCGTATTTGTAAGAGCCTTACGGACCTGTGGGACCTTGAGGTATGTAGCACTAATGGGGTAAATGCGTTTTCGTGCACTAGCCTGCGAGGAGAGTGACAACGTGAGTGGTGAGTGGTCGGAAATCCCCCTCGGGTGAATCCCCACTGCATCAACATAGCGGAGGCCCTCCCCCAGTGATAGGAAGTAGTCAATGCGCGACAGACTGCCATGCACCGTAGAGTGGAAAGTGTATTGTTGCGCGCTGGGGTGTAAGCGCCTCCAGATGTCAGTCAAGCCCATGGACGCCGCGAAGCGTCGGAAGTAGGATTCCCCCCCCTGTGATGCAGGCGCGGGGTGTTTGTCCAATTGTGCGTCCATGACAGCATTAAAATCTCCCCCTAGAATGATCTCACCTTCAGGGAGGGTCAACAGGAATTCCCCCAGTTTCGGGAGGTGGACCGACTGCAAAGCTGGTGGAATATATACAGACACCACATTGAAGAGCCTCCCCTCCCATTGCCCATGCAAGGCTGCGAAGCACCCCTGGTCATCGGTCTTAGTCGACAAGGGAAGGAATCGGGAGTTCTTTCGTACCAATATACCAGAACCCCTGGATCCCGACGTAAATTCAGAGTGAACCCACATTTTATAGCCACGCCTATCCAGGGCTTTCGCTGCCCCCCTACCAAATGTGTTTCTTGCAGCAGGGCCAAGGTTGGTCGCTGGCGCTTAATTGCAGTCAGAACCAACCCCCGTTTAACCTTGTCACCCAAGCCTCTCACATTCCAGGACAATAAACATAAGGGAGGGCAGTGCGAGTCAGTGGACCCCACGTCCATTACCGGGCCAGTACCATCAGCCATCAGTGCTTAGAGTGGTCGGGGTGTACCGTTTGAACGGCTGAGTCGCAAACATGGCCGTGCCCCTGCACAGCAAAGAGGAAGGGAACATTACGGGGGCATAGTATCGCTGTCATTTCCCAGCAACATACACTGGCGCACACAAGGGTTAAAGGAGTGACCCCGACCGCTCACACACATTCCTAACAGAAACAAGAACAGTTCTGAACAATCCCCCCTCCCTGCCCCCCTGCCAAACGGACTTCGAACTGCCCGCCACCCCAACCAAGCAGAGTGCTTTACCCTTCCCATAACTAGAGTACTTGCGTGTAGGGGGGAGAGTGTCTCCCCGGGCTGGCGGCCTCCCTGTATGCCGTCGGGGCGGCCATGCCAGAGTCTACGTGCAGCAGTCCAAACAGCAATTCACAACGGGAGCCAGTAATCTCTAGCGATGCAGAGTTCGGGGTAGGAGTCATTCGGTCCCACCTCCTCCTTCAAAGCCATGGGACGGAGACCGCTCCAGTCTCTCTCCTCGACCAGATGTCTGGGAGCCTGTTCTACTGCCACCCCTACGATCGTGATCCGGCCTATGCGTCTTGCGTTGTCTCCCAACAGTGTGCCAGCCCTCCAGCCAGTCCCGGGCCGTTTCAGGGTTATCAAAAAACCACACCTTTTTGTCCGCTACCACTCGAAGTTTAGCCGGGAATAACATGGAGTACGGCAGTTCCTTTTCTCTCAGGGTCTTTTTCACTTCTAGGAACGTTCTCCTCCGCCTGGCCACTTCTGCCGTGTAATCCGGAAAGAAAGCAATCTTTGAGTTTTGTACTTGTATGGCTGGCGCAATCCTTGCGGCCTGCAGAATGGCGTCCCGGTCGCGGAAATTGAACAACCTGGCCAGTATTGGACGCGGCGTGCCTCCCGTCTTGGGTTTTCCTCCCGGAACACGATGGGCCCTTTCAACCGAAAAGAAGTTCGAGAGCCCCTTAGGTTGCAGCCGGGTCTTGATTAAGTCCTCCACATAGAGGTCTAGTGTCCCCGTGTCTTCCGATTCCGGCACTCCTAAAATACGGACATTGTTACGTCTGGAACGGCCTTCCTGGTCATCCAACTTGTCTTTAAGCAGCTTGTTGTCCGTCTGCAGTCGTTCCACCGCCGTCTGTAATTCGGACACATCCTCGACCAGCGACTTGGTGACCACTTCAACCTGTTTGACCCTTTCGTTCATCTTTTGGAGATCTGCCCGTATCAGGGTGACTTCAGTCGCCGTGGCACCCACCGTCGCTTGCACCTGGGCCAGCGCCGCCAGGACGTCATCAAGCGTGGCTTTCTTCGCCCCCTCCGCCTCCGCCACTTTACCAGCCGATATTCGTTGCTCCTGGGGTGGTGATTGTCTGTTGTACGCAAACTTGTCCAGTTTGGCTTGGGCGGAGGCATTTTTTGGGCCCCTGTGCGACATGACTTAGATTGGTCCCGCCAAAGAAGGGGTGGGGGAGGGGTGCCTTCGGTCGCACCGGTCCGCGCAGGTGGACCCACAAGGAAGTCGAGGATGGCCCCTCGCAAGTACACACCAGGGGGGGGGGGAATGCCGCCCCTGCCAACGCCACTCCTCGGCTATTTGCCGGTTGCGCCCTGAATCTGCCCCCCAGCTGCACTCCGGATCATGGCCTCATGGTAGGCCTCGTGGATCGCCCCTTCTCAGTGTCACTGCTGTGCAGTAGTGTCCAATCTCCCGCCTCGTCAATAGAACCGGCAGCAGGGGCCCCACCGGCGCCCTCGGTGAAGTGGCTGTATCTGACACACTTGGGCCCCTCACTGCCGGCTCCGTGAAGATTAACTGGCCGGCCCCCGGCCCTGTCGCAACTTGTTGGGGGCAGCGGGAGAGCGAGTGCTCCGAGGCGCTGTCTGCTCCTCCGGTTGAAGCGTGTGAGACGGGGGCTACATTCGAGCGTCCCCAGGGCCCGACGGTACTGGATAGGGCTCCGTGGGTGTGTAGATCGACTCACCCGGCGCACCGGCACTTCCGGCCTCCCCTCCTCCGGCTCCAGGCCACTTCCGGTCGGCAGCCTGCGTTCTGTGGCTCCGCGGCTGCAGCGCTGCAGGCAGGCCCGGCTCCTCCTCTACGAGCAGTCGGCGATTCCGCTCCCGGCGAAGCCTCTGTCGCTCCCAAAATTTCAGCAGCGGTAGCCGCACGGTCTCTGGGTCCGGTCCGCCCCACCCAGCTGGTGAGGGAAGGATATGAGATACGGATTGATGCGGGAAGCCGCTTCTTCCCGGGAGCCTCCCTAAGCAGCGGCCGCCATCATCGGCTGCTAGCCACGCCCCTTCATTTCGATGAAATTTTAACATTGAATCTTTTGGCTGTAAATTAATGTTGGATGTGAATTATTACTTTTTCAACTAAAATAAATGTATTTGAAGTAATGTCTGTGCGTGAAATTGGTCAAAATTAAAGCTTCTGAGTAAGCAAAACTCTGTAAAAATGGCAATTTTGGTCACTGTGAGGGTTTAAAAAGTGGTTATTCAACATAAGGCACAATCCAATTGACATTTTGAATCATTTTAGGTACAGTCCAAAAAATCAATTTTCTCCCGAAAAACGATAACCGCGGAGCTGTCGAACGTTCCCAAAATGGTCAATTTTGATGAAATTTTAACATTGAATCTTTTGGCTGTAAATTAATGTTGGATGTGAATTATTACTTTTTCAACTAAAATAAATGTGTTTAAAGTAATTTCTGTGCCTGGGATGGGTCAAAATTAAAGCTTCTGAGTAAGCAAAACTCTGTAAAAATGGCAATTTTGGTCCCTGTGAGGGTTTAAAAAGTGGTTATTCAACATGAGGCACGATCCAATTGACATTTTGAATCATTTCAGGCACAGTCCAAAAAATCAATTTTCTGCCGAAAAACGATGACCGCGGAGCTGTCGAACATTCCCAAAATGGTCAATTTCTATGAAATTTTAACATTGAATCTTTTGGCTGTAAATTAATGTTGGATGTGAATTATTACTTTTTCAACTAAAATAAATGTTTTTAAAGTCATTTCTGTGCCTGAAATTGGTCAAAATTGAAGCTTCTGAGTAAGCAAAACTCTGTAAAAATGGCAATTTTGGTCCAAGCGAGGGTTTAAAAAGTTGTTATTCAACATGAGGCATGATCAATTGACATTTTGAATCATTTTAGGTACAGTCCAAAAAATTCAATTTTCTCCCGAAAAACGATAACCGCGGAGCTGTCGAACGTTCCCAAAATGGTCAATTTCGATGAAATTTTAACATTGAATCTTTTGGCTGTAAATTAATGTTGGATGTGAATTATTACTTTTTCAACTAAAATAAATGTGTTTAAAGTAATTTCTGTGCCTGGGATGGGTCAAAATTAAAGCTTCTGAGAAAGCAAAACTCTGTAAAAATGGCAATTTTGGTCCCTGTTAGGGTTTAAAAAGTGGTTATTCAACATGAGGCATGATCCAATTGACATTTTGAATCATTTTAGGTACATTCCAAAAAATCAAATTTCTGCCGAAAAACGATGACCGCGGAGCTGTCGAACGTTCCCAAAATGGTCAATCTCGATGAAATTTTAACATTGAATCTTTTGGATGTAAATTAATGTTGGATGTGAATTATTACTTTTTCAACTAAAATAAATGTGTTTAAAGTCATTTCTGTGCCTGAAATTGGTCAAAATTGAAGCTTCTGAGTAAGCAAAACTCTGTAAAAATGGCAATTTTGGTCACTGTGAGGGTTTAAAAAGTGGTTATTCAACATGAGGCACAATCCAATTGACATTTTGAATCATTTTAGGTACAATCCAAAAAACTCAATTTTCTCCCGAAAAACGATGACCGCGGAGCTGTCGAACGTTCCCAAAATGGTCAATTTCGATGAAATTTTAACATTGAATCTTTTGGATGTAAATTAATATTGGATGTGAATTATTACTTTTTCAACTAAAATAAATGTGTTTAAAGTCATTTCTGTGCCTGAAATTGGTCAAAATTGAAGCTTCTGAGTAAGCAAAACTCTGTAAAAATGGCAATTTTGGTCCAAGCGAGGGTTTAAAAAGTGGTTATTCAACATGATTCACGATCCAATTGACATTTTGAATCATTGTAGGTACAGCCCAAAAAATCAATTTCCTGCCGAAAAACGATGACCGCGGAGCTGTCGAACGTTCCCAAAATGGTCAATTTCGATGAAATTTTAACATTTAATCTTTTGGCTGTAAATTGCGGTTGGGTGTGAATTATCACTTTTTCAACTAAAATAAATGTGTTTAAAGTCATTTCTGTGCCTGAAATTGGTCAAAATTGAAGCTTCTGAGTAAGCAAAACTCTTAAAAAATGGCAATGTTGGTCCCTGTGAGGGTTTAAAAAGTGAATATTCAACATGAGGCACGATCCAATTGACATTTTGAATCATTTTAGGTACATTCCAAAAAATTAATTTTCTGCCGAAAAACGATGACCGCGGAGCTGTCGAACGTCCCAAAATGGTCAATTTCGATGAAATTTTAACATTGAATCTTTTGGCTGTAAATTAATGTTGGATGTGAATTATTACTTTTTCAACTAAAATAAATGTGTTTAAAGTCATTTCTGTGCCTGAAATTGGTCAAAATTGAACCTTCTGAGTAAGCAAAACTCTGTAAAAATGGCAATTTTGGTCACGTGAGAGTTTAAAAAGTGGTTATTCAACATGAGGCACGATCCAATCGACATTTTGAATCATTTTAGGTACAGTCCAAAAGATCAATTTTCTGCCGAAAAACGATTACCGCGGAGCTGTTGAACGTTCCCAAAATGGTCAATTTCGATGAAATTTTAACATTGAATCTTTTGGCTGTAAATTAATGTTGGATGTGAATTATTACTTTTTCAACTAAAATAAATGTATTTGAAGTAATGTCTGTGCGTGAAATTGGTCAAAATTAAAGCTTCTGAGTAAGCAAAACTCTGTAAAAATGGCAATTTTGGTCACTGTGAGGGTTTAAAAAGTGGTTATTCAACATAAGGCACAATCCAATTGACATTTTGAATCATTTTAGGTACAGTCCAAAAAATCAATTTTCTCCCGAAAAACGATAACCGCGGAGCTGTCGAACGTTCCCAAAATGGTCAATTTCGATGAAATTTTAACATTGAATCTTTTGGCTGTAAATTAATGTTGGATGTGAATTATTACTTTTTCAACTAAAATAAATGTGTTTAAAGTAATTTCTGTGCCTGGGATGGGTCAAAATTAAAGCTTCTGAGTAAGCAAAACTCTGTAAAAATGGCAATTTTGGTCCCTGTGAGGGTTTAAAAAGTGGTTATTCAACATGAGGCACGATCCAATTGACATTTTGAATCATTTCAGGCACAGTCCAAAAAATCAATTTTCTGCCGAAAAACGATGACCGCGGAGCTGTCGAACATTCCCAAAATGGTCATATTCTATGAAATTTTAACATTGAATCTTTTGGCTGTAAATTAATGTTGGATGTGAATTATTACTTTTTCAACTAAAATAAATGTTTTTAAAGTCATTTCTGTGCCTGAAATTGGTCAAAATTGAAGCTTCTGAGTAAGCAAAACTCTGTAAAAATGGCAATTTTGGTCCAAGCGAGGGTTTAAAAAGTTGTTATTCAACATGAGGCATGATCAATTGACATTTTGAATCATTTTAGGTACAGTCCAAAAAATTCAATTTTCTCCCGAAAAACGATAACCGCGGAGCTGTCGAACGTTCCCAAAATGGTCAATTTCGATGAAATTTTAACATTGAATCTTTTGGCTGTAAATTAATGTTGGATGTGAATTATTACTTTTTCAACTAAAATAAATGTGTTTAAAGTAATTTCTGTGCCTGGGATGGGTCAAAATTAAAGCTTCTGAGAAAGCAAAACTCTGTAAAAATGGCAATTTTGGTCCCTGTTAGGGTTTAAAAAGTGGTTATTCAACATGAGGCACGATCCAATTGACATGTTGAATCATTTTAGGTACAGTCCAAAAAAATCAATTTTCTGTAGAAAAACGATGACCGCGGAGCTGTCGAACGTTCCCAAAATGGTCAATTTCGATGAAATTTTAACATTGAATCTTTTGGCTGTAAATTAATGTTGGATGTGAATTATTACTTTTTTAACTAAAATAAATGTGTTTAAAGTCATTTCTGTGCCTGAAATTGGTCAAAATTGAAGCTTCTGAGTAAGCAAAACTCTTCAAAAATGGCAATTTTGGTCCCAGTGAGGGTTTAAAAAGTGGTTATTCAACATGAGGCATGATCCAATTGACATTTTGAATCATTTTAGGTACATTCCAAAAAATCAATTTTCTGCCGAAAAACGATGACCGCGGAGCTGTCGAACGTTCCCAAAATGGTCAATTTCGATGAAATTTTAACATTGAATCTTTTGGCTGTAAATTAATGTTGGATGTGAATTATTACTTTTTCAACTAAAATAAATGTGTTTAAAGTAATTTCTGTGCCTGGGATGGGTCAAAATTAAAGCTTCTGAGTAGCAAAACTCTGTAAAAATGGCAATTTTGGTCCCTGTGAGGGTTTAAAAAGTGGTTATTCAACATGAGGCACGATCCAATTGACATTTTGAATCATTTTAGGTACCATCCAAAAAACTCAATTTTCTCCCGAAAAACGATGACCGCGGAGCTGTCAACGTTCCCAAAATGGTCAATTTCGATGAAATTTTAACATTGAATCTTTTGGATGTAAATTAATGTTGGATGTGAATTATTACTTTTTCAACTAAAATAAATGTGTTTAAAGTCATTTCTGTGCCTGAAATTGGTCAAAATTGAAGCTTCTGAGTAAGCAAAACTCTGTAAAAATGGCAATTTTGGTCCCTGTGAGGTTTTAAAAAGTGGTTATTCAACATGAGGCACGATCCAATTGACATTTTGAATCATTTTAAGTACAGTCCAAAAAATCAATTTTCTCCCGAAAAACGATAACCGCGGAGCTGTCGAACGTTCCCAAAATGGTCAATTTCGATGAAATTTTAACATTGAATCTTTTGGCTGTAAATTAATGTTGGATGTGAATTATTACTTTTTCAACGAAAATAAATGTGTTTAAAGTCCTTTCTGTGCCTGAAATTGGTCAAAATTGAAGCTTCTGAGTAAGCAAAACTCTGTAAAAATGGCAATTTTGGTCACTGTGAGAGTTTAAAAAGTGGTTTTTCAACATGAGGCACGATCCAATTGACATTTTGAATAATTTTAGGTACAGTCCAAAAAATCAATTTTCTGCCGAAAAACCATTACCGCGGAGCTGTTGAACGTTCCCAAAATGGTCAATTTCGATGAAATTTTAACATTGAATCTTTTGGCTGTAAATTAATGTTGGATGAGAATTATTACTTTTTCAACTAAAATAAATGTGTTTAAAGTCATTTCTGTGCCTGAAATTGGTCAAAATTGAAGCTTCTGAGTAAGCAAAACTCTGTAAAAATAGCAATTTTGGTCACTGAGAGAGTTTAAAAAGTGGTTATTCAACATGAGGCACGATCCAATTGACATTTTGAATCATTTCAGGTACAGTCAAAAAAATCCATTTTCTGCCGAAAAACGATGACCGCGGCGCTGTCGAAGGTTCCCAAAATGGTCAATTGCTATGAAATTTTAACATTGAATCTTTTGGCTGCAAATTAATGTTGGATGTGAATTATTACTTTTTCAACTAAAATAAATGTATTTGAAGTCATTTCTGTGCCTGAAATTGGTCAAAATTGAAGCTTCTGAGTAAGCAAAACTCTGTAAAAATGGCAATTTTGGTCACTGTGACAGTTTAAAAAGTGGTTATTCAACATAAGGCACGATCCAATTGACATTTTGAATCATTTTAGGTACAGTCCAAAAAATCAATTTTCTGCCGAAAAACGATTACCGCGGAGCTGTTGAACGTTCCCAAAATGGTCAATTTCGATGAAATTTTAACATTGAATCTTTTGGCTGTAAATTAATGTTGGATGTGAATTATTACTTTTTCAACTAAAATAAATGTGTTTAAAGTCATTTCTGTACCTGAAATTGGTCAAAATTGAAGCTTCTGAGTAAGCAAAACTCTGTAAAAATGGCAATTTTGGTCCCTGTGAGGGTTTAAAAAGTTGTTATTCAACATGAGGCACGATCCAATTGACATTTTGAATCATTTTAGGTACAGTCCAAAAAACTCAATTTTCTCCCGAAAAACGATGACCGCGGAGCTGTCGAACGTTCCCAAAATGGTCAATTTCGATGAAATTTTAACATTGAATCTTTTGGCTGTGAATTAATGTTGGATGTGAATTATTACTTTTTCAACTAAAATAAATGTGTTTAAAGTCATTTCTGTGCCTGAAATTGGTCTAAATTGAAGCTTCTGAGTAAGCAAAACTCTGTAAAAATAGCAATTTTGGTCATTGTGAGAGTTTAAAAAGTGGTTATTCAACATGAGGCACGATCCAATTGACATTTTGAATCATTTCAGGTACAGTCCAAAAAATCAATTTTCTGCCGAAAAACGATGACCGCGGAGCTGTCGAACGTTTCCAAAATGGTCAATTTCTATGAAATTTTAACATTGAATCTTTTGGCTGTGAATTAATGTTGGATGTGAATTATTACTTTTTCAACTAAAATAAATGTGTTTAAAGTCATTTCTGTGCCTGAAATTGGTCAAAATTGAAGCTTCTGAGCAAGCAAAACTCTGTAAAAAATGGCAATTTTCGTCCCTGTGAGGGTTTAAAAAGTGGTTATTCAACATGAGGCGCGATCCAATTGACATTTTGAATAATTTTAGGTACAGTCCAAAAAACTCAATTTTCTGCCGAAAACGATTACCGCGGAGCTGTCGAACGTTCCCAAAATGGTCAATCTCGATGAAATTTTAACATTGAATCTTTTGGATGTAAATTAATGTTGGATGTGAATTATTACTTTTTCAACTAAAATAAATGTGTTTAAAGTCATTTCTGTGCCTGAAATTGGTCAAAATTGAAGCTTCTGAGTAAGCAAAACTCTGTAAAAATGGCAATTTTGGTCCCTGTGAGGTTTTAAAAAGTGGTTATTCAACATGAGGCACGATCCAATTGACATTTTGAATAATTTTAAGTACAGTCCAAAAAATCAATTTTCTCCCGAAAAACGATAACCGCGGAGCTGTCGAACGTTCCCAAAATGGTCAATTTCGATGAAATTTTAACATTGAATCTTTTGGCTGTAAATTAATGTTGGATGTGAATTATTACTTTTTCAACTAAAATAAATGTGTTTAAAGTCATTTCTGTGCCTGAAATTGGTCAAAATTGAACCTTCTGAGTAAGCAAAACTCTGTAAAAATGGCAATTTTGGTCACGTGAGAGTTTAAAAAGTGGTTATTCAACATGAGGCACGATCCAATCGACATTTTGAATCATTTTAGGTACAGTCCAAAAGATCAATTTTCTGCCGAAAAACGATTACCGCGGAGCTGTTGAACGTTCCCAAAATGGTCAATTTCGATGAAATTTTAACATTGAATCTTTTGGCTGTAAATTAATGTTGGATGTGAATTATTACTTTTTCAACTAAAATAAATGTATTTGAAGTAATGTCTGTGCGTGAAATTGGTCAAAATTAAAGCTTCTGAGTAAGCAAAACTCTGTAAAAATGGCAATTTTGGTCACTGTGAGGGTTTAAAAAGTGGTTATTCAACATAAGGCACAATCCAATTGACATTTTGAATCATTTCAGGCACAGTCCAAAAAATCAATTTTCTGCCGAAAAACGATGACCGCGGAGCTGTCGAACATTCCCAAAATGGTCATATTCTATGAAATTTTAACATTGAATCTTTTGGCTGTAAATTAATGTTGGATGTGAATTATTACTTTTTCAACTAAAATAAATGTTTTTAAAGTCATTTCTGTGCCTGAAATTGGTCAAAATTGAAGCTTCTGAGTAAGCAAAACTCTGTAAAAATGGCAATTTTGGTCCAAGCGAGGGTTTAAAAAGTTGTTATTCAACATGAGGCATGATCAATTGACATTTTGAATCATTTTAGGTACAGTCCAAAAAATTCAATTTTCTCCCGAAAAACGATAACCGCGGAGCTGTCGAACGTTCCCAAAATGGTCAATTTCGATGAAATTTTAACATTGAATCTTTTGGCTGTAAATTAATGTTGGATGTGAATTATTACTTTTTCAACTAAAATAAATGTGTTTAAAGTAATTTCTGTGCCTGGGATGGGTCAAAATTAAAGCTTCTGAGAAAGCAAAACTCTGTAAAAATGGCAATTTTGGTCCCTGTTAGGGTTTAAAAAGTGGTTATTCAACATGAGGCACGATCCAATTGACATGTTGAATCATTTTAGGTACAGTCCAAAAAAATCAATTTTCTGTAGAAAAACGATGACCGCGGAGCTGTCGAACGTTCCCAAAATGGTCAATTTCGATGAAATTTTAACATTGAATCTTTTGGCTGTAAATTAATGTTGGATGTGAATTATTACTTTTTTAACTAAAATAAATGTGTTTAAAGTCATTTCTGTGCCTGAAATTGGTCAAAATTGAAGCTTCTGAGTAAGCAAAACTCTTCAAAAATGGCAATTTTGGTCCCAGTGAGGGTTTAAAAAGTGGTTATTCAACATGAGGCATGATCCAATTGACATTTTGAATCATTTTAGGTACATTCCAAAAAATCAATTTTCTGCCGAAAAACGATGACCGCGGAGCTGTCGAACGTTCCCAAAATGGTCAATTTCGATGAAATTTTAACATTGAATCTTTTGGCTGTAAATTAATGTTGGATGTGAATTATTACTTTTTCAACTAAAATAAATGTGTTTAAAGTAATTTCTGTGCCTGGGATGGGTCAAAATTAAAGCTTCTGAGTAGCAAAACTCTGTAAAAATGGCAATTTTGGTCCCTGTGAGGGTTTAAAAAGTGGTTATTCAACATGAGGCACGATCCAATTGACATTTTGAATCATTTTAGGTACCATCCAAAAAACTCAATTTTCTCCCGAAAAACGATGACCGCGGAGCTGTCAACGTTCCCAAAATGGTCAATTTCGATGAAATTTTAACATTGAATCTTTTGGATGTAAATTAATGTTGGATGTGAATTATTACTTTTTCAACTAAAATAAATGTGTTTAAAGTCATTTCTGTGCCTGAAATTGGTCAAAATTGAAGCTTCTGAGTAAGCAAAACTCTGTAAAAATGGCAATTTTGGTCCCTGTGAGGTTTTAAAAAGTGGTTATTCAACATGAGGCACGATCCAATTGACATTTTGAATCATTTTAAGTACAGTCCAAAAAATCAATTTTCTCCCGAAAAACGATAACCGCGGAGCTGTTGAACGTTCCCAAAATGGTCAATTTCGATGAAATTTTAACATTGAATCTTTTGGCTGTAAATTAATGTTGGATGAGAATTATTACTTTTTCAACTAAAATAAATGTGTTTAAAGTCATTTCTGTGCCTGAAATTGGTCAAAATTGAAGCTTCTGAGTAAGCAAAACTCTGTAAAAATAGCAATTTTGGTCACTGAGAGAGTTTAAAAAGTGGTTATTCAACATGAGGCACGATCCAATTGACATTTTGAATCATTTTAGGTACAGTCCAAAAAACTCAATTTTCTCCCGAAAAACGATGACCGCGGAGCTGTCGAACGTTCCCAAAATGGTCAATTTCGATGAAATTTTAACATTGAATCTTTTGGCTGTGAATTAATGTTGGATGTGAATTATTACTTTTTCAACTAAAATAAATGTGTTTAAAGTCATTTCTGTGCCTGAAATTGGTCTAAATTGAAGCTTCTGAGTAAGCAAAACTCTGTAAAAATAGCAATTTTGGTCATTGTGAGAGTTTAAAAAGTGGTTATTCAACATGAGGCACGATCCAATTGACATTTTGAATCATTTCAGGTACAGTCCAAAAAATCAATTTTCTGCCGAAAAACGATGACCGCGGAGCTGTCGAACGTTTCCAAAATGGTCAATTTCTATGAAATTTTAACATTGAATCTTTTGGCTGTGAATTAATGTTGGATGTGAATTATTACTTTTTCAACTAAAATAAATGTGTTTAAAGTCATTTCTGTGCCTGAAATTGGTCTAAATTGAAGCTTCTGAGTAAGCAAAACTCTGTAAAAATAGCAATTTTGGTCATTGTGAGAGTTTAAAAAGTGGTTATTCAACATGAGGCACGATCCAATTGACATTTTGAATCATTTCAGGTACAGTCCAAAAAATCAATTTTCTGCCGAAAAACGATGACCGCGGAGCTGTCGAACGTTTCCAAAATGGTCAATTTCTATGAAATTTTAACATTGAATCTTTTGGCTGTGAATTAATGTTGGATGTGAATTATTACTTTTTCAACTAAAATAAATGTGTTTAAAGTCATTTCTGTGCCTGAAATTGGTCAAAATTGAAGCTTCTGAGCAGGCAAAACTCTGTAAAAAATGGCAATTTTCGTCCCTGTGAGGGTTTAAAAAGTGGTTATTCAACATGAGGCGCGATCCAATTGACATTTTGAATAATTTTAGGTACAGTCCAAAAAACTCAATTTTCTGCCGAAAACGATTACCGCGGAGCTGTCGAACGTTCCCAAAATGGTCAATCTCGATGAAATTTTAACATTGAATCTTTTGGATGTAAATTAATGTTGGATGTGAATTATTACTTTTTCAACTAAAATAAATGTGTTTAAAGTCATTTCTGTGCCTGAAATTGGTCAAAATTGAAGCTTCTGAGTAAGCAAAACTCTGTAAAAATGGCAATTTTGGTCCCTGTGAGGTTTTAAAAAGTGGTTATTCAACATGAGGCACGATCCAATTGACATTTTGAATAATTTTAAGTACAGTCCAAAAAATCAATTTTCTCCCGAAAAACGATAACCGCGGAGCTGTCGAACGTTCCCAAAATGGTCAATTTCGATGAAATTTTAACATTGAATCTTTTGGCTGTAAATTAATGTTGGATGTGAATTATTTCTTTTTCAACGAAAATAAATGTGTTTAAAGTCCTTTCTGTGCCTGAAATTGGTCAAAATTGAAGCTTCTGAGTAAGCAAAACTCTGTAAAAATGGCAATTTTGGTCACTGTGAGAGTTTAAAAAGTGGTTATTCAACATGAGGCACGATCCAATTGACATTTTGAATAATTTTAGGTACAGTCCAAAAAATCAATTTTCTGCCGAAAAACCATTACCGCGGAGCTGTTGAACGTTCCCAAAATGGTCAATTTCGATGAAATTTTAACATTGAATCTTTTGGCTGTAAATTAATGTTGGATGTGAATTATTACTTTTTCAACTAAAATAAATGTGTTTAAAGTCATTTCTGTACCTGAAATTGGTCAAAATTGAAGCTTCTGAGTAAGCAAAACTCTGTAAAAATGGCAATTTTGGTCCCTGTGAGGGTTTAAAAAGTTGTTATTCAACATGAGGCACGATCCAATTGACATTTTGAATCATTTTAGGTACAGTCCAAAAAACTCAATTTTCTCCCGAAAAACGATGACCGCGGAGCTGTCGAACGTTCCCAAAATGGTCAATTTCGATGAAATTTTAACATTGAATCTTTTGGCTGTGAATTAATGTTGGATGTGAATTATTACTTTTTCAACTAAAATAAATGTGTTTAAAGTCATTTCTGTGCCTGAAATTGGTCTAAATTGAAGCTTCTGAGTAAGCAAAACTCTGTAAAAAATGGCAATTTTGGTCCCTGTGAGGGTTTAAAAAGTGGTTATTCAACATGAGGCACGATCCAATTGACATTTTGAATCATTTTAAGTACAGTCCAAAAAATCAATTTTCTGCCGAAAATCAATGACCACGGAGATGTCGAACGTTCCCAAAAGGGTCAATTTCGATGAAATTTTAACATTGAATCTTTTGGATGTAAATTAATGTTGGATGAGAATTATTACTTTTTCAACTAAAATAAATGTGTTTAAGGTCATTTCTGTGCCTGAAATTGGTCAAAATTGAACCTTCTGAGTAAGCAAAACTCTGTAAAAATGGCAATTTTGGTCCCTGTGAGGGTTTAAAAAGTGGTTATTCAACATGAGGCACGATCCAATCGACATTTTGAATCATTTTAGGTACAGTCCAAAAGATCAATTTTCTGCCGAAAAACGATTACCGCGGAGCTGTTGAACGTTCCCAAAATGGTCAATTTCGATGAAATTTTAACATTGAATCTTTTGGCTGTAAATTAATGTTGGATGTGAATTATTACTTTTTCAACTAAAATAAATGTGTTTAAAGTAATTTCTGTGCCTGGGATGGGTCAAAATTAAAGCTTCTGAGTAAGCAAAACTCTGTAAAAATGGCAATTTTGGTCCCTGTTAGGGTTTAAAAAGTGGTTATTCAACATGAGACACGATCCAATTGACATGTTGAATCATTTTAGGTACAGTCCAAAAAAATCAATTTTCTGTAGAAAAACGATGACCGCGGAGCTGTCGAACGTTCCCAAAATGGTCAATTTCGATGAAATTTTAACATTGAATCTTTTGGCTGTAAATTAATGTTGGATGTGAATTATTACTTTTTCAACTAAAATAAATGTGTTTAAAGTCATTTCTGTACCTGAAATTGGTCAAAATTGAAGCTTCTGAGTAAGCAAAACTCTGTAAAAAATGGCAATTTTGGTCCCTGTGAGGGTTTAAAAAGTGGTTATTCAACATGAGGCACGATCCAATTGACATTTTGAATCATTTTAGGTACAGTCCAAAAAATCAATTTTCTGCCGAAAACGATTACCGCGGAGCTGTTGAACGTTCCCAAAATGGTCAATTTCGATGAAATTTTGACATTGAATCTTTTGGCTGTAAATTAATGTTGGATGTGAATTATTACTTTTTCAACTAAAATAAATGTATTTGAAGTAATTTCTGTGCGTGAAATTGGTCAAAATTAAAGCTTCTGAGTAAGCAAAACTCTGTAAAAATGGCAATTTTGGTCCCTGTTAGGGTTTAAAAAGTGGTTATTCAACATGAGGCACGATCCAATTGACATGTTGAATCATTTTAGGTACAGTCCAAAAAAATCAATTTTCTGTAGAAAAACGATGACCGCGGAGCTGTCGAACGTTCCCAAAATGGTCAATTTCGATGAAATTTTAACATTGAATCTTTTGGCTGTAAATTAATGTTGGATGTGAATTATTACTTTTTTAACTAAAATAAATGTGTTTAAAGTCATTTCTGTGCCTGAAATTGGTCAAAATTGAAGCTTCTGAGTAAGCAAAACTCTTCAAAAATGGCAATTTTGGTCCCTGTGAGGATTTAAAAAGTGGTTATTCAACATGAGGCACGATCCAATTGACATTTTGAATCATTTTAGGTACAGTCCAAAAAACTCAATTTTCTCCCTAAAAACGATGACCGCGGAGCTGTCGAACGTTCCCAAAATGGTCAATCTCGATGAAATTTTAACATTGAATCTTTTGGATGTAAATTAATGTTGGATGTGAATTATTACTTTTTCAACTAAAATAAATGTGTTTAAAGTCATTTCTGTACCTGAAATTGGTCAAAATTGAAGCTTCTGAGTAAGCAAAACTCTGTAAAAATGGCAATTTTGGTCCCTGTGAGGGTTTAAAAAGTTGTTATTCAACATGAGGCACGATCCAATTGACATTTTGAATCATTTTAGGTACAGTCCAAAAAACTCAATTTTCTCCCGAAAAACGATGACCGCGGAGCTGTCGAACGTTCCCAAAATTGTCAATTTCGATGAAATTTTAACATTGAATCTTTTGGATGTAAATTAATGTTGGATGTGAATTATTACTTTTTCAACTAAAATAAATGTGTTTAAAGTAATTTCTGTGCCTGGGATGGGTCAAAATTAAAGCTTCTGAGTAAGCAAAACTCTGTAAAAATGGCAATTTTGGTCCCTGTTAGGGTTTAAAAAGTGGTTATTCAACATGAGGCACGATCCAATTGACATGTTGAATCATTTTAGGTACAGTCCAAAAAATCAATTTTCTGTAGAAAAACGATGACCGCGGAGCTGTCGAACGTTCCCAAAATGGTCAATTTCGATGAAATTTTAACATTGAATCTTTTGGCTGTAAATTAATGTTGGATGTGAATTATTACTTTTTCAACTAAAATAAATGTGTTTAAAGTCATTTCTGTGCCTGAAATTGGTCAAAATTGAAGCTTCTGAGTAAGCAAAACTCTGTAAAAATGGCAATTTTGGTCCCTGTGAGGGTTTAAAAAGTTGTTATTCAACATGAGGCATGATCCAATTGACATTTTGAATCATTTTAGGTACAGTCCAAAAAACTCAATTTTCTCCCGAAAAACGATGACCGCGGAGCTGTCGAACGTTCCCAAAATGGTCAATTTCGATGAAATTTTAACATTTAATCTTTTGGCTGTAAATTAATGTTGGATGTGAATTATTACTTTTTCAACTAAAATAAATGTATTTAAAGTCATTTCTGTGCCTGAAATTGGTCAAAATTGAAGCTTCTGAGTAAGCAAAACTCTTCAAAAATGGCAATTTAGGTCCCTGTGAGGTTTTAAAAAGTGGTTATTCAACATGAGGCACGATCCAATTGACATTTTGAATCATTTTAAGTACAGTCCAAAAACTCAATTTTCTCCCTAAAAACGATGACCGCGGAGCTGTCGAACGTTCCCAAAATGGTCAATTTCGATGAAATTTTAACATTTAATCTTTTGGCTGTAAATTGCGGTTGGGTGTGAATTATCACTTTTTCAACTAAAATAAATGTGTTTAAAGTCATTTCTGTGCCTGAAATTGGTCAAAATTGAAGCTTCTGAGTAAGCAAAACTCTTCAAAAATGGCAATGTTGGTCCCTGTGAGGGTTTAAAAAGTGAATATTCAACATGAGGCACGATCCAATTGACATTTTGAATCATTTTAGGTACATTCCAAAAAATTAATTTTCTGCCGAAAAACGATGACCGCGGAGCTGTCGAACGTTCCCAAAATGGTCAATTTCGATGAAATTTTAACATTTAATCTTTTGGCTGTAAATTAATGTTGGATGTGAATTATTACTTTTTCAACTACAATAAATGTGTTTAAAGTCATTTCTGTGCCTGAAATTGGTCAAAATTGAAGCTTCTGAGGAAGCAAAAAAAAATGGCAATTTTGGTCACTGTGAGGGTTTAAAAAGTGGTTATTCAACATGAGGCACAATCCAATTGACATTTTGAATC
The DNA here is from genome assembly GCF_964261635.1 of Lissotriton helveticus. Lineage (NCBI taxonomy): Eukaryota > Metazoa > Chordata > Amphibia > Caudata > Salamandridae > Lissotriton > Lissotriton helveticus. Next base: position 762,058,495 of record NC_136070.1, read on the forward strand.
ATTTTAGGTACAGTCCAAAAAATCAATTTTCTCCCGAAAAACGATAACCGCGGAGCTGTCGAACGTTCCCAAAATGGTCAATTTCGATGAAATTTTAACATTGAATCTTTTGGCTGTAAATTAATGTTGGATGTGAATTATTACTTTTTCAACTAAAATAAATGTGTTTAAAGTAATTTCTGTGCCTGAAATTGGTCAAAATTGAAGCTTCTGAGTAAGCAAAACTCTTCAAAAATGGCAATTTTGGTCCCTGTGAGGGTTTAAAAAGTGGTTATTCAACATGAGGCATGATCCAATTGACATTTTGAATCATTTTAGGTACATTCCAAAAAATCAAATTTCTGCCGAAAAACGATGACCGCGGAGCTGTCGAACGTTCCCAAAATGGTCAATTTCGATGAAATTTTAACATTGAATCTTTTGGCTGTAAATTAATGTTGGATGTGAATTATTACTTTTTCAACTAAAATAAATGTGTTTAAAGTCATTTCTGTACCTGAAATTGGTCAAAATTGAAGCTTCTGAGTAAGCAAAACTCTGTAAAAATGGCAATTTTGGTCCCTGTGAGGGTTTAAAAAGTTGTTATTCAACATGAGGCACGATCCAATTGACATTTTGAATCATTTTAGGTACAGTCCAAAAAACTCAATTTTCTCCCGAAAAACGATGACCGCGGAGCTGTCGAACGTTCCCAAAATTGTCAATTTCGATGAAATTTTAACATTGAATCTTTTGGATGTAAATTAATGTTGGATGTGAATTATTACTTTTTCAACTAAAATAAATGTGTTTAAAGTAATTTCTGTGCCTGGGATGGGTCAAAATTAAAGCTTCTGAGTAAGCAAAACTCTGTAAAAATGGCAATTTTGGTCCCTGTTAGGGTTTAAAAAGTGGTTATTCAACATGAGGCACGATCCAATTGACATGTTGAATCATTTTAGGTACAGTCCAAAAAATCAATTTTCTGTAGAAAAACGATGACCGCGGAGCTGTCGAACGTTCCCAAAATGGTCAATTTCGATGAAATTTTAACATTGAATCTTTTGGCTGTAAATTAATGTTGGATGTGAATTATTACTTTTTCAACTAAAATAAATGTGTTTAAAGTCATTTCTGTGCCTGAAATTGGTCAAAATTGAAGCTTCTGAGTAAGCAAAACTCTGTAAAAATGGCAATTTTGGTCCCTGTGAGGGTTTAAAAAGTTGTTATTCAACATGAGGCATGATCCAATTGACATTTTGAATCATTTTAGGTACAGTCCAAAAAACTCAATTTTCTCCCGAAAAACGATGACCGCGGAGCTGTCGAACGTTCCCAAAATGGTCAATTTCGATGAAATTTTAACATTTAATCTTTTGGCTGTAAATTAATGTTGGATGTGAATTATTACTTTTTCAACTAAAATAAATGTATTTAAAGTCATTTCTGTGCCTGAAATTGGTCAAAATTGAAGCTTCTGAGTAAGCAAAACTCTTCAAAAATGGCAATTTAGGTCCCTGTGAGGTTTTAAAAAGTGGTTATTCAACATGAGGCACGATCCAATTGACATTTTGAATCATTTTAAGTACAGTCCAAAAAATCAATTTTCTGTAGAAAAACGATGACCGCGGAGCTGTCGAACGTTCCCAAAATGGTCAATTTCGATGAAATTTTAACATTGAATCTTTTGGCTGTAAATTAATGTTGGATGTGAATTATTACTTTTTCAACTAAAATAAATGTGTTTAAAGTCATTTCTGTACCTGAAATTGGTCAAAATTGAAGCTTCTGAGTAAGCAAAACTCTGTAAAAATGGCAATTTTGGTCCCTGTGAGGGTTTAAAAAGTTGTTATTCAACATGAGGCACGATCCAATTGACATTTTGAATCATTTTAGGTACAGTCCAAAAAACTCAATTTTCTCCCGAAAAACGATGACCGCGGAGCTGTCGAACGTTCCCAAAATTGTCAATTTCGATGAAATTTTAACATTGAATCTTTTGGATGTAAATTAATGTTGGATGTGAATTATTACTTTTTCAACTAAAATAAATGTGTTTAAAGTAATTTCTGTGCCTGGGATGGGTCAAAATTAAAGCTTCTGAGTAAGCAAAACTCTGTAAAAATGGCAATTTTGGTCCCTGTTAGGGTTTAAAGTGGTTATTCAACATGAGGCACGATCCAATTGACATGTTGAATCATTTTAGGTACAGTCCAAAAAATCAATTTTCTGTAGAAAAACGATGACCGCGGAGCTGTCGAACGTTCCCAAAATGGTCAATTTCGATGAAATTTTAACATTGAATCTTTTGGCTGTAAATTAATGTTGGATGTGAATTATTACTTTTTCAACTAAAATAAATGTGTTTAAAGTCATTTCTGTGCCTGAAAATGGTCAAAATTGAAGCTTCTGAGTAAGCAAAACTCTGTAAAAATGGCAATTTTGGTCCCTGTGAGGGTTTAAAAAGTTGTTATTCAACTGAGGCATGATCCAATTGACATTTTGAATCATTTTAGGTACAGTCCAAAAAACTCAGTTTTCTCCCGAAAAACGATGACCGCGGAGCTGTCGAACGTTCCCAAAATGGTCAATTTCGATGAAATTTTAACATTTAATCTTTTGGCTGTAAATTAATGTTGGATGTGAATTATTACTTTTTCAACTACAATAAATGTGTTTAAAGTCATTTCTGTGCCTGAAATTGGTCAAAATTGAAGCTTCTGAGTAAGCAAAACTCTGTAAAAATTGCAATTTTGGTCCCTGTGAGGGTTTAAAAAGTGGTTATTCAACATGAGGCACGATCCAATGCACATTTTGAATCATTTCAGGCACAGTCCAAAAAATCAATTTTCTGCCGAAAAACGATGACCGCGGAGCTGTCGAACGTTCCCAAAATGGTCAATTTCTATGAAATTTTAACATTGAATCTTTTGGCTGTAAATTAATGTTGGATGTGAATTATTACTTTTTCAACTAAAATAAATGTTTTTAAAGTCATTTCTGTGCCTGAAATTGGTCAAAATTGAAGCTTCTGAGTAAGCAAAACTCTGTAAAAATGGCAATTTTGGTCCAAGCGAGGGTTTAAAAAGTGGTTATTCAACATGATTCACGATCCAATTGACATTTTGAATCATTGTAGGTACAGACCAAAAAATCAATTTCCTGCCGAAAAACGATGACCGCGGAGCTGTCGAACGTTCCCAAAATGGTCAATTTCGATGAAATTTTAACATTTAATCTTTTGGCTGTAAATTGCGGTTGGGTGTGAATTATCACTTTTTCAACTAAAATAAATGTATTTAAAGTCATTTCTGTGCCTGAAATTGGTCAAAATTGAAGCTTCTGAGTAAGCAAAACTCTTCAAACATGGCAATGTTGGTCCCTGTGAGGGTTTAAAAAGTGAATATTCAACATGAGGCACGATCCAATTGACATTTTGAATCATTTTAGGTACATTCCAAAAAATTAATTTTCTGCCGAAAAACGATGACCGCGGAGCTGTCGAACGTTCCCAAAATGGTCAATTTCGATGAAATTTTAACATTGAATCTTTTGGCTGTAAATTAATGTTGGATGTGAATTATTACTTTTTCAACTAAAATAAATGTGTTTAAAGTCATTTCTGTGCCTGAAATTGGTCAAAATTGAACCTTCTGAGTAAGCAAAACTCTGTAAAAATGGCAATTTTGGTCACGTGAGAGTTTAAAAAGTGGTTATTCAACATGAGGCACGATCCAATCGACATTTTGAATCTAGGTACAGTCCAAAAGATCAATTTTCTGCCTAAAAACGATTACCGCGGAGCTGTTGAACGTTCCCAAAATGGTCAATTTCGATGAAATTTTAACATTTAATCTTTTGGCTGTAAATTAATGTTGGATGGTAATTATTACTTTTTCAACTACAATAAATGTGTTTAAAGTCATTTCTGTGCCTGAAATTGGTCAAAATTGAAGCTTCTGAGTAAGCAAAACTCTGTAAAAATGGCAATTTTGGTCACTGTGAGAGTTTAAAAAGTGGTTATTCAACATAAGGCACGATCCAATTGACATTTTGAATCATTTTAGGTACAGTCCAAAAAATCAATTTTCTGCCGAAAAACGATTACCGCGGAGCTGTTGAACGTTCCCAAAATGGTCAATTTCGATGAAATTTTAACATTGAATCTTTTGGCTGTAAATTAATGTTGGATGTGAATTATTACTTTTTCAACTAAAATAAATGTATTTGAAGTAATGTCTGTGCGTGAAATTGGTCAAAATTAAAGCTTCTGAGTAAGCAAAACTCTGTAAAAATGGCAATTTTGGTCACTGTGAGGGTTTAAAAAGTGGTTATTCAACATGAGGCACAATCCAATTGACATTTTGAATCATTTTAGGTACAGTCCAAAAAATCAATTTTCTCCCGAAAAACGATAACCGCGGAGCTGTCGAACGTTCCCAAAATGGTCAATTTCGATGAAATTTTAACATTGAATCTTTTGGCTGTAAATTAATGTTGGATGTGAATTATTACTTTTTCAACTAAAATAAATGTGTTTAAAGTAATTTCTGTGCCCGGGATGGGTCAAAATTAAAGCTTCTGAGTAAGCAAAACTCTGTAAAAATGGCAATTTTGGTCCCTGTTAGGGTTTAAAAAGTGGTTATTCAACATGAGGCACGATCCAATTGACATGTTGAATCATTTTAGGTGCAGTCCAAAAAATCAATTTTCTGTAGAAAAACGATGACCGCGGAGCTGTCGAACGTTCCCAAAATGGTCAATTTCGATGAAATTTTAACATTGAATCTTTTGGCTGTAAATTAATGTTGGATGTGAATTATTACTTTTTCAACTAAAATAAATGTGTTTAAAGTCATTTCTGTGCCTGAAATTGGTCAAAATTGAAGCTTCTGAGTAAGCAAAACTCTTCAAAAATGGCAATTTTGGTCCCTGTGAGGGTTTAAAAAGTGGTTATTCAACATGAGGCATGATCCAATTGACATTTTGAATCATTTTAGGTACATTCCAAAAAATCAAATTTCTGCCGAAAAACGATGACCGCGGAGCTGTCGAACGTTCCCAAAATGGTCAATTTCGATGAAATTTTAACATTGAATCTTTTGGCTGTAAATTAATGTTGGATGTGAATTATTACTTTTTCAACTAAAATAAATGTGTTTAAAGTCATTTCTGTACCTGAAATTGGTCAAAATTGAAGCTTCTGAGTAAGCAAAACTCTGTAAAAATGGCAATTTTGGTCCCTGTGAGGGTTTAAAAAGTTGTTATTCAACATGAGGCACGATCCAATTGACATTTTGAATCATTTTAGGTACAGTCCAAAAAATCAATTTTCTGCTGAAAAACGATGACCGCGGAGCTGTCGAACGTTCCCAAAATGGTCAATTTCGATGAAATTTTAACATTGAATCTTTTGGATGTAAATTAATGTTGGATGTGAATTATTACTTTTTCAACTAAAATAAATGTGTTAAAGTCCTTTCTGTGCCTGAAATTGGTCAAAATTGAAGCTTCTGAGTAAGCAAAACTCTGTAAAAATGGCAATTTTGGTCACTGTGAGAGTTTAAAAAGTGGTTATTCAACATGAGGCACGATCCAATTGACATTTTGAATCATTTCAGGCACAGTCCAAAAAATCAATTTTCTGCCGAAAAACGATGGCCGCGGAGCTGTCGAACGTTCCCAAAATGGTCAATTTCTATGAAATTTTAACATTGAATCTTTTGGCTGTAAATTAATGTTGGATGTGAATTATTACTTTTTCAACTAAAATAAATGTTTTTAAAGTCATTTCTGTGCCTGAAATTGGTCAAAATTGAAGCTTCTGAGTAAGCAAAACTCTGTAAAAATGGCAATTTTGGTCACGTGAGAGTTTAAAAAGTGGTTATTCAACATGAGGCACGATCCAATCGACATTTTGAATCATTTTAGGTACAGTCCAAAAGATCAATTTTCTGCCAAAAAACGATTACCGCGGAGCTGTTGAACGTTCCCAAAATGGTCAATTTCGATGAAATTTTAACATTTAATCTTTTGGCTGTAAATTAATGTTGGATGTGAATTATTACTTTTTCAACTACAATAAATGTGTTTAAAGTCATTTCTGTGCCTGAAATTGGTCAAAATTGAAGCTTCTGAGTAAGCAAAACTCTGTAAAAATGGCAATTTTGGTCACTGTGAGGGTTTAAAAAGTGGTTATTCAACATGAGGCACAATCCAATTGACATTTTGAATCATTTTAGGTACAGTCCAAAAAATCAATTTTCTCCCGAAAAACGATAACCGCGGAGCTGTCGAACGTTCCCAAAATGGTCAATTTTGATGAAATTTTAACATTGAATCTTTTGGCTGTAAATTAATGTTGGATGTGAATTATTACTTTTTCAACTAAAATAAATGTGTTTAAAGTAATTTCTGTGCCCGGGATGGGTCAAAATTAAAGCTCCTGAGTAAGCAAAACTCTGTAAAAATGGCAATTTTGGTCCCTGTTAGGGTTTAAAAAGTGGTTATTCAACATGAGGCACGATCCAATTGACATGTTGAATCATTTTAGGTGCAGTCCAAAAAATCAATTTTCTGTAGAAAAACGATGACCGCGGAGCTGTCGAACGTTCCCAAAATGGTCAATTTCGATGAAATTTTAACATTGAATCTTTTGGCTGTAAATTAATGTTGGATGTGAATTATTACTTTTTCAACTAAAATAAATGTGTTTAAAGTCATTTCTGTACCTGAAATTGGTCAAAATTGAAGCTTCTGAGTAAGCAAAACTCTGTAAAAATGGCAATTTTGGTCCCTGTGAGGGTTTAAAAAGTTGTTATTCAACATGAGGCACGATCTAATTGACATTTTGAATCATTTTAGGTACAGTCCAAAAAACTCAATTTTCTCCCGAAAAACGATGACCGCGGAGCTGTCGAACGTTCCCAAAATTGTCAATTTCGATGAAATTTTAACATTGAATCTTTTGGATGTAAATTAATGTTGGATGAGAATTATTACTTTTTCAACTAAAATAAATGTGCTTAAATTCATTTCTGTGCCTGAAATTGGTCAAAATTGAAGCTTCTGAGTAAGCAAAACTCAGTAAAAATGGCAATTTTGGTCACTGTGAGGGTTTAAAAAGTGGTTATTCAACATGAGGCACAATCCAATTGACATTTTGAATCATTTTAGGTACAGTCCAAAAAATCAATTTTCTGCTGAAAAACGATGACCGCGGAGCTGTCGAACGTTCCCAAAATGGTCAATTTCGATGAAATTTTAACATTGAATCTTTTGGATGTAAATTAATGTTGGATGTGAATTATTACTTTTTCAACTAAAATAAATGTGTTTAAAGTCATACCTGTGCCTGAAATTGGTCAAAATTGAAGCTTCTGAGTAAGCAAAACTCTGTAAAAATGGCAATTTTGGTCCCTGTGAGGTTTTAAAAAGTGGTTATTCAACATGAGGCACGATCCAATTGACATTTTGAATCATTTTAAGTACAGTCCAAAAAATCAATTTTCTACCGAAAATCAATGACCACGGAGATGTCGAACGTTCCCAAAATGGTCAATTTCGATGAAATTTTAACATTGAATCTTTTGGCTGTAAATTAATGTTGGATGTGAATTATTACCCTTTCAACTAAAATAAATGTGTTTAAAGTCCTTTCTGTGCCTGAAATTGGTCAAAATTGAAGCTTCTGAGTAAGCAAAACTCTGTAAAAATGGCAATTTTGGTCACTGTGAGAGTTTAAAAAGTGGTTATTCAACATGAGGCACGATCCAATTGACATTTTGAATCATTTCAGGCACAGTCCAAAAAATCAATTTTCTGCCGAAAAACGATGACCGCGGAGCTGGCGAACGTTCCCAAAATGGTCAATTTCTATGAAATTTTAACATTGAATCTTTTGGCTGTAAATTAATGTTGGATGTGAATTATTACTTTTTCAACTAAAATAAATGTTTTTAAAGTCATTTCTGTGCCTGAAATTGGTCAAAATTGAAGCTTCTGAGTAAGCAAAACTCTGTAAAAATGGCAATTTTGGTCACGTGAGAGTTTAAAAAGTGGTTATTCAACATGAGGCACGATCCAATTGACATTTTGAATCATTGTAGGTACAGACCAAAAAATCAATTTCCTGCCGAAAAACGATGACCGCGGAGCTGTCGAACGTTCCCAAAATGGTCAATTTCGATGAAATTTTAACATTTAATCTTTTGGCTGTAAATTGCGGTTGGGTGTGAATTATCACTTTTTCAACTAAAATAAATGTATTTAAAGTCATTTCTGTGCCTGAAATTGGTCAAAATTGAAGCTTCTGAGTAAGCAAAACTCTTCAAAAATGGCAATGTTGGTCCCTGTGAGGGTTTAAAAAGTGAATATTCAACATGAGGCACGATCCAATTGACATTTTGAATCATTTTAGGTACAGTCCAAAAGATCAATTTTCTGCCTAAAAACGATTACCGCGGAGCTGTTGAACGTTCCCAAAATGGTCAATTTCGATGAAATTTTAACATTTAATCTTTTGGCTGTAAATTAATGTTGGATGTGAATTATTACTTTTTCAACTACAATAAATGTGTTTAAAGTCATTTCTGTGCCTGAAATTGGTCAAAATTGAAGCTTCTGAGTAAGCAAAACTCTGTAAAAATGGCAATTTTGGTCACTGTGAGAGTTTAAAAAGTGGTTATTCAACATAAGGCATGATCCAATTGACATTTTGAATTATTTTAGGTACAGTCCAAAAAATCAATTTTCTGCCGAAAAACGATTACCGCGGAGCTGTTGAACGTTCCCAAAATGGTCAATTTCGATGAAATTTTAACATTGAATCTTTTGGCTGTAAATTAATGTTGGATGTGAATTATTACTTTTTCAACTAAAATAAATGTATTTGAAGTAATGTCTGTGCGTGAAATTGGTCAAAATTAAAGCTTCTGAGTAAGCAAAACTCTGTAAAAATGGCAATTTTGGTCCAAGCGAGGGTTTAAAAAGTGGTTATTCAACATGATTCACGATCCAATTGACATTTTGAATCATTGTAGGTACAGACCAAAAAATCAATTTCCTGCCGAAAAACGATGACCGCGGAGCTGTCGAACGTTCCCAAAATGGTCAATTTCGATGAAATTTTAACATTTAATCTTTTGGCTGTAAATTGCGGTTGGGTGTGAATTATCACTTTTTCAACTAAAATAAATGTATTTAAAGTCATTTCTGTGCCTGAAATTGGTCAAAATTGAAGCTTCTGAGTAAGCAAAACTCTTCAAACATGGCAATGTTGGTCCCTGTGAGGGTTTAAAAAGTGAATATTCAACATGAGGCACGATCCAATTGACATTTTGAATCATTTTAGGTACATTCCAAAAAATTAATTTTCTGCCGAAAAACGATGACCGCGGAGCTGTCGAACGTTCCCAAAATGGTCAATTTCGATGAAATTTTAACATTGAATCTTTTGGCTGTAAATTAATGTTGGATGTGAATTATTACTTTTTCAACTAAAATAAATGTGTTTAAAGTCATTTCTGTGCCTGAAATTGGTCAAAATTGAACCTTCTGAGTAAGCAAAACTCTGTAAAAATGGCAATTTTGGTCACGTGAGAGTTTAAAAAGTGGTTATTCAACATGAGGCACGATCCAATCGACATTTTGAATCTAGGTACAGTCCAAAAGATCAATTTTCTGCCTAAAAACGATTACCGCGGAGCTGTTGAACGTTCCCAAAATGGTCAATTTCGATGAAATTTTAACATTTAATCTTTTGGCTGTAAATTAATGTTGGATGGTAATTATTACTTTTTCAACTACAATAAATGTGTTTAAAGTCATTTCTGTGCCTGAAATTGGTCAAAATTGAAGCTTCTGAGTAAGCAAAACTCTGTAAAAATGGCAATTTTGGTCACTGTGAGAGTTTAAAAAGTGGTTATTCAACATAAGGCACGATCCAATTGACATTTTGAATCATTTTAGGTACAGTCCAAAAAATCAATTTTCTGCCGAAAAACGATTACCGCGGAGCTGTTGAACGTTCCCAAAATGGTCAATTTCGATGAAATTTTAACATTGAATCTTTTGGCTGTAAATTAATGTTGGATGTGAATTATTACTTTTTCAACTAAAATAAATGTATTTGAAGTAATGTCTGTGCGTGAAATTGGTCAAAATTAAAGCTTCTGAGTAAGCAAAACTCTGTAAAAATGGCAATTTTGGTCACTGTGAGGGTTTAAAAAGTGGTTATTCAACATGAGGCACAATCCAATTGACATTTTGAATCATTTTAGGTACAGTCCAAAAAATCAATTTTCTCCCGAAAAACGATAACCGCGGAGCTGTCGAACGTTCCCAAAATGGTCAATTTCGATGAAATTTTAACATTGAATCTTTTGGCTGTAAATTAATGTTGGATGTGAATTATTACTTTTTCAACTAAAATAAATGTGTTTAAAGTAATTTCTGTGCCCGGGATGGGTCAAAATTAAAGCTTCTGAGTAAGCAAAACTCTGTAAAAATGGCAATTTTGGTCCCTGTTAGGGTTTAAAAAGTGGTTATTCAACATGAGGCACGATCCAATTGACATGTTGAATCATTTTAGGTGCAGTCCAAAAAATCAATTTTCTGTAGAAAAACGATGACCGCGGAGCTGTCGAACGTTCCCAAAATGGTCAATTTCGATGAAATTTTAACATTGAATCTTTTGGCTGTAAATTAATGTTGGATGTGAATTATTACTTTTTCAACTAAAATAAATGTGTTTAAAGTCATTTCTGTGCCTGAAATTGGTCAAAATTGAAGCTTCTGAGTAAGCAAAACTCTTCAAAAATGGCAATTTTGGTCCCTGTGAGGGTTTAAAAAGTGGTTATTCAACATGAGGCATGATCCAATTGACATTTTGAATCATTTTAGGTACATTCCAAAAAATCAAATTTCTGCCGAAAAACGATGACCGCGGAGCTGTCGAACGTTCCCAAAATGGTCAATTTCGATGAAATTTTAACATTGAATCTTTTGGCTGTAAATTAATGTTGGATGTGAATTATTACTTTTTCAACTAAAATAAATGTGTTTAAAGTCATTTCTGTACCTGAAATTGGTCAAAATTGAAGCTTCTGAGTAAGCAAAACTCTGTAAAAATGGCAATTTTGGTCCCTGTGAGGGTTTAAAAAGTTGTTATTCAACATGAGGCACGATCCAATTGACATTTTGAATCATTTTAGGTACAGTCCAAAAAATCAATTTTCTGCTGAAAAACGATGACCGCGGAGCTGTCGAACGTTCCCAAAATGGTCAATTTCGATGAAATTTTAACATTGAATCTTTTGGATGTAAATTAATGTTGGATGTGAATTATTACTTTTTCAACTAAAATAAATGTGTTAAAGTCCTTTCTGTGCCTGAAATTGGTCAAAATTGAAGCTTCTGAGTAAGCAAAACTCTGTAAAAATGGCAATTTTGGTCACTGTGAGAGTTTAAAAAGTGGTTATTCAACATGAGGCACGATCCAATTGACATTTTGAATCATTTCAGGCACAGTCCAAAAAATCAATTTTCTGCCGAAAAACGATGGCCGCGGAGCTGTCGAACGTTCCCAAAATGGTCAATTTCTATGAAATTTTAACATTGAATCTTTTGGCTGTAAATTAATGTTGGATGTGAATTATTACTTTTTCAACTAAAATAAATGTTTTTAAAGTCATTTCTGTGCCTGAAATTGGTCAAAATTGAAGCTTCTGAGTAAGCAAAACTCTGTAAAAATGGCAATTTTGGTCACGTGAGAGTTTAAAAAGTGGTTATTCAACATGAGGCACGATCCAATCGACATTTTGAATCATTTTAGGTACAGTCCAAAAGATCAATTTTCTGCCAAAAAACGATTACCGCGGAGCTGTTGAACGTTCCCAAAATGGTCAATTTCGATGAAATTTTAACATTTAATCTTTTGGCTGTAAATTAATGTTGGATGTGAATTATTACTTTTTCAACTACAATAAATGTGTTTAAAGTCATTTCTGTGCCTGAAATTGGTCAAAATTGAAGCTCTGAGTAAGCAAAACTCTGTAAAAATGGCAATTTTGGTCACTGTGAGGGTTTAAAAAGTGGTTATTCAACATGAGGCACAATCCAATTGACATTTTGAATCATTTTAGGTACAGTCCAAAAAATCAATTTTCTCCCGAAAAACGATAACCGCGGAGCTGTCGAACGTTCCCAAAATGGTCAATTTTGATGAAATTTTAACATTGAATCTTTTGGCTGTAAATTAATGTTGGATGTGAATTATTACTTTTTCAACTAAAATAAATGTGTTTAAAGTAATTTCTGTGCCCGGGATGGGTCAAAATTAAAGCTCCTGAGTAAGCAAAACTCTGTAAAAATGGCAATTTTGGTCCCTGTTAGGGTTTAAAAAGTGGTTATTCAACATGAGGCACGATCCAATTGACATGTTGAATCATTTTAGGTGCAGTCCAAAAAATCAATTTTCTGTAGAAAAACGATGACCGCGGAGCTGTCGAACGTTCCCAAAATGGTCAATTTCGATGAAATTTTAACATTGAATCTTTTGGCTGTAAATTAATGTTGGATGTGAATTATTACTTTTTCAACTAAAATAAATGTGTTTAAAGTCATTTCTGTACCTGAAATTGGTCAAAATTGAAGCTTCTGAGTAAGCAAAACTCTGTAAAAATGGCAATTTTGGTCCCTGTGAGGGTTTAAAAAGTTGTTATTCAACATGAGGCACGATCTAATTGACATTTTGAATCATTTTAGGTACAGTCCAAAAAACTCAATTTTCTCCCGAAAAACGATGACCGCGGAGCTGTCGAACGTTCCCAAAATGGTCAATTTCGATGAAATTTTAACATTGAATCTTTTGGATGTAAATTAATGTTGGATGTGAATTATTACTTTTTCAACTAAAATAAATGTGTTTAAAGTCATACCTGTGCCTGAAATTGGTCAAAATTGAAGCTTCTGAGTAAGCAAAACTCTGTAAAAATGGCAATTTTGGTCCCTGTGAGGTTTTAAAAAGTGGTTATTCAACATGAGGCACGATCCAATTGACATTTTGAATCATTTCAGGCACAGTCCAAAAAATCAATTTTCTGCCGAAAAACGATGACCGCGGAGCTGGCGAACGTTCCCAAAATGGTCAATTTCTATGAAATTTTAACATTGAATCTTTTGGCTGTAAATTAATGTTGGATGTGAATTATTACTTTTTCAACTAAAATAAATGTTTTTAAAGTCATTTCTGTGCCTGAAATTGGTCAAAATTGAAGCTTCTGAGTAAGCAAAACTCTGTAAAAATGGCAATTTTGGTCACGTGAGAGTTTAAAAAGTGGTTATTCAACATGAGGCACGATCCAATTGACATTTTGAATCATTGTAGGTACAGACCAAAAAATCAATTTCCTGCCGAAAAACGATGACCGCGGAGCTGTCGAACGTTCCCAAAATGGTCAATTTCGATGAAATTTTAACATTTAATCTTTTGGCTGTAAATTGCGGTTGGGTGTGAATTATCACTTTTTCAACTAAAATAAATGTATTTAAAGTCATTTCTGTGCCTGAAATTGGTCAAAATTGAAGCTTCTGAGTAAGCAAAACTCTTCAAAAATGGCAATGTTGGTCCCTGTGAGGGTTTAAAAAGTGAATATTCAACATGAGGCACGATCCAATTGACATTTTGAATCATTTTAGGTACAGTCCAAAAGATCAATTTTCTGCCTAAAAACGATTACCGCGGAGCTGTTGAACGTTCCCAAAATGGTCAATTTCGATGAAATTTTAACATTTAATCTTTTGGCTGTAAATTAATGTTGGATGTGAATTATTACTTTTTCAACTACAATAAATGTGTTTAAAGTCATTTCTGTGCCTGAAATTGGTCAAAATTGAAGCTTCTGAGTAAGCAAAACTCTGTAAAAATGGCAATTTTGGTCACTGTGAGAGTTTAAAAAGTGGTTATTCAACATAAGGCATGATCCAATTGACATTTTGAATTATTTTAGGTACAGTCCAAAAAATCAATTTTCTGCCGAAAAACGATTACCGCGGAGCTGTTGAACGTTCCCAAAATGGTCAATTTCGATGAAATTTTAACATTGAATCTTTTGGCTGTAAATTAATGTTGGATGTGAATTATTACTTTTTCAACTAAAATAAATGTATTTGAAGTAATGTCTGTGCGTGAAATTGGTCAAAATTAAAGCTTCTGAGTAAGCAAAACTCTGTAAAAATGGCAATTTTGGTCACTGTGAGGGTTTAAAAAGTGGTTATTCAACATGAGGCACAATCCAATTGACATTTTGAATCATTTTAGGTACAGTCCAAAAAATCAATTTTCTCCCGAAAAACGATAACCGCGGAGCTGTCGAACGTTCCCAAAATGGTCAATTTCGATGAAATTTTAACATTGAATCTTTTGGCTGTAAATTAATGTTGGATGTGAAATATTACTTTTTCAACTAAAATAAATGTGTTTAAAGTAATTTCTGTGCCCGGGATGGGTCAAAATTAAAGCTTCTGAGTAAGCAAAACTCTGTAAAAATGGCAATTTTGGTCCCTGTTAGGGTTTAAAAAGTGGTTATTCAACATGAGGCACGATCCAATTGACATTTTGAATTATTTTAGGTACAGTCCAAAAAATCAATTTTCTGCCGAAAAACGATTACCGCGGAGCTGTTGAACGTTCCCAAAATGGTCAATTTCGATGAAATTTTAACATTGAATCTTTTGGCTGTAAATTAATGTTGGATGTGAATTATTACTTTTTCAACTAAAATAAATGTATTTGAAGTAATGTCTGTGCGTGAAATTGGTCAAAATTAAAGCTTCTGAGTAAGCAAAACTCTGTAAAAATGGCAATTTTGGTCACTGTGAGGGTTTAAAAAGTGGTTATTCAACATGAGGCACAATCCAATTGACATTTTGAATCATTTTAGGTACAGTCCAAAAAATCAATTTTCTCCCGAAAAACGATGACCGCGGAGCTGTCGAACGTTCCCAAAATGGTCAATTTCGATGAAATTTTAACATTGAATCTTTTGGCTGTAAATTAATGTTGGATGTGAATTATTACTTTTTCAACTAAAATAAATGTGTTTAAAGTCATTTCTGTGCCTGAAATTGGTCAAAATTGAAGCTTCTGAGTAAGCAAAACTCTGTAAAAATGGCAATTTTGGTCACGTGAGAGTTTAAAAAGTGGTTATTCAACATGAGGCACGATCCAATCGACATTTTGAATCATTTTAGGTACAGTCCAAAAGATCAATTTTCTGCCTAAAAACGATTACCGCGGAGCTGTTGAACGTTCCCAAAATGGTCAATTTCGATGAAATTTTAACATTTAATCTTTTGGCTGTAAATTAATGTTGGATGTGAATTATTACTTTTTCAACTACAATAAATGTGTTTAAAGTCATTTCTGTGCCTGAAATTGGTCAAAATTGAAGCTTCTGAGTAAGCAAAACTCTGTAAAAATGGCAATTTTGGTCACTGTGAGAGTTTAAAAAGTGGTTATTCAACATAAGGCACGATCCAATTGACATTTTGAATCATTTTAGGTACAGTCCAAAAAATCAATTTTCTGCCGAAAAACGATTACCGCGGAGCTGTTGAACGTCCCAAAATGGTCAATTTCGATGAAATTTTAACATTGAATCTTTTGGCTGTAAATTAATGTTGGATGTGAATTATTACTTTTTCAACTAAAATAAATGTATTTGAAGTAATGTCTGTGCGTGAAATTGGTCAAAATTAAAGCTTCTGAGTAAGCAAAACTCTGTAAAAATGGCAATTTTGGTCACTGTGAGGGTTTAAAAAGTGGTTATTCAACATGAGGCACAATCCAATTGACATTTTGAATCATTTTAGGTACAGTCCAAAAAAATCAATTTTCTCCCGAAAAACGATAACCGCGGAGCTGTCGAACGTTCCCAAAATGGTCAATTTCGATGAAATTTTAACATTGAATCTTTTGGCTGTAAATTAATGTTGGATGTGAATTATTACTTTTTCAACTAAAATAAATGTGTTTAAAGTAATTTCTGTGCCCGGGATGGGTCAAAATTAAAGCTTCTGAGTAAGCAAAACTCTGTAAAAATGGCAATTTTGGTCCCTGTTAGGGTTTAAAAAGTGGTTATTCAACATGAGGCACGATCCAATTGACATGTTGAATCATTTTAGGTGCAGTCCAAAAAATCAATTTTCTGTAGAAAAACGATGACCGCGGAGCTGTCGAACGTTCCCAAAATGGTCAATTTCGATGAAATTTTAACATTGAATCTTTTGGCTGTAAATTAATGTTGGATGTGAATTATTACTTTTTCAACTAAAATAAATGTGTTTAAAGTCATTTCTGTACCTGAAATTGGTCAAAATTGAAGCTTCTGAGTAAGCAAAACTCTGTAAAAATGGCAATTTTGGTCCCTGTGAGGGTTTAAAAAGTTGTTATTCAATATGAGGCACGATCCAATTGACATTTTGAATCATTTTAGGTACAGTCCAAAAAACTCAATTTTCTCCCGAAAAACGATGACCGCGGAGCTGTCGAACGTTCCCATAATGGTCAATTTCGATGAAATTTTAACATTGAATCTTTTGGCTGTAAATTAATGTTGGATGTGAATTATTACTTTTTCAACTAAAATAAATGTGTTTAAAGTCATTTCTGTGCCTGAAATTGGTCAAAATTGAACCTTCTGAGTAAGCAAAACTCTGTAAAAATGGCAATTTTGGTCACGTGAGAGTTTAAAAAGTGGTTATTCAACATGAGGCACGATCCAATCGACATTTTGAATCATTTTAGGTACAGTCCAAAAGATCAATTTTCTGCCTAAAAACGATTACCGCGGAGCTGTTGAACGTTCCCAAAATGGTCAATTTCGATGAAATTTTAACATTGAATCTTTTGGCTGTAAATTAATGTTGGATGTGAATTATTACTTTTTCAACTAAAATAAATGTATTTGAAGTAATGTCTGTGCGTGAAATTGGTCAAAATTAAAGCTTCTGAGTAAGCAAAACTCTTCAAAAATGGCAATTTAGGTCCCTGTGAGGTTTTAAAAAGTGGTTATTCAACATGAGGCACGATCCAATTGACATTTTGAATCATTTTAAGTACAGTCCAAAAAATCAATTTTCTACCGAAAATCAATGACCACGGAGATATCGAACGTTCCCAAAATGGTCAATTTCGATGAAATTTTAACATTTAATCTTTTGGCTGTAAATTAATGTTGGATGTGAATTATTACTTTTTCAACTACAATAAATGTGTTTAAAGTCATTTCTGTGCCTGAAATTGGTCAAAATTGAAGCTTCTGAGTAAGCAAAACTCTGTAAAAATGGCAATTTTGGTCACTGTGAGAGTTTAAAAAGTGGTTATTCAACATAAGGCACGAGCCAATTGACATTTTGAATCATTTTAGGTACAGTCCAAAAAATCAATTTTCTGCCGAAAAACGATTACCGCGGAGCTGTTGAACGTTCCCAAAATGGTCAATTTCGATGAAATTTTAACATTGAATCTTTTGGCTGTAAATTAATGTTGGATGTGAATTATTACTTTTTCAACTAAAATAAATGTATTTGAAGTAATGTCTGTGCGTGAAATTGGTCAAAATTAAAGCTTCTGAGTAAGCAAAACTCTGTAAAAATGGCAATTTTGCTCACGTGAGAGTTTAAAAAGTGGTTATTCAACATGAGGCACGATCCAATCGACATTTTGAATCATTTTAGGTACAGTCCAAAAGATCAATTTTCTGCCGAAAAACGATTAACGCGGAGCTGTTGAACGTTCCCAAAATGGTCAATTTCGATGAAATTTTAACATTTAATCTTTTGGCTGTAATAATGTTGGATGTGAATTATTACTTTTTCAACTACAATAAATGTGTTTAAAGTCATTTCTGTGCCTGAAATTGGTCAAAATTGAAGCTTCTGAGTAAGCAAAACTCTGTAAAAATGGCAATTTTGGTCACGTGAGAGTTTAAAAAGTGGTTATTCAACATGAGGCACGATCCAATCGACATTTTGAATCATTTTAGGTACAGTCCAAAAGATCAATTTTCTGCCTAAAAACGATTACCGCGGAGCTGTTGAACGTTCCCAAAATGTTCAATTTCGATGAAATTTTAACATTTAATCTTTTGGCTGTAAATTAATGTTGGATGTGAATTATTACTTTTTCAACTACAATAAATGTGTTTAAAGTCATTTCTGTGCCTGAAATTGGTCAAAATTGAAGCTTCTGAGTAAGCAAAACTCTGTAAAAATGGCAATTTTGGTCACTGTGAGAGTTTAAAAAGTGGTTATTCAACATGAGGCACGATCCAATCGACATTTTGAATCATTTTAGGTACAGTCCAAAAGATCAATTTTCTGCCGAAAAACGATTCCTGCGGAGCTGTTGAACGTTCCCAAAATGGTCAATTTCGATGAAATTTTAACATTTAATCTTTTGGCTGTAAATTAATGTTGGATGTGAATTATTACTTTTTCAACTACAATAAATGTGTTTAAAGTCATTTCTGTGCCTGAAATTGGTCAAAATTGAAGCTTCTGAGTAAGCAAAACTCTGTAAAAATGGCAATTTTGGTCACTGTGAGAGTTTAAAAAGTGGTTATTCAACATAAGGCACGATCCAATTGACATTTTGAATCATTTTAGGTACAGTCCAAAAAATCAATTTTCTGCCGAAAAACGATTACCGCGGAGCTGTTGAACGTTCCCAAAATGGTCAATTTCGATGAAATTTTAACATTGAATCTTTTGGCTGTAAATTAATGTTGGATGTGAATTATTACTTTTTCAACTAAAATAAATGTATTTGAAGTAATGTCTGTGCGTGAAATTGGTCAAAATTAAAGCTTCTGAGTAAGCAAAACTCTGTAAAAATGGCAATTTTGCTCACGTGAGAGTTTAAAAAGTGGTTATTCAACATGAGGCACGATCCAATCGACATTTTGAATCATTTTAGGTACAGTCCAAAAGATCAATTTTCTGCCGAAAAACGATTACCGCGGAGCTGTTGAACGTTCCCAAAATGGTCAATTTCGATGAAATTTTAACATTGAATCTTTTGGCTGTAAATTAATGTTGGATGTGAATTATTACTTTTTCAACTAAAATAAATGTGTTTAAAGTCATTTCTGTGCCTGAAATTGGTCAAAATTGAAGCTTCTGAGTAAGCAAAACTCTGTAAAAATGGCAATTTTGGTCACGTGAGAGTTTAAAAAGTGGTTATTCAACATGAGGCACGATCCAATCGACATTTTGAATCATTTTAGGTACAGTCCAAAAGATCAATTTTCTGCCCAAAAACGATTACCGCGGAGCTGTTGAACGTTCCCAAAATGGTCAATTTCGATGAAATTTTAACATTTAATCTTTTGGCTGTAAATTAATGTTGGATGTGAATTATTACTTTTTCAACTACAATAAATGTGTTTAAAGTCATTTCTGTGCCTGAAATTGGTCAAAATTGAAGCTTCTGAGTAAGCAAAACTCTGTAAAAATGGCAATTTTGGTCACTGTGAGAGTTTAAAAAGTGGTTATTCAACATAAGGCACGATCCAATTGACATTTTGAATCATTTTAGGTACAGTCCAAAAGATCAATTTTCTGCCGAAAAACGATTACCGCGGAGCTGTTGAACGTTCCCAAAATGGTCAATTTCGATGAAATTTTAACATTGAATCTTTTGGCTGTAAATTAATGTTGGATGTGAATTATTACTTTTTCAACTAAAATAAATGTATTTGAAGTAATGTCTGTGCGTGAAATTGGTCAAAATTAAAGCTTCTGAGTAAGCAAAACTCAGTAAAAATGGCAATTTTGGTCACTGTGAGGGTTTAAAAAGTGGTTATTCAACATGAGGCACAATCCAATTGACATTTTGAATCATTTTAGGTACAGTCCAAAAAATCAATTTTCTCCCGAAAAACGATAACCGCGGAGCTGTCGAACGTTCCCAAAATGGTCAATTTCGATGAAATTTTAACATTTAATCTTTTGGCTGTAAATTAATGTTGGATGTGAATTATTACTTTTTCAACTAAAATAAATGTGTTTAAAGTAATTTCTGTGCCCGGGATGGGTCAAAATTAAAGCTTCTGAGTAAGCAAAACTCTGTAAAAATGGCAATTTTGGTCCCTGTTAGGGTTTAAAAAGTGGTTATTCAACATGAGGCACGATCCAATTGACATGTTGAATCATTTTAGGTGCAGTCCAAAAAATCAATTTTCTGTAGAAAAACGATGACCGCGGAGCTGTCGAACGTTCCCAAAATTGTCAATTTCGATGAAATTTTAACATTGAATCTTTTGGATGTAAATTAATGTTGGATGAGAATTATTACTTTTTCAACTAAAATAAATGTGCTTAAATTCATTTCTGTGCCTGAAATTGGTCAAAATTGAAGCTTCTGAGTAAGCAAAACTCAGTAAAAATGGCAATTTTGGTCACTGTGAGGGTTTAAAAAGTGGTTATTCAACATGAGGCACGATCCAATTGACATTTTGAATCATTTTAGGTACAGTCCAAAAAATCAATTTTCTGCTGAAAAACGATGACCGCGGAGCTGTCGAACGTTCCCAAAATGGTCAATTTCGATGAAATTTTAACATTGAATCTTTTGGATGTAAATTAATGTTGGATGTGAATTATTACTTTTTCAACTAAAATAAATGTGTTTAAAGTCATATCTGTGCCTGAAATTGGTCAAAATTGAAGCTTCTGAGTAAGCAAAACTCTGTAAAAATGGCAATTTTGGTCCCTGTGAGGTTTTAAAAAGTGGTTATTCAACATGAGGCACGATCCAATTGACATTTTGAATCATTTTAAGTACAGTCCAAAAAATCAACTTTCTACCGAAAATCAATGACCACGGAGATGTCGAACGTTCCCAAAATGGTCAATTTCGATGAAATTTTAACATTGAATCTTTTGGCTGTAAATTAATGTTGGATGTGAATTATTACCCTTTCAACTAAAATAAATGTGTTTAAAGTCCTTTCTGTGCCTGAAATTGGTCAAAATTGAAGCTTCTGAGTAAGCAAAACTCTGTAAAAATGGCAATTTTGGTCACTGTGAGAGTTTAAAAAGTGGTTATTCAACATGAGGCACGATCCAATTGACATTTTGAATCATTTCAGGCACAGTCCAAAAAATCAATTTTCTGCCGAAAAACGATGACCGCGGAGCTGTCGAACGTTCCCAAAATGGTCAATTTCTATGAAATTTTAACATTGAATCTTTTGGCTGTAAATTAATGTTGGATGTGAATTATTACTTTTTCAACTAAAATAAATGTTTTTAAAGTCATTTCTGTGCCTGAAATTGGTCAAAATTGAAGCTTCTGAGTAAGCAAAACTCTGTAAAAATGGCAATTTTGGTCACGTGAGAGTTTAAAAAGTGGTTATTCAACATGAGGCACGATCCAATCGACATTTTGAATCATTTTAGGTACAGTCCAAAAGATCAATTTTCTGCCGAAAAACGATTACCGCGGAGCTGTTGAACGTTCCCAAAATGGTCAATTTCGATGAAATTTTAACATTTAATCTTTTGGCTGTAAATTAATGTTGGATGTGAATTATTACTTTTTCAACTACAATAAATGTGTTTAAAGTCATTTCTGTGCCTGAAATTGGTCAAAATTGAAGCTTCTGAGTAAGCAAAACTCTGTAAAAATGGCAATTTTGGTCACTGTGAGAGTTTAAAAAGTGGTTATTCAACATAAGGCACGATCCAATTGACATTTTGAATCATTTTAGGTACAGTCCAAAAAATCAATTTTCTGCCGAAAAACGATTACCGCGGAGCTGTTGAACGTTCCCAAAATGGTCAATTTCGATGAAATTTTAACATTGAATCTTTTGGCTGTAAATTAATGTTGGATGTGAATTATTACTTTTTCAACTAAAATAAATGTATTTGAAGTAATGTCTGTGCGTGAAATTGGTCAAAATTAAAGCTTCTGAGTAAGCAAAACTCT
The DNA here is from genome assembly GCF_964261635.1 of Lissotriton helveticus. NCBI lineage: Eukaryota > Metazoa > Chordata > Amphibia > Caudata > Salamandridae > Lissotriton > Lissotriton helveticus. The sequence goes on from NC_136070.1 coordinate 762,080,471, forward strand.
GTAAAAACGGCAATTTTGGTCACTGTGAGGGTTTAAAAAGTGGTTATTCAACATGAGGCACAATCCAATTGACATTTTGAATCATTTTAGGTACAGTCCAAAAAATCAATTTTCTCCCAAAAAACGATAACCGCGGAGCTGTTGAACGTTCCCAAAATGGTCAATTTCGATGAAATTTTAACATTGAATCTTTTGGCTGTAAATTAATGTTGGATGTGAATTATTACTTTTTCAACTAAAATAAATGTGTTTAAAGTAATTTCTGTGCCCGGGATGGGTCAAAATTAAAGCTTCTGAGTAAGCAAAACTCTGTAAAAATGGCAATTTTGGTCCCTGTTAGGGTTTAAAAAGTGGTTATTCAACATGAGGCACGATCCAATTGACATGTTGAATCATTTTAGGTACAGTCGAAAAAAATCAATTTTCTGTAGAAAAACGATGACCGCGGAGCTGTCGAACGTTCCCAAAATGGTCAATTTCGATGAAATTTTAACATTGAATCTTTTGGCTGTAAATTAATGTTGGATGTGAATTATTACTTTTTCAACTAAAATAAATGTTTTTAAAGTCATTTCTGTGCCTGAAATTGGTCAAAATTGAAGCTTCTGAGTAAGCAAAACTCTGTAAAAATGGCAATTTTGGTCACGTGAGAGTTTAAAAAGTGGTTATTCAACATGAGGCACGATCCAATTGACATTTTGAATCATTGTAGGTACAGACCAAAAAATCAATTTCCTGCCGAAAAACGATGACCGCGGAGCTGTCGAACGTTCCCAAAATGGTCAATTTCGATGAAATTTTAACATTTAATCTTTTGGCTGTAAATTGCGGTTGGGTGTGAATTATCACTTTTTCAACTAAAATAAATGTATTTAAAGTCATTTCTGTGCCTGAAATTGGTCAAAATTGAAGCTTCTGAGTAAGCAAAACTCTTCAAAAATGGCAATGTTGGTCCCTGTGAGGGTTTAAAAAGTGAATATTCAACATGAGGCACGATCCAATTGACATTTTGAATCTTTTAGGTACAGTCCAAAAGATCAATTTTCTGCCTAAAAACGATTACCGCGGAGCTGTTGAACGTTCCCAAAATGGTCAATTTCGATGAAATTTTAACATTTAATCTTTTGGCTGTAAATTAATGTTGGATGTGAATTATTACTTTTTCAACTAAAATAAATGTATTTGAAGTAATGTCTGTGCGTGAAATTGGTCAAAATTAAAGCTTCTGAGTAAGCAAAACTCTGTAAAAATGGCAATTTTGGTCACTGTGAGGGTTTAAAAAGTGGTTATTCAACATGAGGCACAATCCAATTGACATTTTGAATCATTTTAGGTACAGTCCAAAAAATCAATTTTCTCCCGAAAAACGATAACCGCGGAGCTGTCGAACGTTCCCAAAATGGTCAATTTCGATGAAATTTTAACATTGAATCTTTTGGCTGTAAATTAATGTTGGATGTGAATTATTACTTTTTCAACTAAAATAAATGTGTTTAAAGTAATTTCTGTGCCCGGGATGGGTCAAAATTAAAGCTTCTGAGTAAGCAAAACTCTGTAAAAATGGCAATTTTGGTCCCTGTTAGGGTTTAAAAAGTGGTTATTCAACATGAGGCACGATCCAATTGACATGTTGAATCATTTTAGGTGCAGTCCAAAAAATCTATTTTCTGTAGAGAAACGATGACCGCGGAGCTGTCGAACGTTCCCAAAATGGTCAATTTCGATGAAATTTTAACATTGAATCTTTTGGCTGTAAATTAATGTTGGATGTGAATTATTACTTTTTCAACTAAAATAAATGTGTTTAAAGTCATTTCTGTGCCTGAAATTGGTCAAAATTGAAGCTTCTGAGTAAGCAAAACTCTGTAAAAATGGCAATTTTGGTCACGTGAGAGTTTAAAAAGTGGTTATTCAACATGAGGCACGATCCAATCGACATTTTGAATCATTTTAGGTACAGTCCAAAAGATCAATTTTCTGCCTAAAAACGATTACCGCGGAGCTGTTGAACGTTCCCAAAATGGTCAATTTCGATGAAATTTTAACATTTAATCTTTTGGCTGTAAATTAATGTTGGATGTGAATTATTACTTTTTCAACTACAATAAATGTGTTTAAAGTCATTTCTGTGCCTGAAATTGGTCAAAATTGAAGCTTCTGAGTAAGCAAAACTCTGTAAAAATGGCAATTTTGGTCACTGTGAGAGTTTAAAAAGTGGTTATTCAACATAAGGCACGATCCAATTGACATTTTGAATCATTTTAGGTACAGTCCAAAAAATCAATTTTCTGCCGAAAAACGATTACCGCGGAGCTGTTGAACGTCCCAAAATGGTCAATTTCGATGAAATTTTAACATTGAATCTTTTGGCTGTAAATTAATGTTGGATGTGAATTATTACTTTTTCAACTAAAATAAATGTATTTGAAGTAATGTCTGTGCGTGAAATTGGTCAAAATTAAAGCTTCTGAGTAAGCAAAACTCTGTAAAAATGGCAATTTTGGTCACTGTGAGGGTTTAAAAAGTGGTTATTCAACATGAGGCACAATCCAATTGACATTTTGAATCATTTTAGGTACAGTCCAAAAAATCAATTTTCTCCCGAAAAACGATAACCGCGGAGCTGTCGAACGTTCCCAAAATGGTCAATTTCGATGAAATTTTAACATTGAATCTTTTGGCTGTAAATTAATGTTGGATGTGAATTATTACTTTTTCAACTAAAATAAATGTGTTTAAAGTAATTTCTGTGCCCGGGATGGGTCAAAATTAAAGCTTCTGAGTAAGCAAAACTCTGTAAAAATGGCAATTTTGGTCCCTGTTAGGGTTTAAAAAGTGGTTATTCAACATGAGGCACGATCCAATTGACATGTTGAATCATTTTAGGTGCAGTCCAAAAAATCAATTTTCTGTAGAAAAACGATGACCGCGGAGCTGTCGAACGTTCCCAAAATGGTCAATTTCGATGAAATTTTAACATTGAATCTTTTGGCTGTAAATTAATGTTGGATGTGAATTATTACTTTTTCAACTAAAATAAATGTTTTTAAAGTCATTTCTGTGCCTGAAATTGGTCAAAATTGAAGCTTCTGAGTAAGCAAAACTCTGTAAAAATGGCAATTTTGGTCACGTGAGAGTTTAAAAAGTGGTTATTCAACATGAGGCACGATCCAATCGACATTTTGAATCATTTTAGGTACAGTCCAAAAGATCAATTTTCTGCCGAAAAACGATTACCGCGGAGCTGTTGAACGTTCCCAAAATGGTCAATTTCGATGAAATTTTAACATTTAATCTTTTGGCTGTAAATTAATGTTGGATGTGAATTATTACTTTTTCAACTACAATAAATGTGTTTAAAGTCATTTCTGTGCCTGAAATTGGTCAAAATTGAAGCTTCTGAGTAAGCAAAACTCTGTAAAAATGGCAATTTTGGTCACTGTGAGAGTTTAAAAAGTGGTTATTCAACATAAGGCACGATCCAATTGACATTTTGAATCATTTTAGGTACAGTCCAAAAAATCAATTTTCTGCCGAAAAACGATTACCGCGGAGCTGTTGAACGTTCCCAAAATGGTCAATTTCGATGAAATTTTAACATTGAATCTTTTGGCTGTAAATTAATGTTGGATGTGAATTATTACTTTTTCAACTAAAATAAATGTATTTGAAGTAATGTCTGTGCGTGAAATTGGTCAAAATTAAAGCTTCTGAGTAAGCAAAACTCTGTAAAAACGGCAATTTTGGTCACTGTGAGGGTTTAAAAAGTGGTTATTCAACATGAGGCACAATCCAATTGACATTTTGAATCATTTTAGGTACAGTCCAAAAAATCAATTTTCTCCCAAAAAACGATAACCGCGGAGCTGTTGAACGTTCCCAAAATGGTCAATTTCGATGAAATTTTAACCTTGAATCTTTTGGCTGTAAATTAATGTTGGATGTGAATTATTACTTTTTCAACTAAAATAAATGTGTTTAAAGTAATTTCTGTGCCCGGGATGGGTCAAAATTAAAGCTTCTGAGTAAGCAAAACTCTGTAAAAATGGCAATTTTGGTCCCTGTTAGGGTTTAAAAAGTGGTTATTCAACATGAGGCACGATCCAATTGACATGTTGAATCATTTTAGGTACAGTCCAAAAAATCAATTTTCTGTAGAAAAACGATGACCGCGGAGCTGTCGAACGTTCCCAAAATGGTCAATTTCGATGAAATTTTAACATTGAATCTTTTGGCTGTAAATTAATGTTGGATGTGAATTATTACTTTTTCAACTAAAATAAATGTGTTTAAAGTCATTTCTGTGCCTGAAATTGGTCAAAATTGAAGCTTCTGAGTAAGCAAAACTCTTCAAAAATGGCAATTTTGGTCCCTGTGAGGGTTTAAAAAGTGGTTATTCAACATGAGGCATGATCCAATTGACATTTTGAATCATTTTAGGTACATTCCAAAAAATCAAATTTCTGCCGAAAAACGATGACCGCGGAGCTGTCGAACGTTCCCAAAATGGTCAATTTCGATGAAATTTTAACATTGAATCTTTTGGCTGTAAATTAATGTTGGATGTGAATTATTACTTTTTCAACTAAAATAAATGTTTTTAAAGTCATTTCTGTGCCTGAAATTGGTCAAAATTGAAGCTTCTGAGTAAGCAAAACTCTGTAAAAATGGCAATTTTGGTCACGTGAGAGTTTAAAAAGTGGTTATTCAACATGAGGCACGATCCAATTGACATTTTGAATCATTGTAGGTACAGACCAAAAAATCAATTTCCTGCCGAAAAACGATGACCGCGGAGCTGTCGAACGTTCCCAAAATGGTCAATTTCGATGAAATTTTAACATTTAATCTTTTGGCTGTAAATTGCGGTTGGGTGTGAATTATCACTTTTTCAACTAAAATAAATGTATTTAAAGTCATTTCTGTGCCTGAAATTGGTCAAAATTGAAGCTTCTGAGTAAGCAAAACTCTTCAAAAATGGCAATGTTGGTCCCTGTGAGGGTTTAAAAAGTGAATATTCAACATGAGGCACGATCCAATTGACATTTTGAATCATTTTAGGTACAGTCCAAAAGATCAATTTTCTGCCTAAAAACGATTACCGCGGAGCTGTTGAACGTTCCCAAAATGGTCAATTTCGATGAAATTTTAACATTTAATCTTTTGGCTGTAAATTAATGTTGGATGTGAATTATTACTTTTTCAACTACAATAAATGTGTTTAAAGTCATTTCTGTGCCTGAAATTGGTCAAAATTGAAGCTTCTGAGTAAGCAAAACTCTGTAAAAATGGCAATTTTGGTCACTGTGAGAGTTTAAAAAGTGGTTATTCAACATAAGGCATGATCCAATTGACATTTTGAATCATTTTAGGTACAGTCCAAAAAATCAATTTTCTGCCGAAAAACGATTACCGCAGAGCTGTTGAACGTTCCCAAAATGGTCAATTTCGATGAAATTTTAACATTGAATCTTTTGGCTGTAAATTAATGTTGGATGTGAATTATTACTTTTTCAACTAAAATAAATGTATTTGAAGTAATGTCTGTGCGTGAAATTGGTCAAAATTAAAGCTTCTGAGTAAGCAAAACTCTGTAAAAATGGCAATTTTGGTCACTGTGAGGGTTTAAAAAGTGGTTATTCAACATGAGGCACAATCCAATTGACATTTTGAATCATTTTAGGTACAGTCCAAAAAATCAATTTTCTCCCGAAAAACGATAACCGCGGAGCTGTCGAACGTTCCCAAAATGGTCAATTTCGATGAAATTTTAACATTGAATCATTTGGCTGTAAATTAATGTTGGATGTGAATTATTACTTTTTCAACTAAAATAAATGTGTTTAAAGTAATTTCTGTGCCCGGGATGGGTCAAAATTAAAGCTTCTGAGTAAGCAAAACTCTGTAAAAATGGCAATTTTGGTCCCTGTTAGGGTTTAAAAAGTGGTTATTCAACATGAGGCACGATCCAATTGACATGTTGAATCATTTTAGGTGCAGTCCAAAAAATCTATTTTCTGTAGAGAAACGATGACCGCGGAGCTGTCGAACGTTCCCAAAATGGTCAATTTCGATGAAATTTTAACATTGAATCTTTTGGCTGTAAATTAATGTTGGATGTGAATTATTACTTTTTCAACTAAAATAAATGTGTTTAAAGTCATTTCTGTGCCTGAAATTGGTCAAAATTGAAGCTTCTGAGTAAGCAAAACTCTGTAAAAATGGCAATTTTGGTCACGTGAGAGTTTAAAAAGTGGTTATTCAACATGAGGCACGATCCAATCGACATTTTGAATCATTTTAGGTACAGTCCAAAAGATCAATTTTCTGCCTAAAAACGATTACCGCGGAGCTGTTGAACGTTCCCAAAATGGTCAATTTCGATGAAATTTTAACATTTAATCTTTTGGCTGTAAATTAATGTTGGATGTGAATTATTACTTTTTCAACTACAATAAATGTGTTTAAAGTCATTTCTGTGCCTGAAATTGGTCAAAATTGAAGCTTCTGAGTAAGCAAAACTCTGTAAAAATGGCAATTTTGGTCACTGTGAGAGTTTAAAAAGTGGTTATTCAACATAAGGCACGATCCAATTGACATTTTGAATCATTTTAGGTACAGTCCAAAAAATCAATTTTCTGCCGAAAAACGATTACCGCGGAGCTGTTGAACGTCCCAAAATGGTCAATTTCGATGAAATTTTAACATTGAATCTTTTGGCTGTAAATTAATGTTGGATGTGAATTATTACTTTTTCAACTAAAATAAATGTATTTGAAGTAATGTCTGTGCGTGAAATTGGTCAAAATTAAAGCTTCTGAGTAAGCAAAACTCTGTAAAAATGGCAATTTTGGTCACTGTGAGGGTTTAAAAAGTGGTTATTCAACATGAGGCACAATCCAATTGACATTTTGAATCATTTTAGGTACAGTCCAAAAAATCAATTTTCTCCCGAAAAACGATAACCGCGGAGCTGTCGAACGTTCCCAAAATGGTCAATTTCGATGAAATTTTAACATTGAATCTTTTGGCTGTAATTAATGTTGGATGTGAATTATTACTTTTTCAACTAAAATAAATGTGTTTAAAGTAATTTCTGTGCCAGGGATGGGTCAAAATTAAAGCTTCTGAGTAAGCAAAACTCTGTAAAAATGGCAATTTTGGTCCCTGTTAGGGTTTAAAAAGTGGTTATTCAACATGAGGCACGATCCAATTGACATGTTGAATCATTTTAGGTGCAGTCCAAAAAATCAATTTTCTGTAGAAAAACGATGACCGCGGAGCTGTCGAACGTTCCCAAAATGGTCAATTTCGATGAAATTTTAACATTGAATCTTTTGGCTGTAAATTAATGTTGGATGTGAATTATTACTTTTTCAACTAAAATAAATGTGTTTAAAGTCATTTCTGTACCTGAAATTGGTCAAAATTGAAGCTTCTGAGTAAGCAAAACTCTGTAAAAATGGCAATTTTGGTCCCTGTGAGGGTTTAAAAAGTTGTTATTCAATATGAGGCACGATCCAATTGACATTTTGAATCATTTTAGGTACAGTCCAAAAAACTCAATTTTCTCCCGAAAAACGATGACCGCGGAGCTGTCGAACGTTCCCATAATGGTCAATTTCGATGAAATTTTAACATTGAATCTTTTGGCTGTAAATTAATGTTGGATGTGAATTATTACTTTTTCAACTAAAATAAATGTGTTTAAAGTCATTTCTGTGCCTGAAATTGGTCAAAATTGAACCTTCTGAGTAAGCAAAACTCTGTAAAAATGGCAATTTTGGTCACGTGAGAGTTTAAAAAGTGGTTATTCAACATGAGGCACGATCCAATCGACATTTTGAATCATTTTAGGTACAGTCCAAAAGATCAATTTTCTGCCTAAAAACGATTACCGCGGAGCTGTTGAACGTTCCCAAAATGGTCAATTTCGATGAAATTTTAACATTGAATCTTTTGGCTGTAAATTAATGTTGGATGTGAATTATTACTTTTTCAACTAAAATAAATGTATTTGAAGTAATGTCTGTGCGTGAAATTGGTCAAAATTAAAGCTTCTGAGTAAGCAAAACTCTTCAAAAATGGCAATTTTGGTCCCTGTGAGGGTTTAAAAAGTGGTTATTCAACATGAGGCACGATCCAATTGACATGTTGAATCATTTTAGGTGCAGTCCAAAAAATCAATTTTCTGTAGAAAAACGATGACCGCGGAGCTGTCGAACGTTCCCAAAATTGTCAATTTCGATGAAATTTTAACATTGAATCTTTTGGATGTAAATTAATGTTGGATGAGAATTATTACTTTTTCAACTAAAATAAATGTGCTTAAATTCATTTCTGTGCCTGAAATTGGTCAAAATTGAAGCTTCTGAGTAAGCAAAACTCAGTAAAAATGGCAATTTTGGTCACTGTGAGGGTTTAAAAAGTGGTTATTCAACATGAGGCACGATCCAATTGACATTTTGAATCATTTTAGGTACAGTCCAAAAAATCAATTTTCTGCCGAAAAACGATTACCGCGGAGCTGTTGAACGTCCCAAAATGGTCAATTTCGATGAAATTTTAACATTGAATCTTTTGGCTGTAAATTAATGTTGGATGTGAATTATTACTTTTTCAACTAAAATAAATGTATTTGAAGTAATGTCTGTGCGTGAAATTGGTCAAAATTAAAGCTTCTGAGTAAGCAAAACTCTGTAAAAATGGCAATTTTGGTCACTGTGAGGGTTTAAAAAGTGGTTATTCAACATGAGGCACAATCCAATTGACATTTTGAATCATTTTAGGTACAGTCCAAAAAATCAATTTTCTCCCGAAAAACGATAACCGCGGAGCTGTCGAACGTTCCCAAAATGGTCAATTTCGATGAAATTTTAACATTGAATCTTTTGGCTGTAAATTAATGTTGGATGTGAATTATTACTTTTTCAACTAAAATAAATGTGTTTAAAGTAATTTCTGTGCCCGGGATGGGTCAAAATTAAAGCTTCTGAGTAAGCAAAACTCTGTAAAAATGGCAATTTTGGTCCCTGTTAGGGTTTAAAAAGTGGTTATTCAACATGAGGCACGATCCAATTGACATGTTGAATCATTTTAGGTGCAGTCCAAAAAATCAATTTTCTGTAGAAAAACGATGACCGCGGAGCTGTCGAACGTTCCCAAAATGGTCAATTTCGATGAAATTTTAACATTGAATCTTTTGGCTGTAAATTAATGTTGGATGTGAATTATTACTTTTTCAACTAAAATAAATGTGTTTAAAGTCATTTCTGTACCTGAAATTGGTCAAAATTGAAGCTTCTGAGTAAGCAAAACTCTGTAAAAATGGAAATTTTGGTCCCTGTGAGGGTTTAAAAAGTTGTTATTCAATATGAGGCACGATCCAATTGACATTTTGAATCATTTTAGGTACAGTCCAAAAAACTCAATTTTCTCCCGAAAAACGATGACCGCGGAGCTGTCGAACGTTCCCATAATGGTCAATTTCGATGAAATTTTAACATTGAATCTTTTGGCTGTAAATTAATGTTGGATGTGAATTATTACTTTTTCAACTAAAATAAATGTGTTTAAAGTCATTTCTGTGCCTGAAATTGGTCAAAATTGAACCTTCTGAGTAAGCAAAACTCTGTAAAAATGGCAATTTTGGTCACGTGAGAGTTTAAAAAGTGGTTATTCAACATGAGGCACGATCCAATCGACATTTTGAATCATTTTAGGTACAGTCCAAAAGATCAATTTTCTGCCTAAAAACGATTACCGCGGAGCTGTTGAACGTTCCCAAAATGGTCAATTTCGATGAAATTTTAACATTGAATCTTTTGGCTGTAAATTAATGTTGGATGTGAATTATTACTTTTTCAACTAAAATAAATGTATTTGAAGTAATGTCTGTGCGTGAAATTGGTCAAAATTAAAGCTTCTGAGTAAGCAAAACTCTGTAAAAATGGCAATTTTGGTCACTGTGAGGGTTTAAAAAGTGGTTATTCAACATGAGGCACAATCCAATTGACATTTTGAATCATTTTAGGTACAGTCCAAAAAATCAATTTTCTCCCGAAAAAACGATAACCGCGGAGCTGTCGAACGTTCCCAAAATGGTCAATTTCGATGAAATTTTAACATTGAATCTTTTGGCTGTAAATTAATGTTGGATGTGAATTATTACTTTTTCAACTAAAATAAATGTGTTTAAAGTAATTTCTGTGCCCGGGATGTGTCAAAATTAAAGCTTCTGAGTAAGCAAAACTCTGTAAAAATGGCAATTTTGGTCCCTGTTAGGGTTTAAAAAGTGGTTATTCAACATGAGGCACGATCCAATTGACATGTTGAATCATTTTAGGTGCAGTCCAAAAAATCAATTTTCTGTAGAAAAACGATGACCGCGGAGCTGTCGAACGTTCCCAAAATGGTCAATTTCGATGAAATTTTAACATTGAATCTTTTGGCTGTAAATTAATGTTGGATGTGAATTATTACTTTTTCAACTAAAATAAATGTGTTTAAAGTCATTTCTGTGCCTGAAATTGGTCAAAATTGAAGCTTCTGAGTAAGCAAAACTCTTCAAAAATGGCAATTTTGGTCCCTGTGAGGGTTTAAAAAGTGGTTATTCAACATGAGGCACGATCCAATTGACATGTTGAATCATTTTAGGTGCAGTCCAAAAAATCAATTTTCTGTAGAAAAACGATGACCGCGGAGCTGTCGAACGTTCCCAAAATTGTCAATTTCGATGAAATTTTAACATTGAATCTTTTGGATGTAAATTAATGTTGGATGAGAATTATTACTTTTTCAACTAAAATAAATGTGCTTAAATTCATTTCTGTGCCTGAAATTGGTCAAAATTGAAGCTTCTGAGTAAGCAAAACTCAGTAAAAATGGCAATTTTGGTCACTGTGAGGGTTTAAAAAGTGGTTATTCAACATGAGGCACGATCCAATTGACATTTTGAATCATTTTAGGTACAGTCCAAAAAATCAATTTTCTGCTGAAAAACGATGACCGCGGAGCTGTCGAACGTTCCCAAAATGGTCAATTTCGATGAAATTTTAACATTGAATCTTTTGGATGTAAATTAATGTTGGATGTGAATTATTACTTTTTCAACTAAAATAAATGTGTTTAAAGTCATATCTGTGCCTGAAATTGGTCAAAATTGAAGCTTCTGAGTAAGCAAAACTCTGTAAAAATGGCAATTTTGGTCCCTGTGAGGTTTTAAAAAGTGGTTATTCAACATGAGGCACGATCCAATTGACATTTTGAATCATTTTAAGTACAGTCCAAAAAATCAACTTTCTACCGAAAATCAATGACCACGGAGATGTCGAACGTTCCCAAAATGGTCAATTTCGATGAAATTTTAACATTGAATCTTTTGGCTGTAAATTAATGTTGGATGTGAATTATTACCCTTTCAACTAAAATAAATGTGTTTAAAGTCCTTTCTGTGCCTGAAATTGGTCAAAATTGAAGCTTCTGAGTAAGCAAAACTCTGTAAAAATGGCAATTTTGGTCACTGTGAGAGTTTAAAAAGTGGTTATTCAACATGAGGCACGATCCAATTGACATTTTGAATCATTTCAGGCACAGTCCAAAAAATCAATTTTCTGCCGAAAAACGATGACCGCGGAGCTGTCGAACGTTCCCAAAATGGTCAATTTCTATGAAATTTTAACATTGAATCTTTTGGCTGTAAATTAATGTTGGATGTGAATTATTACTTTTTCAACTAAAATAAATGTTTTTAAAGTCATTTCTGTGCCTGAAATTGGTCAAAATTGAAGCTTCTGAGTAAGCAAAACTCTGTAAAAATGGCAATTTTGGTCACGTGAGAGTTTAAAAAGTGGTTATTCAACATGAGGCACGATCCAATCGACATTTTGAATCATTTTAGGTACAGTCCAAAAGATCAATTTTCTGCCGAAAAACGATTACCGCGGAGCTGTTGAACGTTCCCAAAATGGTCAATTTCGATGAAATTTTAACATTTAATCTTTTGGCTGTAAATTAATGTTGGATGTGAATTATTACTTTTTCAACTACAATAAATGTGTTTAAAGTCATTTCTGTGCCTGAAATTGGTCAAAATTGAAGCTTCTGAGTAAGCAAAACTCTGTAAAAATGGCAATTTTGGTCACTGTGAGAGTTTAAAAAGTGGTTATTCAACATAAGGCACGATCCAATTGACATTTTGAATCATTTTAGGTACAGTCCAAAAAATCAATTTTCTGCCGAAAAACGATTACCGCGGAGCTGTTGAACGTTCCCAAAATGGTCAATTTCGATGAAATTTTAACATTGAATCTTTTGGCTGTAAATTAATGTTGGATGTGAATTATTACTTTTTCAACTAAAATAAATGTATTTGAAGTAATGTCTGTGCGTGAAATTGGTCAAAATTAAAGCTTCTGAGTAAGCAAAACTCTGTAAAAACGGCAATTTTGGTCACTGTGAGGGTTTAAAAAGTGGTTATTCAACATGAGGCACAATCCAATTGACATTTTGAATCATTTTAGGTACAGTCCAAAAAATCAATTTTCTCCCAAAAAACGATAACCGCGGAGCTGTTGAACGTTCCCAAAATGGTCAATTTCGATGAAATTTTAACCTTGAATCTTTTGGCTGTAAATTAATGTTGGATGTGAATTATTACTTTTTCAACTAAAATAAATGTGTTTAAAGTAATTTCTGTGCCCGGGATGGGTCAAAATTAAAGCTTCTGAGTAAGCAAAACTCTGTAAAAATGGCAATTTTGGTCCCTGTTAGGGTTTAAAAAGTGGTTATTCAACATGAGGCACGATCCAATTGACATGTTGAATCATTTTAGGTACAGTCCAAAAAATCAATTTTCTGTAGAAAAACGATGACCGCGGAGCTGTCGAACGTTCCCAAAATGGTCAATTTCGATGAAATTTTAACATTGAATCTTTTGGCTGTAAATTAATGTTGGATGTGAATTATTACTTTTTCAACTAAAATAAATGTGTTTAAAGTCATTTCTGTGCCTGAAATTGGTCAAAATTGAAGCTTCTGAGTAAGCAAAACTCTTCAAAAATGGCAATTTTGGTCCCTGTGAGGGTTTAAAAAGTGGTTATTCAACATGAGGCATGATCCAATTGACATTTTGAATCATTTTAGGTACATTCCAAAAAATCAAATTTCTGCCGAAAAACGATGACCGCGGAGCTGTCGAACGTTCCCAAAATGGTCAATTTCGATGAAATTTTAACATTGAATCTTTTGGCTGTAAATTAATGTTGGATGTGAATTATTACTTTTTCAACTAAAATAAATGTTTTTAAAGTCATTTCTGTGCCTGAAATTGGTCAAAATTGAAGCTTCTGAGTAAGCAAAACTCTGTAAAAATGGCAATTTTGGTCACGTGAGAGTTTAAAAAGTGGTTATTCAACATGAGGCACGATCCAATTGACATTTTGAATCATTGTAGGTACAGACCAAAAAATCAATTTCCTGCCGAAAAACGATGACCGCGGAGCTGTCGAACGTTCCCAAAATGGTCAATTTCGATGAAATTTTAACATTTAATCTTTTGGCTGTAAATTGCGGTTGGGTGTGAATTATCACTTTTTCAACTAAAATAAATGTATTTAAAGTCATTTCTGTGCCTGAAATTGGTCAAAATTGAAGCTTCTGAGTAAGCAAAACTCTTCAAAAATGGCAATGTTGGTCCCTGTGAGGGTTTAAAAAGTGAATATTCAACATGAGGCACGATCCAATTGACATTTTGAATCATTTTAGGTACAGTCCAAAAGATCAATTTTCTGCCGAAAAACGATTACCGCAGAGCTGTTGAACGTTCCCAAAATGGTCAATTTCGATGAAATTTTAACATTGAATCTTTTGGCTGTAAATTAATGTTGGATGTGAATTATTACTTTTTCAACTAAAATAAATGTATTTGAAGTAATGTCTGTGCGTGAAATTGGTCAAAATTAAAGCTTCTGAGTAAGCAAAACTCTGTAAAAATGGCAATTTTGGTCACTGTGAGGGTTTAAAAAGTGGTTATTCAACATGAGGCACAATCCAATTGACATTTTGAATCATTTTAGGTACAGTCCAAAAAATCAATTTTCTCCCGAAAAACGATAACCGCGGAGCTGTCGAACGTTCCCAAAATGGTCAATTTCGATGAAATTTTAACATTGAATCTTTTGGCTGTAAATTAATGTTGGATGTGAATTATTACTTTTTCAACTAAAATAAATGTGTTTAAAGTAATTTCTGTGCCCGGGATGGGTCAAAATTAAAGCTTCTGAGTAAGCAAAACTCTGTAAAAATGGCAATTTTGGTCCCTGTTAGGGATTAAAAAGTGGTTATTCAACATGAGGCACGATCCAATTGACATGTTGAATCATTTTAGGTGCAGTCCAAAAAATCTATTTTCTGTAGAGAAACGATGACCGCGGAGCTGTCGAACGTTCCCAAAATGGTCAATTTCGATGAAATTTTAACATTGAATCTTTTGGCTGTAAATTAATGTTGGATGTGAATTATTACTTTTTCAACTAAAATAAATGTGTTTAAAGTCATTTCTGTGCCTGAAATTGGTCAAAATTGAAGCTTCTGAGTAAGCAAAACTCTGTAAAAATGGCAATTTTGGTCACGTGAGAGTTTAAAAAGTGGTTATTCAACATGAGGCACGATCCAATCGACATTTTGAATCATTTTAGGTACAGTCCAAAAGATCAATTTTCTGCCTAAAAACGATTACCGCGGAGCTGTTGAACGTTCCCAAAATGGTCAATTTCGATGAAATTTTAACATTTAATCTTTTGGCTGTAAATTAATGTTGGATGTGAATTATTACTTTTTCAACTACAATAAATGTGTTTAAAGTCATTTCTGTGCCTGAAATTGGTCAAAATTGAAGCTTCTGAGTAAGCAAAACTCTGTAAAAATGGCAATTTTGGTCACTGTGAGAGTTTAAAAAGTGGTTATTCAACATGAGGCACGATCCAATTGACATTTTGAATCATTTTAGGTACAGTCCAAAAAATCAATTTTCTGCCGAAAAACGATTACCGCGGAGCTGTTGAACGTTCCCAAAATGGTCAATTTCGATGAAATTTTAACATTGAATCTTTTGGCTGTAAATTAATGTTGGATGTGAATTATTACTTTTTCAACTAAAATAAATGTATTTGAAGTAATGTCTGTGCGTGAAATTGGTCAAAATTAAAGCTTCTGAGTAAGCAAAACTCTGTAAAAATGGCAATTTTGGTCACTGTGAGGGTTTAAAAAGTGGTTATTCAACATGAGGCACAATCCAATTGACATTTTGAATCATTTTAGGTACAGTCCAAAAAATCAATTTTCTCCCGAAAAACGATAACCGCGGAGCTGTCGAACGTTCCCAAAATGGTCAATTTCGATGAAATTTTAACATTGAATCTTTTGGCTGTAAATTAATGTTGGATGTGAATTATTACTTTTTCAACTAAAATAAATGTGTTTAAAGTAATTTCTGTGCCCGGGATGTGTCAAAATTAAAGCTTCTGAGTAAGCAAAACTCTGTAAAAATGGCAATTTTGGTCCCTGTTAGGGTTTAAAAAGTGGTTATTCAACATGAGGCACGATCCAATTGACATGTTGAATCATTTTAGGTGCAGTCCAAAAAATCAATTTTCTGTAGAAAAACGATGACCGCGGAGCTGTCGAACGTTCCCAAAATGGTCAATTTCGATGAAATTTTAACATTGAATCTTTTGGCTGTAAATTAATGTTGGATGTGAATTATTACTTTTTCAACTAAAATAAATGTGTTTAAGTCATTTCTGTGCCTGAAATTGGTCAAAATTGAAGCTTCTGAGTAAGCAAAACTCTTCAAAAATGGCAATTTTGGTCCCTGTGAGGGTTTAAAAAGTGGTTATTCAACATGAGGCACGATCCAATTGACATGTTGAATCATTTTAGGTGCAGTCCAAAAAATCAATTTTCTGTAGAAAAACGATGACCGCGGAGCTGTCGAACGTTCCCAAAATGGTCAATTTCGATGAAATTTTAACATTGAATCTTTTGGCTGTAAATTAATGTTGGATGTGAATTATTACCCTTTCAACTAAAATAAATGTGTTTAAAGTCCTTTCTGTGCCTGAAATTGGTCAAAATTGAAGCTTCTGAGTAAGCAAAACTCTGTAAAAATGGCAATTTTGGTCACTGTGAGGTTTTAAAAAGTGGTTATTCAACATGAGGCACGATCCAATTGACATTTTGAATCATTTTAAGTACAGTCCAAAAAATCAACTTTCTACCGAAAATCAATGACCACGGAGATGTCGAACGTTCCCAAAATGGTCAATTTCGATGAAATTTTAACATTGAATCTTTTGGCTGTAAATTAATGTTGGATGTGAATTATTACCCTTTCAACTAAAATAAATGTGTTTAAAGTCCTTTCTGTGCCTGAAATTGGTCAAAATTGAAGCTTCTGAGTAAGCAAAACTCTGTAAAAATGGCAATTTTGGTCACTGTGAGAGTTTAAAAAGTGGTTATTCAACATGAGGCACGATCCAATTGACATTTTGAATCATTTCAGGCACAGTCCAAAAAATCAATTTTCTGCCGAAAAACGATGACCGCGGAGCTGTCGAACGTTCCCAAAATGGTCAATTTCTATGAAATTTTAACATTGAATCTTTTGGCTGTAAATTAATGTTGGATGTGAATTTACTTTTTCAACTAAAATAAATGTTTTTAAAGTCATTTCTGTGCCTGAAATTGGTCAAAATTGAAGCTTCTGAGTAAGCAAAACTCTGTAAAAATGGCAATTTTGGTCACGTGAGAGTTTAAAAAGTGGTTATTCAACATGAGGCACGATCCAATCGACATTTTGAATCATTTTAGGTACAGTCCAAAAGATCAATTTTCTGCCGAAAAACGATTACCGCGGAGCTGTTGAACGTTCCCAAAATGGTCAATTTCGATGAAATTTTAACATTTAATCTTTTGGCTGTAAATTAATGTTGGATGTGAATTATTACTTTTTCAACTACAATAAATGTGTTTAAAGTCATTTCTGTGCCTGAAATTGGTCAAAATTGAAGCTTCTGAGTAAGCAAAACTCTGTAAAAATGGCAATTTTGGTCACTGTGAGAGTTTAAAAAGTGGTTATTCAACATAAGGCACGATCCAATTGACATTTTGAATCATTTTAGGTACAGTCCAAAAAATCAATTTTCTGCCGAAAAACGATTACCGCGGAGCTGTTGAACGTTCCCAAAATGGTCAATTTCGATGAAATTTTAACATTGAATCTTTTGGCTGTAAATTAATGTTGGATGTGAATTATTACTTTTTCAACTAAAATAAATGTATTTGAAGTAATGTCTGTGCGTGAAATTGGTCAAAATTAAAGCTTCTGAGTAAGCAAAACTCTGTAAAAACGGCAATTTTGGTCACTGTGAGGGTTTAAAAAGTGGTTATTCAACATGAGGCACAATCCAATTGACATTTTGAATCATTTTAGGTACAGTCCAAAAAATCAATTTTCTCCCAAAAAACGATAACCGCGGAGCTGTTGAACGTTCCCAAAATGGTCAATTTCGATGAAATTTTAACATTGAATCTTTTGGCTGTAAATTAATGTTGGATGTGAATTATTACTTTTTCAACTAAAATAAATGTGTTTAAAGTAATTTCTGTGCCCGGGATGGGTCAAAATTAAAGCTTCTGAGTAAGCAAAACTCTGTAAAAATGGCAATTTTGGTCCCTGTTAGGGTTTAAAAAGTGGTTATTCAACATGAGGCACGATCCAATTGACATGTTGAATCATTTTAGGTACAGTCCAAAAAATCAATTTTCTGTAGAAAAACGATGACCGCGGAGCTGTCGAACGTTCCCAAAATGGTCAATTTCGATGAAATTTTAACATTGAATCTTTTGGCTGTAAATTAATGTTGGATGTGAATTATTACTTTTTCAACTAAAATAAATGTGTTTAAAGTCATTTCTGTGCCTGAAATTGGTCAAAATTGAAGCTTCTGAGTAAGCAAAACTCTTCAAAAATGGCAATTTTGGTCCCTGTGAGGGTTTAAAAAGTGGTTATTCAACATGAGGCATGATCCAATTGACATTTTGAATCATTTTAGGTACATTCCAAAAAATCAAATTTCTGCCGAAAAACGATGACCGCGGAGCTGTCGAACGTTCCCAAAATGGTCAATTTCGATGAAATTTTAACATTGAATCTTTTGGCTGTAAATTAATGTTGGATGTGAATTATCACTTTTTCAACTAAAATAAATGTTTTTAAAGTCATTTCTGTGCCTGAAATTGGTCAAAATTGAAGCTTCTGAGTAAGCAAAACTCTTCAAAAATGGCAATGTTGGTCCCTGTGAGGGTTTAAAAAGTGAATATTCAACATGAGGCACGATCCAATTGACATTTTGAATCATTTTAGGTACAGTCCAAAAGATCAATTTTCTGCCTAAAAACGATTACCGCGGAGCTGTTGAACGTTCCCAAAATGGTCAATTTCGATGAAATTTTAACATTTAATCTTTTGGCTGTAAATTAATGTTGGATGTGAATTATTACTTTTTCAACTACAATAAATGTGTTTAAAGTCATTTCTGTGCCTGAAATTGGTCAAAATTGAAGCTTCTGAGTAAGCAAAACTCTGTAAAAATGGCAATTTTGGTCACTGTGAGAGTTTAAAAAGTGGTTATTCAACATAAGGCATGATCCAATTGACATTTTGAATCATTTTAGGTACAGTCCAAAAAATCAATTTTCTGCCGAAAAACGATTACCGCAGAGCTGTTGAACGTTCCCAAAATGGTCAATTTCGATGAAATTTTAACATTGAATCTTTTGGCTGTAAATTAATGTTGGATGTGAATTATTACTTTTTCAACTAAAATAAATGTATTTGAAGTAATGTCTGTGCGTGAAATTGGTCAAAATTAAAGCTTCTGAGTAAGCAAAACTCTGTAAAAATGGCAATTTTGGTCACTGTGAGGGTTTAAAAAGTGGTTATTCAACATGAGGCACAATCCAATTGACATTTTGAATCATTTTAGGTACAGTCCAAAAAATCAATTTTCTCCCGAAAAACGATAACCGCGGAGCTGTCGAACGTTCCCAAAATGGTCAATTTCGATGAAATTTTAACATTGAATCTTTTGGCTGTAAATTAATGTTGGATGTGAATTATTACTTTTTCAACTAAAATAAATGTGTTTAAAGTAATTTCTGTGCCCGGGATGGGTCAAAATTAAAGCTTCTGAGTAAGCAAAACTCTGTAAAAATGGCAATTTTGGTCCCTGTTAGGGTTTAAAAAGTGGTTATTCAACATGAGGCACGATCCAATTGACATGTTGAATCATTTTAGGTGCAGTCCAAAAAATCTATTTTCTGTAGAGAAACGATGACCGCGGAGCTGTCGAACGTTCCCAAAATGGTCAATTTCGATGAAATTTTAACATTGAATCTTTTGGCTGTAAATTAATGTTGGATGTGAATTATTACTTTTTCAACTAAAATAAATGTGTTTAAAGTCATTTCTGTGCCTGAAATTGGTCAAAATTGAAGCTTCTGAGTAAGCAAAACTCTGTAAAAATGGCAATTTTGGTCACGTGAGAGTTTAAAAAGTGGTTATTCAACATGAGGCACGATCCAATCGACATTTTGAATCATTTTAGGTACAGTCCAAAAGATCAATTTTCTGCCTAAAAACGATTACCGCGGAGCTGTTGAACGTTCCCAAAATGGTCAATTTCGATGAAATTTTAACATTTAATCTTTTGGCTGTAAATTAATGTTGGATGTGAATTATTACTTTTTCAACTACAATAAATGTGTTTAAAGTCATTTCTGTGCCTGAAATTGGTCAAAATTGAAGCTTCTGAGTAAGCAAAACTCTGTAAAAATGGCAATTTTGGTCACTGTGAGAGTTTAAAAAGTGGTTATTCAACATAAGGCACGATCCAATTGACATTTTGAATCATTTTAGGTACAGTCCAAAAAATCAATTTTCTGCCGAAAAACGATTACCGCGGAGCTGTTGAACGTCCCAAAATGGTCAATTTCGATGAAATTTTAACATTGAATCTTTTGGCTGTAAATTAATGTTGGATGTGAATTATTACTTTTTCAACTAAAATAAATGTATTTGAAGTAATGTCTGTGCGTGAAATTGGTCAAAATTAAAGCTTCTGAGTAAGCAAAACTCTGTAAAAATGGCAATTTTGGTCACTGTGAGGGTTTAAAAAGTGGTTATTCAACATGAGGCACAATCCAATTGACATTTTGAATCATTTTAGGTACAGTCCAAAAAATCAATTTTCTCCCGAAAAACGATAACCGCGGAACTGTCGAACGTTCCCAAAATGGTCAATTTCGATGAAATTTTAACATTGAATCTTTTGGCTGTAAATTAATGTTGGATGTGAATTATTACTTTTTCAACTAAAATAAATGTGTTTAAAGTAATTTCTGTGCCCGGGATGGGTCAAAATTAAAGCTTCTGAGTAAGCAAAACTCTGTAAAAATGGCAATTTTGGTCCCTGTTAGGGTTTAAAAAGTGGTTATTCAACATGAGGCACGATCCAATTGACATGTTGAATCATTTTAGGTGCAGTCCAAAAAATCAATTTTCTGTAGAAAAACGATGACCGCGGAGCTGTCGAACGTTCCCAAAATGGTCAATTTCGATGAAATTTTAACATTGAATCTTTTGGCTGTAAATTAATGTTGGATGTGAATTATTACTTTTTCAACTAAAATAAATGTGTTTAAAGTCATTTCTGTACCTGAAATTGGTCAAAATTGAAGCTTCTGAGTAAGCAAAACTCTGTAAAAATGGCAATTTTGGTCCCTGTGAGGGTTTAAAAAGTTGTTATTCAATATGAGGCACGATCCAATTGACATTTTGAATCATTTTAGGTACAGTCCAAAAAACTCAATTTTCTCCCGAAAAACGATGACCGCGGAGCTGTCGAACGTTCCCATAATGGTCAATTTCGATGAAATTTTAACATTGAATCTTTTGGCTGTAAATTAATGTTGGATGTGAATTATTACTTTTTCAACTAAAATAAATGTGTTTAAAGTCATTTCTGTGCCTGAAATTGGTCAAAATTGAACCTTCTGAGTAAGCAAAACTCTGTAAAAATGGCAATTTTGGTCACGTGAGAGTTTAAAAAGTGGTTATTCAACATGAGGCACGATCCAATCGACATTTTGAATCATTTTAGGTACAGTCCAAAAGATCAATTTTCTGCCTAAAAACGATTACCGCGGAGCTGTTGAACGTTCCCAAAATGGTCAATTTCGATGAAATTTTAACATTGAATCTTTTGGCTGTAAATTAATGTTGGATGTGAATTATTACTTTTTCAACTAAAATAAATGTATTTGAAGTAATGTCTGTGCGTGAAATTGGTCAAAATTAAAGCTTCTGAGTAAGCAAAACTCTGTAAAAATGGCAATTTTGGTCACTGTGAGGGTTTAAAAAGTGGTTATTCAACATGAGGCACAATCCAATTGACATTTTGAATCATTTTAGGTACAGTCCAAAAAATCAATTTTCTCCCGAAAAAACGATAACCGCGGAGCTGTCGAACGTTCCCAAAATGGTCAATTTCGATGAAATTTTAACATTGAATCTTTTGGCTGTAAATTAATGTTGGATGTGAATTATTACTTTTTCAACTAAAATAAATGTGTTTAAAGTAATTTCTGTGCCCGGGATGTGTCAAAATTAAAGCTTCTGAGTAAGCAAAACTCTGTAAAAATGGCAATTTTGGTCCCTGTTAGGGTTTAAAAAGTGGTTATTCAACATGAGGCACGATCCAATTGACATGTTGAATCATTTTAGGTGCAGTCCAAAAAATCAATTTTCTGTAGAAAAACGATGACCGCGGAGCTGTCGAACGTTCCCAAAATGGTCAATTTCGATGAAATTTTAACATTGAATCTTTTGGCTGTAAATTAATGTTGGATGTGAATTATTACTTTTTCAACTAAAATAAATGTGTTTAAAGTCATTTCTGTGCCTGAAATTGGTCAAAATTGAAGCTTCTGAGTAAGCAAAACTCTTCAAAAATGGCAATTTTGGTCCCTGTGAGGGTTTAAAAAGTGGTTATTCAACATGAGGCATGATCCAATTGACATTTTGAATCATTTTAGGTACATTCCAAAAAATCAAATTTCTGCCGAAAAACGATGACCGCGGAGCTGTCGAACGTTCCCAAAATGGTCAATTTCGATGAAATTTTAACATTGAATCTTTTGGCTGTAAATTAATGTTGGATGTGAATTATTACTTTTTCAACTAAAATAAATGTGTTTAAAGTCATTTCTGTACCTGAAATTGGTCAAAATTGAAGCTTCTGAGTAAGCAAAACTCTGTAAAAATGGCAATTTTGGTCCCTGTGAGGGTTTAAAAAGTTGTTATTCAATATGAGGCACGATCCAATTGACATTTTGAATCATTTTAGGTACAGTCCAAAAAACTCAATTTTCTCCCGAAAAACGATGACCGCGGAGCTGTCGAACGTTCCCAAAATTGTCAATTTCGATGAAATTTTAACATTGAATCTTTTGGATGTAAATTAATGTTGGATGAGAATTATTACTTTTTCAACTAAAATAAATGTGCTTAAATTCATTTCTGTGCCTGAAATTGGTCAAAATTGAAGCTTCTGAGTAAGCAAAACTCAGTAAAAATGGCAATTTTGGTCACTGTGAGGGTTTAAAAAGTGGTTATTCAACATGAGGCACGATCCAATTGACATTTTGAATCATTTTAGGTACAGTCCAAAAAATCAATTTTCTACTGAAAAACGATGACCGCGGAGCTGTCGAACGTTCCCAAAATGGTCAATTTCGATGAAATTTTAACATTGAATCTTTTGGATGTAAATTAATGTTGGATGTGAATTATTACTTTTTCAACTAAAATAAATGTGTTAAAGTCATATCTGTGCCTGAAATTGGTCAAAATTGAAGCTTCTGAGTAAGCAAAACTCTGTAAAAATGGCAATTTTGGTCCCTGTGAGGTTTTAAAAAGTGGTTATTCAACATGAGGCACGATCCAATTGACATTTTGAATCATTTTAAGTACAGTCCAAAAAATCAATTTTCTACCGAAAATCAATGACCACGGAGATGTCGAACGTTCCCAAAATGGTCAATTTCGATGAAATTTTAACATTGAATCTTTTGGCTGTAAATTAATGTTGGATGTGAATTATTACCCTTTCAACTAAAATAAATGTGTTTAAAGTCCTTTCTGTGCCTGAAATTGGTCAAAATTGAAGCTTCTGAGTAAGCAAAACTCTGTAAAAATGGCAATTTTGGTCACTGTGAGAGTTTAAAAAGTGGTTATTCAACATGAGGCACGATCCAATTGACATTTTGAATCATTTCAGGCACAGTCCAAAAAATCAATTTTCTGCCGAAAAACGATGACCGCGGAGCTGTCGAACGTTCCCAAAATGGTCAATTTCTATGAAATTTTAACATTGAATCTTTTGGCTGTAAATTAATGTTGGATGTGAATTATTACTTTTTCAACTAAAATAAATGTTTTTAAAGTCATTTCTGTGCCTGAAATTGGTCAAAATTGAAGCTTCTGAGTAAGCAAAACTCTGTAAAAATGGCAATTTTGGTCACGTGAGAGTTTAAAAAGTGGTTATTCAACATGAGGCACGATCCAATCGACATTTTGAATCATTTTAGGTACAGTCCAAAAGATCAATTTTCTGCCTAAAAACGATTACCGCGGAGCTGTTGAACGTTCCCAAAATGGTCAATTTCGATGAAATTTTAACATTTAATCTTTTGGCTGTAAATTAATGTTGGATGTGAATTATTACTTTTTCAACTACAATAAATGTGTTTAAAGTCATTTCTGTGCCTGAAATTGGTCAAAATTGAAGCTTCTGAGTAAGCAAAACTCTGTAAAAATGGCAATTTTGGTCACTGTGAGGGTTTAAAAAGTGGTTATTCAACATGAGGCACAATCCAATTGACATTTTGAATCATTTTAGGTACAGTCCAAAAAATCAATTTTCTCCCGAAAAACGATAACCGCGGAGCTGTCGAACGTTCCCAAAATGGTCAATTTCGATGAAATTTTAACATTGAATCTTTTGGCTGTAAATTAATGTTGGATGTGAATTATTACTTTTTCAACTAAAATAAATGTGTTTAAAGTAATTTCTGTGCCCGGGATGGGTCAAAATTAAAGCTTCTGAGTAAGCAAAACTCTGTAAAAATGGCAATTTTGGTCCCTGTTAGGGTTTAAAAAGTGGTTATTCAACATGAGGCACGATCCAATTGACATGTTGAATCATTTTAGGTGCAGTCCAAAAAATCAATTTTCTGTAGAAAAACGATGACCGCGGAGCTGTCGAACGTTCCCAAAATGGTCAATTTCGATGAAATTTTAACATTGAATCTTTTGGCTGTAAATTAATGTTGGATGTGAATTATTACTTTTTCAACTAAAATAAATGTGTTTAAAGTCATTTCTGTACCTGAAATTGGTCAAAATTGAAGCTTCTGAGTAAGCAAAACTCAGTAAAAATGGCAATTTTGGTCCCTGTGAGGGTTTAAAAAGTGGTTATTCAACATGAGGCACGATCCAATTGACATTTTGAATCATTTTAGGTACAGTCCAAAAAATCAATTTTCTGCTGAAAAACGATGACCGCGGAGCTGTCGAACGTTCCCAAAATGGTCAATTTCGATGAAATTTTAACATTGAATCTTTTGGATGTAAATTAATGTTGGATGTGAATTATTACTTTTTCAACTAAAATAAATGTGTTAAAGTCATATCTGTGCCTGAAATTGGTCAAAATTGAAGCTTCTGAGTAAGCAAAACTCTTCAAAAATGGCAATTTAGGTCCCTGTGAGGTTTTAAAAAGTGGTTATTCAACATGAGGCACGATCCAATTGACATTTTGAATCATTTTAAGTACAGTCCAAAAAATCAATTTTCTACCGAAAATCAATGACCACGGAGATGTCGAACGTTCCCAAAATGGTCAATTTCGATGAAATTTTAACATTGAATCTTTTGGCTGTAAATTAATGTTGGATGTGAATTATTACCCTTTCAACTAAAATAAATGTGTTTAAAGTCCTTTCTGTGCCTGAAATTGGTCAAAATTGAAGCTTCTGAGTAAGCAAAACTCTGTAAAAATGGCAATTTTGGTCACTGTGAGAGTTTAAAAAGTGGTTATTCAACATGAGGCACGATCCAATTGACATTTTGAATCATTTCAGGCACAGTCCAAAAAATCAATTTTCTGCCGAAAAACGATTACCGCGGAGCTGTTGAACGTTCCCAAAATGGTCAATTTCGATGAAATTTTAACATTGAATCTTTTGGCTGTAAATTAATGTTGGATGTGAATTATTACTTTTTCAACTAAAATAAATGTATTTGAAGTAATGTCTGTGCGTGAAATTGGTCAAAATTAAAGCTTCTGAGTAAGCAAAACTCTGTAAAAATGGCAATTTTGCTCACGTGAGAGTTTAAAAAGTGGTTATTCAACATGAGGCACGATCCAATCGACATTTTGAATCATTTTAGGTACAGTCCAAAAGATCAATTTTCTGCCGAAAAACAATTACCGCGGAGCTGTTGAACGTTCCCAAAATGGTCAATTTCGATGAAATTTTAACATTTAATCTTTTGGCTGTAAATTAATGTTGGATGTGAATTATTACTTTTTCAACTACAATAAATGTGTTTAAAGTCATTTCTGTGCCTGAAATTGGTCAAAATTGAAGCTTCTGAGTAAGCAAAACTCTGTAAAAATGGCAATTTTGGTCACTGTGAGAGTTTAAAAAGTGGTTATTCAACATGAGGCACGATCCAATCGACATTTTGAATCATTTTAGGTACAGTCCAAAAGATCAATTTTCTGCCGAAAAACGATTACCGCGGAGCTGTTGAACGTTCCCAAAATGGTCAATTTCGATGAAATTTTAACATTTAATCTTTTGGCTGTAAATTAATGTTGGATGTGAATTATTACTTTTTCAACTACAATAAATGTGTTTAAAGTCATTTCTGTGCCTGAAATTGGTCAAAATTGAAGCTTCTGAGTAAGCAAAACTCTGTAAAAATGGCAATTTTGGTCACTGTGAGAGTTTAAAAAGTGGTTATTCAACATAAGGCACGATCCAATTGACATTTTGAATCATTTTAGGTACAGTCCAAAAAATCAATTTTCTGCCGAAAAACGATTACCGCGGAGCTGTTGAACGTTCCCAAAATGGTCAATTTCGATGAAATTTTAACATTGAATCTTTTGGCTGTAAATTAATGTTGGATGTGAATTATTACTTTTTCAACTAAAATAAATGTATTTGAAGTAATGTCTGTGCGTGAAATTGGTCAAAATTAAAGCTTCTGAGTAAGCAAAACTCTGTAAAAATGGCAATTTTGCTCACGTGAGAGTTTAAAAAGTGGTTATTCAACATGAGGCACGATCCAATCGACATTTTGAATCATTTTAGGTACAGTCCAAAAGATCAATTTTCTGCCGAAAAACGATTACCGCGGAGCTGTTGAACGTTCCCAAAATGGTCAATTTCGATGAAATTTTAACATTTAATCTTTTGGCTGTAATAATGTTGGATGTGAATTATTACTTTTTCAACTACAATAAATGTGTTTAAAGTCATTTCTGTGCCTGAAATTGGTCAAAATTGAAGCTTCTGAGTAAGCAAAAATGGCAATTTTGGTCACGTGAGAGTTTAAAAAGTGGTTATTCAACATGAGGCACGATCCAATCGACATTTTGAATC
Organism: Lissotriton helveticus; assembly: GCF_964261635.1. Taxonomy (NCBI): domain Eukaryota; kingdom Metazoa; phylum Chordata; class Amphibia; order Caudata; family Salamandridae; genus Lissotriton; species Lissotriton helveticus. Next base: position 762,107,267 of record NC_136070.1, read on the forward strand.
ATTTTAGGTACAGTCCAAAAGATCAATTTTCTGCCAAAAAACGATTACCGCGGAGCTGTTGAACGTTCCCAAAATGGTCAATTTCGATGAAATTTTAACATTTAATCTTTTGGCTGTAAATTAATGTTGGATGTGAATTATTACTTTTTCAACTACAATAAATGTGTTTAAAGTCATTTCTGTGCCTGAAATTGGTCAAAATTGAAGCTTCTGAGTAAGCAAAACTCTGTAAAAATGGCAATTTTGGTCACTGTGAGAGTTTAAAAAGTGGTTATTCAACATAAGGCACGATCCAATTGACATTTTGAATCATTTTAGGTACAGTCCAAAAAATCAATTTTCTGCCGAAAAACGATTACCGCGGAGCTGTTGAACGTTCCCAAAATGGTCAATTTCGATGAAATTTTAACATTGAATCTTTTGGCTGTAAATTAATGTTGGATGTGAATTATTACTTTTTCAACTAAAATAAATGTATTTGAAGTAATGTCTGTGCGTGAAATTGGTCAAAATTAAAGCTTCTGAGTAAGCAAAACTCTGTAAAAATGGCAATTTTGGTCACTGTGAGGTTTTAAAAAGTGGTTATTCAACATGAGGCACAATCCAATTGACATTTTGAATCATTTTAGGTACAGTCCAAAAAATCAATTTTCTCCCGAAAAACGATAACCGCGGAGCTGTCGAACGTTCCCAAAATGGTCAATTTCGATGAAATTTTAACATTTAATCTTTTGGCTGTAAATTAATGTTGGATGTGAATTATTACTTTTTCAACTAAAATAAATGTGTTTAAAGTAATTTCTGTGCCCGGGATGGGTCAAAATTAAAGCTTCTGAGTAAGCAAAACTCTGTAAAAATGGCAATTTTGGTCCCTGTTAGGGTTTAAAAAGTGGTTATTCAACATGAGGCACGATCCAATTGACATGTTGAATCATTTTAGGTGCAGTCCAAAAAATCAATTTTCTGTAGAAAAACGATGACCGCGGAGCTGTCGAACGTTCCCAAAATTGTCAATTTCGATGAAATTTTAACATTGAATCTTTTGGATGTAAATTAATGTTGGATGAGAATTATTACTTTTTCAACTAAAATAAATGTGCTTAAATTCATTTCTGTGCCTGAAATTGGTCAAAATTGAAGCTTCTGAGTAAGCAAAACTCAGTAAAAATGGCAATTTTGGTCACTGTGAGGGTTTAAAAAGTGGTTATTCAACATGAGGCACGATCCAATTGACATTTTGAATCATTTTAGGTACAGTCCAAAAAATCAATTTTCTGCTGAAAAACGATGACCGCGGAGCTGTCGAACGTTCCCAAAATGGTCAATTTCGATGAAATTTTAACATTGAATCTTTTGGATGTAAATTAATGTTGGATGTGAATTATTACTTTTTCAACTAAAATAAATGTGTTTAAAGTCATATCTGTGCCTGAAATTGGTCAAAATTGAAGCTTCTGAGTAAGCAAAACTCTGTAAAAATGGCAATTTTGGTCCCTGTGAGGTTTTAAAAAGTGGTTATTCAACATGAGGCACGATCCAATTGACATTTTGAATCATTTTAAGTACAGTCCAAAAAATCAACTTTCTACCGAAAATCAATGACCACGGAGATGTCGAACGTTCCCAAAATGGTCAATTTCGATGAAATTTTAACATTGAATCTTTTGGCTGTAAATTAATGTTGGATGTGAATTATTACCCTTTCAACTAAAATAAATGTGTTTAAAGTCCTTTCTGTGCCTGAAATTGGTCAAAATTGAAGCTTCTGAGTAAGCAAAACTCTGTAAAAATGGCAATTTTGGTCACTGTGAGAGTTTAAAAAGTGGTTATTCAACATGAGGCACGATCCAATTGACATTTTGAATCATTTCAGGCACAGTCCAAAAAATCAATTTTCTGCCGAAAAACGATGACCGCGGAGCTGTCGAACGTTCCCAAAATGGTCAATTTCTATGAAATTTTAACATTGAATCTTTTGGCTGTAAATTAATGTTGGATGTGAATTATTACTTTTTCAACTAAAATAAATGTTTTTAAAGTCATTTCTGTGCCTGAAATTGGTCAAAATTGAAGCTTCTGAGTAAGCAAAACTCTGTAAAAATGGCAATTTTGGTCACGTGAGAGTTTAAAAAGTGGTTATTCAACATGAGGCACGATCCAATCGACATTTTGAATCATTTTAGGTACAGTCCAAAAGATCAATTTTCTGCCGAAAAACGATTACCGCGGAGCTGTTGAACGTTCCCAAAATGGTCAATTTCGATGAAATTTTAACATTTAATCTTTTGGCTGTAAATTAATGTTGGATGTGAATTATTACTTTTTCAACTACAATAAATGTGTTTAAAGTCATTTCTGTGCCTGAAATTGGTCAAAATTGAAGCTTCTGAGTAAGCAAAACTCTGTAAAAATGGCAATTTTGGTCACTGTGAGAGTTTAAAAAGTGGTTATTCAACATAAGGCACGATCCAATTGACATTTTGAATCATTTTAGGTACAGTCCAAAAAATCAATTTTCTGCCGAAAAACGATTACCGCGGAGCTGTTGAACGTTCCCAAAATGGTCAATTTCGATGAAGTTTTAACATTGAATCTTTTGGCTGTAAATTAATGTTGGATGTGAATTATTACTTTTTCAACTAAAATAAATGTATTTGAAGTAATGTCTGTGCGTGAAATTGGTCAAAATTAAAGCTTCTGAGTAAGCAAAACTCTGTAAAAACGGCAATTTTGGTCACTGTGAGGGTTTAAAAAGTGGTTATTCAACATGAGGCACAATCCAATTGACATTTTGAATCATTTTAGGTACAGTCCAAAAAATCAATTTTCTCCCAAAAAACGATAACCGCGGAGCTGTTGAACGTTCCCAAAATGGTCAATTTCGATGAAATTTTAACATTGAATCTTTTGGCTGTAAATTAATGTTGGATGTGAATTATTACTTTTTCAACTAAAATAAATGTGTTTAAAGTAATTTCTGTGCCCGGGATGTGTCAAAATTAAAGCTTCTGAGTAAGCAAAACTCTGTAAAAATGGCAATTTTGGTCCCTGTTAGGGTTTAAAAAGTGGTTATTCAACATGAGGCACGATCCAATTGACATGTTGAATCATTTAAGGTGCAGTCCAAAAAATCAATTTTCTGTAGAAAAACGATGACCGCGGAGCTGTCGAACGTTCCCAAAATGGTCAATTTCGATGAAATTTTAACATTGAATCTTTTGGCTGTAAATTAATGTTGGATGTGAATTATTACTTTTTCAACTAAAATAAATGTGTTTAAAGTCATTTCTGTGCCTGAAATTGGTCAAAATTGAAGCTTCTGAGTAAGCAAAACTCTTCAAAAATGGCAATTTTGGTCCCTGTGAGGGTTTAAAAAGTGGTTATTCAACATGAGGCACGATCCAATTGACATGTTGAATCATTTTAGGTGCAGTCCAAAAAATCAATTTTCTGTAGAAAAACGATGACCGCGGAGCTGTCGAACGTTCCCAAAATTGTCAATTTCGATGAAATTTTAACATTGAATCTTTTGGATGTAAATTAATGTTGGATGAGAATTATTACTTTTTCAACTAAAATAAATGTGCTTAAATTCATTTCTGTGCCTGAAATTGGTCAAAATTGAAGCTTCTGAGTAAGCAAAACTCAGTAAAAATGGCAATTTTGGTCACTGTGAGGGTTTAAAAAGTGGTTATTCAACATGAGGCACGATCCAATTGACATTTTGAATCATTTTAGGTACAGTCCAAAAAATCAATTTTCTGCTGAAAAACGATGACCGCGGAGCTGTCGAACGTTCCCAAAATGGTCAATTTCGATGAAATTTTAACATTGAATCTTTTGGATGTAAATTAATGTTGGATGTGAATTATTACTTTTTCAACTAAAATAAATGTGTTTAAAGTCATATCTGTGCCTGAAATTGGTCAAAATTGAAGCTTCTGAGTAAGCAAAACTCTGTAAAAATGGCAATTTTGGTCCCTGTGAGGTTTTAAAAAGTGGTTATTCAACATGAGGCACGATCCAATTGACATTTTGAATCATTTTAAGTACAGTCCAAAAAATCAACTTTCTACCGAAAATCAATGACCACGGAGATGTCGAACGTTCCCAAAATGGTCAATTTCGATGAAATTTTAACATTGAATCTTTTGGCTGTAAATTAATGTTGGATGTGAATTATTACCCTTTCAACTAAAATAAATGTGTTTAAAGTCCTTTCTGTGCCTGAAATTGGTCAAAATTGAAGCTTCTGAGTAAGCAAAACTCTGTAAAAATGGCAATTTTGGTCACTGTGAGAGTTTAAAAAGTGGTTATTCAACATGAGGCACGATCCAATTGACATTTTGAATCATTTCAGGCACAGTCCAAAAAATCAATTTTCTGCCGAAAAACGATGACCGCGGAGCTGTCGAACGTTCCCAAAATGGTCAATTTCTATGAAATTTTAACATTGAATCTTTTGGCTGTAAATTAATGTTGGATGTGAATTATTACTTTTTCAACTAAAATAAATGTTTTTAAAGTCATTTCTGTGCCTGAAATTGGTCAAAATTGAAGCTTCTGAGTAAGCAAAACTCTGTAAAAATGGCAATTTTGGTCACGTGAGAGTTTAAAAAGTGGTTATTCAACATGAGGCACGATCCAATCGACATTTTGAATCATTTTAGGTACAGTCCAAAAGATCAATTTTCTGCCGAAAAACGATTACCGCGGAGCTGTTGAACGTTCCCAAAATGGTCAATTTCGATGAAATTTTAACATTTAATCTTTTGGCTGTAAATTAATGTTGGATGTGAATTATTACTTTTTCAACTACAATAAATGTGTTTAAAGTCATTTCTGTGCCTGAAATTGGTCAAAATTGAAGCTTCTGAGTAAGCAAAACTCTGTAAAAATGGCAATTTTGGTCACTGTGAGAGTTTAAAAAGTGGTTATTCAACATAAGGCACGATCCAATTGACATTTTGAATCATTTTAGGTACAGTCCAAAAAATCAATTTTCTGCCGAAAAACGATTACCGCGGAGCTGTTGAACGTTCCCAAAATGGTCAATTTCGATGAAATTTTAACATTGAATCTTTTGGCTGTAAATTAATGTTGGATGTGAATTATTACTTTTTCAACTAAAATAAATGTATTTGAAGTAATGTCTGTGCGTGAAATTGGTCAAAATTAAAGCTTCTGAGTAAGCAAAACTCTGTAAAAACGGCAATTTTGGTCACTGTGAGGGTTTAAAAAGTGGTTATTCAACATGAGGCACAATCCAATTGACATTTTGAATCATTTTAGGTACAGTCCAAAAAATCAATTTTCTCCCAAAAAACGATAACCGCGGAGCTGTTGAACGTTCCCAAAATGGTCAATTTCGATGAAATTTTAACATTGAATCTTTTGGCTGTAAATTAATGTTGGATGTGAATTATTACTTTTTCAACTAAAATAAATGTGTTTAAAGTAATTTCTGTGCCCGGGATGGGTCAAAATTAAAGCTTCTGAGTAAGCAAAACTCTGTAAAAATGGCAATTTTGGTCCCTGTTAGGGTTTAAAAAGTGGTTATTCAACATGAGGCACGATCCAATTGACATGTTGAATCATTTTAGGTACAGTCCAAAAAATCAATTTTCTGTAGAAAAACGATGACCGCGGAGCTGTCGAACGTTCCCAAAATGGTCAATTTCGATGAAATTTTAACATTGAATCTTTTGGCTGTAAATTAATGTTGGATGTGAATTATTACTTTTTCAACTAAAATAAATGTGTTTAAAGTCATTTCTGTGCCTGAAATTGGTCAAAATTGAAGCTTCTGAGTAAGCAAAACTCTTCAAAAATGGCAATTTTGGTCCCTGTGAGGGTTTAAAAAGTGGTTATTCAACATGAGGCATGATCCAATTGACATTTTGAATCATTTTAGGTACATTCCAAAAAATCAAATTTCTGCCGAAAAACGATGACCGCGGAGCTGTCGAACGTTCCCAAAATGGTCAATTTCGATGAAATTTTAACATTGAATCTTTTGGCTGTAAATTAATGTTGGATGTGAATTATTACTTTTTCAACTAAAATAAATGTTTTTATTCTGTGCCTGAAATTGGTCAAAATTGAAGCTTCTGAGTAAGCAAAACTCTGTAAAAATGGCAATTTTGGTCACGTGAGAGTTTAAAAAGTGGTTATTCAACATGAGGCACGATCCAATTGACATTTTGAATCATTGTAGGTACAGACCAAAAAATTCAATTTCCTGCCGAAAAATGATGACCGCGGAGCTGTCGAACGTTCCCAAAATGGTCAATTTCGATGAAATTTTAACATTTAATCTTTTGGCTGTAAATTGCGGTTGGGTGTGAATTATCACTTTTTCAACTAAAATAAATGTATTTAAAGTCATTTCTGTGCCTGAAATTGGTCAAAATTGAAGCTTCTGAGTAAGCAAAACTCTTCAAAAATGGCAATGTTGGTCCCTGTGAGGGTTTAAAAAGTGAATATTCAACATGAGGCACGATCCAATTGACATTTTGAATCATTTTAGGTACAGTCCAAAAGATCAATTTTCTGCCTAAAAACGATTACCGCGGAGCTGTTGAACGTTCCCAAAATGGTCAATTTCGATGAAATTTTAACATTTAATCTTTTGGCTGTAAATTAATGTTGGATGTGAATTATTACTTTTTCAACTACAATAAATGTGTTTAAAGTCATTTCTGTGCCTGAAATTGGTCAAAATTGAAGCTTCTGAGTAAGCAAAACTCTGTAAAAATGGCAATTTTGGTCACTGTGAGAGTTTAAAAAGTGGTTATTCAACATAAGGCATGATCCAATTGACATTTTGAATCATTTTAGGTACAGTCCAAAAAATCAATTTTCTGCCGAAAAACGATTACCGCAGAGCTGTTGAACGTTCCCAAAATGGTCAATTTCGATGAAATTTTAACATTGAATCTTTTGGCTGTAAATTAATGTTGGATGTGAATTATTACTTTTTCAACTAAAATAAATGTATTTGAAGTAATGTCTGTGCGTGAAATTGGTCAAAATTAAAGCTTCTGAGTAAGCAAAACTCTGTAAAAATGGCAATTTTGGTCACTGTGAGGGTTTAAAAAGTGGTTATTCAACATGAGGCACAATCCAATTGACATTTTGAATCATTTTAGGTACAGTCCAAAAAATCAATTTTCTCCCGAAAAACGATAACCGCGGAGCTGTCGAACGTTCCCAAAATGGTCAATTTCGATGAAATTTTAACATTGAATCTTTTGGCTGTAAATTAATGTTGGATGTGAATTATTACTTTTTCAACTAAAATAAATGTGTTTAAAGTAATTTCTGTGCCCGGGATGGGTCAAAATTGAAGCTTCTGAGTAAGCAAAACTCTGTAAAAATGGCAATTTTGGTCACGTGAGAGTTTAAAAAGTGGTTATTCAACATGAGGCACGATCCAATTGACATGTTGAATCATTTTAGGTGCAGTCCAAAAAATCTATTTTCTGTAGAGAAACGATGACCGCGGAGCTGTCGAACGTTCCCAAAATGGTCAATTTCGATGAAATTTTAACATTGAATCTTTTGGCTGTAAATTAATGTTGGATGTGAATTATTACTTTTTCAACTACAATAAATGTGTTTAAAGTCATTTCTGTGCCTGAAATTGGTCAAAATTGAAGCTTCTGAGTAAGCAAAACTCTGTAAAAATGGCAATTTTGGTCACTGTGAGAGTTTAAAAAGTGGTTATTCAACATAAGGCACGATCCAATTGACATTTTGAATCATTTTAGGTACAGTCCAAAAAATCAATTTTCTGCCGAAAAACGATTACCGCGGAGCTGTTGAACGTCCCAAAATGGTCAATTTCGATGAAATTTTAACATTGAATCTTTTGGCTGTAAATTAATGTTGGATGTGAATTATTACTTTTTCAACTAAAATAAATGTATTTGAAGTAATGTCTGTGCGTGAAATTGGTCAAAATTAAAGCTTCTGAGTAAGCAAAACTCTGTAAAAATGGCAATTTTGGTCACTGTGAGGGTTTAAAAAGTGGTTATTCAACATGAGGCACAATCCAATTGACATTTTGAATCATTTTAGGTACAGTCCAAAAAATCAATTTTCTCCCGAAAAACGATAACCGCGGAGCTGTCGAACGTTCCCAAAATGGTCAATTTCGATGAAATTTTAACATTGAATCTTTTGGCTGTAAATTAATGTTGGATGTGAATTATTACTTTTTCAACTAAAATAAATGTGTTTAAAGTAATTTCTGTGCCCGGGATGGGTCAAAATTAAAGCTTCTGAGTAAGCAAAACTCTGTAAAAATGGCAATTTTGGTCCCTGTTAGGGTTTAAAAAGTGGTTATTCAACATGAGGCACGATCCAATTGACATGTTGAATCATTTTAGGTGCAGTCCAAAAAATCAATTTTCTGTAGAAAAACGATGACCGCGGAGCTGTCGAACGTTCCCAAAATGGTCAATTTCGATGAAATTTTAACATTGAATCTTTTGGCTGTAAATTAATGTTGGATGTGAATTATTACTTTTTCAACTAAAATAAATGTGTTTAAAGTCATTTCTGTACCTGAAATTGGTCAAAATTGAAGCTTCTGAGTAAGCAAAACTCTGTAAAAATGGCAATTTTGGTCCCTGTGAGGGTTTAAAAAGTTGTTATTCAATATGAGGCACGATCCAATTGACATTTTGAATCATTTTAGGTACAGTCCAAAAAACTCAATTTTCTCCCGAAAAACGATGACCGCGGAGCTGTCGAACGTTCCCATAATGGTCAATTTCGATGAAATTTTAACATTGAATCTTTTGGCTGTAAATTAATGTTGGATGTGAATTATTACTTTTTCAACTAAAATAAATGTGTTTAAAGTCATTTCTGTGCCTGAAATTGGTCAAAATTGAACCTTCTGAGTAAGCAAAACTCTGTAAAAATGGCAATTTTGGTCACGTGAGAGTTTAAAAAGTGGTTATTCAACATGAGGCACGATCCAATCGACATTTTGAATCATTTTAGGTACAGTCCAAAAGATCAATTTTCTGCCTAAAAACGATTACCGCGGAGCTGTTGAACGTTCCCAAAATGGTCAATTTCGATGAAATTTTAACATTGAATCTTTTGGCTGTAAATTAATGTTGGATGTGAATTATTACTTTTTCAACTAAAATAAATGTATTTGAAGTAATGTCTGTGCGTGAAATTGGTCAAAATTAAAGCTTCTGAGTAAGCAAAACTCTGTAAAAATGGCAATTTTGGTCACTGTGAGGGTTTAAAAAGTGGTTATTCAACATGAGGCACAATCCAATTGACATTTTGAATCATTTTAGGTACAGTCCAAAAAATCAATTTTCTCCCGAAAAAACGATAACCGCGGAGCTGTCGAACGTTCCCAAAATGGTCAATTTCGATGAAATTTTAACATTGAATCTTTTGGCTGTAAATTAATGTTGGATGTGAATTATTACTTTTTCAACTAAAATAAATGTGTTTAAAGTAATTTCTGTGCCCGGGATGTGTCAAAATTAAAGCTTCTGAGTAAGCAAAACTCTGTAAAAATGGCAATTTTGGTCCCTGTTAGGGTTTAAAAAGTGGTTATTCAACATGAGGCACGATCCAATTGACATGTTGAATCATTTTAGGTGCAGTCCAAAAAATCAATTTTCTGTAGAAAAACGATGACCGCGGAGCTGTCGAACGTTCCCAAAATGGTCAATTTCGATGAAATTTTAACATTGAATCTTTTGGCTGTAAATTAATGTTGGATGTGAATTATTACTTTTTCAACTAAAATAAATGTGTTTAAAGTCATTTCTGTGCCTGAAATTGGTCAAAATTGAAGCTTCTGAGTAAGCAAAACTCTTCAAAAATGGCAATTTTGGTCCCTGTGAGGGTTTAAAAAGTGGTTATTCAACATGAGGCATGATCCAATTGACATTTTGAATCATTTTAGGTACATTCCAAAAAATCAAATTTCTGCCGAAAAACGATGACCGCGGAGCTGTCGAACGTTCCCAAAATGGTCAATTTCGATGAAATTTTAACATTGAATCTTTTGGCTGTAAATTAATGTTGGATGTGAATTATTACTTTTTCAACTAAAATAAATGTGTTTAAAGTCATTTCTGTACCTGAAATTGGTCAAAATTGAAGCTTCTGAGTAAGCAAAACTCTGTAAAAATGGCAATTTTGGTCCCTGTGAGGGTTTAAAAAGTTGTTATTCAATATGAGGCACGATCCAATTGACATTTTGAATCATTTTAGGTACAGTCCAAAAAACTCAATTTTCTCCCGAAAAACGATGACCGCGGAGCTGTCGAACGTTCCCAAAATTGTCAATTTCGATGAAATTTTAACATTGAATCTTTTGGATGTAAATTAATGTTGGATGAGAATTATTACTTTTTCAACTAAAATAAATGTGCTTAAATTCATTTCTGTGCCTGAAATTGGTCAAAATTGAAGCTTCTGAGTAAGCAAAACTCAGTAAAAATGGCAATTTTGGTCACTGTGAGGGTTTAAAAAGTGGTTATTCAACATGAGGCACGATCCAATTGACATTTTGAATCATTTTAGGTACAGTCCAAAAAATCAATTTTCTACTGAAAAACGATGACCGCGGAGCTGTCGAACGTTCCCAAAATGGTCCATTTCGATGAAATTTTAACATTGAATCTTTTGGATGTAAATTAATGTTGGATGTGAATTATTACTTTTTCAACTAAAATAAATGTGTTAAAGTCATATCTGTGCCTGAAATTGGTCAAAATTGAAGCTTCTGAGTAAGCAAAACTCTGTAAAAATGGCAATTTTGGTCCCTGTGAGGTTTTAAAAAGTGGTTATTCAACATGAGGCACGATCCAATTGACATTTTGAATCATTTTAAGTACAGTCCAAAAAATCAATTTTCTACCGAAAATCAATGACCACGGAGATGTCGAACGTTCCCAAAATGGTCAATTTCGATGAAATTTTAACATTGAATCTTTTGGCTGTAAATTAATGTTGGATGTGAATTATTACCCTTTCAACTAAAATAAATGTGTTTAAAGTCCTTTCTGTGCCTGAAATTGGTCAAAATTGAAGCTTCTGAGTAAGCAAAACTCTGTAAAAATGGCAATTTTGGTCACTGTGAGAGTTTAAAAAGTGGTTATTCAACATGAGGCACGATCCAATTGACATTTTGAATCATTTCAGGCACAGTCCAAAAAATCAATTTTCTGCCGAAAAACGATGACCGCGGAGCTGTCGAACGTTCCCAAAATGGTCAATTTCTATGAAATTTTAACATTGAATCTTTTGGCTGTAAATTAATGTTGGATGTGAATTATTACTTTTTCAACTAAAATAAATGTTTTTAAAGTCATTTCTGTGCCTGAAATTGGTCAAAATTGAAGCTTCTGAGTAAGCAAAACTCTGTAAAAATGGCAATTTTGGTCACGTGAGAGTTTAAAAAGTGGTTATTCAACATGAGGCACGATCCAATCGACATTTTGAATCATTTTAGGTACAGTCCAAAAGATCAATTTTCTGCCTAAAAACGATTACCGCGGAGCTGTTGAACGTTCCCAAAATGGTCAATTTCGATGAAATTTTAACATTTAATCTTTTGGCTGTAAATTAATGTTGGATGTGAATTATTACTTTTTCAACTACAATAAATGTGTTTAAAGTCATTTCTGTGCCTGAAATTGGTCAAAATTGAAGCTTCTGAGTAAGCAAAACTCTGTAAAAATGGCAATTTTGGTCACTGTGAGGGTTTAAAAAGTGGTTATTCAACATGAGGCACAATCCAATTGACATTTTGAATCATTTTAGGTACAGTCCAAAAAATCAATTTTCTCCCGAAAAACGATAACCGCGGAGCTGTCGAACGTTCCCAAAATGGTCAATTTCGATGAAATTTTAACATTGAATCTTTTGGCTGTAAATTAATGTTGGATGTGAATTATTACTTTTTCAACTAAAATAAATGTGTTTAAAGTAATTTCTGTGCCCGGGATGGGTCAAAATTAAAGCTTCTGAGTAAGCAAAACTCTGTAAAAATGGCAATTTTGGTCCCTGTTAGGGTTTAAAAAGTGGTTATTCAACATGAGGCACGATCCAATTGACATTTTGAATCATTTTAGGTACAGTCCAAAAAATCAATTTTCTGCTGAAAAACGATGACCGCGGAGCTGTCGAACGTTCCCAAAATGGTCAATTTCGATGAAATTTTAACATTGAATCTTTTGGATGTAAATTAATGTTGGATGTGAATTATTACTTTTTCAACTAAAATAAATGTGTTAAAGTCATATCTGTGCCTGAAATTGGTCAAAATTGAAGCTTCTGAGTAAGCAAAACTCTTCAAAAATGGCAATATAGGTCCCTGTGAGGTTTTAAAAAGTGGTTATTCAACATGAGGCACGATCCAATTGACATTTTGAATCATTTTAAGTACAGTCCAAAAAATCAATTTTCTACCGAAAATCAATGACCACGGAGATGTCGAACGTTCCCAAAATGGTCAATTTCGATGAAATTTTAACATTGAATCTTTTGGCTGTAAATTAATGTTGGATGTGAATTATTACCCTTTCAACTAAAATAAATGTGTTTAAAGTCCTTTCTGTGCCTGAAATTGGTCAAAATTGAAGCTTCTGAGTAAGCAAAACTCTGTAAAAATGGCAATTTTGGTCACTGTGAGAGTTTAAAAAGTGGTTATTCAACATGAGGCACGATCCAATTGACATTTTGAATCATTTCAGGCACAGTCCAAAAAATCAATTTTCTGCCGAAAAACGATGACCGCGGAGCTGTCGAACGTTCCCAAAATGGTCAATTTCTATGAAATTTTAACATTGAATCTTTTGGCTGTAAATTAATGTTGGATGTGAATTATTACTTTTTCAACTAAAATAAATGTTTTTAAAGTCATTTCTGTGCCTGAAATTGGTCAAAATTGAAGCTTCTGAGTAAGCAAAACTCTGTAAAAATGGCAATTTTGGTCACGTGAGAGTTTAAAAAGTGGTTATTCAACATGAGGCACGATCCAATTGACATTTTGAATCATTTCAGGCACAGTCCAAAAAATCAATTTTCTGCCGAAAAACGATGACCGCGGAGCTGTCGAACGTTCCCAAAATGGTCAATTTCTATGAAATTTTAACATTGAATCTTTTGGCTGTAAATTAATGTTGGATGTGAATTATTACTTTTTCAACTAAAATAAATGTTTTTAAAGTCATTTCTGTGCCTGAAATTGGTCAAAATTGAAGCTTCTGAGTAAGCAAAACTCTGTAAAAATGGCAATTTTGGTCACGTGAGAGTTTAAAAAGTGGTTATTCAACATGAGGCACGATCCAATCGACATTTTGAATCATTTTAGGTACAGTCCAAAAGATCAATTTTCTGCCGAAAAACGATTACCGCGGAGCTGTTGAACGTTCCCAAAATGGTCAATTTCGATGAAATTTTAACATTTAATCTTTTGGCTGTAAATTAATGTTGGATGTGAATTATTACTTTTTCAACTACAATAAATGTGTTTAAAGTCATTTCTGTGCCTGAAATTGGTCAAAATTGAAGCTTCTGAGTAAGCAAAACTCTGTAAAAATGGCAATTTTGGTCACTGTGAGAGTTTAAAAAGTGGTTATTCAACATAAGGCACGATCCAATTGACATTTTGAATCATTTTAGGTACAGTCCAAAAAATCAATTTTCTGCCGAAAAACGATTACCGCGGAGCTGTTGAACGTTCCCAAAATGGTCAATTTCGATGAAATTTTAACATTGAATCTTTTGGCTGTAAATTAATGTTGGATGTGAATTATTACTTTTTCAACTAAAATAAATGTATTTGAAGTAATGTCTGTGCGTGAAATTGGTCAAAATTAAAGCTTCTGAGTAAGCAAAACTCTGTAAAAATGGCAATTTTGCTCACGTGAGAGTTTAAAAAGTGGTTATTCAACATGAGGCACGATCCAATCGACATTTTGAATCATTTTAGGTACAGTCCAAAAGATCAATTTTCTGCCGAAAAACAATTACCGCGGAGCTGTTGAACGTTCCCAAAATGGTCAATTTCGATGAAATTTTAACATTTAATCTTTTGGCTGTAATAATGTTGGATGTGAATTATTACTTTTTCAACTACAATAAATGTGTTTAAAGTCATTTCTGTGCCTGAAATTGGTCAAAATTGAAGCTTCTGAGTAAGCAAAACTCTGTAAAAATGGCAATTTTGGTCACGTGAGAGTTTAAAAAGTGGTTATTCAACATGAGGCACGATCCAATCGACATTTTGAATCATTTTAGGTACAGTCCAAAAGATCAATTTTCTGCCTAAAAACGATTACCGCGGAGCTGTTGAACGTTCCCAAAATGTTCAATTTCGATGAAATTTTAACATTTAATCTTTTGGCTGTAAATTAATGTTGGATGTGAATTATTACTTTTTCAACTACAATAAATGTGTTTAAAGTCATTTCTGTGCCTGAAATTGGTCAAAATTGAAGCTTCTGAGTAAGCAAAACTCTGTAAAAATGGCAATTTTGGTCACTGTGAGAGTTTAAAAAGTGGTTATTCAACATGAGGCACGATCCAATCGACATTTTGAATCATTTTAGGTACAGTCCAAAAGATCAATTTTCTGCCGAAAAACGATTACCGCGGAGCTGTTGAACGTTCCCAAAATGGTCAATTTCGATGAAATTTTAACATTTAATCTTTTGGCTGTAAATTAATGTTGGATGTGAATTATTACTTTTTCAACTACAATAAATGTGTTTAAAGTCATTTCTGTGCCTGAAATTGGTCAAAATTGAAGCTTCTGAGTAAGCAAAACTCTGTAAAAATGGCAATTTTGGTCACTGTGAGAGTTTAAAAAGTGGTTATTCAACATAAGGCACGATCCAATTGACATTTTGAATCATTTTAGGTACAGTCCAAAAAATCAATTTTCTGCCGAAAAACGATTACCGCGGAGCTGTTGAACGTTCCCAAAATGGTCAATTTCGATGAAATTTTAACATTGAATCTTTTGGCTGTAAATTAATGTTGGATGTGAATTATTACTTTTTCAACTAAAATAAATGTATTTGAAGTAATGTCTGTGCGTGAAATTGGTCAAAATTAAAGCTTCTGAGTAAGCAAAACTCTGTAAAAATGGCAATTTTGCTCACGTGAGAGTTTAAAAAGTGGTTATTCAACATGAGGCACGATCCAATCGACATTTTGAATCATTTTAGGTACAGTCCAAAAGATCAATTTTCTGCCGAAAAACGATTACCGCGGAGCTGTTGAACGTTCCCAAAATGGTCAATTTCGATGAAATTTTAACATTTAATCTTTTGGCTGTAATAATGTTGGATGTGAATTATTACTTTTTCAACTACAATAAATGTGTTTAAAGTCATTTCTGTGCCTGAAATTGGTCAAAATTGAAGCTTCTGAGTAAGCAAAACTCTGTAAAAATGGCAATTTTGGTCACTGTGAGAGTTTAAAAAGTGGTTATTCAACATAAGGCACGATCCAATTGACATTTTGAATCATTTTAGGTACAGTCCAAAAAATCAATTTTCTGCCGAAAAACGATTACCGCGGAGCTGTTGAACGTTCCCAAAATGGTCAATTTCGATGAAATTTTAACATTGAATCTTTTGGCTGTAAATTAATGTTGGATGTGAATTATTACTTTTTCAACTAAAATAAATGTATTTGAAGTAATGTCTGTGCGTGAAATTGGTCAAAATTAAAGCTTCTGAGTAAGCAAAACTCTGTAAAAATGGCAATTTTGGTCACTGTGAGGGTTTAAAAAGTGGTTATTCAACATGAGGCACAATCCAATTGACATTTTGAATCATTTTAGGTACAGTCCAAAAAATCAATTTTCTCCCGAAAAACGATAACCGCGGAGCTGTCGAACGTTCCCAAAATGGTCAATTTCGATGAAATTTTAACATTTAATCTTTTGGCTGTAAATTAATGTTGGATGTGAATTATTACTTTTTCAACTAAAATAAATGTGTTTAAAGTAATTTCTGTGCCCGGGATGGGTCAAAATTAAAGCTTCTGAGTAAGCAAAACTCTGTAAAAATGGCAATTTTGGTCCCTGTTAGGGTTTAAAAAGTGGTTATTCAACATGAGGCACGATCCAATTGACATGTTGAATCATTTTAGGTGCAGTCCAAAAAATCAATTTTCTGTAGAAAAACGATGACCGCGGAGCTGTCGAACGTTCCCAAAATTGTCAATTTCGATGAAATTTTAACATTGAATCTTTTGGATGTAAATTAATGTTGGATGAGAATTATTACTTTTTCAACTAAAATAAATGTGCTTAAATTCATTTCTGTGCCTGAAATTGGTCAAAATTGAAGCTTCTGAGTAAGCAAAACTCAGTAAAAATGGCAATTTTGGTCACTGTGAGGGTTTAAAAAGTGGTTATTCAACATGAGACACGATCCAATTGACATTTTGAATCATTTTAGGTACAGTCCAAAAAATCAATTTTCTGCTGAAAAACGATGACCGCGGAGCTGTCGAACGTTCCCAAAATGGTCAATTTCGATGAAATTTTAACATTGAATCTTTTGGATGTAAA
This sequence comes from Lissotriton helveticus, assembly GCF_964261635.1. Classification (NCBI taxonomy): domain Eukaryota; kingdom Metazoa; phylum Chordata; class Amphibia; order Caudata; family Salamandridae; genus Lissotriton; species Lissotriton helveticus. The sequence goes on from NC_136070.1 coordinate 762,123,849, forward strand.
TTAATGTTGGATGTGAATTATTACTTTTTCAACTAAAATAAATGTGTTTAAAGTCATATCTGTGCCTGAAATTGGTCAAAATTGAAGCTTCTGAGTAAGCAAAACTCTGTAAAAATGGCAATTTTGGTCCCTGTGAGGTTTTAAAAAGTGGTTATTCAACATGAGGCACGATCCAATTGACATTTTGAATCATTTTAAGTACAGTCCAAAAAATCAACTTTCTACCGAAAATCAATGACCACGGAGATGTCGAACGTTCCCAAAATGGTCAATTTCGATGAAATTTTAACATTGAATCTTTTGGCTGTAAATTAATGTTGGATGTGAATTATTACCCTTTCAACTAAAATAAATGTGTTTAAAGTCCTTTCTGTGCCTGAAATTGGTCAAAATTGAAGCTTCTGAGTAAGCAAAACTCTGTAAAAATGGCAATTTTGGTCACTGTGAGAGTTTAAAAAGTGGTTATTCAACATGAGGCACGATCCAATTGACATTTTGAATCATTTCAGGCACAGTCCAAAAAATCAATTTTCTGCCGAAAAACGATGACCGCGGAGCTGTCGAACGTTCCCAAAATGGTCAATTTCTATGAAATTTTAACATTGAATCTTTTGGCTGTAAATTAATGTTGGATGTGAATTATTACTTTTTCAACTAAAATAAATGTTTTTAAAGTCATTTCTGTGCCTGAAATTGGTCAAAATTGAAGCTTCTGAGTAAGCAAAACTCTGTAAAAATGGCAATTTTGGTCACGTGAGAGTTTAAAAAGTGGTTATTCAACATGAGGCACGATCCAATCGACATTTTGAATCATTTTAGGTACAGTCCAAAAGATCAATTTTCTGCCGAAAAACGATTACCGCGGAGCTGTTGAACGTTCCCAAAATGGTCAATTTCGATGAAATTTTAACATTTAATCTTTTGGCTGTAAATTAATGTTGGATGTGAATTATTACTTTTTCAACTACAATAAATGTGTTTAAAGTCATTTCTGTGCCTGAAATTGGTCAAAATTGAAGCTTCTGAGTAAGCAAAACTCTGTAAAAATGGCAATTTTGGTCACTGTGAGAGTTTAAAAAGTGGTTATTCAACATAAGGCACGATCCAATTGACATTTTGAATCATTTTAGGTACAGTCCAAAAAATCAATTTTCTGCCGAAAAACGATTACCGCGGAGCTGTTGAACGTTCCCAAAATGGTCAATTTCGATGAAATTTTAACATTGAATCTTTTGGCTGTAAATTAATGTTGGATGTGAATTATTACTTTTTCAACTAAAATAAATGTATGTGAAGTAATGTCTGTGCGTGAAATTGGTCAAAATTAAAGCTTCTGAGTAAGCAAAACTCTGTAAAAATGGCAATTTTGCTCACGTGAGAGTTTAAAAAGTGGTTATTCAACATGAGGCACGATCCAATCGACATTTTGAATCATTTTAGGTACAGTCCAAAAGATCAATTTTCTGCCGAAAAACAATTACCGCGGAGCTGTTGAACGTTCCCAAAATGGTCAATTTCGATGAAATTTTAACATTTAATCTTTTGGCTGTAATAATGTTGGATGTGAATTATTACTTTTTCAACTACAATAAATGTGTTTAAAGTCATTTCTGTGCCTGAAATTGGTCAAAATTGAAGCTTCTGAGTAAGCAAAACTCTGTAAAAATGGCAATTTTGGTCACGTGAGAGTTTAAAAAGTGGTTATTCAACATGAGGCACGATCCAATCGACATTTTGAATCATTTTAGGTACAGTCCAAAAGATCAATTTTCTGCCTAAAAACGATTACCGCGGAGCTGTTGAACGTTCCCAAAATGTTCAATTTCGATGAAATTTTAACATTTAATCTTTTGGCTGTAAATTAATGTTGGATGTGAATTATTACTTTTTCAACTACAATAAATGTGTTTAAAGTCATTTCTGTGCCTGAAATTGGTCAAAATTGAAGCTTCTGAGTAAGCAAAACTCTGTAAAAATGGCAATTTTGGTCACTGTGAGAGTTTAAAAAGTGGTTATTCAACATGAGGCACGATCCAATCGACATTTTGAATCATTTTAGGTACAGTCCAAAAGATCAATTTTCTGCCGAAAAACGATTACCGCGGAGCTGTTGAACGTTCCCAAAATGGTCAATTTCGATGAAATTTTAACATTTAATCTTTTGGCTGTAAATTAATGTTGGATGTGAATTATTACTTTTTCAACTACAATAAATGTGTTTAAAGTCATTTCTGTGCCTGAAATTGGTCAAAATTGAAGCTTCTGAGTAAGCAAAACTCTGTAAAAATGGCAATTTTGGTCACTGTGAGAGTTTAAAAAGTGGTTATTCAACATAAGGCACGATCCAATTGACATTTTGAATCATTTTAGGTACAGTCCAAAAAATCAATTTTCTGCCGAAAAACGATTACCGCGGAGCTGTTGAACGTTCCCAAAATGGTCAATTTCGATGAAATTTTAACATTGAATCTTTTGGCTGTAAATTAATGTTGGATGTGAATTATTACTTTTTCAACTAAAATAAATGTATTTGAAGTAATGTCTGTGCGTGAAATTGGTCAAAATTAAAGCTTCTGAGTAAGCAAAACTCTGTAAAAATGGCAATTTTGCTCACGTGAGAGTTTAAAAAGTGGTTATTCAACATGAGGCACGATCCAATCGACATTTTGAATCATTTTAGGTACAGTCCAAAAGATCAATTTTCTGCCGAAAAACGATTACCGCGGAGCTGTTGAACGTTCCCAAAATGGTCAATTTCGATGAAATTTTAACATTTAATCTTTTGGCTGTAATAATGTTGGATGTGAATTATTACTTTTTCAACTACAATAAATGTGTTTAAAGTCATTTCTGTGCCTGAAATTGGTCAAAATTGAAGCTTCTGAGTAAGCAAAACTCTGTAAAAATGGCAATTTTGGTCACTGTGAGAGTTTAAAAAGTGGTTATTCAACATAAGGCACGATCCAATTGACATTTTGAATCATTTTAGGTACAGTCCAAAAAATCAATTTTCTGCCGAAAAACGATTACCGCGGAGCTGTTGAACGTTCCCAAAATGGTCAATTTCGATGAAATTTTAACATTGAATCTTTTGGCTGTAAATTAATGTTGGATGTGAATTATTACTTTTTCAACTAAAATAAATGTATTTGAAGTAATGTCTGTGCGTGAAATTGGTCAAAATTAAAGCTTCTGAGTAAGCAAAACTCTGTAAAAATGGCAATTTTGGTCACTGTGAGGGTTTAAAAAGTGGTTATTCAACATGAGGCACAATCCAATTGACATTTTGAATCATTTTAGGTACAGTCCAAAAAATCAATTTTCTCCCGAAAAACGATAACCGCGGAGCTGTCGAACGTTCCCAAAATGGTCAATTTCGATGAAATTTTAACATTTAATCTTTTGGCTGTAAATTAATGTTGGATGTGAATTATTACTTTTTCAACTAAAATAAATGTGTTTAAAGTAATTTCTGTGCCCGGGATGGGTCAAAATTAAAGCTTCTGAGTAAGCAAAACTCTGTAAAAATGGCAATTTTGGTCCCTGTTAGGGTTTAAAAAGTGGTTATTCAACATGAGGCACGATCCAATTGACATGTTGAATCATTTTAGGTGCAGTCCAAAAAATCAATTTTCTGTAGAAAAACGATGACCGCGGAGCTGTCGAACGTTCCCAAAATTGTCAATTTCGATGAAATTTTAACATTGAATCTTTTGGATGTAAATTAATGTTGGATGAGAATTATTACTTTTTCAACTAAAATAAATGTGCTTAAATTCATTTCTGTGCCTGAAATTGGTCAAAATTGAAGCTTCTGAGTAAGCAAAACTCAGTAAAAATGGCAATTTTGGTCACTGTGAGGGTTTAAAAAGTGGTTATTCAACATGAGACACGATCCAATTGACATTTTGAATCATTTTAGGTACAGTCCAAAAAATCAATTTTCTGCTGAAAAACGATGACCGCGGAGCTGTCGAACGTTCCCAAAATGGTCAATTTCGATGAAATTTTAACATTGAATCTTTTGGATGTAAATTAATGTTGGATGTGAATTATTACTTTTTCAACTAAAATAAATGTGTTTAAAGTCATATCTGTGCCTGAAATTGGTCAAAATTGAAGCTTCTGAGTAAGCAAAACTCTGTAAAAATGGCAATTTTGGTCCCTGTGAGGTTTTAAAAAGTGGTTATTCAACATGAGGCACGATCCAATTGACATTTTGAATCATTTTAAGTACAGTCCAAAAAATCAACTTTCTACCGAAAATCAATGACCACGGAGATGTCGAACGTTCCCAAAATGGTCAATTTCGATGAAATTTTAACATTGAATCTTTTGGCTGTAAATTAATGTTGGATGTGAATTATTACCCTTTCAACTAAAATAAATGTGTTTAAAGTCCTTTCTGTGCCTGAAATTGGTCAAAATTGAAGCTTCTGAGTAAGCAAAACTCTGTAAAAATGGCAATTTTGGTCACTGTGAGAGTTTAAAAAGTGGTTATTCAACATGAGGCACGATCCAATTGACATTTTGAATCATTTCAGGCACAGTCCAAAAAATCAATTTTCTGCCGAAAAACGATGACCGCGGAGCTGTCGAACGTTCCCAAAATGGTCAATTTCTATGAAATTTTAACATTGAATCTTTTGGCTGTAAATTAATGTTGGATGTGAATTATTACTTTTTCAACTAAAATAAATGTTTTTAAAGTCATTTCTGTGCCTGAAATTGGTCAAAATTGAAGCTTCTGAGTAAGCAAAACTCTGTAAAAATGGCAATTTTGGTCACGTGAGAGTTTAAAAAGTGGTTATTCAACATGAGGCACGATCCAATCGACATTTTGAATCATTTTAGGTACAGTCCAAAAGATCAATTTTCTGCCGAAAAACGATTACCGCGGAGCTGTTGAACGTTCCCAAAATGGTCAATTTCGATGAAATTTTAACATTTAATCTTTTGGCTGTAAATTAATGTTGGATGTGAATTATTACTTTTTCAACTACAATAAATGTGTTTAAAGTCATTTCTGTGCCTGAAATTGGTCAAAATTGAAGCTTCTGAGTAAGCAAAACTCTGTAAAAATGGCAATTTTGGTCACTGTGAGAGTTTAAAAAGTGGTTATTCAACATAAGGCACGATCCAATTGACATTTTGAATCATTTTAGGTACAGTCCAAAAAATCAATTTTCTGCCGAAAAACGATTACCGCGGAGCTGTTGAACGTTCCCAAAATGGTCAATTTCGATGAAGTTTTAACATTGAATCTTTTGGCTGTAAATTAATGTTGGATGTGAATTATTACTTTTTCAACTAAAATAAATGTATTTGAAGTAATGTCTGTGCGTGAAATTGGTCAAAATTAAAGCTTCTGAGTAAGCAAAACTCTGTAAAAACGGCAATTTTGGTCACTGTGAGGGTTTAAAAAGTGGTTATTCAACATGAGGCACAATCCAATTGACATTTTGAATCATTTTAGGTACAGTCCAAAAAATCAATTTTCTCCCAAAAAACGATAACCGCGGAGCTGTTGAACGTTCCCAAAATGGTCAATTTCGATGAAATTTTAACATTGAATCTTTTGGCTGTAAATTAATGTTGGATGTGAATTATTACTTTTTCAACTAAAATAAATGTGTTTAAAGTAATTTCTGTGCCCGGGATGGGTCAAAATTAAAGCTTCTGAGTAAGCAAAACTCTGTAAAAATGGCAATTTTGGTCCCTGTTAGGGTTTAAAAAGTGGTTATTCAACATGAGGCACGATCCAATTGACATGTTGAATCATTTTAGGTACAGTCCAAAAAATCAATTTTCTGTAGAAAAACGATGACCGCGGAGCTGTCGAACGTTCCCAAAATGGTCAATTTCGATGAAATTTTAACATTGAATCTTTTGGCTGTAAATTAATGTTGGATGTGAATTATTACTTTTTCAACTAAAATAAATGTGTTTAAAGTCATTTCTGTGCCTGAAATTGGTCAAAATTGAAGCTTCTGAGTAAGCAAAACTCTTCAAAAATGGCAATTTTGGTCCCTGTGAGGGTTTAAAAAGTGGTTATTCAACATGAGGCATGATCCAATTGACATTTTGAATCATTTTAGGTACATTCCAAAAAATCAAATTTCTGCCGAAAAACGATGACCGCGGAGCTGTCGAACGTTCCCAAAATGGTCAATTTCGATGAAATTTTAACATTGAATCTTTTGGCTGTAAATTAATGTTGGATGTGAATTATTACTTTTTCAACTAAAATAAATGTTTTTAAAGTCATTTCTGTGCCTGAAATTGGTCAAAATTGAAGCTTCTGAGTAAGCAAAACTCTGTAAAAATGGCAATTTTGATCACGTGAGAGTTTAAAAAGTGGTTATTCAACATGAGGCACGATCCAATCAACATTTTGAATCATTTTAGGTACAGTCCAAAAGATCAATTTTCTGCCGAAAAACAATTACCGCGGAGCTGTTGAACGTTCCCAAAATGGTCAATTTCGATGAAATTTTAACATTTAATTTTTTGGCTGTAAATTAATGTTGGATGTGAATTATTACTTTTTCAACTACAATAAATGTGTTTAAAGTCATTTCTGTGCCTGAAATTGGTCAAAATTGAAGCTTCTGAGTAAGCAAAACTCTGTAAAAATGGCAATTTTGGTCACTGTGAGAGTTTAAAAAGTGGTTATTCAACATAAGGCACGATCCAATTGACATTTTGAATCATTTTAGGTACAGTCCAAAAAATCAATTTTCTGCCGAAAAACGATTACCGCGGAGCTGTTGAACGTTCCCAAAATGGTCAATTTCGATGAAATTTTAACATTGAATCTTTTGGCTGTAAATTAATGTTGGATGTGAATTATTACTTTTTCAACTAAAATAAATGTATTTGAAGTAATGTCTGTGCGTGAAATTGGTCAAAATGAAAGCTTCTGAGTAAGCAAAACTCTGTAAAAATGGCAATTTTGGTCACTGTGAGGGTTTAAAAAGTGGTTATTCAACATGAGGCACAATCCAATTGACATTTTGAATCATTTTAGGTACTGTCCAAAAAATCAATTTTCTCCCAAAAAACGATAACCGCGGAGCTGTCGAACGTTCCCAAAATGGTCAATTTCGATGAAATTTTAACATTGAATCTTTTGGCTGTAAATTAATGTTGGATGTGAATTATTACTTTTTCAACTAAAATAAATGTGTTTAAAGTAATTTCTGTGCCCGGGATGGGTCAAAATTAAAGCTTCTGAGTAAGCAAAACTCTGTAAAAATGGCAATTTTGGTCCCTGTGAGGGTTTAAAAAGTTGTTAATCAACATGAGGCACGATCCAATTGACATTTTGAATCATTTTAGGTACAGTCCAAAAAACTCAATTTTCTCCCGAAAAACGATGACCGCGGAGCTGTCGAACGTTCCCAAAATTGTCAATTTCGATGAAATTTTAACATTGAATCTTTTGGATGTAAATTAATGTTGGATGAGAATTATTACTTTTTCAACTAAAATAAATGTGTTTAAAGTCATTTCTGTGCCTGAAATTGGTCAAAATTGAAGCTTCTGAGTAAGCAAAACTCAGTAAAAATGGCAATTTTGGTCACTGTGAGAGTTTAAAAAGTGGTTATTCAACATGAGGCACGATCCAATTGACATTTTGAATCATTTTAGGTACAGTCTAAAAAATCAATTTTCTGCTGAAAAACGATGACCGCGGAGCTGTCGAACGTTCCCAAAATGGTCAATTTTGATGAAATTTTAACATTGAATCTTTTGGCTGTAAATTAATGTTGGATGTGAATTATTACTTTTTCAACTAAAATAAATGTGTTTAAAGTCATTTCTGTGCCTGAAATTGGTCAAAATTGAAGCTTCTGAGTTAGCAAAACTCTTCAAAAATGGCAATTTTGGTCCCTGTGAGGGTTTAAAAAGTGGTTATTCAACATGAGGCATGATCCAATTGACATTTTGAATCATTTTAGGTACATTCCAAAAAATCAAATTTCTGCCGAAAAACGATGACCGCGGAGCTGTCGAACGTTCCCAAAATGGTCAATTTCGATGAAATTTTAACATTGAATCTTTTGGCTGTAAATTAATGTTGGATGTGAATTATTACTTTTTCAACTAAAATAAATGTGTTTAAAGTCATTTCTGTACCTGAAATTGGTCAAAATTAAAGCTTCTGAGTAAGCAAAACTCTGTAAAAATGGCAATTTTGGTCCCTGTGAGGGTTTAAAAAGTTGTTAATCAACATGAGGCACGATCCAATTGACATTTTGAATCATTTTAGGTACAGTCCAAAAAACTCAATTTTCTCCCGAAAAACGATGACCGCGGAGCTGTCGAACGTTCCCAAAATTGTCAATTTCGATGAAATTTTAACATTGAATCTTTTGGATGTAAATTAATGTTGGATGAGAATTATTACTTTTTCAACTAAAATAAATGTGTTTAAAGTCATTTCTGTGCCTGAAATTGGTCAAAATTGAAGCTTCTGAGTAAGCAAAACTCAGTAAAAATGGCAATTTTGGTCACTGTGAGGGTTTAAAAAGTGGTTATTCAACATGAGGCACGATCCAATTGACATTTTGAATCATTTTAGGTACAGTCTAAAAAATCAATTTTCTGCTGAAAAACGATGACCGCGGAGCTGTCGAACGTTCCCAAAATGGTCAATTTCGATGAAATTTTAACATTGAATCTTTTGGATGTAAATTAATGTTGGATGTGAATTATTACTTTTTCAACTAAAATAAATGTGTTTAAAGTCATTTCTGTGCCTGAAAGTGGTCAAAATTGAAGCTTCTAAGTAAGCAAAACTCTGTAAAAATGGCAATTTTGGTCCCTGTGAGGTTTTAAAAAGTGGTTATTCAACATGAGGCACGATCCAATTGACATTTTGAATCATTTTAGGTACAGTCTAAAAAATCAATTTTCTGCTGAAAAACGATGACCGCGGAGCTGTCGAACGTTCCCAAAATGGTCAATTTCGATGAAATTTTAACATTGAATCTTTTGGATGTAAATTAATGTTGGATGTGAATTATTACTTTTTCAACTAAAATAAATGTGTTTAAAGTCATTTCTGTGCCTGAAAGTGGTCAAAATTGAAGCTTCTAAGTAAGCAAAACTCTGTAAAAATGGCAATTTTGGTCCCTGTGAGGTTTTAAAAAGTGGTTATTCAACATGAGGCACGATCCAATTGACATTTTGAATCATTTTAAGTACAGTCCAAAAAATCAATTTTCTACCGAAAATCAATGACCACGGAGATGTCGAACGTTCCCAAAATGGTCAATTTCGATGAAATTTTAACATTGAATCTTTTGGCTGTAAATTAATGTTGGATGTGAATTATTACCTTTTCAACTAAAATAAATGTGTTTAAAGTCCTTTCTGTGCCTGAAATTGGTCAAAATTGAAGCTTCTGAGTAAGCAAAACTCTGTAAAAATGGCAATTTTGGTCACTGTGAGAGTTTAAAAAGTGGTTATTCAACATGAGGCACGATCCAATTGACATTTTGAATCATTTTAGGTACAGCCCAAAAAATCAATTTTCTGCCGAAAAACGATGAACGCGGAGCTGTCGAACGTTCCCAAAAAGGCCAATTTCGATGAAATTTTAACATTTAATCTTTTGGCTGTAAATTGCGGTTGGGTGTGAATTATCACTTTTTCAACTAAAATAAATGTGTTTAAAGTCATTTCTGTGCCTGAAATTGGTCAAAATTGAAGCTTCTGAGTAAGCAAAACTCTTCAAAAATGGCAATTTTGGTCCCTGTGAGGGTTTAAAAAGTGAATATTCAACATGAGGCACGATCCAATTGACATTTTGAATCATTTTAGGTACATTCCAAAAAATTAATTTTCTGCCGAAAAACGATGACCGCGGAGCTGTCGAACGTTCCCAAAATGGTCAATTTCGATGAAATTTTAACATTGAATCTTTTGGCTGTAAATTAATGTTGGATGTGAATTATTACTTTTTCAACTAAAATAAATGTGTTTAAAGTCATTTCTGTGCCTGAAATTGGTCAAAATTGAACCTTCTGAGTAAGCAAAACTCTGTAAAAATGGCAATTTTGGTCACGTGAGAGTTTAAAAAGTGGTTATTCAACATGAGGCACGATCCAATCGACATTTTGAATCATTTTAGGTACAGTCCAAAAGATCAATTTTCTGCCGAAAAACGATTACCGCGGAGCTGTCGAACGTTCCCAAAATGGTCAATTTCGATGAAATTTTAACATTGAATCTTTTGGATGTAAATTAATATTGGATGTGAATTATTACTTTTTCAACTAAAATAAATGTGTTTAAAGTCATTTCTGTGCCTGAAATTGGTCAAAATTGAAGCTTCTGAGTAAGCAAAACTCTGTAAAAATGGCAATTTTGGTCCCTGTGAGGGTTTAAAAAGTGGTTATTCAACATGAGGCACGATCCAATTGACATTTTGAATCATTTTAAGTACAGTCCAAAAAATCAATTTTCTACCGAAAATCAATGACCACGGAGATGTCGAACGTTCCCAAAATGGTCAATTTCTATGAAATTTTAACATTGAATCTTTTGGCTGTAAATTAATGTTGGATGTGAATTATTACCTTTTCAACTAAAATAAATGTGTTTAAAGTCCTTTCTGTGCCTGAAATTGGTCAAAATTGAAGCTTCTGAGTAAGCAAAACTCTGTAAAAATGGCAATTTTGGTCCAAGCGAGGGTTTAAAAAGTGGTTATTCAACATGATTCACGATCCAATTGACATTTTGAATCATTGTAGGTACAGCCCAAAAAATCAATTTCCTGCCGAAAAACGATGACCGTGGAGCTGTCGAACGTTCCCAAAATGGTCAATTTCTATGAAATTTTAACATTTAATCTTTTGGCTGTAAATTGCGGTTGGGTGTGAATTATCACTTTTTCAACTAAAATAAATGTATTTAAAGTCATTTCTGTGCCTGAAATTGGTCAAAATTGAAGCTTCTGAGTAAGCAAAACTCTTCAAAAATGGCAATGTTGGTCCCTGTGAGGGTTTAAAAAGTGAATATTCAACATGAGGCACGATCCAATTGACATTTTGAATCATTTTAGGTACATTCCAAAAAATTAATTTTCTGCCGAAAAACAATGACCGCGGAGCTGTCGAACGTTCCCAAAATGGTCAATTTCGATGAAATTTTAACATTGAATCTTTTGGCTGTAAATTAATGTTGGATGTGAATTATTACTTTTTCAACTAAAATAAATGTGTTTAAAGTCATTTCTGTGCCTGAAATTGGTCAAAATTGAAGCTTCTGAGTAAGCAAAACTCTTCAAAAATGGCAATTTTGGTCCCTGTGAGGGTTTAAAAGTGGTTATTCAACATGAGGCATGATCCAATTGACATTTTGAATCATTTTAGGTACATTCCAAAAAATCAAATTTCTGCCGAAAAACGATGACCGCGGAGCTGTCGAACGTTCCCAAAATGGTCAATTTCGATGAAATTTTAACATTGAATCTTTTGGCTGTAAATTAATGTTGGATGTGAATTATTACTTTTTCAACTAAAATAAATGTGTTTAAAGTCATTTCTGTACCTGAAATTGGTCAAAATTAAAGCTTCTGAGTAAGCAAAACTCTGTAAAAATGGCAATTTTGGTCACTGTGAGGGTTTAAAAAGTGGTTATTCAACATGAGGCACGATCCAATTGACATTTTGAATCATTTTAGGTACAGTCTAAAAAATCAATTTTCTGCTGAAAAACGATGACCGCGGAGCTGTCGAACGTTCCCAAAATGGTCAATTTTGATGAAATTTTAACATTGAATCTTTTGGCTGTAAATTAATGTTGGATGTGAATTATTACTTTTTCAACTAAAATAAATGTGTTTAAAGTCATTTCTGTGCCTGAAATTGGTCAAAATTGAAGCTTCTGAGTAAGCAAAACTCTTCAAAAATGGCAATTTTGGTCCCTGTGAGGGTTTAAAAAGTGGTTATTCAACATGAGGCATGATCCAATTGACATTTTGAATCATTTTAGGTACATTCCAAAAAATCAAATTTCTGCCGAAAAACGATGACCGCGGAGCTGTCGAACGTTCCCAAAATGGTCAATTTCGATGAAATTTTAACATTGAATCTTTTGGCTGTAAATTAATGTTGGATGTGAATTATTACTTTTTCAACTAAAATAAATGTGTTTAAAGTCATTTCTGTACCTGAAATTGGTCAAAATTAAAGCTTCTGAGTAAGCAAAACTCTGTAAAAATGGCAATTTTGGTCACTGTGAGAGTTTAAAAAGTGGTTATTCAACATAAGGCACGATCCAATTGACATTTTGAATCATTTTAGGTACAGTCCAAAAAATCAATTTTCTGCCGAAAAACGATTACCGCGGAGCTGTTGAACGTTCCCAAAATGGTCAATTTCGATGAAATTTTAACATTGAATCTTTTGGCTGTAAATTAATGTTGGATGTGAATTATTACTTTTTCAACTAAAATAAATGTATTTGAAGTAATGTCTGTGCGTGAAATTGGTCAAAATTAAAGCTTCTGAGTAAGCAAAACTCTGTAAAAACGGCAATTTTGGTCACTGTGAGGGTTTAAAAAGTGGTTATTCAACATGAGGCACAATCCAATTGACATTTTGAATCATTTTAGGTACAGTCCAAAAAATCAATTTTCTCCCAAAAAACGATAACCGCGGAGCTGTTGAACGTTCCCAAAATGGTCAATTTCGATGAAATTTTAACATTGAATCTTTTGGCTGTAAATTAATGTTGGATGTGAATTATTACTTTTTCAACTAAAATAAATGTGTTTAAAGTAATTTCTGTGCCCGGGATGGGTCAAAATTAAAGCTTCTGAGTAAGCAAAACTCTGTAAAAATGGCAATTTTGGTCCCTGTTAGGGTTTAAAAAGTGGTTATTCAACATGAGGCACGATCCAATTGACATGTTGAATCATTTTAGGCACAGTCCAAAAAATCAATTTTCTGTAGAAAAACGATGACCGCGGAGCTGTCGAACGTTCCCAAAATGGTCAATTTCGATGAAATTTTAACATTGAATCTTTTGGCTGTAAATTAATGTTGGATGTGAATTATTACTTTTTCAACTAAAATAAATGTGTTTAAAGTCATTTCTGTGCCTGAAATTGGTCAAAATTGAAGCTTCTGAGTAAGCAAAACTCTTCAAAAATGGCAATTTTGGTCCCTGTGAGGGTTTAAAAAGTGGTTATTCAACATGAGGCATGATCCAATTGACATTTTGAATCATTTTAGGTACATTCCAAAAAATCAAATTTCTGCCGAAAAACGATGACCGCGGAGCTGTCGAACGTTCCCAAAATGGTCAATTTCGATGAAATTTTAACATTGAATCTTTTGGCTGTAAATTAATGTTGGATGTGAATTATTACTTTTTCAACTAAAATAAATGTTTTTAAAGTCATTTCTGTGCCTGAAATTGGTCAAAATTGAAGCTTCTGAGTAAGCAAAACTCTGTAAAAATGGCAATTTTGGTCACGTGAGAGTTTAAAAAGTGGTTATTCAACATGAGGCACGATCCAATCGACATTTTGAATCATTTTAGGTACAGTCCAAAAGATCAATTTTCTGCCGAAAAACGATTACCGCGGAGCTGTCGAACGTTCCCAAAATGGTCAATTTTGATGAAATTTTAACATTGAATCTTTTGGCTGTAAATTAATGTTGGATGTGAATTATTACTTTTTCAACTAAAATAAATGTGTTTAAAGTCATTTCTGTGCCTGAAATTGGTCAAAATTGAAGCTTCTGAGTAAGCAAAACTCTTCAAAAATGGCAATTTTGGTCCCTGTGAGGGTTTAAAAAGTGGTTATTCAACATGAGGCATGATCCAATTGACATTTTGAATCATTTTAGGTACATTCCAAAAAATCAAATTTCTGCCGAAAAACGATGACCGCGGAGCTGTCGAACGTTCCCAAAATGGTCAATTTCGATGAAATTTTAACATTGAATCTTTTGGCTGTAAATTAATGTTGGATGTGAATTATTACTTTTTCAACTAAAATAAATGTGTTTAAAGTCATTTCTGTACCTGAAATTGGTCAAAATTAAAGCTTCTGAGTAAGCAAAACTCTGTAAAAATGGCAATTTTGGTCACTGTGAGAGTTTAAAAAGTGGTTATTCAACATAAGGCACGATCCAATTGACATTTTGAATCATTTTAGGTACAGTCCAAAAAATCAATTTTCTGCCGAAAAACGATTACCGCGGAGCTGTTGAACGTTCCCAAAATGGTCAATTTCGATGAAATTTTAACATTGAATCTTTTGGCTGTAAATTAATGTTGGATGTGAATTATTACTTTTTCAACTAAAATAAATGTATTTGAAGTAATGTCTGTGCGTGAAATTGGTCAAAATTAAAGCTTCTGAGTAAGCAAAACTCTGTAAAAACGGCAATTTTGGTCACTGTGAGGGTTTAAAAAGTGGTTATTCAACATGAGGCACAATCCAATTGACATTTTGAATCATTTTAGGTACAGTCCAAAAAATCAATTTTCTCCCAAAAAACGATAACCGCGGAGCTGTTGAACGTTCCCAAAATGGTCAATTTCGATGAAATTTTAACATTGAATCTTTTGGCTGTAAATTAATGTTGGATGTGAATTATTACTTTTTCAACTAAAATAAATGTGTTTAAAGTAATTTCTGTGCCCGGGATGGGTCAAAATTAAAGCTTCTGAGTAAGCAAAACTCTGTAAAAATGGCAATTTTGGTCCCTGTTAGGGTTTAAAAAGTGGTTATTCAACATGAGGCACGATCCAATTGACATGTTGAATCATTTTAGGCACAGTCCAAAAAATCAATTTTCTGTAGAAAAACGATGACCGCGGAGCTGTCGAACGTTCCCAAAATGGTCAATTTCGATGAAATTTTAACATTGAATCTTTTGGCTGTAAATTAATGTTGGATGTGAATTATTACTTTTTCAACTAAAATAAATGTGTTTAAAGTCATTTCTGTGCCTGAAATTGGTCAAAATTGAAGCTTCTGAGTAAGCAAAACTCTTCAAAAATGGCAATTTTGGTCCCTGTGAGGGTTTAAAAAGTGGTTATTCAACATGAGGCATGATCCAATTGACATTTTGAATCATTTTAGGTACATTCCAAAAAATCAAATTTCTGCCGAAAAACGATGACCGCGGAGCTGTCGAACGTTCCCAAAATGGTCAATTTCGATGAAATTTTAACATTGAATCTTTTGGCTGTAAATTAATGTTGGATGTGAATTATTACTTTTTCAACTAAAATAAATGTTTTTAAAGTCATTTCTGTGCCTGAAATTGGTCAAAATTGAAGCTTCTGAGTAAGCAAAACTCTGTAAAAATGGCAATTTTGGTCACGTGAGAGTTTAAAAAGTGGTTATTCAACATGAGGCACGATCCAATCGACATTTTGAATCATTTTAGGTACAGTCCAAAAGATCAATTTTCTGCCGAAAAACGATTACCGCGGAGCTGTTGAACGTTCCCAAAATGGTCAATTTCGATGAAATTTTAACATTTAATTTTTTGGCTGTAAATTAATGTTGGATGTGAATTATTACTTTTTCAACTACAATAAATGTGTTTAAAGTCATTTCTGTGCCTGAAATTGGTCAAAATTGAAGCTTCTGAGTAAGCAAAACTCTGTAAAAATGGCAATTTTGGTCACTGTGAGAGTTTAAAAAGTGGTTATTCAACATAAGGCACGATCCAATTGACATTTTGAATCATTTTAGGTACAGTCCAAAAAATCAATTTCCTGCCGAAAAACGATTACCGCGGAGCTGTTGAACGTTCCCAAAATGGTCAATTTCGATGAAATTTTAACATTGAATCTTTTGGCTGTAAATTAATGTTGGATGTGAATTATTACTTTTTCAACTAAAATAAATGTATTTGAAGTAATGTCTGTGCGTGAAATTGGTCAAAATTAAAGCTTCTGAGTAAGCAAAACTCTGTAAAAATGGCAATTTTGGTCACTGTGAGGGTTTAAAAAGTGGTTATTCAACATGAGGCACAATCCAATTGACATTTTGAATCATTTTAG
Source organism: Lissotriton helveticus (assembly GCF_964261635.1). Lineage (NCBI taxonomy): Eukaryota > Metazoa > Chordata > Amphibia > Caudata > Salamandridae > Lissotriton > Lissotriton helveticus. Next base: position 762,139,896 of record NC_136070.1, read on the forward strand.
GTACAGTCCAAAAAATCAATTTTCTCCCAAAAAACGATAACCGCGGAGCTGTCGAACGTTCCCAAAATGGTCAATTTCGATGAAATTTTAACATTGAATCTTTTGGCTGTAAATTAATGTTGGATGTGAATTATTACTTTTTCAACTAAAATAAATGTGTTTAAAGTAATTTCTGTGCCCGGGATGGGTCAAAATTAAAGCTTCTGAGTAAGCAAAACTCTGTAAAAATGGCAATTTTGGTCCCTGTTAGGGTTTAAAAAGTGGTTATTCAACATGAGGCACGATCCAATTGACATGTTGAATCATTTTAGGTACAGTCCAAAAAATCAATTTTCTGTAGAAAAACGATGACCGCGGAGCTGTCGAACGTTCCCAAAATGGTCAATTTCGATGAAATTTTAACATTGAATCTTTTGGCTGTAAATTAATGTTGGATGTGAATTATTACTTTTTCAACTAAAATAAATGTGTTTAAAGTCATTTCTGTGCCTGAAATTGGTCAAAATTGAAGCTTCTGAGTAAGCAAAACTCTTCAAAAATGGCAATTTTGGTCCCTGTGAGGGTTTAAAAAGTGGTTATTCAACATGAGGCATGATCCAATTGACATTTTGAATCATTTTAGGTACATTCCAAAAAATCAAATTTCTGCCGAAAAACGATGACCGCGGAGCTGTCGAACGTTCCCAAAATGGTCAATTTCGATGAAATTTTAACATTGAATCTTTTGGCTGTAAATTAATGTTGGATGTGAATTATTACTTTTTCAACTAAAATAAATGTGTTTAAAGTCATTTCTGTACCTGAAATTGGTCAAAATTAAAGTTTCTGAGTAAGCAAAACTCTGTAAAAATGGCAATTTTGGTCCCTGTGAGGGTTTAAAAAGTTGTTAATCAACATGAGGCACGATCCAATTGACATTTTGAATCATTTTAGGTACAGTCTAAAAACTCAATTTTCTCCCGAAAAACGATGACCGCGGAGCTGTCGAACGTTCCCAAAATGGTCAATTTTGATGAAATTTTAACATTGAATCTTTTGGCTGTAATTAATGTTGGATGTGAATTATTACTTTTTCAACTAAAATAAATGTGTTTAAAGTCATTTCTGTGCCTGAAATTGGTCAAAATTGAAGCTTCTGAGTAAGCAAAACTCTTCAAAAATGGCAATTTTGGTCACTGTGAGGGTTTAAAAAGTGGTTATTCAACATGAGGCATGATCCAATTGACATTTTGAATCATTTTAGGTACATTCCAAAAAATCAAATTTCTGCCGAAAAACGATGACCGCGGAGCTGTCGAACGTTCCCAAAATGGTCAATTTCGATGAAATTTTAACATTGAATCTTTTGGCTGTAAATTAATGTTGGATGTGAATTATTACTTTTTCAACTAAAATAAATGTGTTTAAAGTCATTTCTGTACCTGAAATTGGTCAAAATTAAAGCTTCTGAGTAAGCAAAACTCTGTAAAAATGGCAATTTTGGTCCCTGTGAGGGTTTAAAAAGTTGTTAATCAACATGAGGCACGATCCAATTGACATTTTGAATCATTTTAGGTACAGTCCAAAAAACTCAATTTTCTCCCGAAAAACGATGACCGCGGAGCTGTCGAACGTTCCCAAAATTGTCAATTTCGATGAAATTTTAACATTGAATCTTTTGGATGTAAATTAATGTTGGATGAGAATTATTACTTTTTCAACTAAAATAAATGTGTTTAAAGTCATTTCTGTGCCTGAAATTGGTCAAAATTGAAGCTTCTGAGTAAGCAAAACTCAGTAACAATGGCAATTTTGGTCACTGTGAGGGTTTAAAAAGTGGTTATTCAACATGAGGCACGATCCAATTGACATTTTGAATCATTTTAGGTACAGTCTAAAAAATCAATTTTCTGCTGAAAAACGATGACCGCGGAGCTGTCGAACGTTCCCAAAATGGTCAATTTCGATGAAATTTTAACATTGAATCTTTTGGATGTAAATTAATGTTGGATGTGAATTATTACTTTTTCAACTAAAATGTGTTTAAAGTCATTTCTGTGCCTGAAAGTGGTCAAAATTGAAGCTTCTAAGTAAGCAAAACTCTGTAAAAATGGCAATTTTGGTCCCTGTGAGGTTTTAAAAAGTGGTTATTCAACATGAGGCACGATCCAATTGACATTTTGAATCATTTTAAGTACAGTCCAAAAAATCAATTTTCTACCGAAAATCAATGACCACGGAGATGTCGAACGTTCCCAAAATGGTCAATTTCGATGAAATTTTAACATTGAATCTTTTGGCTGTAAATTAATGTTGGATGTGAATTATTACCTTTTCAACTAAAATAAATGTGTTTAAAGTCCTTTCTGTGCCTGAAATTGGTCAAAATTGAAGCTTCTGAGTAAGCAAAACTCTGTAAAAATGGCAATTTTGGTCACTGTGAGAGTTTAAAAAGTGGTTATTCAACATGAGGCACGATCCAATTGACATTTTGAATCATTTTAGGTACAGCCCAAAAAATCAATTTTCTGCCGAAAAACGATGAACGCGGAGCTGTCGAACGTTCCCAAAAAGGCCAATTTCGATGAAATTTTAACATTTAATCTTTTGGCTGTAAATTGCGGTTGGGTGTGAATTATCACTTTTTCAACTAAAATAAATGTGTTTAAAGTCATTTCTGTGCCTGAAATTGGTCAAAATTGAAGCTTCTGAGTAAGCAAAACTCTTCAAAAATGGCAATTTTGGCCCCTGTGAGGGTTTAAAAAGTGAATATTCAACATGAGGCACGATCCAATTGACATTTTGAATCATTTTAGGTACATTCCAAAAAATTAATTTTCTGCCGAAAAACGATGACCGCGGAGCTGTCGAACGTTCCCAAAATGGTCAATTTCGATGAAATTTTAACATTGAATCTTTTGGCTGTAAATTAATGTTGGATGTGAATTATTACTTTTTCAACTAAAATAAATGTGTTTAAAGTCATTTCTGTGCCTGAAATTGGTCAAAATTGAACCTTCTGAGTAAGCAAAACTCTGTAAAAATGGCAATTTTGGTCACGTGAGAGTTTAAAAAGTGGTTATTCAACATGAGGCACGATCCAATCGACATTTTGAATCATTTTAGGTACAGTCCAAAAGATCAATTTTCTGCCGAAAAACGATTACCGCGGAGCTGTTGAACGTTCCCAAAATGGTCAATTTCGATGAAATTTTAACATTTAATCTTTTGGCTGTAAATTAATGTTGGATGTGAATTATTACTTTTTCAACTACAATAAATGTGTTTAAAGTCATTTCTGTGCCTGAAATTGGTCAAAATTGAAGCTTCTGAGTAAGCAAAACTCTGTAAAAATGGCAATTTTGGTCACTGTGAGAGTTTAAAAAGTGGTTATTCAACATAAGGCACGATCCAATTGACATTTTGAATCATTTTAGGTACAGTGCAAAAAATCAATTTTCTGCCGAAAAACGATTACCGCGGAGCTGTCGAACGTTCCCAAAATGGTCAATTTCGATGAAATTTTAACATTGAATCTTTTGGATGTAAATTAATATTGGATGTGAATTATTACTTTTTCAACTAAAATAAATGTGTTTAAAGTCATTTCTGTGCCTGAAATTGGTCAAAATTGAAGCTTCTGAGTAAGCAAAACTCTGTAAAAATGGCAATTTTGGTCCCTGTGAGGGTTTAAAAAGTGGTTATTCAACATGAGGCACGATCCAATTGACATTTTGAATCATTTTAAGTACAGTCCAAAAAATCAATTTTCTACCGAAAATCAATGACCACGGAGATGTCGAACGTTCCCAAAATGGTCAATTTCGATGAAATTTTAACATTGAATCTTTTGGCTGTAAATTAATGTTGGATGTGAATTATTACCTTTTCAACTAAAATAAATGTGTTTAAAGTCCTTTCTGTGCCTGAAATTGGTCAAAATTGAAGCTTCTGAGTAAGCAAAACTCTGTAAAAATGGCAATTTTGGTCACTGTGAGAGTTTAAAAAGTGGTTATTCAACATGAGGCACGATCCAATTGACATTTTGAATCATTTTAGGTACAGTCCAAAAAATCAATTTTCTGCCGAAAAACGATTACCGCGGAGCTGTTGAACGTTCCCAAAATGGTCAATTTCGATGAAATTTTAACATTGAATCTTTTGGCTGTAAATTAATGTTGGATGAGAATTATTACTTTTTCAACTAAAATAAATGTGTTTAAAGTCATTTCTGTGCCTGAAATTGGTCAAAATTGAAGCTTCTGAGTAAGCAAAACTCTGTAAAAATAGCAATTTTGGTCACTGTGAGAGTTTAAAAAGTGGTTATTCAACATGAGGCACGATCCAATTGACATTTTGAATCATTGTAGGTACAGCCCAAAAAATCAATTTCCTGCCGAAAAACGATGAACGCGGAGCTGTCGAACGTTCCCAAAAAGGCCAATTTCGATGAAATTTTAACATTTAATCTTTTGGCTGTAAATTGCGGTTGGGTGTGAATTATCACTTTTTCAACTAAAATAAATGTGTTTAAAGTCATTTCTGTGCCTGAAATTGGTCAAAATTGAAGCTTCTGAGTAAGCAAAACTCTTCAAAAATGGCAATTTTGGTCCCTGTGAGGGTTTAAAAAGTGAATATTCAACATGAGGCACGATCCAATTGACATTTTGAATCATTTTAGGTACATTCCAAAAAATTAATTTTCTGCCGAAAAACGATGACCGCGGAGCTGTCGAACGTTCCCAAAATGGTCAATTTCGATGAAATTTTAACATTGAATCTTTTGGCTGTAAATTAATGTTGGATGTGAATTATTACTTTTTCAACTAAAATAAATGTGTTTAAAGTCATTTCTGTGCCTGAAATTGGTCAAAATTGAACCTTCTGAGTAAGCAAAACTCTGTAAAAATGGCAATTTTGGTCACGTGAGAGTTTAAAAAGTGGTTATTCAACATAAGGCACGATCCAATCGACATTTTGAATCATTTTAGGTACAGTCCAAAAGATCAATTTTCTGCCGAAAAACGATTACCGCGGAGCTGTTGAACGTTCCCAAAATGGTCAATTTCGATGAAATTTTAACATTTAATCTTTTGGATGTAAATTAATGTTGGATGTGAATTATTACTTTTTCAACTACAATAAATGTGTTTAAAGTCATTTCTGTGCCTGAAATTGGTCAAAATTGAAGCTTCTGAGTAAGCAAAACTCTGTAAAAATGGCAATTTTGGTCACTGTGAGGGTTTAAAAAGTGGTTATTCAACATGAGGCACAATCCAATTGACATTTTGAATCATTTTAGGTACAGTCCAAAAAATCAATTTTCTCCCGAAAAACGATAACCGCGGAGCTGTCGAACGTTCCCAAAATGGTCAATTTCGATGAAATTTTAACATTGAATCTTTTGGCTGTAAATTAATGTTGGATGTGAATTATTACTTTTTCAACTAAAATAAATGTGTTTAAAGTAATTTCTGTGCCCGGGATGGGTCAAAATTAAAGCTTCTGAGTAAGCAAAACTCTGTAAAAATGGCAATTTTGGTCCCTGTTAGGGTTTAAAAAGTGGTTATTCAACATGAGGCACGATCCAATTGACATGTTGAATCATTTTAGGTGCAGTCCAAAAAATCAATTTTCTGTAGAAAAACGATGACCGCGGAGCTGTCGAACGTTCCCAAAATGGTCAATTTCGATGAAATTTTAACATTGAATCTTTTGGCTGTAAATTAATGTTGGATGTGAATTATTACTTTTTCAACTAAAATAAATGTGTTTAAAGTCATTTCTGTACCTGAAATTGGTCAAAATTGAAGCTTCTGAGTAAGCAAAACTCTGTAAAAATGGCAATTTTGGTCCCTGTGAGGGTTTAAAAAGTTGTTATTCAACATGAGGCACGATCCAATTGACATTTTGAATCATTTTAGGTACAGTCCAAAAAACTCAATTTTCTCCCGAAAAACGATGACCGCGGAGCTGTCGAACGTTCCCAAAATTGTCAATTTCGATGAAATTTTAACATTGAATCTTTTGGATGTAAATGAATGTTGGATGAGAATTATTACTTTTTCAACTAAAATAAATGTGCTTAAAATCATTTCTGTGCCTGAAATTGGTCAAAATTGAAGCTTCTGAGTAAGCAAAACTCAGTAAAAATGGCAATTTTGGTCACTGTGAGGGTTTAAAAAGTGGTTATTCAACATGAGGCACGATCCAATTGACATTTTGAATCATTTTAGGTACAGTCCAAAAAATCAATTTTCTGCTGAAAAACGATGACCGCGGAGCTGTCGAACGTTCCCAAAATGGTCAATTTCGATGAAATTTTAACATTGAATCTTTTGGATGTAAATTAATGTTGGATGTGAATTATTACTTTTTCAACTAAAATAAATGTGTTTAAAGTCATATCTGTGCCTGAAATTGGTCAAAATTGAAGCTTCTGAGTAAGCAAAACTCTGTAAAAATGGCAATTTTGGTCCCTGTGAGGTTTTAAAAAGTGGTTATTCAACATGAGGCACGATCCAATTGACATTTTGAATCATTTTAGTACAGTCCAAAAAATCAATTTTCTACCGAAAATCAATGACCACGGAGATGTCGAACGTTCCCAAAATGGTCAATTTCGATGAAATTTTAACATTGAATCTTTTGGATGTAAATTAATGTTGGATGAGAATTATTACTTTTTCAACTAAAATAAATGTGCTTAAATTCATTTCTGTGCCTGAAATTGGTCAAAATTGAAGCTTCTGAGTAAGCAAAACTCAGTAAAAATGGCAATTTTGGTCACTGTGAGGGTTTAAAAAGTGGTTATTCAACATGAGGCACGATCCAATTGACATTTTGAATCATTTTAGGTACAGGCCAAAAAATCAATTTTCTGCTGAAAAACGATGTCCACGGAGATGTCGAACGTTCCCAAAATGGTCAATTTCGATGAAATTTTAACATTGAATCTTTTGGCTGTAAATTAATGTTGGATGTGAATTATTACCCTTTCAACTAAAATAAATGTGTTTAAAGTCCTTTCTGTGCCTGAAATTGGTCAAAATTGAAGCTTCTGAGTAAGCAAAACTCTGTAAAAATGGCAATTTTGGTCACTGTGAGAGTTTAAAAAGTGGTTATTCAACATGAGGCACGATCCAATTGACATTTTGAATCATTTCAGGCACAGTCCAAAAAATCAATTTTCTGCCGAAAAACGATGACCGCGGAGCTGTCGAACGTTCCCAAAATGGTCAATGTCTATGAAATTTTAACATTGAATCTTTTGGCTGTAAATTAATGTTGGATGTGAATTATTACTTTTTCAACTAAAATAAATGTTTTTAAAGTCATTTCTGTGCCTGAAATTGGTCAAAATTGAAGCTTCTGAGTAAGCAAAACTCTGTAAAAATGGCAATTTTGGTCACTGTGAGAGTTTAAAAAGTGGTTATTCAACAGAAGGCACGATCCAATTGACATTTTGAATCATTTTAGGTACAGTCCAAAAAATCAATTTTCTCCCGAAAAACGATAACCGCGGAGCTGTCGAACGTTCCCAAAATGGTCAATTTCGATGAAATTTTAACATTGAATCTTTTGGCTGTAAATTAATGTTGGATGTGAATTATTACTTTTTCAACTAAAATAAATGTGTTTAAAGTCATATCTGTGCCTGAAATTGGTCAAAATTGAAGTTTCTGAGTAAGCAAAACTCTGTAAAAATGGCAATTTTGGTCCCTGTGAGGGTTTAAAAAGTTGTTAATCAACATGAGGCACGATCCAATTGACATTTTGAATCATTTTAGGTACAGTCTAAAAACTCAATTTTCTCCCGAAAAACGATGACCGCGGAGCTGTCGAACGTTCCCAAAATGGTCAATTTTGATGAAATTTTAACATTGAATCTTTTGGCTGTAATTAATGTTGGATGTGAATTATTACTTTTTCAACTAAAATAAATGTGTTTAAAGTCATTTCTGTGCCTGAAATTGGTCAAAATTGAAGCTTCTGAGTAAGCAAAACTCTTCAAAAATGGCAATTTTGGTCACTGTGAGGGTTTAAAAAGTGGTTATTCAACATGAGGCATGATCCAATTGACATTTTGAATCATTTTAGGTACATTCCAAAAAATCAAATTTCTGCCGAAAAACGATGACCGCGGAGCTGTCGAACGTTCCCAAAATGGTCAATTTCGATGAAATTTTAACATTGAATCTTTTGGCTGTAAATTAATGTTGGATGTGAATTATTACTTTTTCAACTAAAATAAATGTGTTTAAAGTCATTTCTGTACCTGAAATTGGTCAAAATTAAAGCTTCTGAGTAAGCAAAACTCTGTAAAAATGGCAATTTTGGTCCCTGTGAGGGTTTAAAAAGTTGTTAATCAACATGAGGCACGATCCAATTGACATTTTGAATCATTTTAGGTACAGTCCAAAAAACTCAATTTTCTCCCGAAAAACGATGACCGCGGAGCTGTCGAACGTTCCCAAAATTGTCAATTTCGATGAAATTTTAACATTGAATCTTTTGGATGTAAATTAATGTTGGATGAGAATTATTACTTTTTCAACTAAAATAAATGTGTTTAAAGTCATTTCTGTGCCTGAAATTGGTCAAAATTGAAGCTTCTGAGTAAGCAAAACTCAGTAACAATGGCAATTTTGGTCACTGTGAGGGTTTAAAAAGTGGTTATTCAACATGAGGCACGATCCAATTGACATTTTGAATCATTTTAGGTACAGTCTAAAAAATCAATTTTCTGCTGAAAAACGATGACCGCGGAGCTGTCGAACGTTCCCAAAATGGTCAATTTCGATGAAATTTTAACATTGAATCTTTTGGATGTAAATTAATGTTGGATGTGAATTATTACTTTTTCAACTAAAATGTGTTTAAAGTCATTTCTGTGCCTGAAAGTGGTCAAAATTGAAGCTTCTAAGTAAGCAAAACTCTGTAAAAATGGCAATTTTGGTCCCTGTGAGGTTTTAAAAAGTGGTTATTCAACATGAGGCACGATCCAATTGACATTTTGAATCATTTTAAGTACAGTCCAAAAAATCAATTTTCTACCGAAAATCAATGACCACGGAGATGTCGAACGTTCCCAAAATGGTCAATTTCGATGAAATTTTAACATTGAATCTTTTGGCTGTAAATTAATGTTGGATGTGAATTATTACCTTTTCAACTAAAATAAATGTGTTTAAAGTCCTTTCTGTGCCTGAAATTGGTCAAAATTGAAGCTTCTGAGTAAGCAAAACTCTGTAAAAATGGCAATTTTGGTCACTGTGAGAGTTTAAAAAGTGGTTATTCAACATGAGGCACGATCCAATTGACATTTTGAATCATTTTAGGTACAGCCCAAAAAATCAATTTTCTGCCGAAAAACGATGAACGCGGAGCTGTCGAACGTTCCCAAAAAGGCCAATTTCGATGAAATTTTAACATTTAATCTTTTGGCTGTAAATTGCGGTTGGGTGTGAATTATCACTTTTTCAACTAAAATAAATGTGTTTAAAGTCATTTCTGTGCCTGAAATTGGTCAAAATTGAAGCTTCTGAGTAAGCAAAACTCTTCAAAAATGGCAATTTTGGCCCCTGTGAGGGTTTAAAAAGTGAATATTCAACATGAGGCACGATCCAATTGACATTTTGAATCATTTTAGGTACATTCCAAAAAATTAATTTTCTGCCGAAAAACGATGACCGCGGAGCTGTCGAACGTTCCCAAAATGGTCAATTTCGATGAAATTTTAACATTGAATCTTTTGGCTGTAAATTAATGTTGGATGTGAATTATTACTTTTTCAACTAAAATAAATGTGTTTAAAGTCATTTCTGTGCCTGAAATTGGTCAAAATTGAACCTTCTGAGTAAGCAAAACTCTGTAAAAATGGCAATTTTGGTCACGTGAGAGTTTAAAAAGTGGTTATTCAACATGAGGCACGATCCAATCGACATTTTGAATCATTTTAGGTACAGTCCAAAAGATCAATTTTCTGCCGAAAAACGATTACCGCGGAGCTGTTGAACGTTCCCAAAATGGTCAATTTCGATGAAATTTTAACATTTAATCTTTTGGCTGTAAATTAATGTTGGATGTGAATTATTACTTTTTCAACTACAATAAATGTGTTTAAAGTCATTTCTGTGCCTGAAATTGGTCAAAATTGAAGCTTCTGAGTAAGCAAAACTCTGTAAAAATGGCAATTTTGGTCACTGTGAGAGTTTAAAAAGTGGTTATTCAACATAAGGCACGATCCAATTGACATTTTCAATCATTTTAGGTACAGTGCAAAAAATCAATTTTCTGCCGAAAAACGATTACCGCGGAGCTGTCGAACGTTCCCAAAATGGTCAATTTCGATGAAATTTTAACATTGAATCTTTTGGATGTAAATTAATATTGGATGTGAATTATTACTTTTTCAACTAAAATAAATGTGTTTAAAGTCATTTCTGTGCCTGAAATTGGTCAAAATTGAAGCTTCTGAGTAAGCAAAACTCTGTAAAAATGGCAATTTTGGTCCCTGTGAGGGTTTAAAAAGTGGTTATTCAACATGAGGCACGATCCAATTGACATTTTGAATCATTTTAAGTACAGTCCAAAAAATCAATTTTCTACCGAAAATCAATGACCACGGAGATGTCGAACGTTCCCAAAATGGTCAATTTCGATGAAATTTTAACATTGAATCTTTTGGCTGTAAATTAATGTTGGATGTGAATTATTACCTTTTCAACTAAAATAAATGTGTTTAAAGTCCTTTCTGTGCCTGAAATTGGTCAAAATTGAAGCTTCTGAGTAAGCAAAACTCTGTAAAAATGGCAATTTTGGTCACTGTGAGAGTTTAAAAAGTGGTTATTCAACATGAGGCACGATCCAATTGACATTTTGAATCATTTTAGGTACAGTCCAAAAAATCAATTTTCTGCCGAAAAACGATTACCGCGGAGCTGTTGAACGTTCCCAAAATGGTCAATTTCGATGAAATTTTAACATTGAATCTTTTGGCTGTAAATTAATGTTGGATGAGAATTATTACTTTTTCAACTAAAATAAATGTGTTTAAAGTCATTTCTGTGCCTGAAATTGGTCAAAATTGAAGCTTCTGAGTAAGCAAAACTCTGTAAAAATAGCAATTTTGGTCACTGTGAGAGTTTAAAAAGTGGTTATTCAACATGAGGCACGATCCAATTGACATTTTGAATCATTGTAGGTACAGCCCAAAAAATCAATTTCCTGCCGAAAAACGATGAACGCGGAGCTGTCGAACGTTCCCAAAAAGGCCAATTTCGATGAAATTTTAACATTTAATCTTTTGGCTGTAAATTGCGGTTGGGTGTGAATTATCACTTTTTCAACTAAAATAAATGTGTTTAAAGTCATTTCTGTGCCTGAAATTGGTCAAAATTGAAGCTTCTGAGTAAGCAAAACTCTTCAAAAATGGCAATTTTGGTCCCTGTGAGGGTTTAAAAAGTGAATATTCAACATGAGGCACGATCCAATTGACATTTTGAATCATTTTAGGTACATTCCAAAAAATTAATTTTCTGCCGAAAAACGATGACCGCGGAGCTGTCGAACGTTCCCAAAATGGTCAATTTCGATGAAATTTTAACATTGAATCTTTTGGCTGTAAATTAATGTTGGATGTGAATTATTACTTTTTCAACTAAAATAAATGTGTTTAAAGTCATTTCTGTGCCTGAAATTGGTCAAAATTGAACCTTCTGAGTAAGCAAAACTCTGTAAAAATGGCAATTTTGGTCACGTGAGAGTTTAAAAAGTGGTTATTCAACATAAGGCACGATCCAATCGACATTTTGAATCATTTTAGGTACAGTCCAAAAGATCAATTTTCTGCCGAAAAACGATTACCGCGGAGCTGTTGAACGTTCCCAAAATGGTCAATTTCGATGAAATTTTAACATTTAATCTTTTGGATGTAAATTAATGTTGGATGTGAATTATTACTTTTTCAACTACAATAAATGTGTTTAAAGTCATTTCTGTGCCTGAAATTGGTCAAAATTGAAGCTTCTGAGTAAGCAAAACTCTGTAAAAATGGCAATTTTGGTCACTGTGAGGGTTTAAAAAGTGGTTATTCAACATGAGGCACAATCCAATTGACATTTTGAATCATTTTAGGTACAGGCCAAAAAATCAATTTTCTGCTGAAAAACGATGTCCACGGAGATGTCGAACGTTCCCAAAATGGTCAATTTCGATGAAATTTTAACATTGAATCTTTTGGCTGTAAATTAATGTTGGATGTGAATTATTACCCTTTCAACTAAAATAAATGTGTTTAAAGTCCTTTCTGTGCCTGAAATTGGTCAAAATTGAAGCTTCTGAGTAAGCAAAACTCTGTAAAAATGGCAATTTTGGTCACTGTGAGAGTTTAAAAAGTGGTTATTCAACATGAGGCACGATCCAATTGACATTTTGAATCATTTCAGGCACAGTCCAAAAAATCAATTTTCTGCCGAAAAACGATGACCGCGGAGCTGTCGAACGTTCCCAAAATGGTCAATGTCTATGAAATTTTAACATTGAATCTTTTGGCTGTAAATTAATGTTGGATGTGAATTATTACTTTTTCAACTAAAATAAATGTTTTTAAAGTCATTTCTGTGCCTGAAATTGGTCAAAATTGAAGCTTCTGAGTAAGCAAAACTCTTCAAAAATGGCAATGTTGGTCCCTGTGAGGGTTTAAAAAGTGAATATTCAACATGAGGCACGATCCAATTGACATTTTGAATCATTTTAGGTACATTCCAAAAAATTAATTTTCTGCCGAAAAACGATGACCGCGGAGCTGTCGAACGTTCCCAAAATGGTCAATTTCGATGAAATTTTAACATTTAATCTTTTGGCTGTAAATTAATGTTGGATGTGAATTATTACTTTTTCAACTACAATAAATGTGTTTAAAGTCATTTCTGTGCCTGAAATTGGTCAAAATTGAAGCTTCTGAGGAAGCAAAAAAAAATGGCAATTTTGGTCACTGTGAGGGTTTAAAAAGTGGTTATTCAACATGAGGCACAATCCAATTGACATTTTGAATCATTTTAGGTACAGTCCAAAAAATCAATTTTCTCCCGAAAAACGATAACCGCGGAGCTGTCGAACGTTCCCAAAATGGTCAATTTCGATGAAATTTTAACATTGAATCTTTTGGCTGTAAATTAATGTTGGATGTGAATTATTACTTTTTCAACTAAAATAAATGTGTTTAAAGTAATTTCTGTGCCCGGGATGGGTCAAAATTAAAGCTTCTGAGTAAGCAAAACTCTGTAAAAATGGCAATTTTGGTCCCTGTTAGGGTTTAAAAAGTGGTTATTCAACATGAGGCACGATCCAATTGACATGTTGAATCATTTTAGGTGCAGTCCAAAAAATCAATTTTCTGTAGAAAAACGATGACCGCGGAGCTGTCGAACGTTCCCAAAATGGTCAATTTCGATGAAATTTTAACATTGAATCTTTTGGCTGTAAATTAATGTTGGATGTGAATTATTACTTTTTCAACTAAAATAAATGTGTTTAAAGTCATTTCTGTACCTGAAATTGGTCAAAATTGAAGCTTCTGAGTAAGCAAAACTCAGTAAAAATGGCAATTATGGTCACTGTGAGGGTTTAAAAAGTGGTTATTCAACATGAGGCACGATCCAATTGACATTTTGAATCATTTTAGGTACAGTCCAAAAAATCAATTTTCTGCTGAAAAACGATGACCGCGGAGCTGTCGAACGTTCCCAAAATGGTCAATTTCGATGAAATTTTAACATTGAATCTTTTGGATGTAAATTAATGTTGGATGTGAATTATTACTTTTTCAACTAAAATAAATGTGTTTAAAGTCATACCTGTGCCTGAAATTGGTCAAAATTGAAGCTTCTGAGTAAGCAAAACTCTGTAAAAATGGCAATTTTGGTCCCTGTGAGGTTTTAAAAAGTGGTTATTCAACATGAGGCACGATCCAATTGACATTTTGAATCATTTTAAGTACAGTCCAAAAAATCAATTTTCTACCGAAAATCAATGACCACGGAGATGTCGAACGTTCCCAAAATGGTCAATTTCGATGAAATTTTAACATTGAATCTTTTGGCTGTAAATTAATGTTGGATGTGAATTATTACCCTTTCAACTAAAATAAATGTGTTTAAAGTCCTTTCTGTGCCTGAAATTGGTCAAAATTGAAGCTTCTGAGTAAGCAAAACTCTGTAAAAATGGCAATTTTGGTCACTGTTAGAGTTTAAAAAGTGGTTATTCAACATGAGGCACGATCCAATTGACATTTTGAATCATTTCAGGCACAGTCCAAAAAATCAATTTTCTGCCGAAAAACGATGACCGCGGAGCTGTCGAACGTTCCCAAAATGGTCAATTTCTATGAAATTTTAACATTGAATCTTTTGGCTGTAAATTAATGTTGGATGTGAATTATTACTTTTTCAACTAAAATAAATGTTTTTAAAGTCATTTCTGTGCCTGAAATTGGTCAAAATTGAAGCTTCTGAGTAAGCAAAACTCTGTAAAAATGGCAATTTTGGTCACTGTGAGGGTTTAAAAAGTGGTTATTCAACATGAGGCACGATCCAATTGACATTTTGAATCATTTTAGGTACAGTCCAAAAAATCAATTTTCTGCTGAAAAACGATGACCGCGGAGCTGTCGAACGTTCCCAAAATGGTCAATTTCGATGAAATTTTAACATTGAATCTTTTGGATGTAAATTAATGTTGGATGTGAATTATTACTTTTTCAACTAAAATAAATGTGTTTAAAGTCATATCTGTGCCTGAAATTGGTCAAAATTGAAGCTTCTGAGTAAGCAAAACTCAGTAAAAATGGCAATTTTGGTCACTGTGAGGGTTTAAAAAGTGGTTATTCAACATGAGGCACGATCCAATTGACATTTTGAATCATTTTAAGTACAGGCCAAAAAATCAATTTTCTGCTGAAAAACGATGTCCACGGAGATGTCGAACGTTCCCAAAATGGTCAATTTCGATGAAATTTTAACATTGAATCTTTTGGCTGTAAATTAATGTTGGATGTGAATTATTACCCTTTCAACTAAAATAAATGTGTTTAAAGTCCTTTCTGTGCCTGAAATTGGTCAAAATTGAAGCTTCTGAGTAAGCAAAACTCTGTAAAAATGGCAATTTTGGTCACTGTGAGAGTTTAAAAAGTGGTTATTCAACATGAGGCACGATCCAATTGACATTTTGAATCATTTCAGGCACAGTCCAAAAAATCAATTTTCTGCCGAAAAACGATGACCGCGGAGCTGTCGAACGTTCCCAAAATGGTCAATTTCTATGAAATTTTAACATTGAATCTTTTGGCTGTAAATTAATGTTGGATGTGAATTATTACTTTTTCAACTAAAATAAATGTTTTTAAAGTCATTTCTGTGCCTGAAATTGGTCAAAATTGAAGCTTCTGAGTAAGCAAAACTCTGTAAAAATGGCAATTTTGGTCACTGTGAGAGTTTAAAAAGTGGATATTCAACAGAAGGCACGATCCAATTGACATTTTGAATCATTTTAGGTACAGTCCAAAAAATCAATTTTTTGCCGAAAAACGATTACCGCGGAGCTGTTGAACGTTCCCAAAATGGTCAATTTCGATGAAATTTTAACATTGAATCTTTTGGCTGTAAATTAATGTTGGATGTGAATTATTACTTTTTCAACTAAAATAACATTGAATCTTTTGGCTGTAAATTAATGTTGGATGTGAATTATTACTTTTTCAACTAAAATAAATGTATTTGAAGTAATGTCTGTGCGTGAAATTGGTCAAAATTAAAGCTTCTGAGTTAGCAAAACTCTGTAAAAATGGCAATTTTGGTCACTGTGAGGGTTTAAAAAGTGGTTATTCAACATGAGGCACAATCCAATTGACATTTTGAATCATTTTAGGTACAGTCCAAAAAATCAATTTTCTGCCGAAAAACGATGACCGCGGAGCTGTCGAACGTTCCCAAAATGGTCAATTTCGATGAAATTTTAACATTGAATCTTTTGGCTGTAAATTAATGTTGGATGTGAATTATTACTTTTTCAACTAAAATAAATGTGTTTAAAGTAATTTCTGTGCCCGGGATGGGTCAAAATTAAAGCTTCTGAGTAAGCAAAACTCTGTAAAAATGGCAATTTTGGTCCCTGTTAGGGTTTAAAAAGTGGTTATTCAACATGAGGCACGATCCAATTGACATGTTGAATCATTTTAGGTGCAGTCCAAAAAATCAATTTTCTGTAGAAAAACGATGACCGCGGAGCTGTCGAACGTTCCCAAAATGGTCAATTTCGATGAAATTTTAACATTGAATCTTTTGGCTGTAAATTAATGTTGGATGTGAATTATTACTTTTTCAACTAAAATAAATGTGTTTAAAGTCATTTCTGTACCTGAAATTGGTCAAAATTGAAGCTTCTGAGTAAGCAAAACTCAGTAAAAATGGCAATTTTGGTCACTGTGAGGGTTTAAAAAGTGGTTATTCAACATGAGGCACGATCCAATTGACATTTTGAATCATTTTAGGTACAGTCCAAAAAATCAATTTTCTGCTGAAAAACGATGACCGCGGAGCTGTCGAACGTTCCCAAAATGGTCAATTTCGATGAAATTTTAACATTGAATCTTTTGGATGTAAATTAATGTTGGATGTGAATTATTACTTTTTCAACTAAAATAAATGTGTTTAAAGTCATACCTGTGCCTGAAATTGGTCAAAATTGAAGCTTCTGAGTAAGCAAAACTCTGTAAAAATGGCAATTTTGGTCCCTGTGAGGTTTTAAAAAGTGGTTATTCAACATGAGGCACGATCCAATTGACATTTTGAATCATTTTAAGTACAGTCCAAAAAATCAATTTTCTACCGAAAATCAATGACCACGGAGATGTCGAACGTTCCCAAAATGGTCAATTTCGATGAAATTTTAACATTGAATCTTTTGGCTGTAAATTAATGTTGGATGTGAATTATTACCCTTTCAACTAAAATAAATGTGTTTAAAGTCCTTTCTGTGCCTGAAATTGGTCAAAATTGAAGCTTCTGAGTAAGCAAAACTCTGTAAAAATGGCAATTTTGGTCACTGTTAGAGTTTAAAAAGTGGTTATTCAACATGAGGCACGATCCAATTGACATTTTGAATCATTTCAGGCACAGTCCAAAAAATCAATTTTCTGCCGAAAAACGATGACCGCGGAGCTGTCGAACGTTCCCAAAATGGTCAATTTCTATGAAATTTTAACATTGAATCTTTTGGCTGTAAATTAATGTTGGATGTGAATTATTACTTTTTCAACTAAAATAAATGTTTTTAAAGTCATTTCTGTGCCTGAAATTGGTCAAAATTGAAGCTTCTGAGTAAGCAAAACTCTGTAAAAATGGCAATTTTGGTCACGTGAGAGTTTAAAAAGTGGTTATTCAACATGAGGCACGATCCAATTGACATTTTGAATCATTGTAGGTACAGACCAAAAAATCAATTTCCTGCCGAAAAACGATGACAGCGGAGCTGTCGAACGTTCCCAAAATGGTCAATTTCGATGAAATTTTAACATTGAATCTTTTGGCTGTAAATTGCGGTTGGGTGTGAATTATCACTTTTTCAACTAAAATAAATGTATTTAAAGTCATTTCTGTGCCTGAAATTGGTCAAAATTGAAGCTTCTGAGTAAGCAAAACTCTGTAAAAATGGCAATTTTGGTCACGTGAGAGTTTAAAAAGTGGTTATTCAACATGAGGCACGATCCAATCGACATTTTGAATCATTTTAGGTACAGTCCAAAAGATCAATTTTCTGCCTAAAAACGATTACCGCGGAGCTGTTGAACGTTCCCAAAATGGTCAATTTCGATGAAATTTTAACATTGAATCTTTTGGCTGTAAATTAATGTTGGATGTGAATTATTACTTTTTCAACTAAAATAAATGTATTTGAAGTAATGTCTGTGCGTGAAATTGGTCAAAATTAAAGCTTCTGAGTAAGCAAAACTCTGTAAAAATGGCAATTTTGGTCACTGTGAGGGTTTAAAAAGTGGTTATTCAACATGAGGCACAATCCAATTGACATTTTGAATCATTTTAGGTACAGTCCAAAAAATCAATTTTCTCCCGAAAAACGATAACCGCGGAGCTGTCGAACGTTCCCAAAATGGTCAATTTCGATGAAATTTTAACATTGAATCTTTTGGCTGTAAATTAATGTTGGATGTGAATTATTACTTTTTCAACTAAAATAAATGTGTTTAAAGTAATTTCTGGGCCCGGGATGGGTCAAAATTAAAGCTTCTGAGTAAGCAAAACTCTGTAAAAATGGCAATTTTGGTCCCTGTTAGGGTTTAAAAAGTGGTTATTCAACATGAGGCACAATCCAATTGACATTTTGAATCATTTTAGGTACAGTCCAAAAAATCAATTTTCTCCCGAAAAACGATAACCGCGGAGCTGTCGAACGTTCCCAAAATGGTCAATTTCGATGAAATTTTAACATTGAATCTTTTGGCTGTAAATTAATGTTGGATGTGAATTATACTTTTTCAACTAAAATAAATGTGTTTAAAGTAATTTCTGTGCCCGGGATGGGTCAAAATTAAAGCTTCTGAGTAAGCAAAACTCTGTAAAAATGGCAATTTTGGTCCCTGTTAGGGTTTAAAAAGTGGTTATTCAACATGAGGCACGATCCAATTGACATGTTGAATCATTTTAGGTGCAGTCCAAAAAATCAATTTTCTGTAGAAAAACGATGACCGCGGAGCTGTCGAACGTTCCCAAAATGGTCAATTTCGATGAAATTTTAACATTGAATCTTTTGGCTGTAAATTAATGTTGGATGTGAATTATTACTTTTTCAACTAAAATAAATGTGTTTAAAGTCATTTCTGTACGTGAAATTGGTCAAAATTGAAGCTTCTGAGTAAGCAAAACTCAGTAAAAATGGCAATTTTGGTCACTGTGAGGGTTTAAAAAGTGGTTATTCAACATGAGGCACGATCCAATTGACATTTTGAATCATTTTAGGTACAGTCCAAAAAATCAATTTTCTGCTGAAAAACGATGACCGCGGAGCTGTCGAACGTTCCCAAAATGGTCAATTTCGATGAAATTTTAACATTGAATCTTTTGGATGTAAATTAATGTTGGATGTGAATTATTACTTTTTCAACTAAAATAAATGTGTTTAAAGTCATACCTGTGCCTGAAATTGGTCAAAATTGAAGCTTCTGAGTAAGCAAAACTCTGTAAAAATGGCAATTTTGGTCCCTGTGAGGTTTTAAAAAGTGGTTATTCAACATGAGGCACGATCCAATTGACATTTTGAATCATTTTAAGTACAGTCCAAAAAATCAATTTTCTACCGAAAATCAATGACCACGGAGATGTCGAACGTTCCCAAAATGGTCAATTTCGATGAAATTTTAACATTGAATCTTTTGGCTGTAAATTAATGTTGGATGTGAATTATTACCCTTTCAACTAAAATAAATGTGTTTAAAGTCCTTTCTGTGCCTGAAATTGGTCAAAATTGAAGCTTCTGAGTAAGCAAAACTCTGTAAAAATGGCAATTTTGGTCACTGTTAGAGTTTAAAAAGTGGTTATTCAACATGAGGCACGATCCAATTGACATTTTGAATCATTTCAGGCACAGTCCAAAAAATCAATTTTCTGCCGAAAAACGATGACCGCGGAGCTGTCGAACGTTCCCAAAATGGTCAATTTCTATGAAATTTTAACATTGAATCTTTTGGCTGTAAATTAATGTTGGATGTGAATTATTACTTTTTCAACTAAAATAAATGTTTTTAAAGTCATTTCTGTGCCTGAAATTGGTCAAAATTGAAGCTTCTGAGTAAGCAAAACTCTGTAAAAATGGCAATTTTGGTCACGTGAGAGTTTAAAAAGTGGTTATTCAACATGAGGCACGATCCAATTGACATTTTGAATCATTGTAGGTACAGACCAAAAAATCAATTTCCTGCCGAAAAACGATGACAGCGGAGCTGTCGAACGTTCCCAAAATGGTCAATTTCGATGAAATTTTAACATTGAATCTTTTGGCTGTAAATTGCGGTTGGGTGTGAATTATCACTTTTTCAACTAAAATAAATGTATTTAAAGTCATTTCTGTGCCTGAAATTGGTCAAAATTGAAGCTTCTGAGTAAGCAAAACTCTGTAAAAATGGCAATTTTGGTCACGTGAGAGTTTAAAAAGTGGTTATTCAACATGAGGCACGATCCAATCGACATTTTGAATCATTTTAGGTACAGTCCAAAAGATCAATTTTCTGCCTAAAAACGATTACCGCGGAGCTGTTGAACGTTCCCAAAATGGTCAATTTCGATGAAATTTTAACATTGAATCTTTTGGCTGTAAATTAATGTTGGATGTGAATTATTACTTTTTCAACTAAAATAAATGTATTTGAAGTAATGTCTGTGCGTGAAATTGGTCAAAATTAAAGCTTCTGAGTAAGCAAAACTCTGTAAAAATGGCAATTTTGGTCACTGTGAGGGTTTAAAAAGTGGTTATTCAACATGAGGCACAATCCAATTGACATTTTGAATCATTTTAGGTACAGTCCAAAAAATCAATTTTCTCCCGAAAAACGATAACCGCGGAGCTGTCGAACGTTCCCAAAATGGTCAATTTCGATGAAATTTTAACATTGAATCTTTTGGCTCTAAATTAATGTTGGATGTGAATTATTACTTTTTCAACTAAAATAAATGTGTTTAAAGTAATTTCTGGGCCCGGGATGGGTCAAAATTAAAGCTTCTGAGTAAGCAAAACTCTGTAAAAATGGCAATTTTGGTCCCTGTTAGGGTTTAAAAAGTGGTTATTCAACATGAGGCACGATCCAATTGACATGTTGAATCATTTTAGGTGCAGTCCAAAAAATCAATTTTCTGTAGAAAAACGATGACCGCGGAGCTGTCGAACGTTCCCGAAATGGTCAATTTCGATGAAATTTTAACATTGAATCTTTTGGCTGTAAATTAATGTTGGATGTGAATTATTACTTTTTCAACTAAAATAAATGTGTTTAAAGTCATTTCTGTGCCTGAAATTGGTCAAAATTGAAGCTTCTGAGTAAGCAAAACTCTTCAAAAATGGCAATTTTGGTCCCTGTGAGGGTTTAAAAAGTGGTTATTCAACATGAGGCATGATCCAATTGACATTTTGAATCATTTTAGGTACATTCCAAAAAATCAAATTTCTGCCGAAAAACGGTGACCGCGGAGCTGTCGAACGTTCCCAAAATGGTCAATTTCGATGAAATTTTAACATTGAATCTTTTGGCTGTAAATTAATGTTGGATGTGAATTATTACTTTTTCAACTAAAATAAATGTGTTTAAAGTCATTTCTGTACCTGAAATTGGTCAAAATTGAAGCTTCTGAGTAAGCAAAACTGTAAAAATGGCAATTTTGGTCCCTGTGAGGGTTTAAAAAGTGGTTATTCAACATGAGGCACGATCCAATTGACATTTTGAATCATTTTAGGTACAGTCCAAAAAATCAATTTTCTGCTGAAAAACGATGACCGCGGAGCTGTCGAACGTTCCCAAAATGGTCAATTTCGATGAAATTTTAACATTGAATCTTTTGGATGTAAATTAATGTTGGATGTGAATTATTACTTTTTCAACTAAAATAAATGTGTTAAAGTCATATCTGTGCCTGAAATTGGTCAAAATTGAAGCTTCTGAGTAAGCAAAACTCTGTAAAAATGGCAATTTTGGTCCCTGTGAGGTTTTAAAAAGTGGTTATTCAACATGAGGCACGATCCAATTGACATTTTGAATCATTTTAAGTACAGTCCAAAAAATCAATTTTCTACCGAAAATCGATGACCGCGGAGATGTCGAACGTTCCCAAAATGGTCAATTTCGATGAAATTTTAACATTGAATCTTTTGGCTGTAAATTAATGTTGGATGTGAATTATTACCCTTTCAACTAAAATAAATGTGTTTAAAGTCCTTTCTGTGCCTGAAATTGGTCAAAATTGAAGCTTCTGAGTAAGCAAAACTCTGTAAAAATGGCAATTTTGGTCACTGTGAGAGTTTAAAAAGTGGTTATTCAACATGAGGCACGATCCAATTGACATTTTGAATCATTTCAGGCACAGTCCAAAAAATCAATTTTCTGCCGAAAAACGATGACCGCGGAGCTGTCGAACGTTCCCAAAATGGTCAATTTCTATGAAATTTTAACATTGAATCTTTTGGCTGTAAATTAATGTTGGATGTGAATTATTACTTTTTCAACTAAAATAAATGTTTTTAAAGTCATTTCTGTGCCTGAAATTGGTCAAAATTGAAGCTTCTGAGTAAGCAAAACTCTGTAAAAATGGCAATTTTGGTCACGTGAGAGTTTAAAAAGTGGTTATTCAACATGAGGCACGATCCAATTGACATTTTGAATCATTGTAGGTACAGACCAAAAAATCAATTTCCTGCCGAAAAACGATGACCGCGGAGCTGTCGAACGTTCCCAAAATGGTCAATTTCGATGAAATTTTAACATTTAATCTTTTGGCTGTAAATTGCGGTTGGGTGTGAATTATCACTTTTTCAACTAAAATAAATGTATTTAAAGTCATTTCTGTGCCTGAAATTGGTCAAAATTGAAGCTTCTGAGTAAGCAAAACTCTTCAAAAATGGCAATGTTGGTCCCTGTGAGGGTTTAAAAAGTGAATATTCAACATGAGGCACGATCCAATTGACATTTTGAATCATTTTAGGTACATTCCAAAAAATTAATTTTCTGCCGAAAAACGATGACCGCAGAGCTGTCGAACGTTCCCAAAATGGTCAATTTCGATGAAATTTTAACATTGAATCTTTTGGCTGTAAATTAATGTTGGATGTGAATTATTACTTTTTCAACTAAAATAAATGTGTTTAAATTCATTTCTGTGCCTGAAATTGGTCAAAATTGAAGCTTCTGAGTAAGCAAAACTCTGTAAAAATGGCAATTTTGGTCACTGTGAGAGTTTAAAAAGTGGTTATTCAACATAAGGCACGATCCAATTGACATTTTGAATCATTTTAGGTACAGTCCAAAAAATCAATTTTCTGCCGAAAAACGATTACCGCGGAGCTGTCGAACGTTCCCAAAATGGTCAATTTCGATGAAATTTTAACATTGAATCTTTTGGCTGTAAATTAATGTTGGATGTGAATTATTACTTTTTCAACTAAAATAAATGTATTTGAAGTAATGTCTGTGCGTGAAATTGGTCAAAATTAAAGCTTCTGAGTAAGCAAAACTCTGTAAAAATGGCAATTTTGGTCACTGTGAGGGTTTAAAAAGTGGTTATTCAACATGAGGCACAATCCAATTGACATTTTGAATCATTTTAGGTACAGTCCAAAAAATCAATTTTCTCCCGAAAAACGATAACCGCGGAGCTGTCGAACGTTCCCAAAATGGTCAATTTCGATGAAATTTTAACATTGAATCTTATGGCTGTAAATTAATGTTGGATGTGAATTATTACTTTTTCAACTAAAATAAATGTGTTTAAAGTAATTTCTGTGCCCGGGATGGGTCAAAATTGAAGCTTCTGAGTAATCAAAACTCTGTAAAAATGGCAATTTTGGTCCCTGTGAGGGTTTAAAAAGTTGTTATTCAACATGAGGCACGATCCAATTGACATTTTGAATCATTTTAGGTACAGTCCAAAAAACTCAATTTTCTCCCGAAAAACGATGACCGCGGAGCTGTCGAACGTTCCCAAAATTGTCAATTTCGATGAAATTTTAACATTGAATCTTTCGGATGTAAATGAATGTTGGATGAGAATTATTACTTTTTCAACTAAAATAAATGTGCTTAAAATCATTTCTGTGCCTGAAATTGGTCAAAATTGAAGCTTCTGAGTGAGCAAAACTCAGTAAAAATGGCAATTTTGGTCACTGTGAGGGTTTAAAAAGTGGTTATTCAACATGAGGCACGATCCAATTGACATTTTGAATCATTTTAGGTACAGTCCAAAAAATCAATTTTCTGCTGAAAAACGATGACCGCGGAGCTGTCGAACGTTCCCAAAATGGTCAATTTCGATGAAATTTTAACATTGAATCTTTTGGATGTAAATTAATGTTGGATGTGAATTATTACTTTTTCAACTAAAATAAATGTGTTTAAAGTCATATCTGTGCCTGAAATTGGTCAAAATTGAAGCTTCTGAGTAAGCAAAACTCTGTAAAAATGGCAATTTTGGTCCCTGTGAGGTTTTAAAAAGTGGTTATTCAACACGAGGCACGATTCAATTGACATTTTGAATCATTTTAAGTACAGTCCAAAAAATCAATTTTCTACCGAAAATCAATGACCACGGAGATGTCGAACGTTCCCAAAATGGTCAATTTCGATGAAATTTTAACATTGAATCTTTTGGATGTAAATTAATGTTGGATGAGAATTATTACTTTTTCAACTAAAATAAATGTGCTTGAATTCATTTCTGTGCCTGAAATTGGTCAAAATTGAAGCTTCTGAGTAAGCAAAACTCAGTAAAAATGGCAATTTTGGTCACTGTGAGGGTTTAAAAAGTGGTTATTCAACATGAGGCACGATCCAATTGACATTTTGAATCATTTTAAGTACAGTCCAAAAAATCAATTTTCTGCTGAAAAACGATGACCACGGAGATGTCGAACGTTCCCAAAATGGTCAATTTCGATGAAATTTTAACATTGAATCTTTTGGCTGTAAATTAATGTTGGATGTGAATTATTACCCTTTCAACTAAAATAAATGTGTTTAAAGTCCTTTCTGTGCCTGAAATTGGTCAAAATTGAAGCTTCTGAGTAAGCAAAACTCTGTAAAAATGGCAATTTTGGTCACTGTGAGAGTTTAAAAAGTGGTTATTCAACATAAGGCACGATCCAATTGACATTTTGAATCATTTTAGGTACAGTCCAAAAAATCAATTTTCTGCCGAAAAACGATTACCGCGGAGCTGTCGAACGTTCCCAAAATGGTCAATTTCGATGAAATTTTAACATTGAATCTTTTGGATGTAAATTAATATTGGATGTGAATTATTACTTTTTCAACTAAAATAAATGTGTTTAAAGTCATTTCTGTGCCTGAAATTGGTCAAAATTGAAGCTTCTGAGTAAGCAAAACTCTGTAAAAATGGCAATTTTGGTCCCTGTGAGGGTTTAAAAAGTGGTTATTCAACATGAGGCACGATCCAATTGACATTTTGAATCATTTCAGGCACAGTCCAAAAAATCAATTTTCTGCCGAAAAACGATGACCGCGGAGCTGTCGAACGTTCCCAAAATGGTCAATTTCGATGAAATTTTAACATTGAATCTTTTGGCTGTAAATTAATGTTGGATGTGAATTATTACTTTTTCAACTAAAATAAATGTGTTTAAAGTCATTTCTGTACCTGAAATTGGTCAAAATTGAAGCTTCTGAGTAAGCAAAACTCAGTAAAAATGGCAATTATGGTCACTGTGAGGGTTTAAAAAGTGGTTATTCAACATGAGGCACGATCCAATTGACATTTTGAATCATTTTAGGTACAGTCCAAAAAATCAATTTTCTGCTGAAAAACGATGACCGCGGAGCTGTCGAACGTTCCCAAAATGGTCAATTTCGATGAAATTTTAACATTGAATCTTTTGGATGTAAATTAATGTTGGATGTGAATTATTACTTTTTCAACTAAAATAAATGTGTTTAAAGTCATACCTGTGCCTGAAATTGGTCAAAATTGAAGCTTCTGAGTAAGCAAAACTCTGTAAAAATGGCAATTTTGGTCCCTGTGAGGTTTTAAAAAGTGGTTATTCAACATGAGGCACGATCCAATTGACATTTTGAATCATTTTAAGTACAGTCCAAAAAATCAATTTTCTACCGAAAATCAATGACCACGGAGATGTCGAACGTTCCCAAAATGGTCAATTTCGATGAAATTTTAACATTGAATCTTTTGGCTGTAAATTAATGTTGGATGTGAATTATTACCCTTTCAACTAAAATAAATGTGTTTAAAGTCATTTCTGTGCCTGAAATTGGTCAAAATTGAAGCTTCTGAGTAAGCAAAACTCTGTAAAAATGGCAATTTTGGTCACTGTGAGGGTTTAAAAAGTGGTTATTCAACATGAGGCACGATCCAATTGACATTTTGAATCATTTTAGGTACAGTCCAAAAAATCAATTTTCTGCTGAAAAACGATGACCTGCGGAGCTGTCGAACGTTCCCAAAATGGTCAATTTCGATGAAATTTTAACATTGAATCTTTTGGATGTAAATTAATGTTGGATGTGAATTATTACTTTTTCAACTAAAATAAATGTGTTTAAAGTCATATCTGTGCCTGAAATTGGTCAAAATTGAAGCTTCTGAGTAAGCAAAACTCTGTAAAAATGGCAATTTTGGTCCCTGTGAGGTTTTAAAAAGTGGTTATTCAACATGAGGCACGATCCAATTGACATTTTGAATCATTTTAAGTACAGTCCAAAAAATCAATTTTCTACCGAAAATCAATGACCACGGAGATGTCGAACGTTCCCAAAATGGTCAATTTCGATGAAATTTTAACATTGAATCTTTTGGATGTAAATTAATGTTGGATGAGAATTATTACTTTTTCAACTAAAATAAATGTGCTTGAATTCATTTCTGTGCCTGAAATTGGTCAAAATTGAAGCTTCTGAGTAAGCAAAACTCAGTAAAAATGGCAATTTTGGTCACTGTGAGGATTTAAAAAGTGGTTATTCAACATGAGGCACGATCCAATTGACATTTTGAATCATTTTAAGTACAGGCCAAAAAATCAATTTTCTGCTGAAAAACGATGTCCACGGAGATGTCGAACGTTCCCAAAATGGTCAATTTCGATGAAATTTTAACATTGAATCTTTTGGCTGTAAATTAATGTTGGATGTGAATTATTACCCTTTCAACTAAAATAAATGTGTTTAAAGTCCTTTCTGTGCCTGAAATTGGTCAAAATTGAAGCTTCTGAGTAAGCAAAACTCTGTAAAAATGGCAATTTTGGTCACTGTGAGAGTTTAAAAAGTGGTTATTCAACATAAGGCACGATCCAATTGACATTTTGAATCATTTTAGGTACAGTCCAAAAAATCAATTTTCTGCCGAAAAACGATTACCGCGGAGCTGTCGAACGTTCCCAAAATGGTCAATTTCGATGAAATTTTAACATTGAATCTTTTGGATGTAAATTAATATTGGATGTGAATTATTACTTTTTCAACTAAAATAAATGTGTTTAAAGTCATTTCTGTGCCTGAAATTGGTCAAAATTGAAGCTTCTGAGTAAGCAAAACTCTGTAAAAATGGCAATTTTGGTCCCTGTGAGGGTTTAAAAAGTGGTTATTCAACATGAGGCACGATCCAATTGACATTTTGAATCATTTTAGGTACAGTCCAAAAAATCAATTTTCTGCCGAAAAACGATGACCGCGGAGCTGTCGAACGTTCCCAAAATGGTCAATTTCGATGAAATTTTAACATTGAATCTTTTGGCTGTAAATTAATGTTGGATGTGAATTATTACTTTTTCAACTAAAATAAATGTGTTTAAAGTCATTTCTGTGCCTGAAATTGGTCAAAATTGAAGCTTCTGAGTAAGCAAAACTCTGTAAAAATGGCAATTTTGGTCCCTGTGAGGGTTTAAAAAGTGGTTATTCAACATGAGGCACGATCCAATTGACATTTTGAATCATTTCAGGCACAGTCCAAAAAATCAATTTTCTGCCGAAAAACGATGACCGCGGAGCTGTCGAACGTTCCCAAAATGGTCAATTTCGATGAAATTTTAACATTGAATCTTTTGGCTGTAAATTAATGTTGGATGTGAATTATTA
Organism: Lissotriton helveticus; assembly: GCF_964261635.1. Taxonomy (NCBI): domain Eukaryota; kingdom Metazoa; phylum Chordata; class Amphibia; order Caudata; family Salamandridae; genus Lissotriton; species Lissotriton helveticus. The sequence goes on from NC_136070.1 coordinate 762,167,749, forward strand.
CTTTTTCAACTAAAATAAATGTGTTTAAAGTCATTTCTGTACCTGAAATTGGTCAAAATTGAAGCTTCTGAGTAAGCAAAACTCAGTAAAAATGGCAATTATGGTCACTGTGAGGGTTTAAAAAGTGGTTATTCAACATGAGGCACGATCCAATTGACATTTTGAATCATTTTAGGTACAGTCCAAAAAATCAATTTTCTGCTGAAAAACGATGACCGCGGAGCTGTCGAACGTTCCCAAAATGGTCAATTTCGATGAAATTTTAACATTGAATCTTTTGGATGTAAATTAATGTTGGATGTGAATTATTACTTTTTCAACTAAAATAAATGTGTTTAAAGTCATACCTGTGCCTGAAATTGGTCAAAATTGAAGCTTCTGAGTAAGCAAAACTCTGTAAAAATGGCAATTTTGGTCCCTGTGAGGTTTTAAAAAGTGGTTATTCAACATGAGGCACGATCCAATTGACATTTTGAATCATTTTAAGTACAGTCCAAAAAATCAATTTTCTACCGAAAATCAATGACCACGGAGATGTCGAACGTTCCCAAAATGGTCAATTTCGATGAAATTTTAACATTGAATCTTTTGGCTGTAAATTAATGTTGGATGTGAATTATTACCCTTTCAACTAAAATAAATGTGTTTAAAGTCCTTTCTGTGCCTGAAATTGGTCAAAATTGAAGCTTCTGAGTAAGCAAAACTCTGTAAAAATGGCAATTTTGGTCACTGTTAGAGTTTAAAAAGTGGTTATTCAACATGAGGCACGATCCAATTGACATTTTGAATCATTTCAGGCACAGTCCAAAAAATCAATTTTCTGCCGAAAAACGATGACCGCGGAGCTGTCGAACGTTCCCAAAATGGTCAATTTCTATGAAATTTTAACATTGAATCTTTTGGCTGTAAATTAATGTTGGATGTGAATTATTACTTTTTCAACTAAAATAAATGTTTTTAAAGTCATTTCTGTGCCTGAAATTGGTCAAAATTGAAGCTTCTGAGTAAGCAAAACTCTGTAAAAATGGCAATTTTGGTCACTGTGAGGGTTTAAAAAGTGGTTATTCAACATGAGGCACGATCCAATTGACATTTGAATCATTTTAGGTACAGTCCAAAAAATCAATTTTCTGCTGAAAAACGATGACCGCGGAGCTGTCGAACGTTCCCAAAATGGTCAATTTCAATGAAATTTTAACATTGAATCTTTTGGATGTAAATTAATGTTGGATGTGAATTATTACTTTTTCAACTAAAATAAATGTGTTTAAAGTCATATCTGTGCCTGAAATTGGTCAAAATTGAAGCTTTGAGTAAGCAAAACTCTGTAAAAATGGCAATTTTGGTCCCTGTGAGGTTTTAAAAAGTGGTTATTCAACATGAGGCACGATCCAATTGACATTTTGAATCATTTTAAGTACAGTCCAAAAAATCAATTTTCTACCGAAAATCAATGACCACGGAGATGTCGAACGTTCCCAAAATTGTCAATTTCGATGAAATTTTAACATTGAATCTTTTGGATGTAAATTAATGTTGGATGAGAATTATTACTTTTTCAACTAAAATAAATGTGCTTAAATTCATTTCTGTGCCTGAAATTGGTCAAAATTGAAGCTTCTGAGTAAGCAAAACTCAGTAAAAATGGCAATTTTGGTCACTGTGAGGGTTTAAAAAGTGGTTATTCAACATGAGGCACGATCCAATTGACATTTTGAATCATTTCAGGCACAGTCCAAAAAATCAATTTTCTGCCGAAAAACGATGACCGCGGAGCTGTCGAACGTTCCCAAAATGGTCAATTTCTATGAAATCTTAACATTGAATCTTTTGGCTGTAAATTAATGTTGGATGTGAATTATTACTTTTTCAACTAAAATAAATGTTTTTAAAGTCATTTCTGTGCCTGAAATTGGTCAAAATTGAAGCTTCTGAGTAAGCAAAACTCTGTAAAAATGGCAATTTTGGTCACGTGAGAGTTTAAAAAGTGGTTATTCAACATGAGGCACGATCCAATTGACATTTTGAATCATTGTAGGTACAGACCAAAAAATCAATTTCCTGCCGAAAAACGATGACAGCGGAGCTGTCGAACGTTCCCAAAATGGTCAATTTCGATGAAATTTTAACATTGAATCTTTTGGCTGTAAATTGCGGTTGGGTGTGAATTATCACTTTTTCAACTAAAATAAATGTATTTAAAGTCATTTCTGTGCCTGAAATTGGTCAAAATTGAAGCTTCTGAGTAAGCAAAACTCTGTAAAAATGGCAATTTTGGTCACGTGAGAGTTTAAAAAGTGGTTATTCAACATGAGGCACGATCCAATCGACATTTTGAATCATTTTAGGTACAGTCCAAAAGATCAATTTTCTGCCGAAAAACGATAACCGCGGAGCTGTCGAACGTTCCCAAAATGGTCAATTTCGATGAAATTTTAACATTGAATCTTTTGGCTGTAAATTAATGTTGGATGTGAATTATTACTTTTTCAACTAAAATAAATGTGTTTAAAGTAATTTCTGTGCCCGGGATGGGTCAAAATTAAAGCTTCTGAGTAAGCAAAACTCTGTAAAAATGGCAATTTTGGTCACTGTTAGGGTTTAAAAAAGTGGTTATTCAACATGAGGCACGATCCAATTGACATGTTGAATCATTTTAGGTGCAGTCCAAAAAATCAAATTTCTGCCGAAAAACGATGACCGCGGAGCTGTCGAACGTTCCCAAAATGGTCAATTTCGATGAAATTTTAACATTTAATCTTTTGGCTGTAAATTGCGGTTGGGTGTGAATTATCACTTTTTCAACTAAAATAAATGTTTTTAAAGTCATTTCTGTGCCTGAAATTGGTCAAAATTGAAGCTTCTGAGTAAGCAAAACTCTGTAAAAATGGCAATTTTGGTCACGTGAGAGTTTAAAAAGTGGTTATTCAACATGAGGCACGATCCAATTGACATTTTGAATCATTGTAGGTACAGACCAAAAAATCAATTTCCTGCCGAAAAACGATGACAGCGGAGCTGTCGAACGTTCCCAAAATGGTCAATTTCGATGAAATTTTAACATTGAATCTTTTGGCTGTAAATTGCGGTTGGGTGTGAATTATCACTTTTTCAACTAAAATAAATGTATTTAAAGTCATTTCTGTGCCTGAAATTGGTCAAAATTGAAGCTTCTGAGTAAGCAAAACTCTGTAAAAATGGCAATTTTGGTCACGTGAGAGTTTAAAAAGTGGTTATTCAACATGAGGCACGATCCAATCGACATTTTGAATCATTTTAGGTACAGTCCAAAAGATCAATTTTCTGCCGAAAAACGATAACCGCGGAGCTGTCGAACGTTCCCAAAATGGTCAATTTCGATGAAATTTTAACATTGAATCTTTTGGCTGTAAATTAATGTTGGATGTGAATTATTACTTTTTCAACTAAAATAAATGTGTTTAAAGTAATTTCTGTGCCCGGGATGGGTCAAAATTAAAGCTTCTGAGTAAGCAAAACTCTGTAAAAATGGCAATTTTGGTCACTGTTAGGGTTTAAAAAAGTGGTTATTCAACATGAGGCACGATCCAATTGACATGTTGAATCATTTTAGGTGCAGTCCAAAAAATCAAATTTCTGCCGAAAAACGATGACCGCGGAGCTGTCGAACGTTCCCAAAATGGTCAATTTCGATGAAATTTTAACATTTAATCTTTTGGCTGTAAATTGCGGTTGGGTGTGAATTATCACTTTTTCAACTAAAATAAATGTATTAAGTCATTTCTGTGCCTGAAATTGGTCAAAATTGAAGCTTCTGAGTAAGCAAAACTCTTCAAAAATGGCAATTTTGGTCCCTGTGAGGGTTTAAAAAGTGAATATTCAACATGAGGCACGATCCAATTGACATTTTGAATCATTTTAGGTACATTCCAAAAAATTAATTTTCTGCCGAAAAACGATGACCGCGGAGCTGTCGAACGTTCCCAAAATGGTCAATTTCGATGAAATTTTAACATTGAATCTTTTGGCTGTAAATTAATGTTGGATGTGAATTATTACTTTTTCAACTAAAGTAAATGTGTTTAAATTCATTTCTGTGCCTGAAATTGGTCAAAATTGAAGCTTCTGAGTAAGCAAAACTCTGTAAAAATGGCAATTTTGGTCACTGTGAGAGTTTAAAAAGTGGTTATTCAACATAAGGCACGATCCAATTGACATTTTGAATCATTTTAGGTACAGTCCAAAAAATCAATTTTCTGCCGAAAAACGATTACCGCGGAGCTGTCGAACGTTCCCAAAATGGTCAATTTCGATGAAATTTTAACATTGAATCTTTTGGCTGTAAATTAATGTTGGATGTGAATTATTACTTTTTCAACTAAAATAAATGTATTTGAAGTAATGTCTGTGCGTGAAATTGGTCAAAATTAAAGCTTCTGAGTAAGCAAAACTCTGTAAAAATGGCAATTTTGGTCACTGTGAGGGTTTAAAAAGTGGTTATTCAACATGAGGCACAATCCAATTGACATTTTGAATCATTTTAGGTACAGTCCAAAAAATCAATTTTCTCCCGAAAAACGATAACCGCGGAGCTGTCGAACGTTCCCAAAATGGTCAATTTCGATGAAATTTTAACATTGAATCTTTTGGCTGTAAATTAATGTTGGATGTGAATTATTACTTTTTCAACTAAAATAAATGTGTTTAAAGTAATTTCTGTGCCCGGGATGGGTCAAAATTAAAGCTTCTGAGTAAGCAAAACTCTGTAAAAATGGCAATTTTGGTCCCTGTTAGGGTTTAAAAAGTGGTTATTCAACATGAGGCACGATCCAATTGACATGTTGAATCATTTTAGGTGCAGTCCAAAAAATCAATTTTCTGTAGAAAAACGATGACCGCGGAGCTGTCGAACGTTCCCAAAATGGTCAATTTCGATGAAATTTTAACATTGAATCTTTTGGCTGTAAATTAATGTTGGATGTGAATTATTACTTTTTCAACTAAAATAAATGTGTTTAAAGTCATTTCTGTACCTGAAATTGGTCAAAATTGAAGCTTCTGAGTAAGCAAAACTCTGTAAAAATGGCAATTTTGGTCCCTGTGAGGGTTTAAAAAGTTGTTATTCAACATGAGGCACGATCCAATTGACATTTTGAATCATTTTAGGTACAGTCCAAAAAACTCAATTTTCTCCCGAAAAACGATGACCGCGGAGCTGTCGAACGTTCCCAAAATTGTCAATTTCGATGAAATTTTAACATTGAATCTTTTGGATGTAAATGAATGTTGGATGAGAATTATTACTTTTTCAACTAAAATAAATGTGCTTAAAATCATTTCTGTGCCTGAAATTGGTCAAAATTGAAGCTTCTGAGTAAGCAAAACTCAGTAAAAATGGCAATTTTGGTCACTGTGAGGGTTTAAAAAGTGGTTATTCAACATGAGGCACGATCCAATTGACATTTTGAATCATTTTAGGTACAGTCCAAAAAATCAATTTTCTGCTGAAAAACGATGACCGCGGAGCTGTCGAACGTTCCCAAAATGGTCAATTTCGATGAAATTTTAACATTGAATCTTTTGGATGTAAATTAATGTTGGATGTGAATTATTACTTTTTCAACTAAAATAAATGTGTTTAAAGTCATATCTGTGCCTGAAATTGGTCAAATGAAGCTTCTGAGTAAGCAAAACTCTGTAAAAATGGCAATTTCGGTCCCTGTGAGGTTTTAAAAAGTGGTTATTCAACATGAGGCACGATCCAATTGACATTTTGAATCATTTTAAGTACAGTCCAAAAAATCAATTTTCTACCGAAAATCAATGACCACGGAGATGTCGAACGTTCCCAAAATGGTCAATTTCGATGAAATTTTAACATTGAATCTTTTGGATGTAATAATGTTGGATGAGAATTATTACTTTTTCAACTAAAATAAATGTGCTTGAATTCATTTCTGTACCTGAAATTGGTCAAAATTGAAGCTTCTGAGTAAGCAAAACTCAGTAAAAATGGCAATTTTGGTCACTGTGAGGGTTTAAAAAGTGGTTATTCAACATGAGGCACGATCCAATTGACATTTTGAATCATTTTAGGTACAGTCCAAAAAATCAATTTTCTGCTGAAAAACGATGACCGCGGAGCTGTCGAACGTTCCCAAAATGGTCAATTTCGATGAAATTTTAACATTGAATCTTTTGGATGTAAATTAATGTTGGATGTGAATTATTACTTTTTCAACTAAAATAAATGTGTTTAAAGTCATACCTGTGCCTGAAATTGGTCAAAATTGAAGCTTCTGAGTAAGCAAAACTCTGTAAAAATGGCAATTTTGGTCCCTGTGAGGTTTTAAAAAGTGGTTATTCAACATGAGGCACGATCCAATTGACATTTTGAATCATTTTAAGTACAGTCCAAAAAATCAATTTTCTACCGAAAATCAATGACCACGGAGATGTCGAACGTTCCCAAAATGGTCAATTTCGATGAAATTTTAACATTGAATCTTTTGGCTGTAAATTAATGTTGGATGTGAATTATTACCCTTTCAACTAAAATAAATGTGTTTAAAGTCCTTTCTGTGCCTGAAATTGGTCAAAATTGAAGCTTCTGAGTAAGCAAAACTCTGTAAAAATGGCAATTTTGGTCACTGTTAGAGTTTAAAAAGTGGTTATTCAACATGAGGCACGATCCAATTGACATTTTGAATCATTTCAGGCACAGTCCAAAAAATCAATTTTCTGCCGAAAAACGATGACCGCGGAGCTGTCGAACGTTCCCAAAATGGTCAATTTCTATGAAATTTTAACATTGAATCTTTTGGCTGTAAATTAATGTTGGATGTGAATTATTACTTTTTCAACTAAAATAAATGTTTTTAAAGTCATTTCTGTACCTGAAATTGGTCAAAATTGAAGCTTCTGAGTAAGCAAAACTCTGTAAAAATGGCAATTTTGGTCCCTGTGAGGGTTTAAAAAGTTGTTATTCAACATGAGGCACGATCCAATTGACATTTTGAATCATTGTAGGTACAGACCAAAAAATCAATTTCCTGCCGAAAAACGATGACAGCGGAGCTGTCGAACGTTCCCAAAATGGTCAATTTCGATGAAATTTTAACATTGAATCTTTTGGCTGTAAATTGCGGTTGGGTGTGAATTATCACTTTTTCAACTAAAATAAATGTATTTAAAGTCATTTCTGTGCCTGAAATTGGTCAAAATTGAAGCTTCTGAGTAAGCAAAACTCTGTAAAAATGGCAATTTTGGTCCCTGTGAGGGTTTAAAAAGTGAATATTCAACATGAGGCACGATCCAATTGACATTTTGAATCATTTTAGGTACATTCCAAAAAATTAATTTTCTGCCGAAAAACGATGACCGCGGAGCTGTCGAACGTTCCCAAAATGGTCAATTTCGATGAAATTTTAACATTGAATCTTTTGGCTGTAAATTAATGTTGGATGTGAATTATTACTTTTTCAACTAAAATAAATGTGTTTAAATTCATTTCTGTGCCTGAAATTGGTCAAAATTGAAGCTTCTGAGTAAGCAAAACTCTGTAAAAATGGCAATTTTGGTCACTGTGAGAGTTTAAAAAGTGGTTATTCAACATGAGGCACGATCCAATTGACATTTTGAATCATTTCAGGCACAGTCCAAAAAATCAATTTTCTGCCGAAAAACGATGACCGCGGAGCTGTCGAACGTTCCCAAAATGGTCAATTTCTATGAAATTTTAACATTGAATCTTTTGGCTGTAAATTAATGTTGGATGTGAATTATTACTTTTTCAACTAAAATAAATGTTTTTAAAGTCATTTCTGTGCCTGAAATTGGTCAAAATTGAAGCTTCTGAGTAAGCAAAACTCTGTAAAAATGGCAATTTTGGTCACTGTGAGAGTTTAAAAAGTGGTTATCAACATAAGGCACGATCCAATTGACATTTTGAATCATTTTAGGTACAGTCCAAAAAATCAATTTTCTGCCGAAAAACGATTACCGCGGAGCTGTTGAACGTTCCCAAAATGGTCAATTTCGATGAAATTTTAACATTGAATCTTTTGGCTGTAAATTAATGTTGGATGTGAATTATTACTTTTTCAACTAAAATAAATGTATTTGAAGTAATGTCTGTGCGTGAAATTGGTCAAAATTAAAGCTTCTGAGTAAGCAAAACTCTGTAAAAATGGCAATTTTGGTCACTGTGAGGGTCTAAAAAGTGGTTATTCAACATGAGGCACAATCCAATTGACATTTTGAATCATTTTAGGTACAGTCCAAAAAATCAATTTTCTCCCGAAAAACGATAACCGCGGAGCTGTCGAACGTTCCCAAAATGGTCAATTTCGATGAAATTTTAACATTGAATCTTTTGGCTGTAAATTAATGTTGGATGTGAATTATTACTTTTTCAACTAAAATAAATGTGTTTAAAGTAATTTCTGTGCCCGGGATGGGTCAAAATTAAAGCTTCTGAGTAAGCAAAACTCTGTAAAAATGGCAATTTTGGTCCCTGTTAGTGTTTAAAAAGTGGTTATTCAACATGAGGCACGATCCAATTGACATGTTGAATCATTTTAGGTGCAGTCCAAAAAATCAATTTTCTGTAGAAAAACGATGACCGCGGAGCTGTCGAACGTTCCCAAAATGGTCAATTTCGATGAAATTTTAACAATGAATCTTTTGGCTGTAAATTAATGTTGGATGTGAATTATTACTTTTTCAACTAAAATAAATGTGTTTAAAGTCATTTCTGTACCTGAAATTGGTCAAAATTGAAGCTTCTGAGTAAGCAAAACTCTGTAAAAATGGCAATTTTGGTCCCTGTGAGGGTTTAAAAAGTTGTTATTCAACATGAGGCACGATCCAATTGACATTTTGAATCATTTTAGGTACAGTCCAAAAAACTCAATTTTCTCCCGAAAAACGATGACCGCGGAGCTGTCGAACGTTCCCAAAATTGTCAATTTCGATGAAATTTTAACATTGAATCTTTTGGATGTAAATTAATGTTGGATGAGAATTATTACTTTTTCAACTAAAATAAATGTGCTTAAATTCATTTCTGTGCCTGAAATTGGTCAAAATTGAAGCTTCTGAGTAAGCAAAACTCAGTAAAAATGGCAATTTTGGTCACTGTGAGGGTTTAAAAAGTGGTTATTCAACATGAGGCACGATCCAATTGACATTTTGAATCATTTTAGGTACAGTCCAAAAAATCAATTTTCTGCTGAAAAACGATGACCGCGGAGCTGTCGAACGTTCCCAAAATGGTCAATTTCGATGAAATTTTAACATTGAATCTTTTGGATGTAAATTAATGTTGGATGTGAATTATTACTTTTTCAACTAAAATAAATGTGTTTAAAGTCATACCTGTGCCTGAAATTGGTCAAAATTGAAGCTTCTGAGTAAGCAAAACTCTGTAAAAATGGCAATTTTGGTCCCTGTGAGGTTTTAAAAAGTGGTTATTCAACATGAGGCACGATCCAATTGACATTTTGAATCATTTTAAGTACAGTCCAAAAAATCAATTTTCTACCGAAAATCAATGACCACGGAGATGTCGAACGTTCCCAAAATGGTCAATTTCGATGAAATTTTAACATTGAATCTTTTGGCTGTAAATTAATGTTGGATGTGAATTATTACCCTTTCAACTAAAATAAATGTGTTTAAAGTCCTTTCTGTGCCTGAAATTGGTCAAAATTGAAGCTTCTGAGTAAGCAAAACTCTGTAAAAATGGCAATTTTGGTCACTGTGAGAGTTTAAAAAGTGGTTATTCAACATGAGGCACGATCCAATTGACATTTTGAATCATTTCAGGCACAGTCCAAAAAATCAATTTTCTGCCGAAAAACGATGACCGCGGAGCTGTCGAACGTTCCCAAAATGGTCAATTTCTATGAAATTTTAACATTGAATCTTTTGGCTGTAAATTAATGTTGGATGTGAATTATTACTTTTTCAACTAAAATAAATGTTTTTAAAGTCATTTCTGTGCCTGAAATTGGTCAAAATTGAAGCTTCTGAGTAAGCAAAACTCTGTAAAAATGGCAATTTTGGTCACGTGAGAGTTTAAAAAGTGGTTATCAACATGAGGCACGATCCAATTGACATTTTGAATCATTGTAGGTACAGACCAAAAAATCAATTTCCTGCCGAAAAACGATGACCGCGGAGCTGTCGAACGTTCCTAAAATGGTCAATTTCGATGAAATTTTAACATTTAATCTTTTGGCTGTAAATTGCGGTTGGGTGTGAATTATCACTTTTTCAACTAAAATAAATGTATTTAAAGTCATTTCTGTGCCTGAAATTGGTCAAAATTGAAGCTTCTGAGTAAGCAAAACTCTTCAAAAATGGCAATGTTGGTCCCTGTGAGGGTTTAACAAGTGAATATTCAACATGAGGCACGATCCAATTGACATTTTGAATCATTTTAGGTACATTCCAAAAAATTAATTTTCTGCCGAAAAACGATGACCGCGGAGCTGTCGAACGTTCCCAAAATGGTCAATTTCGATGAAATTTTAACATTGAATCTTTTGGCTGTAAATTAATGTTGGATGTGAATTATTACTTTTTCAACTAAAATAAATGTGTTTAAAGTCATTTCTGTGCCTGAAATTGGTGAAAATTGAACCTTCTGAGTAAGCAAAACTCTGTAAAAATGGCAATTTTGGTCACGTGAGAGTTTAAAAAGTGGTTATTCAACATGAGGCACGATCCAATCGACATTTTGAATCATTTTAGGTACAGTCCAAAAGATCAATTTTCTGCCTAAAAACGATTACCGCGGAGCTGTTGAACGTTCCCAAAATGGTCAATTTCGATGAAATTTTAACATTTAATCTTTTGGCTGTAAATTAATGTTGGATGTGAATTATTACTTTTTCAACTAAAATAAATGTGTTTAAAGTAATTTCTGTGCCCGGGATGGGTCAAAATTAAAGCTTCTGAGTAAGCAAAACTCTGTAAAAATGGCAATTTTGGTCCCTGTTAGGGTTTAAAAAGTGGTTATTCAACATGACGCACGATCCAATTGACATGTTGAATCATTTTAGGTGCAGTCCAAAAAATCAATTTTCTGTAGAAAAACGATGACCGCGGAGCTGTCGAACGTTCCCAAAATGGTCAATTTCGATGAAATTTTAACATTGAATCTTTTGGCTGTAAATTAATGTTGGATGTGAATTATTACTTTTTCAACTAAAATAAATGTGTTTAAAGTCATTTCTGTACCTGAAATTGGTCAAAATTGAAGCTTCTGAGTAAGCAAAACTCTGTAAAAATGGCAATTTTGGTCCCTGTGAGGGTTTAAAAAGTTGTTATTCAATATGAGGCACGATCCAATTGACATTTTGAATCATTTTAGGTACAGTCCAAAAAACTCAATTTTCTCCCGAAAAACGATGACCGCGGAGCTGTCGAACGTTCCCCAAATGGTCAATTTCGATGAAATTTTAACATTGAATCTTTTGGCTGTAAATTAATGTTGGATGTGAATTATTACTTTTTCAACTAAAATAAATGTGTTTAAAGTCATTTCTGTGCCTGAAATTGGTCAAAATTGAACCTTCTGAGTAAGCAAAACTCTGTAAAAATGGCAATTTTGGTCACGTGAGAGTTTAAAAAGTGGTTATTCAACATGAGGCACGATCCAATCGACATTTTGAATCATTTTAGGTACAGTCCAAAAGATCAATTTTCTGCCTAAAAACGATTACCGCGGAGCTGTTGAACGTTCCCAAAATGGTCAATTTCGATGAAATTTTAACATTGAATCTTTTGGCTGTAAATTAATGTTGGATGTGAATTATTACTTTTTCAACTAAAATAAATGTGTTTAAAGTCATTTCTGTACCTGAAATTGGTCAAAATTGAAGCTTCTGAGTAAGCAAAACTCTGTAAAAATGGCAATTTTGGTCCCTGTGAGGGTTTAAAAAGTTGTTATTCAATATGAGGCACGATCCAATTGACATTTTGAATCATTTTAGGTACAGTCCAAAAAACTCAATTTTCTCCCGAAAAACGATGACCGCGGAGCTGTCGAACGTTCCCCAAATGGTCAATTTCGATGAAATTTTAACATTGAATCTTTTGGCTGTAAATTAATGTTGGATGTGAATTATTACTTTTTCAACTAAAATAAATGTGTTTAAAGTCATTTCTGTGCCTGAAATTGGTCAAAATTGAACCTTCTGAGTAAGCAAAACTCTGTAAAAATGGCAATTTTGGTCACGTGAGAGTTTAAAAAGTGGTTATTCAACATGAGGCACGATCCAATTGACATTTTGAATCATTGTAGGTACAGACCAAAAAATCAATTTCCTGCCGAAAAACGATGACCGCGGAGCTGTCGAACGTTCCCAAAATGGCCAATTTCGATGAAATTTTAACATTTAATCTTTTGGCTGTAAATTGCGGTTGGGTGTGAATTATCACTTTTTCAACTAAAATAAATGTATTTAAAGTCATTTCTGTGCCTGAAATTGGTCAAAATTGAAGCTTCTGAGTAAGCAAAACTCTTCAAAAATGGCAATGTTGGTCCCTGTGAGGGTTTAAAAAGTGAATATTCAACATGAGGCACGATCCAATTGACATTTTGAATCATTTTAGGTACATTCCAAAAAATTAATTTTCTGCCGAAAAACGATGACCGCGGAGCTGTCGAACGTTCCCAAAATGGTCAATTTCGATGAAATTTTAACATTGAATCTTTTGGCTGTAAATTAATGTTGGATGTGAATTATTACTTTTTCAACTAAAATAAATGTGTTTAAAGTCATTTCTGTGCCTGAAATTGGTGAAAATTGAACCTTCTGAGTAAGCAAAACTCTGTAAAAATGGCAATTTTGGTCACGTGAGAGTTTAAAAAGTGGTTATTCAACATGAGGCACGATCCAATCGACATTTTGAATCATTTTAGGTACAGTCCAAAAGATCAATTTTCTGCCTAAAAACGATTACCGCGGAGCTGTTGAACGTTCCCAAAATGGTCAATTTCGATGAAATTTTAACATTTAATCTTTTGGCTGTAAATTAATGTTGGATGTGAATTATTACTTTTTCAACTACAATAAATGTGTTTAAAGTCATTTCTGTGCCTGAAATTGGTCAAAATTGAAGCTTCTGAGTAAGCAAAACTCTGTAAAAATGGCAATTTTGGTCACTGTGAGAGTTTAAAAAGTGGTTATTCAACATAAGGCACGATCCAATTGACATTTTGAATCATTTTAGGTACAGTCCAAAAAATCAATTTTCTGCCGAAAAACGATTACCGCGGAGCTGTTGAACGTTCCCAAAATGGTCAATTTCGATGAAATTTTAACATTTAATCTTTTGGCTGTAAATTAATGTTGGATGTGAATTATTACTTTTTCAACTAAAATAAATGTATTTGAAGTAATGTCTGTGCGTGAAATTGGTCAAAATTAAAGCTTCTGAGTAAGCAAAACTCTGTAAAAATGGCAATTTTGGTCACTGTGAGGGTTTAAAAAGTGGTTATTCAACATGAGGCACAATCCAATTGACATTTTGAATCATTTTAGGTACAGACCAAAAAATCAATTTCCTGCCGAAAAACGATGACAGCGGAGCTGTCGAACGTTCCCAAAATGGTCAATTTCGATGAAATTTTAACATTGAATCTTTTGGCTGTAAATTGCGGTTGGGTGTGAATTATCACTTTTTCAACTAAAATAAATGTATTTAAAGTCATTTCTGTGCCTGAAATTGGTCAAAATTGAAGCTTCTGAGTAAGCAAAACTCTGTAAAAATGGCAATTTTGGTCACGTGAGAGTTTAAAAAGTGGTTATTCAACATGAGGCACGATCCAATTGACATTTTGAATCATTGTAGGTACAGACCAAAAAATCAATTTCCTGCCGAAAAACGATGACCGCGGAGCTGTCGAACGTTCCCAAAATGGTCAATTTCGATGAAATTTTAACATTTAATCTTTTGGCTGTAAATTGCGGTTGGGTGTGAATTATCACTTTTTCAACTAAAATAAATGTATTTAAAGTCATTTCTGTGCCTGAAATTGGTCAAAATTGAAGCTTCTGAGTAAGCAAAACTCTTCAAAAATGGCAATGTTGGTCCCTGTGAGGGTTTAAAAAGTGAATATTCAACATGAGGCACGATCCAATTGACATTTTGAATCATTTTAGGTACAGTCCAAAAAATCAATTTTCTGCTGAAAAACGATGACCGCGGAGCTGTCGAACGTTCCCAAAATGGTCAATTTCGATGAAATTTTAACATTGAATCTTTTGGATGTAAATTAATGTTGGATGTGAATTATTACTTTTTCAACTAAAATAAATGTGTTTAAAGTCATACCTGTGCCTGAAATTGGTCAAAATTGAAGCTTCTGAGTAAGCAAAACTCTGTAAAAATGGCAATTTTGGTCCCTGTGAGGTTTTAAAAAGTGGTTATTCAACATGAGGCACGATCCAATTGACATTTTGAATCATTTTAAGTACAGTCCAAAAAATCAATTTTCTACCGAAAATCAATGACCACGGAGATGTCGAACGTTCCCAAAATGGTCAATTTCGATGAAATTTTAACATTGAATCTTTTGGCTGTAAATTAATGTTGGATGTGAATTATTACCCTTTCAACTAAAATAAATGTGTTTAAAGTCCTTTCTGTGCCTGAAATTGGTCAAAATTGAAGCTTCTGAGTAAGCAAAACTCTGTAAAAATGGCAATTTTGGTCACTGTGAGAGTTTAAAAAGTGGTTATTCAACATGAGGCACGATCCAATTGACATTTATTTCAGGCACAGTCCAAAAAATCAATTTTCTGCCGAAAAACGATGACCGCGGAGCTGTCGAACGTTCCCAAAATGGTCAATTTCTATGAAATTTTAACATTGAATCTTTTGGCTGTAAATTAATGTTGGATGTGAATTATTACTTTTTCAACTAAAATAAATGTTTTTAAAGTCATTTCTGTGCCTGAAATTGGTCAAAATTGAAGCTTCTGAGTAAGCAAAACTCTGTAAAAATGGCAATTTTGGTCACGTGAGAGTTTAAAAAGTGGTTATCAACATGAGGCACGATCCAATTGACATTTTGAATCATTGTAGGTACAGACCAAAAAATCAATTTCCTGCCGAAAAACGATGACCGCGGAGCTGTCGAACGTTCCTAAAATGGTCAATTTCGATGAAATTTTAACATTTAATCTTTTGGCTGTAAATTGCGGTTGGGTGTGAATTATCACTTTTTCAACTAAAATAAATGTATTTAAAGTCATTTCTGTGCCTGAAATTGGTCAAAATTGAAGCTTCTGAGTAAGCAAAACTCTTCAAAAATGGCAATGTTGGTCCCTGTGAGGGTTTAACAAGTGAATATTCAACATGAGGCACGATCCAATTGACATTTTGAATCATTTTAGGTACATTCCAAAAAATTAATTTTCTGCCGAAAAACGATGACCGCGGAGCTGTCGAACGTTCCCAAAATGGTCAATTTCGATGAAATTTTAACATTGAATCTTTTGGCTGTAAATTAATGTTGGATGTGAATTATTACTTTTTCAACTAAAATAAATGTGTTTAAAGTCATTTCTGTGCCTGAAATTGGTGAAAATTGAACCTTCTGAGTAAGCAAAACTCTGTAAAAATGGCAATTTTGGTCACGTGAGAGTTTAAAAAGTGGTTATTCAACATGAGGCACGATCCAATCGACATTTTGAATCATTTTAGGTACAGTCCAAAAGATCAATTTTCTGCCTAAAAACGATTACCGCGGAGCTGTTGAACGTTCCCAAAATGGTCAATTTCGATGAAATTTTAACATTTAATCTTTTGGCTGTAAATTAATGTTGGATGTGAATTATTACTTTTTCAACTACAATAAATGTGTTTAAAGTCATTTCTGTGCCTGAAATTGGTCAAAATTGAAGCTTCTGAGTAAGCAAAACTCTGTAAAAATGGCAATTTTGGTCACTGTGAGAGTTTAAAAAGTGGTTATTCAACATAAGGCACGATCCAATTGACATTTTGAATCATTTTAGGTACAGTCCAAAAAATCAATTTTCTGCCGAAAAACGATTACCGCGGAGCTGTTGAACGTTCCCAAAATGGTCAATTTCGATGAAATTTTAACATTTAATCTTTTGGCTGTAAATTAATGTTGGATGTGAATTTTTACTTTTTCAACTAAAATAAATGTATTTGAAGTAATGTCTGTGCGTGAAATTGGTCAAAATTCAAGCTTCTGAGTAAGCAAAACTCTGTAAAAATGGCAATTTTGGTCACTGTGAGGGTTTAAAAAGTGGTTATTCAACATGAGGCACAATCCAATTGACATTTTGAATCATTTTAGGTACAGTCCAAAAAATCAATTTTCTCCCGAAAAACGATAACCGCGGAGCTGTCGAACGTTCCCAAAATGGTCAATTTCGATGAAATTTTAACATTGAATCTTTTGGCTGTAAATTAATGTTGGATGTGAATTATTACTTTTTCAACTAAAATAAATGTGTTTAAAGTAATTTCTGTGCCCGGGATGGGTCAAAATTAAAGCTTCTGAGTAAGCAAAACTCTGTAAAAATGGCAATTTTGGTCCCTGTTAGGGTTTAAAAAGTGGTTATTCAACATGACGCACGATCCAATTGACATGTTGAATCATTTTAGGTGCAGTCCAAAAAATCAATTTTCTGTAGAAAAACGATGACCGCGGAGCTGTCGAACGTTCCCAAAATGGTCAATTTCGATGAAATTTTAACATTGAATCTTTTGGCTGTAAATTAATGTTGGATGTGAATTATTACTTTTTCAACTAAAATAAATGTGTTTAAAGTCATTTCTGTACCTGAAATTGGTCAAAATTGAAGCTTCTGAGTAAGCAAAACTCTGTAAAAATGGCAATTTTGGTCCCTGTGAGGGTTTAAAAAGTTGTTATTCAATATGAGGCACGATCCAATTGACATTTTGAATCATTTTAGGTACAGTCCAAAAAACTCAATTTTCTCCCGAAAAACGATGACCGCGGAGCTGTCGAACGTTCCCCAAATGGTCAATTTCGATGAAATTTTAACATTGAATCTTTTGGCTGTAAATTAATGTTGGATGTGAATTATTACTTTTTCAACTAAAATAAATGTGTTTAAAGTCATTTCTGTGCCTGAAATTGGTCAAAATTGAACCTTCTGAGTAAGCAAAACTCTGTAAAAATGGCAATTTTGGTCACGTGAGAGTTTAAAAAGTGGTTATTCAACATGAGGCACGATCCAATCGACATTTTGAATCATTTTAGGTACAGTCCAAAAGATCAATTTTCTGCCTAAAAACGATTACCGCGGAGCTGTTGAACGTTCCCAAAATGGTCAATTTCGATGAAATTTTAACATTGAATCTTTTGGCTGTAAATTAATGTTGGATGTGAATTATTACTTTTTCAACTAAAATAAATGTGTTTAAAGTCATTTCTGTACCTGAAATTGGTCAAAATTGAAGCTTCTGAGTAAGCAAAACTCAGTAAAAATGGCAATTTTGGTCACGTGAGAGTTTAAAAAGTGGTTATTCAACATGAGGCACGATCCAATTGACATTTTGAATCATTGTAGGTACAGACCAAAAAATCAATTTCCTGCCGAAAAACGATGACCGCGGAGCTGTCGAACGTTCCCAAAATGGCCAATTTCGATGAAATTTTAACATTTAATCTTTTGGCTGTAAATTGCGGTTGGGTGTGAATTATCACTTTTTCAACTAAAATAAATGTATTTAAAGTCATTTCTGTGCCTGAAATTGGTCAAAATTGAAGCTTCTGAGTAAGCAAAACTCTTCAAAAATGGCAATGTTGGTCCCTGTGAGGGTTTAAAAAGTGAATATTCAACATGAGGCACGATCCAATTGACATTTTGAATCATTTTAGGTACATTCCAAAAAATTAATTTTCTGCCGAAAAACGATGACCGCGGAGCTGTCGAACGTTCCCAAAATGGTCAATTTCGATGAAATTTTAACATTGAATCTTTTGGCTGTAAATTAATGTTGGATGTGAATTATTACTTTTTCAACTAAAATAAATGTGTTTAAAGTCATTTCTGTGCCTGAAATTGGTGAAAATTGAACCTTCTGAGTAAGCAAAACTCTGTAAAAATGGCAATTTTGGTCACGTGAGAGTTTAAAAAGTGGTTATTCAACATGAGGCACGATCCAATCGACATTTTGAATCATTTTAGGTACAGTCCAAAAGATCAATTTTCTGCCTAAAAACGATTACCGCGGAGCTGTTGAACGTTCCCAAAATGGTCAATTTCGATGAAATTTTAACATTTAATCTTTTGGCTGTAAATTAATGTTGGATGTGAATTATTACTTTTTCAACTACAATAAATGTGTTTAAAGTCATTTCTGTGCCTGAAATTGGTCAAAATTGAAGCTTCTGAGTAAGCAAAACTCTGTAAAAATGGCAATTTTGGTCACTGTGAGAGTTTAAAAAGTGGTTATTCAACATAAGGCACGATCCAATTGACATTTTGAATCATTTTAGGTACAGTCCAAAAAATCAATTTTCTGCCGAAAAACGATTACCGCGGAGCTGTTGAACGTTCCCAAAATGGTCAATTTCGATGAAATTTTAACATTTAATCTTTTGGCTGTAAATTAATGTTGGATGTGAATTATTACTTTTTCAACTAAAATAAATGTATTTGAAGTAATGTCTGTGCGTGAAATTGGTCAAAATTAAAGCTTCTGAGTAAGCAAAACTCTGTAAAAATGGCAATTTTGGTCACTGTGAGGGTTTAAAAAGTGGTTATTCAACATGAGGCACAATCCAATTGACATTTTGAATCATTTTAGGTACAGTCCAAAAAATCAATTTTCTCCCGAAAAACGATAACCGCGGAGCTGTCGAACGTTCCCAAAATGGTCAATTTCGATGAAATTTTAACATTGAATCTTTTGGCTGTAAATTAATGTTGGATGTGAATTATTACTTTTTCAACTAAAATAAATGTGTTTAAAGTAATTTCTGTGCCCGGGATGGGTCAAAATTAAAGCTTCTGAGTAAGCAAAACTCTGTAAAAATGGCAATTTTGGTCCCTGTTAGGGTTTAAAAAGTGGTTATTCAACATGAGGCACGATCCAATTGACATGTTGAATCATTTTAGGTGCAGTCCAAAAAATCAATTTTCTGTAGAAAAACGATGACCGCGGAGCTGTCGAACGTTCCCAAAATGGTCAATTTCGATGAAATTTTAACAATGAATCTTTTGGCTGTAAATTAATGTTGGATGTGAATTATTACTTTTTCAACTAAAATAAATGTGTTTAAAGTCATTTCTGTACCTGAAATTGGTCAAAATTGAAGCTTCTGAGTAAGCAAAACTCTGTAAAAATGGCAATTTTGGTCCCTGTGAGGGTTTAAAAAGTTGTTATTCAACATGAGGCACGATCCAATTGACATTTTGAATCATTTTAGGTACAGTCCAAAAAACTCAATTTTCTCCCGAAAAACGATGACCGCGGAGCTGTCGAACGTTCCCAAAATTGTCAATTTCGATGAAATTTTAACATTGAATCTTTTGGATGTAAATTAATGTTGGATGAGAATTATTACTTTTTCAACTAAAATAAATGTGCTTAAATTCATTTCTGTGCCTGAAATTGGTCAAAATTGAAGCTTCTGAGTAAGCAAAACTCAGTAAAAATGGCAATTTTGGTGACTGTGAGGGTTTAAAAAGTGGTTATTCAACATGAGGCACGATCCAATTGACATTTTGAATCATTTTAGGTACAGTCCAAAAAATCAATTTTCTGCTGAAAAACGATGACCGCGGAGCTGTCGAACGTTCCCAAAATGGTCAATTTCGATGAAATTTTAACATTGAATCTTTTGGATGTAAATTAATGTTGGATGTGAATTATTACTTTTTCAACTAAAATAAATGTGTTTAAAGTCATACCTGTGCCTGAAATTGGTCAAAATTGAAGCTTCTGAGTAAGCAAAACTCTGTAAAAATGGCAATTTTGGTCCCTGTGAGGTTTTAAAAAGTGGTTATTCAACATGAGGCACGATCCAATTGACATTTTGAATCATTTTAGGTACAGTCCAAAAAATCAATTTTCTGCCGAAAAACGATTACCGCGGAGCTGTTGAACGTTCCCAAAATGGTCAATTTCGATGAAATTTTAACATTTAATCTTTTGGCTGTAAATTAATGTTGGATGTGAATTTTTACTTTTTCAACTAAAATAAATGTATTTGAAGTAATGTCTGTGCGTGAAATTGGTCAAAATTCAAGCTTCTGAGTAAGCAAAACTCTGTAAAAATGGCAATTTTGGTCACTGTGAGGGTTTAAAAAGTGGTTATTCAACATGAGGCACAATCCAATTGACATTTTGAATCATTTTAGGTACAGTCCAAAAAATCAATTTTCTCCCGAAAAACGATAACCGCGGAGCTGTCGAACGTTCCCAAAATGGTCAATTTCGATGAAATTTTAACATTGAATCTTTTGGCTGTAAATTAATGTTGGATGTGAATTATTACTTTTTCAACTAAAATAAATGTGTTTAAAGTAATTTCTGTGCCCGGGATGGGTCAAAATTAAAGCTTCTGAGTAAGCAAAACTCTGTAAAAATGGCAATTTTGGTCCCTGTTAGGGTTTAAAAAGTGGTTATTCAACATGACGCACGATCCAATTGACATGTTGAATCATTTTAGGTGCAGTCCAAAAAATCAATTTTCTGTAGAAAAACGATGACCGCGGAGCTGTCGAACGTTCCCAAAATGGTCAATTTCGATGAAATTTTAACATTGAATCTTTTGGCTGTAAATTAATGTTGGATGTGAATTATTACTTTTTCAACTAAAATAAATGTGTTTAAAGTCATTTCTGTACCTGAAATTGGTCAAAATTGAAGCTTCTGAGTAAGCAAAACTCTGTAAAAATGGCAATTTTGGTCCCTGTGAGGGTTTAAAAAGTTGTTATTCAATATGAGGCACGATCCAATTGACATTTTGAATCATTTTAGGTACAGTCCAAAAAACTCAATTTTCTCCCGAAAAACGATGACCGCGGAGCTGTCGAACGTTCCCCAAATGGTCAATTTCGATGAAATTTTAACATTGAATCTTTTGGCTGTAAATTAATGTTGGATGTGAATTATTACTTTTTCAACTAAAATAAATGTGTTTAAAGTCATTTCTGTGCCTGAAATTGGTCAAAATTGAACCTTCTGAGTAAGCAAAACTCTGTAAAAATGGCAATTTTGGTCACGTGAGAGTTTAAAAAGTGGTTATTCAACATGAGGCACGATCCAATCGACATTTTGAATCATTTTAGGTACAGTCCAAAAGATCAATTTTCTGCCTAAAAACGATTACCGCGGAGCTGTTGAACGTTCCCAAAATGGTCAATTTCGATGAAATTTTAACATTGAATCTTTTGGCTGTAAATTAATGTTGGATGTGAATTATTACTTTTTCAACTAAAATAAATGTGTTTAAAGTCATTTCTGTACCTGAAATTGGTCAAAATTGAAGCTTCTGAGTAAGCAAAACTCAGTAAAAATGGCAATTTTGGTCACGTGAGAGTTTAAAAAGTGGTTATTCAACATGAGGCACGATCCAATTGACATTTTGAATCATTGTAGGTACAGACCAAAAAATCAATTTCCTGCCGAAAAACGATGACCGCGGAGCTGTCGAACGTTCCCAAAATGGCCAATTTCGATGAAATTTTAACATTTAATCTTTTGGCTGTAAATTGCGGTTGGGTGTGAATTATCACTTTTTCAACTAAAATAAATGTATTTAAAGTCATTTCTGTGCCTGAAATTGGTCAAAATTGAAGCTTCTGAGTAAGCAAAACTCTTCAAAAATGGCAATGTTGGTCCCTGTGAGGGTTTAAAAAGTGAATATTCAACATGAGGCACGATCCAATTGACATTTTGAATCATTTTAGGTACATTCCAAAAAATTAATTTTCTGCCGAAAAACGATGACCGCGGAGCTGTCGAACGTTCCCAAAATGGTCAATTTCGATGAAATTTTAACATTGAATCTTTTGGCTGTAAATTAATGTTGGATGTGAATTATTACTTTTTCAACTAAAATAAATGTATTTGAAGTAATGTCTGTGCGTGAAATTGGTCAAAATTAAAGCTTCTGAGTAAGCAAAACTCTGTAAAAATGGCAATTTTGGTCACTGTGAGGGTTTAAAAAGTGGTTATTCAACATGAGGCACAATCCAATTGACATTTTGAATCATTTTAGGTACAGTCCAAAAAATCAATTTTCTCCCGAAAAACGATAACCGCGGAGCTGTCGAACGTTCCCAAAATGGTCAATTTCGATGAAATTTTAACATTGAATCTTTTGGCTGTAAATTAATGTTGGATGTGAATTATTACTTTTTCAACTAAAATAAATGTGTTTAAAGTAATTTCTGTGCCCGGGATGGGTCAAAATTAAAGCTTCTGAGTAAGCAAAACTCTGTAAAAATGGCAATTTTGGTCCCTGTTAGGGTTTAAAAAGTGGTTATTCAACATGAGGCACGATCCAATTGACATGTTGAATCATTTTAGGTGCAGTCCAAAAAATCAATTTTCTGTAGAAAAACGATGACCGCGGAGCTGTCGAACGTTCCCAAAATGGTCAATTTCGATGAAATTTTAACAATGAATCTTTTGGCTGTAAATTAATGTTGGATGTGAATTATTACTTTTTCAACTAAAATAAATGTGTTTAAAGTCATTTCTGTACCTGAAATTGGTCAAAATTGAAGCTTCTGAGTAAGCAAAACTCTGTAAAAATGGCAATTTTGGTCCCTGTGAGGGTTTAAAAAGTTGTTATTCAACATGAGGCACGATCCAATTGACATTTTGAATCATTTTAGGTACAGTCCAAAAAACTCAATTTTCTCCCGAAAAACGATGACCGCGGAGCTGTCGAACGTTCCCAAAATTGTCAATTTCGATGAAATTTTAACATTGAATCTTTTGGATGTAAATTAATGTTGGATGAGAATTATTACTTTTTCAACTAAAATAAATGTGCTTAAATTCATTTCTGTGCCTGAAATTGGTCAAAATTGAAGCTTCTGAGTAAGCAAAACTCAGTAAAAATGGCAATTTTGGTCACTGTGAGGGTTTAAAAAGTGGTTATTCAACATGAGGCACGATCCAATTGACATTTTGAATCATTTTAGGTACAGTCCAAAAAATCAATTTTCTGCTGAAAAACGATGACCGCGGAGCTGTCGAACGTTCCCAAAATGGTCAATTTCGATGAAATTTTAACATTGAATCTTTTGGATGTAAATTAATGTTGGATGTGAATTATTACTTTTTCAACTAAAATAAATGTGTTTAAAGTCATACCTGTGCCTGAAATTGGTCAAAATTGAAGCTTCTGAGTAAGCAAAACTCTGTAAAAATGGCAATTTTGGTCCCTGTGAGGTTTTAAAAAGTGGTTATTCAACATGAGGCACGATCCAATTGACATTTTGAATCATTTTAAGTACAGTCCAAAAAATCAATTTTCTACCGAAAATCAATGACCACGGAGATGTCGAACGTTCCCAAAATGGTCAATTTCGATGAAATTTTAACATTGAATCTTTTGGCTGTAAATTAATGTTGGATGTGAATTATTACCCTTTCAACTAAAATAAATGTGTTTAAAGTCCTTTCTGTGCCTGAAATTGGTCAAAATTGAAGCTTCTGAGTAAGCAAAACTCTGTAAAAATGGCAATTTTGGTCACTGTGAGAGTTTAAAAAGTGGTTATTCAACATGAGGCACGATCCAATTGACATTTATTTCAGGCACAGTCCAAAAAATCAATTTTCTGCCGAAAAACGATGACCGCGGAGCTGTCGAACGTTCCCAAAATGGTCAATTTCTATGAAATTTTAACATTGAATCTTTTGGCTGTAAATTAATGTTGGATGTGAATTATTACTTTTTCAACTAAAATAAATGTTTTTAAAGTCATTTCTGTGCCTGAAATTGGTCAAAATTGAAGCTTCTGAGTAAGCAAAACTCTGTAAAAATGGCAATTTTGGTCACGTGAGAGTTTAAAAAGTGGTTATCAACATGAGGCACGATCCAATTGACATTTTGAATCATTGTAGGTACAGACCAAAAAATCAATTTCCTGCCGAAAAACGATGACCGCGGAGCTGTCGAACGTTCCTAAAATGGTCAATTTCGATGAAATTTTAACATTTAATCTTTTGGCTGTAAATTGCGGTTGGGTGTGAATTATCACTTTTTCAACTAAAATAAATGTATTTAAAGTCATTTCTGTGCCTGAAATTGGTCAAAATTGAAGCTTCTGAGTAAGCAAAACTCTTCAAAAATGGCAATGTTGGTCCCTGTGAGGGTTTAACAAGTGAATATTCAACATGAGGCACGATCCAATTGACATTTTGAATCATTTTAGGTACATTCCAAAAAATTAATTTTCTGCCGAAAAACGATGACCGCGGAGCTGTCGAACGTTCCCAAAATGGTCAATTTCGATGAAATTTTAACATTGAATCTTTTGGCTGTAAATTAATGTTGGATGTGAATTATTACTTTTTCAACTAAAATAAATGTGTTTAAAGTCATTTCTGTGCCTGAAATTGGTGAAAATTGAACCTTCTGAGTAAGCAAAACTCTGTAAAAATGGCAATTTTGGTCACGTGAGAGTTTAAAAAGTGGTTATTCAACATGAGGCACGATCCAATCGACATTTTGAATCATTTTAGGTACAGTCCAAAAGATCAATTTTCTGCCTAAAAACGATTACCGCGGAGCTGTTGAACGTTCCCAAAATGGTCAATTTCGATGAAATTTTAACATTTAATCTTTTGGCTGTAAATTAATGTTGGATGTGAATTATTACTTTTTCAACTACAATAAATGTGTTTAAAGTCATTTCTGTGCCTGAAATTGGTCAAAATTGAAGCTTCTGAGTAAGCAAAACTCTGTAAAAATGGCAATTTTGGTCACTGTGAGAGTTTAAAAAGTGGTTATTCAACATAAGGCACGATCCAATTGACATTTTGAATCATTTTAGGTACAGTCCAAAAAATCAATTTTCTGCCGAAAAACGATTACCGCGGAGCTGTTGAACGTTCCCAAAATGGTCAATTTCGATGAAATTTTAACATTTAATCTTTTGGCTGTAAATTAATGTTGGATGTGAATTTTTACTTTTTCAACTAAAATAAATGTATTTGAAGTAATGTCTGTGCGTGAAATTGGTCAAAATTCAAGCTTCTGAGTAAGCAAAACTCTGTAAAAATGGCAATTTTGGTCACTGTGAGGGTTTAAAAAGTGGTTATTCAACATGAGGCACAATCCAATTGACATTTTGAATCATTTTAGGTACAGTCCAAAAAATCAATTTTCTCCCGAAAAACGATAACCGCGGAGCTGTCGAACGTTCCCAAAATGGTCAATTTCGATGAAATTTTAACATTGAATCTTTTGGCTGTAAATTAATGTTGGATGTGAATTATTACTTTTTCAACTAAAATAAATGTGTTTAAAGTAATTTCTGTGCCCGGGATGGGTCAAAATTAAAGCTTCTGAGTAAGCAAAACTCTGTAAAAATGGCAATTTTGGTCCCTGTTAGGGTTTAAAAAGTGGTTATTCAACATGACGCACGATCCAATTGACATGTTGAATCATTTTAGGTGCAGTCCAAAAAATCAATTTTCTGTAGAAAAACGATGACCGCGGAGCTGTCGAACGTTCCCAAAATGGTCAATTTCGATGAAATTTTAACATTGAATCTTTTGGCTGTAAATTAATGTTGGATGTGAATTATTACTTTTTCAACTAAAATAAATGTGTTTAAAGTCATTTCTGTACCTGAAATTGGTCAAAATTGAAGCTTCTGAGTAAGCAAAACTCTGTAAAAATGGCAATTTTGGTCCCTGTGAGGGTTTAAAAAGTTGTTATTCAATATGAGGCACGATCCAATTGACATTTTGAATCATTTTAGGTACAGTCCAAAAAACTCAATTTTCTCCCGAAAAACGATGACCGCGGAGCTGTCGAACGTTCCCCAAATGGTCAATTTCGATGAAATTTTAACATTGAATCTTTTGGCTGTAAATTAATGTTGGATGTGAATTATTACTTTTTCAACTAAAATAAATGTGTTTAAAGTCATTTCTGTGCCTGAAATTGGTCAAAATTGAACCTTCTGAGTAAGCAAAACTCTGTAAAAATGGCAATTTTGGTCACGTGAGAGTTTAAAAAGTGGTTATTCAACATGAGGCACGATCCAATCGACATTTTGAATCATTTTAGGTACAGTCCAAAAGATCAATTTTCTGCCTAAAAACGATTACCGCGGAGCTGTTGAACGTTCCCAAAATGGTCAATTTCGATGAAATTTTAACATTGAATCTTTTGGCTGTAAATTAATGTTGGATGTGAATTATTACTTTTTCAACTAAAATAAATGTGTTTAAAGTCATTTCTGTACCTGAAATTGGTCAAAATTGAAGCTTCTGAGTAAGCAAAACTCTGTAAAAATGGCAATTTTGGTCACGTGAGAGTTTAAAAAGTGGTTATTCAACATGAGGCACGATCCAATTGACATTTTGAATCATTGTAGGTACAGACCAAAAAATCAATTTCCTGCCGAAAAACGATGACCGCGGAGCTGTCGAACGTTCCCAAAATGGCCAATTTCGATGAAATTTTAACATTTAATCTTTTGGCTGTAAATTGCGGTTGGGTGTGAATTATCACTTTTTCAACTAAAATAAATGTATTTAAAGTCATTTCTGTGCCTGAAATTGGTCAAAATTGAAGCTTCTGAGTAAGCAAAACTCTTCAAAAATGGCAATGTTGGTCCCTGTGAGGGTTTAAAAAGTGAATATTCAACATGAGGCACGATCCAATTGACATTTTGAATCATTTTAGGTACATTCCAAAAAATTAATTTTCTGCCGAAAAACGATGACCGCGGAGCTGTCGAACGTTCCCAAAATGGTCAATTTCGATGAAATTTTAACATTGAATCTTTTGGCTGTAAATTAATGTTGGATGTGAATTATTACTTTTTCAACTAAAATAAATGTGTTTAAAGTCATTTCTGTGCCTGAAATTGGTGAAAATTGAACCTTCTGAGTAAGCAAAACTCTGTAAAAATGGCAATTTTGGTCACGTGAGAGTTTAAAAAGTGGTTATTCAACATGAGGCACGATCCAATCGACATTTTGAATCATTTTAGGTACAGTCCAAAAGATAAATTTTCTGCCTAAAAACGATTACCGCGGAGCTGTTGAACGTTCCCAAAATGGTCAATTTCGATGAAATTTTAACATTTAATCTTTTGGCTGTAAATTAATGTTGGATGTGAATTATTACTTTTTCAACTACAATAAATGTGTTTAAAGTCATTTCTGTGCCTGAAATTGGTCAAAATTGAAGCTTCTGAGTAAGCAAAACTCTGTAAAAATGGCAATTTTGGTCACTGTGAGAGTTTAAAAAGTGGTTATTCAACATAAGGCACGATCCAATTGACATTTTGAATCATTTTAGGTACAGTCCAAAAAATCAATTTTCTGCCGAAAAACGATTACCGCGGAGCTGTTGAACGTTCCCAAAATGGTCAATTTCGATGAAATTTTAACATTTAATCTTTTGGCTGTAAATTAATGTTGGATGTGAATTATTACTTTTTCAACTAAAATAAATGTATTTGAAGTAATGTCTGTGCGTGAAATTGGTCAAAATTAAAGCTTCTGAGTAAGCAAAACTCTGTAAAAATGGCAATTTTGGTCACTGTGAGGGTTTAAAAAGTGGTTATTCAACATGAGGCACAATCCAATTGACATTTTGAATCATTTTAGGTACAGTCCAAAAAATCAATTTTCTACTGAAAAACGATGACCGCGGAGCTGTCGAACGTTCCCAAAATGGTCAATTTCGATGAAATTTTAACATTGAATCTTTTGGCTGTAAATTAATGTTGGATGTGAATTATTACCCTTTCAACTAAAATAAATGTGTTTAAAGTCCTTTCTGTGCCTGAAATTGGTCAAAATTGAAGCTTCTGAGTAAGCAAAACTCTGTAAAAATGGCAATTTTGGTCACTGTGAGAGTTTAAAAAGTGGTTATTCAACATGAGGCACGATCCAATTGACATTTTGAATCATTTCAGGCACAGTCCAAAAAATCAATTTTCTGCCGAAAAACGATGACCGCGGAGCTGTGGAACGTTCCCAAAATGGTCAATTTCTATGAAATTTTAACATTGAATCTTTTGGCTGTAAATTAATGTTGGATGTGAATTATTACTTTTTCAACTAAAATAAATGTTTTTAAAGTCATTTCTGTGCCTGAAATTGGTCAAAATTGAAGCTTCTGAGTAAGCAAAACTCTGTAAAAATGGCAATTTTGGTCACGTGAGAGTTTAAAAAGTTGTTATTCAACATGAGGCACGATCCAATCGACATTTTGAATCATTTTAGGTACAGTCCAAAAAACTCAATTTTCTCCCGAAAAACGATGACCGCGGAGCTGTTGAACGTTCCCAAAATGGTCAATTTCGATGAAATTTTAACATTTAATCTTTTGGCTGTAAATTAATGTTGGATGTGAATTATTACTTTTTCAACTACAATAAATGTGTTTAAAGTCATTTCTGTGCCTGAAATTGGTCAAAATTGAAGCTTCTGAGTAAGCAAAACTCTGTAAAAATGGCAATTTTGGTCACTGTGAGAGTTTAAAAAGTGGTTATTCAACATAAGGCACGATCCAATTGACATTTTGAATCATTTTAGGTACAGTCCAAAAAATCAATTTTCTGCCGAAAAACGATTACCGCGGAGCTGTTGAACGTCCCAAAATGGTCAATTTCGATGAAATTTTAACATGGAATCTTTTGGCTGTAAATTAATGTTGGATGTGAATTATTACTTTTTCAACTAAAATAAATGTATTTGAAGTAATGTCTGTGCGTGAAATTGGTCAAAATTAAAGCTTCTGAGTAAGCAAAACTCTGTAAAAATGGCAATTTTGGTCACTGTGAGGGTTTAAAAAGTGGTTATTCAACATGAGGCACAATCCAATTGACATTTTGAATCATTTTAGGTACAGTCCAAAAAATCAATTTTCTCCCGAAAAACGATAACCGCGGAGCTGTCGAACGTTCCCAAAATGGTCAATTTCGATGAAATTTTAACATTGAATCTTTTGGCTGTAAATTAATGTTGGATGTGAATTATTACTTTTTCAACTAAAATAAATGTGTTTAAAGTAATTTCTGTGCCCGGGATGGGTCAAAATTAAAGCTTCTGAGTAAGCAAAACTCTGTAAAAATGGCAATTTTGGTCCCTGTTAGGGTTTAAAAAGTGGTTATTCAACATGAGGCACGATCCAATTGACATGTTGAATCATTTTAGGTGCAGTCCAAAAAATCAATTTTCTGTAGAAAAACGATGACCGCGGAGCTGTCGAACGTTCCCAAAATTGTCAATTTCGATGAAATTTTAACATTGAAACTTTTGGATGTAAATTAATGTTGGATGAGAATTATTACTTTTTCAACTAAAATAAATGTGCTTAAATTCATTTCTGTGCCTGAAATTGGTCAAAATTGAAGCTTCTGAGTAAGCAAAACTCAGTAAAAATGGCAATTTTGGTCACTGTGAGGGTTTAAAAAGTGGTTATTCAACATGAGGCACGATCCAATTGACATTTTGAATCATTTTAGGTACAGTCCAAAAAATCAATTTTCTGCTGAAAAACGATGACCGCGGAGCTGTCGAACGTTCCCAAAATGGTCAATTTCGATGAAATTTTAACATTGAATCTTTTGGATGTAAATTAATGTTGGATGTGAATTATTACTTTTTCAACTAAAATAAATGTGTTTAAAGTCATATCTGTGCCTGAAATTGGTCAAAATTGAAGCTTCTGAGTAAGCAAAACTCTGTAAAAATGGCAATTTTGGTCCCTGTGAGGTTTTAAAAAGTGGTTATTCAACATGAGGCACGATCCAATTGACATTTTGAATCATTTTAAGTACAGTCCAAAAAATCAATTTTCTACCGAAAATCAATGACCACGGAGATGTCGAACGTTCCCAAAATGGTCAATTTCGATGAAATTTTAACATTGAATCTTTTGGCTGTAAATTAATGTTGGATGTGAATTATTACCCTTTCAACTAAAATAAATGTGTTTAAAGTCCTTTCTGTGCCTGAAATTGGTCAAAATTGAAGCTTCTGAGTAATCAAAACTCTGTAAAAATGGCAATTTTGGTCACTGTGAGAGTTTAAAAAGTGGTTATTCAACATGAGGCACGATCCAATTGACATTTTGAATCATTTCAGGCACAGTCCAAAAAATCAATTTTCTGCCGAAAAACGATGACCGCGGAGCTGTCGAACGTTCCCAAAATGGTCAATTTCTATGAAATTTTAACATTGAATCTTTTGGCTGTAAATTAATGTTGGATGTGAATTATTACTTTTTCAACTAAAATAAATGTTTTTAAAGTCATTTCTGTGCCTGAAATTGGTCAAAATTGAAGCTTCTGAGTAAGCAAAACTCTGTAAAAATGGCAATTTTGGTCACGTGAGAGTTTAAAAAGTGGTTATTCAACATGAGGCACGATCCAATCGACATTTTGAATCATTTTAGGTACAGTCCAAAAGATCAATTTTCTGCCGAAAAACGATTACCGCGGAGCTGTTGAACGTTCCCAAAATGGTCAATTTCGATGAAATTTTAACATTTAATCTTTTGGCTGTAAATTAATGTTGGATGTGAATTATTACTTTTTCAACTACAATAAATGTGTTTAAAGTCATTTCTGTGCCTGAAATTGGTCAAAATTGAAGCTTCTGAGTAAGCAAAACTCTTAAAAAATGGCAATTTTGGTCACTGTGAGAGTTTAAAAAGTGGTTATTCAACATAAGGCACGATCCAATTGACATTTTGAATCATTTTAGGTACAGTCCAAAAAATCAATTTTCTGCCGAAAAACAATTACCGCGGAGCTGTTGAACGTTCCCAAAATGGTCAATTTCGATGAAATTTTAACATTGAATCTTTTGGCTGTAAATTAATGTTGGATGTGAATTATTACTTTTTCAACTAAAATAAATGTATTTGAAGTAATGTCTGTGCGTGAAATTGGTCAAAATTAAAGCTTCTGAGTAAGCAAAACTCTGTAAAAATGGCAATTTTGGTCACTGTGAGGGTTTAAAAAGTGGTTATTCAACATGAGGCACAATCCAATTGACATTTTGAATCATTTTAGGTACAGTCCAAAAAATCAATTTTCTCCCAAAAAACGATAACCGCAGAGCTGTTGAACGTTCCCAAAATGATCAATTTCGATGAAATTTTAACATTGAATCTTTTGGCTGTAAATTAATGTTGGATGTGAATTATTACTTTTTCAACTAAAATAAATGTGTTTAAAGTAATTTCTGTGCCCGGGATGGGTCAAAATTAAAGCTTCTGAGTAAGCAAAACTCTGTAAAAATGGCAATTTTGGTCCCTGTTAGGGTTTAAAAAGTGGTTATTCAACATGAGGCACGATCCAATTGACATGTTGAATCATTTTAGGTACAGTCCAAAAAATCAATTTTCTGTAGAAAAACGATGACCGCGGAGCTGTCGAACGTTCCCAAAATGGTCAATTTCGATGAAATTTTAACATTGAATCTTTTGGCTGTAAATTAATGTTGGATGTGAATTATTACTTTTTCAACTAAAATAAATGTGTTTAAAGTCATTTCTGTGCCTGAAATTGGTCAAAATTGAAGCTTCTGAGTAAGCAAAACTCTTCAAAAATGGCAATTTTGGTCCCTGTGAGGGTTTAAAAAGTGGTTATTCAACATGAGGCATGATCCAATTGACATTTTGAATCATTTTAGGTACATTCCAAAAAATCAAATTTCTGCCGAAAAACGATGACCGCGGAGCTGTCGAACGTTCCCAAAATGGTCAATTTCGATGAAATTTTAACATTGAATCTTTTGGCTGTAAATTAATGTTGGATGTGAATTTTTCAACTAAAATAAATGTTTTTAAAGTCATTTCTGTGCCTGAAATTGGTCAAAATTGAAGCTTCTGAGTAAGCAAAACTCTGTAAAAATGGCAATTTTGGTCACGTGAGAGTTTAAAAAGTGGTTATTCAACATGAGGCACGATCCAATCGACATTTTGAATCATTTTAGGTACAGTCCAAAAGATCAATTTTCTGCCGAAAAACGATTACCGCGGAGCTG
Source organism: Lissotriton helveticus (assembly GCF_964261635.1). Classification (NCBI taxonomy): domain Eukaryota; kingdom Metazoa; phylum Chordata; class Amphibia; order Caudata; family Salamandridae; genus Lissotriton; species Lissotriton helveticus. The sequence goes on from NC_136070.1 coordinate 762,199,963, forward strand.
TTGAACGTTCCCAAAATGGTCAATTTCGATGAAATTTTAACATTTAATCTTTTGGCTGTAAATTAATGTTGGATGTGAATTATTACTTTTTCAACTACAATAAATGTGTTTAAAGTCATTTCTGTGCCTGAAATTGGTCAAAATTGAAGCTTCTGAGTAAGCAAAACTCTGTAAAAATGGCAATTTTGGTCACTGTGAGAGTTTAAAAAGTGGTTATTCAACATAAGGCACGATCCAATTGACATTTTGAATCATTTTAGGTACAGTCCAAAAAATCAATTTTCTGCCGAAAAACGATTACCGCGGAGCTGTTGAACGTTCCCAAAATGGTCAATTTCGATGAAATTTTAACATTGAATCTTTTGGCTGTAAATTAATGTTGGATGTGAATTATTACTTTTTCAACTAAAATAAATGTATTTGAAGTAATGTCTGTGCGTGAAATTGGTCAAAATTAAAGCTTCTGAGTAAGCAAAACTCTGTAAAAATGGCAATTTTGGTCCCTGTGAGGGTTTAAAAAGTTGTTATTCAATATGAGGCACGATCCAATTGACATTTTGAATCATTTTAGGTACAGTCCAAAAAACTCAATTTTCTCCCGAAAAACGATGACCGCGGAGCTGTCGAACGTTCCCAAAATTGTCAATTTCGATGAAATTTTAACATTGAATCTTTTGGATGTAAATTAATGTTGGATGAGAATTATTACTTTTTCAACTAAAATAAATGTGCTTAAATTCATTTCTGTGCCTGAAATTGGTCAAAATTGAAGCTTCTGAGTAAGCAAAACTCAGTAAAAATGGCAATTTTGGTCACTGTGAGGGTTTAAAAAGTGGTTATTCAACATGAGGCACGATCCAATTGACATTTTGAATCATTTTAGGTACAGTCCAAAAAATCAATTTTCTGCTGAAAAACGATGACCGCGGAGCTGTCGAACGTTCCCAAAATGGTCAATTTCGATGAAATTTTAACATTGAATCTTTTGGATGTAAATTAATGTTGGATGTGAATTATTACTTTTTCAACTAAAATAAATGTGTTTAAAGTCATATCTGTGCCTGAAATTGGTCAAAATTGAAGCTTCTGAGTAAGCAAAACTCTGTAAAAATGGCAATTTTGGTCCCTGTGAGGTTTTAAAAAGTGGTTATTCAACATGAGGCACGATCCAATTGACATTTTGAATCATTTTAAGTACAGTCCAAAAAATCAATTTTCTACCGAAAATCAATGACCACGGAGATGTCGAACGTTCCCAAAATGGTCAATTTCGATGAAATTTTAACATTGAATCTTTTGGCTGTAAATTAATGTTGGATGTGAATTATTACCCTTTCAACTAAAATAAATGTGTTTAAAGTCCTTTCTGTGCCTGAAATTGGTCAAAATTGAAGCTTCTGAGTAAGCAAAACTCTGTAAAAATGGCAATTTTGGTCACTGTGAGAGTTTAAAAAGTGGTTATTCAACATGAGGCACGATCCAATTGACATTTTGAATCATTTCAGGCACAGTCCAAAAAATCAATTTTCTGCCGAAAAACGATGACCGCGGAGCTGTCGAACTTCCCAAAATGGTCAATTTCTATGAAATTTTAACATTGAATCTTTTGGCTGTAAATTAATGTTGGATGTGAATTATTACTTTTTCAACTAAAATAAATGTTTTTAAAGTCATTTCTGTGCCTGAAATTGGTCAAAATTGAAGCTTCTGAGTAAGCAAAACTCTGTAAAAATGGCAATTTTGGTCACGTGAGAGTTTAAAAAGTGGTTATTCAACATGAGGCACGATCCAATCGACATTTTGAATCATTTTAGGTACAGTCCAAAAGATCAATTTTCTGCCGAAAAACGATAACCGCGGAGCTGTTGAACGTTCCCAAAATGGTCAATTTCGATGAAATTTTAACATTGAATCTTTTGGCTGTAAATTAATGTTGGATGTGAATTATTACTTTTTCAACTAAAATAAATGTGTTTAAAGTAATTTCTGTGCCCGGGATGGGTCAAAATTAAAGCTTCTGAGTAAGCAAAACTCTGTAAAAATGGCAATTTTGGTCCCTGTTAGGGTTTAAAAAGTGGTTATTCAACATGAGGCACGATCCAATTGACATGTTGAATCATTTTAGGTACAGTCCAAAAAATCAATTTTCTGTAGAAAAACGATGACCGCGGAGCTGTCGAACGTTCCCAAAATGGTCAATTTCGATGAAATTTTAACATTGAATCTTTTGGCTGTAAATTAATGTTGGATGTGAATTATTACTTTTTCAACTAAAATAAATGTGTTTAAAGTCATTTCTGTGCCTGAAATTGGTCAAAATTGAAGCTTCTGAGTAAGCAAAACTCTTCAAAAATGGCAATATTGGTCCCTGTGAGGGTTTAAAAAGTGGTTATTCAACATGAGGCATGATCCAATTGACATTTTGAATCATTTTAGGTACATTCCAAAAAATCAAATTTCTGCCGAAAAACGATGACCGCGGAGCTGTCGAACGTTCCCAAAATGGTCAATTTCGATGAAATTTTAACATTGAATCTTTTGGCTGTAAATTAATGTTGGATGTGAATTTTTCAACTAAAATAAATGTTTTTAAAGTCATTTCTGTGCCTGAAATTGGTCAAAATTGAAGCTTCTGAGTAAGCAAAACTCTGTAAAAATGGCAATTTTGGTCACGTGAGAGTTTAAAAAGTGGTTATTCAACATGAGGCACGATCCAATCGACATTTTGAATCATTTTAGGTACAGTCCAAAAGATCAATTTTCTGCCGAAAAACGATTACCGCGGAGCTGTTGAACGTTCCCAAAATGGTCAATTTCGATGAAATTTTAACATTTAATCTTTTGGCTGTAAATTAATGTTGGATGTGAATTATTACTTTTTCAACTACAATAAATGTGTTTAAAGTCATTTCTGTGCCTGAAATTGGTCAAAATTGAAGCTTCTGAGTAAGCAAAACTCTGTAAAAATGGCAATTTTGGTCACTGTGAGAGTTTAAAAAGTGGTTATTCAACATAAGGCACGATCCAATTGACATTTTGAATCATTTTAGGTACAGTCCAAAAAATCAATTTTCTGCCGAAAAACGATTACCGCGGAGCTGTTGAACGTTCCCAAAATGGTCAATTTCGATGAAATTTTAACATTGAATCTTTTGGCTGTAAATTAATGTTGGATGTGAATTATTACTTTTTCAACTAAAATAAATGTATTTGAAGTAATGTCTGTGCGTGAAATTGGTCAAAATTAAAGCTTCTGAGTAAGCAAAACTCTGTAAAAATGGCAATTTTGGTCCCTGTGAGGGTTTAAAAAGTTGTTATTCAATATGAGGCACGATCCAATTGACATTTTGAATCATTTTAGGTACAGTCCAAAAAACTCAATTTTCTCCCGAAAAACGATGACCGCGGAGCTGTCGAACGTTCCCAAAATTGTCAATTTCGATGAAATTTTAACATTGAATCTTTTGGATGTAAATTAATGTTGGATGAGAATTATTACTTTTTCAACTAAAATAAATGTGCTTAAATTCATTTCTGTGCCTGAAATTGGTCAAAATTGAAGCTTCTGAGTAAGCAAAACTCAGTAAAAATGGCAATTTTGGTCACTGTGAGGGTTTAAAAAGTGGTTATTCAACATGAGGCACGATCCAATTGACATTTTGAATCATTTTAGGTACAGTCCAAAAAATCAATTTTCTGCTGAAAAACGATGACCGCGGAGCTGTCGAACGTTCCCAAAATGGTCAATTTCGATGAAATTTTAACATTGAATCTTTTGGATGTAAATTAATGTTGGATGTGAATTATTACTTTTTCAACTAAAATAAATGTGTTTAAAGTCATATCTGTGCCTGAAATTGGTCAAAATTGAAGCTTCTGAGTAAGCAAAACTCTGTAAAAATGGCAATTTTGGTCCCTGTGAGGTTTTAAAAAGTGGTTATTCAACATGAGGCACGATCCAATTGACATTTTGAATCATTTTAAGTACAGTCCAAAAAATCAATTTTCTACCGAAAATCAATGACCACGGAGATGTCGAACGTTCCCAAAATGGTCAATTTCGATGAAATTTTAACATTGAATCTTTTGGCTGTAAATTAATGTTGGATGTGAATTATTACCCTTTCAACTAAAATAAATGTGTTTAAAGTCCTTTCTGTGCCTGAAATTGGTCAAAATTGAAGCTTCTGAGTAAGCAAAACTCTGTAAAAATGGCAATTTTGGTCACTGTGAGAGTTTAAAAAGTGGTTATTCAACATGAGGCACGATCCAATTGACATTTTGAATCATTTCAGGCACAGTCCAAAAAATCAATTTTCTGCCGAAAAACGATGACCGCGGAGCTGTCGAACTTCCCAAAATGGTCAATTTCTATGAAATTTTAACATTGAATCTTTTGGCTGTAAATTAATGTTGGATGTGAATTATTACTTTTTCAACTAAAATAAATGTTTTTAAAGTCATTTCTGTGCCTGAAATTGGTCAAAATTGAAGCTTCTGAGTAAGCAAAACTCTGTAAAAATGGCAATTTTGGTCACGTGAGAGTTTAAAAAGTGGTTATTCAACATGAGGCACGATCCAATCGACATTTTGAATCATTTTAGGTACAGTCCAAAAGATCAATTTTCTGCCGAAAAACGATAACCGCGGAGCTGTTGAACGTTCCCAAAATGGTCAATTTCGATGAAATTTTAACATTGAATCTTTTGGCTGTAAATTAATGTTGGATGTGAATTATTACTTTTTCAACTAAAATAAATGTGTTTAAAGTAATTTCTGTGCCCGGGATGGGTCAAAATTAAAGCTTCTGAGTAAGCAAAACTCTGTAAAAATGGCAATTTTGGTCCCTGTTAGGGTTTAAAAAGTGGTTATTCAACATGAGGCACGATCCAATTGACATGTTGAATCATTTTAGGTACAGTCCAAAAAATCAATTTTCTGTAGAAAAACGATGACCGCGGAGCTGTCGAACGTTCCCAAAATGGTCAATTTCGATGAAATTTTAACATTGAATCTTTTGGCTGTAAATTAATGTTGGATGTGAATTATTACTTTTTCAACTAAAATAAATGTGTTTAAAGTCATTTCTGTGCCTGAAATTGGTCAAAATTGAAGCTTCTGAGTAAGCAAAACTCTTCAAAAATGGCAATATTGGTCCCTGTGAGGGTTTAAAAAGTGGTTATTCAACATGAGGCATGATCCAATTGACATTTTGAATCATTTTAGGTACATTCCAAAAAATCAAATTTCTGCCGAAAAACGATGACCGCGGAGCTGTCGAACGTTCCCAAAATGGTCAATTTCGATGAAATTTTAACATTGAATCTTTTGGCTGTAAATTAATGTTGGATGTGAATTTTTCAACTAAAATAAATGTTTTTAAAGTCATTTCTGTGCCTGAAATTGGTCAAAATTGAAGCTTCTGAGTAAGCAAAACTCTGTAAAAATGGCAATTTTGGTCACGTGAGAGTTTAAAAAGTGGTTATTCAACATGAGGCACGATCCAATCGACATTTTGAATCATTTTAGGTACAGTCCAAAAGATCAATATTCTGCCGAAAAACGATTACCGCGGAGCTGTTGAACGTTCCCAAAATGGTCAATTTCGATGAAATTTTAACATTTAATCTTTTGGCTGTAAATTAATGTTGGATGTGAATTATTACTTTTTCAACTACAATAAATGTGTTTAAAGTCATTTCTGTGCCTGAAATTGGTCAAAATTGAAGCTTCTGAGTAAGCAAAACTCTGTAAAAATGGCAATTTTGGTCACTGTGAGAGTTTAAAAAGTGGTTATTCAACATAAGGCACGATCCAATTGACATTTTGAATCATTTTAGGTACAGTCCAAAAAATCAATTTTCTGCCGAAAAACGATTACCGCGGAGCTGTTGAACGTTCCCAAAATGGTCAATTTCGATGAAATTTTAACATTGAATCTTTTGGCTGTAAATTAATGTTGGATGTGAATTATTACTTTTTCAACTAAAATAAATGTATTTGAAGTAATGTCTGTGCGTGAAATTGGTCAAAATTAAAGCTTCTGAGTAAGCAAAACTCTGTAAAAATGGCAATTTTGGTCACTGTGAGGGTTTAAAAAGTGGTTATTCAACATGAGGCACAATCCAATTGACATTTTGAATCATTTTAGGTACAGTCCAAAAAATCAATTTTCTCCCAAAAAACGATAACCGCGGAGCTGTCGAACGTTCCCAAAATGGTCAATTTCGATGAAATTTTAACATTGAATCTTTTGGCTGTAAATTAATGTTGGATGTGAATTATTACTTTTTCAACTAAAATAAATGTGTTTAAAGTAATTTCTGTGCCCGGGATGGGTCAAAATTAAAGCTTCTGAGTAAGCAAAACTCTGTAAAAATGGCAATTTTGGTCCCTGTTAGGGTTTAAAAAGTGGTTATTCAACATGAGGCACGATCCAATTGACATGTTGAATCATTTTAGGTACAGTCCAAAAAATCAATTTTCTGTAGAAAAACGATGACCGCGGAGCTGTCGAACGTTCCCAAAATGGTCAATTTCGATGAAATTTTAACATTGAATCTTTTGGCTGTAAATTAATGTTGGATGTGAATTATTACTTTTTCAACTAAAATAAATTTGTTTAAAGTCATTTCTGTGCCTGAAATTGGTCAAAATTGAAGCTTCTGAGTAAGCAAAACTCTTCAAAAATGGCAATTTTGGTCCCTGTGAGGGTTTAAAAAGTGGTTATTCAACATGAGGCATGATCCAATTGACATTTTGAATCATTTTAGGTACATTCCAAAAAATCAAATTTCTGCCGAAAAACGATGGCCGCGGAGCTGTCGAACGTTCCCAAAATGGTCAATTTCGATGAAATTTTAACATTGAATCTTTTGGCTGTAAATTAATGTTGGATGTGAATTATTACTTTTTCAACTAAAATAAATGTGTTTAAAGTCATTTCTGTACCTGAAATTGGTCAAAATTAAAGCTTCTGAGTAAGCAAAACTCAGTAAAAATGGCAATTTTGGTCACTGTGAGGGTTTAAAAAGTGGTTATTCAACATGAGGCACGATCCAATTGACATTTTGAATCATTTTAGGTACAGTCTAAAAAATCAATTTTCTGCTGAAAAACGATGACCGCGGAGCTGTCGAACGTTCCCAAAATGGTCAATTTCGATGAAATTTCAACATTGAATCTTTTGGATGTAAATTAATGTTGGATGTGAATTATTACTTTTTCAACTAAAATAAATGTGTTTAAAGTCATTTCTGTGCCTGAAAGTGGTCAAAATTGAAGCTTCTGAGTAAGCAAAACTCTGTAAAAATGGCAATTTTGGTCCCTGTGAGGTTTTAAAAAGTGGTTATTCAACATGAGGCACGATCCAATTGACATTTTGAATCATTTTAAGTACAGTCCAAAAAATCAATTTTCTACCGAAAATCAATGACCACGGAGATGTCGAACGTTCCCAAAATGGTCAATTTCGATGAAATTTTAACATTGAATCTTTTGGCTGTAAATTAATGTTGGATGTGAATTATTACCTTTTCAACTAAAATAAATGTGTTTAAAGTCCTTTCTGTGCCTGAAATTGGTCAAAATTGAAGCTTTGAGTAAGCAAAACTCTGTAAAAATGGCAATTTTGGTCACTGTGAGAATTTAAAAAGTGGTTATTCAACATGAGGCACGATCCAATTGACATTTTGAATCATTTTAGGTACAGTCCAAAAAATCAATTTTCTGCCGAAAAACGATTACCGCGGAGCTGTTGAACGTTCCCAAAATGGTCAATTTCGATGAAATTTTAACATTGAATCTTTTGGCTGTAAATTAATGTTGGATGAGAATTATTACTTTTTCAACTAAAATAAATGTGTTTAAAGTCATTTCTGTGCCTGAAATTGGTCAAAATTGAAGCTTCTGAGTAAGCAAAACTCTGTAAAAATAGCAATTTTGGTCACTGTGAGAGTTTAAAAAGTGGTTATTCAACATGAGGCACGATCCAATTGACATTTTGAATCATTGTAGGTACAGCCCAAAAAATCCATTTCCTGCCGAAAAACGATGAACGCGGAGCTGTCGAACGTTCCCAAAAAGGCCAATTTCGATGAAATTTTAACATTTCATCTTTTGGCTGTAAATTGCGGTTGGGTGTGAATTATCACTTTTTCAACTAAAATAAATGTGTTTAAAGTCATTTCTGTGCCTGAAATTGGTCAAAATTGAAGCTTCTGAGTAAGCAAAACTCTGTAAAAATGGCAATTTTGGTCACTGTGAGAGTTTAAAAAGTGGTTATTCAACATGAGGCACGATCCAATTGACATTTTGAATCATTTTAGGTACAGTCCAAAAGATCAATTTTCTGCCGAAAAACGATGACCGCGGAGCTGTCGAACGTTCCCAAAATGGTCAATTTCGATGAAATTTTAACATTTAATCTTTTGGCTGTAAATTAATGTTGGATGTGAATTATTACTTTTTCAACTACAATAAATGTGTTTAAAGTCATTTCTGTGCCTGAAATTGGTCAAAATTGAAGCTTCTGAGTAAGCAAAACTCTGTAAAAATGGCAATTTTGGTCACTGTGAGAGTTTAAAAAGTGGTTATTCAACATAAGGCACGATCCAATTGACATTTTGAATCATTTTAGGTACAGTCCAAAAAATCAATTTTCTGCCGAAAAACGATTACCGCGGAGCTGTCGAACGTTCCCAAAATGGTCAATTTCGATGAAATTTTAACATTGAATCTTTTGGATGTAAATTAATATTGGATGTGAATTATTACTTTTTCAACTAAAATAAATGTGTTTAAAGTCATTTCTGTGCCTGAAAGTGGTCAAAATTGAAGCTTCTGAGTAAGCAAAACTCTGTAAAAATGGCAATTTTGGTCCCTGTGAGGGTTTAAAAAGTGGTTATTCAACATGAGGCACGATCCAATTGACATTTTGAATCATTTTAAGTACAGTCCAAAAAATCAATTTTCTACCGAAAATCAATGACCACGGAGATGTCGAACGTTCCCAAAATGGTCAATTTCGATGAAATTTTAACATTGAATCTTTTGGCTGTAAATTAATGTTGGATGTGAATTATTACCTTTTCAACTAAAATAAATGTGTTTAAAGTCCTTTCTGTGCCTGAAATTGGTCAAAATTGAAGCTTCTGAGTAAGCAAAACTCTGTAAAAATGGCAATTTTGGTCACTGTGAGAGTTTAAAAAGTGGTTATTCAACATGAGGCACGATCCAATTGACATTTTGAATCATTTTAGGTACAGTCCAAAAAATCAATTTTCTGCCGAAAAACGATTACCGCGGAGCTGTTGAACGTTCCCAAAATGGTCAATTTCGATGAAATTTTAACATTGAATCTTTTGGCTGTAAATTAATGTTGGATGAGAATTATTACTTTTTCAACTAAAATAAATGTGTTTAAAGTCATTTCTGTGCCTGAAATTGGTCAAAATTGAAGCTTCTGAGTAAGCAAAACTCTGTAAAAATAGCAATTTTGGTCACTGTGAGAGTTTAAAAAGTGGTTATTCAACATGAGGCACGATCCAATTGACATTTTGAATCATTGTAGGTACAGCCCAAAAAATCCATTTCCTGCCGAAAAACGATGAACGCGGAGCTGTCGAACGTTCCCAAAAAGGCCAATTTCGATGAAATTTTAACATTTCATCTTTTGGCTGTAAATTGCGGTTGGGTGTGAATTATCACTTTTTCAACTAAAATAAATGTGTTTAAAGTCATTTCTGTGCCTGAAATTGGTCAAAATTGAAGCTTCTGAGTAAGCAAAACTCTGTAAAAATGGCAATTTTGGTCACTGTGAGAGTTTAAAAAGTGGTTATTCAACATGAGGCACGATCCAATTGACATTTTGAATCATTTTAGGTACAGTCCAAAAGATCAATTTTCTGCCGAAAAACGATGACCGCGGAGCTGTCGAACGTTCCCAAAATGGTCAATTTCGATGAAATTTTAACATTTAATCTTTTGGCTGTAAATTAATGTTGGATGTGAATTATTACTTTTTCAACTAAAATAAATGTGTTTAAAGTCATTTCTGTGCCTGAAATTGGTCAAAATTGAAGCTTCTGAGTAAGCAAAACTCTGTAAAAATGGCAATTTTGACAAAATTGTTTGCTTACTTTCCCCTGAGGCGAAAAGCCGGGGGCGTTCTTCTCTTCCTGCCTGTAGAGCGAATTACAGTGTGTGTGACTTTTTAGGAATATTTTTTTAAACTGCTGTACATATTTTACTGGGCGCTTTTTTATCACCCCTGTAGAATCGCCACCCAGAAGGTGAGATCGAATTCACCTCCTTGGGTTTACTAGTGCTGATTGATCCTACCGGCGCAGCCGAGTAAAGGCGCTGACGCCGGTAGACGCCGAATTGCCGCCGCCATCTTAGGAAGGCAGGCAGGGTAGCGGTCCAGCTTCTCGACCACTCCCGCCCTCCCGCCTTATTTAAGGTTCAGCTGCCGGCTCCTCCGGTAAAATTGTTTGCTTACTTTCCCCTGAGGCGAAAAGCCGGGGGCGTTCTTCTCTTCCTGCCTGTAGAGCGAATTACAGTGTGTGTGACTTTTTAGGAATATTTTTTTAAACTGCTGTACATATTTTACTGGGCGCTTTTTTATCACCCCTGTAGAATCGCCACCCAGAAGGTGAGATCGAATTCACCTCCTTGGGTTTACTAGTGCTGATTGATCCTACCGGCGCAGCCGAGTAAAGGCGCTGACGCCGGTAGACGCCGAATTGCCGCCGCCATCTTAGGAAGGCAGGCAGGGTAGCGGTCCAGCTTCTCGACCACTCCCACCCTCCTATCATGTGTAAATACAACTACACGTCCCGACCGCGCAGCGGGCGGGCGCAGCGGGCGCGCCGATGGCGCGCCGAAGGCGCGCCTAAGGCAAGCCCGTCTGCGCCCGTCCGCGCCTGGCCCGGGCCTAGGGCCAGTCCCCCTGCTCAGGCTACTACCGACTCACGGGTAAGTTGGTCTAGGGCACAGCTGTTACAAATAGGAGTGGGCTCCTGTGTTACATCGGCCCGCTGCCCCCCTAATAACCTGGACGGACAGGCTTTTAACTGTCCTCAGTGTAACCTATCTCTCCCCCCTTGGAGTGAACGTATCTTACCTCTCTCTCCTGCTCCGGAGGCTCGTATTTTGAAACTAGCATTGATCAACTGCAGATCCCTTCCTCGACACGCCAATGAAATTTGGTCGATTCTGACCACTTACAGTTGGGATATTCTATTTCTTACAGAATCATGGACTAAAGATACCTCGAACCCGGATATCCATCTTGCCACCCCCCCGGAGTACCGCTTTCTGGGAATTAACCGAGAGCGAAAAACGGGAGGTGGTTTGGCCATCCTATACAAATCCCACCTCAACATAACCATTAAAAAAATTATGAACATTGGACTAATTGAGGCTTTGTATTTTTCTATTGCTGACCCAGCTGCAGTTTACTTTACTGGCATCTTAGTCTACAATCCCCCTAAAGCTTCACCCTCTGCATTATCTCAGTTGATAAGCAGTATCACGGATCTATCCCTTAAGCACCCGCACTTTATGGTTCTAGGAGATTTTAACCTCCATGTAGATGATCCTACCTGTATTCAAGCAAGGCGTTTTCTTGACGCCCTTCATAGCTTAAGCCTGAAGCAATTAATCCAAGGTCCTACACACGTGGCTGGCCACACGCTGGATCTTATTTTCTCCAACCTCCCAGGGATCACTATTTATCCTTCCCTCCCCCTTACCTGGTCGGATCATTTTTTACTTAGGGTGGACATTCCCCTCCCTCAGGCACCTATTCCGGTGGTATTGGGAACAGATTATAGGAGAAAATGGCATAAGATCACCTGCTCGGCCTTAGAGCCGTTAATTAGCTACCCTCTAGAGTCTCAAGTGGTAAACATTGATGACTGCGTTAATACATTCAACACGATCTTATCGGCTGCGGTGGACGAAATTGCTCCACTCCTACCGGTATCCTCGGCAAGATCTCGCCCCTCTGCTCCTTGGTTCTCAGATTTTTTACGGACAGAGAAAAGTCACTGTAAAAGATTAGAACGCTGCTGGAGACGGACATATGATGCTGAGGCTAAAATTATCTACAAAGCTGCCCTTAAGAAATTTATTAAACTAAAAAAATCTGCTATGACAGAGTTCTTTGCCACTCAAATAAAAGCCGCTGGCAATTCAGCTAAGACTCTGTTTAAAATTGTCAAAGACTTTGTAAAACCTCCTGCTATGACCCCCAACAACTTAGCCAACCAGTCTCTTTGCAGCGGACTATCTGATTTTTTTCAAGAAAAAATCGAAAAAATTGCATCCTCCTTTCCTCCACCTGCCACTCCCCTTCCCTTGGCCTCTACCACCCAGGATACGGTTCCTACCCTAGACTCCTTTAAGGCTCTTACGCCGGATCTTGCACTTAAATTATTTGTACTGTGCAAATCGGGTTCCCCGGTAGATCCTGTCCCCCCAAAAATCATGAGTGAACTGTCTACCCTATTGCTAGAGCCACTCACCACCATCTGGAATGCCTCCCTTCGATTAGGACAATTCCCTTCCGCGTGGAAGGAGGCTCTCCTTGTGCCCATCCTGAAGAAGGCCGATGCTGACCCTACGCAATTCACTAACTACCGGCCCATTTCCCTTCTTCCGAAACCCTCGAAGGTTTTGGAGAAGGCAGTCCAACTACAACTGGCAGAGTACTTAGAGACCCACTCTCTGCTACATGACTCCCAGTCCGGTTTTCGTGCGGGTTTCAGTACAGAGACCGCTCTACTAGAGGTTGCGGAGACTGTGCGAGAGTGTGTGGATAAGGGCGAGGAGGCCATGTTGGTTCTCCTCGACCTATCCGCCGCTTTCGATACTGTGTCCCATCAAATTCTCCTAGGCCGACTAGAGCAGATTGGATTGAGCGGCACTGCCTTAGCATGGGTCAGTTCTTTTCTTCTGGAACGTTCACAGAGGGTTCTTCTCAGACCCTTTAAATCTGGATGCAAACCACTCGAACGCGGAGTCCCACAAGGCTCAGCGCTAAGCCCTCTGTTTTTTAATGTCTACCTAGCCCCTCTGGCCAGAGTGGTGGAGGCATGTGGAGTCAGAGTGATCTCATATGCTGATGATACTCAGCTGATATTCTCATTTAGAGATCACTCTGACTCCAGCCTCTCCAGCTTCCGCCATTGTCTGGGCGAAATTTGTGCGTGGATGTCCTCAAATCACCTACGGCTTAACACTGACAAGACTGAGGTCCTGTTTTTTAATCAAAAAATGACCATCCCACCCCCACTCTGGTGGCCTACGGTACTTAACCCCCCTCCAGTCCCGGTCCACTCTGCCCGCAATCTGGGGTTCACATTTGATGATACCCTTTCCTGTAGCCCTCAAATCAATAAGGTAACGGCGACCTGCTTTGGCAAACTAAAAATGATGAGAAAGATCTTCCCTTTTCTGCCAATGGAGGCTCGCAGAACCGTTACTCAGGCTTTAATCATTGCCCATCTGGATTACGCCAACAGTCTATATGCGGGGGCCCCTCTGTATCAAATTGAACGCCTGCAGGTGATACAGAATGCTGCGGCAAGACTGATTGGTAACATCCCATATAGACACTCTATCTCTGCGTTTCGTAAAGAACTCCACTGGCTCCCTATAGCCAGCCGTATCAAATTCAAAACGCTTGTTCTGGCCTATCGTGCTCTGAACGACGCCGGCCCAGAATACTTAAGAAAAAGATTGAGACTGTCTTACTCAGTCAGAGACCTTCGCTCTAACAATCTACGTCTCATGCTTGTGCCTAGATTCCGGCGCTCAAGAATGGGTGGCAGAGCCTTCGCTGTCTTAGCTGCCAAACACTGGAACAGCTTACCGATCGACCTGAGATTCGCTCCATCTGAAGCTCTGTTTCGTAGAGGCCTGAAAACTTGGCTATTTGCTTCTATCTAGATTGCTCCTCCCTTCTAGCAGATAATTTTAGCGCCGGGACACCCCCGTGGGGGGTAGCCGTGCGCTTTATAAAATCCATAAATAAATAATAAATAAATTTTGGTCCCTGTGAGGGTTTAAAAAGTGGTTATTCAACATGAGGCACGATCCAATTGACATTTTGAATCATTTTAAGTACAGTCCAAAAAATCAATTTTCTACCGAAAATCAATGACCACGGAGATGTCGAACGTTCCCAAAATGGTCAATTTCGATGAAATTTTAACATTGAATCTTTTGGCTGTAAATTAATGTTGGATGTGAATTATTACCTTTTCAACTAAAATAAATGTGTTTAAAGTCCTTTCTGTGCCTGAAATTGGTCAAAATTGAAGCTTCTGAGTAAGCAAAACTCTGTAAAAATGGCAATTTTGGTCACTGTGAGAGTTTAAAAAGTGGTTATTCAACATGAGGCACGATCCAATTGACATTTTGAATCATTTTAGGTACAGTCCAAAAAATCAATTTTCTGCCGAAAAACGATTACCGCGGAGCTGTTGAACGTTCCCAAAATGGTCAATTTCGATGAAATTTTAACATTGAATCTTTTGGCTGTAAATTAATGTTGGATGAGAATTATTACTTTTTCAACTAAAATAAATGTGTTTAAAGTCATTTCTGTGCCTGAAATTGGTCAAAATTGAAGCTTCTGAGTAAGCAAAACTCTGTAAAAATAGCAATTTTGGTCACTGTGAGAGTTTAAAAAGTGGTTATTCAACATGAGGCACGATCCAATTGACATTTTGAATCATTGTAGGTACAGCCCAAAAAATCAATTTCCTGCCGAAAAACGATGAACGCGGAGCTGTCGAACGTTCCCAAAAAGGCCAATTTCGATGAAATTTTAACATTTAATCTTTTGGCTGTAAATTGCGGTTGGGTGTGAATTATCACTTTTTCAACTAAAATAAATGTGTTTAAAGTCATTTCTGTGCCTGAAATTGGTCAAAATTGAAGCTTCTGAGTAAGCAAAACTCTTCAAAAATGGCAATTTTGGTCCCTGTGAGGGTTTAAAAAGTGAATATTCAACATGAGGCACGATCCAATTGACATTTTGAATCATTTTAGGTACATTCCAAAAAATTATTTTCTGCCGAAAAACGATGACCGCGGAGCTGTCGAACGTTCCCAAAATGGTCAATTTCGATGAAATTTTAACATTGAATCTTTTGGCTGTAAATTAATGTTGGATGTGAATTATTACTTTTTCAACTAAAATAAACGTGTTTAAAGTCATTTCTGTGCCTGAAATTGGTCAAAATTGAACCTTCTGAGTAAGCAAAACTCTGTAAAAATGGCAATTTTGGTCACGTGAGAGTTTAAAAAGTGGTTATTCAACATGAGGCACGATCCAATCGACATTTTGAATCATTTTAGGTACAGTCCAAAAGATCAATTTTCTGCCGAAAAACGATTACCGCGGAGCTGTCGAACGTTCCCAAAATGGTCAATTTCGATGAAATTTTAACATTTAATCTTTTGGCTGTAAATTAATGTTGGATGTGAATTATTACTTTTTCAACTACAATAAATGTGTTTAAAGTCATTTCTGTGCCTGAAATTGGTCAAAATTGAAGCTTCTGAGTAAGCAAAACTCTGTAAAAATGGCAATTTTGGTCACGTGAGAGTTTAAAAAGTGGTTATTCAACATGAGGCACGATCCAATCGACATTTTGAATCATTTTAGGTACAGTCCAAAAGATCAATTTTCTGCCGAAAAACGATTACCGCGGAGCTGTTGAACGTTCCCAAAATGGTCAATTTCGATGAAATTTTAACATTTAATCTTTTGGCTGTAAATTAATGTTGGATGTGAATTATTACTTTTTCAACTACAATAAATGTGTTTAAAGTCATTTCTGTGCCTGAAATTGGTCAAAATTGAAGCTTCTGAGTAAGCAAAACTCTTAAAAAATGGCAATTTTGGTCACTGTGAGAGTTTAAAAAGTGGTTATTCAACATAAGGCACGATCCAATTGACATTTTGAATCATTTTAGGTACAGTCCAAAAAATCAATTTTCTGCCGAAAAACAATTACCGCGGAGCTGTCGAACGTTCCCAAAAAGGCCAATTTCGATGAAATTTTAACATTTAATCTTTTGGCTGTAAATTGCGGTTGGGTGTGAATTATCACTTTTTCAACTAAAATAAATGTGTTTAAAGTCATTTCTGTGCCTGAAATTGGTCAAAATTGAAGCTTCTGAGTAAGCAAAACTCTTCAAAAATGGCAATTTTGGTCCCTGTGAGGGTTTAAAAAGTGAATATTCAACATGAGGCACGATCCAATTGACATTTTGAATCATTTTAGGTACATTCCAAAAAATTATTTTCTGCCGAAAAACGATGACCGCGGAGCTGTCGAACGTTCCCAAAATGGTCAATTTCGATGAAATTTTAACATTGAATCTTTTGGCTGTAAATTAATGTTGGATGTGAATTATTACTTTTTCAACTAAAATAAACGTGTTTAAAGTCATTTCTGTGCCTGAAATTGGTCAAAATTGAACCTTCTGAGTAAGCAAAACTCTGTAAAAATGGCAATTTTGGTCACGTGAGAGTTTAAAAAGTGGTTATTCAACATGAGGCACGATCCAATCGACATTTTGAATCATTTTAGGTACAGTCCAAAAGATCAATTTTCTGCCGAAAAACGATTACCGCGGAGCTGTTGAACGTTCCCAAAATGGTCAATTTCGATGAAATTTTAACATTTAATCTTTTGGCTGTAAATTAATGTTGGATGTGAATTATTACTTTTTCAACTACAATAAATGTGTTTAAAGTCATTTCTGTGCCTGAAATTGGTCAAAATTAAAGCTTCTGAGTAAGCAAAACTCTGTAAAAATGGCAATTTTGGTCCCTGTTAGGGTTTAAAAAGTGGTTATTCAACATGAGGCACGATCCAATTGACATGTTGAATCATTTTAGGTACAGTCCAAAAAATCAATTTTCTGTAGAAAAACGATGACCGCGGAGCTGTCGAACGTTCCCAAAATGGTCAATTTCGATGAAATTTTAACATTGAATCTTTTGGCTGTAAATTAATGTTGGATGTGAATTATTACTTTTTCAACTAAAATAAATGTGTTTAAAGTCATTTCTGTGCCTGAAATTGGTCAAAATTGAAGCTTCTGAGTAAGCAAAACTCTTCAAAAATGGCAATTTTGGTCCCTGTGAGGGTTTAAAAAGTGGTTATTCAACATGAGGCATGATCCAATTGACATTTTGAATCATTTTAGGTACATTCCAAAAAATCAAATTTCTGCCGAAAAACGATGACCGCGGAGCTGTCAAACGTTCCCAAAATGGTCAATTTCGATGAAATTTTAACATTGAATCTTTTGGCTGTAAATTAATGTTGGATGTGAATTTTTCAACTAAAATAAATGTTTTTAAAGTCATTTCTGTGCCTGAAATTGGTCAAAATTGAAGCTTCTGAGTAAGCAAAACTCTGTAAAAATGGCAATTTTGGTCACGTGAGAGTTTAAAAAGTGGTTATTCAACATGAGGCACGATCCAATCGACATTTTGAATCATTTTAGGTACAGTCCAAAAGATCAATTTTCTGCCGAAAAACGATTACCGCGGAGCTGTTGAACGTTCCCAAAATGGTCAATTTCGATGAAATTTTAACATTTAATCTTTTGGCTGTAAATTAATGTTGGATGTGAATTATTACTTTTTCAACTACAATAAATGTGTTTAAAGTCATTTCTGTGCCTGAAATTGGTCAAAATTGAAGCTTCTGAGTAAGCAAAACTCTGTAAAAATGGCAATTTTGGTCACTGTGAGAGTTTAAAAAGTGGTTATTCAACATAAGGCACGATCCAATTGACATTTTGAATCATTTTAGGTACAGTCCAAAAAATCAATTTTCTGCCGAAAAACGATTACCGCGGAGCTGTTGAACGTTCCCAAAATGGTCAATTTCGATGAAATTTTAACATTGAATCTTTTGGCTGTAAATTAATGTTGGATGTGAATTATTACTTTTTCAACTAAAATAAATGTATTTGAAGTAATGTCTCTGCGTGAAATTGGTCAAAATTAAAGCTTCTGAGTAAGCAAAACTCTGTAAAAATGGCAATTTTGGTCCCTGTGAGGGTTTAAAAAGTTGTTATTCAATATGAGGCACGATCCAATTGACATTTTGAATCATTTTAGGTACAGTCCAAAAAACTCAATTTTCTCCCGAAAAACGATGACCGCGGAGCTGTCGAACGTTCCCAAAATTGTCAATTTCGATGAAATTTTAACATTGAATCTTTTGGATGTAAATTAATGTTGGATGAGAATTATTACTTTTTCAACTAAAATAAATGTGCTTAAATTCATTTCTGTGCCTGAAATTGGTCAAAATTGAAGCTTCTGAGTAAGCAAAACTCAGTAAAAATGGCAATTTTGGTCACTGTGAGGGTTTAAAAAGTGGTTATTCAACATGAGGCACGATCCAATTGACATTTTGAATCATTTTAGGTACAGTCCAAAAAATCAATTTTCTGCTGAAAAACGATGACCGCGGAGCTGTCGAACGTTCCCAAAATGGTCAATTTCGATGAAATTTTACCATTGAATCTTTTGGATGTAAATTAATGTTGGATGTGAATTATTACTTTTTCAACTAAAATAAATGTGTTTAAAGTCATATCTGTGCCTGAAATTGGTCAAAATTGAAGCTTCTGAGTAAGCAAAACTCTGTAAAAATGGCAATTTTGGTCCCTGTGAGGTTTTAAAAAGTGGTTATTCAACATGAGGCACGATCCAATTGACATTTTGAATCATTTTAAGTACAGTCCAAAAAATCAATTTTCTACCGAAAATCAATGACCACGGAGATGTCGAACGTTCCCAAAATGGTCAATTTCGATGAAATTTTAACATTGAATCTTTTGGCTGTAAATTAATGTTGGATGTGAATTATTACCCTTTCAACTAAAATAAATGTGTTTAAAGTCCTTTCTGTGCCTGAAATTGGTCAAAATTGAAGCTTCTGAGTAAGCAAAACTCTGTAAAAATGGCAATTTTGGTCACTGTGAGAGTTTAAAAAGTGGTTATTCAACATGAGGCACGATCCAATTGACATTTTGAATCATTTCAGGCACAGTCCAAAAAATCAATTTTCTGCCGAAAAACGATGACCGCGGAGCTGTCGAACTTCCCAAAATGGTCAATTTCTATGAAATTTTAACATTGAATCTTTTGGCTGTAAATTAATGTTGGATGTGAATTATTACTTTTTCAACTAAAATAAATGTTTTTAAAGTCATTTCTGTGCCTGAAATTGGTCAAAATTGAAGCTTCTGAGTAAGCAAAACTCTGTAAAAATGGCAATTTTGGTCACGTGAGAGTTTAAAAAGTGGTTATTCAACATGAGGCACGATCCAATCGACATTTTGAATCATTTTAGGTACAGTCCAAAAGATCAATTTTCTGCCGAAAAACGATAACCGCGGAGCTGTTGAACGTTCCCAAAATGGTCAATTTCGATGAAATTTTAACATTGAATCTTTTGGCTGTAAATTAATGTTGGATGTGAATTATTACTTTTTCAACTAAAATAAATGTGTTTAAAGTAATTTCTGTGCCCGGGATGGGTCAAAATTAAAGCTTCTGAGTAAGCAAAACTCTGTAAAAATGGCAATTTTGGTCCCTGTTAGGGTTTAAAAAGTGGTTATTCAACATGAGGCACGATCCAATTGACATGTTGAATCATTTTAGGTACAGTCCAAAAAATCAATTTTCTGTAGAAAAACGATGACCGCGGAGCTGTCGAACGTTCCCAAAATGGTCAATTTCGATGAAATTTTAACATTGAATCTTTTGGCTGTAAATTAATGTTGGATGTGAATTATTACTTTTTCAACTAAAATAAATGTGTTTAAAGTCATTTCTGTGCCTGAAATTGGTCAAAATTGAAGCTTCTGAGTAAGCAAAACTCTTCAAAAATGGCAATATTGGTCCCTGTGAGGGTTTAAAAAGTGGTTATTCAACATGAGGCATGATCCAATTGACATTTTGAATCATTTTAGGTACATTCCAAAAAATCAAATTTCTGCCGAAAAACGATGACCGCGGAGCTGTCGAACGTTCCCAAAATGGTCAATTTCGATGAAATTTTAACATTGAATCTTTTGGCTGTAAATTAATGTTGGATGTGAATTTTTCAACTAAAATAAATGTTTTTAAAGTCATTTCTGTGCCTGAAATTGGTCAAAATTGAAGCTTCTGAGTAAGCAAAACTCTGTAAAAATGGCAATTTTGGTCACGTGAGAGTTTAAAAAGTGGTTATTCAACATGAGGCACGATCCAATCGACATTTTGAATCATTTTAGGTACAGTCCAAAAGATCAATTTTCTGCCGAAAAACGATTACTGCGGAGCTGTTGAACGTTCCCAAAATGGTCAATTTCGATGAAATTTTAACATTTAATCTTTTGGCTGTAAATTAATGTTGGATGTGAATTATTACTTTTTCAACTACAATAAATGTGTTTAAAGTCATTTCTGTGCCTGAAATTGGTCAAAATTGAAGCTTCTGAGTAAGCAAAACTCTGTAAAAATGGCAATTTTGGTCACTGTGAGAGTTTAAAAAGTGGTTATTCAACATAAGGCACGATCCAATTGACATTTTGAATCATTTTAGGTACAGTCCAAAAAATCAATTTTCTGCCGAAAAACGATTACCGCGGAGCTGTTGAACGTTCCCAAAATGGTCAATTTCGATGAAATTTTAACATTGAATCTTTTGGCTGTAAATTAATGTTGGATGTGAATTATTACTTTTTCAACTAAAATAAATGTATTTGAAGTAATGTCTGTGCGTGAAATTGGTCAAAATTAAAGCTTCTGAGTAAGCAAAACTCTGTAAAAATGGCAATTTTGGTCACTGTGAGGGTTTAAAAAGTGGTTATTCAACATGAGGCACAATCCAATTGACATTTTGAATCATTTTAGGTACAGTCCAAAAAATCAATTTTCTCCCAAAAAACGATAACCGCGGAGCTGTCGAACGTTCCCAAAATGGTCAATTTCGATGAAATTTTAACATTGAATCTTTTGGCTGTAAATTAATGTTGGATGTGAATTATTACTTTTTCAACTAAAATAAATGTGTTTAAAGTAATTTCTGTGCCCGGGATGGGTCAAAATTAAAGCTTCTGAGTAAGCAAAACTCTGTAAAAATGGCAATTTTGGTCCCTGTTAGGGTTTAAAAAGTGGTTATTCAACATGAGGCACGATCCAATTGACATGTTGAATCATTTTAGGTACAGTCCAAAAAATCAATTTTCTGTAGAAAAACGATGACCGCGGAGCTGTCGAACGTTCCCAAAATGGTCAATTTCGATGAAATTTTAACATTGAATCTTTTGGCTGTAAATTAATGTTGGATGTGAATTATTACTTTTTCAACTAAAATAAATTTGTTTAAAGTCATTTCTGTGCCTGAAATTGGTCAAAATTGAAGCTTCTGAGTAAGCAAAACTCTTCAAAAATGGCAATTTTGGTCCCTGTGAGGGTTTAAAAAGTGGTTATTCAACATGAGGCATGATCCAATTGACATTTTGAATCATTTTAGGTACATTCCAAAAAATCAAATTTCTGCCGAAAAACGATGGCCGCGGAGCTGTCGAACGTTCCCAAAATGGTCAATTTCGATGAAATTTTAACATTGAATCTTTTGGCTGTAAATTAATGTTGGATGTGAATTATTACTTTTTCAACTAAAATAAATGTGTTTAAAGTCATTTCTGTACCTGAAATTGGTCAAAATTAAAGCTTCTGAGTAAGCAAAACTCAGTAAAAATGGCAATTTTGGTCACTGTGAGGGTTTAAAAAGTGGTTATTCAACATGAGGCACGATCCAATTGACATTTTGAATCATTTTAGGTACAGTCTAAAAAATCAATTTTCTGCTGAAAAACGATGACCGCGGAGCTGTCGAACGTTCCCAAAATGGTCAATTTCGATGAAATTTCAACATTGAATCTTTTGGATGTAAATTAATGTTGGATGTGAATTATTACTTTTTCAACTAAAATAAATGTGTTTAAAGTCATTTCTGTGCCTGAAAGTGGTCAAAATTGAAGCTTCTGAGTAAGCAAAACTCTGTAAAAATGGCAATTTTGGTCCCTGTGAGGTTTTAAAAAGTGGTTATTCAACATGAGGCACGATCCAATTGACATTTTGAATCATTTTAAGTACAGTCCAAAAAATCAATTTTCTACCGAAAATCAATGACCACGGAGATGTCGAACGTTCCCAAAATGGTCAATTTCGATGAAATTTTAACATTGAATCTTTTGGCTGTAAATTAATGTTGGATGTGAATTATTACCTTTTCAACTAAAATAAATGTGTTTAAAGTCCTTTCTGTGCCTGAAATTGGTCAAAATTGAAGCTTTGAGTAAGCAAAACTCTGTAAAAATGGCAATTTTGGTCACTGTGAGAATTTAAAAAGTGGTTATTCAACATGAGGCACGATCCAATTGACATTTTGAATCATTTTAGGTACAGTCCAAAAAATCAATTTTCTGCCGAAAAACGATTACCGCGGAGCTGTTGAACGTTCCCAAAATGGTCAATTTCGATGAAATTTTAACATTGAATCTTTTGGCTGTAAATTAATGTTGGATGAGAATTATTACTTTTTCAACTAAAATAAATGTGTTTAAAGTCATTTCTGTGCCTGAAATTGGTCAAAATTGAAGCTTCTGAGTAAGCAAAACTCTGTAAAAATAGCAATTTTGGTCACTGTGAGAGTTTAAAAAGTGGTTATTCAACATGAGGCACGATCCAATTGACATTTTGAATCATTGTAGGTACAGCCCAAAAAATCCATTTCCTGCCGAAAAACGATGAACGCGGAGCTGTCGAACGTTCCCAAAAAGGCCAATTTCGATGAAATTTTAACATTTCATCTTTTGGCTGTAAATTGCGGTTGGGTGTGAATTATCACTTTTTCAACTAAAATAAATGTGTTTAAAGTCATTTCTGTGCCTGAAATTGGTCAAAATTGAAGCTTCTGAGTAAGCAAAACTCTGTAAAAATGGCAATTTTGGTCACTGTGAGAGTTTAAAAAGTGGTTATTCAACATGAGGCACGATCCAATTGACATTTTGAATCATTTTAGGTACAGTCCAAAAGATCAATTTTCTGCCGAAAAACGATGACCGCGGAGCTGTCGAACGTTCCCAAAATGGTCAATTTCGATGAAATTTTAACATTTAATCTTTTGGCTGTAAATTAATGTTGGATGTGAATTATTACTTTTTCAACTACAATAAATGTGTTTAAAGTCATTTCTGTGCCTGAAATTGGTCAAAATTGAAGCTTCTGAGTAAGCAAAACTCTGTAAAAATGGCAATTTTGGTCACTGTGAGAGTTTAAAAAGTGGTTATTCAACATAAGGCACGATCCAATTGACATTTTGAATCATTTTAGGTACAGTCCAAAAAATCAATTTTCTGCCGAAAAACGATTACCGCGGAGCTGTCGAACGTTCCCAAAATGGTCAATTTCGATGAAATTTTAACATTGAATCTTTTGGATGTAAATTAATATTGGATGTGAATTATTACTTTTTCAACTAAAATAAATGTGTTTAAAGTCATTTCTGTGCCTGAAAGTGGTCAAAATTGAAGCTTCTGAGTAAGCAAAACTCTGTAAAAATGGCAATTTTGGTCCCTGTGAGGGTTTAAAAAGTGGTTATTCAACATGAGGCACGATCCAATTGACATTTTGAATCATTTTAAGTACAGTCCAAAAAATCAATTTTCTACCGAAAATCAATGACCACGGAGATGTCGAACGTTCCCAAAATGGTCAATTTCGATGAAATTTTAACATTGAATCTTTTGGCTGTAAATTAATGTTGGATGTGAATTATTACCTTTTCAACTAAAATAAATGTGTTTAAAGTCCTTTCTGTGCCTGAAATTGGTCAAAATTGAAGCTTCTGAGTAAGCAAAACTCTGTAAAAATGGCAATTTTGGTCACTGTGAGAGTTTAAAAAGTGGTTATTCAACATGAGGCACGATCCAATTGACATTTTGAATCATTTTAGGTACAGTCCAAAAAATCAATTTTCTGCCGAAAAACGATTACCGCGGAGCTGTTGAACGTTCCCAAAATGGTCAATTTCGATGAAATTTTAACATTGAATCTTTTGGCTGTAAATTAATGTTGGATGAGAATTATTACTTTTTCAACTAAAATAAATGTGTTTAAAGTCATTTCTGTGCCTGAAATTGGTCAAAATTGAAGCTTCTGAGTAAGCAAAACTCTGTAAAAATAGCAATTTTGGTCACTGTGAGAGTTTAAAAAGTGGTTATTCAACATGAGGCACGATCCAATTGACATTTTGAATCATTGTAGGTACAGCCCAAAAAATCCATTTCCTGCCGAAAAACGATGAACGCGGAGCTGTCGAACGTTCCCAAAAAGGCCAATTTCGATGAAATTTTAACATTTCATCTTTTGGCTGTAAATTGCGGTTGGGTGTGAATTATCACTTTTTCAACTAAAATAAATGTGTTTAAAGTCATTTCTGTGCCTGAAATTGGTCAAAATTGAAGCTTCTGAGTAAGCAAAACTCTGTAAAAATGGCAATTTTGGTCACTGTGAGAGTTTAAAAAGTGGTTATTCAACATGAGGCACGATCCAATTGACATTTTGAATCATTTTAGGTACAGTCCAAAAGATCAATTTTCTGCCGAAAAACGATGACCGCGGAGCTGTCGAACGTTCCCAAAATGGTCAATTTCGATGAAATTTTAACATTTAATCTTTTGGCTGTAAATTAATGTTGGATGTGAATTATTACTTTTTCAACTAAAATAAATGTGTTTAAAGTCATTTCTGTGCCTGAAATTGGTCAAAATTGAAGCTTCTGAGTAAGCAAAACTCTGTAAAAATGGCAATTTTGGTCCCTGTGAGGGTTTAAAAAGTGGTTATTCAACATGAGGCACGATCCAATTGACATTTTGAATCATTTTAAGTACAGTCCAAAAAATCAATTTTCTACCGAAAATCAATGACCACGGAGATGTCGAACGTTCCCAAAATGGTCAATTTCGATGAAATTTTAACATTGAATCTTTTGGCTGTAAATTAATGTTGGATGTGAATTATTACCTTTTCAACTAAAATAAATGTGTTTAAAGTCCTTTCTGTGCCTGAAATTGGTCAAAATTGAAGCTTCTGAGTAAGCAAAACTCTGTAAAAATGGCAATTTTGGTCACTGTGAGAGTTTAAAAAGTGAATATTCAACATGAGGCACGATCCAATTGACATTTTGAATCATTTTAGGTACATTCCAAAAAATTATTTTCTGCCGAAAAACGATGACCGCGGAGCTGTCGAACGTTCCCAAAATGGTCAATTTCGATGAAATTTTAACATTGAATCTTTTGGCTGTAAATTAATGTTGGATGTGAATTATTACTTTTTCAACTAAAATAAACGTGTTTAAAGTCATTTCTGTGCCTGAAATTGGTCAAAATTGAACCTTCTGAGTAAGCAAAACTCTGTAAAAATGGCAATTTTGGTCACGTGAGAGTTTAAAAAGTGGTTATTCAACATGAGGCACGATCCAATCGACATTTTGAATCATTTTAGGTACAGTCCAAAAGATCAATTTTCTGCCGAAAAACGATTACCGCGGAGCTGTCGAACGTTCCCAAAATGGTCAATTTCGATGAAATTTTAACATTTAATCTTTTGGCTGTAAATTAATGTTGGATGTGAATTATTACTTTTTCAACTACAATAAATGTGTTTAAAGTCATTTCTGTGCCTGAAATTGGTCAAAATTGAAGCTTCTGAGTAAGCAAAACTCTGTAAAAATGGCAATTTTGGTCACGTGAGAGTTTAAAAAGTGGTTATTCAACATGAGGCACGATCCAATCGACATTTTGAATCATTTTAGGTACAGTCCAAAAGATCAATTTTCTGCCGAAAAACGATTACCGCGGCGCTGTTGAACGTTCCCAAAATGGTCAATTTCGATGAAATTTTAACATTTAATCTTTTGGCTGTAAATTAATGTTGGATGTGAATTATTACTTTTTCAACTACAATAAATGTGTTTAAAGTCATTTCTGTGCCTGAAATTGGTCAAAATTGAAGCTTCTGAGTAAGCAAAACTCTGTAAAAATGGCAATTTTGGTCACTGTGAGAGTTTAAAAAGTGGTTATTCAACATAAGGCACGATCCAATTGACATTTTGAATCATTTTAGGTACAGTCCAAAAAATCAATTTTCTGCCGAAAAACGATTACCGCGGAGCTGTTGAACGTTCCCAAAATGGTCAATTTCGATGAAATTTTAACATTGAATCTTTTGGCTGTAAATTAATGTTGGATGTGAATTATTACTTTTTCAACTAAAATAAATGTATTTGAAGTAATGTCTGTGCGTGAAATTGGTCAAAATTAAAGCTTCTGAGTAAGCAAAACTCTGTAAAAATGGCAATTTTGCTCACGTGAGAGTTTAAAAAGTGGTTATTCAACATGAGGCACGATCCAATCGACATTTTGAATCATTTTAGGTACAGTCCAAAAGATCAATTTTCTGCCGAAAAACGATTACCGCGGAGCTGTTGAACGTTCCCAAAATGGTCAATTTCGATGAAATTTTAACATTTAATCTTTTGGCTGTAATAATGTTGGATGTGAATTATTACTTTTTCAACTACAATAAATGTGTTTAAAGTCATTTCTGTGCCTGAAATTGGTCAAAATTGAAGCTTCTGAGTAAGCAAAACTCTGTAAAAATGGCAATTTTGGTCACGTGAGAGTTTAAAAAGTGGTTATTCAACATGAGGCACGATCCAATCGACATTTTGAATCATTTTAGGTACAGTCCAAAAGATCAATTTTCTGCCCAAAAACGATTACCGCGGAGCTGTTGAACGTTCCCAAAATGGTCAATTTCGATGAAATTTTAACATTTAATCTTTTGGCTGTAAATTAATGTTGGATGTGAATTATTACTTTTTCAACTACAATAAATGTGTTTAAAGTCATTTCTGTGCCTGAAATTGGTCAAAATTGAAGCTTCTGAGTAAGCAAAACTCTGTAAAAATGGCAATTTTGGTCACTGTGAGAGTTTAAAAAGTGGTTATTCAACATAAGGCACGATCCAATTGACATTTTGAATCATTTTAGGTACAGTCCAAAAAATCAATTTTCTGCCGAAAAACGATTACCGCGGAGCTGTTGAACGTTCCCAAAATGGTCAATTTCGATGAAATTTTAACATTGAATCTTTTGGCTGTAAATTAATGTTGGATGTGAATTATTACTTTTTCAACTAAAATAAATGTATTTGAAGTAATGTCTGTGCGTGAAATTGGTCAAAATTAAAGCTTCTGAGTAAGCAAAACTCTGTAAAAAAGGCAAATTTTGGTCACTGTGAGGGTTTAAAAAGTGGTTATTCAACATGAGGCACAATCCAATTGACATTTTGAATCATTTTAGGTACAGTCCAAAAAATCAATTTTCTCCCGAAAAACGATAACCGCGGAGCTGTCGAACGTTCCCAAAATGGTCAATTTCGATGAAATTTTAACATTTAATCTTTTGGCTGTAAATTAATGTTGGATGTGAATTATTACTTTTTCAACTAAAATAAATGTGTTTAAAGTAATTTCTGTGCCCGGGATGGGTCAAAATTAAAGCTTCTGAGTAAGCAAAACTCTGTAAAAATGGCAATTTTGGTCCCTGTTAGGGTTTAAAAAGTGGTTATTCAACATGAGGCACGATCCAATTGACATGTTGCATCATTTTAGGTGCAGTCCAAAAAATCAATTTTCTGTAGAAAAACGATGACCGCGGAGCTGTCGAACGTTCCCAAAATGGTCAATTTCGATGAAATTTTAACATTGAATCTTTTGGCTGTAAATTAATGTTGGATGTGAATTATTACTTTTTCAACTAAAATAAATGTGTTTAAAGTCATTTCTGTACCTGAAATTGGTCAAAATTGAAGCTTCTGAGTAAGCAAAACTCTGTAAAAATGGCAATTTTGGTCCCTGTGAGGGTTTAAAAAGTTGTTATTCAACATGAGGCACGATCCAATTGACATTTTGAATCATTTTAGGTACAGTCCAAAAAACTCAATTTTCTCCCGAAAAACGATGACCGCGGAGCTGTCGAACGTTCCCAAAATTGTCAATTTCGATGAAATTTTAACATTGAATCTTTTGGATGTAAATTAATGTTGGATGAGAATTATTACTTTTTCAACTAAAATAAATGTGCTTAAATTCATTTCTGTGCCTGAAATTGGTCAAAATTGAAGCTTCTGAGTAAGCAAAACTCAGTAAAAATGGCAATTTTGGTCACTGTGAGGGTTTAAAAAGTGGTTATTCAACATGAGGCACGATCCAATTGACATTTTGAATCATTTTAGGTACAGTCAATTTTCTGCTGAAAAACGATGACCGCGGAGCTGTCGAACGTTCCCAAAATGGTCAATTTCGATGAAATTTTAACATTGAATCTTTTGGATGTAAATTAATGTTGGATGTGAATTATTACTTTTTCAACTAAAATAAATGTGTTTAAAGTCATATCTGTGCCTGAAATTGGTCAAAATTGAAGCTTCTGAGTAAGCAAAACTCTGTAAAAATGGCAATTTTGGTCCCTGTGAGGTTTTAAAAAGTGGTTATTCAACATGAGGCACGATCCAATTGACATTTTGAATCATTTTAAGTACAGTCCAAAAAATCAATTTTCTACCGAAAATCAATGACCACGGAGATGTCGAACGTTCCCAAAATGGTCAATTTCGATGAAATTTTAACATTGAATCTTTTGGCTGTAAATTAATGTTGGATGTGAATTATTACCCTTTCAACTAAAATAAATGTGTTTAAAGTCCTTTCTGTGCCTGAAATTGGTCAAAATTGAAGCTTCTGAGTAAGCAAAACTCTGTAAAAATGGCAATTTTGGTCACTGTGAGAGTTTAAAAAGTGGTTATTCAACATGAGGCACGATCCAATTGACATTTTGAATCATTTCAGGCACAGTCCAAAAAATCAATTTTCTGCCGAAAAACGATGACCGCGGAGCTGTCGAACGTTCCCAAAATGGTCAATTTCTATGAAATTTTAACATTGAATCTTTTGGCTGTAAATTAATGTTGGATGTGAATTATTACTTTTTCAACTAAAATAAATGTTTTTAAAGTCATTTCTGTGCCTGAAATTGGTCAAAATTGAAGCTTCTGAGTAAGCAAAACTCTGTAAAAATGGCAATTTTGGTCACGTGAGAGTTTAAAAAGTGGTTATTCAACATGAGGCACGATCCAATCGACATTTTGAATCATTTTAGGTACAGTCCAAAAGATCAATTTTCTGCCGAAAAACGATTACCGCGGAGCTGTTGAACGTTCCCAAAATGGTCAATTTCGATGAAATTTTAACATTTAATCTTTTGGCTGTAAATTAATGTTGGATGTGAATTATTACTTTTTCAACTACAATAAATGTGTTTAAAGTCATTTCTGTGCCTGAAATTGGTCAAAATTGAAGCTTCTGAGTAAGCAAAACTCTGTAAAAATGGCAATTTTGGTCACTGTGAGAGTTTAAAAAGTGGTTATTCAACATAAGGCACGATCCAATTGACATTTTGAATCATTTTAGGTACAGTCCAAAAAATCAATTTTCTGCCGAAAAACGATTACCGCGGAGCTGTTGAACGTTCCCAAAATGGTCAATTTCGATGAAATTTTAACATTGAATCTTTTGGCTGTAAATTAATGTTGGATGTGAATTATTACTTTTTCAACTAAAATAAATGTATTTGAAGTAATGTCTGTGCGTGAAATTGGTCAAAATTAAAGCTTCTGAGTAAGCAAAACTCTGTAAAAATGGCAATTTTGGTCCCTGTTAGGGTTTAAAAAGTGGTTATTCAACATGAGGCACGATCCAATTGACATGTTGAATCATTTTAGGTACAGTCCAAAAAATCAATTTTCTGTAGAAAAACGATGACCGCGGAGCTGTCGAACATTCCCAAAATGGTCAATTTCGATGAAATTTTAACATTGAATCTTTTGGCTGTAAATTAATGTTGGATGTGAATTATTACTTTTTCAACTAAAATAAATGTGTTTAAAGTCATTTCTGTGCCTGAAATTGGTCAAAATTGAAGCTTCTGAGTAAGCAAAACTCTTCAAAAATGGCAATTTTGGTCCCTGTGAGGGTTTAAAAAGTGGTTATTCAACATGAGGCACGATCCAATTGACATTTTGAATCATTTTAGGTACAGTCCAAAAAATCAATTTTCTGCCGAAAAACGATGACCGCGGAGCTGTCGAACGTTCCCAAAATGGTCAATTTCGATGAAATTTTAACATTGAATCTTTTGGATGTAAATTAATGTTGGATGTGAATTATTACTTTTTCAACTAAAATAAATGTATTTGAAGTAATGTCTGTGCGTGAAATTGGTCAAAATTAAAGCTTCTGAGTAAGCAAAACTCTGTAAAAATGGCAATTTTGGTCACTGTGAGGGTTTAAAAAGTGGTTATTCAACATGAGGCACAATCCAATTGACATTTTGAATCATTTTAGGTACAGTCCAAAAAATCAATTTTCTCCCAAAAAACGATAACCGCGGAGCTGTCGAACGTTCCCAAAATGGTCAATTTCGATGAAATTTTAACATTGAATCTTTTGGCTGTAAATTAATGTTGGATGTGAATTATTACTTTTTCAACTAAAATAAATGTGTTTAAAGTAATTTCTGTGCCCGGGATGGGTCAAAATTAAAGCTTCTGAGTAAGCAAAACTCTGTAAAAATGGCAATTTTGGTCCCTGTTAGGGTTTAAAAAGTGGTTATTCAACATGAGGCACGATCCAATTGACATGTTGAATCATTTTAGGTACAGTCCAAAAAATCAATTTTCTGTAGAAAAACGATGACCGCGGAGCTGTCGAACGTTCCCAAAATGGTCAATTTCGATGAAATTTTAACATTGAATCTTTTGGCTGTAAATTAATGTTGGATGTGAATTATTACTTTTTCAACTAAAATAAATGTGTTTAAAGTCATTTCTGTGCCTGAAATTGGTCAAAATTGAAGCTTCTGAGTAAGCAAAACTCTTCAAAAATGGCAATTTTGGTCCCTGTGAGGGTTTAAAAAGTGGTTATTCAACATGAGGCATGATCCAATTGACATTTTGAATCATTTTAGGTACATTCCAAAAAATCAAATTTCTGCCGAAAAACGATGACCGCGGAGCTGTCGAACGTTCCCAAAATGGTCAATTTCG
The DNA here is from genome assembly GCF_964261635.1 of Lissotriton helveticus. Taxonomy (NCBI): domain Eukaryota; kingdom Metazoa; phylum Chordata; class Amphibia; order Caudata; family Salamandridae; genus Lissotriton; species Lissotriton helveticus. The sequence goes on from NC_136070.1 coordinate 762,231,239, forward strand.
ATGAAATTTTAACATTGAATCTTTTGGCTGTAAATTAATGTTGGATGTGAATTATTACTTTTTCAACTAAAATAAATGTGTTTAAAGTCATTTCTGTACCTGAAATTGGTCAAAATTAAAGCTTCTGAGTAAGCAAAACTCTGTAAAAATGGCAATTTTGGTCCCTGTGAGGGTTTAAAAAGTTGTTAATCAACATGAGGCACGATCCAATTGACATTTTGAATCATTTTAGGTACAGTCCAAAAAACTCAATTTTCTCCCGAAAAACGATGACCGCGGAGCTGTCGAACGTTCCCAAAATTGTCAATTTCGATGAAATTTTAACATTGAATCTTTTGGATGTAAATTAATGTTGGATGAGAATTATTACTTTTTCAACTAAAATAAATGTGTTTAAAGTCATTTCTGTGCCTGAAATTGGTCAAAATTGAAGCTTCTGAGTAAGCAAAACTCAGTAAAAATGGCAATTTTGGTCACTGTGAGGGTTTAAAAAGTGGTTATTCAACATGAGGCACGATCCAATTGACATTTTGAATCATTTTAGGTACAGTCTAAAAAATCAATTTTCTGCTGAAAAACGATGACCGCGGAGCTGTCGAACGTTCCCAAAATGGTCAATTTCGATGAAATTTCAACATTGAATCTTTTGGATGTAAATTAATGTTGGATGTGAATTATTACTTTTTCAACTAAAATAAATGTGTTTAAAGTCATTTCTGTGCCTGAAAGTGGTCAAAATTGAAGCTTCTGAGTAAGCAAAACTCTGTAAAAATGGCAATTTTGGTCCCTGTGAGGTTTTAAAAAGTGGTTATTCAACATGAGGCACGATCCAATTGACATTTTGAATCATTTTAAGTACAGTCCAAAAAATCAATTTTCTACCGAAAATCAATGACCACGGAGATGTCGAACGTTCCCAAAATGGTCAATTTCGATGAAATTTTAACATTGAATCTTTTGGCTGTAAATTAATGTTGGATGTGAATTATTACCTTTTCAACTAAAATAAATGTGTTTAAAGTCCTTTCTGTGCCTGAAATTGGTCAAAATTGAAGCTTCTGAGTAAGCAAAACTCTGTAAAAATGGCAATTTTGGTCACTGTGAGAATTTAAAAAGTGGTTATTCAACATGAGGCACGATCCAATTGACATTTTGAATCATTTTAGGTACAGTCCAAAAAATCAATTTTCTGCCGAAAAACGATTACCGCGGAGCTGTTGAACGTTCCCAAAATGGTCAATTTCGATGAAATTTTAACATTGAATCTTTTGGCTGTAAATTAATGTTGGATGAGAATTATTACTTTTTCAATTAAAATAAATGTGTTTAAAGTCATTTCTGTGCCTGAAATTGGTCAAAATTGAAGCTTCTGAGTAAGCAAAACTCTGTAAAAATAGCAATTTTGGTCACTGTGAGAGTTTAAAAAGTGGTTATTCAACATGAGGCACGATCCAATTGACATTTTGAATCATTGTAGGTACAGCCCAAAAAATCCATTTCCTGCCGGAAAACGATGAACGCGGAGCTGTCGAACGTTCCCAAAAAGGCCAATTTCGATGAAATTTTAACATTTAATCTTTTGGCTGTAAATTGCGGTTGGGTGTGAATTATCACTTTTTCAACTAAAATAAATGTGTTTAAAGTCATTTCTGTGCCTGAAATTGGTCAAAATTGAAGCTTCTGAGTAAGCAAAACTCTGTAAAAATGGCAATTTTGGTCACTGTGAGAGTTTAAAAAGTGGTTATTCAACATGAGGCACGATCCAATTGACATTTTGAATCATTTTAGGTACAGTCCAAAAGATCAATTTTCTGCCGAAAAACGATGACCGCGGAGCTGTCGAACGTTCCCAAAATGGTCAATTTCGATGAAATTTTAACATTGAATCTTTTGGATGTAAATTAATGTTGGATGTGAATTATTACTTTTTCAACTAAAATAAATGTGTTTAAAGTCATTTCTGTGCCTGAAATTGGTCAAAATTGAAGCTTCTGAGTAAGCAAAACTCTGTAAAAATGGCAATTTTGGTCCCTGTGAGGGTTTAAAAAGTGGTTATTCAACATGAGGCACGATCCAATTGACATTTTGAATCATTTTAAGTACAGTCCAAAAAATCAATTTTCTACCGAAAATCAATGACCACGGAGATGTCGAACGTTCCCAAAATGGTCAATTTCGATGAAATTTTAACATTGAATCTTTTGGCTGTAAATTAATGTTGGATGTGAATTATTACCTTTTCAACTAAAATAAATGTGTTTAAAGTCCTTTCTGTGCCTGAAATTGGTCAAAATTGAAGCTTCTGAGTAAGCAAAACTCTGTAAAAATGGCAATTTTGGTCACTGTGAGAGTTTAAAAAGTGGTTATTCAACATGAGGCACGATCCAATTGACATTTTGAATCATTTTAGGTACAGTCCAAAAAATCAATTTTCTGCCGAAAAACGATTACCGCGGAGCTGTTGAACGTTCCCAAAATGGTCAATTTCGATGAAATTTTAACATTGAATCTTTTGGCTGTAAATTAATGTTGGATGTGAATTATTACTTTTTCAACTAAAATAAATGTGTTTAAAGTCATTTCTGTGCCTGAAATTGGTCAAAATTGAAGCTTCTGAGTAAGCAAAACTCTTCAAAAATGGCAATTTTGGTCCCTGTGAGGGTTTAAAAAGTGGTTATTCAACATGAGGCACGATCCAATTGACATTTTGAATCATTTTAGGTACAGTCCAAAAAAGTCAATTTTCTGCCGAAAAACGATGACCGCGGAGCTGTCGAACGTTCCCAAAATGGTCAATTTCGATGAAATTTTAACATTGAATCTTTTGGATGTAAATTAATGTTGGATGTGAATTATTACTTTTTCAACTAAAATAAATGTATTTGAAGTAATGTCTGTGCGTGAAATTGGTCAAAATTAAAGCTTCTGAGTAAGCAAAACTCTGTAAAAATGGCAATTTTGGTCACTGTGAGGGTTTAAAAAGTGGTTATTCAACATGAGGCACAATCCAATTGACATTTTGAATCATTTTAGGTACAGTCCAAAAAATCAATTTTCTCCCAAAAAACGATAACCGCGGAGCTGTCGAACGTTCCCAAAATGGTCAATTTCGATGAAATTTTAACATTGAATCTTTTGGCTGTAAATTAATGTTGGATGTGAATTATTACTTTTTCAACTAAAATAAATGTGTTTAAAGTAATTTCTGTGCCCGGGATGGGTCAAAATTAAAGCTTCTGAGTAAGCAAAACTCTGTAAAAATGGCAATTTTGGTCCCTGTTAGGGTTTAAAAAGTGGTTATTCAACATGAGGCACGATCCAATTGACATGTTGAATCATTTTAGGTACAGTCCAAAAAATCAATTTTCTGTAGAAAAACGATGACCGCGGAGCTGTCGAACGTTCCCAAAATGGTCAATTTCGATGAAATTTTAACATTGAATCTTTTGGCTGTAAATTAATGTTGGATGTGAATTATTACTTTTTCAACTAAAATAAATGTGTTTAAAGTCATTTCTGTGCCTGAAATTGGTCAAAATTGAAGCTTCTGAGTAAGCAAAACTCTTCAAAAATGGCAATTTTGGTCCCTGTGAGGGTTTAAAAAGTGGTTATTCAACATGAGGCATGATCCAATTGACATTTTGAATCATTTTAGGTACATTCCAAAAAATCAAATTTCTGCCGAAAAACGATGACCGCGGAGCTGTCGAACGTTCCCAAAATGGTCAATTTCGATGAAATTTTAACATTGAATCTTTTGGCTGTAAATTAATGTTGGATGTGAATTATTACTTTTTCAACTAAAATAAATGTGTTTAAAGTCATTTCTGTACCTGAAATTGGTCAAAATTAAAGCTTCTGAGTAAGCAAAACTCTGTAAAAATGGCAATTTTGGTCCCTGTGAGGGTTTAAAAAGTTGTTAATCAACATGAGGCACGATCCAATTGACATTTTGAATCATTTTAGGTACAGTCCAAAAAACTCAATTTTCTCCCGAAAAACGATGACCGCGGAGCTGTCGAACGTTCCCAAAATTGTCAATTTCGATGAAATTTTAACATTGAATCTTTTGGATGTAAATTAATGTTGGATGAGAATTATTACTTTTTCAACTAAAATAAATGTGTTTAAAGTCATTTCTGTGCCTGAAATTGGTCAAAATTGAAGCTTCTGAGTAAGCAAAACTCAGTAAAAATGGCAATTTTGGTCACTGTGAGGGTTTAAAAAGTGGTTATTCAACATGAGGCACGATCCAATTGACATTTTGAATCATTTTAGGTACAGTCTAAAAAATCAATTTTCTGCTGAAAAACGATGACCGCGGAGCTGTCGAACGTTCCCAAAATGGTCAATTTCGATGAAATTTCAACATTGAATCTTTTGGATGTAAATTAATGTTGGATGTGAATTATTACTTTTTCAACTAAAATAAATGTGTTTAAAGTCAATTCTGTGCCTGAAAGTGGTCAAAATTGAAGCTTCTGAGTAAGCAAAACTCTGTAAAAATGGCAATTTTGGTCCCTGTGAGGTTTTAAAAAGTGGTTATTCAACATGAGGCACGATCCAATTGACATTTTGAATCATTTTAAGTACAGTCCAAAAAATCAATTTTCTACCGAAAATCAATGACCACGGAGATGTCGAACGTTCCCAAAATGGTCAATTTCGATGAAATTTTAACATTGAATCTTTTGGCTGTAAATTAATGTTGGATGTGAATTATTACCTTTTCAACTAAAATAAATGTGTTTAAAGTCCTTTCTGTGCCTGAAATTGGTCAAAATTGAAGCTTCTGAGTAAGCAAAACTCTGTAAAAATGGCAATTTTGGTCACTGTGAGAATTTAAAAAGTGGTTATTCAACATGAGGCACGATCCAATTGACATTTTGAATCATTTTAGGTACAGTCCAAAAAATCAATTTTCTGCCGAAAAACGATTACCGCGGAGCTGTTGAACGTTCCCAAAATGGTCAATTTCGATGAAATTTTAACATTGAATCTTTTGGCTGTAAATTAATGTTGGATGAGAATTATTACTTTTTCAACTAAAATAAATGTGTTTAAAGTCATTTCTGTGCCTGAAATTGGTCAAAATTGAAGCTTCTGAGTAAGCAAAACTCTGTAAAAATAGCAATTTTGGTCACTGTGAGAGTTTAAAAAGTGGTTATTCAACATGAGGCACGATCCAATTGACATTTTGAATCATTGTAGGTACAGCCCAAAAAATCCATTTCCTGCCGGAAAACGATGAACGCGGAGCTGTCGAACGTTCCCAAAAAGGCCAATTTCGATGAAATTTTAACATTTAATCTTTTGGCTGTAAATTGCGGTTGGGTGTGAATTATCACTTTTTCAACTAAAATAAATGTGTTTAAAGTCATTTCTGTGCCTGAAATTGGTCAAAATTGAAGCTTCTGAGTAAGCAAAACTCTGTAAAAATGGCAATTTTGGTCACTGTGAGAGTTTAAAAAGTGGTTATTCAACATGAGGCACGATCCAATTGACATTTTGAATCATTTTAGGTACAGTCCAAAAGATCAATTTTCTGCCGAAAAACGATGACCGCGGAGCTGTCGAACGTTCCCAAAATGGTCAATTTCGATGAAATTTTAACATTTAATCTTTTGGCTGTAAATTAATGTTGGATGTGAATTATTACTTTTTCAACTACAATAAATGTGTTTAAAGTCATTTCTGTGCCTGAAATTGGTCAAAATTGAAGCTTCTGAGTAAGCAAAACTCTGTAAAAATGGCAATTTTGGTCACTGTGAGAGTTTAAAAAGTGGTTATTCAACATAAGGCACGATCCAATTGACATTTTGAATCATTTTAGGTACAGTCCAAAAAATCAATTTTCTGCCGAAAAACGATTACCGCGGAGCTGTCGAACGTTCCCAAAATGGTCAATTTCGATGAAATTTTAACATTGAATCTTTTGGATGTAAATTAATATTGGATGTGAATTATTACTTTTTCAACTAAAATAAATGTGTTTAAAGTCATTTCTGTGCCTGAAATTGGTCAAAATTGAAGCTTCTGAGTAAGCAAAACTCTGTAAAAATGGCAATTTTGGTCCCTGTGAGGGTTTAAAAAGTGGTTATTCAACATGAGGCACGATCCAATTGACATTTTGAATCATTTTAAGTACAGTCCAAAAAATCAATTTTCTACCGAAAATCAATGACCACGGAGATGTCGAACGTTCCCAAAATGGTCAATTTCGATGAAATTTTAACATTGAATCTTTTGGCTGTAAATTAATGTTGGATGTGAATTATTACCTTTTCAACTAAAATAAATGTGTTTAAAGTCCTTTCTGTGCCTGAAATTGGTCAAAATTGAAGCTTCTGAGTAAGCAAAACTCTGTAAAAATGGCAATTTTGGTCACTGTGAGAGTTTAAAAAGTGGTTATTCAACATGAGGCACGATCCAATTGACATTTTGAATCATTGTAGGTACAGCCCAAAAAATCAATTTCCTGCCGAAAAACGATGAACGCGGAGCTGTCGAACGTTCCCAAAAAGGCCAATTTCGATGAAATTTTAACATTTAATCTTTTGGCTGTAAATTGCGGTTGGGTGTGAATTATCACTTTTTCAACTAAAATAAATGTGTTTAAAGTCATTTCTGTGCCTGAAATTGGTCAAAATTGAAGCTTCTGAGTAAGCAAAACTCTTCAAAAATGGCAATTTTGGTCCCTGTGAGGGTTTAAAAAGTGAATATTCAACATGAGGCACGATCCAATTGACATTTTGAATCATTTTAGGTACATTCCCAAAAATTATTTTCTGCCGAAAAACGATGACCGCGGAGCTGTCGAACGTTCCCAAAATGGTCAATTTCGATGAAATTTTAACATTGAATCTTTTGGCTGTAAATTAATGTTGGATGTGAATTATTACTTTTTCAACTAAAATAAACGTGTTTAAAGTCATTTCTGTGCCTGAAATTGGTCAAAATTGAACCTTCTGAGTAAGCAAAACTCTGTAAAAATGGCAATTTTGGTCACGTGAGAGTTTAAAAAGTGGTTATTCAACATGAGGCACGATCCAATTGACATTTTGAATCATTTTAGGTACAGTCTAAAAAATCAATTTTCTGCTGAAAAACGATTACCGCGGAGCTGTCGAACGTTCCCAAAATGGTCAATTTCGATGAAATTTCAACATTGAATCTTTTGGATGTAAATTAATGTTGGATGTGAATTATTACTTTTTCAACTACAATAAATGTGTTTAAAGTCATTTCTGTGCCTGAAAGTGGTCAAAATTGAAGCTTCTGAGTAAGCAAAACTCTGTAAAAATGGCAATTTTGGTCCCTGTGAGGTTTTAAAAAGTGGTTATTCAACATGAGGCACGATCCAATTGACATTTTGAATCATTTTAAGTACAGTCCAAAAAATCAATTTTCTACCGAAAATCAATGACCACGGAGATGTCGAACGTTCCCAAAATGGTCAATTTCGATGAAATTTTAACATTGAATCTTTTGGCTGTAAATTAATGTTGGATGTGAATTATTACCCTTTCAACTAAAATAAATGTGTTTAAAGTCCTTTCTGTGCCTGAAATTGGTCAAAATTGAAGCTTCTGAGTAAGCAAAACTCTGTAAAAATGGCAATTTTGGTCACTGTGAGAGTTTAAAAAGTGGTTATTCAACATGAGGCACGATCCAATTGACATTTTGAATCATTTCAGGCACAGTCCAAAAAATCAATTTTCTGCCGAAAAACGATGACCGCGGAGCTGTCGAACGTTCCCAAAATGGTCAATTTCTATGAAATTTTAACATTGAATCTTTTGGCTGTAAATTAATGTTGGATGTGAATTATTACTTTTTCAACTAAAATAAATGTTTTTAAAGTCATTTCTGTGCCTGAAATTGGTCAAAATTGAAGCTTCTGAGTAAGCAAAACTCTGTAAAAATGGCAATTTTGGTCACGTGAGAGTTTAAAAAGTGGTTATTCAACATGAGGCACGATCCAATCGACATTTTGAATCATTTTAGGTACAGTCCAAAAGATCAATTTTCTGCCGAAAAACGATTACCGCGGAGCTGTTGAACGTTCCCAAAATGGTCAATTTCGATGAAATTTTAACATTGAATCTTTTGGCTGTAAATTAATGTTGGATGTGAATTATTACTTTTTCAACTAAAATAAATGTATTTGAAGTAATGTCTGTGCGTGAAATTGGTCAAAATTAAAGCTTCTGAGTAAGCAAAACTCTGTAAAAATGGCAATTTTGGTCCCTGTTAGGGTTTAAAAAGTGGTTATTCAACATGAGGCACGATCCAATTGACATGTTGAATCATTTTAGGTACAGTCCAAAAAATCAATTTTCTGTAGAAAAACGATGACCGCGGAGCTGTCGAACATTCCCAAAATGGTCAATTTCGATGAAATTTTAACATTGAATCTTTTGGCTGTAAATTAATGTTGGATGTGAATTATTACTTTTTCAACTAAAATAAATGTGTTTAAAGTCATTTCTGTGCCTGAAATTGGTCAAAATTGAAGCTTCTGAGTAAGCAAAACTCTTCAAAAATGGCAATTTTGGTCCCTGTGAGGGTTTAAAAAGTGGTTATTCAACATGAGGCACGATCCAATTGACATTTTGAATCATTTTAGGTACAGTCCAAAAAATCAATTTTCTGCCGAAAAACGATGACCGCGGAGCTGTCGAACGTTCCCAAAATGGTCAATTTCGATGAAATTTTAACATTGAATCTTTTGGATGTAAATTAATGTTGGATGTGAATTATTACTTTTTCAACTAAAATAAATGTATTTGAAGTAATGTCTGTGCGTGAAATTGGTCAAAATTAAAGCTTCTGAGTAAGCAAAACTCTGTAAAAATGGCAATTTTGGTCACTGTGAGGGTTTAAAAAGTGGTTATTCAACATGAGGCACAATCCAATTGACATTTTGAATCATTTTAGGTACAGTCCAAAAAATCAATTTTCTCCCAAAAAACGATAACCGCGGAGCTGTCGAACGTTCCCAAAATGGTCAATTTCGATGAAATTTTAACATTGAATCTTTTGGCTGTAAATTAATGTTGGATGTGAATTATTACTTTTTCAACTAAAATAAATGTGTTTAAAGTAATTTCTGTGCCCGGGATGGGTCAAAATTAAAGCTTCTGAGTAAGCAAAACTCTGTAAAAATGGCAATTTTGGTCCCTGTTAGGGTTTAAAAAGTGGTTATTCAACATGAGGCACGATCCAATTGACATGTTGAATCATTTTAGGTACAGTCCAAAAAATCAATTTTCTGTAGAAAAACGATGACCGCGGAGCTGTCGAACGTTCCCAAAATGGTCAATTTCGATGAAATTTTAACATTGAATCTTTTGGCTGTAAATTAATGTTGGATGTGAATTATTACTTTTTCAACTAAAATAAATGTGTTTAAAGTCATTTCTGTGCCTGAAATTGGTCAAAATTGAAGCTTCTGAGTAAGCAAAACTCTTCAAAAATGGCAATTTTGGTCCCTGTGAGGGTTTAAAAAGTGGTTATTCAACATGAGGCATGATCCAATTGACATTTTGAATCATTTTAGGTACATTCCAAAAAATCAAATTTCTGCCGAAAAACGATGACCGCGGAGCTGTCGAACGTTCCCAAAATGGTCAATTTCGATGAAATTTTAACATTGAATCTTTTGGCTGTAAATTAATGTTGGATGTGAATTATTACTTTTTCAACTAAAATAAATGTGTTTAAAGTCATTTCTGTACCTGAAATTGGTCAAAATTAAAGCTTCTGAGTAAGCAAAACTCTGTAAAAATGGCAATTTTGGTCCCTGTGAGGGTTTAAAAAGTTGTTAATCAACATGAGGCACGATCCAATTGACATTTTGAATCATTTTAGGTACAGTCCAAAAAACTCAATTTTCTCCCGAAAAACGATGACCGCGGAGCTGTCGAACGTTCCCAAAATTGTCAATTTCGATGAAATTTTAACATTGAATCTTTTGGATGTAAATTAATGTTGGATGAGAATTATTACTTTTTCAACTAAAATAAATGTGTTTAAAGTCATTTCTGTGCCTGAAATTGGTCAAAATTGAAGCTTCTGAGTAAGCAAAACTCAGTAAAAATGGCAATTTTGGTCACTGTGAGGGTTTAAAAAGTGGTTATTCAACATGAGGCACGATCCAATTGACATTTTGAATCATTTTAGGTACAGTCTAAAAAATCAATTTTCTGCTGAAAAACGATGACCGCGGAGCTGTCGAACGTTCCCAAAATGGTCAATTTCGATGAAATTTCAACATTGAATCTTTTGGATGTAAATTAATGTTGGATGTGAATTATTACTTTTTCAACTAAAATAAATGTGTTTAAAGTCATTTCTGTGCCTGAAAGTGGTCAAAATTGAAGCTTCTGAGTAAGCAAAACTCTGTAAAAATGGCAATTTTGGTCCCTGTGAGGTTTTAAAAAGTGGTTATTCAACATGAGGCACGATCCAATTGACATTTTGAATCATTTTAAGTACAGTCCAAAAAATCAATTTTCTACCGAAAATCAATGACCACGGAGATGTCGAACGTTCCCAAAATGGTCAATTTCGATGAAATTTTAACATTGAATCTTTTGGCTGTAAATTAATGTTGGATGTGAATTATTACCTTTTCAACTAAAATAAATGTGTTTAAAGTCCTTTCTGTGCCTTTAATTGGTCAAAATTGAAGCTTCTGAGTAAGCAAAACTCTGTAAAAATGGCAATTTTGGTCACTGTGAGAATTTAAAAAGTGGTTATTCAACATGAGGCACGATCCAATTGACATTTTGAATCATTTTAGGTACAGTCCAAAAAATCAATTTTCTGCCGAAAAACGATTACCGCGGAGCTGTTGAACGTTCCCAAAATGGTCAATTTCGATGAAATTTTAACATTGAATCTTTTGGCTGTAAATTAATGTTGGATGAGAATTATTACTTTTTCAATTAAAATAAATGTGTTTAAAGTCATTTCTGTGCCTGAAATTGGTCAAAATTGAAGCTTCTGAGTAAGCAAAACTCTGTAAAAATAGCAATTTTGGTCACTGTGAGAGTTTAAAAAGTGGTTATTCAACATGAGGCACGATCCAATTGACATTTTGAATCATTGTAGGTACAGCCCAAAAAATCCATTTCCTGCCGGAAAACGATGAACGCGGAGCTGTCGAACGTTCCCAAAAAGGCCAATTTCGATGAAATTTTAACATTTAATCTTTTGGCTGTAAATTGCGGTTGGGTGTGAATTATCACTTTTTCAACTAAAATAAATGTGTTTAAAGTCATTTCTGTGCCTGAAATTGGTCAAAATTGAAGCTTCTGAGTAAGCAAAACTCTGTAAAAATGGCAATTTTGGTCACTGTGAGAGTTTAAAAAGTGGTTATTCAACATGAGGCACGATCCAATTGACATTTTGAATCATTTTAGGTACAGTCCAAAAGATCAATTTTCTGCCGAAAAACGATGACCGCGGAGCTGTCGAACGTTCCCAAAATGGTCAATTTCGATGAAATTTTAACATTGAATCTTTTGGATGTAAATTAATGTTGGATGTGAATTATTACTTTTTCAACTAAAATAAATGTGTTTAAAGTCATTTCTGTGCCTGAAATTGGTCAAAATTGAAGCTTCTGAGTAAGCAAAACTCTGTAAAAATGGCAATTTTGGTCCCTGTGAGGGTTTAAAAAGTGGTTATTCAACATGAGGCACGATCCAATTGACATTTTGAATCATTTTAAGTACAGTCCAAAAAATCAATTTTCTACCGAAAATCAATGACCACGGAGATGTCGAACGTTCCCAAAATGGTCAATTTCGATGAAATTTTAACATTGAATCTTTTGGCTGTAAATTAATGTTGGATGTGAATTATTACCTTTTCAACTAAAATAAATGTGTTTAAAGTCCTTTCTGTGCCTGAAATTGGTCAAAATTGAAGCTTCTGAGTAAGCAAAACTCTGTAAAAATGGCAATTTTGGTCACTGTGAGAGTTTAAAAAGTGGTTATTCAACATGAGGCACGATCCAATTGACATTTTGAATCATTTTAGGTACAGTCCAAAAAATCAATTTTCTGCCGAAAAACGATTACCGCGGAGCTGTTGAACGTTCCCAAAATGGTCAATTTCGATGAAATTTTAACATTGAATCTTTTGGCTGTAAATTAATGTTGGATGTGAATTATTACTTTTTCAACTAAAATAAATGTGTTTAAAGTCATTTCTGTGCCTGAAATTGGTCAAAATTGAAGCTTCTGAGTAAGCAAAACTCTTCAAAAATGGCAATTTTGGTCCCTGTGAGGGTTTAAAAAGTGGTTATTCAACATGAGGCACGATCCAATTGACATTTTGAATCATTTTAGGTACAGTCCAAAAAATCAATTTTCTGCCGAAAAACGATGACCGCGGAGCTGTCGAACGTTCCCAAAATGGTCAATTTCGATGAAATTTTAACATTGAATCTTTTGGATGTAAATTAATGTTGGATGTGAATTATTACTTTTTCAACTAAAATAAATGTATTTGAAGTAATGTCTGTGCGTGAAATTGGTCAAAATTAAAGCTTCTGAGTAAGCAAAACTCTGTAAAAATGGCAATTTTGGTCACTGTGAGGGTTTAAAAAGTGGTTATTCAACATGAGGCACAATCCAATTGACATTTTGAATCATTTTAGGTACAGTCCAAAAAATCAATTTTCTCCCAAAAAACGATAACCGCGGAGCTGTCGAACGTTCCCAAAATGGTCAATTTCGATGAAATTTTAACATTGAATCTTTTGGCTGTAAATTAATGTTGGATGTGAATTATTACTTTTTCAACTAAAATAAATGTGTTTAAAGTAATTTCTGTGCCCGGGATGGGTCAAAATTAAAGCTTCTGAGTAAGCAAAACTCTGTAAAAATGGCAATTTTGGTCCCTGTTAGGGTTTAAAAAGTGGTTATTCAACATGAGGCACGATCCAATTGACATGTTGAATCATTTTAGGTACAGTCCAAAAAATCAATTTTCTGTAGAAAAACGATGACCGCGGAGCTGTCGAACGTTCCCAAAATGGTCAATTTCGATGAAATTTTAACATTGAATCTTTTGGCTGTAAATTAATGTTGGATGTGAATTATTACTTTTTCAACTAAAATAAATGTGTTTAAAGTCATTTCTGTGCCTGAAATTGGTCAAAATTGAAGCTTCTGAGTAAGCAAAACTCTTCAAAAATGGCAATTTTGGTCCCTGTGAGGGTTTAAAAAGTGGTTATTCAACATGAGGCATGATCCAATTGACATTTTGAATCATTTTAGGTACATTCCAAAAAATCAAATTTCTGCCGAAAAACGATGACCGCGGAGCTGTCGAACGTTCCCAAAATGGTCAATTTCGATGAAATTTTAACATTGAATCTTTTGGCTGTAAATTAATGTTGGATGTGAATTATTACTTTTTCAACTAAAATAAATGTGTTTAAAGTCATTTCTGTACCTGAAATTGGTCAAAATTAAAGCTTCTGAGTAAGCAAAACTCTGTAAAAATGGCAATTTTGGTCCCTGTGAGGGTTTAAAAAGTTGTTAATCAACATGAGGCACGATCCAATTGACATTTTGAATCATTTTAGGTACAGTCCAAAAAACTCAATTTTCTCCCGAAAAACGATGACCGCGGAGCTGTCGAACGTTCCCAAAATTGTCAATTTCGATGAAATTTTAACATTGAATCTTTTGGATGTAAATTAATGTTGGATGAGAATTATTACTTTTTCAACTAAAATAAATGTGTTTAAAGTCATTTCTGTGCCTGAAATTGGTCAAAATTGAAGCTTCTGAGTAAGCAAAACTCAATAAAAATGGCAATTTTGGTCACTGTGAGGGTTTAAAAAGTGGTTATTCAACATGAGGCACGATCCAATTGACATTTTGAATCATTTTAGGTACAGTCTAAAAAATCAATTTTCTGCTGAAAAACGATGACCGCGGAGCTGTCGAACGTTCCCAAAATGGTCAATTTCGATGAAATTTCAACATTGAATCTTTTGGATGTAAATTAATGTTGGATGTGAATTATTACTTTTTCAACTAAAATAAATGTGTTTAAAGTCAATTCTGTGCCTGAAAGTGGTCAAAATTGAAGCTTCTGAGTAAGCAAAACTCTGTAAAAATGGCAATTTTGGTCCCTGTGAGGTTTTAAAAAGTGGTTATTCAACATGAGGCACGATCCAATTGACATTTTGAATCATTTTAAGTACAGTCCAAAAAATCAATTTTCTACCGAAAATCAATGACCACGGAGATGTCGAACGTTCCCAAAATGGTCAATTTCGATGAAATTTTAACATTGAATCTTTTGGCTGTAAATTAATGTTGGATGTGAATTATTACCTTTTCAACTAAAATAAATGTGTTTAAAGTCCTTTCTGTGCCTGAAATTGGTCAAAATTGAAGCTTCTGAGTAAGCAAAACTCTGTAAAAATGGCAATTTTGGTCACTGTGAGAATTTAAAAAGTGGTTATTCAACATGAGGCACGATCCAATTGACATTTTGAATCATTTTAGGTACAGTCCAAAAAATCAATTTTCTGCCGAAAAACGATTACCGCGGAGCTGTTGAACGTTCCCAAAATGGTCAATTTCGATGAAATTTTAACATTGAATCTTTTGGCTGTAAATTAATGTTGGATGAGAATTATTACTTTTTCAACTAAAATAAATGTGTTTAAAGTCATTTCTGTGCCTGAAATTGGTCAAAATTGAAGCTTCTGAGTAAGCAAAACTCTGTAAAAATAGCAATTTTGGTCACTGTGAGAGTTTAAAAAGTGGTTATTCAACATGAGGCACGATCCAATTGACATTTTGAATCATTGTAGGTACAGCCCAAAAAATCCATTTCCTGCCGGAAAACGATGAACGCGGAGCTGTCGAACGTTCCCAAAAAGGCCAATTTCGATGAAATTTTAACATTTAATCTTTTGGCTGTAAATTGCGGTTGGGTGTGAATTATCACTTTTTCAACTAAAATAAATGTGTTTAAAGTCATTTCTGTGCCTGAAATTGGTCAAAATTGAAGCTTCTGAGTAAGCAAAACTCTGTAAAAATGGCAATTTTGGTCACTGTGAGAGTTTAAAAAGTGGTTATTCAACATGAGGCACGATCCAATTGACATTTTGAATCATTTTAGGTACAGTCCAAAAGATCAATTTTCTGCCGAAAAACGATGACCGCGGAGCTGTCGAACGTTCCCAAAATGGTCAATTTCGATGAAATTTTAACATTGAATCTTTTGGCTGTAAATTAATGTTGGATGTGAATTATTACTTTTTCAACTACAATAAATGTGTTTAAAGTCATTTCTGTGCCTGAAATTGGTCAAAATTGAAGCTTCTGAGTAAGCAAAACTCTGTAAAAATGGCAATTTTGGTCACTGTGAGAGTTTAAAAAGTGGTTATTCAACATAAGGCACGATCCAATTGACATTTTGAATCATTTTAGGTACAGTCCAAAAAATCAATTTTCTGCCGAAAAACGATTACCGCGGAGCTGTCGAACGTTCCCAAAATGGTCAATTTCGATGAAATTTTAACATTGAATCTTTTGGATGTAAATTAATATTGGATGTGAATTATTACTTTTTCAACTAAAATAAATGTGTTTAAAGTCATTTCTGTGCCTGAAATTGGTCAAAATTGAAGCTTCTGAGTAAGCAAAACTCTGTAAAAATGGCAATTTTGGTCCCTGTGAGGGTTTAAAAAGTGGTTATTCAACATGAGGCACGATCCAATTGACATTTTGAATCATTTTAAGTACAGTCCAAAAAATCAATTTTCTACCGAAAATCAATGACCACGGAGATGTCGAACGTTCCCAAAATGGTCAATTTCGATGAAATTTTAACATTGAATCTTTTGGCTGTAAATTAATGTTGGATGTGAATTATTACCTTTTCAACTAAAATAAATGTGTTTAAAGTCCTTTCTGTGCCTGAAATTGGTCAAAATTGAAGCTTCTGAGTAAGCAAAACTCTGTAAAAATGGCAATTTTGGTCACTGTGAGAGTTTAAAAAGTGGTTATTCAACATGAGGCACGATCCAATTGACATTTTGAATCATTGTAGGTACAGCCCAAAAAATCAATTTCCTGCCGAAAAACGATGAACGCGGAGCTGTCGAACGTTCCCAAAAAGGCCAATTTCGATGAAATTTTAACATTTAATCTTTTGGCTGTAAATTGCGGTTGGGTGTGAATTATCACTTTTTCAACTAAAATAAATGTGTTTAAAGTCATTTCTGTGCCTGAAATTGGTCAAAATTGAAGCTTCTGAGTAAGCAAAACTCTTCAAAAATGGCAATTTTGGTCCCTGTGAGGGTTTAAAAAGTGAATATTCAACATGAGGCACGATCCAATTGACATTTTGAATCATTTTAGGTACATTCCCAAAAATTATTTTCTGCCGAAAAACGATGACCGCGGAGCTGTCGAACGTTCCCAAAATGGTCAATTTCGATGAAATTTTAACATTGAATCTTTTGGCTGTAAATTAATGTTGGATGTGAATTATTACTTTTTCAACTAAAATAAACGTGTTTAAAGTCATTTCTGTGCCTGAAATTGGTCAAAATTGAACCTTCTGAGTAAGCAAAACTCTGTAAAAATGGCAATTTTGGTCACGTGAGAGTTTAAAAAGTGGTTATTCAACATGAGGCACGATCCAATTGACATTTTGAATCATTTTAGGTACAGTCTAAAAAATCAATTTTCTGCTGAAAAACGATTACCGCGGAGCTGTCGAACGTTCCCAAAATGGTCAATTTCGATGAAATTTCAACATTGAATCTTTTGGATGTAAATTAATGTTGGATGTGAATTATTACTTTTTCAACTACAATAAATGTGTTTAAAGTCATTTCTGTGCCTGAAAGTGGTCAAAATTGAAGCTTCTGAGTAAGCAAAACTCTGTAAAAATGGCAATTTTGGTCCCTGTGAGGTTTTAAAAAGTGGTTATTCAACATGAGGCACGATCCAATTGACATTTTGAATCATTTTAAGTACAGTCCAAAAAATCAATTTTCTACCGAAAATCAATGACCACGGAGATGTCGAACGTTCCCAAAATTGTCAATTTCGATGAAATTTTAACATTGAATCTTTTGGCTGTAAATTAATGTTGGATGTGAATTATTACCTTTTCAACTAAAATAAATGTGTTTAAAGTCATTTCTGTGCCTGAAATTGGTCAAAATTGAAGCTTCTGAGTAAGCAAAACTCTGTAAAAATAGCAATTTTGGTCACTGTGAGAGTTTAAAAAGTGGTTATTCAACATGAGGCACGATCCAATTGACATTTTGAATCATTGTAGGTACAGCCCAAAAAATCCATTTCCTGCCGAAAAACGATGAACGCGGAGCTGTCGAACGTTCCCAAAAAGGCCAATTTCGATGAAATTTTAACATTTAATCTTTTGGCTGTAAATTGCGGTTGGGTGTGAATTATCACTTTTTCAACTAAAATAAATGTGTTTAAAGTCATTTCTGTGCCTGAAATTGGTCAAAATTGAAGCTTCTGAGTAAGCAAAACTCTGTAAAAATGGCAATTTTGGTCACTGTGAGAGTTTAAAAAGTGGTTATTCAACATGAGGCACGATCCAATTGACATTTTGAATCATTTTAGGTACAGTCCAAAAGATCAATTTTCTGCCGAAAAACGATGACCGCGGAGCTGTCGAACGTTCCCAAAATGGTCAATTTCGATGAAATTTTAACATTTAATCTTTTGGCTGTAAATTAATGTTGGATGTGAATTATTACTTTTTCAACTACAATAAATGTGTTTAAAGTCATTTCTGTGCCTGAAATTGGTCAAAATTGAAGCTTCTGAGTAAGCAAAACTCTGTAAAAATGGCAATTTTGGTCACTGTGAGAGTTTAAAAAGTGGTTATTCAACATAAGGCACGATCCAATTGACATTTTGAATCATTTTAGGTACAGTCCAAAAAATCAATTTTCTGCCGAAAAACGATTACCGCGGAGCTGTCGAACGTTCCCAAAATGGTCAATTTCGATGAAATTTTAACATTGAATCTTTTGGATGTAAATTAATATTGGATGTGAATTATTACTTTTTCAACTAAAATAAATGTGTTTAAAGTCATTTCTGTGCCTGAAATTGGTCAAAATTGGAGCTTCTGAGTAAGCAAAACTCTGTAAAAATGGCAATTTTGGTCCCTGTGAGGGTTTAAAAAGTGGTTATTCAACATGAGGCACGATCCAATTGACATTTTGAATCATTTTAAGTACAGTCCAAAAAATCAATTTTCTACCGAAAATCAATGACCACGGAGATGTCGAACGTTCCCAAAATGGTCAATTTCGATGAAATTTTAACATTGAATCTTTTGGCTGTAAATTAATGTTGGATGTGAATTATTACCTTTTCAACTAAAATAAATGTGTTTAAAGTCCTTTCTGTGCCTGAAATTGGTCAAAATTGAAGCTTCTGAGTAAGCAAAACTCTGTAAAAATGGCAATTTTGGTCACTGTGAGAGTTTAAAAAGTGGTTATTCAACATGAGGCACGATCCAATTGACATTTTGAATCATTTTAGGTACAGTCCAAAAAATCAATTTTCTGCCGAAAAACGATTACCTGCGGAGCTGTTGAACGTTCCCAAAATGGTCAATTTCGATGAAATTTTAACATTGAATCTTTTGGCTGTAAATTAATGTTGGATGAGAATTATTACTTTTTCAACTAAAATAAATGTGTTTAAAGTCATTTCTGTGCCTGAAATTGGTCAAAATTGAAGCTTCTGAGTAAGCAAAACTCTGTAAAAATAGCAATTTTGGTCACTGTGAGAGTTTAAAAAGTGGTTATTCAACATGAGGCACGATCCAATTGACATTTTGAATCATTGTAGGTACAGCCCAAAAAATCAATTTCCTGCCGAAAAACGATGAACGCGGAGCTGTCGAACGTTCCCAAAAAGGCCAATTTCGATGAAATTTTAACATTTAATCTTTTGGCTGTAAATTGCGGTTGGGTGTGAATTATCACTTTTTCAACTAAAATAAATGTGTTTAAAGTCATTTCTGTGCCTGAAATTGGTCAAAATTGAAGCTTCTGAGTAAGCAAAACTCTTCAAAAATGGCAATTTTGGTCCCTGTGAGGGTTTAAAAAGTGAATATTCAACATGAGGCACGATCCAATTGACATTTTGAATCATTTTAGGTACATTCCAAAAAATTATTTTCTGCCGAAAAACGATGACCGCGGAGCTGTCGAACGTTCCCAAAATGGTCAATTTCGATGAAATTTTAACATTGAATCTTTTGGCTGTAAATTAATGTTGGATGTGAATTATTACTTTTTCAACTAAAATAAATGTATTTGAAGTAATGTCTGTGCGTGAAATTGGTCAAAATTAAAGCTTCTGAGTAAGCAAAACTCTGTAAAAAAGGCAAATTTTGGTCACTGTGAGGGTTTAAAAAGTGGTTATTCAACATGAGGCACAATCCAATTGACATTTTGAATCATTTTAGGTACAGTCCAAAAAATCAATTTTCTCCCGAAAAACGATAACCGCGGAGCTGTCGAACGTTCCCAAAATGGTCAATTTCGATGAAATTTTAACATTTAATCTTTTGGCTGTAAATTAATGTTGGATGTGAATTACTACTTTTTCAACTAAAATAAATGTGTTTAAAGTAATTTCTGTGCCCGGGATGGGTCAAAATTAAAGCTTCTGAGTAAGCAAAACTCTGTAAAAATGGCAATTTTGGTCCCTGTTAGGGTTTATAAAGTGGTTATTCAACATGAGGCACGATCCAATTGACATGTTGCATCATTTTAGGTGCAGTCCAAAAAATCAATTTTCTGTAGAAAAACGATGACCGCGGAGCTGTCGAACGTTCCCAAAATGGTCAATTTCGATGAAATTTTAACATTGAATCTTTTGGCTGTAAATTAATGTTGGATGTGAATTATTACTTTTTCAACTAAAATAAATGTGTTTAAAGTCATTTCTGTACCTGAAATTGGTCAAAATTGAAGCTTCTGAGTAAGCAAAACTCTGTAAAAATGGCAATTTTGGTCCCTGTGAGGGTTTAAAAAGTTGTTATTCAACATGAGGCACGATCCAATTGACATTTTGAATCATTTTAGGTACAGTCCAAAAAACTCAATTTTCTCCCGAAAAACGATGACCGCGGAGCTGTCGAACGTTCCCAAAATTGTCAATTTCGATGAAATTTTAACATTGAATCTTTTGGATGTAAATTAATGTTGGATGAGAATTATTACTTTTTCAACTAAAATAAATGTGCTTAAATTCATTTCTGTGCCTGAAATTGGTCAAAATTGAAGCTTCTGAGTAAGCAAAACTCAGTAAAAATGGCAATTTTGGTCACTGTGAGGGTTTAAAAAGTGGTTATTCAACATGAGGCACGATCCAATTGACATTTTGAATCATTTTAGGTACAGTCCAAAAAATCAATTTTCTGCTGAAAAACGATGACCGCGGAGCTGTCGAACGTTCCCAAAATGGTCAATTTCGATGAAATTTTAACATTGAATCTTTTGGATGTAAATTAATGTTGGATGTGAATTATTACTTTTTCAACTAAAATAAATGTGTTTAAAGTCATATCTGTGCCTGAAATTGGTCAAAATTGAAGCTTCTGAGTAAGCAAAACTCTGTAAAAATGGCAATTTTGGTCCCTGTGAGGTTTTAAAAAGTGGTTATTCAACATGAGGCACGATCCAATTGACATTTTGAATCATTTTAAGTACAGTCCAAAAAATCAATTTTCTACCGAAAATCAATGACCACGGAGATGTCGAACGTTCCCAAAATGGTCAATTTCGATGAAATTTTAACATTGAATCTTTTGGCTGTAAATTAATGTTGGATGTGAATTATTACCCTTTCAACTAAAATAAATGTGTTTAAAGTCCTTTCTGTGCCTGAAATTGGTCAAAATTGAAGCTTCTGAGTAAGCAAAACTCTGTAAAAATGGCAATTTTGGTCACTGTGAGAGTTTAAAAAGTGGTTATTCAACATGAGGCACGATCCAATTGACATTTTGAATCATTTCAGGCACAGTCCAAAAAATCAATTTTCTGCCGAAAAACGATGACCGCGGAGCTGTCGAACGTTCCCAAAATGGTCAATTTCTATGAAATTTTAATATTGAATCTTTTGGCTGTAAATTAATGTTGGATGTGAATTATTACTTTTTCAACTAAAATAAATGTTTTTAAAGTCATTTCTGTGCCTGAAATTGGTCAAAATTGAAGCTTCTGAGTAAGCAAAACTCTGTAAAAATGGCAATTTTGGTCACGTGAGAGTTTAAAAAGTGGTTATTCAACATGAGGCACGATCCAATCGACATTTTGAATCATTTTAGGTACAGTCCAAAAGATCAATTTTCTGCCGAAAAACGATTACCGCGGAGCTGTTGAACGTTCCCAAAATGGTCAATTTCGATGAAATTTTAACATTTAATCTTTTGGCTGTAAATTAATGTTGGATGTGAATTATTACTTTTTCAACTACAATAAATGTGTTTAAAGTCATTTCTGTGCCTGAAATTGGTCAAAATTGAAGCTTCTGAGTAAGCAAAACTCTGTAAAAATGGCAATTTTGGTCACTGTGAGAGTTTAAAAAGTGGTTATTCAACATAAGGCACGATCCAATTGACATTTTGAATCATTTTAGGTACAGTCCAAAAAATCAATTTTCTGCCGAAAAACGATTACCGCGGAGCTGTTGAACGTTCCCAAAATGGTCAATTTCGATGAAATTTTAACATTGAATCTTTTGGCTGTAAATTAATGTTGGATGTGAATTATTACTTTTTCAACTAAAATAAATGTATTTGAAGTAATGTCTGTGCGTGAAATTGGTCAAAATTAAAGCTTCTGAGTAAGCAAAACTGTAAAAATGGCAATTTTGGTCACTGTGAGGGTTTAAAAAGTGGTTATTCAACATGAGGCACAATCCAATTGACATTTTGAATCATTTTAGGTACAGTCCAAAAAATCAATTTTCTCCCAAAAAACGATAACCGCGGAGCTGTTGAACGTTCCCAAAATGGTCAATTTCGATGAAATTTTAACATTGAATCTTTTGGCTGTAAATTAATGTTGGATGTGAATTATTACTTTTTCAACTAAAATAAATGTGTTTAAAGTAATTTCTGTGCCCGGGATGGGTCAAAATTAAAGCTTCTGAGTAAGCAAAACTCTGTAAAAATGGCAATTTTGGTCCCTGTTAGGGTTTAAAAAGTGGTTATTCAACATGAGGCACGATCCAATTGACATGTTGAATCATTTTAGGTACAGTCCAAAAAATCAATTTTCTGTAGAAAAACGATGACCGCGGAGCTGTCGAACATTCCCAAAATGGTCAATTTCGATGAAATTTTAACATTGAATCTTTTGGCTGTAAATTAATGTTGGATGTGAATTATTACTTTTTCAACTAAAATAAATGTGTTTAAAGTCATTTCTGTGCCTGAAATTGGTCAAAATTGAAGCTTCTGAGTAAGCAAAACTCTTCAAAAATGGCAATTTTGGTCCCTGTGAGGGTTTAAAAAGTGGTTATTCAACATGAGGCATGATCCAATTGACATTTTGAATCATTTTAGGTACAGTCCAAAAAATCAAATTTCTGCCGAAAAACGATGACCGCGGAGCTGTCGAACGTTCCCAAAATGGTCAATTTCGATGAAATTTTAACATTTAATCTTTTGGCTGTAAATTAATGTTGGATGTGAATTATTACTTTTTCAACTACAATAAATGTTTTTAAAGTCATTTCTGTGCCTGAAATTGGTCAAAATTGAAGCTTCTGAGTAAGCAAAACTCTGTAAAAATGGCAATTTTGGTCACGTGAGAGTTTAAAAAGTGGTTATTCAACATGAGGCACGATCCAATTGACATTTTGAATCATTTTAGGTACAGTCCAAAAAATCAATTTTCTGCCGAAAAACGATTACCGCGGAGCTGTTGAACGTTCCCAAAATGGTCAATTTCGATGAAATTTTAACATTGAATCTTTTGGATGTAAATTAATGTTGGATGTGAATTATTACTTTTTCAACTAAAATAAATGTATTTGAAGTAATGTCTGTGCGTGAAATTGGTCAAAATTAAAGCTTCTGAGTAAGCAAAACTCTGTAAAAATGGCAATTTTGGTCACTGTGAGGGTTTAAAAAGTGGTTATTCAACATGAGGCACAATCCAATTGACATTTTGAATCATTTTAGGTACAGTCCAAAAAATCAATTTTCTCCCAAAAAACGATAACCGCGGAGCTGTCGAACGTTCCCAAAATGGTCAATTTCGATGAAATTTTAACATTGAATCTTTTGGCTGTAAATTAATGTTGGATGTGAATTATTACTTTTTCAACTAAAATAAATGTGTTTAAAGTAATTTCTGTGCCCGGGATGGGTCAAAATTAAAGCTTCTGAGTAAGCAAAACTCTGTAAAAATGGCAATTTTGGTCCCTGTTAGGGTTTAAAAAGTGGTTATTCAACATGAGGCACGATCCAATTGACATGTTGAATCATTTTAGGTACAGTCCAAAAAATCAATTTTCTGTAGAAAAACGATGACCGCGGAGCTGTCGAACGTTCCCAAAATGGTCAATTTCGATGAAATTTTAACATTGAATCTTTTGGCTGTAAATTAATGTTGGATGTGAATTATTACTTTTTCAACTAAAATAAATGTGTTTAAAGTCATTTCTGTGCCTGAAATTGGTCAAAATTGAAGCTTCTGAGTGCAAAACTCTTCAAAAATGGCAATTTTGGTCCCTGTGAGGGTTTAAAAAGTGGTTATTCAACATGAGGCATGATCCAATTGACATTTTGAATCATTTTAGGTACATTCCAAAAAATCAAATTTCTGCCGAAAAACGATGACCGCGGAGCTGTCGAACGTTCCCAAAATGGTCAATTTCGATGAAATTTTAACATTGAATCTTTTGGCTGTAAATCAATGTTGGATGTGAATTATTACTTTTTCAACTAAAATAAATGTGTTTAAAGTCATTTCTGTACCTGAAATTGGTCAAAATTAAAGCTTCTGAGTAAGCAAAACTCTGTAAAAATGGCAATTTTGGTCCCTGTGAGGGTTTAAAAAGTTGTTAATCAACATGAGGCACGATCCAATTGACATTTTGAATCATTTTAGGTACAGTCCAAAAAACTCAATTTTCTCCCGAAAAACGATGACCGCGGAGCTGTCGAACGTTCCCAAAATTGTCAATTTCGATGAAATTTTAACATTGAATCTTTTGGATGTAAATTAATGTTGGATGAGAATTATTACTTTTTCAACTAAAATAAATGTGTTTAAAGTCATTTCTGTGCCTGAAATTGGTCAAAATTGAAGCTTCTGAGTAAGCAAAACTCAGTAAAAATGGCAATTTTGGTCACTGTGAGGGTTTAAAAAGTGGTTATTCAACATGAGGCACGATCCAATTGACATTTTGAATCATTTTAGGTACAGTCTAAAAAATCAATTTTCTGCTGAAAAACGATGACCGCGGAGCTGTCGAACGTTCCCAAAATGGTCAATTTCGATGAAATTTTAACATTGAATCTTTTGGATGTAAATTAATGTTGGATGTGAATTATTACTTTTTCAACTAAAATAAATGTGTTTAAAGTCATTTCTGTGCCTGAAAGTGGTCAAAATTGAAGCTTCTGAGTAAGCAAAACTCTGTAAAAATGGCAATTTTGGTCCCTGTGAGGTTTTAAAAAGTGGTTATTCAACATGAGGCACGATCCAATTGACATTTTGAATCATTTTAAGTACAGTCCAAAAAATCAATTTTCTGCCGAAAAACGATTACCGCGGAGCTGTTGAACGTTCCCAAAATGGTCAATTTCGATGAAATTTTAACATTGAATCTTTTGGCTGTAAATTAATGTTGGATGAGAATTATTACTTTTTCAACTAAAATAAATGTGTTTAAAGTCATTTCTGTGCCTGAAATTGGTCAAAATTGAAGCTTCTGAGTAAGCAAAACTCTGTAAAAATAGCAATTTTGGTCACTGTGAGAGTTTAAAAAGTGGTTATTCAACATGAGGCACGATCCAATTGACATTTTGAATCATTGTAGGTACAGCCCAAAAAATCAATTTCCTGCCGAAAAACGATGAACGCGGAGCTGTCGAACGTTCCCAAAAAGGCCAATTTCGATGAAATTTTAACATTTAATCTTTTGGCTGTAAATTGCGGTTGGGTGTGAATTATCACTTTTTCAACTAAAATAAATGTGTTTAAAGTCATTTCTGTGCCTGAAATTGGTCAAAATTGAAGCTTCTGAGTAAGCAAAACTCTTCAAAAATGGCAATTTTGGTCCCTGTGAGGGTTTAAAAAGTGAATATTCAACATGAGGCACGATCCAATTGACATTTTGAATCATTTTAGGTACATTCCAAAAAATTAATTTTCTGCCGAAAAACGATGACCGCGGAGCTGTCGAACGTTCCCAAAATGGTCAATTTCGATGAAATTTTAACATTGAATCTTTTGGCTGTAAATTAATGTTGGATGTGAATTATTACTTTTTCAACTAAAATAAATGTGTTTAAAGTCATTTCTGTGCCTGAAATTGGTCAAAATTGAACCTTCTGAGTAAGCAAAACTCTGTAAAAATGGCAATTTTGGTCACGTGAGAGTTTAAAAAGTGGTTATTCAACATGAGGCACGATCCAATCGACATTTTGAATCATTTTAGGTACAGTCCAAAAGATCAATTTTCTGCCGAAAAACGATTACCGCGGAGCTGTTGAACGTTCCCAAAATGGTCAATTTCGATGAAATTTTAACATTTAATCTTTTGGCTGTAAATTAATGTTGGATGTGAATTATTACTTTTTCAACTACAATAAATGTGTTTAAAGTCATTTCTGTGCCTGAAATTGGTCAAAATTGAAGCTTCTGAGTAAGCAAAACTCAGTAAAAATGGCAATTTTGGTCACTGTGAGGGTTTAAAAAGTGGTTATTCAACATGAGGCACGATCCAATTGACATTTTGAATCATTTTAAGTACAGTCCAAAAAATCAATTTTCTACCGAAAATCAATGACCACGGAGATGTCGAACGTTCCCAAAATGGTCAATTTCGATGAAATTTTAACATTGAATCTTTTGGCTGTAAATTAATGTTGGATGTGAATTATTACCCTTTCAACTAAAATAAATGTGTTTAAAGTCCTTTCTGTGCCTGAAATTGGTCAAAATTGAAGCTTCTGAGTAAGCAAAACTCAGTAAAAATGGCAATTTTGGTCACTGTGAGAGTTTAAAAAGTGGTTATTCAACATGAGGCACGATCCAATTGACATTTTGAATCATTTCAGGCACAGTCCAAAAAATCAATTTTCTGCCGAAAAACGATGACCGCGGAGCTGTCGAACGTTCCCAAAATGGTCAATTTCTATGAAATTTTAACATTGAATCTTTTGGCTGTAAATTAATGTTGGATGTGAATTATTACTTTTTCAACTAAAATAAATGTTTTTAAAGTCATTTCTGTGCCTGAAATTGGTCAAAATTGAAGCTTCTGAGTAAGCAAAACTCTGTAAAAATGGCAATTTTGGTCACGTGAGAGTTTAAAAAGTGGTTATTCAACATGAGGCACGATCCAATCGACATTTTGAATCATTTTAGGTACAGTCCAAAAGATCAATTTTCTGCCGAAAAACGATTACCGCGGAGCTGTTGAACGTTCCCAAAATGGTCAATTTCGATGAAATTTTAACATTTAATCTTTTGGCTGTAAATTAATGTTGGATGTGAATTATTACTTTTTCAACTACAATAAATGTGTTTAAAGTCATTTCTGTGCCTGAAATTGGTCAAAATTGAAGCTTCTGAGTAAGCAAAACTCTGTAAAAATGGCAATTTTGGTCACTGTGAGAGTTTAAAAAGTGGTTATTCAACATAAGGCACGATCCAATTGACATTTTGAATCATTTTAGGTACAGTCCAAAAAATCAATTTTCTGCCGAAAAACGATTACCGCGGAGCTGTTGAACGTTCCCAAAATGGTCAATTTCGATGAAATTTTAACATTGAATCTTTTGGCTGTAAATTAATGTTGGATGTGAATTATTACTTTTTCAACTAAAATAAATGTATTTGAAGTAATATCTGTGCGTGAAATTGGTCAAAATTAAAGCTTCTGAGTAAGCAAAACTGTAAAAATGGCAATTTTGGTCACTGTGAGGGTTTAAAAAGTGGTTATTCAACATGAGGCACAATCCAATTGACATTTTGAATCATTTTAGGTACAGTCCAAAAAATCAATTTTCTCCCAAAAAACGATAACCGCGGAGCTGTTGAACGTTCCCAAAATGGTCAATTTCGATGAAATTTTAACATTGAATCTTTTGGCTGTAAATTAATGTTGGATGTGAATTATTACTTTTTCAACTAAAATAAATGTGTTTAAAGTAATTTCTGTGCCCGGGATGGGTCAAAATTAAAGCTTCTGAGTAAGCAAAACTCTGTAAAAATGGCAATTTTGGTCCCTGTTAGGGTTTAAAAAGTGGTTATTCAACATGAGGCACGATCCAATTGACATGTTGAATCATTTTAGGTACAGTCCAAAAAATCAATTTTCTGTAGAAAAACGATGACCGCGGAGCTGTCGAACGTTCCCAAAATGGTCAATTTCGATGAAATTTTAACATTGAATCTTTTGGCTGTAAATTAATGTTGGATGTGAATTATTACTTTTTCAACTAAAATAAATGTGTTTAAAGTCATTTCTGTGCCTGAAATTGGTCAAAATTGAAGCTTCTGAGTAAGCAAAACTCTTCAAAAATGGCAATTTTGGTCCCTGTGAGGGTTTAAAAAGTGGTTATTCAACATGAGGCATGATCCAATTGACATTTTGAATCATTTTAGGTACAGTCCAAAAAATCAAATTTCTGCCGAAAAACGATGACCGCGGAGCTGTCGAACGTTCCCAAAATGGTCAATTTCGATGAAATTTTAACATTTAATCTTTTGGCTGTAAATTAATGTTGGATGTGAATTATTACTTTTTCAACTAAAATAAATGTTTTTAAAGTCATTTCTGTGCCTGAAATTGGTCAAAATTGAAGCTTCTGAGTAAGCAAAACTCTGTAAAAATGGCAATTTTGGTCACGTGAGAGTTTAAAAAGTGGTTATTCAACATGAGGCACGATCCAATTGACATTTTGAATCATTTTAGGTACAGTCCAAAAAATCAATTTTCTGCCGAAAAACGATTACCGCGGAGCTGTTGAACGTTCCCAAAATGGTCAATTTCGATGAAATTTTAACATTGAATCTTTTGGATGTAAATTAATGTTGGATGTGAATTATTACTTTTTCAACTAAAATAAATGTATTTGAAGTAATGTCTGTGCGTGAAATTGGTCAAAATTAAAGCTTCTGAGTAAGCAAAACTCTGTAAAAATGGCAATTTTGGTCACTGTGAGGGTTTAAAAAGTGGTTATTCAACATGAGGCACAATCCAATTGACATTTTGAATCATTTTAGGTACAGTCCAAAAAATCAATTTTCTCCCAAAAAACGATAACCGCGGAGCTGTCGAACGTTCCCAAAATGGTCAATTTCGATGAAATTTTAACATTGAATCTTTTGGCTGTAAATTAATGTTGGATGTGAATTATTACTTTTTCAACTAAAATAAATGTGTTTAAAGTAATTTCTGTGCCCGTGATGGGTCAAAATTAAAGCTTCTGAGTAAGCAAAACTCTGTAAAAATGGCAATTTTGGTCCCTGTGAGGGTTTAAAAAGTGGTTATTCAACATGAGGCACGATCCAATTGACATGTTGAATCATTTTAGGTACAGTCCAAAAAATCAATTTTCTGTAGAAAAACGATGACCGCGGAGCTGTCGAACGTTCCCAAAATGGTCAATTTCGATGAAATTTTAACATTGAATCTTTTGGCTGTAAATTAATGTTGGATGTGAATTATTACTTTTTCAACTAAAATAAATGTGTTTAAAGTCATTTCTGTGCCTGAAATTGGTCAAAATTGAAGCTTCTGAGTAAGCAAAACTCTTCAAAAATGGCAATTTTGGTCCCTGTGAGGGTTTAAAAAGTGGTTATTCAACATGAGGCATGATCCAATTGACATTTTGAATCATTTTAGGTACATTCCAAAAAATCAAATTTCTGCCGAAAAACGATGACCGCGGAGCTGTCGAACGTTCCCAAAATGGTCAATTTCGATGAAATTTTAACATTGAATCTTTTGGCTGTAAATTAATGTTGGATGTGAATTATTACTTTTTCAACTAAAATAAATGTGTTTAAAGTCATTTCTGTACCTGAAATTGGTCAAAATTAAAGCTTCTGAGTAAGCAAAACTCTGTAAAAATGGCAATTTTGGTCCCTGTGAGGGTTTAAAAAGTTGTTAATCAACATGAGGCACGATCCAATTGACATTTTGAATCATTTTAGGTACAGTCCAAAAAACTCAATTTTCTCCCGAAAAACGATGACCGCGGAGCTGTCGAACGTTCCCAAAATTGTCAATTTCGATGAAATTTTAACATTGAATCTTTTGGATGTAAATTAATGTTGGATGAGAATTATTACTTTTTCAACTAAAATAAATGTGTTTAAAGTCATTTCTGTGCCTGAAATTGGTCAAAATTGAAGCTTCTGAGTAAGCAAAACTCAGTAAAAATGGCAATTTTGGTCACTGTGAGGGTTTAAAAGTGGTTATTCAACATGAGGCACGATCCAATTGACATTTTGAATCATTTTAGGTACAGTCTAAAAAATCAATTTTCTGCTGAAAAACGATGACCGCGGAGCTGTCGAACGTTCCCAAAATGGTCAATTTCGATGAAATTTTAACATTGAATCTTTTGGATGTAAATTAATGTTGGATGTGAATTATTACTTTTTCAACTAAAATAAATGTGTTTAAAGTCATTTCTGTGCCTGAAGTGGTCAAAATTGAAGCTTCTGAGTAAGCAAAACTCTGTAAAAATGGCAATTTTGGTCCCTGTGAGGTTTTAAAAAGTGGTTATTCAACATGAGGCACGATCCAATTGACATTTTGAATCATTTTAAGTACAGTCCAAAAAATCAATTTTCTACCGAAAATCAATGACCACGGAGATGTCGAACGTTCCCAAAATGGTCAATTTCGATGAAATTTTAACATTGAATCTTTTGGCTGTAAATTAATGTTGGATGTGAATTATTACCTTTTCAACTAAAATAAATGTGTTTAAAGTCCTTTCTGTGCCTGAAATTGGTCAAAATTGAAGCTTCTGAGTAAGCAAAACTCTGTAAAAATGGCAATTTTGGTCACTGTGAGAATTTAAAAAGTGGTTATTCAACATGAGGCACGATCCAATTGACATTTTGAATCATTTTAGGTACAGTCCAAAAAATCAATTTTCTGCCGAAAAACGATTACCGCGGAGCTGTTGAACGTTCCCAAAATGGTCAATTTCGATGAAATTTTAACATTGAATCTTTTGGCTGTAAATTAATGTTGGATGAGAATTATTACTTTTTCAACTAAAATAAATGTGTTTAAAGTCATTTCTGTGCCTGAAATTGGTCAAAATTGAAGCTTCTGAGTAAGCAAAACTCTGTAAAAATGGCAATTTTGGTCAAGTGAGAGTTTAAAAAGTGGTTATTCAACATGAGGCACGATCCAATCGACATTTTGAATCATTTTAGGTACAGTCCAAAAGATCAATTTTCTGCCGAAAAACGATTACCGCGGAGCTGTCGAACGTTCCCAAAATGTTCAATTTCGATGAAATTTTAACATTTAATCTTTTGGCTGTAAATTAATGTTGGATGTGAATTATTACTTTTTCAACTAAAATAAATGTGTTTAAAGTCATTTCTGTGCCTGAAATTGGTCAAAATTGAAGCTTCTGAGTAAGCAAAACTCAGTAAAAATGGCAATTTTGGTCACTGTGAGGGTTTAAAAAGTGGTTATTCAACATGAGGCACGATCCAATTGACATTTTGAATCATTTTAGGTACAGTCTAAAAAATCAATTTTCTGCTGAAAAACGATGACCGCGGAGCTGTCGAACGTTCCCAAAATGGTCAATTTCGATGAAATTTTAACATTGAATCTTTTGGATGTAAATTAATGTTGGATGTGAATTATTACTTTTTCAACTAAAATAAATGTGTTTAAAGTCATTTCTGTGCCTGAAAGTGGTCAAAATTGAAGCTTCTGAGTAAGCAAAACTCTGTAAAAATGGCAATTTTGGTCCCTGTGAGGTTTTAAAAAGTGGTTATTCAACATGAGGCACGATCCAATTGACATTTTGAATCATTTTAAGTACAGTCCAAAAAATCAATTTTCTGCCGAAAAACGATTACCGCGGAGCTGTTGAACGTTCCCAAAATGGTCAATTTCGATGAAATTTTAACATTGAATCTTTTGGCTGTAAATTAATGTTGGATGAGAATTATTACTTTTTCAACTAAAATAAATGTGTTTAAAGTCATTTCTGTGCCTGAAATTGGTCAAAATTGAAGCTTCTGAGTAAGCAAAACTCTGTAAAAATAGCAATTTTGGTCACTGTGAGAGTTTAAAAAGTGGTTATTCAACATGAGGCACGATCCAATTGACATTTTGAATCATTGTAGGTACAGCCCAAAAAATCAATTTCCTGCCGAAAAACGATGAACGCGGAGCTGTCGAACGTTCCCAAAAAGGCCAATTTCGATGAAATTTTAACATTTAATCTTTTGGCTGTAAATTGCGGTTGGGTGTGAATTATCACTTTTTCAACTAAAATAAATGTGTTTAAAGTCATTTCTGTGCCTGAAATTGGTCAAAATTGAAGCTTCTGAGTAAGCAAAACTCTTCAAAAATGGCAATTTTGGTCCCTGTGAGGGTTTAAAAAGTGAATATTCAACATGAGGCACGATCCAATTGACATTTTGAATCATTTTAGGTACATTCCAAAAAATTAATTTTCTGCCGAAAAACGATGACCGCGGAGCTGTCGAACGTTCCCAAAATGGTCAATTTCGATGAAATTTTAACATTGAATCTTTTGGCTGTAAATTAATGTTGGATGTGAATTATTACTTTTTCAACTAAAATAAATGTGTTTAAAGTCATTTCTGTGCCTGAAATTGGTCAAAATTGAACCTTCTGAGTAAGCAAAACTCTGTAAAAATGGCAATTTTGGTCACGTGAGAGTTTAAAAAGTGGTTATTCAACATGAGGCACGATCCAATCGACATTTTGAATCATTTTAGGTACAGTCCAAAAGATCAATTTTCTGCCGAAAAACGATTACCGCGGAGCTGTTGAACGTTCCCAAAATGGTCAATTTCGATGAAATTTTAACATTTAATCTTTTGGCTGTAAATTAATGTTGGATGTGAATTATTACTTTTTCAACTACAATAAATGTGTTTAAAGTCATTTCTGTGCCTGAAATTGGTCAAAATTGAAGCTTCTGAGTAAGCAAAACTCAGTAAAAATGGCAATTTTGGTCACTGTGAGGGTTTAAAAAGTGGTTATTCAACATGAGGCACGATCCAATTGACATTTTGAATCATTTTAAGTACAGTCCAAAAAATCAATTTTCTACCGAAAATCAATGACCACGGAGATGTCGAACGTTCCCAAAATGGTCAATTTCGATGAAATTTTAACATTGAATCTTTTGGCTGTAAATTAATGTTGGATGTGAATTATTACCCTTTCAACTAAAATAAATGTGTTTAAAGTCCTTTCTGTGCCTGAAATTGGTCAAAATTGAAGCTTCTGAGTAAGCAAAACTCAGTAAAAATGGCAATTTTGGTCACTGTGAGAGTTTAAAAAGTGGTTATTCAACATGAGGCACGATCCAATTGACATTTTGAATCATTTCAGGCACAGTCCAAAAAATCAATTTTCTGCCGAAAAACGATGACCGCGGAGCTGTCGAACGTTCCCAAAATGGTCAATTTCTATGAAATTTTAACATTGAATCTTTTGGCTGTAAATTAATGTTGGATGTGAATTATTACTTTTTCAACTAAAATAAATGTTTTTAAAGTCATTTCTGTGCCTGAAATTGGTCAAAATTGAAGCTTCTGAGTAAGCAAAACTCTGTAAAAATGGCAATTTTGGTCACGTGAGAGTTTAAAAAGTGGTTATTCAACATGAGGCACGATCCAATCGACATTTTGAATCATTTTAGGTACAGTCCAAAAGATCAATTTTCTGCCGAAAAACGATTACCGCGGAGCTGTTGAACGTTCCCAAAATGGTCAATTTCGATGAAATTTTAACATTTAATCTTTTGGCTGTAAATTAATGTTGGATGTGAATTATTACTTTTTCAACTACAATAAATGTGTTTAAAGTCATTTCTGTGCCTGAAATTGGTCAAAATTGAAGCTTCTGAGTAAGCAAAACTCTGTAAAAATGGCAATTTTGGTCACTGTGAGAGTTTAAAAAGTGGTTATTCAACATAAGGCACGATCCAATTGACATTTTGAATCATTTTAGGTACAGTCCAAAAAATCAATTTTCTGCCGAAAAACGATTACCGCGGAGCTGTTGAACGTTCCCAAAATGGTCAATTTCGATGAAATTTTAACATTGAATCTTTTGGCTGTAAATTAATGTTGGATGTGAATTATTACTTTTTCAACTAAAATAAATGTATTTGAAGTAATATCTGTGCGTGAAATTGGTCAAAATTAAAGCTTCTGAGTAAGCAAAACTGTAAAAATGGCAATTTTGGTCACTGTGAGGGTTTAAAAAGTGGTTATTCAACATGAGGCACAATCCAATTGACATTTTGAATCATTTTAGGTACAGTCCAAAAAATCAATTTTCTCCCAAAAAACGATAACCGCGGAGCTGTTGAACGTTCCCAAAATGGTCAATTTCGATGAAATTTTAACATTGAATCTTTTGGCTGTAAATTAATGTTGGATGTGAATTATTACTTTTTCAACTAAAATAAATGTGTTTAAAGTAATTTCTGTGCCCGGGATGGGTCAAAATTAAAGCTTCTGAGTAAGCAAAACTCTGTAAAAATGGCAATTTTGGTCCCTGTTAGGGTTTAAAAAGTGGTTATTCAACATGAGGCACGATCCAATTGACATGTTGAATCATTTTAGGTACAGTCCAAAAAATCAATTTTCTGTAGAAAAACGATGACCGCGGAGCTGTCGAACGTTCCCAAAATGGTCAATTTCGATGAAATTTTAACATTGAATCTTTTGGCTGTAAATTAATGTTGGATGTGAATTATTACTTTTTCAACTAAAATAAATGTGTTTAAAGTCATTTCTGTGCCTGAAATTGGTCAAAATTGAAGCTTCTGAGTAAGCAAAACTCTTCAAAAATGGCAATTTTGGTCCCTGTGAGGGTTTAAAAAGTGGTTATTCAACATGAGGCATGATCCAATTGACATTTTGAATCATTTTAGGTACAGTCCAAAAAATCAAATTTCTGCCGAAAAACGATGACCGCGGAGCTGTCGAACGTTCCCAAAATGGTCAATTTCGATGAAATTTTAACATTTAATCTTTTGGCTGTAAATTAATGTTGGATGTGAATTATTACTTTTTCAACTAAAATAAATGTTTTTAAAGTCATTTCTGTGCCTGAAATTGGTCAAAATTGAAGCTTCTGAGTAAGCAAAACTCTGTAAAAATGGCAATTTTGGTCACGTGAGAGTTTAAAAAGTGGTTATTCAACATGAGGCACGATCCAATTGACATTTTGAATCATTTTAGGTACAGTCCAAAAAATCAATTTTCTGCCGAAAAACGATTACCGCGGAGCTGTTGAACGTTCCCAAAATGGTCAATTTCGATGAAATTTTAACATTGAATCTTTTGGATGTAAATTAATGTTGGATGTGAATTATTACTTTTTCAACTAAAATAAATGTATTTGAAGTAATGTCTGTGCGTGAAATTGGTCAAAATTAAAGCTTCTGAGTAAGCAAAACTCTGTAAAAATGGCAATTTTGGTCACTGTGAGGGTTTAAAAAGTGGTTATTCAACATGAGGCACAATCCAATTGACATTTTGAATCATTTTAGGTACAGTCCAAAAAATCAATTTTCTCCCAAAAAACGATAACCGCGGAGCTGTCGAACGTTCCCAAAATGGTCAATTTCGATGAAATTTTAACATTGAATCTTTTGGCTGTAAATTAATGTTGGATGTGAATTATTACTTTTTCAACTAAAATAAATGTGTTTAAAGTAATTTCTGTGCCCGTGATGGGTCAAAATTAAAGCTTCTGAGTAAGCAAAACTCTGTAAAAATGGCAATTTTGGTCCCTGTGAGGGTTTAAAAAGTGGTTATTCAACATGAGGCACGATCCAATTGACATGTTGAATCATTTTAGGTACAGTCCAAAAAATCAATTTTCTGTAGAAAAACGATGACCGCGGAGCTGTCGAACGTTCCCAAAATGGTCAATTTCGATGAAATTTTAACATTGAATCTTTTGGCTGTAAATTAATGTTGGATGTGAATTATTACTTTTTCAACTAAAATAAATGTGTTTAAAGTCCTTTCTGTGCCTGAAATTGGTCAAAATTGAAGCTTCTGAGTAAGCAAAACTCTGTAAAAATGGCAATTTTGGTCACTGTGAGAGTTTAAAAAGTGGTTATTCAACATAAGGCACGATCCAATTGACATTTTGAATCATTTTAGGTACAGTCCAAAAAATCAATTTTCTGCCGAAAAACGATGACCGCGGAGCTGTCGAACGTTCCCAAAATGGTCAATTTCGATGAAATTTTAACATTTAATCTTTTGGCTGTAAATTAATGTTGGATGTGAATTATTACTTTTTCAACTACAATAAATGTGTTTAAAGTCATTTCTGTGCCTGAAATTGGTCAAAATTGAAGCTTCTGAGTAAGCAAAACTCTGTAAAAATGGCAATTTTGGTCACTGTGAGAGTTTAAAAAGTGGTTATTCAACATGAGGCACGATCCAATTGACATTTTGAATCATTTCAGGCACAGTCCAAAAAATCAATTTTCTGCCGAAAAACGATGACCGCGGAGCTGTCGAACGTTCCCAAAATGGTCAATTTCTATGAAATTTTAACATTGAATCTTTTGGCTGTAAATTAATGTTGGATGTGAATTATTACTTTTTCAACTAAAATAAATGTTTTTAAAGTCATTTCTGTGCCTGAAATTGGTCAAAATTGAAGCTTCTGAGTAAGCAAAACTCTGTAAAAATGGCAATTTTGGTCACGTGAGAGTTTAAAAAGTGGTTATTCAACATGAGGCACGATCCAATCGACATTTTGAATCATTTTAGGTACAGTCCAAAAGATCAATTTTCTGCCGAAAAACGATTACCGCGGAGCTGTTGAACGTTCCCAAAATGGTCAATTTCGATGAAATTTTAACATTTAATCTTTTGGCTGTAAATTAATGTTGGATGTGAATTATTACTTTTTCAACTACAATAAATGTGTTTAAAGTCATTTCTGTGCCTGAAATTGGTCAAAATTGAAGCTTCTGAGTAAGCAAAACTCTGTAAAAATGGCAATTTTGCTCACGTGAGAGTTTAAAAAGTGGTTATTCAACATGAGGCACGATCCAATCGACATTTTGAATCATTTTAGGTACAGTCCAAAAGATCAATTTTCTGCCGAAAAACGATTACCGCGGAGCTGTTGAACGTTCCCAAAATGGTCAATTTCGATGAAATTTTAACATTTAATCTTTTGGCTGTAATAATGTTGGATGTGAATTATTACTTTTTCAACTACAATAAATATGTTTAAAGTCATTTCTGTGCCTGAAATTGGTCAAAATTGAAGCTTCTGAGTAAGCAAAACTCTGTAAAAATGGCAATTTTGGTCACGTGAGAGTTTAAAAAGTGGTTATTCAACATGAGGCACGATCCAATCGACATTTTGAATCATTTTAGGTACAGTCCAAAAGATCAATTTTCTGCCGAAAAACGATTACCGCGGAGCTGTTGAACGTTCCCAAAATGGTCAATTTCGATGAAATTTTAACATTTAATCTTTTGGCTGTAATAATGTTGGATGTGAATTATTACTTTTTCAACTACAATAAATGTGTTTAAAGTCATTTCTGTGCCTGAAATTGGTCAAAATTGAAGCTTCTGAGTAAGCAAAACTCTTCAAAAATGGCAATTTTGGTCCCTGTGAGGGTTTAAAAAGTGGTTATTCAACATGAGGCATGATCCAATTGACATTTTGAATCATTTTAGGTACAGTCCAAAAAATCAAATTTCTGCCGAAAAACGATGACCGCGGAGCTGTCGAACGTTCCCAAAATGGTCAATTTCGATGAAATTTTAACATTTAATCTTTTGGCTGTAAATTAATGTTGGATGTGAATTATTACTTTTTCAACTAAAATAAATGTTTTTAAAGTCATTTCTGTGCCTGAAATTGGTCAAAATTGAAGCTTCTGAGTAAGCAAAACTCTGTAAAAATGGCAATTTTGGTCACGTGAGAGTTTAAAAAGTGGTTATTCAACATGAGGCACGATCCAATTGACATTTTGAATCATTTTAGGTACAGTCCAAAAAATCAATTTTCTGCCGAAAAACGATTACCGCGGAGCTGTTGAACGTTCCCAAAATGGTCAATTTCGATGAAATTTTAACATTGAATCTTTTGGATGTAAATTAATGTTGGATGTGAATTATTACTTTTTCAACTAAAATAAATGTATTTGAAGTAATGTCTGTGCGTGAAATTGGTCAAAATTAAAGCTTCTGAGTAAGCAAAACTCTGTAAAAATGGCAATTTTGGTCACTGTGAGGGTTTAAAAAGTGGTTATTCAACATGAGGCACAATCCAATTGACATTTTGAATCATTTTAGGTACAGTCCAAAAAATCAATTTTCTCCCAAAAAACGATAACCGCGGAGCTGTCGAACGTTCCCAAAATGGTCAATTTCGATGAAATTTTAACATTGAATCTTTTGGCTGTAAATTAATGTTGGATGTGAATTATTACTTTTTCAACTAAAATAAATGTGTTTAAAGTAATTTCTGTGCCCGGGATGGGTCAAAATTAAAGCTTCTGAGTAAGCAAAACTCTGTAAAAATGGCAATTTTGGTCCCTGTTAGGGTTTAAAAAGTGGTTATTCAACATGAGGCACGATCCAATTGACATGTTGAATCATTTTAGGTACAGTCCAAAAAATCAATTTTCTGTAGAAAAACGATGACCGCGGAGCTGTCGAACGTTCCCAAAATGGTCAATTTCGATGAAATTTTAACATTGAATCTTTTGGCTGTAAATTAATGTTGGATGTGAATTATTACTTTTTCAACTAAAATAAATGTGTTTAAAGTCATTTCTGTGCCTGAAATTGGTCAAAATTGAAGCTTCTGAGTAAGCAAAACTCTTCAAAAATGGCAATTTTGGTCCCTGTGAGGGTTTAAAAAGTGGTTATTCAACATGAGGCATGATCCAATTGACATTTTGAATCATTTTAGGTACATTCCAAAAAATCAAATTTCTGCCGAAAAACGATGACCGCGGAGCTGTCGAACGTTCCCAAAATGGTCAATTTCGATGAAATTTTAACATTGAATCTTTTGGCTGTAAATTAATGTTGGATGTGAATTATTACTTTTTCAACTAAAATAAATGTGTTTAAAGTCATTTCTGTACCTGAAATTGGTCAAAATTAAAGCTTCTGAGTAAGCAAAACTCTGTAAAAATGGCAATTTTGGTCCCTGTGAGGGTTTAAAAAGTTGTTAATCAACATGAGGCACGATCCAATTGACATTTTGAATCATTTTAGGTACAGTCCAAAAAACTCAATTTTCTCCCGAAAAACGATGACCGCGGAGCTGTCGAACGTTCCCAAAATTGTCAATTTCGATGAAATTTTAACATTGAATCTTTTGGCTGTAAATTAATGTTGGATGTGAATTATTACTTTTTCAACTAAAATAAATGTGTTTAAAGTAATTTCTGTGCAAGGGATGGGTCAAAATTAAAGCTTCTGAGTAAGCAAAACTCTGTAAAAATGGCAATTTTGGTCCCTGTTAGGGTTTAAAAAGTGGTTATTCAACATGAGGCACGATCCAATTGACATGTTGAATCATTTTAGGTACAGTCCAAAAAATCAATTTTCTGTAGAAAAACGATGACCGCGGAGCTGTCGAACGTTCCCAAAATGGTCAATTTCGATGAAATTTTAACATTGAATCTTTTGGCTGTAAATTAATGTTGGATGTGAATTATTACTTTTTCAACTAAAATAAATGTGTTTAAAGTCATTTCTGTGCCTGAAATTGGTCAAAATTGAAGCTTCTGAGTAAGCAAAACTCTTCAAAAATGGCAATTTTGGTCCCTGTGAGGGTTTAAAAAGTGGTTATTCAACATGAGGCATGATCCAATTGACATTTTGAATCATTTTAGGTACAGTCCAAAAAATCAAATTTCTGCCGAAAAACGATGACCGCGGAGCTGTCGAACGTTCCCAAAATGGTCAATTTCGATGAAATTTTAACATTTAATCTTTTGGCTGTAAATTAATGTTGGATGTGAATTATTACTTTTTCAACTAAAATAAATGTTTTTAAAGTCATTTCTGTGCCTGAAATTGGTCAAAATTGAAGCTTCTGAGTAAGCAAAACTCTGTAAAAATGGCAATTTTGGTCACGTGAGAGTTTAAAAAGTGGTTATTCAACATGAGGCACGATCCAATTGACATTTTGAATCATTTTAGGTACAGTCCAAAAAATCAATTTTCTGCCGAAAAACGATTACCGCGGAGCTGTTGAACGTTCCCAAAATGGTCAATTTCGATGAAATTTTAACATTGAATCTTTTGGATGTAAATTAATGTTGGATGTGAATTATTACTTTTTCAACTAAAATAAATGTATTTGAAGTAATGTCTGTGCGTGAAATTGGTCAAAATTAAAGCTTCTGAGTAAGCAAAACTCTGTAAAAATGGCAATTTTGGTCACTGTGAGGGTTTAAAAAGTGGTTATTCAACATGAGGCACAATCCAATTGACATTTTGAATCATTTTAGGTACAGTCCAAAAAATCAATTTTCTCCCAAAAAACGATAACCGCGGAGCTGTCGAACGTTCCCAAAATGGTCAATTTCGATGAAATTTTAACATTGAATCTTTTGGCTGTAAATTAATGTTGGATGTGAATTATTACTTTTTCAACTAAAATAAATGTGTTTAAAGTAATTTCTGTGCCCGGGATGGGTCAAAATTAAAGCTTCTGAGTAAGCAAAACTCTGTAAAAATGGCAATTTTGGTCCCTGTGAGGGTTTAAAAAGTGGTTATTCAACATGAGGCACGATCCAATTGACATGTTGAATCATTTTAGGTACAGTCCAAAAAATCAATTTTCTGTAGAAAAACGATGACCGCGGAGCTGTCGAACGTTCCCAAAATGGTCAATTTCGATGAAATTTTAACATTGAATCTTTTGGCTGTAAATTAATGTTGGATGTGAATTATTACTTTTTCAACTAAAATAAATGTGTTTAAAGTCATTTCTGTGCCTGAAATTGGTCAAAATTGAAGCTTCTGAGTAAGCAAAACTCTTCAAAAATGGCAATTTTGGTCCCTGTGAGGGTTTAAAAAGTGGTTATTCAACATGAGGCATGATCCAATTGACATTTTGAATCATTTTAGGTACATTCCAAAAAATCAAATTTCTGCCGAAAAACGATGACCGCGGAGCTGTCGAACGTTCCCAAAATGGTCAATTTCGATGAAATTTTAACATTGAATCTTTTGGCTGTAAATTAATGTTGGATGTGAATTATTACTTTTTCAACTAAAATAAATGTGTTTAAAGTCATTTCTGTACCTGAAATTGGTCAAAATTAAAGCTTCTGAGTAAGCAAAACTCTGTAAAAATGGCAATTTTGGTCCCTGTGAGGGTTTAAAAAGTTGTTAATCAACATGAGGCACGATCCAATTGACATTTTGAATCATTTTAGGTACAGTCCAAAAAACTCAATTTTCTCCCGAAAAACGATGACCGCGGAGCTGTCGAACGTTCCCAAAATTGTCAATTTCGTGAAATTTTAACATTGAATCTTTTGGATGTAAATTAATGTTGGATGAGAATTATTACTTTTTCAACTAAAATAAATGTGTTTAAAGTCATTTCTGTGCCTGAAATTGGTCAAAATTGAAGCTTCTGAGTAAGCAAAACTCAGTAAAAATGGCAATTTTGGTCACTGTGAGGGTTTAAAAAGTGGTTATTCAACATGAGGCACGATCCAATTGACATTTTGAATCATTTTAGGTACAGTCTAAAAAATCAATTTTCTGCTGAAAAACGATGACCGCGGAGCTGTCGAACGTTCCCAAAATGGTCAATTTCGATGAAATTTTAACATTGAATCTTTTGGATGTAAATTAATGTTGGATGTGAATTATTACTTTTTCAACTAAAATAAATGTGTTTAAAGTCATTTCTGTGCCTGAAAGTGGTCAAAATTGAAGCTTCTGAGTAAGCAAAACTCTGTAAAAATGGCAATTTTGGTCCCTGTGAGGTTTTAAAAAGTGGTTATTCAACATGAGGCACGATCCAATTGACATTTTGAATCATTTTAAGTACAGTCCAAAAACTCAATTTTCTACCGAAAATCAATGACCACGGAGATGTCGAACGTTCCCAAAATGGTCAATTTCGATGAAATTTTAACATTGAATCTTTTGGCTGTAAATTAATGTTGGATGTGAATTATTACCTTTTCAACTAAAATAAATGTGTTTAAAGTCCTTTCTGTGCCTGAAATTGGTCAAAATTGAAGCTTCTGAGTAAGCAAAACTCTGTAAAAATGGCAATTTTGGTCACTGTGAGAATTTAAAAAGTGGTTATTCAACATGAGGCACGATCCAATTGACATTTTGAATCATTTTAGGTACAGTCCAAAAAATCAATTTTCTGCCGAAAAACGATTACCGCGGAGCTGTTGAACGTTCCCAAAATGGTCAATTTCGATGAAATTTTAACATTGAATCTTTTGGCTGTAAATTAATGTTGGATGAGAATTATTACTTTTTCAACTAAAATAAATGTGTTTAAAGTCATTTCTGTGCCTGAAATTGGTCAAAATTGAAGCTTCTGAGTAAGCAAAACTCTGTAAAAATGGCAATTTTGGTCAAGTGAGAGTTTAAAAAGTGGTTATTCAACATGAGGCACGATCCAATCGACATTTTGAATCATTTTAGGTACAGTCCAAAAGATCAATTTTCTGCCGAAAAACGATTACCGCGGAGCTGTCGAACGTTCCCAAAATGTTCAATTTCGATGAAATTTTAACATTTAATCTTTTGGCTGTAAATTAATGTTGGATGTGAATTATTACTTTTTCAACTACAATAAATGTGTTTAAAGTCATTTCTGTGCCTGAAATTGGTCAAAATTGAAGCTTCTGAGTAAGCAAAACTCTGTAAAAATGGCAATTTTGGTCACTGTGAGAGTTTAAAAAGTGGTTATTCAACATGAGGCACGATCCAATTGACATTTTGAATCATTTTAGGTACAGTCCAAAAAATCAATTTTCTGCCGAAAAACGATTACCGCGGAGCTGTTGAACGTTCCCAAAATGGTCAATTTCGATGAAATTTTAACATTTAATCTTTTGGCTGTAAATTAATGTTGGATGTGAATTATTACTTTTTCAACTACAATAAATGTGTTTAAAGTCATTTCTGTGCCTGAAATTGGTCAAAATTGAAGCTTCTGAGTAAGCAAAACTCTGTAAAAATGGCAATTTTGCTCACGAGAGAGTTTAAAAAGTGGTTATTCAACATGAGGCACGATCCAATCGACATTTTGAATCATTTTAGGTACAGTCCAAAAGATCAATTTTCTGCCGAAAAACGATTACCGCGGAGCTGTTGAACGTTCCCAAAATGGTCAATTTCGATGAAATTTTAACATTTAATCTTTTGGCTGTAATAATGTTGGATGTGAATTATTACTTTTTCAACTACAATAAATGTGTTTAAAGTCATTTCTGTGCCTGAAATTGGTCAAAATTGAAGCTTCTGAGTAAGCAAAACTCTGTAAAAATGGCAATTTTGGTCACGTGAGAGTTTAAAAAGTGGTTATTCAACATGAGGCACGATCCAATCGACATTTTGAATCATTTTAGGTACAGTCCAAAAGATCAATTTTCTGCCGAAAAACGATTACCGCGGAGCTGTCGAACGTTCCCAAAATGTTCAATTTCGATGAAATTTTAACATTTAATCTTTTGGCTGTAAATTAATGTTGGATGTGAATTATTACTTTTTCAACTACAATAAATGTGTTTAAAGTCATTTCTGTGCCTGAAATTGGTCAAAATTGAAGCTTCTGAGTAAGCAAAACTCTGTAAAAATGGCAATTTTGGTCACTGTGAGAGTTTAAAAAGTGGTTATTCAACATAAGGCACGATCCAATTGACATTTTGAATCATTTTAGGTACAGTCCAAAAAATCAATTTTCTGCCGAAAAACGATGACCGCGGAGCTGTCGAACGTTCCCAAAATGGTCAATTTCGATGAAATTTTAACATTTAATCTTTTGGCTGTAAATTAATGTTGGATGTGAATTATTACTTTTTCAACTACAATAAATGTGTTTAAAGTCATTTCTGTGCCTGAAATTGGTCAAAATTGAAGCTTCTGAGTAAGCAAAACTCTGTAAAAATGGCAATTTTGGTCACTGTGAGAGTTTAAAAAGTGGTTATTCAACATGAGGCACGATCCAATTGACATTTTGAATCATTGTAGGTACAGCCCAAAAAATCAATTTCCTGCCGAAAAACGATGAACGCGGAGCTGTCGAACGTTCCCAAAAAGGCCAATTTCGATGAAATTTTAACATTTAATCTTTTGGCTGTAAATTGCGGTTGGGTGTGAATTATCACTTTTTCAACTAAAATAAATGTGTTTAAAGTCATTTCTGTGCCTGAAATTGGTCAAAATTGAAGCTTCTGAGTAAGCAAAACTCTTCAAAAATGGCAATTTTGGTCCCTGTGAGGGTTTAAAAAGTGAATATTCAACATGAGGCACGATCCAATTGACATTTTGAATCATTTTAGGTACATTCCAAAAAATTAATTTTCTGCCGAAAAACGATGACCGCGGAGCTGTCGAACGTTCCCAAAATGGTCAATTTCGATGAAATTTTAACATTGAATCTTTTGGCTGTAAATTAATGTTGGATGTGAATTATTACTTTTTCAACTAAAATAAATGGGTTTAAAGTCATTTCTGTGCCTGAAATTGATCAAAATTGAACCTTCTGAGTAAGCAAAACTCTGTAAAAATGGCAATTTTGGTCACGTGAGAGTTTAAAAAGTGGTTATTCAACATGAGGCACGATCCAATCGACATTTTGAATCATTTTAGGTACAGTCCAAAAGATCAATTTTCTGCCGAAAAACGATTACCGCGGAGCTGTTGAACGTTCCCAAAATGGTCAATTTCGATGAAATTTTAACATTTAATCTTTTGGCTGTAAATTAATGTTGGATGTGAATTATTACTTTTTCAACTACAATAAATGTGTTTAAAGTCATTTCTGTGCCTGAAATTGGTCAAAATTGAAGCTTCTGAGTAAGCA
The DNA here is from genome assembly GCF_964261635.1 of Lissotriton helveticus. Lineage (NCBI taxonomy): Eukaryota > Metazoa > Chordata > Amphibia > Caudata > Salamandridae > Lissotriton > Lissotriton helveticus. Next base: position 762,275,818 of record NC_136070.1, read on the forward strand.
AAACTCTGTAAAAATGGCAATTTTGGTCACTGTGAGAGTTTAAAAAGTAGTTATTCAACATAAGGCACGATCCAATTGACATTTTGAATCATTTTAGGTACAGTCCAAAAAATCAATTTTCTGCCGAAAAACGATGACCGCGGAGCTGTCGAACGTTCCCAAAATGGTCAATTTCGATGAAATTTTAACATTTAATCTTTTGGCTGTAAATTAATGTTGGATGTGAATTATTACTTTTTCAACTACAATAAATGTGTTTAAAGTCATTTCTGTGCCTGAAATTGGTCAAAATTGAAGCTTCTGAGTAAGCAAAACTCTGTAAAAATGGCAATTTTGGTCCCTGTGAGGGTTTAAAAAGTGGTTATTCAACATGAGGCACGATCCAATTGACATTTTGAATCATTTTAAGTACAGTCCAAAAAATCAATTTTCTACCGAAAATCAATGACCACGGAGATGTCGAACGTTCCCAAAATGGTCAATTTCGATGAAATTTTAACATTGAATCTTTTGGCTGTAAATTAATGTTGGATGTGAATTATTACCTTTTCAACTAAAATAAATGTGTTTAAAGTCCTTTCTGTGCCTGAAATTGGTCAAAATTGAAGCTTCTGAGTAAGCAAAACTCTGTAAAAATGGCAATTTTGGTCACTGTGAGAGTTTAAAAAGTGGTTATTCAACATGAGGCACGATCCAATTGACATTTTGAATCATTTTAGGTACAGTCCAAAAAATCAATTTTCTGCCGAAAAACGATTACCGCGGAGCTGTTGAACGTTCCCAAAATGGTCAATTTCGATGAAATTTTAACATTGAATCTTTTGGCTGTAAATTAATGTTGGATGAGAATTATTACTTTTTCAACTAAAATAAATGTGTTTAAAGTCATTTCTGTGCCTGAAATTGGTCAAAATTGAACCTTCTGAGTAAGCAAAACTCTGTAAAAATGGCAATTTTGGTCAAGTGAGAGTTTAAAAAGTGGTTATTCAACATGAGGCACGATCCAATCGACATTTTGAATCATTTTAGGTACAGTCCAAAAGATCAATTTTCTGCCGAAAAACAATTACCGCGGAGCTGTCGAACGTTCCCAAAATGTTCAATTTCGATGAAATTTTAACATTTAATCTTTTGGCTGTAAATTAATGTTGGATGTGAATTATTACTTTTTCAACTACAATAAATGTGTTTAAAGTCATTTCTGTGCCTGAAATTGGTCAAAATTGAAGCTTCTGAGTAAGCAAAACTCTGTAAAAATGGCAATTTTGGTCACTGTGAGAGTTTAAAAAGTGGTTATTCAACATAAGGCACGATCCAATTGACATTTTGAATCATTGTAGGTACAGTCCAAAAAATCAATTTTCTGCCGAAAAACGATGACCGCGGAGCTGTCGAACGTTCCCAAAATGGTCAATTTCGATGAAATTTTAACATTTAATCTTTTGGCTGTAAATTAATGTTGGATGTGAATTATTACTTTTTCAACTACAATAAATGTGTTTAAAGTCATTTCTGTGCCTGAAATTGGTCAAAATTGAAGCTTCTGAGTAAGCAAAACTCTGTAAAAATGGCAATTTTGGTCACGTGAGAGTTTAAAAAGTGGTTATTCAACATGAGGCACGATCCAATCGACATTTTGAATCATTTTAGGTACAGTCCAAAAGATCAATTTTCTGCCGAAAAACGATTACCGCGGAGCTGTCGAACGTTCCCAAAATGTTCAATTTCGATGAAATTTTAACATTTAATCTTTTGGCTGTAAATTAATGTTGGATGTGAATTATTACTTTTTCAACTACAATAAATGTGTTTAAAGTCATTTCTGTGCCTGAAATTGGTCAAAATTGAAGCTTCTGAGTAAGCAAAACTCTGTAAAAATGGCAATTTTGGTCACTGTGAGAGTTTAAAAAGTGGTTATTCAACATAAGGCACGATCCAATTGACATTTTGAATCATTTTAGGTACAGTCCAAAAAATCAATTTTCTGCCGAAAAACGATGACCGCGGAGCTGTCGAACGTTCCCAAAATGGTCAATTTCGATGAAATTTTAACATTTAATCTTTTGGCTGTAAATTAATGTTGGATGTGAATTATTACTTTTTCAACTACAATAAATGTGTTTAAAGTCATTTCTGTGCCTGAAATTGGTCAAAATTGAAGCTTCTGAGTAAGCAAAACTCTGTAAAAATGGCAATTTTGGTCACTGTGAGAGTTTAAAAAGTGGTTATTCAACATGAGGCACGATCCAATTGACATTTTGAATCATTGTAGGTACAGCCCAAAAAATCAATTTCCTGCCGAAAAACGATGAACGCGGAGCTGTCGAACGTTCCCAAAAAGGCCAATTTCGATGAAATTTTAACATTTAATCTTTTGGCTGTAAATTGCGGTTGGGTGTGAATTATCACTTTTTCAACTAAAATAAATGTGTTTAAAGTCATTTCTGTGCCTGAAATTGGTCAAAATTGAAGCTTCTGAGTAAGCAAAACTCTTCAAAAATGGCAATTTTGGTCCCTGTGAGGGTTTAAAAAGTGAATATTCAACATGAGGCACGATCCAATTGACATTTTGAATCATTTTAGGTACATTCCAAAAAATTAATTTTCTGCCGAAAAACGATGACCGCGGAGCTGTCGAACGTTCCCAAAATGGTCAATTTCGATGAAATTTTAACATTGAATCTTTTGGCTGTAAATTAATGTTGGATGTGAATTATTACTTTTTCAACTAAAATAAATGTGTTTAAAGTCATTTCTGTGCCTGAAATTGATCAAAATTGAACCTTCTGAGTAAGCAAAACTCTGTAAAAATGGCAATTTTGGTCACGCGAGAGTTTAAAAAGTGGTTATTCAACATGAGGCACGATCCAATCGACATTTTGAATCATTTTAGGTACAGTCCAAAAGATCAATTTTCTGCCGAAAAACGATTACCGCGGAGCTGTTGAACGTTCCCAAAATGGTCAATTTCGATGAAATTTTAACATTTAATCTTTTGGCTGTAAATTAATGTTGGATGTGAATTATTACTTTTTCAACTACAATAAATGTGTTTAAAGTCATTTCTGTGCCTGAAATTGGTCAAAATTGAAGCTTCTGAGTAAGCAAAACTCTGTAAAAATGGCAATTTTGGTCACTGTGAGAGTTTAAAAAGTGGTTATTCAACATAAGGCACGATCCAATTGACATTTTGAATCATTTTAGGTACAGTCCAAAAAATCAATTTTCTGCCGAAAAACGATGACCGCGGAGCTGTCGAACGTTCCCAAAATGGTCAATTTCGATGAAATTTTAACATTGAATCTTTTGGCTGTAAATTAATGTTGGATGTGAATTATTACCTTTTCAACTAAAATAAATGTGTTTAAAGTCCTTTCTGTGCCTGAAATTGGTCAAAATTGAAGCTTCTGAGTAAGCAAAACTCTGTAAAAATGGCAATTTTGGTCACTGTGAGAATTTAAAAAGTGGTTATTCAACATGAGGCACGATCCAATTGACATTTTGAATCATTTTAGGTACAGTCCAAAAAATCAATTTTCTGCCGAAAAACGATTACCGCGGAGCTGTTGAACGTTCCCAAAATGGTCAATTTCGATGAAATTTTAACATTGAATCTTTTGGCTGTAAATTAATGTTGGATGAGAATTATTACTTTTTCAACTAAAATAAATGTGTTTAAAGTCATTTCTGTGCCTGAAATTGGTCAAAATTGAAGCTTCTGAGTAAGCAAAACTCTGTAAAAATGGCAATTTTGGTCAAGTGAGAGTTTAAAAAGTGGTTATTCAACATGAGGCACGATCCAATCGACATTTTGAATCATTTTAGGTACAGTCCAAAAGATCAATTTTCTGCCGAAAAACGATTACCGCGGAGCTGTCGAACGTTCCCAAAATGTTCAATTTCGATGAAATTTTAACATTTAATCTTTTGGCTGTAAATTAATGTTGGATGTGAATTATTACTTTTTCAACTACAATAAATGTGTTTAAAGTCATTTCTGTGCCTGAAATTGGTCAAAATTGAAGCTTCTGAGTAAGCAAAACTCTGTAAAAATGGCAATTTTGGTCACTGTGAGAGTTTAAAAAGTGGTTATTCAACATAAGGCACGATCCAATTGACATTTTGAATCATTTTAGGTACAGTCCAAAAAATCAATTTTCTGCCGAAAAACGATGACCGCGGAGCTGTCGAACGTTCCCAAAATGGTCAATTTCGATGAAATTTTAACATTTAATCTTTTGGCTGTAAATTAATGTTGGATGTGAATTATTACTTTTTCAACTACAATAAATGTGTTTAAAGTCATTTCTGTGCCTGAAATTGGTCAAAATTGAAGCTTCTGAGTAAGCAAAACTCTGTAAAAATGGCAATTTTGGTCACTGTGAGAGTTTAAAAAGTGGTTATTCAACATGAGGCACGATCCAATTGACATTTTGAATCATTTCAGGCACAGTCCAAAAAATCAATTTTCTGCCGAAAAACGATGACCGCGGAGCTGTCGAACGTTCCCAAAATGGTCAATTTCTATGAAATTTTAACATTGAATCTTTTGGCTGTAAATTAATGTTGGATGTGAATTATTACTTTTTCAACTAAAATAAATGTTTTTAAAGTCATTTCTGTGCCTGAAATTGGTCAAAATTGAAGCTTCTGAGTAAGCAAAACTCTGTAAAAATGGCAATTTTGGTCACGTGAGAGTTTAAAAAGTGGTTATTCAACATGAGGCACGATCCAATCGACATTTTGAATCATTTTAGGTACAGTCCAAAAGATCAATTTTCTGCCGAAAAACGATTACCGCGGAGCTGTTGAACGTTCCCAAAATGGTCAATTTCGATGAAATTTTAACATTTAATCTTTTGGCTGTAAATTAATGTTGGATGTGAATTATTACTTTTTCAACTACAATAAATGTGTTTAAAGTCATTTCTGTGCCTGAAATTGGTCAAAATTGAAGCTTCTGAGTAAGCAAAACTCTGTAAAAATGGCAATTTTGCTCACGTGAGAGTTTAAAAAGTGGTTATTCAACATGAGGCACGATCCAATCGACATTTTGAATCATTTTAGGTACAGTCCAAAAGATCAATTTTCTGCCGAAAAACGATTACCGCGGAGCTGTTGAACGTTCCCAAAATGGTCAATTTCGATGAAATTTTAACATTTAATCTTTTGGCTGTAATAATGTTGGATGTGAATTATTACTTTTTCAACTACAATAAATATGTTTAAAGTCATTTCTGTGCCTGAAATTGGTCAAAATTGAAGCTTCTGAGTAAGCAAAACTCTGTAAAAATGGCAATTTTGGTCACGTGAGAGTTTAAAAAGTGGTTATTCAACATGAGGCACGATCCAATCGACATTTTGAATCATTTTAGGTACAGTCCAAAAGATCAATTTTCTGCCGAAAAACGATTACCGCGGAGCTGTTGAACGTTCCCAAAATGGTCAATTTCGATGAAATTTTAACATTTAATCTTTTGGCTGTAATAATGTTGGATGTGAATTATTACTTTTTCAACTACAATAAATGTGTTTAAAGTCATTTCTGTGCCTGAAATTGGTCAAAATTGAAGCTTCTGAGTAAGCAAAACTCTTCAAAAATGGCAATTTTGGTCCCTGTGAGGGTTTAAAAAGTGGTTATTCAACATGAGGCATGATCCAATTGACATTTTGAATCATTTTAGGTACAGTCCAAAAAATCAAATTTCTGCCGAAAAACGATGACCGCGGAGCTGTCGAACGTTCCCAAAATGGTCAATTTCGATGAAATTTTAACATTTAATCTTTTGGCTGTAAATTAATGTTGGATGTGAATTATTACTTTTTCAACTAAAATAAATGTTTTTAAAGTCATTTCTGTGCCTGAAATTGGTCAAAATTGAAGCTTCTGAGTAAGCAAAACTCTGTAAAAATGGCAATTTTGGTCACGTGAGAGTTTAAAAAGTGGTTATTCAACATGAGGCACGATCCAATTGACATTTTGAATCATTTTAGGTACAGTCCAAAAAATCAATTTTCTGCCGAAAAACGATTACCGCGGAGCTGTTGAACGTTCCCAAAATGGTCAATTTCGATGAAATTTTAACATTGAATCTTTTGGATGTAAATTAATGTTGGATGTGAATTATTACTTTTTCAACTAAAATAAATGTATTTGAAGTAATGTCTGTGCGTGAAATTGGTCAAAATTAAAGCTTCTGAGTAAGCAAAACTCTGTAAAAATGGCAATTTTGGTCACTGTGAGGGTTTAAAAAGTGGTTATTCAACATGAGGCACAATCCAATTGACATTTTGAATCATTTTAGGTACAGTCCAAAAAATCAATTTTCTCCCAAAAAACGATAACCGCGGAGCTGTCGAACGTTCCCAAAATGGTCAATTTCGATGAAATTTTAACATTGAATCTTTTGGCTGTAAATTAATGTTGGATGTGAATTATTACTTTTTCAACTAAAATAAATGTGTTTAAAGTAATTTCTGTGCCCGGGATGGGTCAAAATTAAAGCTTCTGAGTAAGCAAAACTCTTCAAAAATGGCAATTTTGGTCCCTGTGAGGGTTTAAAAAGTGGTTATTCAACATGAGGCATGATCCAATTGACATTTTGAATCATTTTAGGTACATTCCAAAAAATCAAATTTCTGCCGAAAAACGATGACCGCGGAGCTGTCGAACGTTCCCAAAATGGTCAATTTCGATGAAATTTTAACATTGAATCTTTTGGCTGTAAATTAATGTTGGATGTGAATTATTACTTTTTCAACTAAAATAAATGTGTTTAAAGTCATTTCTGTACCTGAAATTGGTCAAAATTAAAGCTTCTGAGTAAGCAAAACTCTGTAAAAATGGCAATTTTGGTCCCTGTGAGGGTTTAAAAAGTTGTTAATCAACATGAGGCACGATCCAATTGACATTTTGAATCATTTTAGGTACAGTCCAAAAAACTCAATTTTCTCCCGAAAAACGATGACCGCGGAGCTGTCGAACGTTCCCAAAATTGTCAATTTCGATGAAATTTTAACATTGAATCTTTTGGCTGTAAATTAATGTTGGATGTGAATTATTACTTTTTCAACTAAAATAAATGTGTTTAAAGTAATTTCTGTGCAAGGGATGGGTCAAAATTAAAGCTTCTGAGTAAGCAAAACTCTGTAAAAATGGCAATTTTGGTCCCTGTTAGGGTTTAAAAAGTGGTTATTCAACATGAGGCACGATCCAATTGACATGTTGAATCATTTTAGGTACAGTCCAAAAAATCAATTTTCTGTAGAAAAACGATGACCGCGGAGCTGTCGAACGTTCCCAAAATGGTCAATTTCGATGAAATTTTAACATTGAATCTTTTGGCTGTAAATTAATGTTGGATGTGAATTATTACTTTTTCAACTAAAATAAATGTGTTTAAAGTCATTTCTGTGCCTGAAATTGGTCAAAATTGAAGCTTCTGAGTAAGCAAAACTCTTCAAAAATGGCAATTTTGGTCCCTGTGAGGGTTTAAAAAGTGGTTATTCAACATGAGGCATGATCCAATTGACATTTTGAATCATTTTAGGTACAGTCCAAAAAATCAAATTTCTGCCGAAAAACGATGACCGCGGAGCTGTCGAACGTTCCCAAAATGGTCAATTTCGATGAAATTTTAACATTTAATCTTTTGGCTGTAAATTAATGTTGGATGTGAATTATTACTTTTTCAACTAAAATAAATGTTTTTAAAGTCATTTCTGTGCCTGAAATTGGTCAAAATTGAAGCTTCTGAGTAAGCAAAACTCTGTAAAAATGGCAATTTTGGTCACGTGAGAGTTTAAAAAGTGGTTATTCAACATGAGGCACGATCCAATTGACATTTTGAATCATTTTAGGTACAGTCCAAAAAATCAATTTTCTGCCGAAAAACGATTACCGCGGAGCTGTTGAACGTTCCCAAAATGGTCAATTTCGATGAAATTTTAACATTGAATCTTTTGGATGTAAATTAATGTTGGATGTGAATTATTACTTTTTCAACTAAAATAAATGTATTTGAAGTAATGTCTGTGCGTGAAATTGGTCAAAATTAAAGCTTCTGAGTAAGCAAAACTCTGTAAAAATGGCAATTTTGGTCACTGTGAGGGTTTAAAAAGTGGTTATTCAACATGAGGCACAATCCAATTGACATTTTGAATCATTTTAGGTACAGTCCAAAAAATCAATTTTCTCCCAAAAAACGATAACCGCGGAGCTGTCGAACGTTCCCAAAATGGTCAATTTCGATGAAATTTTAACATTGAATCTTTTGGCTGTAAATTAATGTTGGATGTGAATTATTACTTTTTCAACTAAAATAAATGTGTTTAAAGTAATTTCTGTGCCCGGGATGGGTCAAAATTAAAGCTTCTGAGTAAGCAAAACTCTGTAAAAATGGCAATTTTGGTCCCTGTGAGGGTTTAAAAAGTGGTTATTCAACATGAGGCACGATCCAATTGACATGTTGAATCATTTTAGGTACAGTCCAAAAAATCAATTTTCTGTAGAAAAACGATGACCGCGGAGCTGTCGAACGTTCCCAAAATGGTCAATTTCGATGAAATTTTAACATTGAATCTTTTGGCTGTAAATTAATGTTGGATGTGAATTATTACTTTTTCAACTAAAATAAATGTGTTTAAAGTCATTTCTGTGCCTGAAATTGGTCAAAATTGAAGCTTCTGAGTAAGCAAAACTCTTCAAAAATGGCAATTTTGGTCCCTGTGAGGGTTTAAAAAGTGGTTATTCAACATGAGGCATGATCCAATTGACATTTTGAATCATTTTAGGTACATTCCAAAAAATCAAATTTCTGCCGAAAAACGATGACCGCGGAGCTGTCGAACGTTCCCAAAATGGTCAATTTCGATGAAATTTTAACATTGAATCTTTTGGCTGTAAATTAATGTTGGATGTGAATTATTACTTTTTCAACTAAAATAAATGTGTTTAAAGTCATTTCTGTACCTGAAATTGGTCAAAATTAAAGCTTCTGAGTAAGCAAAACTCTGTAAAAATGGCAATTTTGGTCCCTGTGAGGGTTTAAAAAGTTGTTAATCAACATGAGGCACGATCCAATTGACATTTTGAATCATTTTAGGTACAGTCCAAAAAACTCAATTTTCTCCCGAAAAACGATGACCGCGGAGCTGTCGAACGTTCCCAAAATTGTCAATTTCGTGAAATTTTAACATTGAATCTTTTGGATGTAAATTAATGTTGGATGAGAATTATTACTTTTTCAACTAAAATAAATGTGTTTAAAGTCATTTCTGTGCCTGAAATTGGTCAAAATTGAAGCTTCTGAGTAAGCAAAACTCAGTAAAAATGGCAATTTTGGTCACTGTGAGGGTTTAAAAAGTGGTTATTCAACATGAGGCACGATCCAATTGACATTTTGAATCATTTTAGGTACAGTCTAAAAAATCAATTTTCTGCTGAAAAACGATGACCGCGGAGCTGTCGAACGTTCCCAAAATGGTCAATTTCGATGAAATTTTAACATTGAATCTTTTGGATGTAAATTAATGTTGGATGTGAATTATTACTTTTTCAACTAAAATAAATGTGTTTAAAGTCATTTCTGTGCCTGAAAGTGGTCAAAATTGAAGCTTCTGAGTAAGCAAAACTCTGTAAAAATGGCAATTTTGGTCCCTGTGAGGTTTTAAAAAGTGGTTATTCAACATGAGGCACGATCCAATTGACATTTTGAATCATTTTAAGTACAGTCCAAAAACTCAATTTTCTACCGAAAATCAATGACCACGGAGATGTCGAACGTTCCCAAAATGGTCAATTTCGATGAAATTTTAACATTGAATCTTTTGGCTGTAAATTAATGTTGGATGTGAATTATTACCTTTTCAACTAAAATAAATGTGTTTAAAGTCCTTTCTGTGCCTGAAATTGGTCAAAATTGAAGCTTCTGAGTAAGCAAAACTCTGTAAAAATGGCAATTTTGGTCACTGTGAGAATTTAAAAAGTGGTTATTCAACATGAGGCACGATCCAATTGACATTTTGAATCATTTTAGGTACAGTCCAAAAAATCAATTTTCTGCCGAAAAACGATTACCGCGGAGCTGTTGAACGTTCCCAAAATGGTCAATTTCGATGAAATTTTAACATTGAATCTTTTGGCTGTAAATTAATGTTGGATGAGAATTATTACTTTTTCAACTAAAATAAATGTGTTTAAAGTCATTTCTGTGCCTGAAATTGGTCAAAATTGAAGCTTCTGAGTAAGCAAAACTCTGTAAAAATGGCAATTTTGGTCAAGTGAGAGTTTAAAAAGTGGTTATTCAACATGAGGCACGATCCAATCGACATTTTGAATCATTTTAGGTACAGTCCAAAAGATCAATTTTCTGCCGAAAAACGATTACCGCGGAGCTGTCGAACGTTCCCAAAATGTTCAATTTCGATGAAATTTTAACATTTAATCTTTTGGCTGTAAATTAATGTTGGATGTGAATTATTACTTTTTCAACTACAATAAATGTGTTTAAAGTCATTTCTGTGCCTGAAATTGGTCAAAATTGAAGCTTCTGAGTAAGCAAAACTCTGTAAAAATGGCAATTTTGGTCACTGTGAGAGTTTAAAAAGTGGTTATTCAACATGAGGCACGATCTAATTGACATTTTGAATCATTTTAGGTACAGTCCAAAAAATCAATTTTCTGCCGAAAAACGATTACCGCGGAGCTGTTGAACGTTCCCAAAATGGTCAATTTCGATGAAATTTTAACATTTAATCTTTTGGCTGTAAATTAATGTTGGATGTGAATTATTACTTTTTCAACTACAATAAATGTGTTTAAAGTCATTTCTGTGCCTGAAATTGGTCAAAATTGAAGCTTCTGAGTAAGCAAAACTCTGTAAAAATGGCAATTTTGCTCACGAGAGAGTTTAAAAAGTGGTTATTCAACATGAGGCACGATCCAATCGACATTTTGAATCATTTTAGGTACAGTCCAAAAGATCAATTTTCTGCCGAAAAACGATTACCGCGGAGCTGTTGAACGTTCCCAAAATGGTCAATTTCGATGAAATTTTAACATTTAATCTTTTGGCTGTAATAATGTTGGATGTGAATTATTACTTTTTCAACTACAATAAATGTGTTTAAAGTCATTTCTGTGCCTGAAATTGGTCAAAATTGAAGCTTCTGAGTAAGCAAAACTCTGTAAAAATGGCAATTTTGGTCACGTGAGAGTTTAAAAAGTGGTTATTCAACATGAGGCACGATCCAATCGACATTTTGAATCATTTTAGGTACAGTCCAAAAGATCAATTTTCTGCCGAAAAACGATTACCGCGGAGCTGTCGAACGTTCCCAAAATGTTCAATTTCGATGAAATTTTAACATTTAATCTTTTGGCTGTAAATTAATGTTGGATGTGAATTATTACTTTTTCAACTACAATAAATGTGTTTAAAGTCATTTCTGTGCCTGAAATTGGTCAAAATTGAAGCTTCTGAGTAAGCAAAACTCTGTAAAAATTGCAATTTTGGTCACTGTGAGAGTTTAAAAAGTGGTTATTCAACATAAGGCACGATCCAATTGACATTTTGAATCATTTTAGGTACAGTCCAAAAAATCAATTTTCTGCCGAAAAACGATGACCGCGGAGCTGTCGAACGTTCCCAAAATGGTCAATTTCGATGAAATTTTAACATTTAATCTTTTGGCTGTAAATTAATGTTGGATGTGAATTATTACTTTTTCAACTACAATAAATGTGTTTAAAGTCATTTCTGTGCCTGAAATTGGTCAAAATTGAAGCTTCTGAGTAAGCAAAACTCTGTAAAAATGGCAATTTTGGTCACTGTGAGAGTTTAAAAAGTGGTTATTCAACATGAGGCACGATCCAATTGACATTTTGAATCATTGTAGGTACAGCCCAAAAAATCAATTTCCTGCCGAAAAACGATGAACGCGGAGCTGTCGAACGTTCCCAAAAAGGCCAATTTCGATGAAATTTTAACATTTAATCTTTTGGCTGTAAATTGCGGTTGGGTGTGAATTATCACTTTTTCAACTAAAATAAATGTGTTTAAAGTCATTTCTGTGCCTGAAATTGGTCAAAATTGAAGCTTCTGAGTAAGCAAAACTCTTCAAAAATGGCAATTTTGGTCCCTGTGAGGGTTTAAAAAGTGAATATTCAACATGAGGCACGATCCAATTGACATTTTGAATCATTTTAGGTACATTCCAAAAAATTAATTTTCTGCCGAAAAACGATGACCGCGGAGCTGTCGAACGTTCCCAAAATGGTCAATTTCGATGAAATTTTAACATTGAATCTTTTGGCTGTAAATTAATGTTGGATGTGAATTATTACTTTTTCAACTAAAATAAATGGGTTTAAAGTCATTTCTGTGCCTGAAATTGATCAAAATTGAACCTTCTGAGTAAGCAAAACTCTGTAAAAATGGCAATTTTGGTCACGTGAGAGTTTAAAAAGTGGTTATTCAACATGAGGCACGATCCAATCGACATTTTGAATCATTTTAGGTACAGTCCAAAAGATCAATTTTCTGCCGAAAAACGATTACCGCGGAGCTGTTGAACGTTCCCAAAATGGTCAATTTCGATGAAATTTTAACATTTAATCTTTTGGCTGTAAATTAATGTTGGATGTGAATTATTACTTTTTCAACTACAATAAATGTGTTTAAAGTCATTTCTGTGCCTGAAATTGGTCAAAATTGAAGCTTCTGAGTAAGCAAAACTCTGTAAAAATGGCAATTTTGGTCACTGTGAGAGTTTAAAAAGTGGTTATTCAACATAAGGCACGATCCAATTGACATTTTGAATCATTTTAGGTACAGTCCAAAAAATCAATTTTCTGCCGAAAAACGATGACCGCGGAGCTGTCGAACGTTCCCAAAATGGTCAATTTCGATGAAATTTTAACATTTAATCTTTTGGCTGTAAATTAATGTTGGATGTGAATTATTACTTTTTCAACTACAATAAATGTGTTTAAAGTCATTTCTGTGCCTGAAATTGGTCAAAATTGAAGCTTCTGAGTAAGCAAAACTCTGTAAAAATGGCAATTTTGGTCCCTGTGAGGGTTTAAAAAGTGGTTATTCAACATGAGGCACGATCCAATTGACATTTTGAATCATTTTAAGTACAGTCCAAAAAATCAATTTTCTACCGAAAATCAATGACCACGGAGATGTCGAACGTTCCCAAAATGGTCAATTTCGATGAAATTTTAACATTGAATCTTTTGGCTGTAAATTAATGTTGGATGTGAATTATTACCTTTTCAACTAAAATAAATGTGTTTAAAGTCCTTTCTGTGCCTGAAATTGGTCAAAATTGAAGCTTCTGAGTAAGCAAAACTCTGTAAAAATGGCAATTTTGGTCACTGTGAGAGTTTAAAAAGTGGTTATTCAACATGAGGCACGATCCAATTGACATTTTGAATCATTTTAGGTACAGTCCAAAAAATCAATTTTCTGCCGAAAAACGATTACCGCGGAGCTGTTGAACGTTCCCAAAATGGTCAATTTCGATGAAATTTTAACATTGAATCTTTTGGCTGTAAATTAATGTTGGATGAGAATTATTACTTTTTCAACTAAAATAAATGGGTTTAAAGTCATTTCTGTGCCTGAAATTGATCAAAATTGAACCTTCTGAGTAAGCAAAACTCTGTAAAAATGGCAATTTTGGTCACGTGAGAGTTTAAAAAGTGGTTATTCAACATGAGGCACGATCCAATCGACATTTTGAATCATTTTAGGTACAGTCCAAAAGATCAATTTTCTGCCGAAAAACGATTACCGCGGAGCTGTTGAACGTTCCCAAAATGGTCAATTTCGATGAAATTTTAACATTTAATCTTTTGGCTGTAAATTAATGTTGGATGTGAATTATTACTTTTTCAACTACAATAAATGTGTTTAAAGTCATTTCTGTGCCTGAAATTGGTCAAAATTGAAGCTTCTGAGTAAGCAAAACTCTGTAAAAATGGCAATTTTGGTCACTGTGAGAGTTTTAAAAGTGGTTATTCAACATGAGGCACGATCCAATTGACATTTTGAATCATTTTAGGTACAGTCCAAAAAATCAATTTTCTGCCGAAAAACGATTACCGCGGAGCTGTTGAACGTTCCCAAAATGGTCAATTTCGATGAAATTTTAACATTGAATCTTTTGGCTGTAAATTAATGTTGGATGAGAATTATTACTTTTTCAACTAAAATAAATGGGTTTAAAGTCATTTCTGTGCCTGAAATTGATCAAAATTGAACCTTCTGAGTAAGCAAAACTCTGTAAAAATGGCAATTTTGGTCACGTGAGAGTTTAAAAAGTGGTTATTCAACATGAGGCACGATCCAATCGACATTTTGAATCATTTTAGGTACAGTCCAAAAGATCAATTTTCTGCCGAAAAACGATTACCGCGGAGCTGTTGAACGTTCCCAAAATGGTCAATTTCGATGAAATTTTAACATTTAATCTTTTGGCTGTAAATTAATGTTGGATGTGAATTATTACTTTTTCAACTACAATAAATGTGTTTAAAGTCATTTCTGTGCCTGAAATTGGTCAAAATTGAAGCTTCTGAGTAAGCAAAACTCTGTAAAAATGGCAATTTTGGTCACTGTGAGAGTTTAAAAAGTGGTTATTCAACATAAGGCACGATCCAATTGACATTTTGAATCATTTTAGGTACAGTCCAAAAAATCAATTTTCTGCCGAAAAACGATGACCGCGGAGCTGTTGAACGTTCCCAAAATGGTCAATTTCGATGAAATTTTAACATTTAATCTTTTGGCTGTAAATTAATGTTGGATGTGAATTATTACTTTTTCAACTACAATAAATGTGTTTAAAGTCATTTCTGTGCCTGAAATTGGTCAAAATTGAAGCTTCTGAGTAAGCAAAACTCTGTAAAAATGGCAATTTTGGTCCCTGTGAGGGTTTAAAAAGTGGTTATTCAACATGAGGCACGATCCAATTGACATTTTGAATCATTTTAAGTACAGTCCAAAAAATCAATTTTCTACCGAAAATCAATGACCACGGAGATGTCGAACGTTCCCAAAATGGTCAATTTCGATGAAATTTTAACATTGAATCTTTTGGCTGTAAATTAATGTTGGATGTGAATTATTACCTTTTCAACTAAAATAAATGTGTTTAAAGTCCTTTCTGTGCCTGAAATTGGTCAAAATTGAAGCTTCTGAGTAAGCAAAACTCTGTAAAAATGGCAATTTTGGTCACTGTGAGAGTTTAAAAAGTGGTTATTCAACATGAGGCACGATCCAATTGACATTTTGAATCATTTTAGGTACAGTCCAAAAAATCAATTTTCTGCCGAAAAACGATTACCGCGGAGCTGTTGAACGTTCCCAAAATGGTCAATTTCGATGAAATTTTAACATTGAATCTTTTGGCTGTAAATTAATGTTGGATGAGAATTATTACTTTTTCAACTAAAATAAATGTGTTTAAAGTCATTTCTGTGCCTGAAATTGGTCAAAATTGAACCTTCTGAGTAAGCAAAACTCTGTAAAAACTGGCAATTTTGGTCAAGTGAGAGTTTAAAAAGTGGTTATTCAACATGAGGCACGATCCAATCGACATTTTGAATCATTTTAGGTACAGTCCAAAAGATCAATTTTCTGCCGAAAAACGATTACCGCGGAGCTGTCGAACGTTCCCAAAATGTTCAATTTCGATGAAATTTTAACATTTAATCTTTTGGCTGTAAATTAATGTTGGATGTGAATTATTACTTTTTCAACTACAATAAATGTGTTTAAAGTCATTTCTGTGCCTGAAATTGGTCAAAATTGAAGCTTCTGAGTAAGCAAAACTCTGTAAAAATGGCAATTTTGGTCACTGTGAGAGTTTAAAAAGTGGTTATTCAACATAAGGCACGATCCAATTGACATTTTGAATCATTGTAGGTACAGTCCAAAAAATCAATTTTCTGCCGAAAAACGATGACCGCGGAGCTGTCGAACGTTCCCAAAATGGTCAATTTTAATGAAATTTTAACATTTAATCTTTTGGCTGTAAATTAATGTTGGATGTGAATTATTACTTTTTCAACTACAATAAATGTGTTTAAAGTCATTTCTGTGCCTGAAATTGGTCAAAATTGAAGCTTCTGAGTAAGCAAAACTCTGTAAAAATGGCAATTTTGGTCACGTGAGAGTTTAAAAAGTGGTTATTCAACATGAGGCACGATCCAATCGACATTTTGAATCATTTTAGGTACAGTCCAAAAGATCAATTTTCTGCCGAAAAACGATTACCGCGGAGCTGTCGAACGTTCCCAAAATGTTCAATTTCGATGAAATTTTAACATTTAATCTTTTGGCTGTAAATTAATGTTGGATGTGAATTATTACTTTTTCAACTACAATAAATGTGTTTAAAGTCATTTCTGTGCCTGAAATTGGTCAAAATTGAAGCTTCTGAGTAAGCAAAACTCTGTAAAAATGGCAATTTTGGTCACTGTGAGAGTTTAAAAAGTGGTTATTCAACATGAGGCACGATCCAATTGACATTTTGAATCATTGTAGGTACAGCCCAAAAAATCAATTTCCTGCCGAAAAACGATGAACGCGGAGCTGTCGAACGTTCCCAAAAAGGCCAATTTCGATGAAATTTTAACATTTAATCTTTTGGCTGTAAATTGCGGTTGGGTGTGAATTATCACTTTTTCAACTAAAATAAATGTGTTTAAAGTCATTTCTGTGCCTGAAATTGGTCAAAATTGAAGCTTCTGAGTAAGCAAAACTCTTCAAAAATGGCAATTTTGGTCCCTGTGAGGGTTTAAAAAGTGAATATTCAACATGAGGCACGATCCAATTGACATTTTGAATCATTTTAGGTACATTCCAAAAAATTAATTTTCTGCCGAAAAACGATGACCGCGGAGCTGTCGAACGTTCCCAAAATGGTCAATTTCGATGAAATTTTAACATTGAATCTTTTGGCTGTAAATTAATGTTGGATGTGAATTATTACTTTTTCAACTAAAATAAATGTGTTTAAAGTCATTTCTGTGCCTGAAATTGATCAAAATTGAACCTTCTGAGTAAGCAAAACTCTGTAAAAATGGCAATTTTGGTCACGCGAGAGTTTAAAAAGTGGTTATTCAACATGAGGCACGATCCAATCGACATTTTGAATCATTTTAGGTACAGTCCAAAAGATCAATTTTCTGCCGAAAAACGATTACCGCGGAGCTGTTGAACGTTCCCAAAATGGTCAATTTCGATGAAATTTTAACATTTAATCTTTTGGCTGTAAATTAATGTTGGATGTGAATTATTACTTTTTCAACTACAATAAATGTGTTTAAAGTCATTTCTGTGCCTGAAATTGGTCAAAATTGAAGCTTCTGAGTAAGCAAAACTCTGTAAAAATGGCAATTTTGGTCACTGTGAGAGTTTAAAAAGTGGTTATTCAACATAAGGCACGATCCAATTGACATTTTGAATCATTTTAGGTACAGTCCAAAAAATCAATTTTCTGCCGAAAAACGATGACCGCGGAGCTGTCGAACGTTCCCAAAATGGTCAATTTCGATGAAATTTTAACATTTAATCTTTTGGCTGTAAATTAATGTTGGATGTGAATTATTACTTTTTCAACTACAATAAATGTGTTTAAAGTCATTTCTGTGCCTGAAATTGGTCAAAATTGAAGCTTCTGAGTAAGCAAAACTCTGTAAAAATGGCAATTTTGGTCACTGTGAGAGTTTAAAAAGTGGTTATTCAACATGAGGCACGATCCAATTGACATTTTGAATCATTTTAGGTACAGTCCAAAAAATCAATTTTCTGCCGAAAAACGATTACCGCGGAGCTGTTGAACGTTCCCAAAATGGTCAATTTCGATGAAATTTTAACATTGAATCTTTTGGCTGTAAATTAATGTTGGATGAGAATTATTACTTTTTCAACTAAAATAAATGTGTTTAAAGTCATTTCTGTGCCTGAAATTGGTCAAAATTGAACCTTCTGAGTAAGCAAAACTCTGTAAAAATGGCAATTTTGGTCAAGTGAGAGTTTAAAAAGTGGTTATTCAACATGAGGCACGATCCAATTGACATTTTGAATCATTTCAGGCACAGTCCAAAAAATCAATTTTCTGCCGAAAAACGATGACCGCGGAGCTGTCGAACGTTCCCAAAATGGTCAATTTCTATGAAATTTTAACATTGAATCTTTTGGCTGTAAATTAATGTTGGATGTGAATTATTACTTTTTCAACTAAAATAAATGTTTTTAAAGTCATTTCTGTGCCTGAAATTGGTCAAAATTGAAGCTTCTGAGTAAGCAAAACTCTGTAAAAATGGCAATTTTGGTCACGTGAGAGTTTAAAAAGTGGTTATTCAACATGAGGCACGATCCAATCGACATTTTGAATCATTTTAGGTACAGTCCAAAAGATCAATTTTCTGCCGAAAAACGATTACCGCGGAGCTGTTGAACGTTCCCAAAATGGTCAATTTCGATGAAATTTTAACATTTAATCTTTTGGCTGTAAATTAATGTTGGATGTGAATTATTACTTTTTCAACTACAATAAATGTGTTTAAAGTCATTTCTGTGCCTGAAATTGGTCAAAATTGAAGCTTCTGAGTAAGCAAAACTCTGTAAAAATGGCAATTTTGCTCACGTGAGAGTTTAAAAAGTGGTTATTCAACATGAGGCACGATCCAATCGACATTTTGAATCATTTTAGGTACAGTCCAAAAGATCAATTTTCTGCCGAAAAACGATTACCGCGGAGCTGTTGAACGTTCCCAAAATGGTCAATTTCGATGAAATTTTAACATTTAATCTTTTGGCTGTAATAATGTTGGATGTGAATTATTACTTTTTCAACTACAATAAATGTGTTTAAAGTCATTTCTGTGCCTGAAATTGGTCAAAATTGAAGCTTCTGAGTAAGCAAAACTCTGTAAAAATGGCAATTTTGGTCACGTGAGAGTTTAAAAAGTGGTTATTCAACATGAGGCACGATCCAATCGACATTTTGAATCATTTTAGGTACAGTCCAAAAGATCAATTTTCTGCCCAAAAACGATTACCGCGGAGCTGTTGAACGTTCCCAAAATGGTCAATTTCGATGAAATTTTAACATTTAATCTTTTGGCTGTAAATTAATGTTGGATGTGAATTATTACTTTTTCAACTACAATAAATGTGTTTAAAGTCATTTCTGTGCCTGAAATTGGTCAAAATTGAAGCTTCTGAGTAAGCAAAACTCTGTAAAAATGGCAATTTTGGTCACTGTGAGAGTTTAAAAAGTGGTTATTCAACATAAGGCACGATCCAATTGACATTTTGAATCATTTTAGGTACAGTCCAAAAAATCAATTTTCTGCCGAAAAACGATTACCGCGGAGCTGTTGAACGTTCCCAAAATGGTCAATTTCGATGAAATTTTAACATTGAATCTTTTGGCTGTAAATTAATGTTGGATGTGAATTATTACTTTTTCAACTAAAATAAATGTGTTTAAAGTCATTTCTGTGCCTGAAATTGGTCAAAATTGAACCTTCTGAGTAAGCAAAACTCTGTAAAAATGGCAATTTTGGTCACGTGAGAGTTTAAAAAGTGGTTATTCAACATGAGGCACGATCCAATCGACATTTTGAATCATTTTAGGTACAGTCCAAAAGATCAATTTTCTGCCGAAAAACGATTACCGCGGAGCTGTTGAACGTTCCCAAAATGGTCAATTTCGATGAAATTTTAACATTTAATCTTTTGGCTGTAAATTAATGTTGGATGTGAATTATTACTTTTTCAACTACAATAAATGTGTTTAAAGTCATTTCTGTGCCTGAAATTGGTCAAAATTGAAGCTTCTGAGTAAGCAAAACTCTGTAAAAATGGCAATTTTGGTCACTGTGAGAGTTTAAAAAGTGGTTATTCAACATAAGGCACGATCCAATTGACATTTTGAATCATTTTAGGTACAGTCCAAAAAATCAATTTTCTGCCGAAAAACGATGACCGCGGAGCTGTCGAACGTTCCCAAAATGGTCAATTTCGATGAAATTTTAACATTTAATCTTTTGGCTGTAAATTAATGTTGGATGTGAATTATTACTTTTCCAACTACAATAAATGTGTTTAAAGTCATTTCTGTGCCTGAAATTGGTCAAAATTGAAGCTTCTGAGTAAGCAAAACTCTGTAAAAATGGCAATTTTGGTCACTGTGAGAGTTTAAAAAGTGGTTATTCAACATAAGGCACGATCCAATTGACATTTTGAATCATTTTAGGTACAGTCCAAAAAATCAATTTTCTGCCGAAAAACGATTACCGCGGAGCTGTCGAACGTTCCCAAAATGGTCAATTTCGATGAAATTTTAACATTGAATCTTTTGGATGTAAATTAATATTGGATGTGAATTATTACTTTTTCAACTAAAATAAATGTGTTTAAAGTCATTTCTGTGCCTGAAATTGGTCAAAATTGAAGCTTCTGAGTAAGCAAAACTCTGTAAAAATGGCAATTTTGGTCCCTGTGAGGGTTTAAAAAGTGGTTATTCAACATGAGGCACGATCCAATTGACATTTTGAATCATTTTAAGTACAGTCCAAAAAATCAATTTTCTACCGAAAATCAATGACCACGGAGATGTCGAACGTTCCCAAAATGGTCAATTTCGATGAAATTTTAACATTGAATCTTTTGGCTGTAAATTAATGTTGGATGTGAATTATTACCTTTTCAACTAAAATAAATGTGTTTAAAGTCCTTTCTGTGCCTGAAATTGGTCAAAATTGAAGCTTCTGAGTAAGCAAAACTCTGTAAAAATGGCAATTTTGGTCACTGTGAGAGTTTAAAAAGTGGTTATTCAACATGAGGCACGATCCAATTGACATTTTGAATCATTTTAGGTACAGTCCAAAAAATCAATTTTCTGCCGAAAAACGATTACCGCGGAGCTGTTGAACGTTCCCAAAATGGTCAATTTCGATGAAATTTTAACATTGAATCTTTTGGCTGTAAATTAATGTTGGATGAGAATTATTACTTTTTCAACTAAAATAAATGTGTTTAAAGTCATTTCTGTGCCTGAAATTGGTCAAAATTGAACCTTCTGAGTAAGCAAAACTCTGTAAAAATGGCAATTTTGGTCAAGTGAGAGTTTAAAAAGTGGTTATTCAACATGAGGCACGATCCAATCGACATTTTGAATCATTTTAGGTACAGTCCAAAAGATCAATTTTCTGCCGAAAAACGATTACCGCGGAGCTGTCGAACGTTCCCAAAATGTTCAATTTCGATGAAATTTTAACATTTAATCTTTTGGCTGTAAATTAATGTTGGATGTGAATTATTACTTTTTCAACTACAATAAATGTGTTTAAAGTCATTTCTGTGCCTGAAATTGGTCAAAATTGAAGCTTCTGAGTAAGCAAAACTCTGTAAAAATGGCAATTTTGGTCACTGTGAGAGTTTAAAAAGTGGTTATTCAACATAAGGCACGATCCAATTGACATTTTGAATCATTTTAGGTACAGTCCAAAAAATCAATTTTCTGCCGAAAAACGATGACCGCGGAGCTGTCGAACGTTCCCAAAATGGTCAATTTCGATGAAATTTTAACATTTAATCTTTTGGCTGTAAATTAATGTTGGATGTGAATTATTACTTTTTCAACTACAATAAATGTGTTTAAAGTCATTTCTGTGCCTGAAATTGGTCAAAATTGAAGCTTCTGAGTAAGCAAAACTCTGTAAAAATGGCAATTTTGGTCACTGTGAGAGTTTAAAAAGTGGTTATTCAACATGAGGCACGATCCAATTGACATTTTGAATCATTGTAGGTACAGCCCAAAAAATCAATTTCCTGCCGAAAAACGATGAACGCGGAGCTGTCGAACGTTCCCAAAAAGGCCAATTTCGATGAAATTTTAACATTTAATCTTTTGGCTGTAAATTGCGGTTGGGTGTGAATTATCACTTTTTCAACTAAAATAAATGTGTTTAAAGTCATTTCTGTGCCTGAAATTGGTCAAAATTGAAGCTTCTGAGTAAGCAAAACTCTTCAAAAATGGCAATTTTGGTCCCTGTGAGGGTTTAAAAAGTGAATATTCAACATGAGGCACGATCCAATTGACATTTTGAATCATTTTAGGTACATTCCAAAAAATTAATTTTCTGCCGAAAAACGATGACCGCGGAGCTGTCGAACGTTCCCAAAATGGTCAATTTCGATGAAATTTTAACATTGAATCTTTTGGCTGTAAATTAATGTTGGATGTGAATTATTACTTTTTCAACTAAAATAAATGGGTTTAAAGTCATTTCTGTGCCTGAAATTGATCAAAATTGAACCTTCTGAGTAAGCAAAACTCTGTAAAAATGGCAATTTTGGTCACGTGAGAGTTTAAAAAGTGGTTATTCAACATGAGGCACGATCCAATCGACATTTTGAATCATTTTAGGTACAGTCCAAAAGATCAATTTTCTGCCGAAAAACGATTACCGCGGAGCTGTTGAACGTTCCCAAAATGGTCAATTTCGATGAAATTTTAACATTTAATCTTTTGGCTGTAAATTAATGTTGGATGTGAATTATTACTTTTTCAACTACAATAAATGTGTTTAAAGTCATTTCTGTGCCTGAAATTGGTCAAAATTGAAGCTTCTGAGTAAGCAAAACTCTGTAAAAATGGCAATTTTGGTCACTGTGAGAGTTTAAAAAGTGGTTATTCAACATAAGGCACGATCCAATTGACATTTTGAATCATTTTAGGTACAGTCCAAAAAATCAATTTTCTGCCGAAAAACGATGACCGCGGAGCTGTCGAACGTTCCCAAAATGGTCAATTTCGATGAAATTTTAACATTTAATCTTTTGGCTGTAAATTAATGTTGGATGTGAATTATTACTTTTTCAACTACAATAAATGTGTTTAAAGTCATTTCTGTGCCTGAAATTGGTCAAAATTGAAGCTTCTGAGTAAGCAAAACTCTGTAAAAATGGCAATTTTGGTCCCTGTGAGGGTTTAAAAAGTGGTTATTCAACATGAGGCACGATCCAATCGACATTTTGAATCATTTTAGGTACAGTCCAAAAGATCAATTTTCTGCCGAAAAACGATTACCGCGGAGCTGTCGAACGTTCCCAAAATGTTCAATTTCGATGAAATTTTAACATTTAATCTTTTGGCTGTAAATTAATGTTGGATGTGAATTATTACTTTTTCAACTACAATAAATGTGTTTAAAGTCATTTCTGTGCCTGAAATTGGTCAAAATTGAAGCTTCTGAGTAAGCAAAACTCTGTAAAAATGGCAATTTTGGTCACTGTGAGAGTTTAAAAAGTGGTTATTCAACATAAGGCACGATCCAATTGACATTTTGAATCATTTTAGGTACAGTCCAAAAAATCAATTTTCTGCCGAAAAACGATGACCGCGGAGCTGTCGAACGTTCCCAAAATGGTCAATTTCGATGAAATTTTAACATTTAATCTTTTGGCTGTAAATTAATGTTGGATGTGAATTATTACTTTTTCAACTACAATAAATGTGTTTAAAGTCATTTCTGTGCCTGAAATTGGTCAAAATTGAAGCTTCTGAGTAAGCAAAACTCTGTAAAAATGGCAATTTTGGTCACTGTGAGAGTTTAAAAAGTGGTTATTCAACATGAGGCACGATCCAATTGACATTTTGAATCATTGTAGGTACAGCCCAAAAAATCAATTTCCTGCCGAAAAACGATGAACGCGGAGCTGTCGAACGTTCCCAAAAAGGCCAATTTCGATGAAATTTTAACATTTAATCTTTTGGCTGTAAATTGCGGTTGGGTGTGAATTATCACTTTTTCAACTAAAATAAATGTGTTTAAAGTCATTTCTGTGCCTGAAATTGGTCAAAATTGAAGCTTCTGAGTAAGCAAAACTCTTCAAAAATGGCAATTTTGGTCCCTGTGAGGGTTTAAAAAGTGAATATTCAACATGAGGCACGATCCAATTGACATTTTGAATCATTTTAGGTACATTCCAAAAAATTAATTTTCTGCCGAAAAACGATGACCGCGGAGCTGTCGAACGTTCCCAAAATGGTCAATTTCGATGAAATTTTAACATTGAATCTTTTGGCTGTAAATTAATGTTGGATGTGAATTATTACTTTTTCAACTAAAATAAATGGGTTTAAAGTCATTTCTGTGCCTGAAATTGATCAAAATTGAACCTTCTGAGTAAGCAAAACTCTGTAAAAATGGCAATTTTGGTCACGTGAGAGTTTAAAAAGTGGTTATTCAACATGAGGCACGATCCAATCGACATTTTGAATCATTTTAGGTACAGTCCAAAAGATCAATTTTCTGCCGAAAAACGATTACCGCGGAGCTGTTGAACGTTCCCAAAATGGTCAATTTCGATGAAATTTTAACATTTAATCTTTTGGCTGTAAATTAATGTTGGATGTGAATTATTACTTTTTCAACTACAATAAATGTGTTTAAAGTCATTTCTGTGCCTGAAATTGGTCAAAATTGAAGCTTCTGAGTAAGCAAAACTCTGTAAAAATGGCAATTTTGGTCACTGTGAGAGTTTAAAAAGTGGTTATTCAACATAAGGCACGATCCAATTGACATTTTGAATCATTTTAGGTACAGTCCAAAAAATCAATTTTCTGCCGAAAAACGATGACCGCGGAGCTGTCGAACGTTCCCAAAATGGTCAATTTCGATGAAATTTTAACATTTAATCTTTTGGCTGTAAATTAATGTTGGATGTGAATTATTACTTTTTCAACTACAATAAATGTGTTTAAAGTCATTTCTGTGCCTGAAATTGGTCAAAATTGAAGCTTCTGAGTAAGCAAAACTCTGTAAAAATGGCAATTTTGGTCCCTGTGAGGGTTTAAAAAGTGGTTATTCAACATGAGGCACGATCCAATTGACATTTTGAATCATTTTAAGTACAGTCCAAAAAATCAATTTTCTACCGAAAATCAATGACCACGGAGATGTCGAACGTTCCCAAAATGGTCAATTTCGATGAAATTTTAACATTGAATCTTTTGGCTGTAAATTAATGTTGGATGTGAATTATTACCTTTTCAACTAAAATAAATGTGTTTAAAGTCCTTTCTGTGCCTGAAATTGGTCAAAATTGAAGCTTCTGAGTAAGCAAAACTCTGTAAAAATGGCAATTTTGGTCACTGTGAGAGTTTAAAAAGTGGTTATTCAACATGAGGCACGATCCAATTGACATTTTGAATCATTTTAGGTACAGTCCAAAAAATCAATTTTCTGCCGAAAAACGATTACCGCGGAGCTGTTGAACGTTCCCAAAATGGTCAATTTCGATGAAATTTTAACATTGAATCTTTTGGCTGTAAATTAATGTTGGATGAGAATTATTACTTTTTCAACTAAAATAAATGTGTTTAAAGTCATTTCTGTGCCTGAAATTGGTCAAAATTGAACCTTCTGAGTAAGCAAAACTCTGTAAAAATGGCAATTTTGGTCAAGTGAGAGTTTAAAAAGTGGTTATTCAACATGAGGCACGATCCAATCGACATTTTGAATCATTTTAGGTACAGTCCAAAAGATCAATTTTCTGCCGAAAAACGATTACCGCGGAGCTGTCGAACGTTCCCAAAATGTTCAATTTCGATGAAATTTTAACATTTAATCTTTTGGCTGTAAATTAATGTTGGATGTGAATTATTACTTTTTCAACTACAATAAATGTGTTTAAAGTCATTTCTGTGCCTGAAATTGGTCAAAATTGAAGCTTCTGAGTAAGCAAAACTCTGTAAAAATGGCAATTTTGGTCACTGTGAGAGTTTAAAAAGTGGTTATTCAACATAAGGCACGATCCAATTGACATTTTGAATCATTGTAGGTACAGTCCAAAAAATCAATTTTCTGCCGAAAAACGATGACCGCGGAGCTGTCGAACGTTCCCAAAATGGTCAATTTCGATGAAATTTTAACATTTAATCTTTTGGCTGTAAATTAATGTTGGATGTGAATTATTACTTTTTCAACTACAATAAATGTGTTTAAAGTCATTTCTGTGCCTGAAATTGGTCAAAATTGAAGCTTCTGAGTAAGCAAAACTCTGTAAAAATGGCAATTTTGGTCACGTGAGAGTTTAAAAAGTGGTTATTCAACATGAGGCACGATCCAATCGACATTTTGAATCATTTTAGGTACAGTCCAAAAGATCAATTTTCTGCCGAAAAACGATTACCGCGGAGCTGTCGAACGTTCCCAAAATGTTCAATTTCGATGAAATTTTAACATTTAATCTTTTGGCTGTAAATTAATGTTGGATGTGAATTATTACTTTTTCAACTACAATAAATGTGTTTAAAGTCATTTCTGTGCCTGAAATTGGTCAAAATTGAAGCTTCTGAGTAAGCAAAACTCTGTAAAAATGGCAATTTTGGTCACTGTGAGAGTTTAAAAAGTGGTTATTCAACATGAGGCACGATCCAATTGACATTTTGAATCATTGTAGGTACAGCCCAAAAAATCAATTTCCTGCCGAAAAACGATGAACGCGGAGCTGTCGAACGTTCCCAAAAAGGCCAATTTCGATGAAATTTTAACATTTAATCTTTTGGCTGTAAATTGCGGTTGGGTGTGAATTATCACTTTTTCAACTAAAATAAATGTGTTTAAAGTCATTTCTGTGCCTGAAATTGGTCAAAATTGAAGCTTCTGAGTAAGCAAAACTCTTCAAAAATGGCAATTTTGGTCCCTGTGAGGGTTTAAAAAGTGAATATTCAACATGAGGCACGATCCAATTGACATTTTGAATCATTTTAGGTACATTCCAAAAAATTAATTTTCTGCCGAAAAACGATGACCGCGGAGCTGTCGAACGTTCCCAAAATGGTCAATTTCGATGAAATTTTAACATTGAATCTTTTGGCTGTAAATTAATGTTGGATGTGAATTATTACTTTTTCAACTACAATAAATGTGTTTAAAGTCATTTCTGTGCCTGAAATTGGTCAAAATTGAAGCTTCTGAGTAAGCAAAACTCTGTAAAAATGGCAATTTTGGTCACTGTGAGAGTTTAAAAAGTGGTTATTCAACATAAGGCACGATCCAATTGACATTTTGAATCATTTTAGGTACAGTCCAAAAAATCAATTTTCTGCCGAAAAACGATGACCGCGGAGCTGTCGAACGTTCCCAAAATGGTCAATTTCGATGAAATTTTAACATTTAATCTTTTGGCTGTAAATTAATGTTGGATGTGAATTATTACTTTTTCAACTACAATAAATGTGTTTAAAGTCATTTCTGTGCCTGAAATTGGTCAAAATTGAAGCTTCTGAGTAAGCAAAACTCTGTAAAAATGGCAATTTTGGTCACTGTGAGAGTTTAAAAAGTGGTTATTCAACATGAGGCACGATCCAATTGACATTTTGAATCATTTTAGGTACAGTCCAAAAAATCAATTTTCTGCCGAAAAACGATTACCGCGGAGCTGTTGAACGTTCCCAAAATGGTCAATTTCGATGAAATTTTAACATTGAATCTTTTGGCTGTAAATTAATGTTGGATGAGAATTATTACTTTTTCAACTAAAATAAATGTGTTTAAAGTCATTTCTGTGCCTGAAATTGGTCAAAATTGAACCTTCTGAGTAAGCAAAACTCTGTAAAAATGGCAATTTTGGTCAAGTGAGAGTTTAAAAAGTGGTTATTCAACATGAGGCACGATCCAATTGACATTTTGAATCATTTCAGGCACAGTCCAAAAAATCAATTTTCTGCCGAAAAACGATGACCGCGGAGCTGTCGAACGTTCCCAAAATGGTCAATTTCTATGAAATTTTAACATTGAATCTTTTGGCTGTAAATTAATGTTGGATGTGAATTATTACTTTTTCAACTAAAATAAATGTTTTTAAAGTCATTTCTGTGCCTGAAATTGGTCAAAATTGAAGCTTCTGAGTAAGCAAAACTCTGTAAAAATGGCAATTTTGGTCACGTGAGAGTTTAAAAAGTGGTTATTCAACATGAGGCACGATCCAATCGACATTTTGAATCATTTTAGGTACAGTCCAAAAGATCAATTTTCTGCCGAAAAACGATTACCGCGGAGCTGTTGAACGTTCCCAAAATGGTCAATTTCGATGAAATTTTAACATTTAATCTTTTGGCTGTAAATTAATGTTGGATGTGAATTATTACTTTTTCAACTACAATAAATGTGTTTAAAGTCATTTCTGTGCCTGAAATTGGTCAAAATTGAAGCTTCTGAGTAAGCAAAACTCTGTAAAAATGGCAATTTTGCTCACGTGAGAGTTTAAAAAGTGGTTATTCAACATGAGGCACGATCCAATCGACATTTTGAATCATTTTAGGTACAGTCCAAAAGATCAATTTTCTGCCGAAAAACGATTACCGCGGAGCTGTTGAACGTTCCCAAAATGGTCAATTTCGATGAAATTTTAACATTTAATCTTTTGGCTGTAATAATGTTGGATGTGAATTATTACTTTTTCAACTACAATAAATGTGTTTAAAGTCATTTCTGTGCCTGAAATTGGTCAAAATTGAAGCTTCTGAGTAAGCAAAACTCTGTAAAAATGGCAATTTTGGTCACGTGAGAGTTTAAAAAGTGGTTATTCAACATGAGGCACGATCCAATCGACATTTTGAATCATTTTAGGTACAGTCCAAAAAATCAATTTTCTGCCGAAAAACGATTACCGCGGAGCTGTTGAACGTTCCCAAAATGGTCAATTTCGATGAAATTTTAACATTGAATCTTTTGGCTGTAAATTAATGTTGGATGTGAATTATTACTTTTTCAACTAAAATAAATGTGTTTAAAGTCATTTCTGTGCCTGAAATTGGTCAAAATTGAACCTTCTGAGTAAGCAAAACTCTGTAAAAATGGCAATTTTGGTCACGTGAGAGTTTAAAAAGTGGTTATTCAACATGAGGCACGATCCAATCGACATTTTGAATCATTTTAGGTACAGTCCAAAAGATCAATTTTCTGCCGAAAAACGATTACCGCGGAGCTGTTGAACGTTCCCAAAATGGTCAATTTCGATGAAATTTTAACATTTAATCTTTTGGCTGTAAATTAATGTTGGATGTGAATTATTACTTTTTCAACTACAATAAATGTGTTTAAAGTCATTTCTGTGCCTGAAATTGGTCAAAATTGAAGCTTCTGAGTAAGCAAAACTCTGTAAAAATGGCAATTTTGGTCACTGTGAGAGTTTAAAAAGTGGTTATTCAACATGAGGCACGATCCAATTGACATTTTGAATCATTTTAGGTACAGTCCAAAAAATCAATTTTCTGCCGAAAAACGATGACCGCGGAGCTGTCGAACGTTCCCAAAATGGTCAATTTCGATGAAATTTTAACATTTAATCTTTTGGCTGTAAATTAATGTTGGATGTGAATTATTACTTTTCCAACTACAATAAATGTGTTTAAAGTCATTTCTGTGCCTGAAATTGGTCAAAATTGAAGCTTCTGAGTAAGCAAAACTCTGTAAAAATGGCAATTTTGGTCACTGTGAGAGTTTAAAAAGTGGTTATTCAACATAAGGCACGATCCAATTGACATTTTGAATCATTTTAGGTACAGTCCAAAAAATCAATTTTCTGCCGAAAAACGATTACCGCGGAGCTGTCGAACGTTCCCAAAATGGTCAATTTCGATGAAATTTTAACATTGAATCTTTTGGATGTAAATTAATATTGGATGTGAATTATTACTTTTTCAACTAAAATAAATGTGTTTAAAGTCATTTCTGTGCCTGAAATTGGTCAAAATTGAAGCTTCTGAGTAAGCAAAACTCTGTAAAAATGGCAATTTTGGTCCCTGTGAGGGTTTAAAAAGTGGTTATTCAACATGAGGCACGATCCAATTGACATTTTGAATCATTTTAAGTACAGTCCAAAAAATCAATTTTCTACCGAAAATCAATGACCACGGAGATGTCGAACGTTCCCAAAATGGTCAATTTCGATGAAATTTTAACATTGAATCTTTTGGCTGTAAATTAATGTTGGATGTGAATTATTACCTTTTCAACTAAAATAAATGTGTTTAAAGTCCTTTCTGTGCCTGAAATTGGTCAAAATTGAAGCTTCTGAGTAAGCAAAACTCTGTAAAAATGGCAATTTTGGTCACTGTGAGAGTTTAAAAAGTGGTTATTCAACATGAGGCACGATCCAATTGACATTTTGAATCATTTTAGGTACAGTCCAAAAAATCAATTTTCTGCCGAAAAACGATTACCGCGGAGCTGTTGAACGTTCCCAAAATGGTCAATTTCGATGAAATTTTAACATTGAATCTTTTGGCTGTAAATTAATGTTGGATGAGAATTATTACTTTTTCAACTAAAATAAATGTGTTTAAAGTCATTTCTGTGCCTGAAATTGGTCAAAATTGAACCTTCTGAGTAAGCAAAACTCTGTAAAAATGGCAATTTTGGTCAAGTGAGAGTTTAAAAAGTGGTTATTCAACATGAGGCACGATCCAATCGACATTTTGAATCATTTTAGGTACAGTCCAAAAGATCAATTTTCTGCCGAAAAACGATTACCGCGGAGCTGTCGAACGTTCCCAAAATGTTCAATTTCGATGAAATTTTAACATTTAATCTTTTGGCTGTAAATTAATGTTGGATGTGAATTATTACTTTTTCAACTACAATAAATGTGTTTAAAGTCATTTCTGTGCCTGAAATTGGTCAAAATTGAAGCTTCTGAGTAAGCAAAACTCTGTAAAAATGGCAATTTTGGTCACTGTGAGAGTTTAAAAAGTGGTTATTCAACATAAGGCACGATCCAATTGACATTTTGAATCATTTTAGGTACAGTCCAAAAAATCAATTTTCTGCCGAAAAACGATGACCGCGGAGCTGTCGAACGTTCCCAAAATGGTCAATTTCGATGAAATTTTAACATTTAATCTTTTGGCTGTAAATTAATGTTGGATGTGAATTATTACTTTTTCAACTACAATAAATGTGTTTAAAGTCATTTCTGTGCCTGAAATTGGTCAAAATTGAAGCTTCTGAGTAAGCAAAACTCTGTAAAAATGGCAATTTTGGTCACTGTGAGAGTTTAAAAAGTGGTTATTCAACATGAGGCACGATCCAATTGACATTTTGAATCATTGTAGGTACAGCCCAAAAAATCAATTTCCTGCCGAAAAACGATGAACGCGGAGCTGTCGAACGTTCCCAAAAAGGCCAATTTCGATGAAATTTTAACATTTAATCTTTTGGCTGTAAATTGCGGTTGGGTGTGAATTATCACTTTTTCAACTAAAATAAATGTGTTTAAAGTCATTTCTGTGCCTGAAATTGGTCAAAATTGAAGCTTCTGAGTAAGCAAAACTCTTCAAAAATGGCAATTTTGGTCCCTGTGAGGGTTTAAAAAGTGAATATTCAACATGAGGCACGATCCAATTGACATTTTGAATCATTTTAGGTACATTCCAAAAAATTAATTTTCTGCCGAAAAACGATGACGAACGTTCCCAAAATGGTCAATTTCGATGAAATTTTAACATTGAATCTTTTGGCTGTAAATTAATGTTGGATGTGAATTATTACTTTTTCAACTAAAATAAATGTGTTTAAAGTCATTTCTGTGCCTGAAATTGGTCAAAATTGAACCTTCTGAGTAAGCAAAACTCTGTAAAAATGGCAATTTTGGTCACGTGAGAGTTTAAAAAGTGGTTATTCAACATGAGGCACGATCCAATCGACATTTTGAATCATTTTAGGTACAGTCCAAAAGATCAATTTTCTGCCGAAAAACGATTACCGCGGAGCTGTTGAACGTTCCCAAAATGGTCAATTTCGATGAAATTTTAACATTTAATCTTTTGGCTGTAAATTAATGTTGGATGTGAATTATTACTTTTTCAACTACAATAAATGTGTTTAAAGTCATTTCTGTGCCTGAAATTGGTCAAAATTGAAGCTTCTGAGTAAGCAAAACTCTGTAAAAATGGCAATTTTGGTCACTGTGAGAGTTTAAAAAGTGGTTATTCAACATAAGGCACGATCCAATTGACATTTTGAATCATTTTAGGTACAGTCCAAAAAATCAATTTTCTGCCGAAAAACGATGACCGCGGAGCTGTCGAACGTTCCCAAAATGGTCAATTTCGATGAAATTTTAACATTTAATCTTTTGGCTGTAAATTAATGTTGGATGTGAATTATTACTTTTTCAACTACAATAAATGTGTTTAAAGTCATTTCTGTGCCTGAAATTGGTCAAAATTGAAGCTTCTGAGTAAGCAAAACTCTGTAAAAATGGCAATTTTGGTCACTGTGAGAGTTTAAAAAGTGGTTATTCAACATAAGGCACGATCCAATTGACATTTTGAATCATTTTAGGTACAGTCCAAAAAATCAATTTTCTGCCGAAAAACGATTACCGCGGAGCTGTCGAACGTTCCCAAAATGGTCAATTTCGATGAAATTTTAACATTGAATCTTTTGGATGTAAATTAATATTGGATGTGAATTATTACTTTTTCAACTAAAATAAATGTGTTTAAAGTCATTTCTGTGCCTGAAATTGGTCAAAATTGAAGCTTCTGAGTAAGCAAAACTCTGTAAAAATGGCAATTTTGGTCCCTGTGAGGGTTTAAAAAGTGGTATTCAACATGAGGCACGATCCAATTGACATTTTGAATCATTTTAAGTACAGTCCAAAAAATCAATTTTCTACCGAAAATCAATGACCACGGAGATGTCGAACGTTCCCAAAATGGTCAATTTCGATGAAATTTTAACATTGAATCTTTTGGCTGTAAATTAATGTTGGATGTGAATTATTACCTTTTCAACTAAAATAAATGTGTTTAAAGTCCTTTCTGTGCCTGAAATTGGTCAAAATTGAAGCTTCTGAGTAAGCAAAACTCTGTAAAAATGGCAATTTTGGTCACTGTGAGAGTTTAAAAAGTGGTTATTCAACATGAGGCACGATCCAATTGACATTTTGAATCATTTTAGGTACAGTCCAAAAAATCAATTTTCTGCCGAAAAACGATTACCGCGGAGCTGTTGAACGTTCCCAAAATGGTCAATTTCGATGAAATTTTAACATTGAATCTTTTGGCTGTAAATTAATGTTGGATGTGAATTATTACTTTTTCAACTACAATAAATGTGTTTAAAGTCATTTCTGTGCCTGAAATTGGTCAAAATTGAAGCTTCTGAGAAGCAAAACTCTGTAAAAATGGCAATTTTGGTCACTGTGAGAGTTTAAAAAGTGGTTATTCAACATAAGGCACGATCCAATTGACATTTTGAATCATTTTAGGTACAGTCCAAAAAATCAATTTTCTGCCGAAAAACGATGACCGCGGAGCTGTCGAACGTTCCCAAAATGGTCAATTTCGATGAAATTTTAACATTTAATCTTTTGGCTGTAAATTAATGTTGGATGTGAATTATTACTTTTTCAACTACAATAAATGTGTTTAAAGTCATTTCTGTGCCTGAAATTGGTCAAAATTGAAGCTTCTGAGTAAGCAAAACTCTGTAAAAATGGCAATTTTGGTCACTGTGAGAGTTTAAAAAGTGGTTATTCAACATAAGGCACGATCCAATTGACATTTTGAATCATTTTAGGTACAGTCCAAAAAATCAATTTTCTGCCGAAAAACGATTACCGCGGAGCTGTCGAACGTTCCCAAAATGGTCAATTTCGATGAAATTTTAACATTGAATCTTTTGGATGTAAATTAATATTGGATGTGAATTATTACTTTTTCAACTAAAATAAATGTGTTTAAAGTCATTTCTGTGCCTGAAATTGGTCAAAATTGAAGCTTCTGAGTAAGCAAAACTCTGTAAAAATGGCAATTTTGGTCCCTGTGAGGGTTTAAAAAGTGGTATTCAACATGAGGCACGATCCAATTGACATTTTGAATCATTTTAAGTACAGTCCAAAAAATCAATTTTCTACCGAAAATCAATGACCACGGAGATGTCGAACGTTCCCAAAATGGTCAATTTCGATGAAATTTTAACATTGAATCTTTTGGCTGTAAATTAATGTTGGATGTGAATTATTACCTTTTCAACTAAAATAAATGTGTTTAAAGTCCTTTCTGTGCCTGAAATTGGTCAAAATTGAAGCTTCTGAGTAAGCAAAACTCTGTAAAAATGGCAATTTTGGTCACTGTGAGAGTTTAAAAAGTGGTTATTCAACATGAGGCACGATCCAATTGACATTTTGAATCATTTTAGGTACAGTCCAAAAAATCAATTTTCTGCCGAAAAACGATTACCGCGGAGCTGTTGAACGTTCCCAAAATGGTCAATTTCGATGAAATTTTAACATTGAATCTTTTGGCTGTAAATTAATGTTGGATGTGAATTATTACTTTTTCAACTACAATAAATGTGTTTAAAGTCATTTCTGTGCCTGAAATTGGTCAAAATTGAAGCTTCTGAGAAGCAAAACTCTGTAAAAATGGCAATTTTGGTCACTGTGAGAGTTTAAAAAGTGGTTATTCAACATAAGGCACGATCCAATTGACATTTTGAATCATTTTAGGTACAGTCCAAAAAATCAATTTTCTGCCGAAAAACGATGACCGCGGAGCTGTCGAACGTTCCCAAAATGGTCAATTTCGATGAAATTTTAACATTTAATCTTTTGGCTGTAAATTAATGTTGGATGTGAATTATTACTTTTTCAACTACAATAAATGTGTTTAAAGTCATTTCTGTGCCTGAAATTGGTCAAAATTGAAGCTTCTGAGTAAGCAAAACTCTGTAAAAATGGCAATTTTGGTCACTGTGAGAGTTTAAAAAGTGGTTATTCAACATGAGGCACGATCCAATTGACATTTTGAATCATTTCAGGCACAGTCCAAAAAATCAATTTTCTGCCGAAAAACGATGACCGCGGAGCTGTCGAACGTTCCCAAAATGGTCAATTTCTATGAAATTTTAACATTGAATCTTTTGGCTGTAAATTAATGTTGGATGTGAATTATTACTTTTTCAACTAAAATAAATGTTTTTAAAGTCATTTGTGCCTGAAATTGGTCAAAATTGAAGCTTCTGAGTAGCAAAACTCTGTAAAAATGGCAATTTTGATCACGTGAGAGTTTAAAAAGTGGTTATTCAACATGAGGCACGATCCAATCGACATTTTGAATCATTTTAGGTACAGTCCAAAAGATCAATTTTCTGCCGAAAAACGATTACCGCGGAGCTGTTGAACGTTCCCAAAATGGTCAATTTCGATGAAATTTTAACATTTAATCTTTTGGCTGTAAATTAATGTTGGATGTGAATTATTACTTTTTCAACTACAATAAATGTGTTTAAAGTCATTTCTGTGCCTGAAATTGGTCAAAATTGAAGCTTCTGAGTAAGCAAAACTCTGTAAAAATGGCAATTTTGCTCACGTGAGAGTTTAAAAAGTGGTTATTCAACATGAGGCACGATCCAATCGACATTTTGAATCATTTTAGGTACAGTCCAAAAGATCAATTTTCTGCCGAAAAACGATTACCGCGGAGCTGTTGAACGTTCCCAAAATGGTCAATTTCGATGAAATTTTAACATTTAATCTTTTGGCTGTAATAATGTTGGATGTGAATTATTACTTTTTCAACTACAATAAATGTGTTTAAAGTCATTTCTGTGCCTGAAATTGGTCAAAATTGAAGCTTCTGAGTAAGTAAGCAAAACTCTGTAAAAATGGCAATTTTGGTCACGTGAGAGTTTAAAAAGTGGTTATTCAACATGAGGCACGATCCAATCGACATTTTGAATCATTTTAGGTACAGTCCAAAAGATCAATTTTCTGCCCAAAAACGATTACCGCGGAGCTGTTGAACGTTCCCAAAATGGTCAATTTCGATGAAATTTTAACATTTAATCTTTTGGCTGTAAATTAATGTTGGATGTGAATTATTACTTTTTCAACTACAATAAATGTGTTTAAAGTCATTTCTGTGCCTGAAATTGGTCAAAATTGAAGCTTCTGAGTAAGCAAAACTCTGTAAAAATGGCAATTTTGGTCACTGTGAGAGTTTAAAAAGTGGTTATTCAACATGAGGCACGATCCAATTGACATTTTGAATCATTGTAGGTACAGCCCAAAAAATCAATTTCCTGCCGAAAAACGATGAACGCGGAGCTGTCGAACGTTCCCAAAAAGGCCAATTTCGATGAAATTTTAACATTTAATCTTTTGGCTGTAAATTGCGGTTGGGTGTGAATTATCACTTTTTCAACTAAAATAAATGTGTTTAAAGTCATTTCTGTGCCTGAAATTGGTCAAAATTGAAGCTTCTGAGTAAGCAAAACTCTTCAAAAATGGCAATTTTGGTCCCTGTGAGGGTTTAAAAAGTGAATATTCAACATGAGGCACGATCCAATTGACATTTTGAATCATTTTAGGTACATTCCAAAAAATTAATTTTCTGCCGAAAAACGATGACGAACGTTCCCAAAATGGTCAATTTCGATGAAATTTTAACATTGAATCTTTTGGCTGTAAATTAATGTTGGATGTGAATTATTACTTTTTCAACTAAAATAAATGTGTTTAAAGTCATTTCTGTGCCTGAAATTGGTCAAAATTGAACCTTCTGAGTAAGCAAAACTCTGTAAAAATGGCAATTTTGGTCACGTGAGAGTTTAAAAAGTGGTTATTCAACATGAGGCACGATCCAATCGACATTTTGAATCATTTTAGGTACAGTCCAAAAGATCAATTTTCTGCCGAAAAACGATTACCGCGGAGCTGTTGAACGTTCCCAAAATGGTCAATTTCGATGAAATTTTAACATTTAATCTTTTGGCTGTAAATTAATGTTGGATGTGAATTATTACTTTTTCAACTACAATAAATGTGTTTAAAGTCATTTCTGTGCCTGAAATTGGTCAAAATTGAAGCTTCTGAGTAAGCAAAACTCTGTAAAAATGGCAATTTTGGTCACTGTGAGAGTTTAAAAAGTGGTTATTCAACATAAGGCACGATCCAATTGACATTTTGAATCATTTTAGGTACAGTCCAAAAAATCAATTTTCTGCCGAAAAACGATGACCGCGGAGCTGTCGAACGTTCCCAAAATGGTCAATTTCGATGAAATTTTAACATTTAATCTTTTGGCTGTAAATTAATGTTGGATGTGAATTATTACTTTTTCAACTACAATAAATGTGTTTAAAGTCATTTCTGTGCCTGAAATTGGTCAAAATTGAAGCTTCTGAGTAAGCAAAACTCTGTAAAAATGGCAATTTTGGTCACTGTGAGAGTTTAAAAAGTGGTTATTCAACATAAGGCACGATCCAATTGACATTTTGAATCATTTTAGGTACAGTCCAAAAAATCAATTTTCTGCCGAAAAACGATTACCGCGGAGCTGTCGAACGTTCCCAAAATGGTCAATTTCGATGAAATTTTAACATTGAATCTTTTGGATGTAAATTAATATTGGATGTGAATTATTACTTTTTCAACTAAAATAAATGTGTTTAAAGTCATTTCTGTGCCTGAAATTGGTCAAAATTGAAGCTTCTGAGTAAGCAAAACTGTAAAAATGGCAATTTTGGTCCCTGTGAGGGTTTAAAAAGTGGTATTCAACATGAGGCACGATCCAATTGACATTTTGAATCATTTTAAGTACAGTCCAAAAAATCAATTTTCTACCGAAAATCAATGACCACGGAGATGTCGAACGTTCCCAAAATGGTCAATTTCGATGAAATTTTAACATTGAATCTTTTGGCTGTAAATTAATGTTGGATGTGAATTATTACCTTTTCAACTAAAATAAATGTGTTTAAAGTCCTTTCTGTGCCTGAAATTGGTCAAAATTGAAGCTTCTGAGTAAGCAAAACTCTGTAAAAATGGCAATTTTGGTCACTGTGAGAGTTTAAAAAGTGGTTATTCAACATGAGGCACGATCCAATTGACATTTTGAATCATTTTAGGTACAGTCCAAAAAATCAATTTTCTGCCGAAAAACGATTACCGCGGAGCTGTTGAACGTTCCCAAAATGGTCAATTTCGATGAAATTTTAACATTGAATCTTTTGGCTGTAAATTAATGTTGGATGAGAATTATTACTTTTTCAACTAAAATAAATGTGTTTAAAGTCATTTCTGTGCCTGAAATTGGTCAAAATTGAACCTTCTGAGTAAGCAAAACTCTGTAAAAATGGCAATTTTGGTCAAGTGAGAGTTTAAAAAGTGGTTATTCAACATGAGGCACGATCCAATCGACATTTTGAATCATTTTAGGTACAGTCCAAAAGATCAATTTTCTGCCGAAAAACGATTACCGCGGAGCTGTCGAACGTTCCCAAAATGGTCAATTTCGATGAAATTTTAACATTTAATCTTTTGGCTGTAAATTAATGTTGGATGTGAATTATTACTTTTTCAACTACAATAAATGTGTTTAAAGTCATTTCTGTGCCTGAAATTGGTCAAAATTGAAGCTTCTGAGTAAGCAAAACTCTGTAAAAATGGCAATTTTGGTCACTGTGAGAGTTTAAAAAGTGGTTATTCAACATGAGGCACGATCCAATTGACATTTTGAATCATTTCAGGCACAGTCCAAAAAATCAATTTTCTGCCGAAAAACGATGACCGCGGAGCTGTCGAACGTTCCCAAAATGGTCAATTTCTATGAAATTTTAACATTGAATCTTTTGGCTGTAAATTAATGTTGGATGTGAATTATTACTTTTTCAACTAAAATAAATGTTTTTAAAGTCATTTGTGCCTGAAATTGGTCAAAATTGAAGCTTCTGAGTAAGCAAAACTCTGTAAAAATGGCAATTTTGGTCACGTGAGAGTTTAAAAAGTGGTTATTCAACATGAGGCACGATCCAATCGACATTTTGAATCATTTTAGGTACAGTCCAAAAGATCAATTTTCTGCCGAAAAACGATTACCGCGGAGCTGTTGAACGTTCCCAAAATGGTCAATTTCGATGAAATTTTAACATTTAATCTTTTGGCTGTAAATTAATGTTGGATGTGAATTATTACTTTTTCAACTACAATAAATGTGTTTAAAGTCATTTCTGTGCCTGAAATTGGTCAAAATTGAAGCTTCTGAGTAAGCAAAACTCTGTAAAAATGGCAATTTTGCTCACGTGAGAGTTTAAAAAGTGGTTATTCAACATGAGGCACGATCCAATCGACATTTTGAATCATTTTAGGTACAGTCCAAAAGATCAATTTTCTGCCGAAAAACGATTACCGCGGAGCTGTTGAACGTTCCCAAAATGGTCAATTTCGATGAAATTTTAACATTTAATCTTTTGGCTGTAATAATGTTGGATGTGAATTATTACTTTTTCAACTACAATAAATGTGTTTAAAGTCATTTCTGTGCCTGAAATTGGTCAAAATTGAAGCTTCTGAGTAAGTAAGCAAAACTCTGTAAAAATGGCAATTTTGGTCACGTGAGAGTTTAAAAAGTGGTTATTCAACATGAGGCACGATCCAATCGACATTTTGAATCATTTTAGGTACAGTCCAAAAGATCAATTTTCTGCCCAAAAACGATTACCGCGGAGCTGTTGAACGTTCCCAAAATGGTCAATTTCGATGAAATTTTAACATTTAATCTTTTGGCTGTAAATTAATGTTGGATGTGAATTATTACTTTTTCAACTACAATAAATGTGTTTAAAGTCATTTCTGTGCCTGAAATTGGTCAAAATTGAAGCTTCTGAGTAAGCAAAACTCTGTAAAAATGGCAATTTTGGTCACTGTGAGAGTTTAAAAAGTGGTTATTCAACATGAGGCACGATCCAATCGACATTTTGAATCATTTTAGGTACAGTCCAAAAGATCAATTTTCTGCCGAAAAACGATTACCGCGGAGCTGTTGAACGTTCCCAAAATGGTCAATTTCGATGAAATTTTAACATTTAATCTTTTGGCTGTAAATTAATGTTGGATGTGAATTATTACTTTTTCAACTACAATAAATGTGTTTAAAGTCATTTCTGTGCCTGAAATTGGTCAAAATTGAAGCTTCTGAGTAAGCAAAACTCTGTAAAAATGGCAATTTTGGTCACTGTGAGAGTTTAAAAAGTGGTTATTCAACATAAGGCACGATCCAATTGACATTTTGAATCATTTTAGGTACAGTCCAAAAAATCAATTTTCTGCCGAAAAACGATGACCGCGGAGCTGTCGAACGTTCCCAAAATGGTCAATTTCGATGAAATTTTAACATTTAATCTTTTGGCTGTAAATTAATGTTGGATGTGAATTATTACTTTTTCAACTACAATAAATGTGTTTAAAGTCATTTCTGTGCCTGAAATTGGTCAAAATTGAAGCTTCTGAGTAAGCAAAACTCTGTAAAAATGGCAATTTTGGTCACTGTGAGAGTTTAAAAAGTGGTTATTCAACATAAGGCACGATCCAATTGACATTTTGAATCATTTTAGGTACAGTCCAAAAAATCAATTTTCTGCCGAAAAACGATTACCGCGGAGCTGTCGAACGTTCCCAAAATGGTCAATTTCGATGAAATTTTAACATTGAATCTTTTGGATGTAAATTAATATTGGATGTGAATTATTACTTTTTCAACTAAAATAAATGTGTTTAAAGTCATTTCTGTGCCTGAAATTGGTCAAAATTGAAGCTTCTGAGTAAGCAAAACTCTGTAAAAATGGCAATTTTGGTCCCTGTGAGGGTTTAAAAAGTGGTTATTCAACATGAGGCACGATCCAATTGACATTTTGAATCATTTTAGGTACAGTCCAAAAAATCAATTTTCTGCCGAAAAACGATTACCGCGGAGCTGTTGAACGTTCCCAAAATGGTCAATTTCGATGAAATTTTAACATTGAATCTTTTGGCTGTAAATTAATGTTGGATGTGAATTATTACCTTTTCAACTAAAATAAATGTGTTTAAAGTCCTTTCTGTGCCTGAAATTGGTCAAAATTGAAGCTTCTGAGTAAGCAAAACTCTGTAAAAATGGCAATTTTGGTCACTGTGAGAGTTTAAAAAGTGGTTATTCAACATGAGGCACGATCCAATTGACATTTTGAATCATTTTAGGTACAGTCCAAAAAATCAATTTTCTGCCGAAAAACGATTACCGCGGAGCTGTTGAACGTTCCCAAAATGGTCAATTTCGATGAAATTTTAACATTGAATCTTTTGGCTGTAAATTAATGTTGGATGAGAATTATTACTTTTTCAACTAAAATAAATGTGTTTAAAGTCATTTCTGTGCCGGAAATTGGTCAAAATTGAACCTTCTGAGTAAGCAAAACTCTGTAAAAATGGCAATTTTGGTCAAGTGAGAGTTTAAAAAGTGGTTATTCAACATGAGGCACGATCCAATCGACATTTTGAATCATTTTAGGTACAGTCCAAAAGATCAATTTTCTGCCGAAAAACGATTACCGCGGAGCTGTCGAACGTTCCCAAAATGTTCAATTTCGATGAAATTTTAACATTTAATCTTTTGGCTGTAAATTAATGTTGGATGTGAATTATTACTTTTTCAACTACAATAAATGTGTTTAAAGTCATTTCTGTGCCTGAAATTGGTCAAAATTGAAGCTTCTGAGTAAGCAAAACTCTGTAAAAATGGCAATTTTGGTCACTGTGAGAGTTTAAAAAGTGGTTATTCAACATAAGGCACGATCCAATTGACATTTTGAATCATTTTAGGTACAGTCCAAAAAATCAATTTTCTGCCGAAAAACGATGACCGCGGAGCTGTCGAACGTTCCCAAAATGGTCAATTTCGATGAAATTTTAACATTTAATCTTTTGGCTGTAAATTAATGTTGGATGTGAATTATTACTTTTTCAACTACAATAAATGTGTTTAAAGTCATTTCTGTGCCTGAAATTGGTCAAAATTGAAGCTTCTGAGTAAGCAAAACTCTGTAAAAATGGCAATTTTGGTCACTGTGAGAGTTTAAAAAGTGGTTATTCAACATGAGGCACGATCCAATTGACATTTTGAATCATTGTAGG
Organism: Lissotriton helveticus; assembly: GCF_964261635.1. Lineage (NCBI taxonomy): Eukaryota > Metazoa > Chordata > Amphibia > Caudata > Salamandridae > Lissotriton > Lissotriton helveticus. The sequence continues at coordinate 762,317,817 of NC_136070.1, forward strand.
TACAGCCCAAAAAATCAATTTCCTGCCGAAAAACGATGAACGCGGAGCTGTCGAACGTTCCCAAAAAGGCCAATTTCGATGAAATTTTAACATTTAATCTTTTGGCTGTAAATTGCGGTTGGGTGTGAATTATCACTTTTTCAACTAAAATAAATGTGTTTAAAGTCATTTCTGTGCCTGAAATTGGTCAAAATTGAAGCTTCTGAGTAAGCAAAACTCTTCAAAAATGGCAATTTTGGTCCCTGTGAGGGTTTAAAAAGTGAATATTCAACATGAGGCACGATCCAATTGACATTTTGAATCATTTTAGGTACATTCCAAAAAATTAATTTTCTGCCGAAAAACGATGACCGCGGAGCTGTCGAACGTTCCCAAAATGGTCAATTTCGATGAAATTTTAACATTGAATCTTTTGGCTGTAAATTAATGTTGGATGTGAATTATTACTTTTTCAACTAAAATAAATGTGTTTAAAGTCATTTCTGTGCCTGAAATTGGTCAAAATTGAACCTTCTGAGTAAGCAAAACTCTGTAAAAATGGCAATTTTGGTCACGTGAGAGTTTAAAAAGTGGTTATTCAACATGAGGCACGATCCAATCGACATTTTGAATCATTTTAGGTACAGTCCAAAAGATCAATTTTCTGCCGAAAAACGATTACCGCGGAGCTGTTGAACGTTCCCAAAATGGTCAATTTCGATGAAATTTTAACATTTAATCTTTTGGCTGTAAATTAATGTTGGATGTGAATTATTACTTTTTCAACTACAATAAATGTGTTTAAAGTCATTTCTGTGCCTGAAATTGGTCAAAATTGAAGCTTGTGAGTAAGCAAAACTCTGTAAAAATGGCAATTTTGGTCACTGTGAGAGTTTAAAAAGTGGTTATTCAACATAAGGCACGATCCAATTGACATTTTGAATCATTTTAGGTACAGTCCAAAAAATCAATTTTCTGCCGAAAAACGATTACCGCGGAGCTGTCGAACGTTCCCAAAATGGTCAATTTCGATGAAATTTTAACATTGAATCTTTTGGATGTAAATTAATATTGGATGTGAATTATTACTTTTTCAACTAAAATAAATGTGTTTAAAGTCATTTCTGTGCCTGAAATTGGTCAAAATTGAAGCTTCTGAGTAAGCAAAACTCTGTAAAAATGGCAATTTTGGTCCCTGTGAGGGTTTAAAAAGTGGTTATTCAACATGAGGCACGATCCAATTGACATTTTGAATCATTTTAAGTACAGTCCAAAAAATCAATTTTCTACCGAAAATCAATGACCACGGAGATGTCGAACGTTCCCAAAATGGTCAATTTCGATGAAATTTTAACATTGAATCTTTTGGCTGTAAATTAATGTTGGATGTGAATTATTACCTTTTCAACTAAAATAAATGTGTTTAAAGTCCTTTCTGTGCCTGAAATTGGTCAAAATTGAAGCTTCTGAGTAAGCAAAACTCTGTAAAAATGGCAATTTTGGTCACTGTGAGAGTTTAAAAAGTGGTTATTCAACATGAGGCACGATCCAATTGACATTTTGAATCATTTTAGGTACAGTCCAAAAAATCAATTTTCTGCCGAAAAACGATTACCGCGGAGCTGTTGAACGTTCCCAAAATGGTCAATTTCGATGAAATTTTAACATTTAATCTTTTGGCTGTAAATTAATGTTGGATGTGAATTATTACTTTTTCAACTACAATAAATGTGTTTAAAGTCATTTCTGTGCCTGAAATTGGTCAAAATTGAAGCTTCTGAGTAAGCAAAACTCTGTAAAAATGGCAATTTTGGTCACTGTGAGAGTTTAAAAAGTGGTTATTCAACATAAGGCACGATCCAATTGACATTTTGAATCATTTTAGGTACAGTCCAAAAAATCAATTTTCTGCCGAAAAACGATGACCGCGGAGCTGTCGAACGTTCCCAAAATGGTCAATTTCGATGAAATTTTAACATTTAATCTTTTGGCTGTAAATTAATGTTGGATGTGAATTATTACTTTTTCAACTACAATAAATGTGTTTAAAGTCATTTCTGTGCCTGAAATTGGTCAAAATTGAAGCTTCTGAGTAAGCAAAACTCTGTAAAAATGGCAATTTTGGTCACGTGAGAGTTTAAAAAGTGGTTATTCAACATGAGGCACGATCCAATCGACATTTTGAATCATTTTAGGTACAGTCCAAAAGATCAATTTTCTGCCGAAAAACGATTACCGCGGAGCTGTTGAACGTTCCCAAAATGGTCAATTTCGATGAAATTTTAACATTTAATCTTTTGGCTGTAATAATGTTGGATGTGAATTATTACTTTTTCAACTACAATAAATGTGTTTAAAGTCATTTCTGTGCCTGAAATTGGTCAAAATTGAAGCTTCTGAGTAAGCAAAACTCTGTAAAAATGGCAATTTGGTCACGTGAGAGTTTAAAAAGTGGTTATTCAACATGAGGCACGATCCAATCGACATTTTGAATCATTTTAGGTACAGTCCAAAAGATCAATTTTCTGCCGAAAAACGATTACCGCGGAGCTGTTGAACGTTCCCAAAATGGTCAATTTCGATGAAATTTTAACATTTAATCTTTTGGCTGTAATAATGTTGGATGTGAATTATTACTTTTTCAACTACAATAAATGTGTTTAAAGTCATTTCTGTGCCTGAAATTGGTCAAAATTGAAGCTTCTGAGTAAGCAAAACTCTGTAAAAATGGCAATTTTGGTCACGTGAGAGTTTAAAAAGTGGTTATTCAACATGAGGCACGATCCAATCGACATTTTGAATCATTTTAGGTACAGTCCAAAAGATCAATTTTCTGCCCAAAAACGATTACCGCGGAGCTGTTGAACGTTCCCAAAATGGTCAATTTCGATGAAATTTTAACATTTAATCTTTTGGCTGTAAATTAATGTTGGATGTGAATTATTACTTTTTCAACTACAATAAATGTGTTTAAAGTCATTTCTGTGCCTGAAATTGGTCAAAATTGAACCTTCTGAGTAAGCAAAACTCTGTAAAAATGGCAATTTTGGTCACGTGAGAGTTTAAAAAGTGGTTATTCAACATGAGGCACGATCCAATCGACATTTTGAATCATTTTAGGTACAGTCCAAAAGATCAATTTTCTGCCGAAAAACGATTACCGCGGAGCTGTTGAACGTTCCCAAAATGGTCAATTTCGATGAAATTTTAACATTTAATCTTTTGGCTGTAAATTAATGTTGGATGTGAATTATTACTTTTTCAACTACAATAAATGTGTTTAAAGTCATTTCTGTGCCTGAAATTGGTCAAAATTGAAGCTTCTGAGTAAGCAAAACTCTGTAAAAATGGCAATTTTGGTCACTGTGAGAGTTTAAAAAGTGGTTATTCAACATAAGGCACGATCCAATTGACATTTTGAATCATTTTAGGTACAGTCCAAAAAATCAATTTTCTGCCGAAAAACGATGACCGCGGAGCTGTCGAACGTTCCCAAAATGGTCAATTTCGATGAAATTTTAACATTTAATCTTTTGGCTGTAAATTAATGTTGGATGTGAATTATTACTTTTTCAACTACAATAAATGTGTTTAAAGTCATTTCTGTGCCTGAAATTGGTCAAAATTGAAGCTTCTGAGTAAGCAAAACTCTGTAAAAATGGCAATTTTGGTCCCTGTGAGGGTTTAAAAAGTGGTTATTCAACATGAGGCACGATCAAATTGACATTTTGAATCATTTTAAGTACAGTCCAAAAAATCAATTTTCTACCGAAAATCAATGACCACGGAGATGTCGAACGTTCCCAAAATGGTCAATTTCGATGAAATTTTAACATTGAATCTTTTGGCTGTAAATTAATGTTGGATGTGAATTATTACCTTTTCAACTAAAATAAATGTGTTTAAAGTCCTTTCTGTGCCTGAAATTGGTCAAAATTGAAGCTTCTGAGTAAGCAAAACTCTGTAAAAATGGCAATTTTGGTCACTGTGAGAGTTTAAAAAGTGGTTATTCAACATGAGGCACGATCCAATTGACATTTTGAATCATTTTAGGTACAGTCCAAAAAATCAATTTTCTGCCGAAAAACGATTACCGCGGAGCTGTTGAACGTTCCCAAAATGGTCAATTTCGATGAAATTTTAACATTGAATCTTTTGGCTGTAAATTAATGTTGGATGAGAATTATTACTTTTTCAACTAAAATAAATGTGTTTAAAGTCATTTCTGTGCCTGAAATTGGTCAAAATTGAACCTTCTGAGTAAGCAAAACTCTGTAAAAATGGCAATTTTGGTCAAGTGAGAGTTTAAAAAGTGGTTATTCAACATGAGGCACGATCCAATTGACATTTTGAATCATTTTAGGTACAGTCCAAAAAATCAATTTTCTGCCGAAAAACGATTACCGCGGAGCTGTTGAACGTTCCCAAAATGGTCAATTTCGATGAAATTTTAACATTGAATCTTTTGGCTGTAAATTAATGTTGGATGAGAATTATTACTTTTTCAACTAAAATAAATGTGTTTAAAGTCATTTCTGTGCCTGAAATTGGTCAAAATTGAACCTTCTGAGTAAGCAAAACTCTGTAAAAATGGCAATTTTGGTCAAGTGAGAGTTTAAAAAGTGGTTATTCAACATGAGGCACGATCCAATCGACATTTTGAATCATTTTAGGTACAGTCCAAAAGATCAATTTTCTGCCGAAAAACGATTACCGCGGAGCTGTCGAACATTCCCAAAATGTTCAATTTCGATGAAATTTTAACATTTAATCTTTTGGCTGTAAATTAATGTTGGATGTGAATTATTACTTTTTCAACTACAATAAATGTGTTTAAAGTCATTTCTGTGCCTGAAATTGGTCAAAATTGAAGCTTCTGAGTAAGCAAAACTCTGTAAAAATGGCAATTTTGGTCACTGTGAGAGTTTAAAAAGTGGTTATTCAACATGAGGCACGATCCAATTGACATTTTGAATCATTGTAGGTACAGCCCAAAAAATCAATTTCCTGCCGAAAAACGATGAACGCGGAGCTGTCGAACGTTCCCAAAAAGGCCAATTTCGATGAAATTTTAACATTTAATCTTTTGGCTGTAAATTGCGGTTGGGTGTGAATTATCACTTTTTCAACTAAAATAAATGTGTTTAAAGTCATTTCTGTGCCTGAAATTGGTCAAAATTGAAGCTTCTGAGTAAGCAAAACTCTTCAAAAATGGCAATTTTGGTCCCTGTGAGGGTTTAAAAAGTGAATATTCAACATGAGGCACGATCCAATTGACATTTTGAATCATTTTAGGTACATTCCAAAAAATTAATTTTCTGCCGAAAAACGATGACCGCGGAGCTGTCGAACGTTCCCAAAATGGTCAATTTCGATGAAATTTTAACATTGAATCTTTTGGCTGTAAATTAATGTTGGATGTGAATTATTACTTTTTCAACTAAAATAAATGTGTTTAAAGTCATTTCTGTGCCTGAAATTGGTCAAAATTGAACCTTCTGAGTAAGCAAAACTCTGTAAAAATGGCAATTTTGGTCACGTGAGAGTTTAAAAAGTGGTTATTCAACATGAGGCACGATCCAATCGACATTTTGAATCATTTTAGGTACAGTCCAAAAGATCAATTTTCTGCCGAAAAACGATTACCGCGGAGCTGTTGAACGTTCCCAAAATGGTCAATTTCGATGAAATTTTAACATTTAATCTTTTGGCTGTAAATTAATGTTGGATGTGAATTATTACTTTTTCAACTACAATAAATGTGTTTAAAGTCATTTCTGTGCCTGAAATTGGTCAAAATTGAAGCTTCTGAGTAAGCAAAACTCTGTAAAAATGGCAATTTTGGTCACTGTGAGAGTTTAAAAAGTGGTTATTCAACATAAGGCACGATCCAATTGACATTTTGAATCATTTTAGGTACAGTCCAAAAAATCAATTTTCTGCCGAAAAACGATGACCGCGGAGCTGTCGAACGTTCCCAAAATGGTCAATTTCGATGAAATTTTAACATTTAATCTTTTGGCTGTAAATTAATGTTGGATGTGAATTATTACTTTTTCAACTACAATAAATGTGTTTAAAGTCATTTCTGTGCCTGAAATTGGTCAAAATTGAAGCTTCTGAGTAAGCAAAACTCTGTAAAAATGGCAATTTTGGTCACTGTGAGAGTTTAAAAAGTGGTTATTCAACATAAGGCACGATCCAATTGACATTTTGAATCATTTTAGGTACAGTCCAAAAAATCAATTTTCTGCCGAAAAACGATTACCGCGGAGCTGTCGAACATTCCCAAAATGGTCAATTTCGATGAAATTTTAACATTGAATCTTTTGGATGTAAATTAATATTGGATGTGAATTATTACTTTTTCAACTAAAATAAATGTGTTTAAAGTCATTTCTGTGCCTGAAATTGGTCAAAATTGAAGCTTCTGAGTAAGCAAAACTCTGTAAAAATGGCAATTTTGGTCCCTGTGAGGGTTTAAAAAGTGGTATTCAACATGAGGCACGATCCAATTGACATTTTGAATCATTTTAAGTACAGTCCAAAAAATCAATTTTCTACCGAAAATCAATGACCACGGAGATGTCGAACGTTCCCAAAATGGTCAATTTCGATGAAATTTTAACATTGAATCTTTTGGCTGTAAATTAATGTTGGATGTGAATTATTACCTTTTCAACTAAAATAAATGTGTTTAAAGTCCTTTCTGTGCCTGAAATTGGTCAAAATTGAAGCTTCTGAGTAAGCAAAACTCTGTAAAAATGGCAATTTTGGTCACTGTGAGAGTTTAAAAAGTGGTTATTCAACATGAGGCACGATCCAATTGACATTTTGAATCATTTTAGGTACATTCCAAAAAATTAATTTTCTGCCGAAAAACGATGACCGCGGAGCTGTCGAACGTTCCCAAAATGGTCAATTTCGATGAAATTTTAACATTGAATCTTTTGGCTGTAAATTAATGTTGGATGTGAATTATTACTTTTTCAACTAAAATAAATGTGTTTAAAGTCATTTCTGTGCCTGAAATTGGTCAAAATTGAACCTTCTGAGTAAGCAAAACTCTGTAAAAATGGCAATTTTGGTCACGTGAGAGTTTAAAAAGTGGTTATTCAACATGAGGCACGATCCAATCGACATTTTGAATCATTTTAGGTACAGTCCAAAAGATCAATTTTCTGCCGAAAAACGATTACCGCGGAGCTGTTGAACGTTCCCAAAATGGTCAATTTCGATGAAATTTTAACATTTAATCTTTTGGCTGTAAATTAATGTTGGATGTGAATTATTACTTTTTCAACTACAATAAATGTGTTTAAAGTCATTTCTGTGCCTGAAATTGGTCAAAATTGAAGCTTCTGAGTAAGCAAAACTCTGTAAAAATGGCAATTTTGGTCACTGTGAGAGTTTAAAAAGTGGTTATTCAACATAAGGCACGATCCAATTGACATTTTGAATCATTTTAGGTACAGTCCAAAAAATCAATTTTCTGCCGAAAAACGATGACCGCGGAGCTGTCGAACGTTCCCAAAATGGTCAATTTCGATGAAATTTTAACATTTAATCTTTTGGCTGTAAATTAATGTTGGATGTGAATTATTACTTTTTCAACTACAATAAATGTGTTTAAAGTCATTTCTGTGCCTGAAATTGGTCAAAATTGAAGCTTCTGAGTAAGCAAAACTCTGTAAAAATGGCAATTTTGGTCACTGTGAGAGTTTAAAAAGTGGTTATTCAACATAAGGCACGATCCAATTGACATTTTGAATCATTTTAGGTACAGTCCAAAAAATCAATTTTCTGCCGAAAAACGATTACCGCGGAGCTGTCGAACATTCCCAAAATGGTCAATTTCGATGAAATTTTAACATTGAATCTTTTGGATGTAAATTAATATTGGATGTGAATTATTACTTTTTCAACTAAAATAAATGTGTTTAAAGTCATTTCTGTGCCTGAAATTGGTCAAAATTGAAGCTTCTGAGTAAGCAAAACTCTGTAAAAATGGCAATTTTGGTCCCTGTGAGGGTTTAAAAAGTGGTATTCAACATGAGGCACGATCCAATTGACATTTTGAATCATTTTAAGTACAGTCCAAAAAATCAATTTTCTACCGAAAATCAATGACCACGGAGATGTCGAACGTTCCCAAAATGGTCAATTTCGATGAAATTTTAACATTGAATCTTTTGGCTGTAAATTAATGTTGGATGTGAATTATTACCTTTTCAACTAAAATAAATGTGTTTAAAGTCCTTTCTGTGCCTGAAATTGGTCAAAATTGAAGCTTCTGAGTAAGCAAAACTCTGTAAAAATGGCAATTTTGGTCACTGTGAGAGTTTAAAAAGTGGTTATTCAACATGAGGCACGATCCAATTGACATTTTGAATCATTTTAGGTACAGTCCAAAAAATCAATTTTCTGCCGAAAAACGATTACCGCGGAGCTGTTGAACGTTCCCAAAATGGTCAATTTCGATGAAATTTTAACATTGAATCTTTTGGCTGTAAATTAATGTTGGATGAGAATTATTACTTTTTCAACTAAAATAAATGTGTTTAAAGTCATTTCTGTGCCTGAAATTGGTCAAAATTGAACCTTCTGAGTAAGCAAAACTCTGTAAAAATGGCAATTTTGGTCAAGTGAGAGTTTAAAAAGTGGTTATTCAACATGAGGCACGATCCAATCGACATTTTGAATCATTTTAGGTACAGTCCAAAAGATCAATTTTCTGCCGAAAAACGATTACCGCGGAGCTGTCGAACGTTCCCAAAATGTTCAATTTCGATGAAATTTTAACATTTAATCTTTTGGCTGTAAATTAATGTTGGATGTGAATTATTACTTTTTCAACTACAATAAATGTGTTTAAAGTCATTTCTGTGCCTGAAATTGGTCAAAATTGAAGCTTCTGAGAAGCAAAACTCTGTAAAAATGGCAATTTTGGTCACTGTGAGAGTTTAAAAAGTGGTTATTCAACATAAGGCACGATCCAATTGACATTTTGAATCATTTTAGGTACAGTCCAAAAAATCAATTTTCTGCCGAAAAACGATGACCGCGGAGCTGTCGAACGTTCCCAAAATGGTCAATTTCGATGAAATTTTAACATTTAATCTTTTGGCTGTAAATTAATGTTGGATGTGAATTATTACTTTTTCAACTACAATAAATGTGTTTAAAGTCATTTCTGTGCCTGAAATTGGTCAAAATTGAAGCTTCTGAGTAAGCAAAACTCTGTAAAAATGGCAATTTTGGTCACTGTGAGAGTTTAAAAAGTGGTTATTCAACATGAGGCACGATCCAATTGACATTTTGAATCATTTCAGGCACAGTCCAAAAAATCAATTTTCTGCCGAAAAACGATGACCGCGGAGCTGTCGAACGTTCCCAAAATGGTCAATTTCTATGAAATTTTAACATTGAATCTTTTGGCTGTAAATTAATGTTGGATGTGAATTATTACTTTTTCAACTAAAATAAATGTTTTTAAAGTCATTTGTGCCTGAAATTGGTCAAAATTGAAGCTTCTGAGTAAGCAAAACTCTGTAAAAATGGCAATTTTGGTCACGTGAGAGTTTAAAAAGTGGTTATTCAACATGAGGCACAATCCAATCGACATTTTGAATCATTTTAGGTACAGTCCAAAAGATCAATTTTCTGCCGAAAAACGATTACCGCGGAGCTGTTGAACGTTCCCAAAATGGTCAATTTCGATGAAATTTTAACATTTAATCTTTTGGCTGTAAATTAATGTTGGATGTGAATTATTACTTTTTCAACTACAATAAATGTGTTTAAAGTCATTTCTGTGCCTGAAATTGGTCAAAATTGAAGCTTCTGAGTAAGCAAAACTCTGTAAAAATGGCAATTTTGCTCACGTGAGAGTTTAAAAAGTGGTTATTCAACATGAGGCACGATCCAATCGACATTTTGAATCATTTTAGGTACAGTCCAAAAGATCAATTTTCTGCCGAAAAACGATTACCGCGGAGCTGTTGAACGTTCCCAAAATGGTCAATTTCGATGAAATTTTAACATTTAATCTTTTGGCTGTAATAATGTTGGATGTGAATTATTACTTTTTCAACTACAATAAATGTGTTTAAAGTCATTTCTGTGCCTGAAATTGGTCAAAATTGAAGCTTCTGAGTAAGTAAGCAAAACTCTGTAAAAATGGCAATTTTGGTCACGTGAGAGTTTAAAAAGTGGTTATTCAACATGAGGCACGATCCAATCGACATTTTGAATCATTTTAGGTACAGTCCAAAAGATCAATTTTCTGCCCAAAAACGATTACCGCGGAGCTGTTGAACGTTCCCAAAATGGTCAATTTCGATGAAATTTTAACATTTAATCTTTTGGCTGTAAATTAATGTTGGATGTGAATTATTACTTTTTCAACTACAATAAATGTGTTTAAAGTCATTTCTGTGCCTGAAATTGGTCAAAATTGAAGCTTCTGAGTAAGCAAAACTCTGTAAAAATGGCAATTTTGGTCACTGTGAGAGTTTAAAAAGTGGTTATTCAACATAAGGCACGATCCAATTGACATTTTGAATCATTTTAGGTACAGTCCAAAAAATCAATTTTCTGCCGAAAAACGATTACCGCGGAGCTGTTGAACGTTCCCAAAATGGTCAATTTCGATGAAATTTTAACATTGAATCTTTTGGCTGTAAATTAATGTTGGATGTGAATTATTACTTTTTCAACTAAAATAAATGTGTTTAAAGTCATTTCTGTGCCTGAAATTGGTCAAAATTGAACCTTCTGAGTAAGCAAAACTCTGTAAAAATGGCAATTTTGGTCACGTGAGAGTTTAAAAAGTGGTTATTCAACATGAGGCACGATCCAATCGACATTTTGAATCATTTTAGGTACAGTCCAAAAGATCAATTTTCTGCCGAAAAACGATTACCGCGGAGCTGTTGAACGTTCCCAAAATGGTCAATTTCGATGAAATTTTAACATTTAATCTTTTGGCTGTAAATTAATGTTGGATGTGAATTATTACTTTTTCAACTACAATAAATGTGTTTAAAGTCATTTCTGTGCCTGAAATTGGTCAAAATTGAAGCTTCTGAGTAAGCAAAACTCTGTAAAAATGGCAATTTTGGTCACTGTGAGAGTTTAAAAAGTGGTTATTCAACATAAGGCACGATCCAATTGACATTTTGAATCATTTTAGGTACAGTCCAAAAAATCAATTTTCTGCCGAAAAACGATGACCGCGGAGCTGTCGAACGTTCCCAAAATGGTCAATTTCGATGAAATTTTAACATTTAATCTTTTGGCTGTAAATTAATGTTGGATGTGAATTATTACTTTTTCAACTACAATAAATGTGTTTAATGTCATTTCTGTGCCTGAAATTGGTCAAAATTGAAGCTTCTGAGTAAGCAAAACTCTGTAAAAATGGCAATTTTGGTCACTGTGAGAGTTTAAAAAGTGGTTATTCAACATAAGGCACGATCCAATTGACATTTTGAATCATTTTAGGTACAGTCCAAAAAATCAATTTTCTGCCGAAAAACGATTACCGCGGAGCTGTCGAACGTTCCCAAAATGGTCAATTTCGATGAAATTTTAACATTGAATCTTTTGGATGTAAATTAATATTGGATGTGAATTATTACTTTTTCAACTAAAATAAATGTGTTTAAAGTCATTTCTGTGCCTGAAATTGGTCAAAATTGAAGCTTCTGAGTAAGCAAAACTCTGTAAAAATGGCAATTTTGGTCCCTGTGAGGGTTTAAAAAGTGGTTATTCAACATGAGGCACGATCCAATTGACATTTTGAATCATTTTAAGTACAGTCCAAAAAATCAATTTTCTACCGAAAATCAATGACCACGGAGATGTCGAACGTTCCCAAAATGGTCAATTTCGATGAAATTTTAACATTGAATCTTTTGGCTGTAAATTAATGTTGGATGTGAATTATTACCTTTTCAACTAAAATAAATGTGTTTAAAGTCCTTTCTGTGCCTGAAATTGGTCAAAATTGAAGCTTCTGAGTAAGCAAAACTCTGTAAAAATGGCAATTTTGGTCACTGTGAGAGTTTAAAAAGTGGTTATTCAACATGAGGCACGATCCAATTGACATTTTGAATCATTTTAGGTACAGTCCAAAAAATCAATTTTCTGCCGAAAAACGATTACCGCGGAGCTGTTGAACGTTCCCAAAATGGTCAATTTCGATGAAATTTTAACATTGAATCTTTTGGCTGTAAATTAATGTTGGATGAGAATTATTACTTTTTCAACTAAAATAAATGTGTTTAAAGTCATTTCTGTGCCTGAAATTGGTCAAAATTGAACCTTCTGAGTAAGCAAAACTCTGTAAAAATGGCAATTTTGGTCAAGTGAGAGTTTAAAAAGTGGTTATTCAACATGAGGCACGATCCAATCGACATTTTGAATCATTTTAGGTACAGTCCAAAAGATCAATTTTCTGCCGAAAAACGATTACCGCGGAGCTGTCGAACGTTCCCAAAATGTTCAATTTCGATGAAATTTTAACATTTAATCTTTTGGCTGTAAATTAATGTTGGATGTGAATTATTACTTTTTCAACTACAATAAATGTGTTTAAAGTCATTTCTGTGCCTGAAATTGGTCAAAATTGAAGCTTCTGAGTAAGCAAAACTCTGTAAAAATGGCAATTTTGGTCACTGTGAGAGTTTAAAAAGTGGTTATTCAACATAAGGCACGATCCAATTGACATTTTGAATCATTTTAGGTACAGTCCAAAAAATCAATTTTCTGCCGAAAAACGATGACCGCGGAGCTGTCGAACGTTCCCAAAATGGTCAATTTCGATGAAATTTTAACATTTAATCTTTTGGCTGTAAATTAATGTTGGATGTGAATTATTACTTTTTCAACTACAATAAATGTGTTTAAAGTCATTTCTGTGCCTGAAATTGGTCAAAATTGAAGCTTCTGAGTAAGCAAAACTCTGTAAAAATGGCAATTTTGGTCACTGTGAGAGTTTAAAAAGTGGTTATTCAACATGAGGCACGATCCAATTGACATTTTGAATCATTGTAGGTACAGCCCAAAAAATCAATTTCCTGCCGAAAAACGATGAACGCGGAGCTGTCGAACGTTCCCAAAAAGGCCAATTTCGATGAAATTTTAACATTTAATCTTTTGGCTGTAAATTGCGGTTGGGTGTGAATTATCACTTTTTCAACTAAAATAAATGTGTTTAAAGTCATTTCTGTGCCTGAAATTGGTCAAAATTGAAGCTTCTGAGTAAGCAAAACTCTTCAAAAATGGCAATTTTGGTCCCTGTGAGGGTTTAAAAAGTGAATATTCAACATGAGGCACGATCCAATTGACATTTTGAATCATTTTAGGTACATTCCAAAAAATTAATTTTCTGCCGAAAAACGATGACCGCGGAGCTGTCGAACGTTCCCAAAATGGTCAATTTCGATGAAATTTTAACATTGAATCTTTTGGCTGTAAATTAATGTTGGATGTGAATTATTACTTTTTCAACTAAAATAAATGTGTTTAAAGTCATTTCTGTGCCTGAAATTGGTCAAAATTGAACCTTCTGAGTAAGCAAAACTCTGTAAAAATGGCAATTTTGGTCACGTGAGAGTTTAAAAAGTGGTTATTCAACATGAGGCACGATCCAATCGACATTTTGAATCATTTTGTACAGTCCAAAAGATCAATTTTCTGCCGAAAAACGATTACCGCGGAGCTGTTGAACGTTCCCAAAATGGTCAATTTCGATGAAATTTTAACATTTAATCTTTTGGCTGTAAATTAATGTTGGATGTGAATTATTACTTTTTCAACTACAATAAATGTGTTTAAAGTCATTTCTGTGCCTGAAATTGGTCAAAATTGAAGCTTCTGAGTAAGCAAAACTCTGTAAAAATGGCAATTTTGGTCACTGTGAGAGTTTAAAAAGTGGTTATTCAACATAAGGCACGATCCAATTGACATTTTGAATCATTTTAGGTACAGTCCAAAAAATCAATTTTCTGCCGAAAAACGATTACCGCGGAGCTGTCGAACGTTCCCAAAATGGTCAATTTCGATGAAATTTTAACATTGAATCTTTTGGATGTAAATTAATATTGGATGTGAATTATTACTTTTTCAACTAAAATAAATGTGTTTAAAGTCATTTCTGTGCCTGAAATTGGTCAAAATTGAAGCTTCTGAGTAAGCAAAACTCTGTAAAAATGGCAATTTTGGTCCCTGTGAGGGTTTAAAAAGTGGTTATTCAACATGAGGCACGATCCAATTGACATTTTGAATCATTTTAAGTACAGTCCAAAAAATCAATTTTCTACCGAAAATCAATGACCACGGAGATGTCGAACGTTCCCAAAATGGTCAATTTCGATGAAATTTTAACATTGAATCTTTTGGCTGTAAATTAATGTTGGATGTGAATTATTACCTTTTCAACTAAAATAAATGTGTTTAAAGTCCTTTCTGTGCCTGAAATTGGTCAAAATTGAAGCTTCTGAGTAAGCAAAACTCTGTAAAAATGGCAATTTTGGTCACTGTGAGAGTTTAAAAAGTGGTTATTCAACATGAGGCACGATCCAATTGACATTTTGAATCATTTTAGGTACAGTCCAAAAAATCAATTTTCTGCCGAAAAACGATTACCGCGGAGCTGTTGAACGTTCCCAAAATGGTCAATTTCGATGAAATTTTAACATTGAATCTTTTGGCTGTAAATTAATGTTGGATGAGAATTATTACTTTTTCAACTAAAATAAATGTGTTTAAAGTCATTTCTGTGCCTGAAATTGGTCAAAATTGAACCTTCTGAGTAAGCAAAACTCTGTAAAAATGGCAATTTTGGTCAAGTGAGAGTTTAAAAAGTGGTTATTCAACATGAGGCACGATCCAATCGACATTTTGAATCATTTTAGGTACAGTCCAAAAGATCAATTTTCTGCCGAAAAACGATGACCGCGGAGCTGTCGAACGTTCCCAAAATGGTCAATTTCTATGAAATTTTAACATTGAATCTTTTGGCTGTAAATTAATGTTGGATGTGAATTATTACTTTTTCAACTACAATAAATGTGTTTAAAGTCATTTCTGTGCCTGAAATTGGTCAAAATTGAAGCTTCTGAGTAAGCAAAACTCTGTAAAAATGGCAATTTTGGTCACTGTGAGAGTTTAAAAAGTGGTTATTCAACATAAGGCACGATCCAATTGACATTTTGAATCATTTTAGGTACAGTCCAAAAAATCAATTTTCTGCCGAAAAACGATTACCGCGGAGCTGTCGAACGTTCCCAAAATGGTCAATTTCGATGAAATTTTAACATTGAATCTTTTGGATGTAAATTAATATTGGATGTGAATTATTACTTTTTCAACTAAAATAAATGTGTTTAAAGTCATTTCTGTGCCTGAAATTGGTCAAAATTGAAGCTTCTGAGTAAGCAAAACTCTGTAAAAATGGCAATTTTGGTCCCTGTGAGGGTTTAAAAAGTGGTTATTCAACATGAGGCACGATCCAATTGACATTTTGAATCATTTTAAGTACAGTCCAAAAAATCAATTTTCTACCGAAAATCAATGACCACGGAGATGTCGAACGTTCCCAAAATGGTCAATTTCGATGAAATTTTAACATTGAATCTTTTGGCTGTAAATTAATGTTGGATGTGAATTATTACCTTTTCAACTAAAATAAATGTGTTTAAAGTCCTTTCTGTGCCTGAAATTGGTCAAAATTGAAGCTTCTGAGTAAGCAAAACTCTGTAAAAATGGCAATTTTGGTCACTGTGAGAGTTTAAAAAGTGGTTATTCAACATGAGGCACGATCCAATTGACATTTTGATTCATTTTAGGTACAGTCCAAAAAATCAATTTTCTGCCGAAAAACGATTACCGCGGAGCTGTTGAACGTTCCCAAAATGGTCAATTTCGATGAAATTTTAACATTGAATCTTTTGGCTGTAAATTAATGTTGGATGAGAATTATTACTTTTTCAACTAAAATAAATGTGTTTAAAGTCATTTCTGTGCCTGAAATTGGTCAAAATTGAACCTTCTGAGTAAGCAAAACTCTGTAAAAATGGCAATTTTGGTCAAGTGAGAGTTTAAAAAGTGGTTATTCAACATGAGGCACGATCCAATCGACATTTTGAATCATTTTAGGTACAGTCCAAAAGATCAATTTTCTGCCGAAAAACGATTACCGCGGAGCTGTCGAACGTTCCCAAAATGTTCAATATCGATGAAATTTTAACATTTAATCTTTTGGCTGTAAATTAATGTTGGATGTGAATTATTACTTTTTCAACTACAATAAATGTGTTTAAAGTCATTTCTGTGCCTGAAATTGGTCAAAATTGAAGCTTCTGAGTAAGCAAAACTCTGTAAAAATGGCAATTTTGGTCACTGTGAGAGTTTAAAAAGTGGTTATTCAACATAAGGCACGATCCAATTGACATTTTGAATCATTTTAGGTACAGTCCAAAAAATCAATTTTCTGCCGAAAAATGATGACCGCGGAGCTGTCGAACGTTCCCAAAATGGTCAATTTCGATGAAATTTTAACATTTAATCTTTTGGCTGTAAATTAATGTTGGATGTGAATTATTACTTTTTCAACTACAATAAATGTGTTTAAAGTCATTTCTGTGCCTGAAATTGGTCAAAATTGAAGCTCTGAGTAAGCAAAACTCTGTAAAAATGGCAATTTTGGTCACTGTGAGAGTTTAAAAAGTGGTTATTCAACATGAGGCACGATCCAATTGACATTTTGAATCATTGTAGGTACAGCCCAAAAAATCAATTTCCTGCCGAAAAACGATGAACGCGGAGCTGTCGAACGTTCCCAAAAAGGCCAATTTCGATGAAATTTTAACATTTAATCTTTTGGCTGTAAATTGCGGTTGGGTGTGAATTATCACTTTTTCAACTAAAATAAATGTGTTTAAAGTCATTTCTGTGCCTGAAATTGGTCAAAATTGAAGCTTCTGAGTAAGCAAAACTCTTCAAAAATGGCAATTTTGGTCCCTGTGAGGGTTTAAAAAGTGAATATTCAACATGAGGCACGATCCAATTGACATTTTGAATCATTTTAGGTACATTCCAAAAAATTAATTTTCTGCCGAAAAACGATGACCGCGGAGCTGTCGAACGTTCCCAAAATGGTCAATTTTGATGAAATTTTAACATTGAATCTTTTGGCTGTAAATTAATGTTGGATGTGAATTATTACTTTTTCAACTAAAATAAATGTGTTTAAAGTCATTTCTGTGCCTGAAATTGGTCAAAATTGAACCTTCTGAGTAAGCAAAACTCTGTAAAAATGGCAATTTTGGTCACGTGAGAGTTTAAAAAGTGGTTATTCAACATGAGGCACGATCCAATCGACATTTTGAATCATTTTAGGTACAGTCCAAAAGATCAATTTTCTGCCGAAAAACGATTACCGCGGAGCTGTCGAACGTTCCCAAAATGGTCAATTTCGATGAAATTTTAACATTTAATCTTTTGGCTGTAAATTAATGTTGGATGTGAATTATTACTTTTTCAACTACAATAAATGTGTTTAAAGTCATTTCTGTGCCTGAAATTGGTCAAAATTGAAGCTTCTGAGTAAGCAAAACTCTGTAAAAATGGCAATTTTGGTCACTGTGAGAGTTTAAAAAGTGGTTATTCAACATAAGGCACGATCCAATTGACATTTTGAATCATTTTAGGTACAGTCCAAAAAATCAATTTTCTGCCAAAAAACGATTACCGCGGAGCTGTCGAACGTTCCCAAAATGGTCAATTTCGATGAAATTTTAACATTGAATCTTTTGGATGTAAATTAATATTGGATGTGAATTATTACTTTTTCAACTAAAATAAATGTGTTTAAAGTCATTTCTGTGCCTGAAATTGGTCAAAATTGAAGCTTCTGAGTAAGCAAAACTCTGTAAAAATGGCAATTTTGGTCCCTGTGAGGGTTTAAAAAGTGGTTATTCAACATGAGGCACGATCCAATTGACATTTTGAATCATTTTAAGTACAGTCCAAAAAATCAATTTTCTACCGAAAATCAATGACCACGGAGATGTCGAACGTTCCCAAAATGGTCAATTTCGATGAAATTTTAACATTGAATCTTTTGGCTGTAAATTAATGTTGGATGTGAATTATTACCTTTTCAACTAAAATAAATGTGTTTAAAGTCCTTTCTGTGCCTGAAATTGGTCAAAATTGAAGCTTCTGAGTAAGCAAAACTCTGTAAAAATGGCAATTTTGGTCACTGTGAGAGTTTAAAAAGTGGTTATTCAACATGAGGCACGATCCAATTGACATTTTGAATCATTTCAGGCACAGTCCAAAAAATCAATTTTCTGCCGAAAAACGATGACCGCGGAGCTGTCGAACGTTCCCAAAATGGTCAATTTCTATGAAATTTTAACATTGAATCTTTTGGCTGTAAATTAATGTTGGATGTGAATTATTACTTTTTCAACTAAAATAAATGTTTTTAAAGTCATTTCTGTGCCTGAAATTGGTCAAAATTGAAGCTTCGGAGTAAGCAAAACTCTGTAAAAATGGCAATTTTGGTCACGTGAGAGTTTAAAAAGTGGTTATTCAACATGAGGCACGATCCAATCGACATTTTGAATCATTTTAGGTACAGTCCAAAAGATCAATTTTCTGCCGAAAAACGATTACCGCGGAGCTGTTGAACGTTCCCAAAATGGTCAATTTCGATGAAATTTTAACATTTAATCTTTTGGCTGTAAATTAATGTTGGATGTGAATTATTACTTTTTCAACTACAATAAATGTGTTTAAAGTCATTTCTGTGCCTGAAATTGGTCAAAATTGAAGCTTCTGAGTAAGCAAAACTCTGTAAAAATGGCAATTTTGGTCACTGTGAGAGTTTAAAAAGTGGTTATTCAACATAAGGCACGATCCAATTGACATTTTGAATCATTTTAGGTACAGTCCAAAAAATCAATTTTCTGCCGAAAAACGATTACCGCGGAGCTGTTGAACGTTCCCAAAATGGTCAATTTCGATGAAATTTTAACATTGAATCTTTTGGCTGTAAATTAATGTTGGATGTGAATTATTACTTTTTCAACTAAAATAAATGTATTTGAAGTAATGTCTGTGCGTGAAATTGGTCAAAATTAAAGCTTCTGAGTAAGCAAAACTCTGTAAAAATGGCAATTTTGGTCACGTGAGAGTTTAAAAAGTGGTTATTCAACATGAGGCACGATCCAATCGACATTTTGAATCATTTTAGGTACAGTCCAAAAGATCAATTTTCTGCCGAAAAACGATTACCGCGGAGCTGTTGAACGTTCCCAAAATGGTCAATTTCGATGAAATTTTAACATTTAATCTTTTGGCTGTAATAATGTTGGATGTGAATTATTACTTTTTCAACTACAATAAATGTGTTTAAAGTCATTTCTGTGCCTGAAATTGGTCAAAATTGAAGCTTCTGAGTAAGCAAAACTCTGTAAAAATGGCAATTTTGGTCACGTGAGAGTTTAAAAAGTGGTTATTCAACATGAGGCACGATCCAATCGACATTTTGAATCATTTTAGGTACAGTCCAAAAGATCAATTTTCTGCCCAAAAACGATTACCGCGGAGCTGTTGAACGTTCCCAAAATGGTCAATTTCGATGAAATTTTAACATTTAATCTTTTGGCTGTAAATTAATGTTGGATGTGAATTATTACTTTTTCAACTACAATAAATGTGTTTAAAGTCATTTCTGTGCCTGAAATTGGTCAAAATTGAAGCTTCTGAGTAAGCAAAACTCTGTAAAAATGGCAATTTTGGTCACTGTGAGAGTTTAAAAAGTGGTTATTCAACATAAGGCACGATCCAATTGACATTTTGAATCATTTTAGGTACAGTCCAAAAAATCAATTTTCTGCCGAAAAACGATTACCGCGGAGCTGTTGAACGTTCCCAAAATGGTCAATTTCGATGAAATTTTAACATTGAATCTTTTGGCTGTAAATTAATGTTGGATGTGAATTATTACTTTTTCAACTAAAATAAATGTGTTTAAAGTCATTTCTGTGCCTGAAATTGGTCAAAATTGAACCTTCTGAGTAAGCAAAACTCTGTAAAAATGGCAATTTTGGTCACGTGAGAGTTTAAAAAGTGGTTATTCAACATGAGGCACGATCCAATCGACATTTTGAATCATTTTAGGTACAGTCCAAAAGATCAATTTTCTGCCGAAAAACGATTACCGCGGAGCTGTTGAACGTTCCCAAAATGGTCAATTTCGATGAAATTTTAACATTTAATCTTTTGGCTGTAAATTAATGTTGGATGTGAATTATTACTTTTTCAACTACAATAAATGTGTTTAAAGTCATTTCTGTGCCTGAAATTGGTCAAAATTGAAGCTTCTGAGTAAGCAAAACTCTGTAAAAATGGCAATTTTGGTCACTGTGAGAGTTTAAAAAGTGGTTATTCAACATAAGGCACGATCCAATTGACATTTTGAATCATTTTAGGTACAGTCCAAAAAATCAATTTTCTGCCGAAAAACGATGACCGCGGAGCTGTCGAACGTTCCCAAAATGGTCAATTTCGATGAAATTTTAACATTTAATCTTTTGGCTGTAAATTAATGTTGGATGTGAATTATTACTTTTTCAACTACAATAAATGTGTTTAAAGTCATTTCTGTGCCTGAAATTGGTCAAAATTGAAGCTTCTGAGTAAGCAAAACTCTGTAAAAATGGCAATTTTGGTCCCTGTGAGGGTTTAAAAAGTGGTTATTCAACATGAGGCACGATCCAATTGACATTTTGAATCATTTTAAGTACAGTCCAAAAAATCAATTTTCTACCGAAAATCAATGACCACGGAGATGTCGAACGTTCCCAAAATGGTCAATTTCGATGAAATTTTAACATTGAATCTTTTGGCTGTAAATTAATGTTGGATGTGAATTATTACCTTTTCAACTAAAATAAATGTGTTTAAAGTCCTTTCTGTGCCTGAAATTGGTCAAAATTGAAGCTTCTGAGTAAGCAAAACTCTGTAAAAATGGCAATTTTGGTCACTGTGAGAGTTTAAAAAGTGGTTATCAACATGAGGCACGATCCAATTGACATTTTGAATCATTTTAGGTACAGTCCAAAAAATCAATTTTCTGCCGAAAAACGATTACCGCGGAGCTGTTGAACGTTCCCAAAATGGTCAATTTCGATGAAATTTTAACATTGAATCTTTTGGCTGTAAATTAATGTTGGATGAGAATTATTACTTTTTCAACTAAAATAAATGTGTTTAAAGTCATTTCTGTGCCTGAAATTGGTCAAAATTGAACCTTCTGAGTAAGCAAAACTCTGTAAAAATGGCAATTTTGGTCAAGTGAGAGTTTAAAAAGTGGTTATTCAACATGAGGCACGATCCAATCGACATTTTGAATCATTTTAGGTACAGTCCAAAAGATCAATTTTCTGCCGAAAAACGATTACCGCGGAGCTGTCGAACGTTCCCAAAATGTTCAATTTCGATGAAATTTTAACATTTAATCTTTTGGCTGTAAATTAATGTTGGATGTGAATTATTACTTTTTCAACTACAATAAATGTGTTTAAAGTCATTTCTGTGCCTGAAATTGGTCAAAATTGAAGCTTCTGAGTAAGCAAAACTCTGTAAAAATGGCAATTTTGGTCACTGTGAGAGTTTAAAAAGTGGTTATTCAACATAAGGCACGATCCAATTGACATTTTGAATCATTTTAGGTACAGTCCAAAAAATCAATTTTCTGCCGAAAAACGATGACCGCGGAGCTGTCGAACGTTCCCAAAATGGTCAATTTCGATGAAATTTTAACATTTAATCTTTTGGCTGTAAATTAATGTTGGATGTGAATTATTACTTTTTCAACTACAATAAATGTGTTTAAAGTCATTTCTGTGCCTGAAATTGGTCAAAATTGAAGCTTCTGAGTAAGCAAAACTCTGTAAAAATGGCAATTTTGGTCACTGTGAGAGTTTAAAAAGTGGTTATTCAACATGAGGCACGATCCAATTGACATTTTGAATCATTTCAGGCACAGTCCAAAAAATCAATTTTCTGCCGAAAAACGATGACCGCGGAGCTGTCGAACGTTCCCAAAATGGTCAATTTCTATGAAATTTTAACATTGAATCTTTTGGCTGTAAATTAATGTTGGATGTGAATTATTACTTTTTCAACTAAAATAAATGTTTTTAAAGTCATTTCTGTGCCTGAAATTGGTCAAAATTGAAGCTTCGGAGTAAGCAAAACTCTGTAAAAATGGCAATTTTGGTCACGTGAGAGTTTAAAAAGTGGTTATTCAACATGAGGCACGATCCAATCGACATTTTGAATCATTTTAGGTACAGTCCAAAAGATCAATTTTCTGCCGAAAAACGATTACCGCGGAGCTGTTGAACGTTCCCAAAATGGTCAATTTCGATGAAATTTTAACATTTAATCTTTTGGCTGTAAATTAATGTTGGATGTGAATTATTACTTTTTCAACTACAATAAATGTGTTTAAAGTCATTTCTGTGCCTGAAATTGGTCAAAATTGAAGCTTCTGAGTAAGCAAAACTCTGTAAAAATGGCAATTTTGGTCACTGTGAGAGTTTAAAAAGTGGTTATTCAACATAAGGCACGATCCAATTGACATTTTGAATCATTTTAGGTACAGTCCAAAAAATCAATTTTCTGCCGAAAAACGATTACCGCGGAGCTGTTGAACGTTCCCAAAATGGTCAATTTCGATGAAATTTTAACATTGAATCTTTTGGCTGTAAATTAATGTTGGATGTGAATTATTACTTTTTCAACTAAAATAAATGTATTTGAAGTATAATGTCTGTGCGTGAAATTGGTCAAAATTAAAGCTTCTGAGTAAGCAAAACTCTGTAAAAATGGCAATTTTGGTCACGTGAGAGTTTAAAAAGTGGTTATTCAACATGAGGCACGATCCAATCGACATTTTGAATCATTTTAGGTACAGTCCAAAAGATCAATTTTCTGCCGAAAAACGATTACCGCGGAGCTGTTGAACGTTCCCAAAATGGTCAATTTCGATGAAATTTTAACATTTAATCTTTTGGCTGTAATAATGTTGGATGTGAATTATTACTTTTTCAACTACAATAAATGTGTTTAAAGTCATTTCTGTGCCTGAAATTGGTCAAAATTGAAGCTTCTGAGTAAGCAAAACTCTGTAAAAATGGCAATTTTGGTCACGTGAGAGTTTAAAAAGTGGTTATTCAACATGAGGCACGATCCAATCGACATTTTGAATCATTTTAGGTACAGTCCAAAAGATCAATTTTCTGCCCAAAAACGATTACCGCGGAGCTGTTGAACGTTCCCAAAATGGTCAATTTCGATGAAATTTTAACATTTAATCTTTTGGCTGTAAATTAATGTTGGATGTGAATTATTACTTTTTCAACTACAATAAATGTGTTTAAAGTCATTTCTGTGCCTGAAATTGGTCAAAATTGAAGCTTCTGAGTAAGCAAAACTCTGTAAAAATGGCAATTTTGGTCACTGTGAGAGTTTAAAAAGTGGTTATTCAACATAAGGCACGATCCAATTGACATTTTGAATCATTTTAGGTACAGTCCAAAAAATCAATTTTCTGCCGAAAAACGATTACCGCGGAGCTGTTGAACGTTCCCAAAATGGTCAATTTCGATGAAATTTTAACATTGAATCTTTTGGCTGTAAATTAATGTTGGATGTGAATTATTACTTTTTCAACTAAAATAAATGTGTTTAAAGTCATTTCTGTGCCTGAAATTGGTCAAAATTGAACCTTCTGAGTAAGCAAAACTCTGTAAAAATGGCAATTTTGGTCACGTGAGAGTTTAAAAAGTGGTTATTCAACATGAGGCACGATCCAATCGACATTTTGAATCATTTTAGGTACAGTCCAAAAGATCAATTTTCTGCCGAAAAACGATGACCGCGGAGCTGTCGAACGTTCCCAAAATGGTCAATTTCGATGAAATTTTAACATTTAATCTTTTGGCTGTAAATTAATGTTGGATGTGAATTATTACTTTTTCAACTACAATAAATGTGTTTAAAGTCATTTCTGTGCCTGAAATTGGTCAAAATTGAAGCTTCTGAGTAAGCAAAACTCTGTAAAAATGGCAATTTTGGTCACTGTGAGAGTTTAAAAAGTGGTTATTCAACATAAGGCACGATCCAATTGACATTTTGAATCATTTTAGGTACAGTCCAAAAAATCAATTTTCTGCCGAAAAACGATTACCGCGGAGCTGTTGAACGTTCCCAAAATGGTCAATTTCGATGAAATTTTAACATTGAATCTTTTGGATGTAAATTAATATTGGATGTGAATTATTACTTTTTCAACTAAAATAAATGTGTTTAAAGTCATTTCTGTGCCTGAAATTGGTCAAAATTGAAGCTTCTGAGTAAGCAAAACTCTGTAAAAATGGCAATTTTGGTCCCTGTGAGGGTTTAAAAAGTGGTTATTCAACATGAGGCACGATCCAATTGACATTTTGAATCATTTTAAGTACAGTCCAAAAAATCAATTTTCTACCGAAAATCAATGACCACGGAGATGTCGAACGTTCCCAAAATGGTCAATTTCGATGAAATTTTAACATTGAATCTTTTGGCTGTAAATTAATGTTGGATGTGAATTATTACCTTTTCAACTAAAATAAATGTGTTTAAAGTCCTTTCTGTGCCTGAAATTGGTCAAAATTGAAGCTTCTGAGTAAGCAAAACTCTGTAAAAATGGCAATTTTGGTCACTGTGAGAGTTTAAAAAGTGGTTATTCAACATGAGGCACGATCCAATTGACATTTTGAATCATTTTAGGTACAGTCCAAAAAATCAATTTTCTGCCGAAAAACGATTACCGCGGAGCTGTTGAACGTTCCCAAAATGGTCAATTTCGATGAAATTTTAACATTGAATCTTTTGGCTGTAAATTAATGTTGGATGAGAATTATTACTTTTTCAACTAAAATAAATGTGTTTAAAGTCATTTCTGTGCCTGAAATTGGTCAAAATTGAACCTTCTGAGTAAGCAAAACTCTGTAAAAATGGCAATTTTGGTCAAGTGAGAGTTTAAAAAGTGGTTATTCAACATGAGGCACGATCCAATCGACATTTTGAATCATTTTAGGTACAGTCCAAAAGATCAATTTTCTGCCGAAAAACGATTACCGCGGAGCTGTCGAACGTTCCCAAAATGTTCAATTTCGATGAAATTTTAACATTTAATCTTTTGGCTGTAAATTAATGTTGGATGTGAATTATTACTTTTTCAACTACAATAAATGTGTTTAAAGTCATTTCTGTGCCTGAAATTGGTCAAAATTGAAGCTTCTGAGTAAGCAAAACTCTGTAAAAATGGCAATTTTGGTCACTGTGAGAGTTTAAAAAGTGGTTATTCAACATAAGGCACGATCCAATTGACATTTTGAATCATTTTAGGTACAGTCCAAAAAATCAATTTTCTGCCGAAAAACGATGACCGCGGAGCTGTCGAACGTTCCCAAAATGGTCAATTTCGATGAAATTTTAACATTTAATCTTTTGGCTGTAAATTAATGTTGGATGTGAATTATTACTTTTTCAACTACAATAAATGTGTTTAAAGTCATTTCTGTGCCTGAAATTGGTCAAAATTGAAGCTCTGAGTAAGCAAAACTCTGTAAAAATGGCAATTTTGGTCACTGTGAGAGTTTAAAAAGTGGTTATTCAACATGAGGCACGATCCAATTGACATTTTGAATCATTGTAGGTACAGCCCAAAAAATCAATTTCCTGCCGAAAAACGATGAACGCGGAGCTGTCGAACGTTCCCAAAAAGGCCAATTTCGATGAAATTTTAACATTTAATCTTTTGGCTGTAAATTGCGGTTGGGTGTGAATTATCACTTTTTCAACTAAAATAAATGTGTTTAAAGTCATTTCTGTGCCTGAAATTGGTCAAAATTGAAGCTTCTGAGTAAGCAAAACTCTTCAAAAATGGCAATTTTGGTCCCTGTGAGGGTTTAAAAAGTGAATATTCAACATGAGGCACGATCCAATTGACATTTTGAATCATTTTAGGTACATTCCAAAAAATTAATTTTCTGCCGAAAAACGATGACCGCGGAGCTGTCGAACGTTCCCAAAATGGTCAATTTCGATGAAATTTTAACATTGAATCTTTTGGCTGTAAATTAATGTTGGATGTGAATTATTACTTTTTCAACTAAAATAAATGTGTTTAAAGTCATTTCTGTGCCTGAAATTGGTCAAAATTGAACCTTCTGAGTAAGCAAAACTCTGTAAAAATGGCAATTTTGGTCACGTGAGAGTTTAAAAAGTGGTTATTCAACATGAGGCACGATCCAATCGACATTTTGAATCATTTTAGGTACAGTCCAAAAGATCAATTTTCTGCCGAAAAACGATTACCGCGGAGCTGTTGAACGTTCCCAAAATGGTCAATTTCGATGAAATTTTAACATTTAATCTTTTGGCTGTAAATTAATGTTGGATGTGAATTATTACTTTTTCAACTACAATAAATGTGTTTAAAGTCATTTCTGTGCCTGAAATTGGTCAAAATTGAAGCTTCTGAGTAAGCAAAACTCTGTAAAAATGGCAATTTTGGTCACTGTGAGAGTTTAAAAAGTGGTTATTCAACATAAGGCACGATCCAATTGACATTTTGAATCATTTTAGGTACAGTCCAAAAAATCAATTTTCTGCCGAAAAACGATGACCGCGGAGCTGTCGAACGTTCCCAAAATGGTCAATTTCGATGAAATTTTAACATTTAATCTTTTGGCTGTAAATTAATGTTGGATGTGAATTATTACTTTTTCAACTACAATAAATGTGTTTAAAGTCATTTCTGTGCCTGAAATTGGTCAAAATTGAAGCTTCTGAGTAAGCAAAACTCTGTAAAAATGGCAATTTTGGTCACTGTGAGAGTTTAAAAAGTGGTTATTCAACATAAGGCACGATCCAATTGACATTTTGAATCATTTTAGGTACAGTCCAAAAAATCAATTTTCTGCCAAAAAACGATTACCGCGGAGCTGTCGAACGTTCCCAAAATGGTCAATTTCGATGAAATTTTAACATTGAATCTTTTGGATGTAAATTAATATTGGATGTGAATTATTACTTTTTCAACTAAAATAAATGTGTTTAAAGTCATTTCTGTGCCTGAAATTGGTCAAAATTGAAGCTTCTGAGTAAGCAAAACTCTGTAAAAATGGCAATTTTGGTCCCTGTGAGGGTTTAAAAAGTGGTTATTCAACATGAGGCACGATCCAATTGACATTTTGAATCATTTTAAGTACAGTCCAAAAAATCAATTTTCTACCGAAAATCAATGACCACGGAGATGTCGAACGTTCCCAAAATGGTCAATTTCGATGAAATTTTAACATTGAATCTTTTGGCTGTAAATTAATGTTGGATGTGAATTATTACCTTTTCAACTAAAATAAATGTGTTTAAAGTCCTTTCTGTGCCTGAAATTGGTCAAAATTGAAGCTTCTGAGTAAGCAAAACTCTGTAAAAATGGCAATTTTGGTCACTGTGAGAGTTTAAAAAGTGGTTATCAACATGAGGCACGATCCAATTGACATTTTGAATCATTTTAGGTACAGTCCAAAAAATCAATTTTCTGCCGAAAAACGATTACCGCGGAGCTGTTGAACGTTCCCAAAATGGTCAATTTCGATGAAATTTTAACATTGAATCTTTTGGCTGTAAATTAATGTTGGATGAGAATTATTACTTTTTCAACTAAAATAAATGTGTTTAAAGTCATTTCTGTGCCTGAAATTGGTCAAAATTGAACCTTCTGAGTAAGCAAAACTCTGTAAAAATGGCAATTTTGGTCAAGTGAGAGTTTAAAAAGTGGTTATTCAACATGAGGCACGATCCAATCGACATTTTGAATCATTTTAGGTACAGTCCAAAAGATCAATTTTCTGCCGAAAAACGATTACCGCGGAGCTGTCGAACGTTCCCAAAATGTTCAATTTCGATGAAATTTTAACATTTAATCTTTTGGCTGTAAATTAATGTTGGATGTGAATTATTACTTTTTCAACTACAATAAATGTGTTTAAAGTCATTTCTGTGCCTGAAATTGGTCAAAATTGAAGCTTCTGAGTAAGCAAAACTCTGTAAAAATGGCAATTTTGGTCACTGTGAGAGTTTAAAAAGTGGTTATTCAACATAAGGCACGATCCAATTGACATTTTGAATCATTTTAGGTACAGTCCAAAAAATCAATTTTCTGCCGAAAAACGATGACCGCGGAGCTGTCGAACGTTCCCAAAATGGTCAATTTCGATGAAATTTTAACATTTAATCTTTTGGCTGTAAATTAATGTTGGATGTGAATTATTACTTTTTCAACTACAATAAATGTGTTTAAAGTCATTTCTGTGCCTGAAATTGGTCAAAATTGAAGCTTCTGAGTAAGCAAAACTCTGTAAAAATGGCAATTTTGGTCACTGTGAGAGTTTAAAAAGTGGTTATTCAACATGAGGCACGATCCAATTGACATTTTGAATCATTTCAGGCACAGTCCAAAAAATCAATTTTCTGCCGAAAAACGATGACCGCGGAGCTGTCGAACGTTCCCAAAATGGTCAATTTCTATGAAATTTTAACATTGAATCTTTTGGCTGTAAATTAATGTTGGATGTGAATTATTACTTTTTCAACTAAAATAAATGTTTTTAAAGTCATTTCTGTGCCTGAAATTGGTCAAAATTGAAGCTTCTGAGTAAGCAAAACTCTGTAAAAATGGCAATTTTGGTCACGTGAGAGTTTAAAAAGTGGTTATTCAACATGAGGCACGATCCAATCGACATTTTGAATCATTTTAGGTACAGTCCAAAAGATCAATTTTCTGCCGAAAAACGATTACCGCGGAGCTGTTGAACGTTCCCAAAATGGTCAATTTCGATGAAATTTTAACATTTAATCTTTTGGCTGTAAATTAATGTTGGATGTGAATTATTACTTTTTCAACTACAATAAATGTGTTTAAAGTCATTTCTGTGCCTGAAATTGGTCAAAATTGAAGCTTCTGAGTAAGCAAAACTCTGTAAAAATGGCAATTTTGGTCACTGTGAGAGTTTAAAAAGTGGTTATTCAACATAAGGCACGATCCAATTGACATTTTGAATCATTTTAGGTACAGTCCAAAAAATCAATTTTCTGCCGAAAAACGATTACCGCGGAGCTGTTGAACGTTCCCAAAATGGTCAATTTCGATGAAATTTTAACATTGAATCTTTTGGCTGTAAATTAAT
Source organism: Lissotriton helveticus (assembly GCF_964261635.1). Classification (NCBI taxonomy): domain Eukaryota; kingdom Metazoa; phylum Chordata; class Amphibia; order Caudata; family Salamandridae; genus Lissotriton; species Lissotriton helveticus. The sequence goes on from NC_136070.1 coordinate 762,347,120, forward strand.
GTTGGATGTGAATTATTACTTTTTCAACTAAAATAAATGTATTTGAAGTAATGTCTGTGCGTGAAATTGGTCAAAATTAAAGCTTCTGAGTAAGCAAAACTCTGTAAAAATGGCAATTTTGCTCACGTGAGAGTTTAAAAAGTGGTTATTCAACATGAGGCACGATCCAATCGACATTTTGAATCATTTTAGGTACAGTCCAAAAGATCAATTTTCTGCCGAAAAACGATTACCGCGGAGCTGTTGAACGTTCCCAAAATGGTCAATTTCGATGAAATTTTAACATTTAATCTTTTGGCTGTAATAATGTTGGATGTGAATTATTACTTTTTCAACTACAATAAATGTGTTTAAAGTCATTTCTGTGCCTGAAATTGGTCAAAATTGAAGCTTCTGAGTAAGCAAAACTCTGTAAAAATGGCAATTTTGGTCACGTGAGAGTTTAAAAAGTGGTTATTCAACATGAGGCACGATCCAATCGACATTTTGAATCATTTTAGGTACAGTCCAAAAGATCAATTTTCTGCCCAAAAACGATTACCGCGGAGCTGTTGAACGTTCCCAAAATGGTCAATTTCGATGAAATTTTAACATTTAATCTTTTGGCTGTAAATTAATGTTGGATGTGAATTATTACTTTTTCAACTACAATAAATGTGTTTAAAGTCATTTCTGTGCCTGAAATTGGTCAAAATTGAAGCTTCTGAGTAAGCAAAACTCTGTAAAAATGGCAATTTTGGTCACTGTGAGAGTTTAAAAAGTGGTTATTCAACATAAGGCACGATCCAATTGACATTTTGAATCATTTTAGGTACAGTCCAAAAAATCAATTATCTGCCGAAAAACGATTACCGCGGAGCTGTTGAACGTTCCCAAAATGGTCAATTTCGATGAAATTTTAACATTGAATCTTTTGGCTGTAAATTAATGTTGGATGTGAATTATTACTTTTTCAACTAAAATAAATGTATTTGAAGTAATGTCTGTGCGTGAAATTGGTCAAAATTAAAGCTTCTGAGTAAGCAAAACTCTGTAAAAATGGCAATTTTGGTCACTGTGAGGGTTTAAAAAGTGGTTATTCAACATGAGGCACAATCCAATTGACATTTTGAATCATTTTAGGTACAGTCCAAAAAATCAATTTTCTCCCGAAAAACGATAACCGCGGAGCTGTCGAACGTTCCCAAAATGGTCAATTTCGATGAAATTTTAACATTTAATCTTTTGGCTGTAAATTAATGTTGGATGTGAATTATTACTTTTTCAACTAAAATAAATGTGTTTAAAGTAATTTCTGTGCCCGGGATGGGTCAAAATTAAAGCTTCTGAGTAAGCAAAACTCTGTAAAAATGGCAATTTTGGTCCCTGTTAGGGTTTAAAAAGTGGTTATTCAACATGAGGCACGATCCAATTGACATGTTGAATCATTTTAGGTGCAGTCCAAAAAAATCAATTTTCTGTAGAAAAACGATGACCGCGGAGCTGTCGAACGTTCCCAAAATGGTCAATTTCGATGAAATTTTAACATTGAATCTTTTGGCTGTAAATTAATGTTGGATGTGAATTATTACTTTTTCAACTAAAATAAATGTGTTTAAAGTCATTTCTGTACCTGAAATTGGTCAAAATTGAAGCTTCTGAGTAAGCAAAACTCTGTAAAAATGGTAATTTTGGTCCCTGTGAGGGTTTAAAAAGTTGTTATTCAACATGAGGCACGATCCAATTGACATTTTGAATCATTTTAGGTACAGTCCAAAAAACTCAATTTTCTCCCGAAAAACGATGACCCGCGGAGCTGTCGAACGTTCCCAAAATTGTCAATTTCGATGAAATTTTAACATTGAATCTTTTGGATGTAAATTAATGTTGGATGAGAATTATTACTTTTTCAACTAAAATAAATGTGCTTAAATTCATTTCTGTGCCTGAAATTGGTCAAAATTGAAGCTTCTGAGTAAGCAAAACTCAGTAAAAATGGCAATTTTGGTCACTGTGAGGGTTTTAAAAGTGGTTATTCAACATGAGGCACGATCCAATTGACATTTTGAATCATTTTAGGTACAGTCCAAAAAATCAATTTTCTGCTGAAAAACGATGACCGCGGAGCTGTCGAACGTTCCCAAAATGGTCAATTTCGATGAAATTTTAACATTGAATCTTTTGGATGTAAATTAATGTTGGATGTAATTATTACTTTTTCAACTAAAATAAATGTGTTTAAAGTCATATCTGTGCCTGAAATTGGTCAAAATTGAAGCTTCTGAGTAAGCAAAACTCTGTAAAAATGGCAATTTTGGTCCCTGTGAGGTTTTAAAAAGTGGTTATTCAACATGAGGCACGATCCAATTGACATTTTGAATCATTTTAAGTACAGTCCAAAAAATCAATTTTCTACCGAAAATCAATGACCACGGAGATGTCGAACGTTCCCAAAATGGTCAATTTCGATGAAATTTTAACATTGAATCTTTTGGCTGTAAATTAATGTTGGATGTGAATTATTACCCTTTCAACTAAAATAAATGTGTTTAAAGTCCTTTCTGTGCCTGAAATTGGTCAAAATTGAAGCTTCTGAGTAAGCAAAACTCTGTAAAAATGGCAATTTTGGTCACTGTGAGAGTTTAAAAAGTGGTTATTCAACATGAGGCACGATCCAATTGACATTTTGAATCATTTCAGGCACAGTCCAAAAAATCAATTTTCTGCCGAAAAACGATGACCGCGGAGCTGTCGAACGTTCCCAAAATGGTCAATTTCTATGAAATTTTAACATTGAATCTTTTGGCTGTAAATTAATGTTGGATGTGAATTATTACTTTTTCAACTACAATAAATGTGTTTAAAGTCATTTCTGTGCCTGAAATTGGTCAAAATTGAAGCTTCTGAGTAAGCAAAACTCTGTAAAAATGGCAATTTTGGTCACGTGAGAGTTTAAAAAGTGGTTATTCAACATGAGGCACGATCCAATCGACATTTTGAATCATTTTAGGTACAGTCCAAAAGATCAATTTTCTGCCGAAAAACGATTACCGCGGAGCTGTTGAACGTTCCCAAAATGGTCAATTTCGATGAAATTTTAACATTTAATCTTTTGGCTGTAAATTAATGTTGGATGTGAATTATTACTTTTTCAACTACAATAAATGTGTTTAAAGTCATTTCTGTGCCTGAAATTGGTCAAAATTGAAGCTTCTGAGTAAGCAAAACTCTGTAAAAATGGCAATTTTGGTCACTGTGAGAGTTTAAAAAGTGGTTATTCAACATAAGGCACGATCCAATTGACATTTTGAATCATTTTAGGTACAGTCCAAAAAATCAATTTTCTGCCGAAAAACGATTACCGCGGAGCTGTTGAACGTTCCCAAAATGGTCAATTTCGATGAAATTTTAACATTTAATCTTTTGGCTGTAAATTAATGTTGGATGTGAATTATTACTTTTTCAACTACAATAAATGTGTTTAAAGTCATTTCTGTGCCTGAAATTGGTCAAAATTGAAGCTTCTGAGTAAGCAAAACTCTGTAAAAATGGCAATTTTGGTCACTGTGAGAGTTTAAAAAGTGGTTATTCAACATAAGGCACGATCCAATTGACATTTTGAATCATTTTAGGTACAGTCCAAAAAATCAATTTTCTGCCGAAAAACGATTACCGCGGAGCTGTTGAACGTTCCCAAAATGGTCAATTTCGATGAAATTTTAACATTGAATCTTTTGGCTGTAAATTAATGTTGGATGTGAATTATTACTTTTTCAACTAAAATAAATGTATTTGAAGTAATGTCTGTGCGTGAAATTGGTCAAAATTAAAGCTTCTGAGTAAGCAAAACTCTGTAAAAATGGCAATTTTGGTCACTGTGAGGGTTTAAAAAGTGGTTATTCAACATGAGGCACAATCCAATTGACATTTTGAATCATTTTAGGTACAGTCCAAAAAATCAATTTTCTCCCAAAAAACGATAACCGCGGAGCTGTCGAACGTTCCCAAAATGGTCAATTTCGATGAAATTTTAACATTGAATCTTTTGGCTGTAAATTAATGTTGGATGTGAATTATTACTTTTTCAACTAAAATAAATGTGTTTAAAGTAATTTCTGTGCCCGGGATGGGTCAAAATTAAAGCTTCTGAGTAAGCAAAACTCTGTAAAAATTGGCAATTTTGGTCCCTGTTAGGGTTTAAAAAGTGGTTATTCAACATGAGGCACGATCCAATTGACATGTTGAATCATTTTAGGTACAGTCCAAAAAATCAATTTTCTGTAGAAAAACGATGACCGCGGAGCTGTTGAACGTTCCCAAAATGGTCAATTTCGATGAAATTTTAACATTTAATCTTTTGGCTGTAATAATGTTGGATGTGAATTATTACTTTTTCAACTACAATAAATGTGTTTAAAGTCATTTCTGTGCCTGAAATTGGTCAAAATTGAAGCTTCTGAGTAAGCAAAACTCTGTAAAAATGGCAATTTTGGTCACGTGAGAGTTTAAAAAGTGGTTATTCAACATGAGGCACGATCCAATCGACATTTTGAATCATTTTAGGTACAGTCCAAAAGATCAATTTTCTGCCCAAAAACGATTACCGCGGAGCTGTTGAACGTTCCCAAAATGGTCAATTTCGATGAAATTTTAACATTTAATCTTTTGGCTGTAAATTAATGTTGGATGTGAATTATTACTTTTTCAACTACAATAAATGTGTTTAAAGTCATTTCTGTGCCTGAAATTGGTCAAAATTGAAGCTTCTGAGTAAGCAAAACTCTGTAAAAATGGCAATTTTGGTCACTGTGAGAGTTTAAAAAGTGGTTATTCAACATAAGGCACGATCCAATTGACATTTTGAATCATTTTAGGTACAGTCCAAAAAATCAATTATCTGCCGAAAAACGATTACCGCGGAGCTGTTGAACGTTCCCAAAATGGTCAATTTCGATGAAATTTTAACATTGAATCTTTTGGCTGTAAATTAATGTTGGATGTGAATTATTACTTTTTCAACTAAAATAAATGTATTTGAAGTAATGTCTGTGCGTGAAATTGGTCAAAATTAAAGCTTCTGAGTAAGCAAAACTCTGTAAAAATGGCAATTTTGGTCACTGTGAGGGTTTAAAAAGTGGTTATTCAACATGAGGCACAATCCAATTGACATTTTGAATCATTTTAGGTACAGTCCAAAAAATCAATTTTCTCCCGAAAAACGATAACCGCGGAGCTGTCGAACGTTCCCAAAATGGTCAATTTCGATGAAATTTTAACATTTAATCTTTTGGCTGTAAATTAATGTTGGATGTGAATTATTACTTTTTCAACTAAAATAAATGTGTTTAAAGTAATTTCTGTGCCCGGGATGGGTCAAAATTAAAGCTTCTGAGTAAGCAAAACTCTGTAAAAATGGCAATTTTGGTCCCTGTTAGGGTTTAAAAAGTGGTTATTCAACATGAGGCACGATCCAATTGACATGTTGAATCATTTTAGGTGCAGTCCAAAAAAATCAATTTTCTGTAGAAAAACGATGACCGCGGAGCTGTCGAACGTTCCCAAAATGGTCAATTTCGATGAAATTTTAACATTGAATCTTTTGGCTGTAAATTAATGTTGGATGTGAATTATTACTTTTTCAACTAAAATAAATGTGTTTAAAGTCATTTCTGTACCTGAAATTGGTCAAAATTGAAGCTTCTGAGTAAGCAAAACTCTGTAAAAATGGTAATTTTGGTCCCTGTGAGGGTTTAAAAAGTTGTTATTCAACATGAGGCACGATCCAATTGACATTTTGAATCATTTTAGGTACAGTCCAAAAAACTCAATTTTCTCCCGAAAAACGATGACCCGCGGAGCTGTCGAACGTTCCCAAAATTGTCAATTTCGATGAAATTTTAACATTGAATCTTTTGGATGTAAATTAATGTTGGATGAGAATTATTACTTTTTCAACTAAAATAAATGTGCTTAAATTCATTTCTGTGCCTGAAATTGGTCAAAATTGAAGCTTCTGAGTAAGCAAAACTCAGTAAAAATGGCAATTTTGGTCACTGTGAGGGTTTTAAAAGTGGTTATTCAACATGAGGCACGATCCAATTGACATTTTGAATCATTTTAGGTACAGTCCAAAAAATCAATTTTCTGCTGAAAAACGATGACCGCGGAGCTGTCGAACGTTCCCAAAATGGTCAATTTCGATGAAATTTTAACATTGAATCTTTTGGATGTAAATTAATGTTGGATGTAATTATTACTTTTTCAACTAAAATAAATGTGTTTAAAGTCATATCTGTGCCTGAAATTGGTCAAAATTGAAGCTTCTGAGTAAGCAAAACTCTGTAAAAATGGCAATTTTGGTCCCTGTGAGGTTTTAAAAAGTGGTTATTCAACATGAGGCACGATCCAATTGACATTTTGAATCATTTTAAGTACAGTCCAAAAAATCAATTTTCTACCGAAAATCAATGACCACGGAGATGTCGAACGTTCCCAAAATGGTCAATTTCGATGAAATTTTAACATTGAATCTTTTGGCTGTAAATTAATGTTGGATGTGAATTATTACCCTTTCAACTAAAATAAATGTGTTTAAAGTCCTTTCTGTGCCTGAAATTGGTCAAAATTGAAGCTTCTGAGTAAGCAAAACTCTGTAAAAATGGCAATTTTGGTCACTGTGAGAGTTTAAAAAGTGGTTATTCAACATGAGGCACGATCCAATTGACATTTTGAATCATTTCAGGCACAGTCCAAAAAATCAATTTTCTGCCGAAAAACGATGACCGCGGAGCTGTCGAACGTTCCCAAAATGGTCAATTTCTATGAAATTTTAACATTGAATCTTTTGGCTGTAAATTAATGTTGGATGTGAATTATTACTTTTTCAACTACAATAAATGTGTTTAAAGTCATTTCTGTGCCTGAAATTGGTCAAAATTGAAGCTTCTGAGTAAGCAAAACTCTGTAAAAATGGCAATTTTGGTCACGTGAGAGTTTAAAAAGTGGTTATTCAACATGAGGCACGATCCAATCGACATTTTGAATCATTTTAGGTACAGTCCAAAAGATCAATTTTCTGCCGAAAAACGATTACCGCGGAGCTGTTGAACGTTCCCAAAATGGTCAATTTCGATGAAATTTTAACATTTAATCTTTTGGCTGTAAATTAATGTTGGATGTGAATTATTACTTTTTCAACTACAATAAATGTGTTTAAAGTCATTTCTGTGCCTGAAATTGGTCAAAATTGAAGCTTCTGAGTAAGCAAAACTCTGTAAAAATGGCAATTTTGGTCACTGTGAGAGTTTAAAAAGTGGTTATTCAACATAAGGCACGATCCAATTGACATTTTGAATCATTTTAGGTACAGTCCAAAAAATCAATTTTCTGCCGAAAAACGATTACCGCGGAGCTGTTGAACGTTCCCAAAATGGTCAATTTCGATGAAATTTTAACATTTAATCTTTTGGCTGTAAATTAATGTTGGATGTGAATTATTACTTTTTCAACTACAATAAATGTGTTTAAAGTCATTTCTGTGCCTGAAATTGGTCAAAATTGAAGCTTCTGAGTAAGCAAAACTCTGTAAAAATGGCAATTTTGGTCACTGTGAGAGTTTAAAAAGTGGTTATTCAACATAAGGCACGATCCAATTGACATTTTGAATCATTTTAGGTACAGTCCAAAAAATCAATTTTCTGCCGAAAAACGATTACCGCGGAGCTGTTGAACGTTCCCAAAATGGTCAATTTCGATGAAATTTTAACATTGAATCTTTTGGCTGTAAATTAATGTTGGATGTGAATTATTACTTTTTCAACTAAAATAAATGTATTTGAAGTAATGTCTGTGCGTGAAATTGGTCAAAATTAAAGCTTCTGAGTAAGCAAAACTCTGTAAAAATGGCAATTTTGGTCACTGTGAGGGTTTAAAAAGTGGTTATTCAACATGAGGCACAATCCAATTGACATTTTGAATCATTTTAGGTACAGTCCAAAAAATCAATTTTCTCCCAAAAAACGATAACCGCGGAGCTGTCGAACGTTCCCAAAATGGTCAATTTCGATGAAATTTTAACATTGAATCTTTTGGCTGTAAATTAATGTTGGATGTGAATTATTACTTTTTCAACTAAAATAAATGTGTTTAAAGTAATTTCTGTGCCCGGGATGGGTCAAAATTAAAGCTTCTGAGTAAGCAAAACTCTGTAAAAATTGGCAATTTTGGTCCCTGTTAGGGTTTAAAAAGTGGTTATTCAACATGAGGCACGATCCAATTGACATGTTGAATCATTTTAGGTACAGTCCAAAAAATCAATTTTCTGTAGAAAAACGATGACCGCGGAGCTGTCGAACGTTCCCAAAATGGTCAATTTCGATGAAATTTTAACATTGAATCTTTTGGCTGTAAATTAATGTTGGATGTGAATTATTACTTTTTCAACTAAAATAAATGTGTTTAAAGTCATTTCTGTGCCTGAAATTGGTCAAAATTGAAGCTTCTGAGTAAGCAAAACTCTTCAAAAATGGCAATTTTGGTCCCTGTGAGGGTTTAAAAAGTGGTTATTCAACATGAGGCATGATCCAATTGACATTTTGAATCATTTTAGGTACATTCCAAAAAATCAAATTTCTGCCGAAAAACGATGACCGCGGAGCTGTCGAACGTTCCCAAAATGGTCAATTTCGATGAAATTTTAACATTGAATTTTTTGGCTGTAAATTAATGTTGGATGTGAATTATTACTTTTTCAACTAAAATAAATGTGTTTAAAGTCATTTCTGTACCTGAAATTGGTCAAAATTAAAGCTTCTGAGTAAGCAAAACTCTGTAAAAATGGCAATTTTGGTCCCTGTGAGGGTTTAAAAAGTTGTTAATCAACATGAGGCACGATCCAATTGACATTTTGAATCATTTTAGGTACAGTCCAAAAAACTCAATTTTATCCCGAAAAACGATGACCGCGGAGCTGTCGAACGTTCCCAAAATTGTCAATTTCGATGAAATTTTAACATTGAATCTTTTGGATGTAAATTAATGTTGGATGAGAATTATTACTTTTTCAACTAAAATAAATGTGTTTAAAGTCATTTCTGTGCCTGAAATTGGTCAAAATTGAAGCTTCTGAGTAAGCAAAACTCAGTAAAAATGGCAATTTTGGTCACTGTGAGGGTTTAAAAAGTGGTTATTCAACATGAGGCACGATCCAATTGACATTTTGAATCATTTTAGGTACAGTCTAAAAAATCAATTTTCTGCTGAAAAACGATGACCGCGGAGCTGTCGAACGTTCCCAAAATGGTCAATTTCGATGAAATTTTAACATTGAATCTTTTGGCTGTAAATTAATGTTGGATGTGAATTATTACCTTTTCAACTAAAATAAATGTGTTTAAAGTCCTTTCTGTGCCTGAAATTGGTCAAAATTGAAGCTTCTGAGTAAGCAAAACTCTGTAAAAATGGCAATTTTGGTCACTGTGAGAATTTAAAAAGTGGTTATTCAACATGAGGCACGATCCAATTGACATTTTGAATCATTTTAGGTACAGTCCAAAAAATCAATTTTCTGCCGAAAAACGATTACCGCGGAGCTGTTGAACGTTCCCAAAATGGTCAATTTCGATGAAATTTTAACATTGAATCTTTTGGCTGTAAATTAATGTTGGATGAGAATTATTACTTTTTCAACTAAAATAAATGTGTTTAAAGTCATTTCTGTGCCTGAAATTGGTCAAAATTGAAGCTTCTGAGTAAGCAAAACTCTGTAAAAATAGCAATTTTGGTCACTGTGAGAGTTTAAAAAGTGGTTATTCAACATGAGGCACGATCCAATTGACATTTTGAATCATTGTAGGTACAGCCCAAAAAATCAATTTCCTGCCGAAAAACGATGAACGCGGAGCTGTCGAACGTTCCCAAAAAGGCCAATTTCGATGAAATTTTAACATTGAATCTTTTGGCTGTAAATTAATGTTGGATGTGAATTATTACTTTTTCAACTAAAATAAATGTGTTTAAAGTAATTTCTGTGCCCGGGATGGGTCAAAATTAAAGCTTCTGAGTAAGCAAAACTCTGTAAAAATGGCAATTTTGGTCACGTGAGAGTTTAAAAAGTGGTTATTCAACATGAGGCACGATCCAATCGACATTTTGAATCATTTTAGGTACAGTCCAAAAGATCAATTTTCTGCCGAAAAACGATTACCGCGGAGCTGTTGAACGTTCCCAAAATGGTCAATTTCGATGAAATTTAACATTTAATCTTTTGGCTGTAAATTAATGTTGGATGTGAAATATTACTTTTTCAACTACAATAAATGTGTTTAAAGTCATTTCTGTGCCTGAAATTGGTCAAAATTGAAGCTTCTGAGTAAGCAAAACTCTGTAAAAATGGCAATTTTGGTCACTGTGAGAGTTTAAAAAGTGGTTATTCAACATAAGGCACGATCCAATTGACATTTTGAATCATTTTAGGTACAGTCCAAAAAATCAATTTTCTGCCGAAAAACGATTACCGCGGAGCTGTTGAACGTTCCCAAAATGGTCAATTTCGATGAAATTTTAACATTGAATCTTTTGGCTGTAAATTAATGTTGGATGTGAATTATTACTTTTTCAACTAAAATAAATGTATTTGAAGTAATGTCTGTGCGTGAAATTGGTCAAAATTAAAGCTTCTGAGTAAGCAAAACTCTGTAAAAATGGCAATTTTGGTCACTGTGAGGGTTTAAAAAGTGGTTATTCAACATGAGGCACAATCCAATTGACATTTTGAATCATTTTAGGTACAGTCCAAAAAATCAATTTTCTCCCAAAAAACGATAACCGCGGAGCTGTCGAACGTTCCCAAAATGGTCAATTTCGATGAAATTTTAACATTGAATCTTTTGGCTGTAAATTAATGTTGGATGTGAATTATTACTTTTTCAACTAAAATAAATGTGTTTAAAGTAATTTCTGTGCCCGGGATGGGTCAAAATTAAAGCTTCTGAGTAAGCAAAACTCTGTAAAAATTGGCAATTTTGGTCCCTGTTAGGGTTTAAAAAGTGGTTATTCAACATGAGGCACGATCCAATTGACATGTTGAATCATTTTAGGTACAGTCCAAAAAATCAATTTTCTGTAGAAAAACGATGACCGCGGAGCTGTCGAACGTTCCCAAAATGGTCAATTTCGATGAAATTTTAACATTGAATTTTTTGGCTGTAAATTAATGTTGGATGTGAATTATTACTTTTTCAACTAAAATAAATGTGTTTAAAGTCATTTCTGTACCTGAAATTGGTCAAAATTAAAGCTTCTGAGTAAGCAAAACTCTGTAAAAATGGCAATTTTGGTCCCTGTGAGGGTTTAAAAAGTTGTTAATCAACATGAGGCACGATCCAATTGACATTTTGAATCATTTTAGGTACAGTCTAAAAAATCAATTTTCTGCTGAAAAACGATGACCGCGGAGCTGTCGAACGTTCCCAAAATGGTCAATTTCGATGAAATTTTAACATTGAATCTTTTGGATGTAAATTAATGTTGGATGTGAATTATTACTTTTTCAACTAAAATAAATGTGTTTAAAGTCATTTCTGTGCCTGAAAGTGGTCAAAATTGAAGCTTCTGAGTAAGCAAAACTCTGTAAAAATGGCAATTTTGGTCACTGTGAGGTTTTAAAAAGTGATTATTCAACATGAGGCACGATCCAATTGACATTTTGAATCATTTTAAGTACAGTCCAAAAAATCAATTTTCTACCGAAAATCAATGACCACGGAGATGTCGAACGTTCCCAAAATGGTCAATTTCGATGAAATTTTAACATTGAATCTTTTGGCTGTAAATTAATGTTGGATGTGAATTATTACCTTTTCAACTAAAATAAATGTGTTTAAAGTCCTTTCTGTGCCTGAAATTGGTCAAAATTGAAGCTTCTGAGTAAGCAAAACTCTGTAAAAATGGCAATTTTGGTCACTGTGAGAATTTAAAAAGTGGTTATTCAACATGAGGCACGATCCAATTGACATTTTGAATCATTTTAGGTACAGTCCAAAAAATCAATTTTCTGCCGAAAAACGATTATCGCGGAGCTGTCGAACGTTCCCAAAATGGTCAATTTCGATGAAATTTTAACATTGAATCTTTTGGCTGTAAATTAATGTTGGATGAGAATTATTACTTTTTCAACTAAAATAAATGTGTTTAAAGTCATTTCTGTGCCTGAAATTGGTCAAAATTGAAGCTTCTGAGTAAGCAAAACTCTGTAAAAATAGCAATTTTGGTCACTGTGAGAGTTTAAAAAGTGGTTATTCAACATGAGGCACGATCCAATTGACATTTTGAATCATTGTAGGTACAGCCCAAAAAATCAATTTCCTGCCGAAAAACGATGAACGCGGAGCTGTCGAACGTTCCCAAAAAGGCCAATTTCGATGAAATTTTAACATTTAATCTTTTGGCTGTAAATTGCGGTTGGGTGTGAATTATCACTTTTTCAACTACAATAAATGTGTTTAAAGTCATTTCTGTGCCTGAAATTGGTCAAAATTGAAGCTTCTGAGTAAGCAAAACTCTGTAAAAATGGCAATTTTGGTCACTGTGAGAGTTTAAAAAGTGGTTATTCAACATAAGGCACGATCCAATTGACATTTTGAATCATTTTAGGTACAGTCCAAAAAATCAATTTTCTGCCAAAAAACGATGACCGCGGAGCTGTTGAACGTTCCCAAAATGGTCAATTTCGATGAAATTTTAACATTGAATCTTTTGGCTGTAAATTAATGTTGGATGTGAATTATTACTTTTTCAACTAAAATAAATGTATTTGAAGTAATGTCTGTGCGTGAAATTGGTCAAAATTGAAGCTTCTGAGTAAGCAAAACTCTGTAAAAATGGCAATTTTGGTCACTGTGAGGGTTTAAAAAGTGGTTATTCAACATGAGGCACAATCCAATTGACATTTTGAATCATTTTAGGTACAGTCCAAAAAATCAATTTTCTCCCGAAAAACGATAACCGCGGAGCTGTCGAACGTTCCCAAAATGGTCAATTTCGATGAAATTTTAACATTGAATCTTTTGGCTGTAAATTAATGTTGGATGTGAATTATTACTTTTTCAACTAAAATAAATGTGTTTAAAGTAATTTCTGTGCCCGGGATGGGTCAAAATTAAAGCTTCTGAGTAAGCAAAACTCTGTAAAAATGGCAATTTTGGTCCCTGTTAGGGTTTAAAAAGTGGTTATTCAACATGAGGCACGATCCAATTGACATGTTGAATCATTTTAGGTGCAGTCCCAAAAATCAATTTTCTGTAGAAAAACGATGACCGCGGAGCTGTCGAACGTTCCCAAAATGGTCAATTTCGATGAAATTTTAACATTGAATCTTTTGGCTGTAAATTAATGTTGGATGTGAATTATTACTTTTTCAACTAAAATAAATGTGTTTAAAGTCATTTCTGTACCTGAAATTGGTCAAAATTGAAGCTTCTGAGTAAGCAAAACTCTGTAAAAATGGCAATTTTGGTCCCTGTGAGGGTTTAAAAAGTTGTTATTCAACATGAGGCACGATCCAATTGACATTTTGAATCATTTTAGGTACAGTCCAAAAAACTCAATTTTCTCCCGAAAAACGATGACCGCGGAGCTGTCGAACGTTCCCAAAATTGTCAATTTCGATGAAATTTTAACATTGAATCTTTTGGATGTAATGAATGTTGGATGAGAAATATTACTTTTTCAACTAAAATAAATGTGCTTAAAATCATTTCTGTGCCTGAAATTGGTCAAAATTGAAGCTTCTGAGTAAGCAAAACTCAGTAAAAATGGCAATTTTGGTCACTGTGAGGGTTTAAAAAGTGGTTATTCAACATGAGGCACGATCCAATTGACATTTTGAATCATTTTAGGTACAGTCCAAAAAATCAATTTTCTGCTGAAAAACGATGACCGCGGAGCTGTCGAACGTTCCCAAAATGGTCAATTTCGATGAAATTTTAACATTGAATCTTTTGGATGTAAATTAATGTTGGATGTGAATTATTACTTTTTCAACTAAAATAAATGTGTTTAAAGTCATATCTGTGCCTGAAATTGGTCAAAATTGAAGCTTCTGAGTAAGCAAAACTCTGTAAAAATGGCAATTTTGGTCCCTGTGAGGTTTTAAAAAGTGGTTATTCAACATGAGGCACGATCCAATTGACATTTTGAATCATTTTAAGTACAGTCCAAAAAATCAATTTTCTACCGAAAATCAATGACCACGGAGATGTCGAACGTTCCCAAAATGGTCAATTTCGATGAAATTTTAACATTGAATCTTTTGGATGTAAATTAATGTTGGATGAGAATTATTACTTTTTCAACTAAAATAAATGTGCTTAAATTCATTTCTGTGCCTGAAATTGGTCAAAATTGAAGCTTCTGAGTAAGCAAAACTCAGTAAAAATGGCAATTTTGGTCACTGTGAGGGTTTAAAAAGTGGTTATTCAACATGAGGCACGATCCAATTGACATTTTGAATCATTTCAGGCACAGTCCAAAAAATCAATTTTCTGCCGAAAAACGATGACCGCGGAGCTGTCGAACGTTCCCAAAATGGTCAATTTCTATGAAATTTTAACATTGAATCTTTTGGCTGTAAATTAATGTTGGATGTGAATTATTACTTTTTCAACTAAAATAAATGTTTTTAAAGTCATTTCTGTGCCTGAAATTGGTCAAAATTGAAGCTTCTGAGTAAGCAAAACTCTGGAAAAATGGCAATTTTGGTCACTGTGAGAGTTTAAAAAGTGGTTATTCAACAGAAGGCACGATCCAATTGACATTTTGAATCATTTTAGGTACAGTCCAAAAAATCAATTTTTTGCCGAAAAACGATTACCGCGGAGCTGTTGAACGTTCCCAAAATGGTCAATTTCGATGAAATTTTAACATTGAATCTTTTGGCTGTAAATTAATGTTGGATGTGAATTATTACTTTTTCAACTAAAATAAATGTATTTGAAGTAATGTCTGTGCGTGAAATTGGTCAAAATTAAAGCTTCTGAGTAAGCAAAACTCTGTAAAAATGGCAATTTTGGTCACTGTGAGGGTTTAAAAAGTGGTTATTCAACATGAGGCACAATCCAATTGACATTTTGAATCATTTTAGGTACAGTCCAAAAAATCAATTTTCTCCCGAAAAACGATGACCGCGGAGCTGTCGAACGTTCCCAAAATGGTCAATTTCGATGAAATTTTAACATTGAATCTTTTGGCTGTAAATTAATGTTGGATGTGAATTATTACTTTTTCAACTAAAATAAATGTGTTTAAAGTAATTTCTGTGCCCGGGATGGGTCAAAATTAAAGCTTCTGAGTAAGCAAAACTCTGTAAAAATGGCAATTTTGGTCCCTGTTAGGGTTTAAAAAGTGGTTATTCAACATGAGGCACGATCCAATTGACATGTTGAATCATTTTAGGTGCAGTCCAAAAAATCAATTTTCTGTAGAAAAACGATGACCGCGGAGCTGTCGAACGTTCCCAAAATGGTCAATTTCGATGAAATTTTAACATTGAATCTTTTGGCTGTAAATTAATGTTGGATGTGAATTATTACTTTTTCAACTAAAATAAATGTGTTTAAAGTCATTTCTGTACCTGAAATTGGTCAAAATTGAAGCTTCTGAGTAAGCAAAACTCAGTAAAAATGGCAATTTTGGTCACTGTGAGGGTTTAAAAAGTGGTTATTCAACATGAGGCACGATCCAATTGACATTTTGAATCATTTTAGGTACAGTCCAAAAAATCAATTTTCTGCTGAAAAACGATGACCGCGGAGCTGTCGAACGTTCCCAAAATGGTCAATTTCGATGAAATTTTAACATTGAATCTTTTGGATGTAAATTAATGTTGGATGTGAATTATTACTTTTTCAACTAAAATAAATGTGTTTAAAGTCATACCTGTGCCTGAAATTGGTCAAAATTGAAGCTTCTGAGTAAGCAAAACTCTGTAAAAATGGCAATTTTGGTCCCTGTGAGGTTTTAAAAAGTGGTTATTCAACATGAGGCACGATCCAATTGACATTTTGAATCATTTTAAGTACAGTCCAAAAAATCAATTTTCTACCGAAAATCAATGACCACGGAGATGTCGAACGTTCCCAAAATGGTCAATTTCGATGAAATTTTAACATGGAATCTTTTGGCTGTAAATTAATGTTGGATGTGAATTATTACCCTTTCAACTAAAATAAATGTGTTTAAAGTCCTTTCTGTGCCTGAAATTGGTCAAAATTGAAGCTTTGAGTAAGCAAAACTCTGTAAAAATGGCAATTTTGGTCACTGTTAGAGTTTAAAAAGTGGTTATTCAACATGAGGCACGATCCAATTGACATTTTGAATCATTTCAGGCACAGTCCAAAAAATCAATTTTCTGCCGAAAAACGATGACCGCGGAGCTGTCGAACGTTCCCAAAATGGTCAATTTCTATGAAATTTTAACATTGAATCTTTTGGCTGTAAATTAATGTTGGATGTGAATTATTACTTTTTCAACTAAAATAAATGTTTTTAAAGTCATTTCTGTGCCTGAAATTGGTCAAAATTGAAGCTTCTGAGTAAGCAAAACTCTGTAAAAATGGCAATTTTGGTCACGTGAGAGTTTAAAAAGTGGTTATTCAACATGAGGCACGACCCAATTGACATTTTGAATCATTGTAGGTACAGACCAAAAAATCAATTTCCTGCCGAAAAACGATGACAGCGGAGCTGTCGAACGTTCCCAAAATGGTCAATTTCGATGAAATTTTAACATTGAATCTTTTGGCTGTAAATTGCGGTTGGGTGTGAATTATCACTTTTTCAACTAAAATAAATGTATTTAAAGTCATTTCTGTGCCTGAAATTGGTCAAAATTGAAGCTTCTGAGTAAGCAAAACTCTGTAAAAATGGCAATTTTGGTCACGTGAGAGTTTAAAAAGTGGTTATTCAACATGAGGCACGATCCAATTGACATTTTGAATCATTGTAGGTACAGACCAAAAAATCAATTTCCTGCCGAAAAACGATGACCGCGGAGCTGTCGAACGTTCCCAAAATGGTCAATTTCGATGAAATTTTAACATTGAATCTTTTGGCTGTAAATTGCGGTTGGGTGTGAATTATCACTTTTTCAACTAAAATAAATGTATTTAAAGTCATTTCTGTGCCTGAAATTGGTCAAAATTGAAGCTTCTGAGTAAGCAAAACTCTTCAAAAATGGCAATGTTGGTCCCTGTGAGGGTTTAAAAAGTGAATATTCAACATGAGGCACGATCCAATTGACATTTTGAATCATTTTAGGTACATTCCAAAAAATTAATTTTCTGCCGAAAAACGATGACCGCGGAGCTGTCGAACGTTCCCAAAATGGTCAATTTCGATGAAATTTTAACATTGAATCTTTTGGCTGTAAATTAATGTTGGATGTGAATTATTACTTTTTCAACTAAAATAAATGTGTTTAAAGTCATTTCTGTGCCTGAAATTGGTCAAAATTGAAGCTTCTGAGTAAGCAAAACTCTGTAAAAATGGCAATTTTGGTCACGTGAGAGTTTAAAAAGTGGTTATTCAACATGAGGCACAATCCAATCGACATTTTGAATCATTTTAGGTACAGTCCAAAAGATCAATTTTCTGCCTAAAAACGATTACCGCGGAGCTGTTGAACGTTCCCAAAATGGTCAATTTCGATGAAATTTTAACATTGAATCTTTTGGCTGTAAATTAATGTTGGATGTGAATTATTACTTTTTCAACTAAAATAAATGTATTTGAAGTAATGTCTGTGCGTGAAATTGGTCAAAATTAAAGCTTCTGAGTAAGCAAAACTCTGTAAAAATGGCAATTTTGGTCACTGTGAGGGTTTAAAAAGTGGTTATTCAACATGAGGCACAATCCAATTGACATTTTGAATCATTTTAGGTACAGTCCAAAAAATCAATTTTCTCCCGAAAAACGATAACCGCGGAGCTGTCGAACGTTCCCAAAATGGTCAATTTCGATGAAATTTTAACATTGAATCTTTTGGCTGTAAATTAATGTTGGATGTGAATTATTACTTTTTCAACTAAAATAAATGTGTTTAAAGTAATTTCTGTGCCCGGGATGGGTCAAAATTAAAGCTTCTGAGTAAGCAAAACTCTGTAAAAATGGCAATTTTGGTCCCTGTTAGGGTTTAAAAAGTGGTTATTCAACATGAGGCACGATCCAATTGACATGTTGAATCATTTTAGGTGCAGTCCAAAAAATCAATTTTCTGTAGAAAAACGATGACCGCGGAGCTGTCGAACGTTCCCAAAATGGTCAATTTCGATGAAATTTTAACATTGAATCTTTTGGCTGTAAATTAATGTTGGATGTGAATTATTACTTTTTCAACTAAAATAAATGTGTTTAAAGTCATTTCTGTGCCTGAAATTGGTCAAAATTGAAGCTTCTGAGTAAGCAAAACTCTTCAAAATGGCAATTTTGGTCCCTGTGAGGGTTTAAAAAGTGGTTATTCAACATGAGGCATGATCCAATTGACATTTTGAATCATTTTAGGTACAGTCCAAAAAACTCAATTTTCTCCCGAAAAACGATGACCGCGGAGCTGTCGAACGTTCCCAAAATTGTCAATTTCGATGAAATTTTAACATTGAATCTTTTGGATGTAAATTAATGTTGGATGAGAATTATTACTTTTTCAACTAAAATAAATGTGCTTAAATTCATTTCTGTGCCTGAAATTGGTCAAAATTGAAGCTTCTGAGTAAGCAAAACTCAGTAAAAATGGCAATTTTGGTCACTGTGAGGGTTTAAAAAGTGGTTATTCAACATGAGGCACGATCCAATTGACATTTTGAATCATTTTAGGTACAGTCCAAAAAATCAATTTTCTGCTGAAAAACGATGACCGCGGAGCTGTCGAACGTTCCCAAAATGGTCAATTTCGATGACATTTTAACATTGAATCTTTTGGATGTAAATTAATGTTGGATGTGAATTATTACTTTTTCAACTAAAATAAATGTGTTAAAGTCATATCTGTGCCTGAAATTGGTCAAAATTGAAGCTTCTGAGTAAGCAAAACTCTGTAAAAATGGCAATTTTGGTCCCTGTGAGGTTTTAAAAAGTGGTTATTCAACATGAGGCACGATCCAATTGACATTTTGAATCATTTCAGGCACAGTCCAAAAAATCAATTTTCTGCCGAAAAACGATGACCGCGGAGCTGTCGAACGTTCCCAAAATGGTCAATTTCTATGAAATTTTAACATTGAATCTTTTGGCTGTAAATTAATGTTGGATGTGAATTATTACTTTTTCAACTAAAATAAATGTTTTTAAAGTCATTTCTGTGCCTGAAATTGGTCAAAATTGAAGCTTCTGAGTAAGCAAAACTCTGTAAAAATGGCAATTTTGGTCACGTGAGAGTTTAAAAAGTGGTTATTCAACATGAGGCACGATCCAATTGACATTTTGAATCATTGTAGGTACAGACCAAAAAATCAATTTCCTGCCGAAAAACGATGACCGCGGAGCTGTCGAACGTTCCCAAAATGGTCAATTTCGATGAAATTTTAACATTTAATCTTTTGGCTGTAAATTGCGGTTGGGTGTGAATTATCACTTTTTCAACTAAAATAAATGTATTTAAAGTCATTTCTGTGCCTGAAATTGGTCAAAATTGAAGCTTCTGAGTAAGCAAAACTCTTCAAAAATGGCAATGTTGGTCCCTGTGAGGGTTTAAAAAGTGAATATTCAACATGAGGCACGATCCAATTGACATTTTGAATCATTTTAGGTACATTCCAAAAAATTAATTTTCTGCCGAAAAACGATGACCGCGGAGCTGTCGAACGTTCCCAAAATGGTCAATTTCGATGAAATTTTAACATTGAATCTTTTGGCTGTAAATTAATGTTGGATGTGAATTATTACTTTTTCAACTAAAATAAATGTGTTTAAAGTCATTTCTGTGCCTGAAATTGGTCAAAATTGAACCTTCTGAGTAAGCAAAACTCTGTAAAAATGGCAATTTTGGTCACGTGAGAGTTTAAAAAGTGGTTATTCAACATGAGGCACGATCCAATCGACATTTTGAATCATTTTAGGTACAGTCCAAAAGATCAATTTTCTGCCTAAAAACGATTACCGCGGAGCTGTTGAACGTTCCCAAAATGGTCAATTTCGATGAAATTTTAACATTTAATCTTTTGGCTGTAAATTAATGTTGGATGTGAATTATTACTTTTTCAACTAAAATAAATGTGTTTAAAGTCATTTCTGTACCTGAAATTGGTCAAAATTGAAGCTTCTGAGTAAGCAAAACTCTGTAAAAATGGCAATTTTGGTCCCTGTGAGGGTTTAAAAAGTTGTTATTCAATATGAGGCACGATCCAATTGACATTTTGAATCATTTTAGGTACAGTCCAAAAAACTCAATTTTCTCCCGAAAAACGATGACCGCGGAGCTGTCGAACGTTCCCAAAATGGTCAATTTCGATGAAATTTTAACATTGAATCTTTTGGATGTAAATTAATGTTGGATGTGAATTATTACTTTTTCAACTAAAATAAATGTGTTAAAGTCATATCTGTGCCTGAAATTGGTCAAAATTGAAGCTTCTGAGTAAGCAAAACTCTGTAAAAATGGCAATTTTGGTCCCTGTGAGGTTTTAAAAAGTGGTTATTCAACATGAGGCACGATCCAATTGACATTTTGAATCATTTTAAGTACAGTCCAAAAAATCAATTTTCTACCGAAAATCAATGACCACGGAGATGTCGAACGTTCCCAAAATGGTCAATTTCGATGAAATTTTAACATTGAATCTTTTGGCTGTAAATTAATGTTGGATGTGAATTATTACCCTTTCAACTAAAATAAATGTGTTTAAAGTCCTTTCTGTGCCTGAAATTGGTCAAAATTGAAGCTTCTGAGTAAGCAAAACTCTGTAAAAATGGCAATTTTGGTCACTGTGAGAGTTTAAAAAGTGGTTATTCAACATGAGGCACGATCCAATTGACATTTTGAATCATTTCAGGCACAGTCCAAAAAATCAATTTTCTGCCGAAAAACGATGACCGCGGAGCTGTCGAACGTTCCCAAAATGGTCAATTTCTATGAAATTTTAACATTGAATCTTTTGGCTGTAAATTAATGTTGGATGTGAATTATTACTTTTTCAACTAAAATAAATGTTTTTAAAGTCATTTCTGTGCCTGAAATTGGTCAAAATTGAAGCTTCTGAGTAAGCAAAACTCTGTAAAAATGGCAATTTTGGTCACGTGAGAGTTTAAAAAGTGGTTATTCAACATGAGGCACGATCCAATTGACATTTTGAATCATTGTAGGTACAGACCAAAAAATCAATTTCCTGCCGAAAAACGATGACCGCGGAGCTGTCGAACGTTCCCAAAATGGTCAATTTCGATGAAATTTTAACATTTAATCTTTTGGCTGTAAATTGCGGTTGGGTGTGAATTATCACTTTTTCAACTAAAATAAATGTATTTAAAGTCATTTCTGTGCCTGAAATTGGTCAAAATTGAAGCTTCTGAGTAAGCAAAACTCTGTAAAAATGGCAATTTTGGTCCCTGTGAGGGTTTAAAAAGTTGTTATTCAACATGAGGCACGATCCAATTGACATTTTGAATCATTTTAGGTACAGTCCAAAAAACTCAATTTTCTCCCGAAAAACGATGACCGCGGAGCTGTCGAACGTTCCCAAAATTGTCAATTTCGATGAAATTTTAACATTGAATCTTTTGGATGTAATGAATGTTGGATGAGAAATATTACTTTTTCAACTAAAATAAATGTGCTTAAAATCATTTCTGTGCCTGAAATTGGTCAAAATTGAAGCTTCTGAGTAAGCAAAACTCAGTAAAAATGGCAATTTTGGTCACTGTGAGGGTTTAAAAAGTGGTTATTCAACATGAGGCACGATCCAATTGACATTTTGAATCATTTTAGGTACAGTCCAAAAAATCAATTTTCTGCTGAAAAACGATGACCGCGGAGCTGTCGAACGTTCCCAAAATGGTCAATTTCGATGAAATTTTAACATTGAATCTTTTGGATGTAAATTAATGTTGGATGTGAATTATTACTTTTTCAACTAAAATAAATGTGTTTAAAGTCATATCTGTGCCTGAAATTGGTCAAAATTGAAGCTTCTGAGTAAGCAAAACTCTGTAAAAATGGCAATTTTGGTCCCTGTGAGGTTTTAAAAAGTGGTTATTCAACATGAGGCACGATCCAATTGACATTTTGAATCATTTTAAGTACAGTCCAAAAAATCAATTTTCTACCGAAAATCAATGACCACGGAGATGTCGAACGTTCCCAAAATGGTCAATTTCGATGAAATTTTAACATTGAATCTTTTGGATGTAAATTAATGTTGGATGAGAATTATTACTTTTTCAACTAAAATAAATGTGCTTAAATTCATTTCTGTGCCTGAAATTGGTCAAAATTGAAGCTTCTGAGTAAGCAAAACTCAGTAAAAATGGCAATTTTGGTCACTGTGAGGGTTTAAAAAGTGGTTATTCAACATGAGGCACGATCCAATTGACATTTTGAATCATTTCAGGCACAGTCCAAAAAATCAATTTTCTGCCGAAAAACGATGACCGCGGAGCTGTCGAACGTTCCCAAAATGGTCAATTTCTATGAAATTTTAACATTGAATCTTTTGGCTGTAAATTAATGTTGGATGTGAATTATTACTTTTTCAACTAAAATAAATGTTTTTAAAGTCATTTCTGTGCCTGAAATTGGTCAAAATTGAAGCTTCTGAGTAAGCAAAACTCTGGAAAAATGGCAATTTTGGTCACTGTGAGAGTTTAAAAAGTGGTTATTCAACAGAAGGCACGATCCAATTGACATTTTGAATCATTTTAGGTACAGTCCAAAAAATCAATTTTTTGCCGAAAAACGATTACCGCGGAGCTGTTGAACGTTCCCAAAATGGTCAATTTCGATGAAATTTTAACATTGAATCTTTTGGCTGTAAATTAATGTTGGATGTGAATTATTACTTTTTCAACTAAAATAAATGTATTTGAAGTAATGTCTGTGCGTGAAATTGGTCAAAATTAAAGCTTCTGAGTAAGCAAAACTCTGTAAAAATGGCAATTTTGGTCACTGTGAGGGTTTAAAAAGTGGTTATTCAACATGAGGCACAATCCAATTGACATTTTGAATCATTTTAGGTACAGTCCAAAAAATCAATTTTCTCCCGAAAAACGATGACCGCGGAGCTGTCGAACGTTCCCAAAATGGTCAATTTCGATGAAATTTTAACATTGAATCTTTTGGCTGTAAATTAATGTTGGATGTGAATTATTACTTTTTCAACTAAAATAAATGTGTTTAAAGTAATTTCTGTGCCCGGGATGGGTCAAAATTAAAGCTTCTGAGTAAGCAAAACTCTGTAAAAATGGCAATTTTGGTCCCTGTTAGGGTTTAAAAAGTGGTTATTCAACATGAGGCACGATCCAATTGACATGTTGAATCATTTTAGGTGCAGTCCAAAAAATCAATTTTCTGTAGAAAAACGATGACCGCGGAGCTGTCGAACGTTCCCAAAATGGTCAATTTCGATGAAATTTTAACATTGAATCTTTTGGCTGTAAATTAATGTTGGATGTGAATTATTACTTTTTCAACTAAAATAAATGTGTTTAAAGTCATTTCTGTACCTGAAATTGGTCAAAATTGAAGCTTCTGAGTAAGCAAAACTCAGTAAAAATGGCAATTTTGGTCACTGTGAGGGTTTAAAAAGTGGTTATTCAACATGAGGCACGATCCAATTGACATTTTGAATCATTTTAGGTACAGTCCAAAAAATCAATTTTCTGCTGAAAAACGATGACCGCGGAGCTGTCGAACGTTCCCAAAATGGTCAATTTCGATGAAATTTTAACATTGAATCTTTTGGATGTAAATTAATGTTGGATGTGAATTATTACTTTTTCAACTAAAATAAATGTGTTTAAAGTCATACCTGTGCCTGAAATTGGTCAAAATTGAAGCTTCTGAGTAAGCAAAACTCTGTAAAAATGGCAATTTTGGTCCCTGTGAGGTTTTAAAAAGTGGTTATTCAACATGAGGCACGATCCAATTGACATTTTGAATCATTTTAAGTACAGTCCAAAAAATCAATTTTCTACCGAAAATCAATGACCACGGAGATGTCGAACGTTCCCAAAATGGTCAATTTCGATGAAATTTTAACATGGAATCTTTTGGCTGTAAATTAATGTTGGATGTGAATTATTACCCTTTCAACTAAAATAAATGTGTTTAAAGTCCTTTCTGTGCCTGAAATTGGTCAAAATTGAAGCTTTGAGTAAGCAAAACTCTGTAAAAATGGCAATTTTGGTCACTGTTAGAGTTTAAAAAGTGGTTATTCAACATGAGGCACGATCCAATTGACATTTTGAATCATTTCAGGCACAGTCCAAAAAATCAATTTTCTGCCGAAAAACGATGACCGCGGAGCTGTCGAACGTTCCCAAAATGGTCAATTTCTATGAAATTTTAACATTGAATCTTTTGGCTGTAAATTAATGTTGGATGTGAATTATTACTTTTTCAACTAAAATAAATGTTTTTAAAGTCATTTCTGTGCCTGAAATTGGTCAAAATTGAAGCTTCTGAGTAAGCAAAACTCTGTAAAAATGGCAATTTTGGTCACGTGAGAGTTTAAAAAGTGGTTATTCAACATGAGGCACGACCCAATTGACATTTTGAATCATTGTAGGTACAGACCAAAAAATCAATTTCCTGCCGAAAAACGATGACAGCGGAGCTGTCGAACGTTCCCAAAATGGTCAATTTCGATGAAATTTTAACATTGAATCTTTTGGCTGTAAATTGCGGTTGGGTGTGAATTATCACTTTTTCAACTAAAATAAATGTATTTAAAGTCATTTCTGTGCCTGAAATTGGTCAAAATTGAAGCTTCTGAGTAAGCAAAACTCTGTAAAAATGGCAATTTTGGTCACGTGAGAGTTTAAAAAGTGGTTATTCAACATGAGGCACGATCCAATTGACATTTTGAATCATTGTAGGTACAGACCAAAAAATCAATTTCCTGCCGAAAAACGATGACCGCGGAGCTGTCGAACGTTCCCAAAATGGTCAATTTCGATGAAATTTTAACATTGAATCTTTTGGCTGTAAATTGCGGTTGGGTGTGAATTATCACTTTTTCAACTAAAATAAATGTATTTAAAGTCATTTCTGTGCCTGAAATTGGTCAAAATTGAAGCTTCTGAGTAAGCAAAACTCTTCAAAAATGGCAATGTTGGTCCCTGTGAGGGTTTAAAAAGTGAATATTCAACATGAGGCACGATCCAATTGACATTTTGAATCATTTTAGGTACATTCCAAAAAATTAATTTTCTGCCGAAAAACGATGACCGCGGAGCTGTCGAACGTTCCCAAAATGGTCAATTTCGATGAAATTTTAACATTGAATCTTTTGGCTGTAAATTAATGTTGGATGTGAATTATTACTTTTTCAACTAAAATAAATGTGTTTAAAGTCATTTCTGTGCCTGAAATTGGTCAAAATTGAAGCTTCTGAGTAAGCAAAACTCTGTAAAAATGGCAATTTTGGTCACGTGAGAGTTTAAAAAGTGGTTATTCAACATGAGGCACAATCCAATCGACATTTTGAATCATTTTAGGTACAGTCCAAAAGATCAATTTTCTGCCTAAAAACGATTACCGCGGAGCTGTTGAACGTTCCCAAAATGGTCAATTTCGATGAAATTTTAACATTGAATCTTTTGGCTGTAAATTAATGTTGGATGTGAATTATTACTTTTTCAACTAAAATAAATGTATTTGAAGTAATGTCTGTGCGTGAAATTGGTCAAAATTAAAGCTTCTGAGTAAGCAAAACTCTGTAAAAATGGCAATTTTGGTCACTGTGAGGGTTTAAAAAGTGGTTATTCAACATGAGGCACAATCCAATTGACATTTTGAATCATTTTAGGTACAGTCCAAAAAATCAATTTTCTCCCGAAAAACGATAACCGCGGAGCTGTCGAACGTTCCCAAAATGGTCAATTTCGATGAAATTTTAACATTGAATCTTTTGGCTGTAAATTAATGTTGGATGTGAATTATTACTTTTTCAACTAAAATAAATGTGTTTAAAGTAATTTCTGTGCCCGGGATGGGTCAAAATTAAAGCTTCTGAGTAAGCAAAACTCTGTAAAAATGGCAATTTTGGTCCCTGTTAGGGTTTAAAAAGTGGTTATTCAACATGAGGCACGATCCAATTGACATGTTGAATCATTTTAGGTGCAGTCCAAAAAATCAATTTTCTGTAGAAAAACGATGACCGCGGAGCTGTCGAACGTTCCCAAAATGGTCAATTTCGATGAAATTTTAACATTGAATCTTTTGGCTGTAAATTAATGTTGGATGTGAATTATTACTTTTTCAACTAAAATAAATGTGTTTAAAGTCATTTCTGTGCCTGAAATTGGTCAAAATTGAAGCTTCTGAGTAAGCAAAACTCTTCAAAATGGCAATTTTGGTCCCTGTGAGGGTTTAAAAAGTGGTTATTCAACATGAGGCATGATCCAATTGACATTTTGAATCATTTTAGGTACAGTCCAAAAAACTCAATTTTCTCCCGAAAAACGATGACCGCGGAGCTGTCGAACGTTCCCAAAATTGTCAATTTCGATGAAATTTTAACATTGAATCTTTTGGATGTAAATTAATGTTGGATGAGAATTATTACTTTTTCAACTAAAATAAATGTGCTTAAATTCATTTCTGTGCCTGAAATTGGTCAAAATTGAAGCTTCTGAGTAAGCAAAACTCAGTAAAAATGGCAATTTTGGTCACTGTGAGGGTTTAAAAAGTGGTTATTCAACATGAGGCACGATCCAATTGACATTTTGAATCATTTTAGGTACAGTCCAAAAAATCAATTTTCTGCTGAAAAACGATGACCGCGGAGCTGTCGAACGTTCCCAAAATGGTCAATTTCGATGACATTTTAACATTGAATCTTTTGGATGTAAATTAATGTTGGATGTGAATTATTACTTTTTCAACTAAAATAAATGTGTTAAAGTCATATCTGTGCCTGAAATTGGTCAAAATTGAAGCTTCTGAGTAAGCAAAACTCTGTAAAAATGGCAATTTTGGTCCCTGTGAGGTTTTAAAAAGTGGTTATTCAACATGAGGCACGATCCAATTGACATTTTGAATCATTTCAGGCACAGTCCAAAAAATCAATTTTCTGCCGAAAAACGATGACCGCGGAGCTGTCGAACGTTCCCAAAATGGTCAATTTCTATGAAATTTTAACATTGAATCTTTTGGCTGTAAATTAATGTTGGATGTGAATTATTACTTTTTCAACTAAAATAAATGTTTTTAAAGTCATTTCTGTGCCTGAAATTGGTCAAAATTGAAGCTTCTGAGTAAGCAAAACTCTGTAAAAATGGCAATTTTGGTCACGTGAGAGTTTAAAAAGTGGTTATTCAACATGAGGCACGATCCAATTGACATTTTGAATCATTGTAGGTACAGACCAAAAAATCAATTTCCTGCCGAAAAACGATGACCGCGGAGCTGTCGAACGTTCCCAAAATGGTCAATTTCGATGAAATTTTAACATTTAATCTTTTGGCTGTAAATTGCGGTTGGGTGTGAATTATCACTTTTTCAACTAAAATAAATGTATTTAAAGTCATTTCTGTGCCTGAAATTGGTCAAAATTGAAGCTTCTGAGTAAGCAAAACTCTTCAAAAATGGCAATGTTGGTCCCTGTGAGGGTTTAAAAAGTGAATATTCAACATGAGGCACGATCCAATTGACATTTTGAATCATTTTAGGTACATTCCAAAAAATTAATTTTCTGCCGAAAAACGATGACCGCGGAGCTGTCGAACGTTCCCAAAATGGTCAATTTCGATGAAATTTTAACATTGAATCTTTTGGCTGTAAATTAATGTTGGATGTGAATTATTACTTTTTCAACTAAAATAAATGTGTTTAAAGTCATTTCTGTGCCTGAAATTGGTCAAAATTGAACCTTCTGAGTAAGCAAAACTCTGTAAAAATGGCAATTTTGGTCACGTGAGAGTTTAAAAAGTGGTTATTCAACATGAGGCACGATCCAATCGACATTTTGAATCATTTTAGGTACAGTCCAAAAGATCAATTTTCTGCCTAAAAACGATTACCGCGGAGCTGTTGAACGTTCCCAAAATGGTCAATTTCGATGAAATTTTAACATTTAATCTTTTGGCTGTAAATTAATGTTGGATGTGAATTATTACTTTTTCAACTAAAATAAATGTGTTTAAAGTCATTTCTGTACCTGAAATTGGTCAAAATTGAAGCTTCTGAGTAAGCAAAACTCTGTAAAAATGGCAATTTTGGTCCCTGTGAGGGTTTAAAAAGTTGTTATTCAATATGAGGCACGATCCAATTGACATTTTGAATCATTTTAGGTACAGTCCAAAAAACTCAATTTTCTCCCGAAAAACGATGACCGCGGAGCTGTCGAACGTTCCCAAAATGGTCAATTTCGATGAAATTTTAACATTGAATCTTTTGGATGTAAATTAATGTTGGATGTGAATTATTACTTTTTCAACTAAAATAAATGTGTTAAAGTCATATCTGTGCCTGAAATTGGTCAAAATTGAAGCTTCTGAGTAAGCAAAACTCTGTAAAAATGGCAATTTTGGTCCCTGTGAGGTTTTAAAAAGTGGTTATTCAACATGAGGCACGATCCAATTGACATTTTGAATCATTTTAAGTACAGTCCAAAAAATCAATTTTCTACCGAAAATCAATGACCACGGAGATGTCGAACGTTCCCAAAATGGTCAATTTCGATGAAATTTTAACATTGAATCTTTTGGCTGTAAATTAATGTTGGATGTGAATTATTACCCTTTCAACTAAAATAAATGTGTTTAAAGTCCTTTCTGTGCCTGAAATTGGTCAAAATTGAAGCTTCTGAGTAAGCAAAACTCTGTAAAAATGGCAATTTTGGTCACTGTGAGAGTTTAAAAAGTGGTTATTCAACATGAGGCACGATCCAATTGACATTTTGAATCATTTCAGGCACAGTCCAAAAAATCAATTTTCTGCCGAAAAACGATGACCGCGGAGCTGTCGAACGTTCCCAAAATGGTCAATTTCTATGAAATTTTAACATTGAATCTTTTGGCTGTAAATTAATGTTGGATGTGAATTATTACTTTTTCAACTAAAATAAATGTTTTTAAAGTCATTTCTGTGCCTGAAATTGGTCAAAATTGAAGCTTCTGAGTAAGCAAAACTCTGTAAAAATGGCAATTTTGGTCACGTGAGAGTTTAAAAAGTGGTTATTCAACATGAGGCACGATCCAATTGACATTTTGAATCATTGTAGGTACAGACCAAAAAATCAATTTCCTGCCGAAAAACGATGACCGCGGAGCTGTCGAACGTTCCCAAAATGGTCAATTTCGATGAAATTTTAACATTTAATCTTTTGGCTGTAAATTGCGGTTGGGTGTGAATTATCACTTTTTCAACTAAAATAAATGTATTTAAAGTCATTTCTGTGCCTGAAATTGGTCAAAATTGAAGCTTCTGAGTAAGCAAAACTCTTCAAAAATGGCAATGTTGGTCCCTGTGAGGGTTTAAAAAGTGAATATTCAACATGAGGCACGATCCAATTGACATTTTGAATCATTTTAGGTACATTCCAAAAAATTAATTTTCTGCCGAAAAACGATGACCGCGGAGCTGTCGAACGTTCCCAAAATGGTCAATTTCGATGAAATTTTAACATTGAATCTTTTGGCTGTAAATTAATGTTGGATGTGAATTATTACTTTTTCAACTAAAATAAATGTGTTTAAAGTCATTTCTGTGCCTTAAATTGGTCAAAATTGAAGCTTCTGAGTAAGCAAAACTCTGTAAAAATGGCAATTTTGGTCACTGTGAGAGTTTAAAAAGTGGTTATTCAACATAAGGCACGATCCAATTGACATTTTGAATCATTTTAGGTACAGTCCAAAAAATCAATTTTCTGCCGAAAAACGATTACCGCAGAGCTGTTGAACGTTCCCAAAATGGTCAATTTCGATGAAATTTTAACATTGAATCTTTTGGCTGTAAATTAATGTTGGATGTGAATTATTACTTTTTCAACTAAAATAAATGTGTTTAAAGTCATTTCTGTGCCTGAAATTGGTCAAAATTGAAGCTTCTGAGTAAGCAAAACTCTTCAAAAATGGCAATTTTGGTCCCTGTGAGGGTTTAAAAAGTGGTTATTCAACATGAGGCATGATCCAATTGACATTTTGAATCATTTTAGGTACATTCCAAAAAATCAAATTTCTGCCGAAAAACGATGACCGCGGAGCTGTCGAACGTTCCCAAAATGGTCAATTTCGATGAAATTTTAACATTGAATCTTTTGGCTGTAAATTAATGTTGGATGTGAATTATTACTTTTTCAACTAAAATAAATGTGTTTAAAGTCATTTCTGTACCTGAAATTGGTCAAAATTGAAGCTTCTGAGTAAGCAAAACTCTGTAAAAATGGCAATTTTGGTCCCTGTGAGGGTTTAAAAAGTTGTTATTCAATATGAGGCACGATCCAATTGACATTTTGAATCATTTTAGGTACAGTCCAAAAAACTCAATTTTTTCCCGAAAAACGATGACCGCGGAGCTGTCGAACGTTCCCAAAATTGTCAATTTCGATGAAATTTTAACATTGAATCTTTTGGATGTAAATTAATGTTGGATGAGAATTATTACTTTTTCAACTAAAATAAATGTGTTTAAAGTCATTTCTGTGCCTTAAATTGGTCAAAATTGAAGCTTCTGAGTAAGCAAAACTCTGTAAAAATGGCAATTTTGGTCACTGTGAGAGTTTAAAAAGTGGTTATTCAACATAAGGCACGATCCAATTGACATTTTGAATCATTTTAGGTACAGTCCAAAAAATCAATTTTCTGCCGAAAAACGATTACCGCAGAGCTGTTGAACGTTCCCAAAATGGTCAATTTCGATGAAATTTTAACATTGAATCTTTTGGCTGTAAATTAATGTTGGATGTGAATTATTACTTTTTCAACTAAAATAAATGTGTTTAAAGTCATTTCTGTGCCTGAAATTGGTCAAAATTGAAGCTTCTGAGTAAGCAAAACTCTTCAAAAATGGCAATTTTGGTCCCTGTGAGGGTTTAAAAAGTGGTTATTCAACATGAGGCATGATCCAATTGACATTTTGAATCATTTTAGGTACATTCCAAAAAATCAAATTTCTGCCGAAAAACGATGACCGCGGAGCTGTCGAACGTTCCCAAAATGGTCAATTTCGATGAAATTTTAACATTGAATCTTTTGGCTGTAAATTAATGTTGGATGTGAATTATTACTTTTTCAACTAAAATAAATGTGTTTAAAGTCATTTCTGTACCTGAAATTGGTCAAAATTGAAGCTTCTGAGTAAGCAAAACTCTGTAAAAATGGCAATTTTGGTCCCTGTGAGGGTTTAAAAAGTTGTTATTCAATATGAGGCACGATCCAATTGACATTTTGAATCATTTTAGGTACAGTCCAAAAAACTCAATTTTTTCCCGAAAAACGATGACCGCGGAGCTGTCGAACGTTCCCAAAATTGTCAATTTCGATGAAATTTTAACATTGAATCTTTTGGATGTAAATTAATGTTGGATGAGAATTATTACTTTTTCAACTAAAATAAATGTGCTTAAATTCATTTCTGTGCCTGAAATTGTTCAAAATTGAAGCTTCTGAGTAAGCAAAACTCAGTAAAAATGGCAATTTTGGTCACTGTGAGGGTTTAAAAAGTGGTTATTCAACATGAGGCACGATCCAATTGACATTTTGAATCATTTTAGGTACAGTCCAAAAAATCAATTTTCTGCTGAAAAACGATGACCGCGGAGCTGTCGAACGTTCCCAAAATGGTCAATTTCGATGAAATTTTAACATTGAATCTTTTGGATGTAAATTAATGTTGGATGTGAATTATTACTTTTTCAACTAAAATAAATGTGTTAAAGTCATATCTGTGCCTGAAATTGGTCAAAATTGAAGCTTCTGAGTAAGCAAAACTCTGTAAAAATGGCAATTTTGGTCCCTGTGAGGTTTTAAAAAGTGGTTATTCAACATGAGGCACGATCCAATTGACATTTTGAATCATTTTAAGTACAGTCCAAAAAATCAATTTTCTACCGAAAATCAATGACCACGGAGATGTCGAACGTTCCCAAAATGGTCAATTTCGATGAAATTTTAACATTGAATCTTTTGGCTGTAAATTAATGTTGGATGTGAATTATTACCCTTTCAACTAAAATAAATGTGTTTAAAGTCCTTTCTGTGCCTGAAATTGGTCAAAATTGAAGCTTCTGAGTAAGCAAAACTCTGTAAAAATGGCAATTTTGGTCACTGTGAGAGTTTAAAAAGTGGTTATTCAACATGAGGCACGATCCAATTGACATTTTGAATCATTTCAGGCACAGTCCAAAAAATCAATTTTCTGCCGAAAAACGATGACCGCGGAGCTGTCGAACGTTCCCAAAATGGTCAATTTCTATGAAATTTTAACATTGAATCTTTTGGCTGTAAATTAATGTTGGATGTGAATTATTACTTTTTCAACTAAAATAAATGTTTTTAAAGTCATTTCTGTGCCTGAAATTGGTCAAAATTGAAGCTTCTGAGTAAGCAAAACTCTGTAAAAATGGCAATTTTGGTCACGTGAGAGTTTAAAAAGTGGTTATTCAACATGAGGCACGATCCAATTGACATTTTGAATCATTGTAGGTACAGACCAAAAAATCAATTTCCTGCCGAAAAACGATGACCGCGGAGCTGTCGAACGTTCCCAAAATGGTCAATTTCGATGAAATTTTAACATTTAATCTTTTGGCTGTAAATTGCGGTTGGGTGTGAATTATCACTTTTTCAACTAAAATAAATGTATTTAAAGTCATTTCTGTGCCTGAAATTGGTCAAAATTGAAGCTTCTGAGTAAGCAAAACTCTTCAAAAATGGCAATGTTGGTCCCTGTGAGGGTTTAAAAAGTGAATATTCAACATGAGGCACGATCCAATTGACATTTTGAATCATTTTAGGTACATTCCAAAAAATTAATTTTCTGCCGAAAAACGATGACCGCGGAGCTGTCGAACGTTCCCAAAATGGTCAATTTCGATGAAATTTTAACATTGAATCTTTTGGCTGTAAATTAATGTTGGATGTGAATTATTACTTTTTCAACTAAAATAAATGTGTTTAAAGTCATTTCTGTGCCTGAAATTGGTCAAAATTGAACCTTCTGAGTAAGCAAAACTCTGTAAAAATGGCAATTTTGGTCACGTGAGAGTTTAAAAAGTGGTTATTCAACATGAGGCACGATCCAATCGACATTTTGAATCATTTTAGGTACAGTCCAAAAGATCAATTTTCTGCCTAAAAACGATTACCGCGGAGCTGTTGAACGTTCCCAAAATGGTCAATTTCGATGAAATTTTAACATTTAATCTTTTGGCTGTAAATTAATGTTGGATGTGAATTATTACTTTTTCAACTACAATAAATGTGTTTAAAGTCATTTCTGTGCCTGAAATTGGTCAAAATTGAAGCTTCTGAGTAAGCATAACTCTGTAAAAATGGCAATTTTGGTCACTGTGAGAGTTTAAAAAGTGGTTATTCAACATGAGGCATGATCCAATTGACATTTTGAATCATTTTAGGTACAGACCAAAAAATCAATTTCCTGCCGAAAAACGATGACCGCGGAGCTGTCGAACGTTCCCAAAATGGTCAATTTCGATGAAATTTTAACATTTAATCTTTTGGCTGTAAATTGCGGTTGGGTGTGAATTATTACTTTTTCAACTAAAATAAATGTGTTTAAAGTCATTTCTGTACCTGAAATTGGTCAAAATTGAAGCTTCTGAGTAAGCAAAACTCTGTAAAAATGGCAATTTTGGTCCCTGTGAGGGTTTAAAAAGTTGTTATTCAATATGAGGCACGATCCAATTGACATTTTGAATCATTTTAGGTACAGTCCAAAAAACTCAATTTTCTCCCGAAAAACGATGACCGCGGAGCTGTCGAACGTTCCCAAAATGGTCAATTTCGATGAAATTTTAACATTGAATCTTTTGGATGTAAATTAATGTTGGATGTGAATTATTACTTTTTCAACTAAAATAAATGTGTTAAAGTCATATCTGTGCCTGAAATTGGTCAAAATTGAAGCTTCTGAGTAAGCAAAACTCTGTAAAAATGGCAATTTTGGTCCCTGTGAGGTTTTAAAAAGTGGTTATTCAACATGAGGCACGATCCAATTGACATTTTGAATCATTTTAAGTACAGTCCAAAAAATCAATTTTCTACCGAAAATCAATGACCACGGAGATGTCGAACGTTCCCAAAATGGTCAATTTCGATGAAATTTTAACATTGAATCTTTTGGCTGTAAATTAATGTTGGATGTGAATTATTACCCTTTCAACTAAAATAAATGTGTTTAAAGTCCTTTCTGTGCCTGAAATTGGTCAAAATTGAAGCTTCTGAGTAAGCAAAACTCTGTAAAAATGGCAATGTTGGTCACTGTGAGGGTTTAAAAAGTGAATATTCAACATGAGGCACGATCCAATTGACATTTTGAATCATTGTAGGTACAGACCAAAAAATCAATTTCCTGCCGAAAAACGATGACCGCGGAGCTGTCGAACGTTCCCAAAATGGTCAATTTCGATGAAATTTTAACATTTAATCTTTTGGCTGTAAATTGCGGTTGGGTGTGAATTATCACTTTTTCAACTAAAATAAATGTTTTTAAAGTCATTTCTGTGCCTGAAATTGGTCAAAATTGAAGCTTCTGAGTAAGCAAAACTCTGTAAAAATGGCAATTTTGGTCACGTGAGAGTTTAAAAAGTGGTTATTCAACATGAGGCACGATCCAATTGACATTTTGAATCATTGTAGGTACAGACCAAAAAATCAATTTCCTGCCGAAAAATGATGACCGCGGAGCTGTCGAACGTTCCCAAAATGGTCAATTTCGATGAAATTTTAACATTTAATCTTTTGGCTGTAAATTGCGGTTGGGTGTGAATTATCACTTTTTCAACTAAAATAAATGTATTTAAAGTCATTTCTGTGCCTGAAATTGGTCAAAATTGAAGCTTCTGAGTAAGCAAAACTCTTCAAAAATGGCAATGTTGGTCCCTGTGAGGGTTTAAAAAGTGAATATTCAACATGAGGCACGATCCAATTGACATTTTGAATCATTTTAGGTACATTCCAAAAAATTAATTTTCTGCCGAAAAACGATGACCGCGGAGCTGTCGAACGTTCCCAAAATGGTCAATTTCGATGAAATTTTAACATTGAATCTTTTGGCTGTAAATTAATGTTGGATGTGAATTATTACTTTTTCAACTAAAATAAATGTGTTTAAAGTCATTTCTGTGCCTGAAATTGGTCAAAATTGAACCTTCTGAGTAAGCAAAACTCTGTAAAAATGGCAATTTTGGTCACGTGAGAGTTTAAAAAGTGGTTATTCAACATGAGGCACGATCCAATCGACATTTTGAATCATTTTAGGTACAGTCCAAAAGATCAATTTTCTGCCTAAAAACGATTACCGCGGAGCTGTTGAACGTTCCCAAAATGGTCAATTTCGATGAAATTTTAACATTTAATCTTTTGGCTGTAAATTAATGTTGGATGTGAATTATTACTTTTTCAACTAAAATAAATGTGTTTAAAGTCATTTCTGTACCTGAAATTGGTCAAAATTGAAGCTTCTGAGTAAGCAAAACTCTGTAAAAATGGCAATTTTGGTCCCTGTGAGGGTTTAAAAAGTTGTTATTCAATATGAGGCACGATCCAATTGACATTTTGAATCATTTTAGGTACAGTCCAAAAAACTCAATTTTCTCCCGAAAAACGATGACCGCGGAGCTGTCGAACGTTCCCAAAATGGTCAATTTCGATGAAATTTTAACATTGAATGTTTTGGATGTAAATTAATGTTGGATGTGAATTATTACTTTTTCAACTAAAATAAATGTGTTAAAGTCATATCTGTGCCTGAAATTGGTCAAAATTGAAGCTTCTGAGTAAGCAAAACTCTGTAAAAATGGCAATTTTGGTCCCTGTGAGGTTTTAAAAAGTGGTTATTCAACATGAGGCACGATCCAATTGACATTTTGAATCATTTTAAGTACAGTCCAAAAAATCAATTTTCTACCGAAAATCAATGACCACGGAGATGTCGAACGTTCCCAAAATGGTCAATTTCGATGAAATTTTAACATTGAATCTTTTGGCTGTAAATTAATGTTGGATGTGAATTATTACCCTTTCAACTAAAATAAATGTGTTTAAAGTCCTTTCTGTGCCTGAAATTGGTCAAAATTGAAGCTTCTGAGTAAGCAAAACTCTGTAAAAATGGCAATGTTGGTCACTGTGAGGGTTTAAAAAGTGAATATTCAACATGAGGCACGATCCAATTGACATTTTGAATCATTTCAGGCACAGTCCAAAAAATCAATTTTCTGCCGAAAAACGATGACCGCGGAGCTGTCGAACGTTCCCAAAATGGTCAATTTCTATGAAATTTTAACATTGAATCTTTTGGCTGTAAATTAATGTTGGATGTGAATTATTACTTTTTCAACTAAAATAAATGTGTTTAAAGTCATTTCTGTGCCTGAAATTGGTCAAAATTGAAGCTTCTGAGTAAGCAAAACTCTGTAAAAATGGCAATTTTGGTCACGTGAGAGTTTAAAAAGTGGTTATTCAACATGAGGCTTGATCCAATCGACATTTTGAATCATTTTAGGTACAGTCCAAAAAATCAATTTCCTGCCTAAAAACGATTACCGCGGAGCTGTTGAACGTTCCCAAAATGGTCAATTTCGATGAAATTTTAACATTTAATCTTTTGGCTGTAAATTAATGTTGGATGTGAATTATTACTTTTTCAACTAAAATAAATGTATTTGAAGTCATTTCTGTGCGTGAAATTGGTCAAAATTAAAGCTTCTGAGTAAGCAAAACTCTGTAAAAATGGCAATTTTGGTCACTGTGAGGGTTTAAAAAGTGGTTATTCAACATGAGGCACAATCCAATTGACATTTTGAATCATTTTAGGTACAGTCCAAAAAATCTATTTTCTCCCGAAAAACGATAACCGCGGAGCTGTCGAACGTTCCCAAAATGGTCAATTTCGATGAAATTTTAACATTGAATCTTTTGGCTGTAAATTAATGTTGGATGTGAATTATTACTTTTTCAACTAAAATAAATGTGTTTAAAGTAATTTCTGTGCCCGGGATGGGTCAAAATTAAAGCTTCTGAGTAAGCAAAACTCTGTAAAAATGGCAATTTTGGTCCCTGTTAGGGTTTAAAAAGTGGTTATTCAACATGAGGCACGATCCAATTGACATGTTGAATCATTTTAGGTGCAGTCCAAAAAATCAATTTTCTGCCTAAAAACGATTACCGCGGAGCTGTCGAACGTTCCCAAAATGGTCAATTTCTATGAAATTTTAACATTGAATCTTTTGGCTGTAAATTAATGTTGGATGTGAATTATTACTTTTTCAACTAAAATAAATGTGTTAAAGTCATATCTGTGCCTGAAATTGGTCAAAATTGAAGCTTCTGAGTAAGCAAAACTCTGTAAAAATGGCAATTTTGGTCCCTGTGAGGTTTTAAAAAGTGGTTATTCAACATGAGGCACGATCCAATTGACATTTTGAATCATTTTAAGTACAGTCCAAAAAATCAATTTTCTACCGAAAATCAATGACCACGGAGATGTCGAACGTTCCCAAAATGGTCAATTTCGATGAAATTTTAACATTGAATCTTTTGGCTGTAAATTAATGTTGGATGTGAATTATTACCCTTTCAACTAAAATAAATGTGTTTAAAGTCCTTTCTGTGCCTGAAATTGGTCAAAATTGAAGCTTCTGAGTAAGCAAAACTCTGTAAAAATGGCAATTTTGGTCACTGTGAGAGTTTAAAAAGTGGTTATTCAACATGAGGCACGATCCAATTGACATTTTGAATCATTTCAGGCACAGTCCAAAAAATCAATTTTCTGCCGAAAAACGATGACCGCGGAGCTGTCGAACGTTCCCAAAATGGTCAATTTCTATGAAATTTTAACATTGAATCTTTTGGCTGTAAATTAATGTTGGATGTGAATTATTACTTTTTCAACTAAAATAAATGTTTTTAAAGTCATTTCTGTGCCTGAAATTGGTCAAAATTGAAGCTTCTGAGTAAGCAAAACTCTGTAAAAATGGCAATTTTGGTCACGTGAGAGTTTAAAAAGTGGTTATTCAACATGAGGCACGATCCAATTGACATTTTGAATCATTGTAGGTA
This sequence comes from Lissotriton helveticus, assembly GCF_964261635.1. NCBI lineage: Eukaryota > Metazoa > Chordata > Amphibia > Caudata > Salamandridae > Lissotriton > Lissotriton helveticus. The sequence continues at coordinate 762,385,544 of NC_136070.1, forward strand.
CAGACCAAAAAATCAATTTCCTGCCGAAAAACGATGACCGCGGAGCTGTCGAACGTTCCCAAAATGGTCAATTTCGATGAAATTTTAACATTTAATCTTTTGGCTGTAAATTGCGGTTGGGTGTGAATTATCACTTTTTCAACTAAAATAAATGTATTTAAAGTCATTTCTGTGCCTGAAATTGGTCAAAATTGAAGCTTCTGAGTAAGCAAAACTCTTCAAAAATGGCAATGTTGGTCCCTGTGAGGGTTTAAAAAGTGAATATTCAACATGAGGCACGATCCAATTGACATTTTGAATCATTTTAGGTACATTCCAAAAAATTAATTTTCTGCCGAAAAACGATGACCGCGGAGCTGTCGAACGTTCCCAAAATGGTCAATTTCGATGAAATTTTAACATTGAATCTTTTGGCTGTAAATTAATGTTGGATGTGAATTATTACTTTTTCAACTAAAATAAATGTGTTTAAAGTCATTTCTGTGCCTGAAATTGGTCAAAATTGAACCTTCTGAGTAAGCAAAACTCTGTAAAAATGGCAATTTTGGTCACGTGAGAGTTTAAAAAGTGGTTATTCAACATGAGGCTTGATCCAATCGACATTTTGAATCATTTTAGGTACAGTCCAAAAGATCAATTTTCTGCCTAAAAACGATTACCGCGGAGCTGTTGAACGTTCCCAAAATGGTCAATTTCGATGAAATTTTAACATTTAATCTTTTGGCTGTAAATTAATGTTGGATGTGAATTATTACTTTTTCAACTAAAATAAATGTATTTGAAGTAATGTCTGTGCGTGAAATTGGTCAAAATTAAAGCTTCTGAGTAAGCAAAACTCTGTAAAAATGGCAATTTTGGTCACTGTGAGGGTTTAAAAAGTGGTTATTCAACATGAGGCACAATCCAATTGACATTTTGAATCATTTTAGGTACAGTCCAAAAAATCTATTTTCTCCCGAAAAACGATAACCGCGGAGCTGTCGAACGTTCCCAAAATGGTCAATTTCGATGAAATTTTAACATTGAATCTTTTGGCTGTAAATTAATGTTGGATGTGAATTATTACTTTTTCAACTAAAATAAATGTGTTTAAAGTAATTTCTGTGCCCGGGATGGGTCAAAATTAAAGCTTCTGAGTAAGCAAAACTCTGTAAAAATGGCAATTTTGGTCCCTGTTAGGGTTTAAAAAGTGGTTATTCAACATGAGGCACGATCCAATTGACATGTTGAATCATTTTAGGTGCAGTCCAAAAAATCAATTTTCTGCCTAAAAACGATTACCGCGGAGCTGTCGAACGTTCCCAAAATGGTCAATTTCTATGAAATTTTAACATTGAATCTTTTGGCTGTAAATTAATGTTGGATGTGAATTATTACTTTTTCAACTAAAATAAATGTTTTTAAAGTCATTTCTGTGCCTGAAATTGGTCAAAATTGAAGCTTCTGAGTAAGCAAAACTCTGTAAAAATGGCAATTTTGGTCACGTGAGAGTTTAAAAAGTGGTTATTCAACATGAGGCACGATCCAATTGACATTTTGAATCATTGTAGGTACAGACCAAAAAATCAATTTCCTGCCGAAAAACGATGACCGCGGAGCTGTCGAACGTTCCCAAAATGGTCAATTTCGATGAAATTTTAACATTTAATCTTTTGGCTGTAAATTGCGGTTGGGTGTGAATTATCACTTTTTCAACTAAAATAAATGTATTTAAAGTCATTTCTGTGCCTGAAATTGGTCAAAATTGAAGCTTCTGAGTAAGCAAAACTCTTCAAAAATGGCAATGTTGGTCCCTGTGAGGGTTTAAAAAGTGAATATTCAACATGAGGCACGATCCAATTGACATTTTGAATCATTTTAGGTACATTCCCAAAAATTAATTTTCTGCCGAAAAACGATGACCGCGGAGCTGTCGAACGTTCCCAAAATGGTCAATTTCGATGAAATTTTAACATTGAATCTTTTGGCTGTAAATTAATGTTGGATGTGAATTATTACTTTTTCAACTAAAATAAATGTGTTTAAAGTCATTTCTGTGCCTTAAATTGGTCAAAATTGAAGCTTCTGAGTAAGCAAAACTCTGTAAAAATGGCAATTTTGGTCACTGTGAGAGTTTAAAAAGTGGTTATTCAACATAAGGCACGATCCAATTGACATTTTGAATCATTTTAGGTACAGTCCAAAAAATCAATTTTCTGCCGAAAAACGATTACCGCAGAGCTGTTGAACGTTCCCAAAATGGTCAATTTCGATGAAATTTTAACATTGAATCTTTTGGCTGTAAATTAATGTTGGATGTGAATTATTACTTTTTCAACTAAAATAAATGTGTTTAAAGTCATTTCTGTGCCTGAAATTGGTCAAAATTGAAGCTTCTGAGTAAGCAAAACTCTTCAAAAATGGCAATTTTGGTCCCTGTGAGGGTTTAAAAAGTGGTTATTCAACATGAGGCATGATCCAATTGACATTTTGAATCATTTTAGGTACATTCCAAAAAATCAAATTTCTGCCGAAAAACGATGACCGCGGAGCTGTCGAACGTTCCCAAAATGGTCAATTTCGATGAAATTTTAACATTGAATCTTTTGGCTGTAAATTAATGTTGGATGTGAATTATTACTTTTTCAACTAAAATAAATGTGTTTAAAGTCATTTCTGTACCTGAAATTGGTCAAAATTGAAGCTTCTGAGTAAGCAAAACTCTGTAAAAATGGCAATTTTGGTCCCTGTGAGGGTTTAAAAAGTTGTTATTCAATATGAGGCACGATCCAATTGACATTTTGAATCATTTTAGGTACAGTCCAAAAAACTCAATTTTTTCCCGAAAAACGATGACCGCGGAGCTGTCGAACGTTCCCAAAATTGTCAATTTCGATGAAATTTTAACATTGAATCTTTTGGATGTAAATTAATGTTGGATGAGAATTATTACTTTTTCAACTAAAATAAATGTGCTTAAATTCATTTCTGTGCCTGAAATTGTTCAAAATTGAAGCTTCTGAGTAAGCAAAACTCAGTAAAAATGGCAATTTTGGTCACTGTGAGGGTTTAAAAAGTGGTTATTCAACATGAGGCACGATCCAATTGACATTTTGAATCATTTTAGGTACAGTCCAAAAAATCAATTTTCTGCTGAAAAACGATGACCGCGGAGCTGTCGAACGTTCCCAAAATGGTCAATTTCGATGAAATTTTAACATTGAATCTTTTGGATGTAAATTAATGTTGGATGTGAATTATTACTTTTTCAACTAAAATAAATGTGTTAAAGTCATATCTGTGCCTGAAATTGGTCAAAATTGAAGCTTCTGAGTAAGCAAAACTCTGTAAAAATGGCAATTTTGGTCCCTGTGAGGTTTTAAAAAGTGGTTATTCAACATGAGGCACGATCCAATTGACATTTTGAATCATTTTAAGTACAGTCCAAAAAATCAATTTTCTACCGAAAATCAATGACCACGGAGATGTCGAACGTTCCCAAAATGGTCAATTTCGATGAAATTTTAACATTGAATCTTTTGGCTGTAAATTAATGTTGGATGTGAATTATTACCCTTTCAACTAAAATAAATGTGTTTAAAGTCCTTTCTGTGCCTGAAATTGGTCAAAATTGAAGCTTCTGAGTAAGCAAAACTCTGTAAAAATGGCAATTTTGGTCACTGTGAGAGTTTAAAAAGTGGTTATTCAACATGAGGCACGATCCAATTGACATTTTGAATCATTTCAGGCACAGTCCAAAAAATCAATTTTCTGCCGAAAAACGATGACCGCGGAGCTGTCGAACGTTCCCAAAATGGTCAATTTCTATGAAATTTTAACATTGAATCTTTTGGCTGTAAATTAATGTTGGATGTGAATTATTACTTTTTCAACTAAAATAAATGTTTTTAAAGTCATTTCTGTGCCTGAAATTGGTCAAAATTGAAGCTTCTGAGTAAGCAAAACTCTGTAAAAATGGCAATTTTGGTCACGTGAGAGTTTAAAAAGTGGTTATTCAACATGAGGCACGATCCAATTGACATTTTGAATCATTGTAGGTACAGACCAAAAAATCAATTTCCTGCCGAAAAACGATGACCGCGGAGCTGTCGAACGTTCCCAAAATGGTCAATTTCGATGAAATTTTAACATTTAATCTTTTGGCTGTAAATTGCGGTTGGGTGTGAATTATCACTTTTTCAACTAAAATAAATGTATTTAAAGTCATTTCTGTGCCTGAAATTGGTCAAAATTGAAGCTTCTGAGTAAGCAAAACTCTTCAAAAATGGCAATGTTGGTCCCTGTGAGGGTTTAAAAAGTGAATATTCAACATGAGGCACGATCCAATTGACATTTTGAATCATTTTAGGTACATTCCAAAAAATTAATTTTCTGCCGAAAAACGATGACCGCGGAGCTGTCGAACGTTCCCAAAATGGTCAATTTCGATGAAATTTTAACATTGAATCTTTTGGCTGTAAATTAATGTTGGATGTGAATTATTACTTTTTCAACTAAAATAAATGTGTTTAAAGTCATTTCTGTGCCTGAAATTGGTCAAAATTGAACCTTCTGAGTAAGCAAAACTCTGTAAAAATGGCAATTTTGGTCACGTGAGAGTTTAAAAAGTGGTTATTCAACATGAGGCACGATCCAATCGACATTTTGAATCATTTTAGGTACAGTCCAAAAGATCAATTTTCTGCCTAAAAACGATTACCGCGGAGCTGTTGAACGTTCCCAAAATGGTCAATTTCGATGAAATTTTAACATTTAATCTTTTGGCTGTAAATTAATGTTGGATGTGAATTATTACTTTTTCAACTACAATAAATGTGTTTAAAGTCATTTCTGTGCCTGAAATTGGTCAAAATTGAAGCTTCTGAGTAAGCATAACTCTGTAAAAATGGCAATTTTGGTCACTGTGAGAGTTTAAAAAGTGGTTATTCAACATGAGGCATGATCCAATTGACATTTTGAATCATTTTAGGTACAGACCAAAAAATCAATTTCCTGCCGAAAAACGATGACCGCGGAGCTGTCGAACGTTCCCAAAATGGTCAATTTCGATGAAATTTTAACATTTAATCTTTTGGCTGTAAATTGCGGTTGGGTGTGAATTATCACTTTTTCAACTAAAATAAATGTATTTAAAGTCATTTCTGTGCCTGAAATTGGTCAAAATTGAAGCTTCTGAGTAAGCAAAACTCTTCAAAAATGGCAATGTTGGTCCCTGTGAGGGTTTAAAAAGTGAATATTCAACATGAGGCACGATCCAATTGACATTTTGAATCATTTTAGGTACATTCCAAAAAATTAATTTTCTGCCGAAAAACGATGACCGCGGAGCTGTCGAACGTTCCCAAAATGGTCAATTTCGATGAAATTTTAACATTGAATCTTTTGGCTGTAAATTAATGTTGGATGTGAATTATTACTTTTTCAACTAAAATAAATGTGTTTAAAGTCATTTCTGTGCCTGAAATTGGTCAAAATTGAACCTTCTGAGTAAGCAAAACTCTGTAAAAATGGCAATTTTGGTCACATGAGAGTTTAAAAAGTGGTTATTCAACATGAGGCACGATCCAATCGACATTTTGAATCATTTTAGGTACAGTCCAAAAGATCAATTTTCTGCCTAAAAACGATTACCGCGGAGCTGTTGAACGTTCCCAAAATGGTCAATTTCGATGAAATTTTAACATTTAATCTTTTGGCTGTAAATTAATGTTGGATGTGAATTATTACTTTTTCAACTACAATAAATGTGTTTAAAGTCATTTCTGTGCCTGAAATTGGTCAAAATTGAAGCTTCTGAGTAAGCAAAACTCTGTAAAAATGGCAATTTTGGTCACTGTGAGAGTTTAAAAAGTGGTTATTCAACATAAGGCACGATCCAATTGACATTTTGAATCATTTTAGGTACAGTCCAAAAAATCAATTTTCTACCGAAAATCAATGACCACGGAGATGTCGAACGTTCCCAAAATGGTCAATTTCGATGAAATTTTAACATTGAATCTTTTGGCTGTAAATTAATGTTGGATGTGAATTATTACTTTTTCAACTAAAATAAATGTGTTTAAAGTAATTTCTGTGCCCGGGATGGGTCAAAATTGAAGCTTCTGAGTAAGCAAAACTCTGTAAAAATGGCAATTTTGGTCACTGTGAGGGTTTAAAAAGTGGTTATTCAACATGAGGCACAATCCAATTGACATTTTGAATCATTTTAGGTACAGTCCAAAAAATCAATTTTCTCCCGAAAAACGATAACCGCGGAGCTGTCGAACGTTCCCAAAATGGTCAATTTCGATGAAATTTTAACATTGAATCTTTTGGCTGTAAATTAATGTTGGATGTGAATTATTACTTTTTCAACTAAAATAAATGTGTTTAAAGTAATTTCTGTGCCCGGGATGGGTCAAAATTAAAGCTTCTGAGTAAGCAAAACTCTGTAAAAATGGCAATTTTGGTCCCTGTTAGGGTTTAAAAAGTGGTTATTCAACATGAGGCATGACCCAATTGACATGTTGAATCATTTTAGGTGCAGTCCAAAAAATCAATTTTCTGTAGAAAAACGATGACCGCGGAGCTGTCGAACGTTCCCAAAATGGTCAATTTCGATGAATTTTTAACATTGAATCTTTTGGCTGTAAATTAATGTTGGATGTGAATTATTACTTTTTCAACTAAAATAAATGTGTTTAAAGTCATTTCTGTGCCTGAAATTGGTCAAAATTGAAGCTTCTGAGTAAGCAAAACTCTTCAAAAATGGCAATTTTGGTCCCTGTGAGTTTAAAAAGTGGTTATTCAACATGAGGCATGATCCAATTGACATTTTGAATCATTTTAGGTACATTCCAAAAAATCAAATTTCTGCCGAAAAACGATGACCGTGGAGCTGTCGAACGTTCCCAAAATGGTCAATTTCGATGAAATTTTAACATTGAATCTTTTGGCTGTAAATTAATGTTGGATGTGAATTATTACTTTTTCAACTAAAATAAATGTGTTTAAAGTCATTTCTGTACCTGAAATTGGTCAAAATTGAAGCTTCTGAGTAAGCAAAACTCTGTAAAAATGGCAATTTTGGTCCCTGTGAGGGTTTAAAAAGTTGTTATTCAATATGAGGCACGATCCAATTGACATTTTGAATCATTTTAGGTACAGTCCAAAAAACTCAATTTTCTCCCGAAAAACGATGACCGCGGAGCTGTCGAACGTTCCCAAAATTGTCAATTTCGATGAAATTTTAACATTGAATCTTTTGGATGTAAATTAAAGTTGGATGAGAATTATTACTTTTTCAACTAAAATAAATGTGCTTAAATTCATTTCTGTGCCTGAAATTGTTCAAAATTGAAGCTTCTGAGTAAGCAAAACTCAGTAAAAATGGCAATTTTGGTCACTGTGAGGGTTTAAAAAGTGGTTATTCAACATGAGGCACGATCCAATTGACATTTTGAATCATTTTAGGTACAGTCCAAAAAATCAATTTTCTGCTGAAAAACGATGACCGCGGAGCTGTCGAACGTTCCCAAAATGGTCAATTTCGATGAAATTTTAACATTGAATCTTTTGGATGTAAATTAATGTTGGATGTGAATTATTACTTTTTCAACTAAAATAAATGTGTTAAAGTCATATCTGTGCCTGAAATTGGTCAAAATTGAAGCTTCTGAGTAAGCAAAACTCTGTAAAAATGGCAATTTTGGTCCCTGTGAGGTTTTAAAAAGTGGTTATTCAACATGAGGCACGATCCAATTGACATTTTGAATCATTTTAAGTACAGTCCAAAAAATCAATTTTCTACCGAAAATCAATGACCACGGAGATGTCGAACGTTCCCAAAATGGTCAATTTCGATGAAATTTTAACATTGAATCTTTTGGCTGTAAATTAATGTTGGATGTGAATTATTACCCTTTCAACTAAAATAAATGTGTTTAAAGTCCTTTCTGTGCCTGAAATTGGTCAAAATTGAAGCTTCTGAGTAAGCAAAACTCTGTAAAAATGGCAATTTTGGTCACTGTGAGAGTTTAAAAAGTGGTTATTCAACATGAGGCACGATCCAATTGACATTTTGAATCATTTCAGGCACAGTCCAAAAAATCAATTTTCTGCCGAAAAACGATGACCGCGGAGCTGTCGAACGTTCCCAAAATGGTCAATTTCTATGAAATTTTAACATTGAATCTTTTGGCTGTAAATTAATGTTGGATGTGAATTATTACTTTTTCAACTAAAATAAATGTTTTTAAAGTCATTTCTGTGCCTGAAATTGGTCAAAATTGAAGCTTCTGAGTAAGCAAAACTCTGTAAAAATGGCAATTTTGGTCACGTGAGAGTTTAAAAAGTGGTTATTCAACATGAGGCACGATCCAATTGACATTTTGAATCATTGTAGGTACAGACCAAAAAATCAATTTCCTGCCGAAAAACGATGACCGCGGAGCTGTCGAACGTTCCCAAAATGGTCAATTTCGATGAAATTTTAACATTTAATCTTTTGGCTGTAAATTGCGGTTGGGTGTGAATTATCACTTTTTCAACTAAAATAAATGTATTTAAAGTAATTTCTGTGCCTGAAATTGGTCAAAATTGAAGCTTCTGAGTAAGCAAAACTCTTCAAAAATGGCAATGTTGGTCCCTGTGAGGGTTTAAAAAGTGAATATTCAACATGAGGCACGATCCAATTGACATGTTGAATCATTTTAGGTACATTCCAAAAAATCAATTTTCTGTAGAAAAACGATGACCGCGGAGCTGTCGAACGTTCCCAAAATGGTCAATTTCGATGAAATTTTAACATTGAATCTTTTGGCTGTAAATTAATGTTGGATGTGAATTATTACTTTTTCAACTAAAATAAATGTGTTTAAAGTCATTTCTGTGCCTGAAATTGGTCAAAATTGAAGCTTCTGAGTAAGCAAAACTCTTCAAAAATGGCAATTTTGGTCCCTGTGAGGGTTTAAAAAGTGGTTATTCAACATGAGGCATGATCCAATTGACATTTTGAATCATTTTAGGTACATTCCAAAAAATCAAATTTCTGCCGAAAAACGATTACCGCGGAGCTGTTGAACGTTCCCAAAATGGTCAATTTCGATGAAATTTTAACATTGAATCTTTTGGCTGTAAATTAATGTTGGATGTGAATTATTACTTTTTCAACTAAAATAAATGTATTTGAAGTAATTTCTGTGCGTGAAATTGGTCAAAATTAAAGCTTCTGAGTAAGCAAAACTCTGTAAAAATGGCAATTTTGGTCAGTGTGACGGTTTAAAAAGTGGTTATTCAACATGAGGCACAATCCAATTGACATTTTGAATCATTTTAGGTACAGTCCAAAAAATCAATTTTCTCCCGAAAAACGATAACCGCGGAGCTGTCGAACGTTCCCAAAATGGTCAATTTCGATGAAATTTTAACATTGAATCTTTTGGCTGTAAATTAATGTTGGATGTGAATTATTACTTTTTCAACTAAAATAAATGTGTTTAAAGTAATTTCTGTGCCCGGGATGGGTCAAAATTAAAGCTTCTGAGTAAGCAAAACTCTGTAAAAATGGCAATTTTGGTCCCTGTTAGGGTTTAAAAAGTGGTTATTCAACATGAGGCACGACCCAATTGACATGTTGAATCATTTTAGGTGCAGTCCAAAAAATCAATTTTCTGTAGAAAAACGATGACCGCGGAGCTGTCGAACGTTCCCAAAATGGTCAATTTCGATGAATTTTTAACATTGAATCTTTTGGCTGTAAATTAATGTTGGATGTGAATTATTACTTTTTCAACTAAAATAAATGTGTTTAAAGTCATTTCTGTGCCTGAAATTGGTCAAAATTGAAGCTTCTGAGTAAGCAAAACTCTTCAAAAATGGCAATTTTGGTCCCTGTGAGTTTAAAAAGTGGTTATTCAACATGAGGCATGATCCAATTGACATTTTGAATCATTTTAGGTACATTCCAAAAAATCAAATTTCTGCCGAAAAACGATGACCGCGGAGCTGTCGAACGTTCCCAAAATGGTCAATTTCGATGAAATTTTAACATTGAATCTTTTGGCTGTAAATTAATGTTGGATGTGAATTATTACTTTTTCAACTAAAATAAATGTGTTTAAAGTCATTTCTGTACCTGAAATTGGTCAAAATTGAAGCTTCTGAGTAAGCAAAACTCTGTAAAAATGGCAATTTTGGTCCCTGTGAGGGTTTAAAAAGTTGTTATTCAATATGAGGCACGATCCAATTGACATTTTGAATCATTTTAGGTACAGTCCAAAAAACTCAATTTTCTCCCGAAAAACGATGACCGCGGAGCTGTCGAACGTTCCCAAAATTGTCAATTTCGATGAAATTTTAACATTGAATCTTTTGGATGTAAATTAAAGTTGGATGAGAATTATTACTTTTTCAACTAAAATAAATGTGCTTAAATTCATTTCTGTGCCTGAAATTGTTCAAAATTGAAGCTTCTGAGTAAGCAAAACTCAGTAAAAATGGCAATTTTGGTCACTGTGAGGGTTTAAAAAGTGGTTATTCAACATGAGGCACGATCCAATTGACATTTTGAATCATTTTAGGTACAGTCCAAAAAATCAATTTTCTGCTGAAAAACGATGACCGCGGAGCTGTCGAACGTTCCCAAAATGGTCAATTTCGATGAAATTTTAACATTGAATCTTTTGGATGTAAATTAATGTTGGATGTGAATTATTACTTTTTCAACTAAAATAAATGTGTTAAAGTCATATCTGTGCCTGAAATTGGTCAAAATTGAAGCTTCTGAGTAAGCAAAACTCTGTAAAAATGGCAATTTTGGTCCCTGTGAGGTTTTAAAAAGTGGTTATTCAACATGAGGCACGATCCAATTGACATTTTGAATCATTTTAAGTACAGTCCAAAAAATCAATTTTCTACCGAAAATCAATGACCACGGAGATGTCGAACGTTCCCAAAATGGTCAATTTCGATGAAATTTTAACATTGAATCTTTTGGCTGTAAATTAATGTTGGATGTGAATTATTACCCTTTCAACTAAAATAAATGTGTTTAAAGTCCTTTCTGTGCCTGAAATTGGTCAAAATTGAAGCTTCTGAGTAAGCAAAACTCTGTAAAAATGGCAATTTTGGTCACTGTGAGAGTTTAAAAAGTGGTTATTCAACATGAGGCACGATCCAATTGACATTTTGAATCATTTCAGGCACAGTCCAAAAAATCAATTTTCTGCCGAAAAACGATGACCGCGGAGCTGTCGAACGTTCCCAAAATGGTCAATTTCTATGAAATTTTAACATTGAATCTTTTGGCTGTAAATTAATGTTGGATGTGAATTATTACTTTTTCAACTAAAATAAATGTTTTTAAAGTCATTTCTGTGCCTGAAATTGGTCAAAATTGAAGCTTCTGAGTAAGCAAAACTCTGTAAAAATGGCAATTTTGGTCACGTGAGAGTTTAAAAAGTGGTTATTCAACATGAGGCACGATCCAATTGACATTTTGAATCATTGTAGGTACAGACCAAAAAATCAATTTCCTGCCGAAAAACGATGACCGCGGAGCTGTCGAACGTTCCCAAAATGGTCAATTTCGATGAAATTTTAACATTTAATCTTTTGGCTGTAAATTGCGGTTGGGTGTGAATTATCACTTTTTCAACTAAAATAAATGTATTTAAAGTCATTTCTGTGCCTGAAATTGGTCAAAATTGAAGCTTCTGAGTAAGCAAAACTCTTCAAAAATGGCAATGTTGGTCCCTGTGAGGGTTTAAAAAGTGAATATTCAACATGAGGCACGATCCAATTGACATTTTGAATCATTTTAGGTACATTCCAAAAAATTAATTTTCTGCCGAAAAACGATGACCGCGGAGCTGTCGAACGTTCCCAAAATGGTCAATTTCGATGAAATTTTAACATTGAATCTTTTGGCTGTAAATTAATGTTGGATGTGAATTATTACTTTTTCAACTAAAATAAATGTGTTTAAAGTCATTTCTGTGCCTGAAATTGGTCAAAATTGAACCTTCTGAGTAAGCAAAACTCTGTAAAAATGGCAATTTTGGTCACGTGAGAGTTTAAAAAGTGGTTATTCAACATGAGGCTTGATCCAATCGACATTTTGAATCATTTTAGGTACAGTCCAAAAGATCAATTTTCTGCCTAAAAACGATTACCGCGGAGCTGTTGAACGTTCCCAAAATGGTCAATTTCGATGAAATTTTAACATTTAATCTTTTGGCTGTAAATTAATGTTGGATGTGAATTATTACTTTTTCAACTAAAATAAATGTATTTGAAGTAATGTCTGTGCGTGAAATTGGTCAAAATTAAAGCTTCTGAGTAAGCAAAACTCTGTAAAAATGGCAATTTTGGTCACTGTGAGGGTTTAAAAAGTGGTTATTCAACATGAGGCACAATCCAATTGACATTTTGAATCATTTTAGGTACAGTCCAAAAAATCAATTTTCTCCCGAAAAACGATAACCGCGGAGCTGTCGAACGTTCCCAAAATGGTCAATTTCGATGAAATTTTAACATTGAATCTTTTGGCTGTAAATTAATGTTGGATGTGAATTATTACTTTTTCAACTAAAATAAATGTGTTTAAAGTAATTTCTGTGCCCGGGATGGGTCAAAATTAAAGCTTCTGAGTAAGCAAAACTCTGTAAAAATGGCAATTTTGGTCCCTGTTAGGGTTTAAAAAGTGGTTATTCAACATGAGGCACGATCCAATTGACATGTTGAATCATTTTAGGTGCAGTCCAAAAAATCAATTTTCTGTAGAAAAACGATGACCGCGGAGCTGTCGAACGTTCCCAAAATGGTCAATGTCGATGAAATTTTAACATTGAATCTTTTGGCTGTAAATTAATGTTGGATGTGAATTATTACTTTTTCAACTAAAATAAATGTGTTTAAAGTCATTTCTGTGCCTGAAATTGGTCAAAATTGAAGCTTCTGAGTAAGCAAAACTCTTCAAAAATGGCAATTTTGGTCCCTGTGAGGGTTTAAAAAGTGGTTATTCAACATGGGCATGATCCAATTGACATTTTGAATCATTTTAGGTACATTCCAAAAAATCAAATTTCTGCCGAAAAACGATGACCGCGGAGCTGTCGAACGTTCCCAAAATGGTCAATTTCGATGAAATTTTAACATTGAATCTTTTGGCTGTAAATTAATGTTGGATGTGAATTATTACTTTTTCAACTAAAATAAATGTGTTTAAAGTCATTTCTGTACCTGAAATTGGTCAAAATTGAAGCTTCTGAGTAAGCAAAACTCTGTAAAAATGGCAATTTTGGTCCCTGTGAGGGTTTAAAAAGTTGTTATTCAATATGAGGCACGATCCAATTGACATTTTGAATCATTTTAGGTACAGTCCAAAAAACTCAATTTTCTCCCGAAAAACGATGACCGCGGAGCTGTCGAACGTTCCCAAAATTGTCAATTTCGATGAAATTTTAACATTGAATCTTTTGGATGTAAATTAATGTTGGATGAGAATTATTACTTTTTCAACTAAAATAAATGTGCTTAAATTCATTTCTGTGCCTGAAATTGTTCAAAATTGAAGCTTCTGAGTAAGCAAAACTCAGTAAAAATGGCAATTTTGGTCACTGTGAGGGTTTAAAAAGTGGTTATTCAACATGAGGCACGATCCAATTGACATTTTGAATCATTTTAGGTACAGTCCAAAAAATCAATTTTCTGCTGAAAAACGATGACCGCGGAGCTGTCGAACGTTCCCAAAATGGTCAATTTCGATGAAATTTTAACATTGAATCTTTTGGATGTAAATTAATGTTGGATGTGAATTATTACTTTTTCAACTAAAATAAATGTGTTAAAGTCATATCTGTGCCTGAAATTGGTCAAAATTGAAGCTTCTGAGTAAGCAAAACTCTGTAAAAATGGCAATTTTGGTCCCTGTGAGGTTTTAAAAAGTGGTTATTCAACATGAGGCACGATCCAATTGACATTTTGAATCATTTTAAGTACAGTCCAAAAAATCAATTTTCTACCGAAAATCAATGACCACGGAGATGTCGAACGTTCCCAAAATGGTCAATTTCGATGAAATTTTAACATTGAATCTTTTGGCTGTAAATTAATGTTGGATGTGAATTATTACCCTTTCAACTAAAATAAATGTGTTTAAAGTCCTTTCTGTGCCTGAAATTGGTCAAAATTGAAGCTTCTGAGTAAGCAAAACTCTGTAAAAATGGCAATTTTGGTCACTGTGAGAGTTTAAAAAGTGGTTATTCAACATGAGGCACGATCCAATTGACATTTTGAATCATTTCAGGCACAGTCCAAAAAATCAATTTTCTGCCGAAAAACGATGACCGCGGAGCTGTCGAACGTTCCCAAAATGGTCAATTTCTATGAAATTTTAACATTGAATCTTTTGGCTGTAAATTAATGTTGGATGTGAATTATTACTTTTTCAACTAAAATAAATGTGTTTAAAGTCATTTCTGTGCCTGAAATTGGTCAAAATTGAAGCTTCTGAGTAAGCAAAACTCTTCAAAAATGGCAATTTTGGTCCCTGTGAGGGTTTAAAAAGTGGTTATTCAACATGAGGCATGATCCAATTGACATTTTGAATCATTTTAGGTACATTCCAAAAAATCTAATTTCTGCCGAAAAACGATGACCGCGGAGCTGTCGAACGTTCCCAAAATGGTCAATTTCGATGAAATTTTAACATTGAATCTTTTGGCTGTAAATTAATGTTGGATGTGAATTATTACTTTTTCAACTAAAATAAATGTGTTTAAAGTCATTTCTGTACCTGAAATTGGTCAAAATTGAAGCTTCTGAGTAAGCAAAACTCTGTAAAAATGGCAATTTTGGTCCCTGTGAGGGTTTAAAAAGTTGTTATTCAATATGAGGCACGATCCAATTGACATTTTGAATCATTTTAGGTACAGTCCAAAAAACTCAATTTTCTCCCGAAAAACGATGACCGCGGAGCTGTCGAACGTTCCCAAAATTGTCAATTTCGATGAAATTTTAACATTGAATCTTTTGGATGTAAATTAATGTTGGATGAGAATTATTACTTTTTCAACTAAAATAAATGTGCTTAAATTCATTTCTGTGCCTGAAATTGTTCAAAATTGAAGCTTCTGAGTAAGCAAAACTCAGTAAAAATGGCAATTTTGGTCACTGTGAGGGTTTAAAAAGTGGTTATTCAACATGAGGCACGATCCAATTGACATTTTGAATCATTTTAGGTACAGTCCAAAAAATCAATTTTCTGCTGAAAAACGATGACCGCGGAGCTGTCGAACGTTCCCAAAATGGTCAATTTCGATGAAATTTTAACATTGAATCTTTTGGATGTAAATTAATGTTGGATGTGAATTATTACTTTTTCAACTAAAATAAATGTGTTAAAGTCATATCTGTGCCTGAAATTGGTCAAAATTGAAGCTTCTGAGTAAGCAAAACTCTGTAAAAATGGCAATTTTGGTCCCTGTGAGGTTTTAAAAAGTGGTTATTCAACATGAGGCACGATCCAATTGACATTTTGAATCATTTTAAGTACAGTCCAAAAAATCAATTTTCTACCGAAAATCAATGACCACGGAGATGTCGAACGTTCCCAAAATGGTCAATTTCGATGAAATTTTAACATTGAATCTTTTGGCTGTAAATTAATGTTGGATGTGAATTATTACCCTTTCAACTAAAATAAATGTGTTTAAAGTCCTTTCTGTGCCTGAAATTGGTCAAAATTGAAGCTTCTGAGTAAGCAAAACTCTGTAAAAATGGCAATTTTGGTCACTGTGAGAGTTTAAAAAGTGGTTATTCAACATGAGGCACGATCCAATTGACATTTTGAATCATTTCAGGCACAGTCCAAAAAATCAATTTTCTGCCGAAAAACGATGACCGCGGAGCTGTCGAACGTTCCCAAAATGGTCAATTTCTATGAAATTTTAACATTGAATCTTTTGGCTGTAAATTAATGTTGGATGTGAATTATTACTTTTTCAACTAAAATAAATGTGTTTAAAGTAATTTCTGTGCCCGGGATGGGTCAAAATTAAAGCTTCTGAGTAAGCAAAACTCTGTAAAAATGGCAATTTTGGTCCCTGTTAGGGTTTAAAAAGTGGTTATTCAACATGAGGCACGATCCAATTGACATGTTGAATCATTTTAGGTGCAGTCCAAAAAATCAATTTTCTGTAGAAAAACGATGACCGCGGAGCTGTCGAACGTTCCCAAAATGGTCAATTTCGATGAAATTTTAACATTGAATCTTTTGGCTGTAAATTAATGTTGGATGTGAATTATTACTTTTTCAACTAAAATAAATGTGTTTAAAGTCATTTCTGTGCCTGAAATTGGTCAAAATTGAAGCTTCTGAGTAAGCAAAACTCTTCAAAAATGGCAATTTTGGTCCCTGTGAGGGTTTAAAAAGTGGTTATTCAACATGAGGCATGATCCAATTGACATTTTGAATCATTTTAGGTACATTCCAAAAAATCAAATTTCTGCCGAAAAACGATGACCGCGGAGCTGTCGAACGTTCCCAAAATGGTCAATTTCGATGAAATTTTAACATTGAATCTTTTGGCTGTAAATTAATGTTGGATGTGAATTATTACTTTTTCAACTAAAATAAATGTGTTTAAAGTCATTTCTGTACCTGAAATTGGTCAAAATTGAAGCTTCTGAGTAAGCAAAACTCTGTAAAAATGGCAATTTTGGTCCCTGTGAGGGTTTAAAAAGTTGTTATTCAATATGAGGCACGATCCAATTGACATTTTGAATCATTTTAGGTACAGTCCAAAAAACTCAATTTTCTCCCGAAAAACGATGACCGCGGAGCTGTCGAACGTTCCCAAAATTGTCAATTTAGATGAAATTTTAACATTGAATCTTTTGGATGTAAATTAATGTTGGATGAGAATTATTACTTTTTCAACTAAAATAAATGTGCTTAAATTCATTTCTGTGCCTGAAATTGTTCAAAATTGAAGCTTCTGAGTAAGCAAAACTCAGTAAAAATGGCAATTTTGGTCACTGTGAGGGTTTAAAAAGTGGTTATTCAACATGAGGCACGATCCAATTGACATTTTGAATCATTTTAGGTACAGTCCAAAAAATCAATTTTCTGCTGAAAAACGATGAACGTTCCCAAAATGGTCAATTTCGATGAAATTTTAACATTGAATCTTTTGGATGTAAATTAATGTTGGATGTGAATTATTACTTTTTCAACTAAAATAAATGTGTTAAAGTCATATCTGTGCCTGAAATTGGTCAAAATTGAAGCTTCTGAGTAAGCAAAACTCTGTAAAAATGGCAATTTTGGTCCCTGTGAGGTTTTAAAAAGTGGTTATTCAACATGAGGCACGATCCAATTGACATTTTGAATCATTTTAAGTACAGTCCAAAAAATCAATTTTCTACCGAAAATCAATGACCACGGAGATGTCGAACGTTCCCAAAATGGTCAATTTCGATGAAATTTTAACATTGAATCTTTTGGCTGTAAATTAATGTTGGATGTTGAATCATTTTAAGTACAGTCCAAAAAATCAATTTTCTACCGAAAATCAATGACCACGGAGATGTCGAACGTTCCCAAAATGGTCAATTTCGATGAAATTTTAACATTGAATCTTTTGGCTGTAAATTAATGTTGGATGTGAATTATTACCCTTTCAACTAAAATAAATGTGTTTAAAGTCATTTCTGTACCTGAAATTGGTCAAAATTGAAGCTTCTGAGTAAGCAAAACTCTGTAAAAATGGCAATTTTGGTCCCTGTGAGGGTTTAAAAAGTTGTTATTCAATATGAGGCACGATCCAATTGACATTTTGAATCATTTTAGGTACAGTCCAAAAAACTCAATTTTCTCCCGAAAAACGATGACCGCGGAGCTGTCGAACGTTCCCAAAATTGTCAATTTCGATGAAATTTTAACATTGAATCTTTTGGATGTAAATTAATGTTGGATGAGAATTATTACTTTTTCAACTAAAATAAATGTGCTTAAATTCATTTCTGTGCCTGAAATTGTTCAAAATTGAAGCTTCTGAGTAAGCAAAACTCAGTAAAAATGGCAATTTTGGTCACTGTGAGGGTTTAAAAAGTGGTTATTCAACATGAGGCACGATCCAATTGACATTTTGAATCATTTTAGGTACAGTCCAAAAAATCAATTTTCTGCTGAAAAACGATGTCCGCGGAGCTGTCGAACGTTCCCAAAATGGTCAATTTCGATGAAATTTTAACATTGAATCTTTTGGATGTAAATTAATGTTGGATGTGAATTATTACTTTTTCAACTAAAATAAATGTGTTAAAGTCATATCTGTGCCTGAAATTGGTCAAAATTGAAGCTTCTGAGTAAGCAAAACTCTGTAAAAATGGCAATTTTGGTCCCTGTGAGGTTTTAAAAAGTGGTTATTCAACATGAGGCACGATCCAATTGACATTTTGAATCATTTTAAGTACAGTCCAAAAAATCAATTTTCTACCGAAAATCAATGACCACGGAGATGTCGAACGTTCCCAAAATGGTCAATTTCGATGAAATTTTAACATTGAATCTTTTGGCTGTAAATTAATGTTGGATGTGAATTATTACCCTTTCAACTAAAATAAATGTGTTTAAAGTCCTTTCTGTGCCTGAAATTGGTCAAAATTGAAGCTTCTGAGTAAGCAAAACTCTGTAAAAATGGCAATTTTGGTCACTGTGAGAGTTTAAAAAGTGGTTATTCAACATGAGGCACGATCCAATTGACATTTTGAATCATTTCAGGCACAGTCCAAAAAATCAATTTTCTGCCGAAAAACGATGACCGCGGAGCTGTCGAACGTTCCCAAAATGGTCAATTTCTATGAAATTTTAACATTGAATCTTTTGGCTGTAAATTAATGTTGGATGTGAATTATTACTTTTTCAACTAAAATAAATGTTTGAAAGTCATTTCTGTGCCTGAAATTGGTCAAAATTGAAGCTTCTGAGTAAGCAAAACTCTGTAAAAATGGCAATTTTGGTCACGTGAGAGTTTAAAAAGTGGTTATTCAACATGAGGCACGATCCAATTGACATTTTGAATCATTGTAGGTACAGACCAAAAAATCAATTTCCTGCCGAAAAACGATGACCGCGGAGCTGTCGAACGTTCCCAAAATGGTCAATTTTGATGAAATTTTAACATTTAATCTTTTGGCTGTAAATTGCGGTTGGGTGTGAATTATCACTTTTTCAACTAAAATAAATGTGTTTAAAGTCATTTCTGTGCCTGAAATTGGTCAAAATTGAAGCTTCTGAGTAAGCAAAACTCTTCAAAAATGGCAATGTTGGTCCCTGTGAGGGTTTAAAAAGTGAATATTCAACATGAGGCACGATCCAATTGACATTTTGAATCATTTTAGGTACATTCCAAAAAATTAATTTTCTGCCGAAAAACGATGACCGCGGAGCTGTCGAACGTTCCCAAAATGGTCAATTTCGATGAAATTTTAACATTGAATCTTTTGGCTGTAAATTAATGTTGGATGTGAATTATTACTTTTTCCAACTAAAATAAATGTGTTTAAAGTCATTTCTGTGCCTGAAATTGGTCAAAATTGAACCTTCTGAGTAAGCAAAACTCTGTAAAAATGGCAATTTTGGTCACGTGAGAGTTTAAAAAGTGGTTATTCAACATGAGGCACGATCCAATCGACATTTTGAATCATTTTAGGTACAGTCCAAAAGATCAATTTTCTGCCTAAAAACGATTACCGCGGAGCTGTTGAACGTTCCCAAAATGGTCAATTTCGATGAAATTTTAACATTTAATCTTTTGGCTGTAAATTAATGTTGGATGTGAATTATTACTTTTTCAACTACAATAAATGTGTTTAAAGTCATTTCTGTGCCTGAAATTGGTCAAAATTGAAGCTTCTGAGTAAGCAAAACTCTGTAAAAATGGCAATTTTGGTCACTGTGAGAGTTTAAAAAGTGGTTATTCAACATAAGGCACGATCCAATTGACATTTTGAATCATTTTAGGTACAGTCCAAAAAATCAATTTTCTGCCGAAAAACGATTGCCGCGGAGCTGTTGAACGTTCCCAAAATGGTCAATTTCGATGAAATTTTAACATTGAATCTTTTGGCTGTAAATTAATGTTGGATGTGAATTATTACTTTTTCCAACTAAAATAAATGTGTTTAAAGTCATTTCTGTGCCTGAAATTGGTCAAAATTGAACCTTCTGAGTAAGCAAAACTCTGTAAAAATGGCAATTTTGGTCACGTGAGAGTTTAAAAAGTGGTTATTCAACATGAGGCACGATCCAATCGACATTTTGAATCATTTTAGGTACAGTCCAAAAGATCAATTTTCTGCCTAAAAACGATTACCGCGGAGCTGTTGAACGTTCCCAAAATGGTCAATTTCGATGAAATTTTAACATTTAATCTTTTGGCTGTAAATTAATGTTGGATGTGAATTATTACTTTTTCAACTACAATAAATGTGTTTAAAGTCATTTCTGTGCCTGAAATTGGTCAAAATTGAAGCTTCTGAGTAAGCAAAACTCTGTAAAAATGGCAATTTTGGTCACTGTGAGAGTTTAAAAAGTGGTTATTCAACATAAGGCACGATCCAATTGACATTTTGAATCATTTTAGGTACAGTCCAAAAAATCAATTTTCTGCCGAAAAACGATTACCGCGGAGCTGTTGAACGTTCCCAAAATGGTCAATTTCGATGAAATTTTAACATTGAATCTTTTGGCTGTAAATTAATGTTGGATGTGAATTATTACTTTTTCAACTAAAATAAATGTATTTGAAGTAATGTCTGTGCGTGAAATTGGTCAAAATTAAAGCTTCTGAGTAAGCAAAACTCTGTAAAAATGGCAATTTTGGTCACTGTGAGGGTTTAAAAAGTGGTTATTCAACATGAGGCACAATCCAATTGACATTTTGAATCATTTTAGGTACAGTCCAAAAAATCAATTTTCTCCCGAAAAACGATAACCGCGGAGCTGTCGAACGTTCCCAAAATGGTCAATTTCGATGAAATTTTAACATTGAATCTTTTGGCTGTAAATTAATGTTGGATGTGAATTATTACTTTTTCAACTAAAATAAATGTGTTTAAAGTAATTTCTGTGCCCGGGATGGGTCAAAATTAAAGCTTCTGAGTAAGCAAAACTCTGTATAAATGGCAATTTTGGTCCCTGTTAGGGTTTAAAAAGTGGTTATTCAACATGAGGCACGATCCAATTGACATGTTGAATCATTTTAGGTGCAGTCCAAAAAATCAATTTTCTGTAGAAAAACGATGACCGCGGAGCTGTCGAACGTTCCCAAAATGGTCAATTTCGATGAAATTTTAACATTGAATCTTTTGGCTGTAAATTAATGTTGGATGTGAATTATTACTTTTTCAACTAAAATAAATGTGTTTAAAGTCATTTCTGTGCCTGAAATTGGTCAAAATTGAAGCTTCTGAGTAAGCAAAACTCTTCAAAAATGGCAATTTTGGTCCCTGTGAGGGTTTAAAAAGTTGTTATTCAATATGAGGCACGATCCAATTGACATTTTGAATCATTTTAGGTACAGTCCAAAAAAACTCAATTTTCTCCCGAAAAACGATGACCGCGGAGCTGTCGAACGTTCCCAAAATTGTCAATTTCGATGAAATTTTAACATTGAATCTTTTGGATGTAAATTAATGTTGGATGAGAATTATTACTTTTTCAACTAAAATAAATGTGCTTAAATTCATTTCTGTGCCTGAAATTGTTCAAAATTGAAGCTTCTGAGTAAGCAAAACTCAGTAAAAATGGCAATTTTGGTCACTGTGAGGGTTTAAAAAGTGGTTATTCAACATGAGGCACGATCCAATTGACATTTTGAATCATTTTAGGTACAGTCCAAAAAATCAATTTTTTGCTGAAAAACGATGACCGCGGAGCTGTCGAACGTTCCCAAAATGGTCAATTTCGATGAAATTTTAACATTGAATCTTTTGGATGTAAATTAATGTTGGATGTGAATTATTACTTTTTCAACTAAAATAAATGTGTTAAAGTCATATCTGTGCCTGAAATTGGTCAAAATTGAAGCTTCTGAGTAAGCAAAACTCTGTAAAAATGGCAATTTTGGTCCCTGTGAGGTTTTAAAAAGTGGTTATTCAACATGAGGCACGATCCAATTGACATTTTGAATCATTTTAAGTACAGTCCAAAAAATCAATTTTCTACCGAAAATCAATGACCACGGAGATGTCGAACGTTCCCAAAATGGTCAATTTCGATGAAATTTTAACATTGAATCTTTTGGCTGTAAATTAATGTTGGATGTGAATTATTACCCTTTCAACTAAAATAAATGTGTTTAAAGTCCTTTCTGTGCCTGAAATTGGTCAAAATTGAAGCTTCTGAGTAAGCAAAACTCTGTAAAAATGGCAATTTTGGTCACTGTGAGAGTTTAAAAAGTGGTTATTCAACATGAGGCACGATCCAATTGACATTTTGAATCATTTCAGGCACAGTCCAAAAAATCAATTTTCTGCCGAAAAACGATGACCGCGGAGCTGTCGAACGTTCCCAAAATGGTCAATTTCTATGAAATTTTAACATTGAATCTTTTGGCTGTAAATTAATGTTGGATGTGAATTATTACTTTTTCAACTAAAATAAATGTGTTTAAAGTCATTTCTGTGCCTGAAATTGGTCAAAATTGAAGCTTCTGAGTAAGCAAAACTCTTCAAAAATGGCAATTTTGGTCCCTGTGAGGGTTTAAAAAGTGGTTATTCAACATGAGGCATGATCCAATTGACATTTTGAATCATTTTAGGTACATTCCAAAAAATCTAATTTCTGCCGAAAAACGATGACCGCGGAGCTGTCGAACGTTCCCAAAATGGTCAATTTCGATGAAATTTTAACATTGAATCTTTTGGCTGTAAATTAATGTTGGATGTGAATTATTACTTTTTCAACTAAAATAAATGTGTTTAAAGTCATTTCTGTACCTGAAATTGGTCAAAATTGAAGCTTCTGAGTAAGCAAAACTCTGTAAAAATGGCAATTTTGGTCCCTGTGAGGGTTTAAAAAGTTGTTATTCAATATGAGGCACGATCCAATTGACATTTTGAATCATTTTAGGTACAGTCCAAAAAACTCAATTTTCTCCCGAAAAACGATGACCGCGGAGCTGTCGAACGTTCCCAAAATTGTCAATTTCGATGAAATTTTAACATTGAATCTTTTGGATGTAAATTAATGTTGGATGAGAATTATTACTTTTTCAACTAAAATAAATGTGCTTAAATTCATTTCTGTGCCTGAAATTGTTCAAAATTGAAGCTTCTGAGTAAGCAAAACTCAGTAAAAATGGCAATTTTGGTCACTGTGAGGGTTTAAAAAGTGGTTATTCAACATGAGGCACGATCCAATTGACATTTTGAATCATTTTAGGTACAGTCCAAAAAATCAATTTTCTGCTGAAAAACGATGACCGCGGAGCTGTCGAACGTTCCCAAAATTGTCAATTTCGATGAAATTTTAACATTGAATCTTTTGGATGTAAATTAATGTTGGATGAGAATTATTACTTTTTCAACTAAAATAAATGTGCTTAAATTCATTTCTGTGCCTGAAATTGTTCAAAATTGAAGCTTCTGAGTAAGCAAAACTCAGTAAAAATGGCAATTTTGGTCACTGTGAGGGTTTAAAAAGTGGTTATTCAACATGAGGCACGATCCAATTGACATTTTGAATCATTTTAGGTACAGTCCAAAAAATCAATTTTCTGCTGAAAAACGATGACCGCGGAGCTGTCGAACGTTCCCAAAATGGTCAATTTCGATGAAATTTTAACATTGAATCTTTTGGATGTAAATTAATGTTGGATGTGAATTATTACTTTTTCAACTAAAATAAATGTGTTAAAGTCATATCTGTGCCTGAAATTGGTCAAAATTGAAGCTTCTGAGTAAGCAAAACTCTGTAAAAATGGCAATTTTGGTCCCTGTGAGGTTTTAAAAAGTGGTTATTCAACATGAGGCACGATCCAATTGACATTTTGAATCATTTTAAGTACAGTCCAAAAAATCAATTTTCTACCGAAAATCAATGACCACGGAGATGTCGAACGTTCCCAAAATGGTCAATTTCGATGAAATTTTAACATTGAATCTTTTGGCTGTAAATTAATGTTGGATGTGAATTATTACCCTTTCAACTAAAATAAATGTGTTTAAAGTCCTTTCTGTGCCTGAAATTGGTCAAAATTGAAGCTTCTGAGTAAGCAAAACTCTGTAAAAATGGCAATTTTGGTCACTGTGAGAGTTTAAAAAGTGGTTATTCAACATGAGGCACGATCCAATTGACATTTTGAATCATTTCAGGCACAGTCCAAAAAATCAATTTTCTGCCGAAAAACGATGACCGCGGAGCTGTCGAACGTTCCCAAAATGGTCAATTTCTATGAAATTTTAACATTGAATCTTTTGGCTGTAAATTAATGTTGGATGTGAATTATTACTTTTTCAACTAAAATAAATGTGTTTAAAGTAATTTCTGTGCCCGGGATGGGTCAAAATTAAAGCTTCTGAGTAAGCAAAACTCTGTAAAAATGGCAATTTTGGTCCCTGTTAGGGTTTAAAAAGTGGTTATTCAACATGAGGCACGATCCAATTGACATGTTGAATCATTTTAGGTGCAGTCCAAAAAATCAATTTTCTGTAGAAAAACGATGACCGCGGAGCTGTCGAACGTTCCCAAAATGGTCAATTTCGATGAAATTTTAACATTGAATCTTTTGGCTGTAAATTAATGTTGGATGTGAATTATTACTTTTTCAACTAAAATAAATGTGTTTAAAGTCATTTCTGTGCCTGAAATTGGTCAAAATTGAAGCTTCTGAGTAAGCAAAACTCTTCAAAAATGGCAATTTTGGTCCCTGTGAGGGTTTAAAAAGTGGTTATTCAACATGAGGCATGATCCAATTGACATTTTGAATCATTTTAGGTACATTCCAAAAAATCAAATTTCTGCCGAAAAACGATGACCGCGGAGCTGTCGAACGTTCCCAAAATGGTCAATTTCGATGAAATTTTAACATTGAATCTTTTGGCTGTAAATTAATGTTGGATGTGAATTATTACTTTTTCAACTAAAATAAATGTGTTTAAAGTCATTTCTGTACCTGAAATTGGTCAAAATTGAAGCTTCTGAGTAAGCAAAACTCTGTAAAAATGGCAATTTTGGTCCCTGTGAGGGTTTAAAAAGTTGTTATTCAATATGAGGCACGATCCAATTGACATTTTGAATCATTTTAGGTACAGTCCAAAAAACTCAATTTTCTCCCGAAAAACGATGACCGCGGAGCTGTCGAACGTTCCCAAAATTGTCAATTTAGATGAAATTTTAACATTGAATCTTTTGGATGTAAATTAATGTTGGATGAGAATTATTACTTTTTCAACTAAAATAAATGTGCTTAAATTCATTTCTGTGCCTGAAATTGTTCAAAATTGAAGCTTCTGAGTAAGCAAAACTCAGTAAAAATGGCAATTTTGGTCACTGTGAGGGTTTAAAAAGTGGTTATTCAACATGAGGCACGATCCAATTGACATTTTGAATCATTTTAGGTACAGTCCAAAAAATCAATTTTCTGCTGAAAAACGATGAACGTTCCCAAAATGGTCAATTTCGATGAAATTTTAACATTGAATCTTTTGGATGTAAATTAATGTTGGATGTGAATTATTACTTTTTCAACTAAAATAAATGTGTTAAAGTCATATCTGTGCCTGAAATTGGTCAAAATTGAAGCTTCTGAGTAAGCAAAACTCTGTAAAAATGGCAATTTTGGTCCCTGTGAGGTTTTAAAAAGTGGTTATTCAACATGAGGCACGATCCAATTGACATTTTGAATCATTTTAAGTACAGTCCAAAAAATCAATTTTCTACCGAAAATCAATGACCACGGAGATGTCGAACGTTCCCAAAATGGTCAATTTCGATGAAATTTTAACATTGAATCTTTTGGCTGTAAATTAATGTTGGATGTTGAATCATTTTAAGTACAGTCCAAAAAATCAATTTTCTACCGAAAATCAATGACCACGGAGATGTCGAACGTTCCCAAAATGGTCAATTTCGATGAAATTTTAACATTGAATCTTTTGGCTGTAAATTAATGTTGGATGTGAATTATTACCCTTTCAACTAAAATAAATGTGTTTAAAGTCATTTCTGTACCTGAAATTGGTCAAAATTGAAGCTTCTGAGTAAGCAAAACTCAGTAAAAATGGCAATTTTGGTCACTGTGAGGGTTTAAAAAGTGGTTATTCAACATGAGGCACGATCCAATTGACATTTTGAATCATTTTAGGTACAGTCCAAAAAATCAATTTTCTGCTGAAAAACGATGACCGCGGAGCTGTCGAACGTTCCCAAAATGGTCAATTTCGATGAAATTTTAACATTGAATCTTTTGGATGTAAATTAATGTTGGATGTGAATTATTACTTTTTCAACTAAAATAAATGTGTTAAAGTCATATCTGTGCCTGAAATTGGTCAAAATTGAAGCTTCTGAGTAAGCAAAACTCTGTAAAAATGGCAATTTTGGTCCCTGTGAGGTTTTAAAAAGTGGTTATTCAACATGAGGCACGATCCAATTGACATTTTGAATCATTTTAAGTACAGTCCAAAAAATCAATTTTCTACCGAAAATCAATGACCACGGAGATGTCGAACGTTCCCAAAATGGTCAATTTCGATGAAATTTTAACATTGAATCTTTTGGCTGTAAATTAATGTTGGATGTGAATTATTACCCTTTCAACTAAAATAAATGTGTTTAAAGTCCTTTCTGTGCCTGAAATTGGTCAAAATTGAAGCTTCTGAGTAAGCAAAACTCTGTAAAAATGGCAATTTTGGTCACTGTGAGAGTTTAAAAAGTGGTTATTCAACATGAGGCACGATCCAATTGACATTTTGAATCATTTCAGGCACAGTCCAAAAAATCAATTTTCTGCCGAAAAACGATGACCGCGGAGCTGTCGAACGTTCCCAAAATGGTCAATTTCTATGAAATTTTAACATTGAATCTTTTGGCTGTAAATTAATGTTGGATGTGAATTATTACTTTTTCAACTAAAATAAATGTGTTTAAAGTCATTTCTGTGCCTGAAATTGGTCAAAATTGAAGCTTCTGAGTAAGCAAAACTCTTCAAAAATGGCAATTTTGGTCCCTGTGAGGGTTTAAAAAGTGGTTATTCAACATGAGGCATGATCCAATTGACATTTTGAATCATTTTAGGTACATTCCAAAAAATCTAATTTCTGCCGAAAAACGATGACCGCGGAGCTGTCGAACGTTCCCAAAATGGTCAATTTCGATGAAATTTTAACATTGAATCTTTTGGCTGTAAATTAATGTTGGATGTGAATTATTACTTTTTCAACTAAAATAAATGTGTTTAAAGTCATTTCTGTACCTGAAATTGGTCAAAATTGAAGCTTCTGAGTAAGCAAAACTCTGTAAAAATGGCAATTTTGGTCCCTGTGAGGGTTTAAAAAGTTGTTATTCAATATGAGGCACGATCCAATTGACATTTTGAATCATTTTAGGTACAGTCCAAAAAACTCAATTTTCTCCCGAAAAACGATGACCGCGGAGCTGTCGAACGTTCCCAAAATTGTCAATTTCGATGAAATTTTAACATTGAATCTTTTGGATGTAAATTAATGTTGGATGAGAATTATTACTTTTTCAACTAAAATAAATGTGCTTAAATTCATTTCTGTGCCTGAAATTGTTCAAAATTGAAGCTTCTGAGTAAGCAAAACTCAGTAAAAATGGCAATTTTGGTCACTGTGAGGGTTTAAAAAGTGGTTATTCAACATGAGGCACGATCCAATTGACATTTTGAATCATTTTAGGTACAGTCCAAAAAATCAATTTTCTGCTGAAAAACGATGACCGCGGAGCTGTCGAACGTTCCCAAAATGGTCAATTTCGATGAAATTTTAACATTGAATCTTTTGGATGTAAATTAATGTTGGATGTGAATTATTACTTTTTCAACTAAAATAAATGTGTTAAAGTCATATCTGTGCCTGAAATTGGTCAAAATTGAAGCTTCTGAGTAAGCAAAACTCTGTAAAAATGGCAATTTTGGTCCCTGTGAGGTTTTAAAAAGTGGTTATTCAACATGAGGCACGATCCAATTGACATTTTGAATCATTTTAAGTACAGTCCAAAAAATCAATTTTCTACCGAAAATCAATGACCACGGAGATGTCGAACGTTCCCAAAATGGTCAATTTCGATGAAATTTTAACATTGAATCTTTTGGCTGTAAATTAATGTTGGATGTGAATTATTACCCTTTCAACTAAAATAAATGTGTTTAAAGTCCTTTCTGTGCCTGAAATTGGTCAAAATTGAAGCTTCTGAGTAAGCAAAACTCTGTAAAAATGGCAATTTTGGTCACTGTGAGAGTTTAAAAAGTGGTTATTCAACATGAGGCACGATCCAATTGACATTTTGAATCATTTCAGGCACAGTCCAAAAAATCAATTTTCTGCCGAAAAACGATGACCGCGGAGCTGTCGAACGTTCCCAAAATGGTCAATTTCTATGAAATTTTAACATTGAATCTTTTGGCTGTAAATTAATGTTGGATGTGAATTATTACTTTTTCAACTAAAATAAATGTGTTTAAAGTAATTTCTGTGCCCGGGATGGGTCAAAATTAAAGCTTCTGAGTAAGCAAAACTCTGTAAAAATGGCAATTTTGGTCCCTGTTAGGGTTTAAAAAGTGGTTATTCAACATGAGGCACGATCCAATTGACATGTTGAATCATTTTAGGTGCAGTCCAAAAAATCAATTTTCTGTAGAAAAACGATGACCGCGGAGCTGTCGAACGTTCCCAAAATGGTCAATTTCGATGAAATTTTAACATTGAATCTTTTGGCTGTAAATTAATGTTGGATGTGAATTATTACTTTTTCAACTAAAATAAATGTGTTTAAAGTCATTTCTGTGCCTGAAATTGGTCAAAATTGAAGCTTCTGAGTAAGCAAAACTCTTCAAAAATGGCAATTTTGGTCCCTGTGAGGGTTTAAAAAGTGGTTATTCAACATGAGGCATGATCCAATTGACATTTTGAATCATTTTAGGTACATTCCAAAAAATCAAATTTCTGCCGAAAAACGATGACCGCGGAGCTGTCGAACGTTCCCAAAATGGTCAATTTCGATGAAATTTTAACATTGAATCTTTTGGCTGTAAATTAATGTTGGATGTGAATTATTACTTTTTCAACTAAAATAAATGTGTTTAAAGTCATTTCTGTACCTGAAATTGGTCAAAATTGAAGCTTCTGAGTAAGCAAAACTCTGTAAAAATGGCAATTTTGGTCCCTGTGAGGGTTTAAAAAGTTGTTATTCAATATGAGGCACGATCCAATTGACATTTTGAATCATTTTAGGTACAGTCCAAAAAACTCAATTTTCTCCCGAAAAACGATGACCGCGGAGCTGTCGAACGTTCCCAAAATTGTCAATTTAGATGAAATTTTAACATTGAATCTTTTGGATGTAAATTAATGTTGGATGAGAATTATTACTTTTTCAACTAAAATAAATGTGCTTAAATTCATTTCTGTGCCTGAAATTGTTCAAAATTGAAGCTTCTGAGTAAGCAAAACTCAGTAAAAATGGCAATTTTGGTCACTGTGAGGGTTTAAAAAGTGGTTATTCAACATGAGGCACGATCCAATTGACATTTTGAATCATTTTAGGTACAGTCCAAAAAATCAATTTTCTGCTGAAAAACGATGAACGTTCCCAAAATGGTCAATTTCGATGAAATTTTAACATTGAATCTTTTGGATGTAAATTAATGTTGGATGTGAATTATTACTTTTTCAACTAAAATAAATGTGTTAAAGTCATATCTGTGCCTGAAATTGGTCAAAATTGAAGCTTCTGAGTAAGCAAAACTCTGTAAAAATGGCAATTTTGGTCCCTGTGAGGTTTTAAAAAGTGGTTATTCAACATGAGGCACGATCCAATTGACATTTTGAATCATTTTAAGTACAGTCCAAAAAATCAATTTTCTACCGAAAATCAATGACCACGGAGATGTCGAACGTTCCCAAAATGGTCAATTTCGATGAAATTTTAACATTGAATCTTTTGGCTGTAAATTAATGTTGGATGTTGAATCATTTTAAGTACAGTCCAAAAAATCAATTTTCTACCGAAAATCAATGACCACGGAGATGTCGAACGTTCCCAAAATGGTCAATTTCGATGAAATTTTAACATTGAATCTTTTGGCTGTAAATTAATGTTGGATGTGAATTATTACCCTTTCAACTAAAATAAATGTGTTTAAAGTCATTTCTGTACCTGAAATTGGTCAAAATTGAAGCTTCTGAGTAAGCAAAACTCTGTAAAAATGGCAATTTTGGTCCCTGTGAGGGTTTAAAAAGTTGTTATTCAATATGAGGCACGATCCAATTGACATTTTGAATCATTTTAGGTACAGTCCAAAAAACTCAATTTTCTCCCGAAAAACGATGACCGCGGAGCTGTCGAACGTTCCCAAAATTGTCAATTTCGATGAAATTTTAACATTGAATCTTTTGGATGTAAATTAATGTTGGATGAGAATTATTACTTTTTCAACTAAAATAAATGTGCTTAAATTCATTTCTGTGCCTGAAATTGTTCAAAATTGAAGCTTCTGAGTAAGCAAAACTCAGTAAAAATGGCAATTTTGGTCACTGTGAGGGTTTAAAAAGTGGTTATTCAACATGAGGCACGATCCAATTGACATTTTGAATCATTTTAGGTACAGTCCAAAAAATCAATTTTCTGCTGAAAAACGATGTCCGCGGAGCTGTCGAACGTTCCCAAAATGGTCAATTTCGATGAAATTTTAACATTGAATCTTTTGGATGTAAATTAATGTTGGATGTGAATTATTACTTTTTCAACTAAAATAAATGTGTTAAAGTCATATCTGTGCCTGAAATTGGTCAAAATTGAAGCTTCTGAGTAAGCAAAACTCTGTAAAAATGGCAATTTTGGTCCCTGTGAGGTTTTAAAAAGTGGTTATTCAACATGAGGCACGATCCAATTGACATTTTGAATCATTTTAAGTACAGTCCAAAAAATCAATTTTCTACCGAAAATCAATGACCACGGAGATGTCGAACGTTCCCAAAATGGTCAATTTCGATGAAATTTTAACATTGAATCTTTTGGCTGTAAATTAATGTTGGATGTGAATTATTACCCTTTCAACTAAAATAAATGTGTTTAAAGTCCTTTCTGTGCCTGAAATTGGTCAAAATTGAAGCTTCTGAGTAAGCAAAACTCTGTAAAAATGGCAATTTTGGTCACTGTGAGAGTTTAAAAAGTGGTTATTCAACATGAGGCACGATCCAATTGACATTTTGAATCATTTCAGGCACAGTCCAAAAAATCAATTTTCTGCCGAAAAACGATGACCGCGGAGCTGTCGAACGTTCCCAAAATGGTCAATTTCTATGAAATTTTAACATTGAATCTTTTGGCTGTAAATTAATGTTGGATGTGAATTATTACTTTTTCAACTAAAATAAATGTTTGAAAGTCATTTCTGTGCCTGAAATTGGTCAAAATTGAAGCTTCTGAGTAAGCAAAACTCTGTAAAAATGGCAATTTTGGTCACGTGAGAGTTTAAAAAGTGGTTATTCAACATGAGGCACGATCCAATTGACATTTTGAATCATTGTAGGTACAGACCAAAAAATCAATTTCCTGCCGAAAAACGATGACCGCGGAGCTGTCGAACGTTCCCAAAATGGTCAATTTTGATGAAATTTTAACATTTAATCTTTTGGCTGTAAATTGCGGTTGGGTGTGAATTATCACTTTTTCAACTAAAATAAATGTGTTTAAAGTCATTTCTGTGCCTGAAATTGGTCAAAATTGAAGCTTCTGAGTAAGCAAAACTCTTCAAAAATGGCAATGTTGGTCCCTGTGAGGGTTTAAAAAGTGAATATTCAACATGAGGCACGATCCAATTGACATTTTGAATCATTTTAGGTACATTCCAAAAAATTAATTTTCTGCCGAAAAACGATGACCGCGGAGCTGTCAAACGTTCCCAAAATGGTCAATTTCGATGAAATTTTAACATTGAATCTTTTGGCTGTAAATTAATGTTGGATGTGAATTATTACTTTTTCCAACTAAAATAAATGTGTTTAAAGTCATTTCTGTGCCTGAAATTGGTCAAAATTGAACCTTCTGAGTAAGCAAAACTCTGTAAAAATGGCAATTTTGGTCACGTGAGAGTTTAAAAAGTGGTTATTCAACATGAGGCACGATCCAATCGACATTTTGAATCATTTTAGGTACAGTCCAAAAGATCAATTTTCTGCCTAAAAACGATTACCGCGGAGCTGTTGAACGTTCCCAAAATGGTCAATTTCGATGAAATTTTAACATTTAATCTTTTGGCTGTAAATTAATGTTGGATGTGAATTATTACTTTTTCAACTACAATAAATGTGTTTAAAGTCATTTCTGTGCCTGAAATTGGTCAAAATTGAAGCTTCTGAGTAAGCAAAACTCTGTAAAAATGGCAATTTTGGTCACTGTGAGAGTTTAAAAAGTGGTTATTCAACATAAGGCACGATCCAATTGACATTTTGAATCATTTTAGGTACAGTCCAAAAAATCAATTTTCTGCCGAAAAACGATTACCGCGGAGCTGTTGAACGTTCCCAAAATGGTCAATTTCGATGAAATTTTAACATTGAATCTTTTGGCTGTAAATTAATGTTGGATGTGAATTATTACTTTTTCAACTAAAATAAATGTATTTGAAGTAATGTCTGTGCGTGAAATTGGTCAAAATTAAAGCTTCTGAGTAAGCAAAACTCTGTAAAAATGGCAATTTTGGTCACTGTGAGGGTTTAAAAAGTGGTTATTCAACATGAGGCACAATCCAATTGACATTTTGAATCATTTTAGGTACAGTCCAAAAAATCAATTTTCTCCCGAAAAACGATAACCGCGGAGCTGTCGAACGTTCCCAAAATGGTCAATTTCGATGAAATTTTAACATTGAATCTTTTGGCTGTAAATTAATGTTGGATGTGAATTATTACTTTTTCAACTAAAATAAATGTGTTTAAAGTAATTTCTGTGCCCGGGATGGGTCAAAATTAAAGCTTCTGAGTAAGCAAAACTCTGTATAAATGGCAATTTTGGTCCCTGTTAGGGTTTAAAAAGTGGTTATTCAACATGAGGCACGATCCAATTGACATGTTGAATCATTTTAGGTGCAGTCCAAAAAATCAATTTTCTGTAGAAAAACGATGACCGCGGAGCTGTCGAACGTTCCCAAAATGGTCAATTTCGATGAAATTTTAACATTGAATCTTTTGGCTGTAAATTAATGTTGGATGTGAATTATTACTTTTTCAACTAAAATAAATGTGTTTAAAGTCATTTCTGTGCCTGAAATTGGTCAAAATTGAAGCTTCTGAGTAAGCAAAACTCTTCAAAAATGGCAATTTTGGTCCCTGTGAGGGTTTAAAAAGTTGTTATTCAATATGAGGCACGATCCAATTGACATTTTGAATCATTTTAGGTACAGTCCAAAAAAACTCAATTTTCTCCCGAAAAACGATGACCGCGGAGCTGTCGAACGTTCCCAAAATTGTCAATTTCGATGAAATTTTAACATTGAATCTTTTGGATGTAAATTAATGTTGGATGAGAATTATTACTTTTTCAACTAAAATAAATGTGCTTAAATTCATTTCTGTGCCTGAAATTGTTCAAAATTGAAGCTTCTGAGTAAGCAAAACTCAGTAAAAATGGCAATTTTGGTCACTGTGAGGGTTTAAAAAGTGGTTATTCAACATGAGGCACGATCCAATTGACATTTTGAATCATTTTAGGTACAGTCCAAAAAATCAATTTTTTGCTGAAAAACGATGACCGCGGAGCTGTCGAACGTTCCCAAAATGGTCAATTTCGATGAAATTTTAACATTGAATCTTTTGGATGTAAATTAATGTTGGATGTGAATTATTACTTTTTCAACTAAAATAAATGTGTTAAAGTCATATCTGTGCCTGAAATTGGTCAAAATTGAAGCTTCTGAGTAAGCAAAACTCTGTAAAAATGGCAATTTTGGTCCCTGTGAGGTTTTAAAAAGTGGTTATTCAACATGAGGCACGATCCAATTGACATTTTGAATCATTTTAAGTACAGTCCAAAAAATCAATTTTCTACCGAAAATCAATGACCACGGAGATGTCGAACGTTCCCAAAATGGTCAATTTCGATGAAATTTTAACATTGAATCTTTTGGCTGTAAATTAATGTTGGATGTGAATTATTACCCTTTCAACTAAAATAAATGTGTTTAAAGTCCTTTCTGTGCCTGAAATTGGTCAAAATTGAAGCTTCTGAGTAAGC
Organism: Lissotriton helveticus; assembly: GCF_964261635.1. NCBI lineage: Eukaryota > Metazoa > Chordata > Amphibia > Caudata > Salamandridae > Lissotriton > Lissotriton helveticus. The sequence goes on from NC_136070.1 coordinate 762,420,012, forward strand.
AAAACTCTGTAAAAATGGCAATTTTGGTCACTGTGAGAGTTTAAAAAGTGGTTATTCAACATGAGGCACGATCCAATTGACATTTTGAATCATTTCAGGCACAGTCCAAAAAATCAATTTTCTGCCGAAAAACGATGACCGCGGAGCTGTCGAACGTTCCCAAAATGGTCAATTTCTATGAAATTTTAACATTGAATCTTTTGGCTGTAAATTAATGTTGGATGTGAATTATTACTTTTTCAACTAAAATAAATGTGTTTAAAGTCATTTCTGTGCCTGAAATTGGTCAAAATTGAAGCTTCTGAGTAAGCAAAACTCTTCAAAAATGGCAATTTTGGTCCCTGTGAGGGTTTAAAAAGTGGTTATTCAACATGAGGCATGATCCAATTGACATTTTGAATCATTTTAGGTACATTCCAAAAAATCTAATTTCTGCCGAAAAACGATGACCGCGGAGCTGTCGAACGTTCCCAAAATGGTCAATTTCGATGAAATTTTAACATTGAATCTTTTGGCTGTAAATTAATGTTGGATGTGAATTATTACTTTTTCAACTAAAATAAATGTGTTTAAAGTCATTTCTGTACCTGAAATTGGTCAAAATTGAAGCTTCTGAGTAAGCAAAACTCTGTAAAAATGGCAATTTTGGTCCCTGTGAGGGTTTAAAAAGTTGTTATTCAATATGAGGCACGATCCAATTGACATTTTGAATCATTTTAGGTACAGTCCAAAAAATCAATTTTCTGCTGAAAAACGATGACCGCGGAGCTGTCGAACGTTCCCAAAATTGTCAATTTCGATGAAATTTTAACATTGAATCTTTTGGATGTAAATTAATGTTGGATGAGAATTATTACTTTTTCAACTAAAATAAATGTGCTTAAATTCATTTCTGTGCCTGAAATTGTTCAAAATTGAAGCTTCTGAGTAAGCAAAACTCAGTAAAAATGGCAATTTTGGTCACTGTGAGGGTTTAAAAAGTGGTTATTCAACATGAGGCACGATCCAATTGACATTTTGAATCATTTTAGGTACAGTCCAAAAAATCAATTTTCTGCTGAAAAACGATGACCGCGGAGCTGTCGAACGTTCCCAAAATGGTCAATTTCGATGAAATTTTAACATTGAATCTTTTGGATGTAAATTAATGTTGGATGTGAATTATTACTTTTTCAACTAAAATAAATGTGTTAAAGTCATATCTGTGCCTGAAATTGGTCAAAATTGAAGCTTCTGAGTAAGCAAAACTCTGTAAAAATGGCAATTTTGGTCCCTGTGAGGTTTTAAAAAGTGGTTATTCAACATGAGGCACGATCCAATTGACATTTTGAATCATTTTAAGTACAGTCCAAAAAATCAATTTTCTACCGAAAATCAATGACCACGGAGATGTCGAACGTTCCCAAAATGGTCAATTTCGATGAAATTTTAACATTGAATCTTTTGGCTGTAAATTAATGTTGGATGTGAATTATTACCCTTTCAACTAAAATAAATGTGTTTAAAGTCCTTTCTGTGCCTGAAATTGGTCAAAATTGAAGCTTCTGAGTAAGCAAAACTCTGTAAAAATGGCAATTTTGGTCACTGTGAGAGTTTAAAAAGTGGTTATTCAACATGAGGCACGATCCAATTGACATTTTGAATCATTTCAGGCACAGTCCAAAAAATCAATTTTCTGCCGAAAAACGATGACCGCGGAGCTGTCGAACGTTCCCAAAATGGTCAATTTCTATGAAATTTTAACATTGAATCTTTTGGCTGTAAATTAATGTTGGATGTGAATTATTACTTTTTCAACTAAAATAAATGTGTTTAAAGTAATTTCTGTGCCCGGGATGGGTCAAAATTAAAGCTTCTGAGTAAGCAAAACTCTGTAAAAATGGCAATTTTGGTCCCTGTTAGGGTTTAAAAAGTGGTTATTCAACATGAGGCACGATCCAATTGACATGTTGAATCATTTTAGGTGCAGTCCAAAAAATCAATTTTCTGTAGAAAAACGATGACCGCGGAGCTGTCGAACGTTCCCAAAATGGTCAATTTCGATGAAATTTTAACATTGAATCTTTTGGCTGTAAATTAATGTTGGATGTGAATTATTACTTTTTCAACTAAAATAAATGTGTTTAAAGTCATTTCTGTGCCTGAAATTGGTCAAAATTGAAGCTTCTGAGTAAGCAAAACTCTTCAAAAATGGCAATTTTGGTCCCTGTGAGGGTTTAAAAAGTGGTTATTCAACATGAGGCATGATCCAATTGACATTTTGAATCATTTTAGGTACATTCCAAAAAATCAAATTTCTGCCGAAAAACGATGACCGCGGAGCTGTCGAACGTTCCCAAAATGGTCAATTTCGATGAAATTTTAACATTGAATCTTTTGGCTGTAAATTAATGTTGGATGTGAATTATTACTTTTTCAACTAAAATAAATGTGTTTAAAGTCATTTCTGTACCTGAAATTGGTCAAAATTGAAGCTTCTGAGTAAGCAAAACTCTGTAAAAATGGCAATTTTGGTCCCTGTGAGGGTTTAAAAAGTTGTTATTCAATATGAGGCACGATCCAATTGACATTTTGAATCATTTTAGGTACAGTCCAAAAAACTCAATTTTCTCCCGAAAAACGATGACCGCGGAGCTGTCGAACGTTCCCAAAATTGTCAATTTAGATGAAATTTTAACATTGAATCTTTTGGATGTAAATTAATGTTGGATGAGAATTATTACTTTTTCAACTAAAATAAATGTGCTTAAATTCATTTCTGTGCCTGAAATTGTTCAAAATTGAAGCTTCTGAGTAAGCAAAACTCAGTAAAAATGGCAATTTTGGTCACTGTGAGGGTTTAAAAAGTGGTTATTCAACATGAGGCACGATCCAATTGACATTTTGAATCATTTTAGGTACAGTCCAAAAAATCAATTTTCTGCTGAAAAACGATGAACGTTCCCAAAATGGTCAATTTCGATGAAATTTTAACATTGAATCTTTTGGATGTAAATTAATGTTGGATGTGAATTATTACTTTTTCAACTAAAATAAATGTGTTAAAGTCATATCTGTGCCTGAAATTGGTCAAAATTGAAGCTTCTGAGTAAGCAAAACTCTGTAAAAATGGCAATTTTGGTCCCTGTGAGGTTTTAAAAAGTGGTTATTCAACATGAGGCACGATCCAATTGACATTTTGAATCATTTTAAGTACAGTCCAAAAAATCAATTTTCTACCGAAAATCAATGACCACGGAGATGTCGAACGTTCCCAAAATGGTCAATTTCGATGAAATTTTAACATTGAATCTTTTGGCTGTAAATTAATGTTGGATGTTGAATCATTTTAAGTACAGTCCAAAAAATCAATTTTCTACCGAAAATCAATGACCACGGAGATGTCGAACGTTCCCAAAATGGTCAATTTCGATGAAATTTTAACATTGAATCTTTTGGCTGTAAATTAATGTTGGATGTGAATTATTACCCTTTCAACTAAAATAAATGTGTTTAAAGTCATTTCTGTACCTGAAATTGGTCAAAATTGAAGCTTCTGAGTAAGCAAAACTCTGTAAAAATGGCAATTTTGGTCCCTGTGAGGGTTTAAAAAGTTGTTATTCAATATGAGGCACGATCCAATTGACATTTTGAATCATTTTAGGTACAGTCCAAAAAACTCAATTTTCTCCCGAAAAACGATGACCGCGGAGCTGTCGAACGTTCCCAAAATTGTCAATTTCGATGAAATTTTAACATTGAATCTTTTGGATGTAAATTAATGTTGGATGAGAATTATTACTTTTTCAACTAAAATAAATGTGCTTAAATTCATTTCTGTGCCTGAAATTGTTCAAAATTGAAGCTTCTGAGTAAGCAAAACTCAGTAAAAATGGCAATTTTGGTCACTGTGAGGGTTTAAAAAGTGGTTATTCAACATGAGGCACGATCCAATTGACATTTTGAATCATTTTAGGTACAGTCCAAAAAATCAATTTTCTGCTGAAAAACGATGTCCGCGGAGCTGTCGAACGTTCCCAAAATGGTCAATTTCGATGAAATTTTAACATTGAATCTTTTGGATGTAAATTAATGTTGGATGTGAATTATTACTTTTTCAACTAAAATAAATGTGTTAAAGTCATATCTGTGCCTGAAATTGGTCAAAATTGAAGCTTCTGAGTAAGCAAAACTCTGTAAAAATGGCAATTTTGGTCCCTGTGAGGTTTTAAAAAGTGGTTATTCAACATGAGGCACGATCCAATTGACATTTTGAATCATTTTAAGTACAGTCCAAAAAATCAATTTTCTACCGAAAATCAATGACCACGGAGATGTCGAACGTTCCCAAAATGGTCAATTTCGATGAAATTTTAACATTGAATCTTTTGGCTGTAAATTAATGTTGGATGTGAATTATTACCCTTTCAACTAAAATAAATGTGTTTAAAGTCCTTTCTGTGCCTGAAATTGGTCAAAATTGAAGCTTCTGAGTAAGCAAAACTCTGTAAAAATGGCAATTTTGGTCACTGTGAGAGTTTAAAAAGTGGTTATTCAACATGAGGCACGATCCAATTGACATTTTGAATCATTTCAGGCACAGTCCAAAAAATCAATTTTCTGCCGAAAAACGATGACCGCGGAGCTGTCGAACGTTCCCAAAATGGTCAATTTCTATGAAATTTTAACATTGAATCTTTTGGCTGTAAATTAATGTTGGATGTGAATTATTACTTTTTCAACTAAAATAAATGTTTGAAAGTCATTTCTGTGCCTGAAATTGGTCAAAATTGAAGCTTCTGAGTAAGCAAAACTCTGTAAAAATGGCAATTTTGGTCACGTGAGAGTTTAAAAAGTGGTTATTCAACATGAGGCACGATCCAATTGACATTTTGAATCATTGTAGGTACAGACCAAAAAATCAATTTCCTGCCGAAAAACGATGACCGCGGAGCTGTCGAACGTTCCCAAAATGGTCAATTTTGATGAAATTTTAACATTTAATCTTTTGGCTGTAAATTGCGGTTGGGTGTGAATTATCACTTTTTCAACTAAAATAAATGTGTTTAAAGTCATTTCTGTGCCTGAAATTGGTCAAAATTGAAGCTTCTGAGTAAGCAAAACTCTTCAAAAATGGCAATGTTGGTCCCTGTGAGGGTTTAAAAAGTGAATATTCAACATGAGGCACGATCCAATTGACATTTTGAATCATTTTAGGTACATTCCAAAAAATTAATTTTCTGCCGAAAAACGATGACCGCGGAGCTGTCGAACGTTCCCAAAATGGTCAATTTCGATGAAATTTTAACATTGAATCTTTTGGCTGTAAATTAATGTTGGATGTGAATTATTACTTTTTCCAACTAAAATAAATGTGTTTAAAGTCATTTCTGTGCCTGAAATTGGTCAAAATTGAACCTTCTGAGTAAGCAAAACTCTGTAAAAATGGCAATTTTGGTCACGTGAGAGTTTAAAAAGTGGTTATTCAACATGAGGCACGATCCAATCGACATTTTGAATCATTTTAGGTACAGTCCAAAAGATCAATTTTCTGCCTAAAAACGATTACCGCGGAGCTGTTGAACGTTCCCAAAATGGTCAATTTCGATGAAATTTTAACATTTAATCTTTTGGCTGTAAATTAATGTTGGATGTGAATTATTACTTTTTCAACTACAATAAATGTGTTTAAAGTCATTTCTGTGCCTGAAATTGGTCAAAATTGAAGCTTCTGAGTAAGCAAAACTCTGTAAAAATGGCAATTTTGGTCACTGTGAGAGTTTAAAAAGTGGTTATTCAACATAAGGCACGATCCAATTGACATTTTGAATCATTTTAGGTACAGTCCAAAAAATCAATTTTCTGCCGAAAAACGATTACCGCGGAGCTGTTGAACGTTCCCAAAATGGTCAATTTCGATGAAATTTTAACATTGAATCTTTTGGCTGTAAATTAATGTTGGATGTGAATTATTACTTTTTCAACTAAAATAAATGTATTTGAAGTAATGTCTGTGCGTGAAATTGGTCAAAATTAAAGCTTCTGAGTAAGCAAAACTCTGTAAAAATGGCAATTTTGGTCACTGTGAGGGTTTAAAAAGTGGTTATTCAACATGAGGCACAATCCAATTGACATTTTGAATCATTTTAGGTACAGTCCAAAAAATCAATTTTCTCCCGAAAAACGATAACCGCGGAGCTGTCGAACGTTCCCAAAATGGTCAATTTCGATGAAATTTTAACATTGAATCTTTTGGCTGTAAATTAATGTTGGATGTGAATTATTACTTTTTCAACTAAAATAAATGTGTTTAAAGTAATTTCTGTGCCCGGGATGGGTCAAAATTAAAGCTTCTGAGTAAGCAAAACTCTGTATAAATGGCAATTTTGGTCCCTGTTAGGGTTTAAAAAGTGGTTATTCAACATGAGGCACGATCCAATTGACATGTTGAATCATTTTAGGTGCAGTCCAAAAAATCAATTTTCTGTAGAAAAACGATGACCGCGGAGCTGTCGAACGTTCCCAAAATGGTCAATTTCGATGAAATTTTAACATTGAATCTTTTGGCTTTAAATTAATGTTGGATGTGAATTATTACTTTTTCAACTAAAATAAATGTGTTTAAAGTCATTTCTGTGCCTGAAATTGGTCAAAATTGAAGCTTCTGAGTAAGCAAAACTCTTCAAAAATGGCAATTTTGGTCCCTGTGAGGGTTTAAAAAGTTGTTATTCAATATGAGGCACGATCCAATTGACATTTTGAATCATTTTAGGTACAGTCCAAAAAACTCAATTTTCTCCCGAAAAACGATGACCGCGGAGCTGTCGAACGTTCCCAAAATTGTCAATTTCGATGAAATTTTAACATTGAATCTTTTGGATGTAAATTAATGTTGGATGAGAATTATTACTTTTTCAACTAAAATAAATGTGCTTAAATTCATTTCTGTGCCTGAAATTGTTCAAAATTGAAGCTTCTGAGTAAGCAAAACTCAGTAAAAATGGCAATTTTGGTCACTGTGAGGGTTTAAAAAGTGGTTATTCAACATGAGGCACGATCCAATTGACATTTTGAATCATTTTAGGTACAGTCCAAAAAATCAATTTTCTGCTGAAAAACGATGACCGCGGAGCTGTCGAACGTTCCCAAAATGGTCAATTTCGATGAAATTTTAACATTGAATCTTTTGGATGTAAATTAATGTTGGATGTGAATTATTACTTTTTCAACTAAAATAAATGTGTTAAAGTCATATCTGTGCCTGAAATTGGTCAAAATTGAAGCTTCTGAGTAAGCAAAACTCTGTAAAAATGGCAATTTTGGTCCCTGTGAGGTTTTAAAAAGTGGTTATTCAACATGAGGCACGATCCAATTGACATTTTGAATCATTTTAAGTACAGTCCAAAAAATCAATTTTCTACCGAAAATCAATGACCACGGAGATGTCGAACGTTCCCAAAATGGTCAATTTCGATGAAATTTTAACATTGAATCTTTTGGCTGTAAATTAATGTTGGATGTGAATTATTACCCTTTCAACTAAAATAAATGTGTTTAAAGTCCTTTCTGTGCCTGAAATTGGTCAAAATTGAAGCTTCTGAGTAAGCAAAACTCTGTAAAAATGGCAATTTTGGTCACTGTGAGAGTTTAAAAAGTGGTTATTCAACATGAGGCACGATCCAATTGACATTTTGAATCATTTCAGGCACAGTCCAAAAAATCAATTTTCTGCCGAAAAACGATGACCGCGGAGCTGTCGAACGTTCCCAAAATGGTCAATTTCTATGAAATTTTAACATTGAATCTTTTGGCTGTAAATTAATGTTGGATGTGAATTATTACTTTTTCAACTAAAATAAATGTTTGAAAGTCATTTCTGTGCCTGAAATTGGTCAAAATTGAAGCTTCTGAGTAAGCAAAACTCTGTAAAAATGGCAATTTTGGTCACGTGAGAGTTTAAAAAGTGGTTATTCAACATGAGGCACGATCCAATTGACATTTTGAATCATTGTAGGTACAGACCAAAAAATCAATTTCCTGCCGAAAAACGATGACCGCGGAGCTGTCGAACGTTCCCAAAATGGTCAATTTTGATGAAATTTTAACATTTAATCTTTTGGCTGTAAATTGCGGTTGGGTGTGAATTATCACTTTTTCAACTAAAATAAATGTGTTTAAAGTCATTTCTGTGCCTGAAATTGGTCAAAATTGAAGCTTCTGAGTAAGCAAAACTCTTCAAAAATGGCAATGTTGGTCCCTGTGAGGGTTTAAAAAGTGAATATTCAACATGAGGCACGATCCAATTGACATTTTGAATCATTTTAGGTACATTCCAAAAAATTAATTTTCTGCCGAAAAACGATGACCGCGGAGCTGTCGAACGTTCCCAAAATGGTCAATTTCGATGAAATTTTAACATTGAATCTTTTGGCTGTAAATTAATGTTGGATGTGAATTATTACTTTTTCCAACTAAAATAAATGTGTTTAAAGTCATTTCTGTGCCTGAAATTGGTCAAAATTGAACCTTCTGAGTAAGCAAAACTCTGTAAAAATGGCAATTTTGGTCACGTGAGAGTTTAAAAAGTGGTTATTCAACATGAGGCACGATCCAATCGACATTTTGAATCATTTTAGGTACAGTCCAAAAGATCAATTTTCTGCCTAAAAACGATTACCGCGGAGCTGTTGAACGTTCCCAAAATGGTCAATTTCGATGAAATTTTAACATTTAATCTTTTGGCTGTAAATTAATGTTGGATGTGAATTATTACTTTTTCAACTACAATAAATGTGTTTAAAGTCATTTCTGTGCCTGAAATTGGTCAAAATTGAAGCTTCTGAGTAAGCAAAACTCTGTAAAAATGGCAATTTTGGTCACTGTGAGAGTTTAAAAAGTGGTTATTCAACATAAGGCACGATCCAATTGACATTTTGAATCATTTTAGGTACAGTCCAAAAAATCAATTTTCTGCCGAAAAACGATTGCCGCGGAGCTGTTGAACGTTCCCAAAATGGTCAATTTCGATGAAATTTTAACATTGAATCTTTTGGCTGTAAATTAATGTTGGATGTGAATTATTACTTTTTCAACTAAAATAAATGTATTTGAAGTAATGTCTGTGCGTGAAATTGGTCAAAATTAAAGCTTCTGAGTAAGCAAAACTCTGTAAAAATGGCAATTTTGGTCACTGTGAGGGTTTAAAAAGTGGTTATTCAACATGAGGCACAATCCAATTGACATTTTGAATCATTTTAGGTACAGTCCAAAAAATCAATTTTCTCCCGAAAAACGATAACCGCGGAGCTGTCGAACGTTCCCAAAATGGTCAATTTCGATGAAATTTTAACATTGAATCTTTTGGCTGTAAATTAATGTTGGATGTGAATTATTACTTTTTCAACTAAAATAAATGTGTTTAAAGTAATTTCTGTGCCCGGGATGGGTCAAAATTAAAGCTTCTGAGTAAGCAAAACTCTGTAAAAATGGCAATTTTGGTCCCTGTTAGGGTTTAAAAAGTGGTTATTCAACATGAGGCACGATCCAATTGACATGTTGAATCATTTTAGGTGCAGTCCAAAAAATCAATTTTCTGTAGAAAAACGATGACCGCGGAGCTGTCGAACGTTCCCAAAATGGTCAATTTCGATGAAATTTTAACATTGAATCTTTTGGCTGTAAATTAATGTTGGATGTGAATTATTACTTTTTCAACTAAAATAAATGTGTTTAAAGTCATTTCTGTGCCTGAAATTGGTCAAAATTGAAGCTTCTGAGTAAGCAAAACTCTTCAAAAATGGCAATTTTGGTCCCTGTGAGGGTTTAAAAAGTTGTTAATCAATATGAGGCACGATCCAATTGACATTTTGAATCATTTTAGGTACAGTCCAAAAAACTCAATTTTCTCCCGAAAAACGATGACCGCGGAGCTGTCGAACGTTCCCAAAATTGTCAATTTCGATGAAATTTTAACATTGAATCTTTTGGATGTAAATTAATGTTGGATGAGAATTATTACTTTTTCAACTAAAATAAATGTGCTTAAATTCATTTCTGTGCCTGAAATTGTTCAAAATTGAAGCTTCTGAGTAAGCAAAACTCAGTAAAAATGGTAATTTTGGTCACTGTGAGGGTTTAAAAAGTGGTTATTCAACATGAGGCACGATCCAATTGACATTTTGAATCATTTTAGGTACAGTCCAAAAAATCAATTTTCTGCTGAAAAACGATGACCGCGGAGCTGTCGAACGTTCCCAAAATGGTCAATTTCGATGAAATTTTAACATTGAATCTTTTGGATGTAAATTAATGTTGGATGTGAATTATTACTTTTTCAACTAAAATAAATGTGTTAAAGTCATATCTGTGCCTGAAATTGGTCAAAATTGAAGCTTCTGAGTAAGCAAAACTCTGTAAAAATGGCAATTTTGGTCCCTGTGAGGTTTTAAAAAGTGGTTATTCAACATGAGGCACGATCCAATTGACATTTTGAATCATTTTAAGTACAGTCCAAAAAATCAATTTTCTACCGAAAATCAATGACCACGGAGATGTCGAACGTTCCCAAAATGGTCAATTTCGATGAAATTTTAACATTGAATCTTTTGGCTGTAAATTAATGTTGGATGTGAATTATTACCCTTTCAACTAAAATAAATGTGTTTAAAGTCCTTTCTGTGCCTGAAATTGGTCAAAATTGAAGCTTCTGAGTGAGCAAAACTCTGTAAAAATGGCAATTTTGGTCACTGTGAGAGTTTAAAAAGTGGTTATTCAACATGAGGCACGATCCAATTGACATTTTGAATCATTTCAGGCACAGTCCAAAAAATCAATTTTCTGCCGAAAAACGATGACCGCGGAGCTGTCGAACGTTCCCAAAATGGTCAATTTCTATGAAATTTTAACATTGAATCTTTTGGCTGTAAATTAATGTTGGATGTGAATTATTACTTTTTCAACTAAAATAAATGTTTTTAAAGTCATTTCTGTGCCTGAAATTGGTCAAAATTGAAGCTTCTGAGTAAGCAAAACTCTGTAAAAATGGCAATTTTGGTCACGTGAGAGTTTAAAAAGTGGTTATTCAACATGAGGCACGATCCAATCGACATTTTGAATCATTTTAGGTACAGTCCAAAAGATCAATTTTCTGCCGAAAAACGATTACCGCGGAGCTGTTGAACGTTCCCAAAATGGTCAATTTCGATGAAATGTTAACATTGAATCTTTTGGCTGTAAATTAATGTTGGATGTGAATTATTACTTTTTCAACTAAAATAAATGTATTTGAAGTAATGTCTGTGCGTGAAATTGGTCAAAATTAAAGCTTCTGAGTAAGCAAAACTCTGTAAAAATGGCAATTTTGGTCACTGTGAGGGTTTAAAAAGTGGTTATTCAACATGAGGCACAATCCAATTGACATTTTGAATCATTTTAGGTACAGTCCAAAAAATCAATTTTCTCCCGAAAAACGATAACCGCGGAGCTGTCGAACGTTCCCAAAATGGTCAATTTCGATGAAATTTTAACATTGAATCTTTTGGCTGTAAATTAATGTTGGATGTGAATTATTACTTTTTCAACTAAAATAAATGTGTTTAAAGTAATTTCTGTGCCCGGGATGGGTCAAAATTAAAGCTTCTGAGTAAGCAAAACTCTGTAAAAATGGCAATTTTGGTCCCTGTTAGGGTTTAAAAAGTGGTTATTCAACATGAGGCACGATCCAATTGACATGTTGAATCATTTTAGGTGCAGTCCAAAAAATCAATTTTCTGTAGAAAAACGATGACCGCGGAGCTGTCGAACGTTCCCAAAATGGTCAATTTCGATGAAATTTTAACATTGAATCTTTTGGATGTAAATTAATGTTGGATGTGAATTATTACTTTTTCAACTAAAATAAATGTGTTTAAAGTCATATCTGTGCCTGAAATTGGTCAAAATTGAAGCTTCTGAGTAAGCAAAACTCTGTAAAAATGGCAATTTTGGTCCCTGTGAGGTTTTAAAAAGTGGTTATTCAACATGAGGCACGATCCAATTGACATTTTGAATCATTTTAAGTACAGTCCAAAAAATCAATTTTCTACCGAAAATCAATGACCACGGAGATGTCGAACGTTCCCAAAATGGTCAATTTCGATGAAATTTTAACATTAAATCTTTTGGCTGTAAATTAATGTTGGATGTGAATTATTACCCTTTCAACTAAAATAAATGTGTTTAAAGTCCTTTCTGTGCCTGAAATTGGTCAAAATTGAAGCTTCTGAGTAAGCAAAACTCTGTAAAAATGGCAATTTTGGTCACTGTGAGAGTTTAAAAAGTGGTTATTCAACATGAGGCACGATCCAATTGACATTTTGAATCATTTCAGGCACAGTCCAAAAGATCAATTTTCTGCCGAAAAACGATTACCGCGGAGCTGTTGAACGTTCCCAAAATGGTCAATTTCGATGAAATTTTAACATTTAATCTTTTGGCTGTAAATTAATGTTGGATGTGAATTATTACTTTTTCAACTAAAATAAATGTTTTTAAAGTCATTTCTGTGCCTGAAATTGGTCAAAATTGAAGCTTCTGAGTAAGCAAAACTCTGTAAAAATGGCAATTTTGGTCACTGTGAGAGTTTAAAAAGTGGTTATTCAACATAAGGCACGATCCAATTGACATTTTGAATCATTTTAGGTACAGTCCAAAAAATCAATTTTCTGCCGAAAAACGATTACCGCGGAGCTGTCGAACGTTCCCAAAATGGTCAATTTCGATGAAATTTTAACATTGAATCTTTTGGCTGTAAATTAATGTTGGATGTGAATTATTACTTTTTCAACTAAAATAAATGTGTTTAAAAGTAATTTCTGTGCCCGGGATGGGTCAAAATTAAAGCTTCTGAGTAAGCAAAACTCTGTAAAAATGGCAATTTTGGTCCCTGTTAGGGTTTAAAAAGTGGTTATTCAACATGAGGCACGATCCAATTGACATGTTGAATCATTTTAGGTACAGTCCAAAAAATCAATTTTCTGTAGAAAAACGATGACCGCGGAGCTGTCGAACGTTCCCAAAATGGTCAATTTCGATGAAATTTTAACATTGAATCTTTTGGCTGTAAATTAATGTTGGATGTGAATTATTACTTTTTCAACTAAAATAAATGTGTTTAAAGTCATTTCTGTACCTGAAATTGGTCAAAATTGAAGCTTCTGAGTAAGCAAAACTCTGTAAAAATGGCAATTTTGGTCCCTGTGAGGGTTTAAAAAGTTGTTAATCAACATGAGGCACGATCCAATTGACATTTTGAATCATTTTAGGTACAGTCCAAAAAACTCAATTTTCTCCCGAAAAACGATGACCGCGGAGCTGTCGAACGTTCCCAAAATTGTCAATTTCGATGAAATTTTAACATTGAATCTTTTGGATGTAAATTAATGTTGGATGAGAATTATTACTTTTTCAACTAAAATAAATGTGTTTAAAGTCATTTCTGTGCCTGAAATTGGTCAAAATTGAAGCTTCTGAGTAAGCAAAACTCAGTAAAAATGGCAATTTTGGTCACTGTGAGGGTTTAAAAAGTGGTTATTCAACATGAGGCACGATCCAATTGACATTTTGAATCATTTTAGGTACAGTCTAAAAAATCAATTTTCTGCTGAAAAACGATGACCGCGGAGCTGTCGAACGTTCCCAAAATGGTCAATTTCGATGAAATTTTAACATTGAATCTTTTGGATGTAAATTAATGTTGGATGTGAATTATTTCCTTTTCAACTAAAATAAATGTGTTTAAAGTCCTTTCTGTGCCTGAAATTGGTCAAAATTGAAGCTTCTGAGTAAGCAAAACTCTGTAAAAATGGCAATTTTGGTCACTGTGAGAGTTTAAAAAGTGGTTATTCAACATGAGGCACGATCCAATTGACATTTTGAATCATTTTAGGTACAGTCCAAAAAATCAATTTTCTGCCGAAAAACGATTACCGCGGAGCTGTTGAACGTTCCCAAAATGGTCAATTTCGATGAAATTTTAACATTGAATCTTTTGGCTGTAAATTAATGTTGGATGAGAATTATTACTTTTTCAACTAAAATAAATGTGTTTAAAGTCATTTCTGTGCCTGAAATTGGTCAAAATTGAAGCTTCTGAGTAAGCAAAACTCTGTAAAAATAGCAATTTTGGTCACTGTGAGAGTTTAAAAAGTGGTTATTCAACATGAGGCACGATCCAATTGACATTTTGAATCATTGTAGGTACAGCCCAAAAAATCAATTTCCTGCCGAAAAACGATGAACGCGGAGCTGTCGAACGTTCCCAAAAAGGCCAATTTCGATGAAATTTTAACATTTAATCTTTTGGCTGTAAATTGCGGTTGGGTGTGAATTATCACTTTTTCAACTAAAATAAATGTGTTTAAAGTCATTTCTGTGCCTGAAATTGGTCAAAATTGAAGCTTCTGAGTAAGCAAAACTCTTCAAAAATGGCAATTTTGGTCCCTGTGAGGGTTTAAAAAGTGAATATTCAACATGAGGCACGATCCAATTGACATTTTGAATCATTTTAGGTACATTCCAAAAAATTAATTTTCTGCCGAAAAACGATGACCGCGGAGCTGTCGAACGTTCCCAAAATGGTCAATTTCGATGAAATTTTAACATTGAATCTTTTGGCTGTAAATTAATGTTGGATGTGAATTATTACTTTTTCAACTAAAATAAATGTGTTTAAAGTCATTTCTGTGCCTGAAATTGGTCAAAATTGAACCTTCTGAGTAAGCAAAACTCTGTAAAAATGGCAATTTTGGTCACGTGAGAGTTTAAAAAGTGGTTATTCAACATGAGGCACGATCCAATCGACATTTTGAATCATTTTAGGTACAGTCCAAAAGATCAATTTTCTGCCGAAAAAAGATTACCGCGGAGCTGTTGAACGTTCCCAAAATGGTCAATTTCGATGAAATTTTAACATTTAATCTTTTGGCTGTAAATTAATGTTGGATGTGAATTATTACTTTTTCAACTACAATAAATGTGTTTAAAGTCATTTCTGTGCCTGAAATTGGTCAAAATTGAAGCTTCTGAGTAAGCAAAACTCTGTAAAAATGGCAATTTTGGTCACTGTGAGAGTTTAAAAAGTGTTATTCAACATAAGGCACGATCCAATTGACATTTTGAATCATTTTAGGTACAGTCCAAAAAATCAATTTTCTGCCGAAAAACGATGACCGCGGAGCTGTCGAACGTTCCCAAAATGGTCAATTTCGATGAAATTTTAACATTTAATCTTTTGGCTGTAAATTAATGTTGGATGTGAATTATTACTTTTTCAACTACAATAAATGTGTTTAAAGTCATTTCTGTGCCTGAAATTGGTCAAAATTGAAGCTTCTGAGTAAGCAAAACTCTGTAAAAATGGCAATTTTGGTCACTGTGAGAGTTTAAAAAGTGGTTATTCAACATAAGGCACGATCCAATTGACATTTTGAATCATTTTAGGTACAGTCCAAAAAATCAATTTTCTGCCGAAAAACGATTACCGCGGAGCTGTTGAACGTTCCCAAAATGGTCAATTTCGATGAAATTTTAACATTGAATCTTTTGGCTGTAAATTAATGTTGGATGAGAATTATTACTTTTTCAACTAAAATAAATGTGTTTAAAGTAATTTCTGTGCCTGAAATTGGTCAAAATTGAAGCTTCTGAGAAAGCAAAACTCTGTAAAAATAGCAATTTTGGTCACTGTGAGAGTTTAAAAAGTGGTTATTCAACATGAGGCACGATCCAATTGACATTTTGAATCATTGTAGGTACAGCCCAAAAAATCAATTTTCTGCCGAAAAACGATTACCGCGGAGCTGTTGAACGTTCCCAAAATGGTCAATTTCGATGAAATTTTAACATTTAATCTTTTGGCTGTAAATTAATGTTGGATGTGAATTATTACTTTTTCAACTAAAATAAATGTATTTGAAGTAATGTCTGTGCGTGAAATTGGTCAAAATTAAAGCTTCTGAGTAAGCAAAACTCTGTAAAAATGGCAATTTTGGTCACTGTGAGGGTTTAAAAAGTGGTTATTCAACATGAGGCACAATCCAATTGACATTTTGAATCATTTTAGGTACAGTCCAAAAAATCAATTTTCTCGCGAAAAACGATAACCGCGGAGCTATCGAACGTTCCCAAAATGGTCAATTTCGATGAAATTTTAACATTGAATCTTTTGGCTGTAAATTAATGTTGGATGTGAATTATTACTTTTTCAATTAAAATAAATGTGTTTAAAGTAATTTCTGTGCCCGGGATGGGTCAAAATTAAAGCTTCTGAGTAAGCAAAACTCTGTAAAAATGGCAATTTTGGTCCCTGTTAGGGTTTAAAAAGTGGTTATTCAACATGAGGCACGATCCAATTGACGTGTTGAATCATTTTAGGTGCAGTCCAAAAAATCAATTTTCTGTAGAAAAACGATGACCGCGGAGCTGTCGAACGTTCCCAAAATGGTCAATTTCGATGAAATTTTAACATTGAATCTTTTGGCTGTAAATTAATGTTGGATGTGAATTATTACTTTTTCAACTAAAATAAATGTGTTTAAAGTCATTTCTGTACCTGAAATTGGTCAAAATTGAAGCTTCTGAGTAAGCAAAACTCTGTAAAAATGGCAATTTTGGTCCCTGTGAGGGTTTAAAAAGTTGTTATTCAACATGAGGCACGATCCAATTGACATTTAGAATCATTTTAGGTACAGTCCAAAAAACTAAATTTTCTCCCGAAAAACGATGACCGCGGAGCTGTCGAACGTTCCCAAAATTGTCAATTTCGATGAAATTTTAACATTGAATCTTTTGGATGTAAATTAATGTTGGATGAGAATTATTACTTTTTCAACTAAAATAAATGTGCTTAAATTCATTTCTGTGCCTGAAATTGGTCAAAATTGAAGCTTCTGAGTAAGCAAAACTCAGTAAAAATGGCAATTTTGGTCACTGTGAGGGTTTAAAAAGTGGTTATTCAACATGAGGCACGATCCAATTGACATTTTGAATCATTTTAGGTACAGTCCAAAAAATCAATTTTCTGCTGAAAAACGATGACCGCGGAGCTGTCGAACGTTCCCAAAATGGTCAATTTCGATGAAATTTTAACATTGAATCTTTTGGATGTAAATTAATGTTGGATGTGAATTATTACTTTTTCAACTAAAATAAATGTGTTTAAAGTCATATCTGTGCCTGAAATTGGTCAAAATTGAAGCTTCTGAGTAAGCAAAACTCTGTAAAAATGGCAATTTTGGTCCCTGTGAGGTTTTAAAAAGTGGTTATTCAACATGAGGCACGATCCAATTGACATTTTGAATCATTTTAAGTACAGTCCAAAAAATCAATTTTCTACCGAAAATCAATGACCACGGAGATGTCGAACGTTCCCAAAATGGTCAATTTCGATGAAATTTTAACATTAAATCTTTTGGCTGTAAATTAATGTTGGATGTGAATTATTACCCTTTCAACTAAAATAAATGTGTTTAAAGTCCTTTCTGTGCCTGAAATTGGTCAAAATTGAAGCTTCTGAGTAAGCAAAACTCTGTAAAAATGGCAATTTTGGTCACTGTGAGAGTTTAAAAAGTGGTTATTCAACATGAGGCACGATCCAATTGACATTTTGAATCATTTCAGGCACAGTCCAAAAGATCAATTTTCTGCCGAAAAACGATTACCGCGGAGCTGTTGAACGTTCCCAAAATGGTCAATTTCGATGAAATTTTAACATTTAATCTTTTGGCTGTAAATTAATGTTGGATGTGAATTATTACTTTTTCAACTAAAATAAATGTTTTTAAAGTCATTTCTGTGCCTGAAATTGGTCAAAATTGAAGCTTCTGAGTAAGCAAAACTCTGTAAAAATGGCAATTTTGGTCACTGTGAGAGTTTAAAAAGTGGTTATTCAACATAAGGCACGATCCAATTGACATTTTGAATCATTTTAGGTACAGTCCAAAAAATCAATTTTCTGCCGAAAAACGATTACCGCGGAGCTGTTGAACGTTCCCAAAATGGTCAATTTCGATGAAATTTTAACATTGAATCTTTTGGCTGTAAATTAATGTTGGATGTGAATTATTACTTTTTCAACTAAAATAAATGTATTTGAAGTAATGTCTGTGCGTGAAATTGGTCAAAATTAAAGCTTCTGAGTAAGCAAAACTCTGTAAAAATGGCAATTTTGGTCACTGTGAGGGTTTAAAAAGTGGTTATTCAACATGAGGCACAATCCAATTGACATTTTGAATCATTTTAGGTACAGTCCAAAAAATCAATTTTCTCCCAAAAAACGATAACCGCGGAGCTGTCGAACGTTCCCAAAATGGTCAATTTCGATGAAATTTTAACATTGAATCTTTTGGCTGTAAATTAATGTTGGATGTGAATTATTACTTTTTCAACTAAAATAAATGTGTTTAAAGTAATTTCTGTGCCCGGGATGGGTCAAAATTAAAGCTTCTGAGTAAGCAAAACTCTGTAAAAATGGCAATTTTGGTCCCTGTTAGGGTTTAAAAAGTGGTTATTCAACATGAGGCACGATCCAATTGACATGTTGAATCATTTTAGGTACAGTCCAAAAAATCAATTTTCTGTAGAAAAACGATGACCGCGGAGCTGTCGAACGTTCCCAAAATGGTCAATTTCGATGAAATTTTAACATTGAATCTTTTGGCTGTAAATTAATGTTGGATGTGAATTATTACTTTTTCAACTAAAATAAATGTGTTTAAAGTCATTTCTGTGCCTGAAATTGGTCAAAATTGAAGCTTCTGAGTAAGCAAAACTCTTCAAAAATGGCAATTTTGGTCCCTGTGAGGGTTTAAAAAGTGGTTATTCAACATGAGGCATGATCCAATTGACATTTTGAATCATTTTAGGTACATTCCAAAAAATCAAATTTCTGCCGAAAAACGATGACCGCGGAGCTGTCGAACGTTCCCAAAATGGTCAATTTGGATGAAATTTTAACATTGAATCTTTTGGCTGTAAATTAATGTTGGATGTGAATTATTACTTTTTCAACTAAAATAAATGTGTTTAAAGTCATTTCTGTACCTGAAATTGGTCAAAATTAAAGCTTCTGAGTAAGCAAAACTCTGTAAAAATGGCAATTTTGGTCCCTGTGAGGGTTTAAAAAGTTGTTAATCAACATGAGGCACGATCCAATTGACATTTTGAATCATTTTAGGTACAGTCCAAAAAACTCAATTTTCTCCCGAAAAACAATGACCGCGGAGCTGTCGAACGTTCCCAAAATTGTCAATTTCGATGAAATTTTAACATTGAATCTTTTGGATGTAAATTAATGTTGGATGAGAATTATTACTTTTTCAACTAAAATAAATGTGTTTAAAGTCATTTCTGTGCCTGAAATTGGTCAAAATTGAAGCTTCTGAGTAAGCAAAACTCAGTAAAAATGGCAATTTTGGTCACTGTGAGGGTTTAAAAAGTGTTTATTCAACATGAGGCACGATCCAATTGACATTTTGAATCATTTTAGGTACAGTCTAAAAAATCAATTTTCTGCTGAAAAACGATGACCGCGGAGCTGTCGAACGTTCCCAAAATGGTCAATTTCGATGAAATTTTAACATTGAATCTTTTGGATGTAAATTAATGTTGGATGTGAATTATTACCTTTTCAACTAAAATAAATGTGTTTAAAGTCCTTTCTGTGCCTGAAATTGGTCAAAATTGAAGCTTCTGAGTAAGCAAAACTCTGTAAAAATGGCAATTTTGGTCACTGTGAGAGTTTAAAAAGTGGTTATTCAACATGAGGCACGATCCAATTGACATTTTGAATCATTTTAGGTACAGTCCAAAAAATCAATTTTCTGCCGAAAAACGATTACCGCGGAGCTGTTGAACGTTCCCAAAATGGTCAATTTCGATGAAATTTTAACATTGAATCTTTTGGCTGTAAATTAATGTTGGATGAGAATTATTACTTTTTCAACTAAAATAAATGTGTTTAAAGTCATTTCTGTGCCTGAAATTGGTCAAAATTGAAGCTTCTGAGTAAGCAAAACTCTGTAAAAATGGCAATTTTGGTCACTGTGAGAGTTTAAAAAGTGGTTATTCAACATAAGGCACGATCCAATTGACATTTTGAATCATTTTAGGTACAGTCCAAAAAATCAATTTTCTGCCGAAAAACGATTGCCGCGGAGCTGTTGAACGTTCCCAAAATGGTCAATTTCGATGAAATTTTAACATTGAATCTTTTGGCTGTAAATTAATGTTGGATGTGAATTATTACTTTTTCAACTAAAATAAATGTATTTGAAGTAATGTCTGTGCGTGAAATTGGTCAAAATTAAAGCTTCTGAGTAAGCAAAACTCTGTAAAAATGGCAATTTTGGTCACTGTGAGGGTTTAAAAAGTGGTTATTCAACATGAGGCACAATCCAATTGACATTTTGAATCATTTTAGGTACAGTCCAAAAAATCAATTTTCTCCCGAAAAACGATAACCGCGGAGCTGTCGAACGTTCCCAAAATGGTCAATTTCGATGAAATTTTAACATTGAATCTTTTGGCTGTAAATTAATGTTGGATGTGAATTATTACTTTTTCAACTAAAATAAATGTGTTTAAAGTAATTTCTGTGCCCGGGATGGGTCAAAATTAAAGCTTCTGAGTAAGCAAAACTCTGTAAAAATGGCAATTTTGGTCCCTGTTAGGGTTTAAAAAGTGGTTATTCAACATGAGGCACGATCCAATTGACATGTTGAATCATTTTAGGTGCAGTCCAAAAAATCAATTTTCTGTAGAAAAACGATGACCGCGGAGCTGTCGAACGTTCCCAAAATGGTCAATTTCGATGAAATTTTAACATTGAATCTTTTGGCTGTAAATTAATGTTGGATGTGAATTATTACTTTTTCAACTAAAATAAATGTGTTTAAAGTCATTTCTGTGCCTGAAATTGGTCAAAATTGAAGCTTCTGAGTAAGCAAAACTCTTCAAAAATGGCAATTTTGGTCCCTGTGAGGGTTTAAAAAGTTGTTAATCAATATGAGGCACGATCCAATTGACATTTTGAATCATTTTAGGTACAGTCCAAAAAACTCAATTTTCTCCCGAAAAACGATGACCGCGGAGCTGTCGAACGTTCCCAAAATTGTCAATTTCGATGAAATTTTAACATTGAATCTTTTGGATGTAAATTAATGTTGGATGAGAATTATTACTTTTTCAACTAAAATAAATGTGCTTAAATTCATTTCTGTGCCTGAAATTGTTCAAAATTGAAGCTTCTGAGTAAGCAAAACTCAGTAAAAATGGTAATTTTGGTCACTGTGAGGGTTTAAAAAGTGGTTATTCAACATGAGGCACGATCCAATTGACATTTTGAATCATTTTAGGTACAGTCCAAAAAATCAATTTTCTGCTGAAAAACGATGACCGCGGAGCTGTCGAACGTTCCCAAAATGGTCAATTTCGATGAAATTTTAACATTGAATCTTTTGGATGTAAATTAATGTTGGATGTGAATTATTACTTTTTCAACTAAAATAAATGTGTTAAAGTCATATCTGTGCCTGAAATTGGTCAAAATTGAAGCTTCTGAGTAAGCAAAACTCTGTAAAAATGGCAATTTTGGTCCCTGTGAGGTTTTAAAAAGTGGTTATTCAACATGAGGCACGATCCAATTGACATTTTGAATCATTTTAAGTACAGTCCAAAAAATCAATTTTCTACCGAAAATCAATGACCACGGAGATGTCGAACGTTCCCAAAATGGTCAATTTCGATGAAATTTTAACATTGAATCTTTTGGCTGTAAATTAATGTTGGATGTGAATTATTACCCTTTCAACTAAAATAAATGTGTTTAAAGTCCTTTCTGTGCCTGAAATTGGTCAAAATTGAAGCTTCTGAGTAAGCAAAACTCTGTAAAAATGGCAATTTTGGTCACTGTGAGAGTTTAAAAAGTGGTTATTCAACATGAGGCACGATCCAATTGACATTTTGAATCATTTCAGGCACAGTCCAAAAAATCAATTTTCTGCCGAAAAACGATGACCGCGGAGCTGTCGAACGTTCCCAAAATGGTCAATTTCTATGAAATTTTAACATTGAATCTTTTGGCTGTAAATTAATGTTGGATGTGAATTATTACTTTTTCAACTAAAATAAATGTTTTTAAAGTCATTTCTGTGCCTGAAATTGGTCAAAATTGAAGCTTCTGAGTAAGCAAAACTCTGTAAAAATGGCAAATTTGGTCACGTGAGAGTTTAAAAAGTGGTTATTCAACATGAGGCACGATCCAATCGACATTTTGAATCATTTTAGGTACAGTCCAAAAGATCAATTTTCTGCCGAAAAACGATTACCGCGGAGCTGTTGAACGTTCCCAAAATGGTCAATTTCGATGAAATGTTAACATTGAATCTTTTGGCTGTAAATTAATGTTGGATGTGAATTATTACTTTTTCAACTAAAATAAATGTATTTGAAGTAATGTCTGTGCGTGAAATTGGTCAAAATTAAAGCTTCTGAGTAAGCAAAACTCTGTAAAAATGGCAATTTTGGTCACTGTGAGGGTTTAAAAAGTGGTTATTCAACATGAGGCACAATCCAATTGACATTTTGAATCATTTTAGGTACAGTCCAAAAAATCAATTTTCTCCCGAAAAACGATAACCGCGGAGCTGTCGAACGTTCCCAAAATGGTCAATTTCGATGAAATTTTAACATTGAATCTTTTGGCTGTAAATTAATGTTGGATGTGAATTATTACTTTTTCAACTAAAATAAATGTGTTTAAAGTAATTTCTGTGCCCGGGATGGGTCAAAATTAAAGCTTCTGAGTAAGCAAAACTCTGTAAAAATGGCAATTTTGGTCCCTGTTAGGGTTTAAAAAGTGGTTATTCAACATGAGGCACGATCCAATTGACATGTTGAATCATTTTAGGTGCAGTCCAAAAAAATCAATTTTCTGTAGAAAAACGATGACCGCGGAGCTGTCGAACGTTCCCAAAATGGTCAATTTCGATGAAATTTTAACATTGAATCTTTTGGATGTAAATTAATGTTGGATGTGAATTATTACTTTTTCAACTAAAATAAATGTGTTTAAAGTCATATCTGTGCCTGAAATTGGTCAAAATTGAAGCTTCTGAGTAAGCAAAACTCTGTAAAAATGGCAATTTTGGTCCCTGTGAGGTTTTAAAAAGTGGTTATTCAACATGAGGCACGATCCAATTGACATTTTGAATCATTTTAAGTACAGTCCAAAAAATCAATTTTCTACCGAAAATCAATGACCACGGAGATGTCGAACGTTCCCAAAATGGTCAATTTCGATGAAATTTTAACATTAAATCTTTTGGCTGTAAATTAATGTTGGATGTGAATTATTACCCTTTCAACTAAAATAAATGTGTTTAAAGTCCTTTCTGTGCCTGAAATTGGTCAAAATTGAAGCTTCTGAGTAAGCAAAACTCTGTAAAAATGGCAATTTTGGTCACTGTGAGAGTTTAAAAAGTGGTTATTCAACATGAGGCACGATCCAATTGACATTTTGAATCATTTCAGGCACAGTCCAAAAGATCAATTTTCTGCCGAAAAACGATTACCGCGGAGCTGTTGAACGTTCCCAAAATGGTCAATTTCGATGAAATTTTAACATTTAATCTTTTGGCTGTAAATTAATGTTGGATGTGAATTATTACTTTTTCAACTAAAATAAATGTTTTTAAAGTCATTTCTGTGCCTGAAATTGGTCAAAATTGAAGCTTCTGAGTAAGCAAAACTCTGTAAAAATGGCAATTTTGGTCACTGTGAGAGTTTAAAAAGTGGTTATTCAACATAAGGCACGATCCAATTGACATTTTGAATCATTTTAGGTACAGTCCAAAAAATCAATTTTCTGCCGAAAAACGATTACCGCGGAGCTGTCGAACGTTCCCAAAATGGTCAATTTCGATGAAATTTTAACATTGAATCTTTTGGCTGTAAATTAATGTTGGATGTGAATTATTACTTTTTCAACTAAAATAAATGTGTTTAAAAGTAATTTCTGTGCCCGGGATGGGTCAAAATTAAAGCTTCTGAGTAAGCAAAACTCTGTAAAAATGGCAATTTTGGTCCCTGTTAGGGTTTAAAAAGTGGTTATTCAACATGAGGCACGATCCAATTGACATGTTGAATCATTTTAGGTACAGTCCAAAAAATCAATTTTCTGTAGAAAAACGATGACCGCGGAGCTGTCGAACGTTCCCAAAATGGTCAATTTCGATGAAATTTTAACATTGAATCTTTTGGCTGTAAATTAATGTTGGATGTGAATTATTACTTTTTCAACTAAAATAAATGTGTTTAAAGTCATTTCTGTACCTGAAATTGGTCAAAATTGAAGCTTCTGAGTAAGCAAAACTCTGTAAAAATGGCAATTTTGGTCCCTGTGAGGGTTTAAAAAGTTGTTAATCAACATGAGGCACGATCCAATTGACATTTTGAATCATTTTAGGTACAGTCCAAAAAACTCAATTTTCTCCCGAAAAACGATGACCGCGGAGCTGTCGAACGTTCCCAAAATTGTCAATTTCGATGAAATTTTAACATTGAATCTTTTGGATGTAAATTAATGTTGGATGAGAATTATTACTTTTTCAACTAAAATAAATGTGTTTAAAGTCATTTCTGTGCCTGAAATTGGTCAAAATTGAAGCTTCTGAGTAAGCAAAACTCAGTAAAAATGGCAATTTTGGTCACTGTGAGGGTTTAAAAAGTGGTTATTCAACATGAGGCACGATCCAATTGACATTTTGAATCATTTTAGGTACAGTCTAAAAAATCAATTTTCTGCTGAAAAACGATGACCGCGGAGCTGTCGAACGTTCCCAAAATGGTCAATTTCGATGAAATTTTAACATTGAATCTTTTGGATGTAAATTAATGTTGGATGTGAATTATTTCCTTTTCAACTAAAATAAATGTGTTTAAAGTCCTTTCTGTGCCTGAAATTGGTCAAAATTGAAGCTTCTGAGTAAGCAAAACTCTGTAAAAATGGCAATTTTGGTCACTGTGAGAGTTTAAAAAGTGGTTATTCAACATGAGGCACGATCCAATTGACATTTTGAATCATTTTAGGTACAGTCCAAAAAATCAATTTTCTGCCGAAAAACGATTACCGCGGAGCTGTTGAACGTTCCCAAAATGGTCAATTTCGATGAAATTTTAACATTGAATCTTTTGGCTGTAAATTAATGTTGGATGAGAATTATTACTTTTTCAACTAAAATAAATGTGTTTAAAGTCATTTCTGTGCCTGAAATTGGTCAAAATTGAAGCTTCTGAGTAAGCAAAACTCTGTAAAAATAGCAATTTTGGTCACTGTGAGAGTTTAAAAAGTGGTTATTCAACATGAGGCACGATCCAATTGACATTTTGAATCATTGTAGGTACAGCCCAAAAAATCAATTTCCTGCCGAAAAACGATGAACGCGGAGCTGTCGAACGTTCCCAAAAAGGCCAATTTCGATGAAATTTTAACATTTAATCTTTTGGCTGTAAATTGCGGTTGGGTGTGAATTATCACTTTTTCAACTAAAATAAATGTGTTTAAAGTCATTTCTGTGCCTGAAATTGGTCAAAATTGAAGCTTCTGAGTAAGCAAAACTCTTCAAAAATGGCAATTTTGGTCCCTGTGAGGGTTTAAAAAGTGAATATTCAACATGAGGCACGATCCAATTGACATTTTGAATCATTTTAGGTACATTCCAAAAAATTAATTTTCTGCCGAAAAACGATGACCGCGGAGCTGTCGAACGTTCCCAAAATGGTCAATTTCGATGAAATTTTAACATTGAATCTTTTGGCTGTAAATTAATGTTGGATGTGAATTATTACTTTTTCAACTAAAATAAATGTGTTTAAAGTCATTTCTGTGCCTGAAATTGGTCAAAATTGAACCTTCTGAGTAAGCAAAACTCTGTAAAAATGGCAATTTTGGTCACGTGAGAGTTTAAAAAGTGGTTATTCAACATGAGGCACGATCCAATCGACATTTTGAATCATTTTAGGTACAGTCCAAAAGATCAATTTTCTGCCGAAAAAAGATTACCGCGGAGCTGTTGAACGTTCCCAAAATGGTCAATTTCGATGAAATTTTAACATTTAATCTTTTGGCTGTAAATTAATGTTGGATGTGAATTATTACTTTTTCAACTACAATAAATGTGTTTAAAGTCATTTCTGTGCCTGAAATTGGTCAAAATTGAAGCTTCTGAGTAAGCAAAACTCTGTAAAAATGGCAATTTTGGTCACTGTGAGAGTTTAAAAAGTGTTATTCAACATAAGGCACGATCCAATTGACATTTTGAATCATTTTAGGTACAGTCCAAAAAATCAATTTTCTGCCGAAAAACGATGACCGCGGAGCTGTCGAACGTTCCCAAAATGGTCAATTTCGATGAAATTTTAACATTTAATCTTTTGGCTGTAAATTAATGTTGGATGTGAATTATTACTTTTTCAACTACAATAAATGTGTTTAAAGTCATTTCTGTGCCTGAAATTGGTCAAAATTGAAGCTTCTGAGTAAGCAAAACTCTGTAAAAATGGCAATTTTGGTCACTGTGAGAGTTTAAAAAGTGGTTATTCAACATAAGGCACGATCCAATTGACATTTTGAATCATTTTAGGTACAGTCCAAAAAATCAATTTTCTGCCGAAAAACGATTACCGCGGAGCTGTTGAACGTTCCCAAAATGGTCAATTTCGATGAAATTTTAACATTGAATCTTTTGGCTGTAAATTAATGTTGGATGAGAATTATTACTTTTTCAACTAAAATAAATGTGTTTAAAGTAATTTCTGTGCCTGAAATTGGTCAAAATTGAAGCTTCTGAGAAAGCAAAACTCTGTAAAAATAGCAATTTTGGTCACTGTGAGAGTTTAAAAAGTGGTTATTCAACATGAGGCACGATCCAATTGACATTTTGAATCATTGTAGGTACAGCCCAAAAAATCAATTTTCTGCCGAAAAACGATTACCGCGGAGCTGTTGAACGTTCCCAAAATGGTCAATTTCGATGAAATTTTAACATTTAATCTTTTGGCTGTAAATTAATGTTGGATGTGAATTATTACTTTTTCAACTAAAATAAATGTATTTGAAGTAATGTCTGTGCGTGAAATTGGTCAAAATTAAAGCTTCTGAGTAAGCAAAACTCTGTAAAAATGGCAATTTTGGTCACTGTGAGGGTTTAAAAAGTGGTTATTCAACATGAGGCACAATCCAATTGACATTTTGAATCATTTTAGGTACAGTCCAAAAAATCAATTTTCTCGCGAAAAACGATAACCGCGGAGCTATCGAACGTTCCCAAAATGGTCAATTTCGATGAAATTTTAACATTGAATCTTTTGGCTGTAAATTAATGTTGGATGTGAATTATTACTTTTTCAATTAAAATAAATGTGTTTAAAGTAATTTCTGTGCCCGGGATGGGTCAAAATTAAAGCTTCTGAGTAAGCAAAACTCTGTAAAAATGGCAATTTTGGTCCCTGTTAGGGTTTAAAAAGTGGTTATTCAACATGAGGCACGATCCAATTGACGTGTTGAATCATTTTAGGTGCAGTCCAAAAAATCAATTTTCTGTAGAAAAACGATGACCGCGGAGCTGTCGAACGTTCCCAAAATGGTCAATTTCGATGAAATTTTAACATTGAATCTTTTGGCTGTAAATTAATGTTGGATGTGAATTATTACTTTTTCAACTAAAATAAATGTGTTTAAAGTCATTTCTGTACCTGAAATTGGTCAAAATTGAAGCTTCTGAGTAAGCAAAACTCTGTAAAAATGGCAATTTTGGTCCCTGTGAGGGTTTAAAAAGTTGTTATTCAACATGAGGCACGATCCAATTGACATTTAGAATCATTTTAGGTACAGTCCAAAAAACTAAATTTTCTCCCGAAAAACGATGACCGCGGAGCTGTCGAACGTTCCCAAAATTGTCAATTTCGATGAAATTTTAACATTGAATCTTTTGGATGTAAATTAATGTTGGATGAGAATTATTACTTTTTCAACTAAAATAAATGTGCTTAAATTCATTTCTGTGCCTGAAATTGGTCAAAATTGAAGCTTCTGAGTAAGCAAAACTCAGTAAAAATGGCAATTTTGGTCACTGTGAGGGTTTAAAAAGTGGTTATTCAACATGAGGCACGATCCAATTGACATTTTGAATCATTTTAGGTACAGTCCAAAAAATCAATTTTCTGCTGAAAAACGATGACCGCGGAGCTGTCGAACGTTCCCAAAATGGTCAATTTCGATGAAATTTTAACATTGAATCTTTTGGATGTAAATTAATGTTGGATGTGAATTATTACTTTTTCAACTAAAATAAATGTGTTTAAAGTCATATCTGTGCCTGAAATTGGTCAAAATTGAAGCTTCTGAGTAAGCAAAACTCTGTAAAAATGGCAATTTTGGTCCCTGTGAGGTTTTAAAAAGTGGTTATTCAACATGAGGCACGATCCAATTGACATTTTGAATCATTTTAAGTACAGTCCAAAAAATCAATTTTCTACCGAAAATCAATGACCACGGAGATGTCGAACGTTCCCAAAATGGTCAATTTCGATGAAATTTTAACATTAAATCTTTTGGCTGTAAATTAATGTTGGATGTGAATTATTACCCTTTCAACTAAAATAAATGTGTTTAAAGTCCTTTCTGTGCCTGAAATTGGTCAAAATTGAAGCTTCTGAGTAAGCAAAACTCTGTAAAAATGGCAATTTTGGTCACTGTGAGAGTTTAAAAAGTGGTTATTCAACATGAGGCACGATCCAATTGACATTTTGAATCATTTCAGGCACAGTCCAAAAGATCAATTTTCTGCCGAAAAACGATTACCGCGGAGCTGTTGAACGTTCCCAAAATGGTCAATTTCGATGAAATTTTAACATTTAATCTTTTGGCTGTAAATTAATGTTGGATGTGAATTATTACTTTTTCAACTAAAATAAATGTTTTTAAAGTCATTTCTGTGCCTGAAATTGGTCAAAATTGAAGCTTCTGAGTAAGCAAAACTCTGTAAAAATGGCAATTTTGGTCACTGTGAGAGTTTAAAAAGTGGTTATTCAACATAAGGCACGATCCAATTGACATTTTGAATCATTTTAGGTACAGTCCAAAAAATCAATTTTCTGCCGAAAAACGATTACCGCGGAGCTGTTGAACGTTCCCAAAATGGTCAATTTCGATGAAATTTTAACATTGAATCTTTTGGCTGTAAATTAATGTTGGATGTGAATTATTACTTTTTCAACTAAAATAAATGTATTTGAAGTAATGTCTGTGCGTGAAATTGGTCAAAATTAAAGCTTCTGAGTAAGCAAAACTCTGTAAAAATGGCAATTTTGGTCACTGTGAGGGTTTAAAAAGTGGTTATTCAACATGAGGCACAATCCAATTGACATTTTGAATCATTTTAGGTACAGTCCAAAAAATCAATTTTCTCCCAAAAAACGATAACCGCGGAGCTGTCGAACGTTCCCAAAATGGTCAATTTCGATGAAATTTTAACATTGAATCTTTTGGCTGTAAATTAATGTTGGATGTGAATTATTACTTTTTCAACTAAAATAAATGTGTTTAAAGTAATTTCTGTGCCCGGGATGGGTCAAAATTAAAGCTTCTGAGTAAGCAAAACTCTGTAAAAATGGCAATTTTGGTCCCTGTTAGGGTTTAAAAAGTGGTTATTCAACATGAGGCACGATCCAATTGACATGTTGAATCATTTTAGGTACAGTCCAAAAAATCAATTTTCTGTAGAAAAACGATGACCGCGGAGCTGTCGAACGTTCCCAAAATGGTCAATTTCGATGAAATTTTAACATTGAATCTTTTGGCTGTAAATTAATGTTGGATGTGAATTATTACTTTTTCAACTAAAATAAATGTGTTTAAAGTCATTTCTGTGCCTGAAATTGGTCAAAATTGAAGCTTCTGAGTAAGCAAAACTCTTCAAAAATGGCAATTTTGGTCCCTGTGAGGGTTTAAAAAGTGGTTATTCAACATGAGGCATGATCCAATTGACATTTTGAATCATTTTAGGTACATTCCAAAAAATCAAATTTCTGCCGAAAAACGATGACCGCGGAGCTGTCGAACGTTCCCAAAATGGTCAATTTGGATGAAATTTTAACATTGAATCTTTTGGCTGTAAATTAATGTTGGATGTGAATTATTACTTTTTCAACTAAAATAAATGTGTTTAAAGTCATTTCTGTACCTGAAATTGGTCAAAATTAAAGCTTCTGAGTAAGCAAAACTCTGTAAAAATGGCAATTTTGGTCCCTGTGAGGGTTTAAAAAGTTGTTAATCAACATGAGGCACGATCCAATTGACATTTTGAATCATTTTAGGTACAGTCCAAAAAACTCAATTTTCTCCCGAAAAACAATGACCGCGGAGCTGTCGAACGTTCCCAAAATTGTCAATTTCGATGAAATTTTAACATTGAATCTTTTGGATGTAAATTAATGTTGGATGAGAATTATTACTTTTTCAACTAAAATAAATGTGTTTAAAGTCATTTCTGTGCCTGAAATTGGTCAAAATTGAAGCTTCTGAGTAAGCAAAACTCAGTAAAAATGGCAATTTTGGTCACTGTGAGGGTTTAAAAAGTGTTTATTCAACATGAGGCACGATCCAATTGACATTTTGAATCATTTTAGGTACAGTCTAAAAAATCAATTTTCTGCTGAAAAACGATGACCGCGGAGCTGTCGAACGTTCCCAAAATGGTCAATTTCGATGAAATTTTAACATTGAATCTTTTGGATGTAAATTAATGTTGGATGTGAATTATTACCTTTTCAACTAAAATAAATGTGTTTAAAGTCCTTTCTGTGCCTGAAATTGGTCAAAATTGAAGCTTCTGAGTAAGCAAAACTCTGTAAAAATGGCAATTTTGGTCACTGTGAGAGTTTAAAAAGTGGTTATTCAACATGAGGCACGATCCAATTGACATTTTGAATCATTTTAGGTACAGTCCAAAAAATCAATTTTCTGCCGAAAAACGATTACCGCGGAGCTGTTGAACGTTCCCAAAATGGTCAATTTCGATGAAATTTTAACATTGAATCTTTTGGCTGTAAATTAATGTTGGATGAGAATTATTACTTTTTCAACTAAAATAAATGTGTTTAAAGTCATTTCTGTGCCTGAAATTGGTCAAAATTGAAGCTTCTGAGTAAGCAAAACTCTGTAAAAATAGCAATTTTGGTCACTGTGAGAGTTTAAAAAGTGGTTATTCAACATGAGGCACGATCCAATTGACATTTTGAATCATTGTAGGTACAGCCCAAAAAATCAATTTCCTGCCGAAAAACGATGAACGCGGAGCTGTCGAACGTTCCCAAAAAGGCCAATTTCGATGAAATTTTAACATTTAATCTTTTGGCTGTAAATTGCGGTTGGGTGTGAATTATCACTTTTTCAACTAAAATAAATGTGTTTAAAGTCATTTCTGTGCCTGAAATTGGTCAAAATTGAAGCTTCTGAGTAAGCAAAACTCTTCAAAAATGGCAATTTTGGTCCCTGTGAGGGTTTAAAAAGTGAATAT
This sequence comes from Lissotriton helveticus, assembly GCF_964261635.1. Lineage (NCBI taxonomy): Eukaryota > Metazoa > Chordata > Amphibia > Caudata > Salamandridae > Lissotriton > Lissotriton helveticus. The sequence continues at coordinate 762,451,601 of NC_136070.1, forward strand.
TCAACATGAGGCACGATCCAATTGACATTTTGAATCATTTTAGGTACATTCCAAAAAATTAATTTTCTGCCGAAAAACGATGACCGCGGAGCTGTCGAACGTTCCCAAAATGGTCAATTTCGATGAAATTTTAACATTGAATCTTTTGGCTGTAAATTAATGTTGGATGTGAATTATTACTTTTTCAACTAAAATAAATGTGTTTAAAGTCATTTCTGTGCCTGAAATTGGTCAAAATTGAACCTTCTGAGTAAGCAAAACTCTGTAAAAATGGCAATTTTGGTCACGTGAGAGTTTAAAAAGTGGTTATTCAACATGAGGCACGATCCAATCGACATTTTGAATCATTTTAGGTACAGTCCAAAAGATCAATTTTCTGCCGAAAAAAGATTACCGCGGAGCTGTTGAACGTTCCCAAAATGGTCAATTTCGATGAAATTTTAACATTTAATCTTTTGGCTGTAAATTAATGTTGGATGTGAATTATTACTTTTTCAACTACAATAAATGTGTTTAAAATCATTTCTGTGCCTGAAATTGGTCAAAATTGAAGCTTCTGAGTAAGCAAAACTCTGTAAAAATGGCAATTTTGGTCACTGTGAGAGTTTAAAAAGTGTTATTCAACATAAGGCACGATCCAATTGACATTTTGAATCATTTTAGGTACAGTCCAAAAAATCAATTTTCTGCCGAAAAACGATGACCGCGGAGCTGTCGAACGTTCCCAAAATGGTCAATTTCGATGAAATTTTAACATTTAATCTTTTGGCTGTAAATTAATGTTGGATGTGAATTATTACTTTTTCAACTACAATAAATGTGTTTAAAGTCATTTCTGTGCCTGAAATTGGTCAAAATTGAAGCTTCTGAGTAAGCAAAACTCTGTAAAAATGGCAATTTTGGTCACTGTGAGAGTTTAAAAAGTGGTTATTCAACATAAGGCACGATCCAATTGACATTTTGAATCATTTTAGGTACAGTCCAAAAAATCAATTTTCTGCCGAAAAACGATTACCGCGGAGCTGTCGAACGTTCCCAAAATGGTCAATTTCGATGAAATTTTAACATTGAATCTTTTGGATGTAAATTAATATTGGATGTGAATTATTACTTTTTCAACTAAAATAAATGTGTTTAAAGTCATTTCTGTGCCTGAAATTGGTCAAAATTGAAGCTTCTGAGTAAGCAAAACTCTGTAAAAATGGCAATTTTGGTCCCTGTGAGGGTTTAAAAAGTGGTTATTCAACATGAGGCACGATCCAATCGACATTTTGAATCATTTTAAGTACAGTCCAAAAAATCAATTTTCTACCGAAAATCAATGACCACGGAGATGTCGAACGTTCCCAAAATGGTCAATTTCGATGAAATTTTAACATTGAATCTTTTGGCTGTAAATTAATGTTGGATGTGAATTATTACCTTTTCAACTAAAATAAATGTGTTTAAAGTCCTTTCTGTGCCTGAAATTGGTCAAAATTGAAGCTTCTGAGTAAGCAAAACTCTGTAAAAATGGCAATTTTGGTCACTGTGAGGGTTTAAAAAGTGGTTATTCAACATGAGGCACAATCCAATTGACATTTTGAATCATTTTAGGTACAGTCCAAAAAATCAATTTTCTCCCGAAAAACGATAACCGCGGAGCTGTCGAACGTTCCCAAAATGGTCAATTTCGATGAAATTTTAACATTGAATCTTTTGGCTGTAAATTAATGTTGGATGTGAATTATTACTTTTTCAACTAAAATAAATGTGTTTAAAGTAATTTCTGTGCCCGGGATGGGTCAAAATTAAAGCTTCTGAGTAAGCAAAACTCTGTAAAAATGGCAATTTTGGTCCCTGTTAGGGTTTAAAAAGTGGTTATTCAACATGAGGCACGATCCAATTGACGTGTTGAATCATTTTAGGTGCAGTCCAATAAATCAATTTTCTGTAGAAAAACGATGACCGCGGAGCTGTCGAACGTTCCCAAAATGGTCAATTTCGATGAAATTTTAACATTGAATCTTTTGGCTGTAAATTAATGTTGGATGTGAATTATTACTTTTTCAACTAAAATAAATGTGTTTAAAGTCATTTCTGTACCTGAAATTGGTCAAAATTGAAGCTTCTGAGTAAGCAAAACTCTGTAAAAATGGCAATTTTGGTCCCTGTGAGGGTTTAAAAAGTTGTTATTCAACATGAGGCACGATCCAATTGACATTTTGAATCATTTTAGGTACAGTCCAAAAAACTCAATTTTCTCCCGAAAAACGATGACCGCGGAGCTGTCGAACGTTCCCAAAATTGTCAATTTCGATGAAATTTTAACATTGAATCTTTTGGATGTAAATTAATGTTGGATGAGAATTATTACTTTTTCAACTAAAATAAATGTGCTTAAATTCATTTCTGTGCCTGAAATTGGTCAAAATTGAAGCTTCTGAGTAAGCAAAACTCAGTAAAAATGGCAATTTTGGTCACTGTGAGGGTTTAAAAAGTGGTTATTCAACATGAGGCACGATCCAATTGACATTTTGAATCATTTTAGGTACAGTCCAAAAAATCAATTTTCTGCTGAAAAACGATGACCGCGGAGCTGTCGAACGTTCCCAAAATGGTCAATTTCGATGAAATTTTAACATTGAATCTTTTGGATGTAAATTAATGTTGGATGTGAATTATTACTTTTTCAACTAAAATAAATGTGTTTAAAGTCATATCTGTGCCTGAAATTGGTCAAAATTGAAGCTTCTGAGTAAGCAAAACTCTGTAAAAATGGCAATTTTGGTCCCTGTGAGGTTTTAAAAAGTGGTTATTCAACATATGGCACGATCCAATTGACATTTTGAATCATTTTAAGTACAGTCCAAAAAATCAATTTTCTACCGAAAATCAATGACCACGGAGATGTCGAACGTTCCCAAAATGGTCAATTTCGATGAAATTTTAACATTAAATCTTTTGGCTGTAAATTAATGTTGGATGTGAATTATTACCCTTTCAACTAAAATAAATGTGTTTAAAGTCCTTTCTGTGCCTGAAATTGGTCAAAATTGAAGCTTCTGAGTAAGCAAAACTCTGTAAAAATGGCAATTTTGGTCACTGTGAGAGTTTAAAAAGTGGTTATTCAACATGAGGCACGATCCAATTGACATTTTGAATCATTTCAGGCACAGTCCAAAAGATCAATTTTCTGCCGAAAAACGATTACCGCGGAGCTGTTGAACGTTCCCAAAATGGTCAATTTCGATGAAATTTTAACATTTAATCTTTTGGCTGTAAATTAATGTTGGATGTGAATTATTACTTTTTCAACTAAAATAAATGTTTTTAAAGTCATTTCTGTGCCTGAAATTGGTCAAAATTGAAGCTTCTGAGTAAGCAAAACTCTGTAAAAATGGCAATTTTGGTCACTGTGAGAGTTTAAAAAGTGGTTATTCAACATAAGGCACGATCCAATTGACATTTTGAATCATTTTAGGTACAGTCCAAAAAATCAATTTTCTGCCGAAAAACGATTACCGCGGAGCTGTTGAACGTTCCCAAAATGGTCAATTTCGATGAAATTTTAACATTGAATCTTTTGGCTGTAAATTAATGTTGGATGTGAATTATTACTTTTTCAACTAAAATAAATGTATTTGAAGTAATGTCTGTGCGTGAAATTGGTCAAAATTAAAGCTTCTGAGTAAGCAAAACTCTGTAAAAATGGCAATTTTGGTCACTGTGAGGGTTTAAAAAGTGGTTATTCAACATGAGGCACAATCCAATTGACATTTTGAATCATTTTAGGTACAGTCCAAAAAATCAATTTTCTCCCAAAAAACGATAACCGCGGAGCTGTCGAACGTTCCCAAAATGGTCAATTTCGATGAAATTTTAACATTGAATCTTTTGGCTGTAAATTAATGTTGGATGTGAATTATTACTTTTTCAACTAAAATAAATGTGTTTAAAGTAATTTCTGTGCCCGGGATGGGTCAAAATTAAAGCTTCTGAGTAAGCAAAACTCTGTAAAAATGGCAATTTTGGTCCCTGTTAGGGTTTAAAAAGTGGTTATTCAACATGAGGCACGATCCAATTGACATGTTGAATCATTTTAGGTACAGTCCAAAAAATCAATTTTCTGTAGAAAAACGATGACCGCGGAGCTGTCGAACGTTCCCAAAATGGTCAATTTCGATGAAATTTTAACATTGAATCTTTTGGCTGTAAATTAATGTTGGATGTGAATTATTACTTTTTCAACTAAAATAAATGTGTTTAAAGTCATTTCTGTGCCTGAAATTGGTCAAAATTGAAGCTTCTGAGTAAGCAAAACTCTTCAAAAATGGCAATTTTGGTCCCTGTGAGGGTTTAAAAAGTGGTTATTCAACATGAGGCATGATCCAATTGACATTTTGAATCATTTTAGGTACATTCCAAAAAATCAAATTTCTGCCGAAAAACGATGACCGCGGAGCTGTCGAACGTTCCCAAAATGGTCAATTTGGATGAAATTTTAACATTGAATCTTTTGGCTGTAAATTAATGTTGGATGTGAATTATTACTTTTTCAACTAAAATAAATGTGTTTAAAGTCATTTCTGTACCTGAAATTGGTCAAAATTAAAGCTTCTGAGTAAGCAAAACTCTGTAAAAATGGCAATTTTGGTCCCTGTGAGGGTTTAAAAAGTTGTTAATCAACATGAGGCACGATCCAATTGACATTTTGAATCATTTTAGGTACAGTCCAAAAAACTCAATTTTCTCCCGAAAAACAATGACCGCGGAGCTGTCGAACGTTCCCAAAATTGTCAATTTCGATGACATTTTAACATTGAATCTTTTGGATGTAAATTAATGTTGGATGAGAATTATTACTTTTTCAACTAAAATAAATGTGTTTAAAGTCATTTCTGTGCCTGAAATTGGTCAAAATTGAAGCTTCTGAGTAAGCAAAACTCAGTAAAAATGGCAATTTTGGTCACTGTGAGGGTTTAAAAAGTGGTTATTCAACATGAGGCACGATCCAATTGACATTTTGAATCATTTTAGGTACAGTCTAAAAAATCAATTTTCTGCCGAAAAACGATGACCGCGGAGCTGTCGAACGTTCCCAAAATGGTCAATTTCGATGAAATTTTAACATTGAATCTTTTGGATGTAAATTAATGTTGGATGTGAATTATTACCTTTTCAACTAAAATAAATGTGTTTAAAGTCCTTTCTGTGCCTGAAATTGGTCAAAATTGAAGCTTCTGAGTAAGCAAAACTCTGTAAAAATGGCAATTTTGGTCACTGTGAGAGTTTAAAAAGTGGTTATTCAACATGAGGCACGATCCAATTGACATTTTGAATCATTGTAGGTACAGCCCAAAAAATCAATTTCCTGCCGAAAAACGATGAACGCGGAGCTGTCGAACGTTCCCAAAAAGGCCAATTTCGATGAAATTTTAACATTTAATCTTTTGGCTGTAAATTGCGGTTGGGTGTGAATTATCACTTTTTCAACTAAAATAAATGTGTTTAAAGTCATTTCTGTGCCTGAAATTGGTCAAAATTGAAGCTTCTGAGTAAGCAAAACTCTTCAAAAATGGCAATTTTGGTCCCTGTGAGGGTTTAAAAAGTGAATATTCAACATGAGGCACGATCCAATTGACATTTTGAATCATTTTAGGTACATTCCAAAAAATTAATTTTCTGCCGAAAAACGATGACCGCGGAGCTGTCGAACGTTCCCAAAATGGTCACTTTCGATGAAATTTTAACATTGAATCTTTTGGCTGTAAATTAATGTTGGATGTGAATTATTACTTTTTCAACTAAAATAAATGTGTTTAAAGTCATTTCTGTGCCTGAAATTGGTCAAAATTGAACCTTCTGAGTAAGCAAAACTCTGTAAAAATGGCAATTTTGGTCACTGTGAGAGTTTAAAAAGTGGTTATTCAACATAAGGCACGATCCAATTGACATTTTGAATCATTTTAGGTACAGTCCAAAAAATCAATTTTCTGCCGAAAAACGATGACCGCGGAGCTGTCGAACGTTCCCAAAATGGTCAATTTCGATGAAATTTTAACATTTAATCTTTTGGCTGTAAATTAATGTTGGATGTGAATTATTACTTTTTCAACTACAATAAATGTGTTTAAAGTCATTTCTGTGCCTGAAATTGGTCAAAATTGAAGCTTCTGAGTAAGCAAAACTCTGTAAAAATGGCAATTTTGGTCACTGTGAGAGTTTAAAAAGTGGTTATTCAACATAAGGCACGATCCAATTGACATTTTGAATCATTTTAGGTACAGTCCAAAAAATCAATTTTCTGCCGAAAAACGATTACCGCGGAGCTGTCGAACGTTCCCAAAATGGTCAATTTCGATGAAATTTTAACATTGAATCTTTTGGATGTAAATTAATATTGGATGTGAATTATTACTTTTTCAACTAAAATAAATGTGTTTAAAGTCATTTCTGTGCCTGAAATTGGTCAAAATTTAAGCTTCTGAGTAAGCAAAACTCTGTAAAAATGGCAATTTTGGTCCCTGTGAGGGTTTAAAAAGTGGTTATTCAACATGAGGCACGATCCAATCGACATTTTGAATCATTTTAAGTACAGTCAAAAAAATCAATTTTCTACCGAAAATCAATGACCACGGAGATGTCGAACGTTCCCAAAATGGTCAATTTCGATGAAATTTTAACATTGAATCTTTTGGCTGTAAATTAATGTTGGATGTGAATTATTACCTTTTCAACTAAAATAAATGTGTTTAAAGTCCTTTCTGTGCCTGAAATTGGTCAAAATTGAAGCTTCTGAGTAAGCAAAACTCTGTAAAAATGGCAATTTTGGTCACTGTGAGAGTTTAAAAAGTGGTTATTCAACATGAGGCACGATCCAATTGACATTTTGAATCATTTTAGGTACAGTCCAAAAAAATCAATTTTCTGCCGAAAAACGATTACCGCGGAGCTGTTGAACGTTCCCAAAATGGTCAATTTCGATGAAATTTTAACATTGAATCTTTTGGCTGTAAATTAATGTTGGATGAGAATTATTACTTTTTCAACTAAAATAAATGTGTTTAAAGTCATTTCTGTGCCTGAAATTGGTCAAAATTGAAGCTTCTGAGTAAGCAAAACTCTGTAAAAATAGCAATTTTGGTCACTGTGAGAGTTTAAAAAGTGGTTATTCAACATGAGGCACGATCCATTGACATTTTGAATCATTGTAGGTACAGCCCAAAAAATCAATTTCCTGCCGAAAAACGATGAACGCGGAGCTGTCGAACGTTCCCAAAAAGGCCAATTTCGATGAAATTTTAACATTTAATCTTATGGCTGTAAATTGCGGTTGGGTGTGAATTATCACTTTTTCAACTAAAATAAATGTGTTTAAAGTCATTTCTGTGCCTGAAATTGGTCAAAATTGAAGCTTCTGAGTAAGCAAAACTCTTCAAAAATGGCAATATTGGTCCCTGTGAGGGTTTAAAAAGTGAATATTCAACATGAGGCACGATCCAATTGACATTTTGAATCATTTTAGGTACATTCCAAAAAATTAATTTTCTGCCGAAAAACGATGACCGCGGAGCTGTCGAACGTTCCCAAAATGGTCAATTTCGATGAAATTTTAACATTGAATCTTTTGGCTGTAAATTAATGTTGGATGTGAATTATTACTTTTTCAACTAAAATAAATGTGTTTAAAGTCATTTCTGTGCCTGAAATTGGTCAAAATTGAACCTTCTGAGTAAGCAAAACTCTGTAAAAATGGCAATTTTGGTCACGTGAGAGTTTAAAAAGTGGTTATTCAACATGAGGCACGATCCAATCGACATTTTGAATCATTTTAGGTACAGTCCAAAAGATCAATTTTCTGCCGAAAAACGATTACCGCGGAGCTGTTGAACGTTCCCAAAATGGTCAATTTCGATGAAATTTTAACATTTAATCTTTTGGCTGTAAATTAATGTTGGATGTGAATTATTACTTTTTCAACTACAATAAATGTGTTTAAAGTCATTTCTGTGCCTGAAATTGGTCAAAATTGAAGCTTCTGAGTAAGCAAAACTCTGTAAAAATGGCAATTTTGGTCACTGTGAGAGTTTAAAAAGTGGTTATTCAACATAAGGCACGATCCAATTGACATTTTGAATCATTTTAGGTACAGTCCAAAAAATCAATTTTCTGCCGAAAAACGATGACCGCGGAGCTGTCGAACGTTCCCAAAATGGTCAATTTCGATGAAATTTTAACATTTAATCTTTTGGCTGTAAATTAATGTTGGATGTGAATTATTACTTTTTCAACTACAATAAATGTGTTTAAAGTCATTTCTGTGCCTGAAATTGGTCAAAATTGAAGCTTCTGAGTAAGCAAAACTCTGTAAAAATGGCAATTTTGGTCACTGTGAGAGTTTAAAAAGTGGTTATTCAACATAAGGCACCATCCAATTGACATTTTGAATCATTTTAGGTACAGTCCAAAAAATCAATTTTCTGCCGAAAAACGATTACCGCGGAGCTGTCGAACGTTCCCAAAATGGTCAATTTCGATGAAATTTTAACATTGAATCTTTTGGATGTAAATTAATATTGGATGTGAATTATTACTTTTTCAACTAAAATAAATGTGTTTAAAGTCATTTCTGTGCCTGAAATTGGTCAAAATTGAAGCTTCTGAGTAAGCAAAACTCTGTAAAAATGGCAATTTTGGTCCCTGTGAGGGTTTAAAAAGTGGTTATTCAACATGAGGCACGATCCAATTGACATTTTGAATCATTTCAGGCACAGTCCAAAAAATCAATTTTCTGCCGAAAAACGATGACCGCGAAGCTGTCGAACGTTCCCAAAATGGTCAATTTCTATGAAATTTTAACATTGAATCTTTTGGCTGTAAATTAATGTTGGATGTGAATTATTACTTTTTCAACTAAAATAAATGTTTTTAAAGTCATTTCTGTGCCTGAAATTGGTCAAAATTGAAGCTTCTGAGTAAGCAAAACTCTGTAAAAATGGCAATTTTGGTCCAAGCGAGGGTTTAAAAAGTGGTTATTCAACATGATTCACGATCCAATTGACATTTTGAATCATTGTAGGTACAGCCCAAAAAATCAATTTCCTGCCGAAAAACGATGACCGCGGAGCTGTCGAACGTTCCCAAAATGGTCAATTTCTATGAAATTTTAACATTTAATCTTTTGGCTGTAAATTGCGGTTGGGTGTGAATTATCACTTTTTCAACTAAAATAAATGTATTTAAAGTCATTTCTGTGCCTGAAATTGGTCAAAATTGAACCTTCTGAGTAAGCAAAACTCTGTAAAAATGGCAATTTTGGTCACGTGAGAGTTTAAAAAGTGGTTATTCAACATGAGGCACGATCCAATCGACATTTTGAATCATTTTAGGTACAGTCCAAAAGATCAATTTTCTGCCGAAAAACGATTACCGCGGAGCTGTTGAACGTTCCCAAAATGGTCAATTTCGATGAAATTTTAACATTTAATCTTTTGGCTGTAAATTAATGTTGGATGTGAATTATTACTTTTTCAACTACAATAAATGTGTTTAAAGTCATTTCTGTGCCTGAAATTGGTCAAAATTGAAGCTTCTGAGTAAGCAAAACTCTGTAAAAATGGCCATTTTGGTCACTGTGAGAGTTTAAAAAGTGGTTATTCAACATAAGGCACGATCCAATTGACATTTTGAATCATTTTAGGTACAGTCCAAAAAATCAATTTTCTGCCGAAAAACGATTACCGCGGAGCTGTCGAACGTTCCCAAAATGGTCAATTTCGATGAAATTTTAACATTGAATCTTTTGGCTGTAAATTAATGTTGGATGTGAATTATTACTTTTTCAACTAAAATAAATGTATTTGAAGTAATGTCTGTGCGTGAAATTGGTCAAAATTAAAGCTTCTGAGTAAGCAAAACTCTGTAAAAATGGCAATTTTGGTCACTGTGAGGGTTTAAAAAGTGGTTATTCAACATGAGGCACAATCCAATTGACATTTTGAATCATTTTAGGTACAGTCCAAAAAATCAATTTTCTCCCGAAAAACGATAACCGCGGAGCTGTCGAACGTTCCCAAAATGGTCAATTTCGATGAAATTTTAACATTGAATCTTTTGGCTGTAAATTAATGTTGGATGTGAATTATTACCCTTTCAACTAAAATAAATGTGTTTAAAGTCCTTTCTGTGCCTGAAATTGGTCAAAATTGAAGCTTCTGAGTAAGCAAAACTCTGTGAAAATGGCAATTTTGGTCACTGTGAGAGTTTAAAAAGTGGTTATTCAACATGAGGCACGATCCAATTGACATTTTGAATCATTTCAGGCACAGTCCAAAAGATCAATTTTCTGCCGAAAAACGATTACCGCGGAGCTGTTGAACGTTCCCAAAATGGTCAATTTCGATGAAATTTTAACATTGAATCTTTTGGCTGTAAATTAATGTTGGATGTGAATTATTACTTTTTCAACTAAAATAAATGTATTTGAAGTAATGTCTGTGCGTGAAATTGGTCAAAATTAAAGCTTCTGAGTAAGCAAAACTCTGTAAAAATGGCAATTTTGGTCACTGTGAGGGTTTAAAAAGTGGTTATTCAACATGAGGCACAATCCAATTGACATTTTGAATCATTTTAGGTACAGTCCAAAAAATCAATTTTCTCCCGAAAAACGATAACCGCGGAGCTGTCGAACGTTCCCAAAATGGTCAATTTCGATGAAATTTTAACATTGAATCTTTTGGCTGTAAATTAATGTTGGATGTGAATTATTACCCTTTCAACTAAAATAAATGTGTTTAAAGTCCTTTCTGTGCCTGAAATTGGTCAAAATTGAAGCTTCTGAGTAAGCAAAACTCTGTGAAAATGGCAATTTTGGTCACTGTGAGAGTTTAAAAAGTGGTTATTCAACATGAGGCACGATCCAATTGACATTTTGAATCATTTCAGGCACAGTCCAAAAGATCAATTTTCTGCCGAAAAAGGATTACCGCGGAGCTGTTGAACGTTCCCAAAATGGTCAATTTCGATGAAATTTTAACATTGAATCTTTTGGCTGTAAATTAATGTTGGATGTGAATTATTACTTTTTCAACTAAAATAAATGTATTTGAAGTAATGTCTGTGCGTGAAATTGGTCAAAATTAAAGCTTCTGAGTAAGCAAAACTCTGTAAAAATGGCAATTTTGGTCACTGTGAGGGTTTAAAAAGTGGTTATTCAACATGAGGCACAATCCAATTGACATTTTGAATCATTTTAGGTACAGTCCAAAAAATCAATTTTCTCCCAAAAAACGATAACCGCGGAGCTGTCGAACGTTCCCAAAATGGTCAATTTCGATGAAATTCTAACATTGAATCTTTTGGCTGTAAATTAATGTTGGATGTGAATTATTACTTTTTCAACTAAAATAAATGTGTTTAAAGTAATTTCTGTGCCCGGGATGGGTCAAAATTAAAGCTTCTGAGTAAGCAAAACTCTGTAAAAATGGCAATTTTGGTCCCTGTTAGGGTTTAAAAAGTGGTTATTCAACATGAGGCACGATCCAATTGACATGTTGAATCATTTTAGGTACAGTCCAAAAAATCAATTTTCTGTAGAAAAACGATGACCGCGGAGCTGTCGAACGTTCCCAAAATGGTCAATTTCGATGAAATTTTAACATTGAATCTTTTGGCTGTAAATTAATGTTGGATGTGAATTATTACTTTTTCAACTAAAATAAATGTGTTTAAAGTCATTTCTGTGCCTGAAATTGGTCAAAATTGAAGCTTCTGAGTAAGCAAAACTCTTCAAAAATGGCAATTTTGGTCCCTGTGAGGGTTTAAAAAGTGGTTATTCAACATGAGGCATGATCCAATTGACATTTTGAATCATTTTAGGTACATTCCAAAAAATCAAATTTCTGCCGAAAAACGATGACCGCGGAGCTGTCGAACGTTCCCAAAATGGTCAATTTCGATGAAATTTTAACATTTAATCTTTTGGCTGTAAATTAATGTTGGATGTGAATTATTACTTTTTCAACTACAATAAATGTGTTTAAAGTCATTTCTGTGCCTGAAATTGGTCAAAATTGAAGCTTCTGAGTAAGCAAAACTCTGTAAAAATGGCAATTTTGGTCACTGTGAGAGTTTAAAAAGTGGTTATTCAACATAAGGCACGATCCAATTGACATTTTGAATCATTTTAGGTACAGTCCAAAAAATCAATTTTCTGCCGAAAAACGATGACCGCGGAGCTGTCGAACGTTCCCAAAATGGTCAATTTCGATGAAATTTTAACATTTAATCTTTTGGCTGTAAATTAATGTTGGATGTGAATTATTACTTTTTCAACTACAATAAATGTGTTTAAAGTCATTTCTGTGCCTGAAATTGGTCAAAATTGAAGCTTCTGAGTAAGCAAAACTCTGTAAAAATGGCAATTTTGGTCACTGTGAGAGTTTAAAAAGTGGTTATTCAACATAAGGCACCATCCAATTGACATTTTGAATCATTTTAGGTACAGTCCAAAAAATCAATTTTCTGCCGAAAAACGATTACCGCGGAGCTGTCGAACGTTCCCAAAATGGTCAATTTCGATGAAATTTTAACATTGAATCTTTTGGATGTAAATTAATATTGGATGTGAATTATTACTTTTTCAACTAAAATAAATGTGTTTAAAGTCATTTCTGTGCCTGAAATTGGTCAAAATTGAAGCTTCTGAGTAAGCAAAACTCTGTAAAAATGGCAATTTTGGTCCCTGTGAGGGTTTAAAAAGTGGTTATTCAACATGAGGCACGATCCAATTGACATTTTGAATCATTTCAGGCACAGTCCAAAAAATCAATTTTCTGCCGAAAAACGATGACCGCGAAGCTGTCGAACGTTCCCAAAATGGTCAATTTCTATGAAATTTTAACATTGAATCTTTTGGCTGTAAATTAATGTTGGATGTGAATTATTACTTTTTCAACTAAAATAAATGTTTTTAAAGTCATTTCTGTGCCTGAAATTGGTCAAAATTGAAGCTTCTGAGTAAGCAAAACTCTGTAAAAATGGCAATTTTGGTCCAAGCGAGGGTTTAAAAAGTGGTTATTCAACATGATTCACGATCCAATTGACATTTTGAATCATTGTAGGTACAGCCCAAAAAATCAATTTCCTGCCGAAAAACGATGACCGCGGAGCTGTCGAACGTTCCCAAAATGGTCAATTTCTATGAAATTTTAACATTTAATCTTTTGGCTGTAAATTGCGGTTGGGTGTGAATTATCACTTTTTCAACTAAAATAAATGTATTTAAAGTCATTTCTGTGCCTGAAATTGGTCAAAATTGAACCTTCTGAGTAAGCAAAACTCTGTAAAAATGGCAATTTTGGTCACGTGAGAGTTTAAAAAGTGGTTATTCAACATGAGGCACGATCCAATCGACATTTTGAATCATTTTAGGTACAGTCCAAAAGATCAATTTTCTGCCGAAAAACGATTACCGCGGAGCTGTTGAACGTTCCCAAAATGGTCAATTTCGATGAAATTTTAACATTTAATCTTTTGGCTGTAAATTAATGTTGGATGTGAATTATTACTTTTTCAACTACAATAAATGTGTTTAAAGTCATTTCTGTGCCTGAAATTGGTCAAAATTGAAGCTTCTGAGTAAGCAAAACTCTGTAAAAATGGCCATTTTGGTCACTGTGAGAGTTTAAAAAGTGGTTATTCAACATAAGGCACGATCCAATTGACATTTTGAATCATTTTAGGTACAGTCCAAAAAATCAATTTTCTGCCGAAAAACGATTACCGCGGAGCTGTCGAACGTTCCCAAAATGGTCAATTTCGATGAAATTTTAACATTGAATCTTTTGGCTGTAAATTAATGTTGGATGTGAATTATTACTTTTTCAACTAAAATAAATGTATTTGAAGTAATGTCTGTGCGTGAAATTGGTCAAAATTAAAGCTTCTGAGTAAGCAAAACTCTGTAAAAATGGCAATTTTGGTCACTGTGAGGGTTTAAAAAGTGGTTATTCAACATGAGGCACAATCCAATTGACATTTTGAATCATTTTAGGTACAGTCCAAAAAATCAATTTTCTCCCGAAAAACGATAACCGCGGAGCTGTCGAACGTTCCCAAAATGGTCAATTTCGATGAAATTTTAACATTGAATCTTTTGGCTGTAAATTAATGTTGGATGTGAATTATTACCCTTTCAACTAAAATAAATGTGTTTAAAGTCCTTTCTGTGCCTGAAATTGGTCAAAATTGAAGCTTCTGAGTAAGCAAAACTCTGTGAAAATGGCAATTTTGGTCACTGTGAGAGTTTAAAAAGTGGTTATTCAACATGAGGCACGATCCAATTGACATTTTGAATCATTTCAGGCACAGTCCAAAAGATCAATTTTCTGCCGAAAAACGATTACCGCGGAGCTGTTGAACGTTCCCAAAATGGTCAATTTCGATGAAATTTTAACATTGAATCTTTTGGCTGTAAATTAATGTTGGATGTGAATTATTACTTTTTCAACTAAAATAAATGTATTTGAAGTAATGTCTGTGCGTGAAATTGGTCAAAATTAAAGCTTCTGAGTAAGCAAAACTCTGTAAAAATGGCAATTTTGGTCACTGTGAGGGTTTAAAAAGTGGTTATTCAACATGAGGCACAATCCAATTGACATTTTGAATCATTTTAGGTACAGTCCAAAAAATCAATTTTCTCCCGAAAAACGATAACCGCGGAGCTGTCGAACGTTCCCAAAATGGTCAATTTCGATGAAATTTTAACATTGAATCTTTTGGCTGTAAATTAATGTTGGATGTGAATTATTACCCTTTCAACTAAAATAAATGTGTTTAAAGTCCTTTCTGTGCCTGAAATTGGTCAAAATTGAAGCTTCTGAGTAAGCAAAACTCTGTGAAAATGGCAATTTTGGTCACTGTGAGAGTTTAAAAAGTGGTTATTCAACATGAGGCACGATCCAATTGACATTTTGAATCATTTCAGGCACAGTCCAAAAGATCAATTTTCTGCCGAAAAAGGATTACCGCGGAGCTGTTGAACGTTCCCAAAATGGTCAATTTCGATGAAATTTTAACATTGAATCTTTTGGCTGTAAATTAATGTTGGATGTGAATTATTACTTTTTCAACTAAAATAAATGTATTTGAAGTAATGTCTGTGCGTGAAATTGGTCAAAATTAAAGCTTCTGAGTAAGCAAAACTCTGTAAAAATGGCAATTTTGGTCACTGTGAGGGTTTAAAAAGTGGTTATTCAACATGAGGCACAATCCAATTGACATTTTGAATCATTTTAGGTACAGTCCAAAAAATCAATTTTCTCCCAAAAAACGATAACCGCGGAGCTGTCGAACGTTCCCAAAATGGTCAATTTCGATGAAATTCTAACATTGAATCTTTTGGCTGTAAATTAATGTTGGATGTGAATTATTACTTTTTCAACTAAAATAAATGTGTTTAAAGTAATTTCTGTGCCCGGGATGGGTCAAAATTAAAGCTTCTGAGTAAGCAAAACTCTGTAAAAATGGCAATTTTGGTCCCTGTTAGGGTTTAAAAAGTGGTTATTCAACATGAGGCACGATCCAATTGACATGTTGAATCATTTTAGGTACAGTCCAAAAAATCAATTTTCTGTAGAAAAACGATGACCGCGGAGCTGTCGAACGTTCCCAAAATGGTCAATTTCGATGAAATTTTAACATTGAATCTTTTGGCTGTAAATTAATGTTGGATGTGAATTATTACTTTTTCAACTAAAATAAATGTGTTTAAAGTCATTTCTGTGCCTGAAATTGGTCAAAATTGAAGCTTCTGAGTAAGCAAAACTCTTCAAAAATGGCAATTTTGGTCCCTGTGAGGGTTTAAAAAGTGGTTATTCAACATGAGGCATGATCCAATTGACATTTTGAATCATTTTAGGTACATTCCAAAAAATCAAATTTCTGCCGAAAAACGATGACCGCGGAGCTGTCGAACGTTCCCAAAATGGTCAATTTCGATGAAATTTTAACATTTAATCTTTTGGCTGTAAATTAATGTTGGATGTGAATTATTACTTTTTCAACTACAATAAATGTGTTTAAAGTCATTTCTGTGCCTGAAATTGGTCAAAATTGAAGCTTCTGAGTAAGCAAAACTCTGTAAAAATGGCAATTTTGGTCACTGTGAGAGTTTAAAAAGTGGTTATTCAACATAAGGCACGATCCAATTGACATTTTGAATCATTTTAGGTACAGTCCAAAAAATCAATTTTCTGCCGAAAAACGATGACCGCGGAGCTGTCGAACGTTCCCAAAATGGTCAATTTCGATGAAATTTTAACATTTAATCTTTTGGCTGTAAATTAATGTTGGATGTGAATTATTACTTTTTCAACTACAATAAATGTGTTTAAAGTCATTTCTGTGCCTGAAATTGGTCAAAATTGAAGCTTCTGAGTAAGCAAAACTCTGTAAAAATGGCAATTTTGGTCCCTGTGAGGGTTTAAAAAGTGGTTATTCAACATGAGGCACGATCCAATCGACATTTTGAATCATTTTAAGTACAGTCAAAAAAATCAATTTTCTACCGAAAATCAATGACCACGGAGATGTCGAACGTTCCCAAAATGGTCAATTTCGATGAAATTTTAACATTGAATCTTTTGGCTGTAAATTAATGTTGGATGTGAATTATTACCTTTTCAACTAAAATAAATGTGTTTAAAGTCCTTTCTGTGCCTGAAATTGGTCAAAATTGAAGCTTCTGAGTAAGCAAAACTCTGTAAAAATGGCAATTTTGGTCACTGTGAGAGTTTAAAAAGTGGTTATTCAACATGAGGCACGATCCAATTGACATTTTGAATCATTTTAGGTACAGTCCAAAAAAATCAATTTTCTGCCGAAAAACGATTACCGCGGAGCTGTTGAACGTTCCCAAAATGGTCAATTTCGATGAAATTTTAACATTGAATCTTTTGGCTGTAAATTAATGTTGGATGAGAATTATTACTTTTTCAACTAAAATAAATGTGTTTAAAGTCATTTCTGTGCCTGAAATTGGTCAAAATTGAAGCTTCTGAGTAAGCAAAACTCTGTAAAAATAGCAATTTTGGTCACTGTGAGAGTTTAAAAAGTGGTTATTCAACATGAGGCACGATCCATTGACATTTTGAATCATTGTAGGTACAGCCCAAAAAATCAATTTCCTGCCGAAAAACGATGAACGCGGAGCTGTCGAACGTTCCCAAAAAGGCCAATTTCGATGAAATTTTAACATTTAATCTTATGGCTGTAAATTGCGGTTGGGTGTGAATTATCACTTTTTCAACTAAAATAAATGTGTTTAAAGTCATTTCTGTGCCTGAAATTGGTCAAAATTGAAGCTTCTGAGTAAGCAAAACTCTTCAAAAATGGCAATATTGGTCCCTGTGAGGGTTTAAAAAGTGAATATTCAACATGAGGCACGATCCAATTGACATTTTGAATCATTTTAGGTACATTCCAAAAAATTAATTTTCTGCCGAAAAACGATGACCGCGGAGCTGTCGAACGTTCCCAAAATGGTCAATTTCGATGAAATTTTAACATTGAATCTTTTGGCTGTAAATTAATGTTGGATGTGAATTATTACTTTTTCAACTAAAATAAATGTGTTTAAAGTCATTTCTGTGCCTGAAATTGGTCAAAATTGAACCTTCTGAGTAAGCAAAACTCTGTAAAAATGGCAATTTTGGTCACGTGAGAGTTTAAAAAGTGGTTATTCAACATGAGGCACGATCCAATCGACATTTTGAATTATTTTAGGTACAGTCCAAAAGATCAATTTTCTGCCGAAAAACGATTACCGCGGAGCTGTTGAACGTTCCCAAAATGGTCAATTTCGATGAAATTTTAACATTTAATCTTTTGGCTGTAAATTAATGTTGGATGTGAATTATTACTTTTTCAACTACAATAAATGTGTTTAAAGTCATTTCTGTGCCTGAAATTGGTCAAAATTGAAGCTTCTGAGTAAGCAAAACTCTGTAAAAATGGCAATTTTGGTCACTGTGAGAGTTTAAAAAGTGGTTATTCAACATAAGGCACGATCCAATTGACATTTTGAATCATTTTAGGTACAGTCCAAAAAATAAATTTTCTGCCGAAAAACGATGACCGCGGAGCTGTCGAACTTTCCCAAAATGGTCAATTTCGATGAAATTTTAACATTTAATCTTTTGGCTGTAAATTAATGTTGGATGTGAATTATTACTTTTTCAACTACAATAAATGTGTTTAAAGTCATTTCTGTGCCTGAAATTGGTCAAAATTGAAGCTTCTGAGTAAGCAAAACTCTGTAAAAATGGCAATTTTGGTCACTGTGAGAGTTTAAAAAGTGGTTATTCAACATAAGGCACGATCCAATTGACATTTTGAATCATTTTAGGTACAGTCCAAAAAATCAATTTTCTGCCGAAAAACGATGACCGCGGAGCTGTCGAACGTTCCCAAAATGGTCAATTTCGATGAAATTTTAACATTTAATCTTTTGGCTGTAAATTAATGTTGGATGTGAATTATTACTTTTTCAACTACAATAAATGTGTTTAAAGTCATTTCTGTGCCTGAAATTGGTCAAAATTGAAGCTTCTGAGTAAGCAAAACTCTGTAAAAATGGCAATTTTGGTCCCTGTGAGGGTTTAAAAAGTGGTTATTCAACATGAGGCACGATCCAATCGACATTTTGAATCATTTTAAGTACAGTCAAAAAAATCAATTTTCTACCGAAAATCAATGACCACGGAGATGTCGAACGTTCCCAAAATGGTCAATTTCGATGAAATTTTAACATTGAATCTTTTGGCTGTAAATTAATGTTGGATGTGAATTATTACCTTTTCAACTAAAATAAATGTGTTTAAAGTCCTTTCTGTGCCTGAAATTGGTCAAAATTGAAGCTTCTGAGTAAGCAAAACTCTGTAAAAATGGCAATTTTGGTCACTGTGAGAGTTTAAAAAGTGGTTATTCAACATGAGGCACGATCCAATTGACATTTTGAATCATTTTAGGTACAGTCCAAAAAAATCAATTTTCTGCCGAAAAACGATTACCGCGGAGCTGTTGAACGTTCCCAAAATGGTCAATTTCGATGAAATTTTAACATTGAATCTTTTGGCTGTAAATTAATGTTGGATGAGAATTATTACTTTTTCAACTAAAATAAATGTGTTTAAAGTCATTTCTGTGCCTGAAATTGGTCAAAATTGAAGCTTCTGAGTAAGCAAAACTCTGTAAAAATAGCAATTTTGGTCACTGTGAGAGTTTAAAAAGTGGTTATTCAACATGAGGCACGATCCATTGACATTTTGAATCATTGTAGGTACAGCCCAAAAAATCAATTTCCTGCCGAAAAACGATGAACGCGGAGCTGTCGAACGTTCCCAAAAAGGCCAATTTCGATGAAATTTTAACATTTAATCTTATGGCTGTAAATTGCGGTTGGGTGTGAATTATCACTTTTTCAACTAAAATAAATGTGTTTAAAGTCATTTCTGTGCCTGAAATTGGTCAAAATTGAAGCTTCTGAGTAAGCAAAACTCTTCAAAAATGGCAATATTGGTCCCTGTGAGGGTTTAAAAAGTGAATATTCAACATGAGGCACGATCCAATTGACATTTTGAATCATTTTAGGTACATTCCAAAAAATTAATTTTCTGCCGAAAAACGATGACCGCGGAGCTGTCGAACGTTCCCAAAATGGTCAATTTCGATGAAATTTTAACATTGAATCTTTTGGCTGTAAATTAATGTTGGATGTGAATTATTACTTTTTCAACTAAAATAAATGTGTTTAAAGTCATTTCTGTGCCTGAAATTGGTCAAAATTGAACCTTCTGAGTAAGCAAAACTCTGTAAAAATGGCAATTTTGGTCACGTGAGAGTTTAAAAAGTGGTTATTCAACATGAGGCACGATCCAATCGACATTTTGAATTATTTTAGGTACAGTCCAAAAGATCAATTTTCTGCCGAAAAACGATTACCGCGGAGCTGTTGAACGTTCCCAAAATGGTCAATTTCGATGAAATTTTAACATTTAATCTTTTGGCTGTAAATTAATGTTGGATGTGAATTATTACTTTTTCAACTACAATAAATGTGTTTAAAGTCATTTCTGTGCCTGAAATTGGTCAAAATTGAAGCTTCTGAGTAAGCAAAACTCTGTAAAAATGGCAATTTTGGTCACTGTGAGAGTTTAAAAAGTGGTTATTCAACATAAGGCACGATCCAATTGACATTTTGAATCATTTTAGGTACAGTCCAAAAAATAAATTTTCTGCCGAAAAACGATGACCGCGGAGCTGTCGAACTTTCCCAAAATGGTCAATTTCGATGAAATTTTAACATTTAATCTTTTGGCTGTAAATTAATGTTGGATGTGAATTATTACTTTTTCAACTACAATAAATGTGTTTAAAGTCATTTCTGTGCCTGAAATTGGTCAAAATTGAAGCTTCTGAGTAAGCAAAACTCTGTAAAAATGGCAATT